>NC_137542.1:38574284-39841784 GCF_963082525.1 Nesoenas mayeri
AAAACAAGTCGATTCAATGTGAATCACGCTAAAGCCATTTATTACAGAAACAAGTCTTCTTATATACGTAACTATATTCCAATCACGCGTCCATGCTCTAAGCATGGACTCGTTAAATGAGGATCGTGGGCTGTCCGTGCGCTGGAGTCTCACTGATGATATGTCCGATGATTCATGCCACGCCAGGACCCCGGTGATTGAGGAATGCCCTCTTTCTCATAGCAGACTCTGTTCTTGAAAGTGGCCTTGAAATACCTTTGAGCCTGACTAATTCAGCAACAGATCTTTATCTATCAAAACCATCCACAGGGTGGATGTTTAGGGATTTTGGGAACACAAAATGCGGTTAGTGGTATAATGATTCAAGCAACAGCTTAGCTAGCCCATCATTATCCCTAGTATTCAGATTGCAGTACAGTGGGACTGATTTTAATTCGTAAGATATTTGTCATGTTAGCATATTCCCTTTCCACATAGAGTACTCTGCACTAAGACTGAGATTTACAGGTTGCAGTGTACATCTTCATTTCAACATATGCTTTATGATGAACTATATTCATTCTCCATAGTGAGCTCATAAATCCTGATCGAAATATGTGGACTGAGAAATGCAAATTCCTACCAAATGCTACTAAAATGAGCTTGTTTTATCTATCTGTTGGTTAATATTGTTTTGTATTACATAAAATATTTAGCAGGTTGTTCTTCTGCTTGAGATGACGTATATTCTTCAAAAGAGCTTGTGCTGACTTGACTGAAAATGAGTTAATTTTATTCATGTAGCTAGAAACCTTTATTTTTCATAGCTAGCATGCTCATTATTTGGTCTTAGTCTGAGAATAAGAGATAATTCCCCAGCACAGAGTTAATGTTTTTAATTGCTCTGGTCTGAGAGCGAAGGACACTCTGAGCCCTCTGCCACAGGTCTGAGGCATCAAGGAAGGGGGGGTATGGATGGGGCAGAGCTTGACTGACATCCAGACTGATCAATAACAGTATTCCATCCCATTAGTGTCATGCTTCATATTTAAGGAGAGTGGGCCTTCCAATTTTTTGCGCTCTCTCTCAGGTGTCCCCACTCTTGCTTGCTCTGGGGTGCTTTCTATCGAGCCGGGGAGTTTTGCTTCAGGATGTTTAGTTCAGCCTTTTGCCATTTTGCAGAGGCCTCTGGGCTTTTCTGCCTTTTTCCTTTTTTCTCTCTTTTGGATCGGCTGTTCAGGACTGGGGTATCACTTCCTGGGACTGGCTGCTCAGTTGTGGACGGAGTTCATTTAGAATTGCCTTGAGTATCTTTTGTTTCTATTTTATATATATTTACTAGCAGTGTATTAGTATTTTGTTATTTTATTAAACTATGTATATCTCAATCCAAGTTTCCCCCTTCCCTTTTGATTCTTTCCCCTTATGTCACAGAGGCACCCCAAGGTTAGTTTAAGGACAACAGGGTCCAGAACAACTTTTATTAAACCCGTAAGAAAGAGGGTTTTAGCACTCCAAAAGCGACTTGAATACAGGTTCGGGATATCAGCTGAGAAAAATTATTAAGGGGCAGCAACTAATACAACAGGAGTTCTGTAGTGTGCATACACATGGCTTCAACAAAAACAATGCCTGAGCCGCACCTAAGTCCGGAAAGAGTACACACTTGCCTGAACCAGGTGTGGGATTATTTTAAAGGGATACATGTACTCATATTGAGTACGGAAAGTGTACACTCGCGATTCTGCAGGGTAAATTTATAATACACTCGCAATCCTGCAGGGTTAATACACATGCAAATGTGCACGGAATATTACACGTGCTTATGTGGAAGCATGGGAGGAAAATACACCCGCGATTATGCGAGGATTAATTTTACATGTGCTCATATTGAGCAGGGAAAGTACACGTGCAAATGTGCATGGAAAGTTACACATGCTTATGTAGAAGCACGAGAGGAAAACACACCTGCGATGATGCGAGGATTAATTTTACACATGCTCGTATTGAGCACGGAAAGCATGCGTGCATATGTGCATGGAAAGTAGATACACTCGCAATCCTGTTAGGAGAAATTTTACTCACATATGTGGCAGCAAGGCAAGCAGAGTCTCCATCCCAGGGAGGGGGCTTTCAGTGGCAGCATCTGGCTTGTGCTCCAAGAGATCTGCAATAAGAGAGTGGAGTCTCGACAAGAATCCCATTTTTATAGCCTGATCAGATCTGACTGTAGGCAATCCAGAAGCTTCTCTGCACCCCCACACTGGCTGTGGGGTGCCCTGAAGCTTCCAAACATCCCTACACCGGCCGCGGGTGCCCAGTGGCTCCTGGTGCCTCAGCACGCTCTTCTCCTTTCTTTTAATGGCCCTGGCCAGGGGGCTCCTGAGGCCAAACAAAATAAGCTGTTAGCCTCAAGCAGCAGAGAGAGAGGGAGATGTGTCTATCCCTTCCACGATGAAGGAGGGAGGGGGAGAGAGGGGGGTTTGCATTCTGCCACACCTTGTCAAGGTTTAAACAAACCAGGATACCTCTGTTGTGGAGTGGAGGGGTGAGTGAGCAGCTATCGTGTTTATATTGATAGCTAGGGTTAAACAACAACAGAACTAAATATAGATGTTACAATTAACAAATTTTCACTTTCCTCTTCAATCTCTAGCAATATTAGTTCCAAAATAGGTTTGAATACTCTTTCCCACAAAGACTTAGAAACTGGAAAAAATACCTTCTGAAAAAAATTTTCAATGGGTCTACATTATTACAGTGTACAAAAAGTCAGAACACCTCATTATCTTTTTTATACTGCAAAATATATGTTATTCATTCATAATTGCTTTCACAGTCAATGACCTCATGGGGTTAGATTCCTTTACAATGGTATTTTGTGTGACAGCTCTCTGCCTAACTGCTGCAAGTGCAGGTGATTATGCTAGATTTTTTCACACTCCCAATATTTTGCTAAGCAGGCTTCTGCCAGCTGTCTCCCTCAGATTATCAGAACTGCTAGGTCCTATTGTAATAAGTCTAACAATAATTCATTTAAGGAATATTCAATAACCCATGGTTACTAAATCAGCTTTATGTTACTGCTGTTTTAGGTACCTACTCTGAAAGCATATCACCACAGATTTTCCAGTATATCACAATGTATATTACATACATAGAAATCATACTGATCTTCTATGCTACATTCACATGTAACTCTGTTTGAATCATAAGGTAAGGCAATACCATCTTATTAAAGAGGAAAGAAGGCCCAAGGGGTCTAGCCTCTAGACATTAAGTTTATTTGTTACTCAGCATTACAAACAGTAACTCTTCTGCATACTGGAACCCAAGACACTGACACAGGCTTTTGACTATACAATACCTGTCATGTGCTTAAAGAATGTTATTTTCAGCATACAGCAGGCCATATGCAGCACTGGCGACAACTCAGCTGAAGAGAGAGGCACCTGCTCTCCCCATCCTTTCTCCTCAGCATCTAAAGCTAGTGAAGTCTTTTCTTACAGCAGACAGTAAGACATATATATATATAGATATATATAGATATACACATATATACACACATATAGATTCCTAGGCACATTTCCAAGTTAAACATGGGAGAATAAGGTTCAACTCTCTATTCTAAAGAAGCATTTTGAAAGCAAGCAAGCTCCAATAAAACAGAACAAGACTTCTACAACAGAGAGTAATCAAGTGGTTTCTTCAGACTAAAGGGCAAACTCCCTTCACCCTCTCCAACACCCATCAATAAGAAAAATCCTAAAGAGAAAACACTTATATGTACATCTGATTGCAGGTGAAACTTACTGTTAATCAAAAGAAGAAATAGGAACAAACCAGCCTACTATTGACTTATTTTTTTAAAGCCACATAAGTATTTTGAAGTAAAAACGTAAGTGTATAAAGATTGAGTCCAGACAGAAGCAAGCAGTCTTTAATCTAAAATTTTGAGAAACTCATTTCAGGAGGGTTCCAGAGCACTGGAATAGGCTGCCCAGGGTGGCTGTGGAGTCTCCTTCTCTGAAGAAATTCAAAACCCACCTGAACACCTCCCTCTACAATCTATTCTAGGTGTACGTGCTTTAGAAAGTAGGAGGACTAGCTGATCTCCAGAGGTCCCTTCCAATCCCAACCATTCTGTGATTCTATGAGTTAGTCCTATTGTGAATCTACCTTTAAATTACTTGCTGAAGATACAAAAGGAACTCTTTACCAACAAGAAATCAAATCTGTCTTGCTGAGGTTTCAGGCTAGCTGTCCGAATACTTATTACCTTGCACTTCTGTTAGTTTGAATAAAAGCGCTGTTAGGTCTGTATCTGTATATCTGTAGTAATATGGTGAAGAGTACTTGTCAAACTAAGAAGCATTTCTTCTTGTTCCTACACTTCCCTAACCTCTTCCCATTTTGCTCAAGATTTCTGTCAGGGTTACACAGCTGTGTGCTCAAAGGAGCTGGTTTTTTGTCTGTGTTCTACCAATGGCTGCCCTTGTTGTCTTATCAGGAGAGCTAACAAAACTGACTAGAAGGAAAACTTCAGCCTCCCAGAGCTATTGCCTGCCACAGCCTTTGTATCTTAAATGTTCTTGTCTCTCGTTTAGGGCCTGCCCTGACCACTGGCCCAAACAACCTGCCTGCTGGAAACCTTGCCATTGAGGGAGCACCTATCAGAGTCTCCTGGAAGTGCAGATACTGCTTCCACAACTCCTCATTGCCCTGGGTGTGGAGAGTTCATTTCCTTTTCTGCCTCCAGTCCTCTTTGGTGCGCCCTTGTTAGCCCAGCTCAATCCATGGTGCCTTACTCTGGGAGATGTGGGGTGCTGCTGCCCTCACAGCATTGTTGGTGGTGCAGGTATTTACAAAGGTGGTTGGTTTTATTACACTGAAGGATCTGGCCACAGTTTCTCAGATGGCACATTTGTTGCTGCAGTTTGTGTCTCATGGCCATGGCCTGCTGGACAGCATAGCTGTGAATCAAAGGCCCTAGTTTTATGCTTAGCTCTGGAGGTACAACTCTGCATTTCAAGCCTGTAGCACCCACTGTCTGATGATCAGAGGGAGTGGGTGGACTAGATCCTGAGGCAGTATCTCCATTGTTGTATTAGTTACCATCATGATGACTGGCAATCTCTTCCTGCTGGCAAAATTTGCTAATTTGCTTGCAACAGTAATGTCCACTCTTCCCTCCAGCAGACCCTTTTGAATGTACAGCATGGTTTTCACCTCCATGACTAGCCAGCTACTCCAGCATTTGTCCAGGGGCTCTTCCTCTGCAGAATCCTTTGGGCGGTTGCTGCACACATGCTTGTTTCTTCAAGAGCAGCTGTGAAAAGAAAACGTTGGTTGTCTGGTAAACAAGTTTATTCGGTGTGCTCAACTTATAAGTTGGACCTCCATTGCCTGGGCTCACAGCAGATCATGGCCTGGGTAAGTTAATGTTTTGTCTGCAGCTTCTGTATGCTCCCAAGATTCATGTTGTTGTTCACATCTCCCTCTTAAAACTTGTTCACCCATATCCCCACCTGTACTGGTGCCTGGGGTTATTCCTCCCCAGGTGAAGGACCCTACACTTGCCCTTGTTGAACTTCACTAGGTTTTTCTCTGGCCAGCCCTCCAGCCTGTCCAGGTCCCACTGAATGGCAGCACAGCCTTCTGGTGTGTCAGCCATTCCTCCCAGTTTGGTATCATCAGCAAACTTGCTGTAGGTGCACTAAGTCTCTTCATGCAGGTCATTGATGAACAAGTTGAACAAGACTGGACCCAGTACTGACCCCTGGGGAAGTCAACAGGCCTTCAACCAGACTGCACCATTGATCACAACCCTCTGAGCTCTGCCATCCAATCAGTTCTCTTTCCATAAAACCCACACTTCCTGAGCTTACCTATGAAGATGTTGTGAGAGATGGTGTCAAAAGCCTTGCTGAAGTCAAGGTAGACAACATCACAGTATCACAGTATTCACTGCTTTCCCCTCATCTACCCAGCCAGTCGTAACTCGAGAGAAGGTTATCAGGTCAAACATGATTTCCCCTTGATGAATCCATGGTGGCTCTTCCAGAATGAGTTGTTACATCACCTTTACAGGGATGGAGGTGAGGCTTACAGCCTCAAATGAGTACCCTAGAGTAAGTGCTGCTGCAAAGCAGAAGCAACTGCCATGGTAATCCAAATACTATGTTCTATGCCTGTATCAAGGTATTTCTTCTCAGCCCAGGGCACTGATATGCAAAGGGAGAGGAGGAAAAATAGAAGCAATGTTCCTCAAGTTCTCCAGCTTCTTCACATGTGGGCATGTGTCTTCCCATGTACCTAAAAGTATGTGTAGGGAACAGCAAACCAGGAGCTTTAATAAAGAAGACATTTTTCAACATAATTTTTAAACTGGTTTGTGGCACTGCAAGCTCCATGAAAGAGATACTACACCAGCCTCATTGCAATGTCTGTAGAATCCTGCTGGCTATGACATAAGGCACCCTAGCAAAGAACTACAGTGCGCTCTGCCTGGCATGTGTGGCCAGACTGTGCCCGGTGCCAATCACAGATGTTTCCAGGTGTCTCTGAGACCACTGTCAAAACCCCATTGCCTGCAAAAGAAAACCCTGCAGCCAGGCACGGGAGCCCCTGCTCACACACTACCTCACATACACTTAAGAAAAAGTTGCAGCTGCAAGAGGCAAAAGTAGGGGAGAAGGCCCATGGAAGGAGACATTGCTGGGGACAGAGCTGGAGATGCATGTTTGAAAGAAGACAGTCCAGGACAGGAATATCGTTCAGGGACATTCCTGAAGGACTGCGGCACAGGGCAGCCCACACCAGGGCATGTACACCAACTGCAGCCCATAGATGACACTTTCTGGAGTAGAAGAAAATTAGTAGGAAGCGAGGAGTGTCATATACACACCACTTACACCTGTGGCCGCAGTCCTCCAGGCTGCTTGTTGTTGCACCAAAGGGGCTGGGTTGGGCTAGTGTCACAAGCAGTGTAAACAAGGGAAGGTGAGACTAGGAAGGAGAGAGGGGAGTTGCTTGACTAAGTTGAGCTTGGGAAACAGTGAGGAAAACTATCTTCTTAAGTGCTTGTTTAATTTTTTCATGTAAAGGATTGAATTTTAGTTGCAGTGTGATACAGTTTTTTGTTTATAGATGATTACATGAGTCTAGTTAAATTCTAAATCCAGCAGCTGTCTCGTCCCTGCCGGAAATCTAAATGGAAGGATAGAAACCTCTGCATTTTGACAACCTGGTGCCACTGCCTTCTTACAAAAGTGAGTGTTGTGATTGCAGGGTAAGATGACATGTATTAAATACTGCACAACTGTGGCGTCCTGGTCCAATTTCGTGCTCGGGAAGGTTTCAAAATGATCCCAAGCGTGAGATTAAGATGCAAAAAAGGGTCAGATGCCATTAAATAATCTTTTATTTTTATGCCTGAAGACAGAGAATAAGTGGGAAAAATTGGGAGGAAAATTAAGCAAGTATGCGAGAAGATAAGCAAGAGATGAGAGATAATCACCACCAAGGATACAAACGCTGCCTTTCGGGGGTCAGCTCTTGGGTCTCAGGTCTTGGTAGTGCTGGCAGCTCTTGGGTCTCAGGTCGTGCTGGTCTAGGATTTCAGGTCCTGGTGGTGGGTGGCCACACTCAGGTCTCTTTGTGAGACATTTTATGACAGTTAGTGGTGGGTGTTGCATGGACAAACTGCCGGCCTGCCCCAGATGTTGGTGGCTGGTGTCGCTTGAGCTTCACTTGAGCATACACAAGTTTTAAGAATTTTTTTAATTTTAGCAGCTCACAGTGATCATGCCTTTTCTGCTTTCTCCAGAAGCGTAACAAGCCAGCACTGAGTAAGCATTTCCCTGAGTTGTTCCACAGAACAAGCAGGCCTTGAGACAATTCATATTATTCCAGTAAGCAAGCTTTGAGACAATAATTCACAACACCATGTGCTAAGAACCACCATCTCTCACAAGGAGGTAACAGAGCCAGCTCAATTCACATGCTAGCTTTCAGCTCCTGGTGAATACAAAGCAAAGAGGTAACATGGCTACTGAATTTACAAAAAGTACATTAAGCAGCTTTGCCTTCTCAATGAGATTTTATGCAAACCTCTATCAGTTACCAGGACGCACTTTTAAGAACTACTTGCCACACCCTAACACTAATTTTATCACCATGAGATCAATTAAACCCCCTCACCTCAAGAAAAGAAATGAGAGTTCTGTCACTTGAATCTTTTCCAATTAGATACAAGGAAGCGTTCAAGATCAGGAATATATTAGGGAGTATTGGGAAGAGGCAACTAAATGACTTGATTCCTTTTCTATGTATGATTTCTGTGGTTTTATGAAACTGGAAACTTTCCTAACTTAGGCTAGAAACATTTCCAAGCCTCTGATCAGCAGTCCCTACTGGCTGAACCAATATTTTATTCTCTAAGCTCTCTAAGACTAGCTTTAATTTCCTACTTCCTCACAATATTTTTAGGCAATTTCTAAAAAATTTCAACGTTTATAGATTCTAGAAATACCTTTTCTACTCATGTACCTGTTGTTTTATCAAGGTGTCTGTTTTCCACAAAATAAGTCCCAAATATAACCTCTGGGGTTTTTTTCTTCAACACTGAAAACTACCCTTCTTCCTGTATGATGGTTAGTGCTCAATTTCTCATCCCTGTTCACTGTCCCAAATTATGCATATATGACTGCATTAATTTCTTATTTATTAGGGTGGGAGTGAGTAATACCCTCTTTATACTTTCTCAATGTCTGCTAAGAAAACAACATCAAGAATTCTCAAAAGTGATCATTTTTTCACTGGAGTTTGCCAGAAAGCCTATTTCTGAGACCTGATCTTCAGACACTGGTGACAGACAAATAGCATGAGTGCACAAATTTGGGCCACAAGAAGTCACACTTATGGGAGTGAAAAAAAAGTAACTTTTGAGTGGTTGCTCAGCATCCAGGGGAGAGGGGAAGGCTGTTTAAAAGCAGGGGACAAAATCAAGGCACAGAAGAAATATGACAAACATAAACAGATGTCTCCACTGACATCTGCTGAAGATTATGTCTCCTGAGGTAGGTATGCTGAACAGGACTGGTCAGGGACAAATATACCAGCAAGTGGAAGAATGTGACTTGTCCAGAAAGAAGTTATATGAAAACCCATCAGGTAGACCTGAAAATGGGGAGGGTCTGGGTGAGAAAAAAAGACAGGCCTTTGGGGGTACATGGCCCAAAGGATAAAATACAATCAGTACTGGCATCTAAAAGCATGGTTTTTTTTTTTACAGAATCATAGTTAATGTGTAATTACTTCAGGTTTCCTCATTTCTGATGAAAATGGCATAATAGGGAAACAATCAGAAAGGTAAACCTGTTCTATTAATTAAAATATTTACTATGCCTTCACCTCTGGCATCAGAAGTATTCGGAGCAGGGGAAAACTGAGCAGTATTCTGTATATTTGCAGTAGAAAGGATAACATATTTCTGGAATTATAGAGGGGTTACACAGGAAGACTGGAGTATATTCTGTATATTCTCTAAAATAAGCATGCACAATGCAGTTCATATGCTTACAGAGTTATTTTTGCCTTATTGGAAATTGTTGAGTTGACATCTGCTGAGCAGTGACATAAGAGACAGGAAGCAAAGGTGTGTTGCATGACTTAAGTATTAAGACTGGTCAGTGGCAGGAAGAAGTCACAGCACTGTGAGAATGTGTAAACAGAGAAAGTGCTGCTTATGGCAATTGGGTGTTTGGAACTCAGAAGAGGTTTAAAAGGGGAAGAAAAAAACAAAAAGCACTGTTGGCTGCAAAAATGGTGATAAAATTCTGAAGTGGTCAGGCTATGGCAGCAATGCTGAAAACATATGCACACGTATAAGCATACCTTTTAATACAAATCTAAAGATCTGATTTACTGTACTCTAGAAACTAAGACCAGTTACTTTTCTACTCATTATGGGTGCTGTTAGAGACTTACACCCTTACACTAAAAGAGTCACAATGAAACACAAAATATATTGAAATCGGTGCTTCCATCTCAGAATTTTAGTAGGTGAAAATTAAGAAATAGCTTGCCAATACCTAATATTAGTCTTAAAGGGACAATATAGATGTCCAAAGTCCATCAAATCCTGTGGCATAGTGACAAACTCCATATAAAGCAGTAACTTCATCATCCAGGAGCTAGTCATTATGTACCCTTCACAGAATGAAATCTGGGGAAAACTGAAAGGAAATATGTCTTTTCTATCCTCAGTATGATTTCTAACATACTTTAATCAGCTACACTAGTTTCCTTTTATAAAACACTTCTAACTCCAGTAATGGGAGATAATAATATCAAGTTCCTATGAAGCCCATTTATACTGCATTTTTTCAAGTGATAGAGATGTGTCAAAAATCACACAAAATCCATCACATACACACACAAAAAAATCACGAAATCACAGGGAAGAAATTTTAGGCTGTTCAGCACTTAAAAGCCTTTCGCACTCTTTATGTCCAGCTGTGCTATAAAAGTGCCTGTTTTTAAAAATATGCACTTATGCACAGCAGGACTGCTAGCCCACAAAGGGATTTAATAATCCCAAATGGCCCAACATTCTTTCAGACTGTGTGCTGTACTTAAAACAATTATTCTTTCCACCCTATGATTTTGCCTACAGAGTCCACAATGAGGAACATTTCCAATGGACAACTGAGTATTAATGACCAATTTTCTTTCAATCAACAAGCGAATAAATGAGGATTTCTGGGTGATCTTTCATGCCTCTCACATTAGGTATTATTATTTGTCATGAGAACAGGAAAATAGTTATATAAATTAACATTGTCTTGCACAGTTAAACTTTGAAACTATATCTTTTGCTTTTCCACTCAGAGCTTCTTCTGGAAATTTTTGTTAAGATTCATTTGAAAACACAGCATAATGGGGTATAGATCTATAGTTTAAAAAGGGACAAGAATACACATGCAAAAATGAATGTTTATAAACCCGTAAAACTGTCCAAAAGCAGTAGTTTAAAATTAATAAAATTATACCATAGATCTGAGGTTATTTAAATGCAAAATGCCTTATAATAGACAGCAGGGTCTGGGAAAGAAAATCAGAAGAAAAAATCTTTGAATGAATTGCTTCAGAAAATACATGTGAACTTGCTTTCTCCAATATTCCATTTTTTTTTTCTAAAACGGCTAAAAATTCAACACCATTAACATGGCATTTTCATTATTCATATTATTATTTCTCTATCCAAGCACCTGGAAGGTCCAGTCAGGAAGAGACTAGACAAATGAGAGGCAGTGTAGAAACAGAGACTTAGAAAAATTATCCTTTCACTGTTTCAGCTCAACACATAAAGGTAATCAACACTAACTAAAAACATTCTACACCTCAAATTTATCTAAAAAGATGTTTGATGCAAGAATGAGGAAGGAAACAGCAGAAAATGCACAAAAATGTCTTGGTTGGTGTCACTACTGCATACAGTAGGGAAAAATTGGTTTTTTTAAGACCAAGAATCATCCTATCAAAGTTTACAAACAACATGAAAGAAATAAAATGCTTTCGGATTTCGCTATAAAAATGACACTATAGGGTAATGAGTGTCTGTCATTACCACATTTGCATAACTTTCTGAAAATGATTTCCTGTAAGAGGTACTAAAATTCTAAGATGTAAGACGGAGTTAGAAACTGACTGTTCTCTACACAGAGGAAAGATGTTAAAGCCTTGGCCCTATCTTATACATCTTTGCAGCTCATTTGAAAGAGAGATACTTATACTCTTCTCCTCTTTTCGGAAAAATGTCTGGCACCAAGCCTAGACTTTCAGCTGGTCTATGCAAAGCTGCTTTCCCAAGGTCTTTTAAGAGAACAGACAGGAAACAGATAGCTACTTCTCTGCAATACCATATTTTCTGGTGTGGCAAAGCTATGATCTTTCTCACAAGCCATTTGCATCTATGATGACAAAACATAGAGCAGAAAAAGAGCAGAAAAAAGGATTTCAGTTGTGAATGGGCCATTAGCTCAGGGTAGTAAAAGCTGGATACAGTGGCTTCCAGAATGAAAGCCCAACTACCCCACCACTATCACTGACCTTGAAAATAGGAGTTTTCTTGTGCTTTTTTTCAACTGAAAAATGTAGAAGCTGTAAGAAATTATCATTATTTGGGAAAGATGCATACAAATGATGCTAGGTTTGACTCTCACTGTGTTTCGCTGCTTGCTTTGATTTAACAACAGACACCTGACACCAGGTTCAGATCTTTTGTATCATATTCAAAATTTCCTTGCCTCATATGCAGAAAAAAAAAAAAAATCAAACTTCTTCTGATGACATCATGACGCTTTAGACTGCAAGTATTAGATTTCTGGTATAAGGCTGAACATTTTCATGTTGATTAACCCATAATAACTAATTATAGAGTGTCTAATAACCAGGGAATGCTGCAGTCTTAGCTAATAGCCCCAGAACAACACTGTTCAGAAAGTTCCTTTTCCCTAGGTTTCCTGCAGCAGAGACTCAGGCATGGATTCCAGAAACTCTTCTAAAATAAATAATTTAATTGCAAGGTACAGCATAGAGCAGCTCGAGCTGGGTGCCTCCTGAAGACAGACCCTCATTTAAAAAACACAAACTTGGGTGCTTATAATCCCACAGTCCAAGCCATCACTCCCTATGTATCACTCTGGGCCCACTGCAAAATCAGAGTCTTGGGTTTCCCCGTGCTTCATTGGATCTCTTCATGTCATCAAAGTCCTGACCTTCAGTTGTTATTTTGCACCTAGAGCTGGATAAAATAAGTAACAGCCAAAACATTCTTCTGTCTCCTGTCTTCTATTAGATGTAGTTCTGTTCCTTTACTTATCTCTAAGGATGCAGCTTCCCTTTTAGCTTGAAGACTCTGAGGCCTTTTTTAGTTAACAAAGCAGAAAGTTCTAAGATTCACAGCTTGCAGAAGTTTTGCTAAGCAAACTTTCTTATGCTAAGCAAATTCTATATAAGCAGTTGCTAAACAAGTTCTATAGGAAGCAGTACACTAAATAATTAAATAAGCTAAGGCAGTCTATTCCCTAACACTGTATTAGTCACATGTTTTTGCTTGACCTCTCTGACTGAAATATGGGAAATGGAATGTTCAGGAGCTGACACTGATACGAAGACTACCTCCATAAGGAACATATCACTAGTACTTTACTTGCTAAGCAATAATAATACTTTTTCAAACATATGGCTGCACAAATCAATACACAGTATTGCTTTTTGAGTTCATATGTCATATTCACTTAAACATTTAAAATCCCAGGGCTACCTGTACATCCAGGCCATCTCCTAGAAAGAGCTCTTGCCAAAAATAAATATATGCTTGGGTGTTTGTGAAGAGGTACACTAATTGCTTCTGCTGTAGAAAGAGACCAAGTGCTTTCAAAAGGGGTCACACTGTACAGATATACATTTTGGCACTTCCAGGGCATAATTCTGGGCAGTAGGCAACAAAACACCTTTATTATTTGATTTAGATTATAATGTGCACATCCCTGTGCTGTCTGCCACCTTATTCAAGCTCCTCTGGAAATACGGCAGGTAAGGTATTTGCTGTTTATGAATCTTAGTGCAGAACCTTCAGATAAATTCAAGAGGTCAGGAACCCATCAAATTTTTGAGTTCATGAAGGAGCAGTGAAAGACAGAAGAGGAATCCCAACAGATTAAATGAGGTACACTGTTCAATCAAGCAGTGCTCAGTAAAGCAATTTGCAGATGGGGAAGAGAAGAACTTTTCCTGTGGCCACCTTAATTCAATGGGAAGACCCAAACAGTCTCCAGGCCTAACATACCCATTAGAATGAATTCACAGTTTCTTCACAAGGACAAAAATACCCTTGTGCTTCTGTCAGGTGTCCCTAATCCTTTCCAGAAAAGACCCACACAGCTTTGGTGTGTGGTGGCTCCCCTGGGATACAGTCCTTCACTAACTGCTCCAGCATGGGTCCTTCCCATGGACAGCAGTTCTCCAAGAACTGCTCCAATATGTATCCTCTCCATGTGGTACATTCCATCAAGAACAAACTTCTCCAATGCGGGTCACCAACAGGCCACATTTACTGCCAGAAAATCTGTTCCTCTGTGGACTTCTCTCCACAGGCTGCAGCTTGTGCCAGGATCCTGCTCCAGCATGGCTGCAACTTCCTTCAGGTCCTCACTGTCCCTCCTCAGCAAAGGGATACATGCCTTTAACAAAGTCTTTGGTTCATCCTATGGAGAGGAATTGGCTTTGTTATGCATGTTTTTATCATGTCAAAAACATTAATGTTCCTTACAGGAACAGAAACAGCACCTTTAGAACACTGCAGGTATACAAAGAGAGATTAACCACTAGTGAGGTAACAGTCCTGTGGGAAAGTTCTCACTTGCAAAAACAGTCTGTGCTCTGAATTAAGCAGAACAAAGACGTCAGCATAGGTCTCTTATTCCTGATGAATGTTCAGGCCACTACACTATTGTTTCTTATGTAGCATCTATTGCTCTTTAGTTTGACCACAATTTCAAGTACTTACAATGAAAGCTTTTCAAACTGTACACACCTGGAAAGAAATCTGTGTTTCAATAGATCAGGATTTTCCAAGGTATCGGTCCCTTGATCGAACATAAAACTACCCACTGGCAACAGAATTCAGCTTCTATACTGCAGTTAGGTTTTCTCCCAGTTGGAGAAATCTTTTGCAACTCTGTCATTTGAAAGCCCATTTAAACCTCAGATTTCTTCTAAAGGACATTTATCATTTTTCCCATTCCTTCTGAGAAAGCAATTCAACATTTGGTACTAAGAATGGTTAAACTGCAGTGCATAAGCACTATCTCTTGATTTGTCTAAGTGCTATAAAAGACATTTTAATGGTATTCCCACATGAACATTTGGCATATAAGATCCATGATTATCCCTCATTTGTCCAACAGTGAACAGTCAATGTGAAGGTCCTACGAATAAGTCTCAGAAGCATTGTGCACTGCTGTGCACCTCCAACAGAGGAATGATCTCAGAAGAGCACGATTTGTTTATTTATGTTACACAAAGCTACAGATAAAAGCAGCAAACTGAAATGTCTATATATTTGTATTTCACCACCTGAAAAAGTTTTTCAGGTATTTTTAATGAGTCTCAAGCTAATATTTGCACACCCTGTCCTTAGATAAATATAAGACAATAGACCATGCTTGCCAGCTTAAAAAGATATCCTAATCAAAGGTCACTCTAATCATGCTGACACACTTAAAAAAAAAAAAAAAAAAAAGTTTCACTATTTTTCTCTGAGATTTCCTCATGTCTATCTTGTTTGTTTTATTAAAAAGCACTTCTGTCTGGATATGTTCAGGAATAGCTTCACAGAAAAGTGTTAATTGTATTGTCCATAACCAAGAAAAAAGGAAGACAGAAAATCTTCAGCAATCACTAGAACTCAAGAGGAAAAAGAAAAAAATGTGCAGTAGCTTAAGAAGAGTAAGAAGAACTGGCGTAAGTTACAATGCTTAATTATGATTTCCAAGCAAACCTAATCACAGCATCCTGTTGCCTGGAAGAGCATCAGACAGGGACCTATAACTGAAGTATGTACATTGGAGCTAGTACTGAAGTGACAGAACTCCCCCACTGGCTTGATGAGTTCCCTTGCATGATGTGAAGTTCTATCTAAGACTCTTTGAGGTTATATTAATATTTCATGATACTCACAAAAGGATTAAGAACTTGCTAATACCCCTATTACAGATGCTCAAGATTATAAATAAAGAATCCAACTATTTTCTTGAAGTGTGATTCCCACTTTTGTGCCAGTTACATTGTAAGTGGATTATGGAGCCACTGGTCAGGCAAAAATTAGCGCAAGATGAAAGATTAAATCTTTCTAACCAAATGGGGTGTTTCCACAGATGTCTGTATAATTATTCAAACATGTCGTGCAGGAAACAAACTGTAGAAATCATGCATCATATTCTACTTTACAACAGTTAATTTTATAGTAATTTATAAAACAATGTATCATATTTAATGGCTTTATCAAATATTGTTTCCACTCCCTTCTATGTAACTGAAAAAGCTTTTCCTTGCTTAGTCCACTTTGTCAAAGTTTTTGATGCTCACTTAGCTGAATTCTGATTCCAGTAGTAAGATTTTAATACCTTATACATTGTTGCATGATATGGTTGGGGTCTCTAACATCCTGTATTCTTATTAAAGTTCTTAGCAGAAACCCCACTTCAGGGAAGTGATAATACACACACAAGGATTAGAGAGTAGTGTGAGGTAGGAGGGACCTGGAACTACAAAGATATGTGCAGCTTTCAAATAGTATGTTTTTATTTAATGTCAACCTAAATCTGATAGGAAGAAAGACTATTTGAGACAGGAAGAATTTTTGAGTACACTGAGTTCACTAGCGAAATTTCCCATTTTCTTCAACAAAAGGTTGGCTTCAATTTTATTTAGGTTTTTTTTCGAAGGGATTGCTCCATAATTTGGGAGGGGCTTGCTGGGGTTGACATCTGAAATCACTCAGAGAGCCCTGTCTGCAAGTGTATGTTCCTGTGACATACTGATTTTATTGCAACTACATATCCTGCATGGTGTGTCTCATATAAATGTGGGCACTAAAAGTGGGCACTGGGACAGAAATATGAGCATTGCTTGCAGACAGAATTATTAGGACAAGCAGAGTGTTTATACTAAAGGAAGAATAAAAGTTAAGTAAGCAAGACAACTGCTAGACAGTTGAATCAGTTTTATTTTCAATAATCCATCTGTAGTTTTCAAGGACATATAGAACCCTTTTTTTCAGCACAGTCTAGACTGTGTCAGAAATTACAAATATTAACTTGATTCAGCCTCAGATAAGTCAGCTCAATCAGCCAGCCCAAAACATGGAATTTCTCTTCATTAAAGTAAAGGCTGGAATAATACCTACCAAAGCTGGAAAAGCTTTAAACAGGTAATAGCTGTAGACCTACAGCTCTCAGCTCAGTTTCAACATACCCTCTATAATGTGTCTTCAGGGATAAGTCTGAAAGTACTTAACATGCAAAGCTGCTCTGAGTTTGCAGTTAAACACCTAAACCCAAAGCTGTGATCTTGAAGGCTGTAGCTCAATACTGCCTGACAGCATTAGTTACCAATTTTATCTTCCAGAGGAGCCTTCCTCTTTCTTTAGCATCCTTTATGGCTTTTGCTTCTGCACATGAACAGGAAGTCCCTCAGACTAGTCAGGGTTCTTCTCTTACTTTACCATGAGGCCAGAAAAAAATCTAGAAACATAGACAGTTATTGACTTGATCATCCCCCTTAGACCTGGGCTATCCAAATTCCTCAGCATGGAGATATTTGCAGGCATTCAAACCTGTACTTTCTACTCACTCAGCTGAGGCATGAATAGCCTGGAAGGATGAGATGAGTGATGTCTTGATGTCATAACTTCAGCCTTTCAGAGAGCATCCAACATCCTTTGCATCAAAATGTGAAAACGGAAGAAAAACTGTGTAGACAAGTCTTGGGCAATCAGCTAGGGAGAAAGAGGAGAAGAGTAGAGGAGGGTAGAGGAAAAGAGAGGAGGAGAGGAGAATATTTCAGTCAGAAGGGACCTACGATGATCATCTAGCCCAACTGCCTGACCAGCTCTGGGCTGACCAAAATTTAAGCAGGTTATAAAGGGCATTGGTCAAAAGTCTGTTAAACTTTGGCAGGTGTGGGGCAGCAACCCCAAGGAAGCCTGTTCCAGTGTTTGACCACCCTCTGGGTAAAGAAATGCTTCCTAATGTCAAGTCTAACCCTCCTCTAGTGCAGCTTTGAACCACTTCCAGGTATCCTGTCACTCGATATCATGGAGAAGAGATCAGCACCTTCTTCTCCACTTCCCCTCCACAGGATGCTGCAGGGAGCAATGAGGTTGCCCCTCAGCCTCCTTTTCTCCAAACTAGACAAACCCAGAGTTCTCAGTCACTCCTCACAGGACATGCCTTCCAGCCCTTCCACCAGCAAGGTTACCCTCCACTGGATGCATTCAAGTACCTTCATATTGTTGTTAAATTTTGGAGCTCAGAACCACACACAACACTCAAGGTGAGGCCACACCAATGCTAAATACAGTAGGATAATCACATCTTTTGGCTAGCTAGTTGTGTCGTGTTCATAGAATCATAGACTCATAGAATCATTTTGGTTGGAAGAGACCCTCAAGATCATCGAGTCCAAGCATTAACCTAACACTGGCATTTAACCATGTCTCTGAGAAACTTGTCTACGCATCTTTTAAACACGTCCAGGAATGGTGGCTCAATGACTTTCCTGGGGAGCCTGTTCCAATGCCTGACAACCCTTTCTGTGAAAAAAAGTAACCCTAACTTCTAACTCAAACGTCCCCTGGTGCAACTTGAGGCCATTTCCTCTTGTCCTATCACTTGTTACTTTAGAGAAGCGGCCAACACCCTCCATGCTACAACCTCCTTTCAGGTAGTTGTAGACAGTGATGAGGTCTCCCCTCAGCCTCCTTTTCTCCAGGCTAAACAGTCCCAGCTCCCTCAGCTGCTCCTCATCAGACTTTTGCTCCAGACCCTCCACCAGCTTATAGTGAACTGGACTTCACCTTTTTGTATTATGTGGAATCTGTGAATGTTTTCCCAGTTGTTCAGAAAGTTATGGATGACTATGATCGTATATTTGCATGTAAAAAAACTAGCCAGCTACAAGAGAATTAATGCAACTAAATATCTCATTTTTAACATAGTAACCTGATTCCACCAAAAACAGTGGTTAACACTCTCTTTTAATTTAATAAAGGTACTGTTTTATCATCAGGTTTGAAAGCATCATAACCTAGGTATGGATGCAAACCTAACTTTGTGTGGCTTCCAAGGAGCAGTGTTTCATTTATACTAATCCCACAAGAAATGCAACAGTCTTTAATAGTATAATATTCTGTTATAATATTCTGATGCAATACAAATCTGAGCTACACAGTTAAAGCTATTCCTACCATTGTATAAGTAAAGCAGCTCATGCCTGGATGTATAAATCTATGTACTTCAGCAGGTCAGTCACATGCTTACATAAAAGCAGGACTGGGTCCAAAGGCACATAATTCAGATAGTGCTTAAGAGAAAGAGCTTTAGGTCTTGGTAATAAGATTAACATTGCCCTCTTCTGGTTTAAATGTCCAAATAATAAAATTAATACAGACATCGATAATATATATACTATCAGTGATTAAGTGAGCCACAAATTGTGTTATTAAAAAATGATACTAAATTGAAATGAAAACCATGTGAAAATAACCCTGTTGATGATTAATAAAAAATAAGCCCATGTTTTAGCCGCATTACATCAAAATGAATGACTAGAAAAAAGAAAGAGAGCAGGAAGCAGAAAGAGCACACCACCACACCAGTCTTCCCAAACAGAAGCCATAAAATTCTGTCATTTTCATGGTAAAGGTAGAATTCTTTCATTACTCTTACTACCCTATTAGCAATTTCATTAAAACAAATAGTCATGAAATTTTCCATAGTACTACTAATCCAAAATATGCAATAAGAAGCAAAGACTCAGGTAGTTTTCCATGGATATAAACCAAGTTAAAAATATAAGGGAAAAGCAAGCTTTTAGGTCTTATGAAAAGCCTGTTCAAGTCTTGCTGTAAACCTGTCAGCATGGACAAAGTGTGATCAGTGTTCTAAGGATAAATGTTTGAAGAAAAGTCAGATAGGCATATTTTGAAGAGTCTTTCCTTGAAGCCAGAGAGTCGTGGTCAATGGGACGGAGTCCAGCTGGAGGCCTGTATCTAGCGGAGTGCCTGGTATGTCAGTACTGGGACCAGTACAACTCAATATATTCAACAATTACTTGGATGAGGGTCTAGAGTGCACTGTCAGCAAGTTTGCTGATGACACCAAGCTGGGAGAAGTGGCTGACATGCCAGAAGGCTGTGCTGCCATCCCACGAGACCTGGACAGGCTGGAGAGCTGGGCAGGGGAAGATTTAATTAAATATAACAAGGGCAAGTGTAGGATCTTCCATCTGGGCAGGAACAACCCCAGGTTCCAGTATAAATTGGGGAATGACCTGTTAGAGAGCAGTGTAGGGGAAAGGGACCTGGTCGTCCTGGTGGACAGCAGGATGACCATGAGCCAGCACTGTGCCCTTGTGGCCAGGAAGGCCAATGGCATTCTGGAATGTATTAGAAGGGGGGTGGTTAGTAGGTCAAGGGAGGTTCTCCACCCCCTCTACTCTGCCCTGGTGAGACCACACCTGGAATATTGTGTCCAGTTCTGGGCCCCTCAGTTCAAGAAGGACAGGGAACTGATTGAGAGAGTCCAGTGCAGAGCAACGAAGATGATTAAGGGAGTGGAACGGCTCCCTTATGAGGAAAGGCTGAGGGAACTGAGTCTCTTTAGGTTGGAAAGGAGGACACTGAGGGGTGACCTCATTAATGTTTACAAATATGTAAAGGGTGAATGTCACGAGGATGGAGCCAGGCTCTTCTCGGTGACAACCAACAGTAGAACAAGGGGTAATAGGTACAAACTGGAGCATTGGGCAGAGACTGAAACATAGGAGGTTCCACTTAAATATGAGAAGAAACTTCTTCACAGTGAGGGTGTCAGAGCACTGGACCAGGCTGCCCAGAGAGGTTGTGGAGTCTCCTTCTCTGGAGACATTCAAAACCTGCCTGGACACATTCCTGTGTAATCTCATCTAGGTGTTCCTGCTCTGGTGGGGGGATTGGACTAGATGACCTTTCGAGGTTCCTTCCAACCCCTTACATTCTGTGATTTGGTGATTTAATTTTCCTTTGGTGGCTGCAGTAATTTTTGAAGTGATCTGTTCAACTTTGAACATACTTTAAAAATAGCTACTGGTCATTAGAATCAGGCATGTACACCTTAGTCGCATTTTATTGTAAATAGAACTGAAACCATTGTCTCTTATAAACCTCTTATTTCAGATTTATGAATTTGCAGTGACACATTTGTGTCATTTTAGTCACAAATTAACAGCATCTCTATTATTTAATTTCAGATATATTAAAATTGACTGTTATATGTAGTAATTTAGTTGAAATGCTAAACAAGGTGGGCAGGACAACATTTCTATTTTATTCAGGCCTGAGATAAATCATATGTGAAGTTACTGCATATAATAATGAGATTTTTCTGAAGTGACTTCAACAAATAAATATTTTAAAATACATCCATTTTAATTTAAAATTTATTTAGGTTTAAGGTATCATCCCATTATGCCATACCAAATGCAACAAAAAAATCAGGCACTTTTTTTTTTTTTTTTTTTAAATATCTTGCTATATTCTGGGAGGGGGTAAAGGCACTAATACATTAGTCTTATGCCTGACTTTTCTTTGCAACTTACAATCACTATGGACAATCCGGGCAGAGTATGGGAACTTCAACTAATTAAACAAGAAGGTTTTGCTGATGCTGACTACTAGCATCAAGTAGATGAACTGTAGAGCACTGTGCCAAACGGTTACACAGGCCAGTAATTGCTAGATTTAGGCAAGATATAGAAATGAGTGAGAAGAAGGCCATTCTGCAGGTGATGCTGAGAATACGTGTCTTAGCTCCCATAGTTGCCTGAAAAGATTCAGAGTAACAGACTGATCTATTATAATGTCTAACATTTCTGTGAACCTAGTATGAATATTCATGGTGAACGAAAGTTCATTAGTCTTTGAAATCCACAACCCTGTGTCTTTGTGTCTGGATTGTGAATCATTTTACATGACCACAGACTAGATGGTAAGCCAGACTCCTTTTCTTCTTGAAATCATTCCAATTTCTCCACACTGTACTGAGATGCAATTTCAAGTATATTAGCTTCCCTACTGCAGAGATATTAATATTTTGTCATTTCATCTAATCAGTTTTTCCCATTTACTGCTTCTAAACCAGATGTGAAATACAACCACATAATTGCCATGCAAAAATGAGTCTACCTTTACTGATAGAAATGGTGATGGCCAGGCATAACATTGATGTCAAGTTAGCCTGTGGCTGACAGGCAAATGACAGATAAAGAGGATCAGTGTTGACTGGAAGACATGATATACAAATAAGCTGTGCTCCTAAAAGCTCCCTCTGCAGTTTTTCTAACTGAACTCTTTCCTCATTTGCAAGCACAGGGAAATCTTCAGCTCAAGAGAAGACAGCTAAGTGACTATTTTTTTCATTGCTGCATTGCTGTCCCTAACCCATCACACACACAGTGTTGAAACCAGTGATCTCTAAAAGAAAGACTCCAGGGTTTCTGAAGCAGCAGATGAGCACCTATTTCAAATGAGTCACAATAGTTCAGATGAGTACCAGCCTCAGCTTTTTGCAGTAGGTACTGGCTACAACACCTCATGCCTTGAATAATTTCTCAGTCTGTTTTCACTACACATTGTCAATCTGCCTCCATCAACACAAATGATTTTTGTCATAGCTGAAGCTATTACAAGTGGTTCCTTCCATCATTTTTTCAAAATGTCTCTTAGAGTATGGAGAAATATTGCAAAGAATAATCTTCAGTAACTTACTGTAATTCATTCACTTAAGTATGCTAGAACTCTGTGTGCATTGCTGGCTACCTAGTGCCCTTGCAGGGGAAGCATTGGACTGTATATGAGAGCTTCGATTTCTAGGAATTAGCTTAGGGCACATATGCCTCTTACAAGGTGGATTTTACCACACTTCATGCAAATAACCTGCTACATATCATATAACAATCTACTAGAGAGACATAGCAAATATGAAAAGTCCTCCAATACTTGCTTACTTCACTGATAGGGAATTCTTGCAGATATCTGCTTAGTTATTCCTATATTGAACGTAATTTCAGGCACTGAATTTCTAGCTTTCCTTCAACCACTTCAGACAGAAGGGAAATACAAAGGTATCTTAAGTACAGTTTATCTCCTGTGGTGAGCACAGCTGCCTGGATATCACAATCACATGCAGGACTTCCTACATCTGCTAAAAATCTACCTTGCAAATTCTCAGAGCTGCTACGTTGACTTTCCAGGTACTACCATCTGAAAAGTCAATCCCTAACCTGTGTGAAAAAGGAAATTGAAATTCTGAAAAGAAACTTTTTCCAACATTATACAACTTCAGTTGTCAGTCACTCAACGAAAATGAATTCCAGACTTGTGTCCTGCACATGTTGATTACTGCTTTGTTTCTCTATGTAGTAAAAAAACTCTAATTGCTTCCTTTTCACTGATCTCAGAATGTGTGACTTTCCTGCAAGAACTGTTAATATAAACAGTGTGCAGCACCACCCAATAAATTCAAAATAAGAATAGATTCACCTTTTTTTCTTCACTTTGCACCAATATATGCTTCGATTTTTGAAGCCAAAGCTTATCTACTGATTCCTACTGTGCTCTGCTACATGAAGGCTGAGTTTGAAATCACTATTGATTGTTGTAACTTTTCAGTTGAAGTCTGGACATACAATACCTTACAAAGTACAGAAACACACTATTAATATATAATCCTAATTTTCAAGTTACCTTAAGAATTTGCATGTTCTTTCCAAACTTTGATGAAAATTGTGCATAAAATTTTTGAAATGATAGCATTATTATAACTAAAGAATATTAATTGTGCATTTTCTACGAACAATGTGACCTTTTCATAGAGATTCTAAACTTCTGCAAAGTATATGCTGCAGTACGCAGACCCTGCACATGGAAAAGGAAAATATATCATTGGGCTAAAATTTCTGCTTGGGAAGCAATCCAGTTTTCCCACAAACAGAAACGCATGTTCCTTAGACATCAGGCCTGGAGATGAGACGTACCTGAAAAGCAGTGAATGGATTGATGGTATCTGACAATGGGATGAGCTCTGCCTGGCAAGGACCTGCCCTCCCTGGGGGAAGCCCCCCTGACTTCCAGTAAGCCACCAGCCCTTTCTGTGCCCCAACAGTAGTGTACACCCATCCCCAGATGACACATCTGTTTTAGATATAATCATGCCCAATGAAGAAAACAAACTGTTATAGCTACTACTTCATTTTACATCTATGTTCAAGAGTTGATGCAGTACGTCTACAAAGCTCTACCTGTATACATGAACAGAGACTATACAATATTAAGCTGGAGATAGATAACATTCCTGGAGACTCTGCATTCCATCAGTAGTCACTTTATTTTCAGTAGGAAAAAAAAAAAAAAAAAGACTGATGTTGTGTCTATTTCTGTGAGAACACATTAGTCTCAGAAACTCTCTCTTGTACTTTCTCACTCCAATTTAAAATTTCTTCATATCAATCTTATAATACTAGTAGGATGTAATTGCCATCGTTGTGAAGCTTAGGGAAATGCATTAGAAATAAGATTAATATAAACTGAAGCAGACTACTGTCTTCTTTTTACTAGGGCATATAGTGCAATATTTGTTTTATTTTCTCCTATTTTTCTTGCACCTTTAAGTTCCCCTACTTTCACTGTACTCAATTTTTAGATATTACACTTGAAATTATATCCCCGGGCCATATCTTCCCTGGAGTTACTACTGAGGAGTCAGAAACCTCATTTTCCAGAAGCTTTCCTGAAAACAAAAGAGGTTGATCTGAAAATTACTAGAAGGATTTTGCAGAAATGTCGCAGCATTGTTGCAACATCACAGATTAAAACTTGTTAGTTTCAGAAGATAAACTATTTTTCCTTTTGATGACCTAATGTATTCTGTATATTAAAATATATATAATACTGTATTGTAAAAGTGTGAAAAGAACTGTATTTGTCCAAATATTAAACTTTGAATTTCTGATATTTCTGAAGTTAAATATTTCAGAAACTTAATTTCAAAATTCATTCTAGTTTAATACACAAGAAAACATTAAGCTCCTTTTACCAAGTCTGCCTGCTGCCATCAAGGGATCTAAGTCAATGACAGATACAATTCCAGAACTCTTCACACTCACTTCTTCGTCCCTTATATATGCTTTAGAAAGCAAACAGTCTGCCTGGCCTAAAACCAGCCATCTGTCATTAATGCCAAAAGAAGTATAGCCATATTCTCACTTCTAGTCTGGTCTCATTCACAGAGCTTAATACCATATCCATTAAGGACAACTGCTAAATCGGTGCAGAGACTATTCTAATTTCATGTGCAGAGTTTTTGGGCTGTAAGCTGTGAACAAGCCAGGGCTTGATGTAGCTATGGTGCACGCTAGCACCTGCACAGAGGTTTTTCTTAGAGACACCAAAGACTGAAAGGAAGTAAACAGAAGCTGGTCTGCCCTCAACCCAGGCTGCAGGAGGGGCACTGCACTTGTCGCTGCGCATACAGTGCCCTGCAGCTAATCACCATAGTGGGGGAGGGAAGAATGACTACAAGTGTAACCAGTCGTAGCTTGTGCTTGCCGCATGGCCTTTCGGTATAGAGTATATAAGGGCTGGAAAAACATGGTCTCATGAACATTGATATTCAGTGTTGTTAAGAGTTCATCAAAGGGTATTGATGTTAAATTCATATTGAATTCAATTTCAGAATTAATTTAAATTAGCTTTTCAGAACATTTATCAGACCATATTAAATTAGTCAAGCAAAGATGCTATCTGTCCTTGGCACCCACAGGAAGTTCAGAAAAGCCTGTATCTATATCTATCTTATAGATATTCTGTATCTAGTTATCTAGACCTGATTTACACAAAGAAAGTATAAAATCAGTTTTCTTTGTGATGAATATTTTCCCTGGAACACTTCCTACTCTCCTACTCTCCTAGATGTTTAACTAACTATGAATATATTAATAATATCCATATTAACATGTGCATATGTTAATAAGAGCATATTAAATCATTAAAACTTTAAAATAAACCTTTATTTAATTTGCTTTCACATATTATGTGAATCAGTAAATTATAAAATATATATTATTATATAATAAGCAACCAATTGATAAGGTGCCATAAATGATAGCCCATAAATCTCTAAGGTCCTAAGCACATAAGTCTTGGTGAGGTATTTTACTCAGGGCAAGAAATGCATACTCTAATTACTTCGATCAGTAAAAAGAATGATCTGAAACTACAAATGTTCATTTACAAATTCTTTTGGCCTGTGAGAGTAGTGAGCTCTCCATATCCTGCTGATGGTGAATTGTAACTTAACACAAAGACCATGTAAGGAGTTTCCATAGAGACTCATAACAGTATTCTCATTATATACGTTTATGTTTACAGCATTTCAGTTGCATTTGTTTTCTATGCATAACTCCTCCACTATGTACAACTTCCATAAGTGTACTATGTATAACTTCCACAAATGCTGGAAACTTTCACTGCTACTCGCAAACTCAAGATCACTTGGTCAGCAGAACTGAAGTAACAAATGCACTGCTATTTGGTAAGGAATAAAACCGTCCTTTGAGACAGTGAATACCCTGAAATATCACTGGTTTACAGGCAGGACCTCATCTGCTGTGAGCCTTTCAGTAAGAGCACTTTGGCTTGACAGACTGGGCAGGGAAGGTCCTCTGATGCAGAGAACAGAAGTATCTCCTTGATGATGCTACACAGAAGAGCAAAGCTGAAGGCACCTACCCCCAGCCAACACCATCATGAGCATATGAACAGGTCTTCAGCTTCACAAGTGGGCAAAATCTATACTGACCAAAAGAGAGAAGTGAGTTCCATTTGCCCTCAACACCCCTTCTGCAATCCATTCCTGATTCAAAAATCACAGGTGAGGCAGTGGTGGTTCAGCATCACACAGCTCTCCACAGAAGATATGACAACAGGGCTTCCCAACTGCACTGTGGGATGTTGCTTCCTATAGACCTAATCCTACATTTATACAATCCTAAAACTACATTTGGCCATTTGAAGGCAAACGGAAGGTTGATGTGGTCCCCAGTGAAAACGAGTTTGACACCCCTGCTATAGAATGTGAATGCATTCAGTAGCTGGAAACAGACATGCCACAGAGTACAAGTATGTCAGGCATGACAAAGGGTAAAATGGATGAACTGAGCATCCTATTGGAATTACAAGGCAGAGGAGAAGAGAATATACCTGTGATTTCTGTCCAAAACAAATTCATGAATTACAACTTTCCTAGTGATTCACTCATGGTGAGTATTGAAGCAAATCTAAATTGGGGACTGCTAGGGAAGGTAATGGGTTAGACCAGAGAAACTGGACTGTTAGTTTGAGGAGGGACTCATAAAGGATGGGAAACTGGCCACTGCTGGCAAAACCCACAGCAGTGGCATAGTCATAGCAGAATCAGCACAGAACAAATACAGACTACACATGGAAAGTTCAAATTATTTGTTATAACAAAGAACAAACACATCATGCACAGTGGTTCCTCACCTCCTTGCAAAAAGTCCTGTAATTTTGTATCCATTCTATCTAGTCTGGCTATCAATAGTGAATTACACTGATGCAGTAGTACCCGAGTCCTGAAACAGTGCCATACACATATATAGAGGGAAGAAAAACTGAGTACATTAAACAAACATATTTAATTAAAAGTATAGGTTTAAACATTCCTGTTGTGATGATAAGAAGAAATGCATAGGAGGTATAGAAATTGAGAGGGCACAAAGTTCTGATAATTATTTATTGCTGCCTGTGTTATTATGTCAGAAGGGAATAAAAGATAACTCATTAGATCTGATAAAGAAACAGATTCATCATTCTTCTAAATGCTTTATCTTTAATAAAACCCCAAAGTCTTTTAAAGAGAAGGATATGGTTTAATTTAAAGTTTTAAAAGCTTAATAAGAACCAAAATACATGTGATATAATTCAAAAGTTTCAATTTGAAATAATTTATTTTAATTTTTTAAATCAATTTGAATGTAAAGTAATACAGGTAAAACTGAAAGTAATTATCAAATGCAAAAATAGAGGTTATTTTTAAGCTGTCAAAACTAAATACACCATTATTAAGATTTGTTTTCCAATTTCTTCCCCATTTGATAGATCATTAAACTGACCTGTTTCTTCCAGGAAGCTCTGAATTCGAGGAATTCACATTTCATTGGAAAATCCTGGACAGCGGTAGACTTCAAGCATATTCATAATATTTAAAACAGATTTGCTAAAGAATATGAACATAACATGATCAAAGGAGCAATCAATAATCTCTTCCCAGCTCATGCTTTTCCCAGCTTCAACTTCAGCATTTTACTGCTCCTACAGATTATTTTTTTAAATGGCTCTAAGAGGAATTGAGTTTTATTTTATTGATAAGAGCAAACAGAAACTACTCTGAGAATTGCTGGGGTCTTTTGTTTTACTTAATACATCTAGCCAAAACACGTGGTATTTGCACAGGGCTGAGATTATATTTCTGAGAATTTTCTTGAAAATAATTTGTTCCTCCCCCCACTCAGGCTATTGATCTTGTTTACTACAGTGTACTTCATAAGGAAGATGGACAACATTGTTATCAATAATGCTAATTTCAAAAATAAAAAACACTGTGCTCCTTGTTACAGCACTAATTTTTACTTCCTGGGTAGGCAAGACAATTACATTTTTTAGTGATGTCAGTGCACTAAGAATATCCAGAGATGTGTACTACCTTTACAAATATTGATCTAGAGAAAGGAAGGAAGCATTCTGAAGCATTCTGAAGCATTCTGCTTTGGAGACAAGATATGGACTGCTGATACTTACCAGAGTTCATGCTACAAGAGACTGATAGGAGCCCAGCTAAATGTGCAAACTTCTCCTCCTCTAAATTCTAGACAACCAGTCATATCCTTCCAAAGATGACAAAGATGAAATTCACACTCATTTTTGTTCTTAAATATAAATGAAGAATGCAGGAAATAGTTTCACTGCTGTCATTGCATGAGAAAATTTTCCAGTCATGATTAATGTCAACAGCAAACATCCAAGGAGCTTCTATATCTGGATCACAGAGAGTTTGAAAATAAGAGTTGTGGGTCCACGACTGCACAGAACTGATTAACAAAATTTTCAGAAGTGGAAATAACATACCATGGTACAGGACTTGTGGACGTACACTTCTCTACTGTACCACAACATGAGGAGAGTCAAAGCTTCCTCCTTCCCTCCCGACTTCACTGATCTCTCCTTGAGACATGTAGCTTTAGGAATATGCTAATGGTAGACGTATGACTGAGCCAACTCTCTTGGGATTATTAAGGCAGGTCTTCTAGAGACTCTAATAAATTATACTGTTTTGTTCACTTTTGGTAGCCTTTTTCAGTTTCTTCCTGTAGCCCTGAGTGCTGGAAAAACAGTTTCTTGTTTAAAGGGAGATCTCTAAGGCAAGCCACATTCCTCAAGTACAGAGAGGTGTAAGCCTTTAAATCTGAGGTCATAAACTGGTGCATGAATGACAGGTAAGTGTTACCTGGTTCTTATACTTGCACAGTGATGTGAACTCCCCCAACCAGGGAAATGGAGCATGACTTGATGACACTTAATGTGTATAGTCCCATCATGCATAAGATAAAAAGTGCAATGCTGTTTCATATAAAGAGTGTCTAACAGTCAGAACAAGTTATAGTTACAGTACTAGTGGTTCCTGGAACAAGGGAAAAGAGTTTGAAATTTGGACACCCATGGTACTCCTCATAATGCTTCCATTTTAAAACCCTCACTAATTTTATGGCCCTCTTCTGGACACTGTCCAGTAGCTTTTTATCCTTTTTATTCAGTGACACAATAAAAGGAGCATACTTCTTGCCAATCAAAAAAGGAAACCTCAAAGTCTAATTATTCATAATTAGACTGGTTATTAAACTGTCAGGAATCAGGAGGTTCATTTCCTAGATTTAGACTTTCTAATTAAAGGAATACGGAATACTGAGAATTAGTAAGCTATTTGGCTTCACAAGCCAATCCAAAAGGGTATGTAACTCCCCAGACCCTTTTTTCCCCTCTAATGACAAAGAAATTACTTAAATAAATGCTTTGACAACATAAACTGTCAGTTACTGTTAAAACACTTCATGTTAAACTTAACAATTGCTGGCACATGTTGAATACTCAGTCAGGCTCACTCTGTGTACCAGCTGCTTTATAATGTAATCAGAGACTGATGAATTGTGTTCACTGAGAAACTGAAAACAAATGCCTTGGCTATAATGTTGAATATAATAAAATGTGAGTTTGGAGTGAATGATGCATTTTAGAATAGTAGAATCATAGAATGGTTTGGGTTGGAAGGGATCCTTTAAAGGTCATCTAGTACAACCTCCTCTGCAATGAGCAGGGACCTGAGTAGATCAGATTGCTGTCTAACTTGACCTTAACCTCTCTGGGCAACTTATTCCAGTGCTTCACCACTCTCATAGGAAATTTTTTTTTTCCTTATATCTAGCCCCAATCTAATCTCTTTTAGTTTAAAACCATTACCCCTTGTCCTGTCATTACAGGCCCTATTAAAACATCTGTCACCATCTTTTTTATAAACCCCCTTTAACTATTGAAAGACCACAATATTATCTCATTGGACTCTTCTCTTCTCCAGCCTAAACCACCCCAACTCTCTCAGCCTGTCCTCATAGAACCGGTGTTCCAGCCCTCTGATCATTTTTGTGTCCCCCCTCTGAACTCTCTCCAATAGGTCTGTGTCTTTCCTGTAATGAGGGCTGCAGAGCGGGGTGGGGTGGGGTCTCACCAGAGCAGAGCAGTAGGGCAGAATCACCTTCTATTCATGCTCCTCTTGATGCAGCCCAGGATACAGTTGGTTTTCTGGTCTGCAAGTGCACATTGCCAACTCATGTCTAATCTTGATTCACCAGTTTCCCCAAATCCTTTTGCAGAGGACTGCTCTCAATGCCTTCATCCCACAGCTTCTATCAATACTGGGTGTTGCGCCAAACTACATGCAGGACCTTGCATGTGTACTTGTTGAACCTCATGAGGTTCACATGGGCACACTTCTCAAACTTGCCCAGGTCCTTCTGAATGGCATCCTATACCCAAGTGTGTCTACCACACCACTCAGCTTAATGTCATCTGTGAATTTGCTGGGAGTGCACTCAGTCCCATTATAGATGTTATTGATGAAGATATTAAATTGTACTCACCTGAATATGGACCCCCGAGGGACACCACTAGTCACTGATCTCCATTTGGACGCTGAACTGGTTGGCAATTCCTTGTCCACCAACTACTCCATCCATCAAATCCATATCCCTGCAATTTAGAGAGAAGGATGTTGTTAGGAATCATGTCAACGGCCTTAGAGAATTTGAGATACATTACATCCATAGCTCTTCCCTTGTCCACTGATGTAATCACTCCATCATAGAAGGCCACTAAGTTGGTCAGGCAAGACTTGTCCTTGGTGAAGCACCTTTTATGAAAGTATTACATGATACACAAAAGTAATACAGAATGCAAACAGATAGTCTGTGCACTGCACACAGTGCCAGTCAGAAACCTGAACTAACCCAAAAATGACTTGCCCTAACTGTGAAAGAATATTTCTGATAACTCATTGTTCTAGTAACTTTATGTTCTACATAAAGATACGTATGATCTACAGTCATGTTCATCTGCTGCAATAAAATTTTACTGCTAAATATTGTTCCTCTCTATTCATTAAGGTACAAGGCCTGCTGAACAAGATGTCTTTTCCCTGAACTTAAGATGATTTTTATTTCTCAACATCATGCACAATATTATCATCTGCCATTTGCACATGAATCAGTCATTCCTGTGATTATCAAGATAACAGATATAGAGAATACCTTGCGCTTCCAGTAGGCCTCTAATTTTTCACAATTAAACAACTTGAATTTTTACTAAAAGAAAGACAAAGCATGGATACAATTATACATCAGAATCATAGGATCTAGAGAACAAACTTCTTTAAAATATCCAACAATACTGCATGTTTTGGAAATTAAAGCAATTCATCTATACAAATGACATCTCATGGAAGAATTCATTGTCAAAACGACAGTTCTACTTGATTAGCATGGAATTTATTTTGTCTGTGCTTAGAGATGTAGCTAGAATGCTTGTGAAATGCTTTACTCTCCAGCAAACTTCAAACCTAGTCATGGCTCTAATTTAATCCACAGAATTCATTCCAGAACATCTACATTAATAATATTTTCACTGAATTTTCTAAGGTTAACTCAGAAAGTTCAAATTTGAATTTATATAACAGTTCCTCATTATTCAGAAAGTTTTCGTTAGGATCATAGTGCAGAATACCTAGGAATTTGTAGACAATACAAGGACCTTTTTTTTTTTTTTTTTTTTTTTTCCCCTCTGTTATTCACTTTCCATTCTGTACTCTGCCATCACTTTGGTGATTTCTTCCTCCATGGACTGATACTGGATTTCAAACAGACAGTAGAATTTTGACCTATATGCATATGTTTGGTGCCTTGTTTGGTGATGATATTAGAGAATATCCTCAGTCAATAAACTCTAATTCTAATTTTCAGGAATACTAAAGCACAAGTAAGTCAAGAAGCTTTCACAGGGTCACCTAATCATCATCAGATCAGATAAAATCAGAACAGGATCAGTATATCTGCTACACCATTGTGTGTCTTCCTTGTCTGAATGCAGCTATTAAACTTGATGCATCGCTCTCAAAGTTGAAATATTTGTTGTCTGTTTCCTTCATTAATTGCTTCAGCTTCACTTTTGTGAGCACTTAGAGTAATCCTGTGTAACTGGTCTTCATTTGAACCACTGCAAATAGCACTACCTGGTTCTTACTTTTGAAATGCTCCATGAACTCTTAGCAGACAGGATTTCAAGCTATCAATCAGTTTAAAGAAATGTAACCTCCCTTTCCTAACAACATAATGAAGGCCTTCAATAAGCCAACAGAACTGCCAACAGATTTCAGCAAATAAAATACTTGAAAGTGAAAAACAGATCTTGTTTTTTTCTCTAGAGAAACCAGCGCATCAAGTCTTGGTTTAAAGATAAACAAAGAAATAGCAAAAAAAATACTTGAGAGTTATTGTTTTTGCAGCCTGAACAACTTATACAAAGTTTTCAAATATTTTACAAGTCTTGATTTGGGAGGAGAGCAAATTCCAAACAAAACAAAGAAGGGATTCTTTTATATTCATGTTTATAAAAAACAGTGACTTCTTTCTACTGGTGTTGAGAGAACATTACAATATAACAATGTAACACAATAAGGAATATATTTTGGAGTACATTTTCTAAGAAACAATAATAGATCTTTTTCTCTAACTAGTTAGCTATCACTACATCATCATAAACAGTTATACAATATGCAGTACAATGCCATTGAACCATCTGCTTTATTAAAAATGGAAAACTCTCCATTAACTTCTCTCAAAGAAAAATTTTGTTTCAAGAATCTGTTGAGTTAGTAAGACCACTGAGGCTAAGCACACTCCACATATTCAAAACAAAATTATGTTTCTCTCCTGTAACTTCCAAAAGACCTTCTGAGCTCTGAAAAAAGTTGCTTGTTATTGATCAAAGACCACTAGCAGGACAGAGAACATAAGAGTAAGACACTTCTAGACATATTTCTTCTCTGTGCTCTGTACTTTGTTGACAGAAACTGATAGAAAAGTTCCCATCGATTTCAGATGGTGATGAGAGCTCCTGTCAATACAGACTGGCCTGGGACAAGAGGAAGCCTTGAAAAGCTCCATATGAAGGAGATGCTTCCTTGGTATCTACAGAGGCATATCAGGTCAGAAAGTGCAAGTCTTGGAAACTATCATTTCAGATCACGGAATGAATGGCATATACAACCAGAATTCTGAATTTTTCAACAGTCTCAAGCACGTGCCAACATAATTCAAAATTCCAAATAACAGAAGAACGTGCAGTCATTCAGCATTACTCTGACTAACAAATTAATTGCCTAGAGGCCGTGGATTTACAGAAGTTAGTATGGTATGTTAGCACAGATTTATAGTCACCCCTACAACCTTTAAGCCAGTGATTTATTACCAAAATCTGTGTGGGAAGTGCATATGGAAGATACAAAAAGCATTTAAGTACTTTTTTTAGGAAAAAAAATCCCTGTATATTGCTAAGGCATGAACAATATTCAAACAACTCAAATTTAAATGAGATCATGTCCAAGCATATCAGAGCTACAGTGGTATATAATAAAAAAATCAATGGGACAAGAAGAGTTATTTTATTTTCTAATTTCCTCTTTTAAATGCTGATTGTTTCCCTAAATGACTGCCTTCAGCACCAAGCCTCAGCAGCTCTGTCAGCATGTTTATTGCTTCCATTATCACGCTGAGAAAAACTGGAGAACCACAATTTTTTGAGAGAAATATTCTTGTCCATATGAATGAAAATCAAATGTTATCCTCCAAAAGAAATGGTTGTTTATGGCACTGTAGCTCTTTAGTCCTTTGTGAATCGGCATGCACGATTTAGCTCCCTTCATGGATTTATACTAAGCTTCAGTGACATTTGAAAACTTTACCCCCTTTGATTTGTTCATGTATGATCTAGGGGTAGCATATGGCATAGGTTCATGAATCTCAAATGGAAAAAAAAATCTTACTATGGTCAGAAAAATTACCACAAGTTCATGCAGACTTGGTGCACATACCACAACATTTTTTAAAAACTAAACTATTGCTCACAAAGTTAAATTTCTAATCTTCATGTTTAAAAAGTTAATTTGTAATGCAAACCAATTGTGAACTTGTATAGACTTATTATGACTACAAAGAGTCTGGAAAATACTGTTCTAAGATGTCATGTGCCTGGCTTCTCTTCAACGTGAAACCTGTGAAACCCGAGGCTTTAACAATTTCACTGCTGATTTGTTAAGAAGAGGTAAAGAAAATGGAATGGTTAATGTATCAGCATGGCAACTGGATGAGTAGAAGAAAAGGGGTGAAGGATGTCACTGAAAAGGAAGGATGAGGGATGGGGGTGGGTAAGCCAGAAGCCTGTTCCTGCTTTGCCTGCAGACCCACAGCTTCAGCGCAAGCATGGTGCCCTGGTCACCGGTGAGAATGTGCCCCCAGCAGGGGATGAATTCCCCACCAGGGAATTCATCAGGACAAGCTGAGAATGAATTTAATGTCTGCAGGAAAGAGGAAGGTCATGGGACAGCGGAAGGAAACTTAGTCCTGCAGGGGCCAGAGGCACCAACCTGCTGGCCTCAGATCAGATCTCAGGAGACCTGTTGCTTGCTGGTGACCCCGATTTAATACCTTAATTGAAAGACCATATTAGCGGATCGTATGGAGTGCACTCCCAGCAGCCTTGTGGATTACAGTGAATTGTGGTGAGCAGCAAGTAGAGCTGCCATTTAAGGGGACTTTGACAGGCCGTAGAAACAGTGGCTTGAATGTCATTTGTGCCCTGGTGAAATGCCCTAATCACTGTAGGGTTTGGGGATTTTTTTAACTTTTTATTGATGGGAAAATTGTATACAGGTTCCTTACTCCAAATGGCAGTGCAGGACTAGCAGTCCTAATAAACAAGTCAGTTTAAGCTGATTCCTGAATATTCTTTCTTGCTAACCATTTGAGTGATTTGTATTGGAAATCGGTAAAACTATATCATACTCTAAGAATGCTACCTACTACCAGTTAAATACAGCTAGCATTCTGGAGGTTCAAGCCTTCCGGATAGTTTTAGCTGCATATCATGCTAAGTAAGCTTGAGGTAATCAATAGCCACCTAAGAGTCATAAATGTATTTGTCAAGGGTTAGAGTAGCAAACAAAGAATCATACATACTACTCCACCATTAAAATTTTTATAAAAAACCATATAGCTGCACAGTTGATGCAGTTTCATTTTGTCAGCTTTCTTTTGTCACTTGGAAACAAGTCACTGAATATACTTCGTTAGAGAGAAAATAATTCTGAATCTAGCTTTGTGTGATGCCTTCTTCAAAGGGAGAAAACAACACAACATCTCTTTCAATGTCCATCAGAAATAGACACAACAGAAGCTGAAAATGGTACACAGTTAAATAACTGTCTGTTGTAATGATGTTGCAATCATCATCTGTCTCCATTTTCCTCCCACTCTGTATAATTAGATATAATTGCACACACATACATTTTTGATTGAACTGCTGAATGGAAACATTTGCTGTTTCATTATGTTCCATGTTGTTGCACATAACATTTGAAATACTGCATTTCATCTGAACATTTTAAAATAGGTGAACAAATACTTCAGAACCTCAAAGCTCAACAGCTATTTTTTTACAGTTGGTTTATCATTGAAGTACGGTTTTCAGTGCCAGTTTCACATTGTCAATAATATTAATGTCATCAGTTTAAGTTTTAATCCCATTAATGTGCTTGGTAGTGACCCAAGTGTAGGTAATAATAGATGTATTTTAATTGAAGGAATGTACAATTTCTGTTGCTTAACTCATCTTTACAAAACTCAAACGTAGAAAAAATTTTGTTCATTAAATATATGACAGTGTAGTTACTAATACTTGAAGCTATGAGACAGACTTACACCACGGGAGCATTAAATATTAATCCTTCTGGTTTCAATGCAGAGGAAGTAAAAATGTATTTGAAATTTGTAGCTAGACCACACAACTAGTGACTTTGCTGTCAGAATTCAGAGATCCTTCTAATCAGACCTTCTGCTAAGCTTGCTGAAAATTTTGAATTTTGCAAGTTGCCTATTATTTTTATTCTATCAGAAGCCATCAAATATATTTTCAACATACATAGCAGTAAAGCGACAACAGAAACCAAGTTGCCAATAGAAGTAAGCTACAGGAGACGACCCTGCTTAGAGCCATAAAAGGGTTTTGCAGGATGGTGCTGTGAATGACACATTATGTAATTCATACTAAATTATTTTCAGTGGCAATAATGGCCAGTGCTCAGCTTGAACAGTGCAATTCATTACATTGTATTAAACAAACGTTGTTCCTCCACCAAAACCATTGTTAGTAACATGAGTAAATGCATCTATTCTCTGTTTATAGTTGCCTCCAATAACACAGGAGAAAAAAGACCATTAGATCTTTCTTTGTGTGAGCAGTAGGAACAAAGATTCAAACACATATCATGCAGGACCACTGACATAACTCGTAGAACAGCTCTGAGCTTTAAGGCACTCAAGTCTATTGACTGGACTGAGGATTTTAGATAATTATAGAAGCCTAAACCTTTTATTCATTTTAAAATCAATTTAACTGGATTTTAATATCATTACAGCTTTGTAATTCTCTAGGCATAGCTACAGTCTTAAATTTTAACAAGGCTGTACACAACTTTCTGCTAATGAAGATGCCCTCTTTATAACAAAAATCTCAAAAAAATGTGTATACATTCCAAGATTAGCTGATGATGGCTACAGAAAGTCTTTTTTCCTAATTCTGCAATACTCAAAAGTTAAATTCCCTAATGTCTTACATTACATTTTACTGAACCACAGTGATTCAGCTCTAGAGTCTGCACTCTCTGAGCAGTATGTCTTCTGTTCTTTAACTACTCTCTGCATTCAGCCCTCTTTTCTCATCAGCCTACTCCTGATGGAGCCTTTCCTTCCTTGGACTTTCACATCCATGTTCATTGGCTTTAACCTGCCTCCTGATGGTACATTTTTCCTCTGTATATAAACCTGTTGAAGAAAAAGACAATGTGAGGCTGAAACAAATAGATAAATAGCCCTCCCATTTCAAGTGGCCATTTTGCAAACTAGTTATTTTTCTCAACCATGTTGTTGCAGGCTAGCTAGGAAGCACATTTTTCATGTAATGTACTTATGCTGCCCTGCATACACTAAGTAGCAGATAGAGCAGTAGAGGATAGCATGTGCATAAGAAAGGAAGAAGGGAGGTTATCAATTTAGCCCAATAGCCTTGCAAATCCTCCTCCTAACAGAACATTCCTCTAATTGACTCCCTGAAAACATGCCATAGACCTTGTTTGAATTGAATATGAACACAGAAACCTTCAACATATTCAGATGTTCTAAAACAATAAATCATGTTTAATAGCTTCAAAATGAAACATTTTCAGATCAGAGTAGGGCAGCATATCATGAAGGGAAAAAGGAAAGTAACACCGCACAGCTGAGTTCCAAGCAAGGTGGGTATCAAAATCTGTGCAGACATCTACTGTGGGTGGTCGATCTCCTCTCTTCCAGGGATCAGTCTGGACTCATTTTACTTGTGGGAAGTGTAATATCTTAGCCCCGGTGCAGCCCCAGCCGGCAGCTAAAACCATGTGACACTCGCTCACCCTTCCCCTGCCCCTGGTGGGATGGGGAGGAGAACCAGAAAACTCATGGGTTGGAATAAGAACAGTTTAACAGAGCAACAAAGAAAAAACAAACAAACAAACAAAACCAAACCAAAACAACAACAACAACAAAACACCACCACCCCCCCCAACAACAACATGACAAACAGTAACAACAACAATAATGGAAGAACCTACAAAGTAACAGACACACAGTGCAACCTTACCACGTGGTGGTCCCACTGCAGCCGCGTGCACCCCGAAGTACACCAGCACCGAACCATGTGGTTGAGACACAGAGAGACAGAGAGACAGAGATGCAGAGACAGAGAAACAGAGACAGACAGACAAAGAGACAGAGGGACAGAGACTGCCCCCTGACCCACCCTCTTTGCAACTGAGCATGACTTTATATGGTATGGAATATACCCTTTGGCTAGTTATGGGTCAGCTGTCCTGGCCATGTAGAAATTAAACCTATCTTGGCTGACTCATGACAGGAAGTAATCAGGAATATTCTCGATGTGGCATCATATGCCAGTAGACGCCGTATTGAGTGGCCAATAGGAAAAACTTGCAAGTTAAATTAGGAAGTGCAATATATCTGAAGCAAAATGGTTAATGAAGCAGTAGAATACTGTGACCTCCTGATGGCACTAAGAAATTTGAGACTTCTACAACATATTTCATATGAAGAGACACTGATCACGACTTGTTGTCTTATGAACACTTTAATTTGAACCACAGATTGATTGCAATTTTTGAAAATTTAAATTGTAGTAAGCATGAAAACACAAAGGGATTTTGGTTATACTAGATTTTGATTACACAGGGGCCCACAGCAATAAGAAGGCTGTGAGCTATTTGGTTTCTTAAATAAGATCAGGCCAGAGAGTTCTTTGAACATGAACTTTTCTGAAGTACAGAAAGCAGGACAACTTTCCATCTATTTAGAAACATTTACATCATGAGCTTCTGTTAAATACCCGTTCAGTATATACAGACGTTTCTGTTGTCAGTTTACCTTCTCACATCCATATGATCATAAGCAAATTCATTGTTACTTGTCAGATGTCTTCAAATTAACGATAAATCTCAGTCAACATTCAGACTTAGTGGGGCATAGCAACTTATTTCACAATCCCACGGGAAGGTGGTGCAGTGAGAAACCGAAAGGTAGAAAGTCTGTGTGATAACAGAGACCAAAATAAAAACAAAGGAAAACAAATTAACCTATTTTTGACCTGACTGTAGCTTTTAGGAACAGTAAGAGTAGGAGTTGATGTAAAAATTCAAGGTAGCAACGGGACAATCTTCCCAAAGCATGAGCTTCAAATGAAATCTGAACTTTCCCTCTTCTTTTGAGCATGGAAGTCACCATAAAGTTACAGGATGGTCCACTCTTCAGATACAACACACATCTGTTAGAGTTTACATTTTCCCACAAGTCATGAGTTCTTTCACAATATCTTCACTAGAGATTGTCTTCAAAAACAGAAGAATAGCCATCATGACATCAGACTGTAGGTACCTGAAATATCTGAAGAAGCTTTGGTTTCCAGAACGTCCTAGGACAATGAATTCTGCAGTTCAGCAATGAAAGAACTTTGTGTAAACTCTGATGAGAACTTAGTAGTGTACTGTCACCTATTGTGCATGCTCTTATAAGGTTTCCCTTTTTTTAACAGGTAATCCCCTTATGTACATTCCTTTTTGTTTATCAATATCTAAGTTAATAATTTATTACTTTATAATTTGTTATTGTGACTTCCTTTCACAACATAATTTTCATGGACCTTACGTAGGTAATAACAAAATCTTCATATGAGGGGGCAGATACAAATGCACTAACTTGTCCTGATGCAACGTCAACGTTATACAAGTATCCTTTAAAGTTCAAATGAAAATGCTTAAGTTCTTACACTCTAAATTTGATAAATTTAGATTTCTATTCCACAGTTCACAATCTCTGATCAATTCCAGAATTACATTAAGAAATCTTTTGAGTAAACAGTATATTTTTTTCCGTCTTCTTTCTTCCCTCACACTTTTTGTGTGCAATTAAGCATTTTGTTGTGTCTACCATTTATTTCACAGCTGACAGATGTCTAGCCAAAACTGCCCCGTATAATCAATGTTGACATTCAAGAAAAATATGAATCTCATACACTGTTTGCCTTTTTTATCTGAATATAGTACCAATATGAGACACTAACCAATATTCAAAGTGTTTGTCATTCAGACAATGCCTCACAGCATGTACTGTGCGTTGTAAAGACAACATTGGTTTGTACAGTTATCTTCAAAAGGTTCTCCTATATAAAGGGCAGCAAAATATAGGCCATTTGATAGTAACTTCAGCATCCAGTTAAGTGTGGGGACTACATAATAAGAATAAATGTGAACAAGATGTAAACTCCATGTGAACAGAAGGCCTTTTGGTCACGACTAAGTAGGATATTGAAACCTCTAGTTTGTGGGCAGTACTCTTATAGGTTAAAAATTAAGATGAAGGTCACAGTAATTAAATTCAGTTCTTGGCAATTTCGTACTAAGAATTTCATCAAATTTTGAACGTTCCTCTCCTTTAGATGATTTATATCAGTGTGCTGGCACCGTACTAATACAAAAGAAAAACGAATCTCACAGACGTAGAAAGGAAAGTTACTGAAATAAGTCAAAGAATCAAATGGAAAAATTATTTTAAAAAATTTAGCTAATGAAAAGTAAATTGAGAATACCTAAAATGCCACAACTATGGGTCAGACCATTAAAGAACACATGTGAACAATTTTTTTTAAATGGCAAGCCTTTTCTAGTCAGTAAACATATTTGATTTAAATGGTCAAGTTTCACCTCCAGTGTGCTCTGGCAGTTCACTTATTTTCAAAGACAATGTAGGAGTATCTCAGACTCAGTGAAAGGTAGCTGAAACTTAAAGCAATCATATTTTTAGACAACTAGTTTTACAAATAGTATGCCATCAATGTAAAAAAAAAAAAGAAAGAAAAAAAAGAAAAAAAGCATATTTGAGCATTTTAATCCCAAATGACCCCATTCTTGCAGCAAATATCCCTGAAAAAAAATAATATTGTTGCAAGTTGTAGGGTCAGAACAAGAAATTAGGAAGAAATCTATCAATACAATTGAAGATAACATCTGCTCTCCGTAGATATTTTCTAAGGGATATTTTTCATGTCCCTTAAATGGTCCTTTATCAGTCTCAGGGAAGTTGGAATCACCCATCAGATGTTCAGCTCTAATGAGACAAGACTCCATGCTCAGCAAGTCATTGGCATCTTTATTGCAACTATTTGGTGTACAGTTTTGTCAAAAACATTTATTGTTTCATTCTTTGTCTCCGAAATACCAGTCCTGAGGATCTGTGCAAAAATGAAAACAATGAGATCTTACTTGTCTGGATGACCTCTCTCAACAGCAGCATCACCCACTTCTGGGAGACTAGAGCTTCCAATCTCAGGACTATCTTCTGCTAGCTGCTCCTGAGGTGTGCATGCTACAAACCTGAGCTCTTCAGAGCTCAGTCCCTAACAGTCCCTAGGAAGGACATGAAAACACCTAGTGATACAGGGCAAGACTCAAGAGTCACCAAGTGGTCAGGGATTCATCAGAGCTTCCCCCTAGTGGGAAGTATATATGCCCCTTTCCAGCATATATCAGGACACTGCTCAATATTTAAGGGCACTTTATCTAAATAAAAAACACTCAGTAACACATACAAATTCCAGTGAATCATCATGATCCTGTGGAAAAATTCTTTGTCCAGGTTCTCCCATGATTTCCCCTCAGGTAGTGCAAACTGGCAACAGAATGCATGTGTGGTTGGCAAGGGGAAGGGTGTTGTTTTGTTTCACTTTTTGTTAACTCCTGGCACTGATCTGATGATCTGCTGATAAATGCTGCTGCAGGAGAAAAACACATAGCAGAAGTATAAAGCATGCCAGAAGTCATCATTTAATACCACATAGGAGCTGACACAGAACTAGTAGAATTCATTTTCTTGTACATAAGGGAGAACTTCTGTTGCTTTACTAACCTGCAGATCTTGGCTCCTTAGTCATTACAAAGACAGTGAAAAGACATGACCACTTTTTCCCAAAACCCTTCAGGAAGTTTATGTTGAATGAGGCTGAGAACATGGTGCATGAATTCGGTCATGTAATCCATTACTTGAGCATATGAGGAAGTTATTGTGGTTCTGCTACTGTTTTAGAAAATAACCTTGTACTCACATCTGTGACGTGCCAGCCATAACTTCTGTAAACTGTAGACTTCTGCCTGAATGATGCAAGAGTTACTTTTTAGATGGCTGTAGGGTCTTTAAAATCCATAAAATGTAATTTATGCTACAGCCTAGCTAGTTATATATTATTTGACATACAGTATAGCCAACTTCTCTTAAAATGTGATAAGTATTTATGCTGTAAAGAAGTTTATAGAGGAGTTCACTAAAGTTGTAAGTAGAAACACAGTGATGATTGTATATTGAAATAGCCTAATAAACAGCTTGGAGCAAAGACAGCTGCCTATCTATCAGTGCTACCTATAATGACTTCTCTTCATTATTGCATTTCTGGTTTACTGTCATGGTAGAGAATACAAATTTACAGATCCATACCTTCGTTCAATTATCTGTGCAATTTAGCTTCACTAGAGATTGTCCTGTGCTTCATACAAATGCAACATATTGTTATGATTACCTGCTTAGAAATTTCCTTGCCATGTTCATAAATCCAGCCCACCATTCACAACTGTTTTTCAAAAAAAAAAAAAAAGACCCAAGGTTCAGTACTTGTGTATTAACATTTCTCCCAACACATACCTTATCATTTTAATTACAAAGTCTTTGGATCATCTCCAGCTGATAAACGAAACCACTACTAGTAAAAGATTTAGACTCTACTTAGGTTCTTTTATTTTCTTAGCAGGAGATTCAGTACCAGTTCATCTCAAGTGTAGTTCAGTGCTTTTAATTCAGTGGTTTCTGTGATCCCTGGGTACACTGACATTCCAGCTTGTTATGTTTTGCAGTACATTCAAGAGCGTCACTGCACATTAATGTAAGATCAGTATCATCTTCATATACCTATTATTATTGCAGTAGGAGATATACACTGTTGGGTCTGAAGCTCAGCCTTTTCACTTTAGAGAAATCTGGAAGATCCCACTAAAAGAGAGAGGCATATTGCTAATCAACAGATAGTAACAAGGAATATCAGAATTTGCCCACTGCTAAATACAAAAATTCATTATTTAGTTACATTTGCATTCATTATTTATTTACATTTCACTACATGCAAGGAGTTAGCCTTTCATGTCCCATCCAGACAAAAGACACTTCTAATGTTTATAGTAGCTAAATAGCTAAATAAAGAATTGTGAGAGGAGTACACATCTTATTTCTGGAAAGCTTACAGGCTTACAAACATACAAACCATACACCATTAACATTTTTTAAATGAATTTACTTCTGTGCATTTGGGTAAGAAGATTTCAGTCCCTTCAGATAGTCATAGTTAGTCTTAAATTCAGTCCCTCAAGAGTCTCTGGAAAAAAACTATTTCAGCACGTAAATCATGGACAAGCCAATAACTGTGAATATTCACTCCTCAGTGGTTTTGACTGAACACAAAAATCTCATTATAAAATTTTCCTTATTAGAGAGATCAAAAACAACTATGTCACAGCTTTTTTCCCACAATGGATATGCAGTGGCTGCTGTTACTGCTGACTGAAGAGTGAAAGTTAAAACAGCTTAGCAAATCTTTTCCTAAATCCAAAATGCTAGAGACTTAGTTCCAAGTATTTAGGACTTAATAGGGAATCCTACCTCCACTTTCTATGGCACACTTTGAGCTAGTAGTCCTACCCACAGGTTGTTGAGTCTCCTTCTCTGGAGACATTCAAAACCTGCATCTAGCTTTCCTGTGTAACCTCACCCAGGTATTCCTGCTCCAGCGGGGGAATTGGACTAGATGATCTTTCAAGGCCCATTCCAATCCGTAACCTTCTGTGACTCTGTGATACCATTACATTAATATTGCTGAAGATATCATTGGATTTCTAATAGCAGGTGAACATCTGAAGTCTTATAACACAGGCAGGATACAGTGTTTAAAAACTGAAACTAATTTTCTTACTAAAATGAAAGGTAGATGACCAAAGGAAAAAAATTGCTGATACTTGACATCTGCCTTGCAGCAAGTGAGAAATTGTAGCTTGTGCAGTGTTACTCCCAACAGAACTGATTTTTGCTAAAATGCATTTTTCCCAGTGAGTGGACACTAGCTAAAAATTGCAGGTTCTAAGTTGCCAGAAATAGGGAAATAGATGGAATTCTGTCAAAACTTTATGTCATAATTTTGTTTAATTATAATTTAATATAATGTAATTATAATCATAGAATCATTTTGTCTAGATGAGACCCTCAAGATCACCAAGTCCAACCATTAACATAATTCTGGTACTTAACTATGTTCCTAAGAACCTCGCCTACACATATTTTAAACACCTCCAGGGATGGTGACTCCACCACTTCCCTGGGCAGCCTGTTCCAATGCTTCACAACCCTTTCCATGAAGAATTCTTTCCTAATATCCAATCTGAACCTCCCCTGGTGCAACTTGAGGCCATTTCCTCTTGTCCTATCACTTGCTACTTGGGAGAAGAGACCAACACCCTCCATGCTACAACTTCCTTTCTAGTAGCAGTAGACAGCAATAAGGTCTCCCCTCAGCCTCCTTTTCTCCAGGCTGAACAGCCCCAGTTCCCTCAGCTGCTCCTCCCAAGACTTGTGCTCCAGGTCCTTCAGCAGCTTCACTGTCCTTCTCTGAACTCACTCCAGCATGTCTTTCTTGTAGTGAAGAGCCTACAACTGAGCACAGTATTCAAGGTGGGGCCTCACCAGCACTGAGTGCAGGGTGACGATCACTTCCCTGGTCCTGCTGGCCACACTATTCTTGATACAAGCCAGGATGCTGTCGGCCTTTGGGCCACCTGGGCACACTGCTGGCTCATGTTCAGCCAGCTGTTGAGTGACGCTCCCAGGTCCTTTTCCAACAAGCAGCTTTCCAGCCACTCTTCCCCATGCCTGTATAATTCTAGGAGATTGTTTTGATCCAAGTGGAGGGAACCAGCCCTTAACCTTGTAAAGCCTCATACAGCTGCCCTTGGACCATCAATTCAGCCAGTACAGATCCCTCTGTACAGCCTTCCTTCCCCTCCAGCAGATCAATACTCACACCCAACTTGGTGTCATCTGAGAACTGACTGAGAGTACATTTCATCCCTTCATCCAGATCGTTGATAAAGATACCAAACAGAACTGGCCGTAATACTGAATCCTGGGGAACATCACTCGTCACTAGCCACTAACTGGATTTGACTCTGATCACCACAATTCTTTGGGCCCAGCCATCCAGCCAGATTTTTGCCCAGCAAAGAGTATGCTATGATCTGCCAGCTTCTCCAGAAGAATGCTGTGGGATACAGTGTCACGGGCTTTACTGAAGTTTAAGTACACAACATCCACAGCCTTTCTATATAAATATATAAACCAGTGCTGCAGTCATAATTTACTCAACAGAATGTAAATGAAAGTAGAAGAAAATTTCCCTACCAAAAAAAAAAAAAAAAAGGTACTTGTATTTCACTAATTTTTTTATTGCAAAACCTTGAAAATTATTTCTTAAAATGTCATTGATAACAAAAAGTGCATGTTGGGAGGAAGCTAAAGTTTAAATTACAAAGTGCACAGCCCTGTACAAAATGTATCCATTAGCAAAAGGCACAAAGTGTAAAAAAGCCAAGCTCCAAGCACATATCCACATGTATTTGAACTTTATAAATAGTCACATTGCAGAAAATACAAAATATTTTGTAGCATGAAACCAGGGTATCGCATCCTAAGCTTACATAGAGTACAAAGCTGACATCTTTTACAGAAGTATCTCTGGCAGTACCATTTTAGTGTTCACTGATTAAAGTTAAAGCTATGCAACAAAATTAAGTACCAGATCTGTTGGATAAACTGTACTGTATTACTTAGTTAAAGTGGTTTTGGAGAATAAACTGTCATTGCTGGGTTTTGCATTGCGGGTTTAGTCGTATCTCCACAAGTTTTGCGTATTCAGCATGAACAGGAAACTAGAAAAGTGTACAAAATGTGTAAAATATAAAACACAATATAGTTATTTTATCTCCAAAAATAGGTAAAAATAAAGCTAAACAAGTAACACTAACACTAGGATCGAGATCAAGCAATCCGACAAGCAATAATTAATTTTATATCCTTTAAAGTACTGTTTATAATATTACTCTGCAGCCTGGCAAGAAGCAACCTCAGGTTAATAAAACAAACAGGTTATTAACTCTGTCAGTTACACACCAATAACACCAAGAAGCTAAAGTATATGACATGCAAAAGACAGTCACTTTTCACAGAAATCCTAGTCACTTTTAACAGAAATCCCCATAGCTACCCATAGCCAAACAATCAATTACTCATCTTCAACAAGCTTAAACTCTAGAATTGTGGATAAAATGAAATCTAAGTCTGTATTTACCTATCCCAAATGAGCTGTAGTTCTTGCACTTGTATAATATCACTGCATTGCCGCAGACAAATCAGTGAGAATAACTGTTCAGTCCACAGAGGATGGTCAAAAAAGAAAACACATTCAAATGTGGATACACACACACATCTGGGGGTTTGGGTTCATGGTAAGTTTAATAGTAGTTAGTAGTGTGCCCTGGCAGACAAAAGGGCCAGCTGTGTCCTGGAGTGCATCAAGCACAGCACAGCTAGTGATTGAGGGAGGTCATTGTCCCACTCTGCTCTGCACTGGTGTGGCCCCACCTAAAGTGCTGCATGCAGTTTTGGGCACCTTAATAAAACAAGGACAGGAAACTCTTAGAGTGTGTCCAGAGGAGGGAGACCAAGATAGTGAAATGTCTTGAGGGCAAGACCCAAAATGAATGGCTGAGGACACTTGGTTTGTTTAGCTTAGAGAAGAGAAGTGTTGTAGGAAAATAAGAAATTAGGATTTTTGGCCTGTATCAGTGTTATAAGCTGTGCTGCTAAGGCTGCAAGTCTCAGCTTGTCTCCTGTATAGCCCTTGCCCAGAACCACGAGCTTGCTTTGTACCCTTAGACATTGATAAATGCTATTCTTAGGTTTGCTGATTTCTGTACTAGACTGATGAACTATGGATAACAAATGAGACAGGTAGAACTTCAAAGCTAGCCCTGCAACCCAAGGACTTTTCGTTCGGTACTTGCCAAGTGGAACATGAAGAAAGAAGTGAAACCTGCAGACCACTGGGACGGAAGGAACCTGAAGATGTTGACAGTGATAGACAGTGATAAATTTTGCTTAGTTGCATAATACCTGTTAGAACCCTATATAATGACTAGCTGTACTGCTGTATGATTGTCACTCTCTGAGGAGGAGATCCAACCCTGCTGTTTCTGTGAATCTTCTACAATAAATACTGCTCAGAGTAACCCACGAGAGTTCGAGTCTCTCTCCAGCATGTTCCTAATAACCTTCTTCAAGAAGGCTGAGGGGTGACCTCATCACAGCCAAAAACTTCCTCAAGGAGGGCAGTGGAGTGGGACGTGCTAATCTCCTTTCTGCTTATCAGTGATAGGACCTGAGGAAGTGGCACAAAGCTGTGTCAGTCTAAGCTCAGGCTGGACATTAGGAAAAAGTACTTCACTGAGAGTATGGTCAGACACTGGAACAGACTCCCAGGCAAGTGGTCACAGCACCAAGCCTGTCAGAGTTTGAGGACTGTTGGGATAATGATCTTTGTCATCTGGTTTAGTTTTAGATAGTCCTGTGAGGAGCAGGGAGTTGGCCTCAATGATCCTTATGGGTCCCTTCTGAAGCAAGATATTATATTATTCTATATACATAGACTAATGTTGAAAATGTTTTATGTAAATCAATGACAAAACTAATATTAAGTCCAGCCCCACCCTAAAACTCCATGACAGTAAAATTGTTTGAGATACACAGTAGAAGTGACAATAGACCTGAAAAAAAAAAAAAAGTCCTTGCGAAGAGAGATAAAATGTTACAGCTAGATTGGAGAAAAAAGTACTTAGAGGCAAATGTGAAACAATTACTTAAGACAAAAGAGATGATGAGCTGAATAATTCAGTTGGGTCTGTCGTACCATCAGAAGAAAGCAATATTCTCTGAAACTGGAAAGTGATAACTTGAGAATTGAGAAGAACCAGCTTTATGAGATTCAAAATAAACTAGGTACCAATATAGCTAACAATAACATCGCTATTACATTAAAGAAGATAAAACCCAGTCTATAAACTCCTGTGCTGTCTGAAATCAGAGGCAAATGTTAGGAATGTCAAAGTTTCAGAAGCAGCTCCAACTTCATTATTTTCATAATTACATATTATGAGATCATAATGCCATTTCTCTGAATGTACAGCCATGGTGACAGAAGGGCTAGTTGCAGAGTGTAATAGATTAGTGAGTGACACTGACAAGATGAGCAGAAAGCAGATGCAGGAGCTAGATGACAGCTGACCAATGTGTAGGAGCATTGTGATATGCTCTGAATACTCAAGCATTTCCACAATCACTTTGATAACACCATCAAAGATAAGATTCAGGAGCAAATTAAAAGCAAGGCTCACCAAGTATATAACTCACTTTTTTCCATGTCATGTTTTTTTGATTGATAGAAAACATGGTAATGCCAACTCTTTTGTGGAATTTGTGAATCCTAAGAAAATTTCAAAAGCTACCTTCTTGTTATGTGAGAATTTATACATAGACATAGTGTAACTTTTAAATTTTAAACAAACTCAGAAGTTTTCAGTTTTAATCATCTTTAATCCCACTAAACCAAAACTTGTCCTTTTTCCTGCAAGATAGACTCCTGTAAGCTATTTAAACACAGGATGTCATAGATGCAAAGGCTTTCTAGAATTTAAGGGAAGAATGGACAAGTTCATTAAAAGCCCATCTGCTAATAAACACAGAGTGCAGATAGAATCTTAGAAACATAGAATGTCCTGAGTTAGAAGGAAGCCACAAGGATCATCAAGTCCAGCTCCTGTCCCTGCACATGACAACACCATAGTTCACACCATGTGTCTGAGGGTGTTGTCCAGTCTCTTCTTGAACACTGTCAAGCCTGGGGCTGTGACATCTCCCTGGGGAGCCTGTTCCAGTGCTCCACCACCCTCTGGGTGAAGAACCTTTTCCTAATGTCCAACATAAACCTCTCCTGGCACATCTTCCTGCCATTCCCTGAGGTTCTGTCATTGGTCACTAAAGAGATGAGATTGGCATCTGTCCCTTGTGAGGAAGCTGTAGACCGTGATGAGTCTCCTCAGTCTCTTATTCTCCAGGCTGAACAAACCAACTGACTTTAGCCACTCCTCATACAACTTCCCCTCCAAACCCTTCACCAACTTTATAGCCCGTCTCTGGACACTCTCCAGTAGCTTTGTATCCTTTTTATCCTGTGGCACCCAGAACTGCACACAGTGCTCCAGGTGAGGCCGCACCAGCGCAGAGCAGAGCAGGACAATTGCCTCCCTCGCTCAGCTGGCAATTCTGTGCTTAACAGATAGAGAAATGCTGTGCTTAACAGAAATGCTGTGCTTGGCAGATAGAGAAACCACTTACAAAATCCCTGAGTCAGAAAATTTCCAGAGCCTGCAGTAGTCCAAAGGAATCATTACTGTTTGCTGTACGTCTTTTTTCCATTTCTATTGCTCCTTTTGAGATGTTCTCTCTTGACCATAGCGAAAGAGAGCAGAGGGAACACAGCTGGATCCAGCAGGGCATATGTAACATTTACCTTACGGAACATTTTTGGTTTTTTTCAGATGCAGAAAAAAATAATGAAACCAATCATATTACATGATCACAGCAGTGAAATAAATGTCTTTGAAAAAAGTTGCAAGCCCTGCATTACAATACTCATTATGGCTTCTTGATAGATTCTTTATTCTATCCTTCAAATAGCGTGCTATTATTGTATAATACATTATGTTGCAATGAGATGAAATATGGTCAAGTGAGGTCCAGGTACAACAGCATTCTCATCAGTTCCCAGATGTCCCATTCCAACCTTCCAGGTCCATTTTGAGACATTCTTGCCTTCTTTTCCTTTGAATGTTTTCTATTAAATGCAACTCCACAAGGCTCTCTGATGGCTAAATTTCTGCCTTTGTCTCTATGGCAGCAGAAAGGTGCATTGACTCACTTTATTCTTCCAGTGCTGTCCTTCAGCAAGGAGGTGGCTTCCTTCATCAATAATTTGCTTAGTAGCCAAATAATTTATGACATTGCAGCAGAAAAGACAAGTTCCCATTTCCTTCTTTGTAGATTTTGCTTTACTAACTTGAGGACTTAGTAGCCTAGGCATATCATGTTCAGCTTCAACCACAAATAGCAAGGTATTTTTTTCACAAGCTAAGTGTTTTCAGATCAGCTCTAAGGCAGAAACAGCCTAGACGGAACAGGCCTTTGCTAATTTGAAGCAGCTCTGTTGTTCAGAGTTTGTTAGATGTAAAAGGAAAACAATTACTCCTACTATACCTCCATCCCAGCCAGGACAGAAGTGTTTAAAAACATCTTTACATCTTTAGACATCAAACTCAGCACAGGACTTCCACTACAAAATAGTCTCTTATTGTATTTCGTTTGTCAAAACCCATTATTTGGTTTGTCCTTATGAAGATTAAGCCAAGGAGAAGAATGTCAAAAACTACACTTCGCCATATAATTTTCAAAGTTGATATGGGAAATCTGAAATATGGAAGATGTTTCATTATGAATTCTGCTATGAGTAGACATACTGTAATATTATTGGGTAGAAATACTACCTCCTACTCAAAGAGAAAGAGAAAGAGAAGGGCCTAAGATTTTTAAATTGTAATTGGATAAAAAAAAAGAAAAAAAGAACAACAAAACAAAATAGTAATTTCTAGAGATTTTGTAATTTCCAGGACCAGTAGACAGGAATATTAATCATATTAAAGATACTTACTTTATGTGGGAATTTTCAGGAATAAACTCACTAATAAACCTAAGACTTTGTCTCTACTCCCATCTTTTCTCATATTAGGTGTATCAACTGATTTGAGACAGTACAAATATTTCATTATCATTAATCTCAAACTTATTTGTACAGTTGTTGCCCAAAAATAATAAAAGATGAATGTAAAGAAAAATACTATAACACATAGAGTGCATTTATGTGCAGTGTGCATATCCCAAAGAGCTATCATGGACACTGCAGAATCCCAATATGCAACAAACCCAAAACTATGCAAGTTATGGAGATTACTTGTAATCACCATCCTTGCCCTCACGCTATCCCTAAGCACACTGTGAAGGACAGAGAAATGGACTAGGTTTTATACAATGTTTCTTCATTCCTCAAGTGGATTATAAAGAAAATATAAGTGGATTATAAGAAAATACTTTTGAGTAATGGGTCCTTCAATTTTTAAATCAGAATTAACTTTTATTTTGGTGCTTTCTTTGTTTACAGTTTAAGTGGTATCAAGTAAAAGGTTAAGTCCAGGCAATAATATCACATACACAAAACAACTTCAGGGGAAAAAAAAAAAAACTACAAGAATTTCAGAAAACATTAAAATACATTTATATTGCAATAGTAAAATTCTTAACAGCAGGCACTTACTCAGTGGTTAATGGTCCAAGATGTGGTTGAGGACTATTAACTCCTTCCAACTGGTCATTAACCAGCAAAACAATAAGAATCCAACTGTGATTATGAATCATTCATTTACTTCTTTAGTTATTAAGCCAATTTCTTCATACCCAAACATTAAAACACAAGAAATTTAGCTTTTCTGTTTCTCCAAATAAGGTTAAGGAAAGGAGAATCACCATCCACAAAGAATCATCATCATCAAGTTGTCAGTACTTGCAGCTCACCAAAATAAACTTCCTGCCTGATAAATCCAGGGCACATATGCATTCTCCAAAATCTATCAAAGAGGATGAAAAGGGAGGAAAAAAAAATTTCTAATTATTAGGTTCAGATCATTTAGTAAAGAAAAACTGAGAGACTGCATACAGACTACCTCCTGCTGAATTGTAAGATACATTTTCTCTAGGAGACTAGGGAAAAAACAGCCATATTTTACCACAGCCTTAATATATAATCTTGGACAGGTCACTTACACTATTACCATAGGCTTGAAAGGACTTTTGGAGGTCATTTAGGTCATTTAGAACCCAAGTTAAAAAACAATATGAAGTTGCCCATGGCCTTGTCCAGACAAGTTTTTAAATCCTTCAAGAGTTCACAGCCTCTCCTAACTACCTGCTTAGAGTAATTGCCTCTTCTCATTATAAACCTTAATTTATACTTCAGAATGTGCATTTCTGTTTTCCCTACATAGAAAAACAAAACAAAACAGAAAACTCACTTTCATCCACTTTTATTCCTGTTTCAATAGGAGGTTTTTAAAAATAAGTGTGTAGTCACAAGTTAAATAAGATTAAGCAATGTTAAGTGATAGATGAAGTGTACATCTTGACTCAGTCATATACAGAACTAGTGCTCATCAGACTTCCCACTCTCCATGCTGGGCTGGATATGATTCCACTGATATGTAACTAACTCCATCATGTGCACTAACTCCATCAAATACCATAAGAAGGTCATCCCTTCTCCTTCCTCCTCAAATCAAGTCAGAGAAGTGACCAAGTTAAAACAATTCTTCTGAAATGGGAAATGTCATGATCGCAGCTTGAAGTAACTGCAAGACTGCAGGCCTGCCCTATACGTACTCCAATACAGAACTGAACCTCTTCGTACGCAAAAGATGCTCCCTCCTGATTCCATGGTCTCTATTGCAGTATAATAAACATAATATTGTATCATGTTTTAAAAGTAGTGTGTAAATTTACTTTATATATAACAGTGACCACCACCCTTCTAAATACTCTTATTACTTACAAGTACTAATTGGAACGAGGTAATAGGCTACATTTCTGAGATTTGGGTCATTCTCTGAACCATAAAGTGAAAGTTTGTTTGGTTTTGAACAGGGACAGACCAAAAGTTAGGAGAAGCACTAAAGTTCTAGGTTTCTATGAAAAGATATTTTTATATACCACGTGTAAAACATTTTGTTTAAAGTTTTGATCAAATGATTTTGAAAAAAGTAAAGTTGTCATTTGCACATATATCCTCCTTTTCTGCCTTCTGAGATACAACTGTTTACTTCAGTGTCCAAATCAAGTCTATGGTATTAATCATGTATACTGCTAATGTCTTACAGCCAAAATAACTGAGGAAAAGAAAGATGTTTCATTTGCAAAACACATCAAGGGGCTTGCCAATGAAATTCTGCCTTCAGACTGTTTATATTAGGGATGATGTAGAAAGCTGAATGAAAACACCTTGAATTTCAGATAAATCACTGGACATGCTTTACAGGCTGTTAGAAAATCTTGTTTTGACCTATTAACTGAGCACAGATGATCTGGAAGCTTCAACAGAAAACAAATACGAAGCATCAAGGTGTCATTTTCAGATAACTACTTTTCCAACTATGCTTTACAGAGTCCATTTGTTTTAAATACAAGTTGTTTCTTCTTTTTAGTGTCTGCTTTATTGTATGTTGTTGTATGCTACTATATGTATTGTGTTACCTCCTAACATTAAAGCTCTTTACCCAGTTATAGAATATGAAAAGATGAAAGAAATAAAAGTTTGCAGCACACAGAACATATTCAGCCTTTCCTGTTCAGCATATTCCCTTATGTACGGAAACATTCAGTATTTGCTACTCAGAGAAACTGGAGGTACCACGACTGTAGACAGATAAGTTGCTCTGTTTGTGCTGAGCCATGCAATCATGTTCGCGTGGTGCTAAGCCTGAGATACAATGTCTTTTCTTTCGTCAGAGCTTATTAACTTGAGTTTAACATCCAATTAATTAAATTCATATGTCTTTTGGTCAAGTCAGAACAGGAGCAGAAATAGTTTCCAGCTGCTTGCAACACACTGTGACAATACCTTAATTAAAGCCTTTGTTAGGACAATTAGCTGAAAGGTACAATATATATATTCCAGCTCTAATTAGCACAGAAACGTAATTAGTTCAAATACAATCAGTTCAAATACAATTAATGAGACTTAAGGGCACATTCCTCAAGCATCTGGAGAAGCTTGCAAAAAGAAATTGATGTGCCTCTAGACTTTGTGCATTTCCTGAGATAGACAGCAACCACTCAGGGATCTCAAGATTCTAAAATTTGGGCTTCTGTCCTGAACACAACTTTATTCCTGGAGGTCTTACCTCTGGCTTATTGTTATAGGCCTTGTGCGGATATTGCACTCATCTCACACTGCCCCAGTGTGCTGAATGGCTTTCTGAAATGGGCAAAGATTTTTTTCCAAATTATACCAGCAATTAAATTAGTTATGGCAGTACAAAAATTGCTCTCATATGAAACCAATATCTATATTTAGTCAATTAACATGACAAGTGAGACACTTTTGAAAGATGACTAGGCAGAAAAAAACTTCTGAAAAGCATTATTTTTCTGTCTCCAGCTTGCATTTCCATCATAGCTAAGTCATTTCTTACAAGGTTTATATGTTACCAAATCCTTTCAATTTTGTGACACCAACCTCCTGCAGCTGCATACCTGGTAAGTGCATCAAATATGAAATGATTGTCCTGCAATTTGTCCAAGCACTTTGATGCCCTTTAAATAAATGGCAAAACCTTCACTGTCTTCAGACCTACTGACCCTACTTTATGATTTTATTCCCAAACAAGTTAAATATTACCTCACTTTGCTTCTTTAAAGACAATAGCACAGCAAAACACTGAGGGCAAAACAAGTCCCAAGTTAGCTCAGCCATTGTTAGAAGTTCCTGAATAATTTGAAGGGAGTGATCTCTATACTCAGCTTGGATTTTATTTTCCTGTCTTGTATTTCACCTCTATTCAAAAGCTCCAATTCAAGCTAAAAATTCATATATTCCAGATGAATGCTTAAAATCTAACACTGATCAGAAAACCAACTTTATATGTGCTCCTGGGACTTCCATTTTGTGCATTTCCTAAGATACTCCGTAGACTAGAGAGGAGTGGGTGTTTTATAACCAGTTACCAGCACACACATTATGCAGAACACAGAATCACAGAATATTAGGGATTGGAAAGGACCTGAACAGATCATCTAGTCCAATCCCCCTGCTGGAGCAGGAACACCCAGATGAGGTTACACAGGAATGCATCCAGGCAGGTCTTGAATGTCTCCAGAGTAGGAGACTCCACAACCTCCCTGGGCAGCCTGTTCCAGTGTTCTGTTCCCCTCACTGAGAAGAAGTTTCTTCTCAAATTAAAGTGGAACCTTTTGTGTTCCAGCTTGATCCCATTACCCCTTGTCCTATCATTGGTTGTCACCAAGAAGAGCCTGGCTCCATCCTCGTGACATTCACCCTTTATATATCTGTAAACATTAATGAGGTCACTCCTCAGTCTCCTCTTCTCCAAGCTAAAGAGACCCAGCTCCCTCAGCCTTTCCTCATAAGGGAGATGCTCCACTCCCTTAATCATCTTCGTTGCCCCGCGCTGGACTGTCTCCAGCAGTTCCCTGTCCTTCTTGAACTGAGGGGCCCAGAACTGAACACAATATTCCAGATGCAGTCTCACCAGGGCAGAGTAGAGGGGCAGGAGAACCTCTCTCGACCTACTAACCACCCCCCTTCTAATACATTCCAGGATGCCATTGGCCTTCCTGGCCACAAGGGCACAGTGCTGGCTCATGGTCATCCTGCTGTCCACCAGGACACAGGTTCCTTTCCGCTACACTGCTCTCTAATAGGTCATTCCCCAACTTATACTGGAACCTGGGGTTGTTCCTGCCCAGATGCAAGACTCTACACTTTCTATTGTTATATTTAATTAAATTTTTCCCTACCCAGCTCTCCAGCCTGCCCAGGTCACACAGGATGGCAGCACAGCCTTCTGGCCTGTCAGCCACTCCTCCCAGCTTTGTACACTCTACTCCCTCATCCAAATCATTGATGAATATATTGAATAATATAGGCCCCAGTACTGACCCTTGAAGCACTCCACTAGATACAGGCCTCCAACTAGACTCCACCCCATTGGCCACAACTCTCTGGCTTCTTCCCTTCAGCCAGTTCACAGTCCACCTCACTACCCGATCATGCAGACCACACACCCTCAGTGTGAGGTTGCTATGAGGTTCCTGTGGTAGACTGTGTCAAATGCCTTACTCAAGTCAAGGTAGACCACATCCACCACTCTGCCATCATTCATCCATCTTGTTATGTCCTCATAAAAGTCAATGAGGTTGGTCAAGCATGACTTCCCTTTGGTGAAGCCATGCAGACTGCCCTTAATGACCCTCTTATTCCTGATATGCCTTGAGATGGCACCAAGGATAAGTTGTTCCATCAGCTTCCCAGGGATGGAGGTGAGGCTGACTGGTCTAGTCACCTGGGTCCTCCTTCTTGCCCTTTTTGAAGACTGGAGTGACATTTGCTTTCCTCCAGTCCTCAGGCACCTCTCCCATTTCCCAAGTCTTGGCAAAGATGATGGAGAGCGGTCTGTAATGACCTCAGCCAGCTCCCTTAGCACCCACAGGTGCATCCCATCAAGACCCATGGATTTATGGATGTCCAGATTGCCTAACTGCTCCCTAACCCAGTCCTCATCAACCAAGGCAAACTCCTCCATTGTCCTGCCTTCCTCTGGGGCCTCAGGGGTAATGGGGCTCCTCAGGACAGCCTCCGGCAGAGTAGACAAAGAAGGCATTCAGTAATCCTGCCTTCTCTGTATCTTCTGTAACCAGGGTACCCACCTCGTTCATCAGTGGGCCTACATTGCCTCTGGTGTTAGTTTTATCTGCCATGTATTTGAAAAAGCTCTTCCTGTTGTCCTTGACCTCTGTCACCAGGTTTAATTTTAAGGAGGCCTTAGCTTTCCTAGTTGCCTCCCTACACCCTCTGACAACAGCCTTATATTCTCCCCAAGTGGCCAGCCCCTCCTTCCATGATCTGTAAACTCTTCTCTTCCACTTGAGCTTACCCATCAGTTCCCTGTTTAACCATGCAGGTTTCCTGGCTCCCTTCCTTGACTTCCTACATGTCAGGATGCTCTGATCTTGTGCCTGGTAGAAACAGTCCCTGAACACTAACCAGCTGTCTTGGGCCCCTTTACCTTCAAGCAACCTTGCCCATGGGATTTCCCTTAGCAATTGCCTGAAAAGGCCAAAGTTTGCCTTGCTGAAATCCAGGGTTGCAATTCTGCTTGCTATCCTGCTCCTACCACATGAGATCCTGAACTCCACCATCTGATGGTCACTGCAACCAAGGCAGCCCTCAACCTTTACCGCTTCAACCAGACCTTCCTTGCTACTGAGGATGAGGTCCAGCAATGCACCTCTTCTAGTCGGCTCCTCCATCCTTTGCATCAGAAATTTATCGTCAAGGCACTGGAGGAGGAACCTCCTAGACTGGGGCTGGCTGGCGGAGTAGTCCTTCCAGCAAACCTCAGGGAAGTTAATATCCCCCACCACAACCAGGGCCTGTGATTGAAAGGCTGCTCTCAGCTGTCTGTAGAAGGCCTCATGAACTTTCTCACCCTGATCTGGTGGCCTATAATAGGTGCCCACAACAGTATCACCCTTGCCAGCCTGCCCTTTAACTTTCACCCACAGACTCTCAACTAGCTCCTCATCTATGCCTGGACAATACTCAATACATTGTAGTTGCTCTCTCACATAAAGAGCAACTCCACCACCATGCCTGGCTGGCCTGTCTTTCCTGAAAAGGACATAGTCATCCATGACCACATTCCAGTTATGTGTGCTGTCCCACCATGTCTCTGTAATTGCCACTAGATCATAATCTCCTGCCCTAACACAGGTTTCTAACTCCTCCTGCTTATTCCCCATGCTCCATGCATTGGTGTACAGGCATTTCAGAGAGCGAGCTGAGCACACTGATTTCACCCCAGGGGTATGAGAGGCCTCCCAGCCTTCATGAACTCTACAGTGATGCCCTACTGATGCAAGCCCAGCTACATCCCCATCGCCCTTCGATGTTTAAAGCTTAAAGGTCTCCAAATGAGCCCTGCTAATTCCTGTCCCAGCAACCTTTTGCCTCTGCAAGATAAACCTTTCCCACGTATCACTCTTTGTACTGGTGTCTTGTAAAACCAGCCGTTATCAAAGAACCCAAAGCCCTGCCTGTAGCAACAGTCCTGTAGTCAATAGTTTAGGGACTGAATTTTTCTATTCCCTCCCATATCATTACCCAAAACTGGAAGGAGGAAAGAGAAAAATCACTTGAGCCCCAGACTCTTTTACTATCTGTCCCAAGGCCTTGAAATCTTTTTTTCATTTCCGTCAGACTGCGTGTCCTGGTTTTATTAAAAAACAAGTTCCTCTTTTACTGAATTTGCCTGTCAGCTAAAGCTTCCATATTCGCTGCATTTTCTTGAAGAACCAGATACATGTTTTGGTAAACATAGCAATGGAATGCGAAGTTATTGAGAAGCATGGATGGACATCTCGCGAGAGGGGCAATGAGAAACACGTGACAAAGAAACTGACCAACTGTGTATAACATTCCATTCACATGAATACTTCATATAAAAATGGGAGATCACGAGGATCTCGTGCCTTTTTCCTTTCTTTTCGTCCCTTTTGCTTATGGCTGACATTAGGAGAGGACCTTGCTAGTCGTCCCTGCGAACTGAGGCCCAGTGAGAGACTGAATCCAGCTCCGGTTGGCTGCAGAGTCTAATCCAGGACTTTGGGTGCCAGCTCTGCAGTTGCTGAGACTTTCAAGATTGGTTTTGTATATTTTGTATTATTTTCTCTATCCTTATTATTAGCATTAGTAAAACATTTCTGTTTTTTCCAACTCTTCTCTCTCTGTCCTCCTTTTCCTTCTGATCGCCTGTCCTTAGTGGGAAGCGGGGGAGAGGGAGGGGAAAAAGGAGTAAATGGGGGGAGGAGAGGAGGTTAACAATACATCTGCCAGCGTTTTATTGTCACCCCTCAATCTAAACCCTCGACACTGCAGGATGTAGCTTCCTCCCCATCTGTCTGGAAGATCAGCAGTGGGCAGTAGTCCATTGAGTGTACCAGGCTGGGGAGTGTCCTGGTGATGTCCCTGATCCAGGCTCCAGGTAGCCTGCACACTTCCCTATGATGAGGGTCAGCTCTGCAGATTGGGCCCTCCGTCCCTCTCAGAAGGGAATTGCCTACTACCATTACCCTTCTTTGTTTCTTATCTGAGGCAGTCTTGAGGCATGGGGTCAACTGCCTCTTTCTATGTGACCTCATAGGTGGGGCTTGCACCACATCCTCACCTACCTCCTCTTCAAGATCCAGGGCCTCAAACCTATTACGGAGGGGCACCTGTGGAAGCAAAGCAAGTAGGGAGGGGGATTGCCCACAGCCCCAAACTGGAACTAGCTTCCAACCCTCGTCATCTTTTCTGTCCCCTACCTCTGCCCAACAGCAACAGGGCAGGGGCTGTCTCAGGTCTTCTCCCTCTGCCTGACAGGGCAAGGGGTTCATCACCTTTTGGGGAGTATCCCCCTGGAGTCCTTCTGAGTGGCACATCAGGGAGTTACTCCACCAGTCAATTTCCTTTTCACACTCCCTGATGGTCCTCAGTGTCTCAATCTCCTCCTTAAGCTTTGCAACCATGTAGAGCAGATCTTGCACCTGCTCACAACTCACACAGGTGGGACGCTGGCCATCGTCATCCAGCAGCAGCAGGCTCTGGCACTCCCTGCAGCCAGAAACCTGAATAGCCACGGTTCAGGGCAGATTGTCTGAGTTGCTACACTCTTCTTCAGACAAGCTCTCTTTCTGGTGGAGACCATGGTCGGCAACAGTATGAGACAGTGGCAATAGGTGAGAGAGTCTAACTAGTAAAAGGTGACAACCTCTACACCCTAGTGCACGAGTTACCACACCCACTCCTCCAGCACAGCGTGGGTGCTACTCACCCGCATCACAAGCCGATTGCCCCTTCCAGCATCTGGTGGGCAGTGATGCTTTGCCACCCTCCCTGAGGCTTTTTCAAGACAAGGGGCAGGGGAGTGATCGCCCACTCCATGTCAGCTGCTCTCACAAGGGCTGTCAGGAGCTTCCAGGTCTCTTGAGAATGAAAGTGCCCGATTGAGAGAGGAAAAAAAAAAAACCACAAACAAAAAAACCAACCTTCTCTGTACCTCAAAGATTTTGCTTACTTGGGATCTGCCAAGCTGCCTCCACTCAGCTGATCTCAGGAAATGCATACACAAGAGTAGGCAGTACAAATTCATAATACTTCACAATACTCCTCTGTATAGCAGACCTACTCTTCTGGGTACATTTGCCATGGGAGCAACACACAAATAATGTATTCAAGCTTTTTTATGTCACTTATTACTGAGATGAAAGATTAATTAGGTTCTTCCATATTTTTGTAAAGCTTCTCTAATTTAACACTGACTCTTGTTAACTGAGGATTTCTGTCTTCAGGGAAAAAGAAACACAACAATCCATACAAAAACAGAGTTGCATAAAGTGCTACACAGACACGTTAAAAAAAGAAAAAAAATAATAAATAGGCATATTAATGTATTTACCACAAGAAGAAAGTCACTGCCACTGCCAAAACAGAAATCAAGCAGACAAAAGCCAACCATCTCATTTCCATTAATAGAGTAGTTTTGCAAAGGCTGTATATTTACTGCTCTGCACTCTAAAGACCTGTGATGTTCCAAGAACATCCCAAACAAAACAAATGACAACAAAAAACAGACAAGAACCAACAACAACAAAATCCAAACCACACGACTGTTCTGCTATTATAAGAAAAATTACAGAAGTATTTCACATTTATTCATTCCCAAACTGAAGTACTACCCAAGCCACAACAATTTTGAAGATATTCAGACCCGAAAGATGTTTTTTAATCTTTTTCTTACACTTGTTTACACCTGATCTACACTTTACACATTTTATTAATAGATCATGAAGCAGTGCAAGGTCCACTGTCACCACCTCAGTAATCGTCAGCAACTGAACTTCAAATATGTAAAATTAGCTAGCAAGCTGCAGCACTCCTAAGGTTCCCACATTTCTGTCCATAGCATATCAGTAGATATACTTGGGTCTACTCTGTTTAGAACCAATCCATTTCAGGTTGTTTTGTTCAGATACCTCTATTAATGTATGAAGAGACTCTGCAAGCAAGGTAAGCATACAAGGTACTTTTAAAGTAATGATATGTGTGGTAGCCACATGCAAAATAAAATTCAGATTTTCCCTTTTCTCAATATCTATGAAGCCAGCAAGAATGTTCTCTTGCCATTGCAGTGAATTTTGGTTTTAAGCTATTTGCTCCATAGGAGTGCTCAAATACAAAGAATTAGTGTATTTCAACAGGGGCTCCAGCTTCCACTCTCTAAACAGAGCTTGAGGTTACCATCACCCCTCCTCTGCAGAACAAAGAGAAATCCAGTTATGATTTTGAGATAAAAGAACACACACCAACAAAGACAGTTTAGATCAGAAGTTTAATGTCAACTGTAACAGCTAGTTACTGTCACCCCCTTTTAAGACTCCAGGAACTGTACAGCTTTAGTAAGCAGAGGTTCCAATAAAATTTTGGAGACTTTATTTGCACTAGCTACACAGGGCAACACAGGCTTAGAAGCTTACTTCTGGCTAACAGACAAATTAAAACTTTTGCTCAACTACGATGTTTAGTTGGACAATCTGATTTGCCTTATGATGTTTCTAAAAATAATCATGCTAGGTAGAAGATACAACTTTCAAAAAGTTAAAGCATCTTTATTTTGGACAATACTTGAGATTCTTAAACCCCAAATCTGTTGTAGTTGATACATCTTCAAAGATACAAGTCCACAAATATAACACTCCAAACACTCTAAATTGTAGTTCACAGGGCAGTAAAAATCACAGAAGACTGTCAAGTGCTGTTCGAAAAGTTTTATCGCTGTTACCATGAAAAAAACTAATATTAGCCAGTGAGACACATACAGCCTTCACTGCTAAATTATGCTGTTTAATGTAAGATACAAGCTGATATTAAAAAAAATTAAAAACCCCACACAGAAAACAAGACCAACCAAACAAAAAAGAATCCAAAGGACACTGTGCATGAACCGATAGGACTTCCCTTGCAAGAATCTGTATAGAATTGCAAATCATATGGTATAGGGAACAAAGGCCCCACTGAGGAGCATCTCACAGAAACACAGGACCAGTTAGGTTGGAAAGGACTGCTTGAGACCATCTAGTCCAACACCCATGCCCAAAGAAGGTCAGTTAGAATAGACTGTTCAGAACCCTGTCCAGTCAGGCTTTAAACAACTCTAAGCACGGTGACTTCACAACTTGTCAGGCAACCCATTCCAATGTTTGACCATCTTCATAGTTAAAAAGAGAACTTCATGCGTTTCATTTTGTGTCCACCACCTCTTGTCCATACAGTTGGTCATTAATAAGGTCTGCCTTCCCCCTCTTCAAGGTTCAGGTACCCTCTGTGCATTCTGCTCCCCTGTCTGAAGAGTTTCCCCAGCTCTCTCACTATGAGAGATAGTCCAGTCTCTCAATCATCTTTGTAGCCCTGAACTATACCCCCTCCAGTAAGTCTGCAGTACTCATTCTGGAGAGCCCAGAACTGAACACGGCACTCCAGGTCTGTCCCCATCGGTGCTGAGTAGAGGTGAAGCATCATCTCACTCAACTTAACCAGCAGTACTTTGCCTAATGTGGCCCAGGATGCTATTAGCCTTTTTTCCAGAAAGTGTGTATTGCTGCCTTGTGGTCAGCTTGCCCACCATGAATCCAAGCACCTTCTCTGAAGAGCTGCTTTCCAGTTGGGTGGACCCCTACATGTTACTGGTGCATGGTGTTATTTGTCCGTGGGTGCAGCTCTTTGCACTTCCCCTTGTTGAACTTCATGAGGTTCTCATTCACCCATTTCTCCATCTTGTCAAGGTCCCTATGGATGGCAGCACAACCATTTGGTCTACCAGCCACTCCTCCAGAACACAATTTATCCCGTGATTCAGGTCATTAATGAAGAGGCTGAACTGGATTTGCCCTAGCACTCATCTGTAGGGTAAAGCACTAGTGGCTTGACTTGAACTGGACTTCATGCTTTGACCCTCTAGGCCCAGTCATTTAAGCAGCTTCTAATTCACCCTTCCTGTTCAAACAACTAACACACACTTGTTCAGTCTGTCTGTGATGTTTACCTTCACTTAGTGAAACCTCTGACACAACATCTACTGCAGCCCACTATCTATTGTTTTATCTATTAATTTAACATTGCTGACACAAGGTAAATGGGTAAACTTATCCAGTTCTAAATATTTGGTCTCCTAATCATTGTGCTGCTTGTCCAAAACTAGCAAGGGTAATCTTTAACAAGTCATAGAATAGATTATAAATTGCAGCAGCCTTTAGTATTAACTGTAATTCTTACACAATGGCCATACTTCCTTCCTTCTCCAATCAATTAACCACTTCAGTGCAACTAAGAGTGCTGATAACTTCCTCAGAAGAGGAAGTTTCTGTTGCTGTACCCAAGAAGTTTTGTAATCTGTGCAATCACATTAAGCAGGAGAAACCATAAACTATAAACTCACAGCCTGAGACAGAAGAAGAGAAGCAAGTTTAGCAGTTTAGCTACCACACAGCGCATCAGTACAATAATTAACTGGTTTGCTATACCACACACAAACCATACTGCAAACTGAATTCAGAGTTTTAGGTTGTATTCCCAAACTTTATGGAAGACCAGTATTTAGTTTTCAACCAGAGTCACCCATTTTGCTTTGAGCCCATTTACCAGGAAACTGGGTTACCAGCCGACATTCAGCTAAATTGAGTGAGAGTAAATTCAGTTGTGTTCTGCCCCCTTCCTCCTGTGCTTCAAAATCCATTAAGTCTTGTGTTTTCAGCCAGCATAGTCTATTTTGCTTTATTTCCTGACTAGTTCTTTCTAAATGGTTATAGAGGATCCTCTTCCTGAGTTGTACACTTAACTTCTATTTAAACAGCTGCATTTAAAAAAATCAGATGAAACATAATACATATGCATAATACTTGGCTGTAACACTTGTTTAAAATTTTGATAGTCAATGAGTATAGTCCATGTAACCAGATGAGAAGGGTATACCTGGCTACTTAAAGAGTGCCATGCATAGCCAGTGCAACAGAAATTTTACATTAACACAGTAAAGAAAGCGCAGAGGACATCTTGCTTGTTAAAAATTTCCAGTCAGCATTGAATAATATTTCAGTAGCAGGCAATAAAGTTTAATATCTGGTAAGAGTGGCTAATTCGTACCCTACATTCATTTAATAGCACACAATGTGCAAGTTAAAAGGAACAATTAAAGCTATGTTTTCCTACTTTAGATGCTTGCATACATATTCTTTGCTAGGATTCAGCTTCTTGGAGTTGAGAAGTCTAGAATTCAGTCAGTTAGAAGTTATGTAGATTACACAGAAGTAGTAAGAAAATATGTCTTATTCTCAAATTTTATAGAAAAATACTAACAATGCTTAAAGAAAGCAGCTTGACAGCAACTTTCTGTATATATTCCAGATAGAAACTCAGGCACTTAACAAGTATTTTGCTGTTACAAACCCAGCTTTCCTATAATAATTATTCACATTTTTCTACAAATGCTAAAAAGTAAACTTATGCCATTAAGATAACACGTAAAAATATTTTTTAAATATGTCCATACTTGCACACTCCCAAGTGTATCTACAGTCAAAATCCCCAAAGGTACTGTCCCAGATTATGTGCACATTGAAGTTCATGTTAAACATCCACAGTTCCCCTTAATATACCAGGTTACTTGTTTTCTTCCACTGCAGTCTCACTTAAGTATTACTTTATAGGCAAGGGGAAAATGGGACTCACAGTCAGTCCAATTCAGAGGATTCCACCCTGTTTCATTTAAGTTATAAACTAGAGATTAAAAATGAGACTGCAAATTTAAGTGTCACTTTTTTTGAATACTGAAATGTATGTTTAGGAAGTTAGAGAACACTACAAGTCAAATATTTTAAGTTGTTCAAAAATTGAATATGATCTTTTATATCCAGATAATGGTGTACAAGAACTTTGGTACAAGCAATCTAATGGTGCTTATTCTTATAGGCTTCTTTTGAAAACCCCCAATTTGCTGATTATGTGTGTACAGCAGATACCATTTCCGAATCCTTTTGTGACAGGGCTACACTTGCTGGTGGAGGCTTATACAAACATGCTGCCATGACAATAAAGATGATCGTGATGATTTTGCAAGCAGTACCTGAATGCAAAGAAGAGAAGAGTCCTTGTTGCAGTCGTGTTCAATAGTAGATAAGAGTTTTTCAGCCATTTATAAAGTTTAACATACTGAATTACACTGTAGGAATTTAAATGGTTGCTGTGAACTTCAACATATTTTACATGAACTGTGAAGATCAGGTAAAGGCAGTGTTCCAACTGACTTCAGACCCCCAGCTGCCTGCCAGTTCTTGCTTGCAGCAGCTACTGCCATTACTTCAGTTCTGTATTTTTTCACCACATTCTAATCTGAAGTACAAATCTTCCTTATTTCTTGTTTCAGTACTGTTCTTCAATGCATTCTCTTTGCCCCAAACTAAAACTCCCCAAGTAAAAACCTGTTAAGTATTCTCTCCTCAACTACCTTTAAAGGTTGTTCCATTTACTCATCATTAGCACCTAGTGGTGCAACTAGTACCTAGTTTGTGCAACTTAGTGGGACAAGGAGTGGGGGAAAAGAGGAGGGATTGTATTTTATGACAAATACGCCTGAGAAGTAATGAAGCCTGAAGCTGTGAGTCCTGCTTTTTTAATTTCAAGATTAGATGTTAGTAATTCAGTTTATGCACTGTATCACACTTGCTAAAAGACAGGACAAGAGCAGTTACCACAGATTCAAGCTTAGCCTGCCTTCCCTTCCCCAGACTTACATACCTCACACACCTGAAGGGAACAGATCATTAAACAACTTTCAACTAGCATTCAAAAAGATTTTCAAGCTCTTAATATTTGTTTAGCGAAAAGAACTGAAATATGACAAGAGGAAGAAAGCTTTTCAGATCTTAAGCTGACAACAGACCAAGCCAGATAAGACTGAAATGTGTGCCAGTCCCTTGAAGTTCAGTATGATAATGTTCAGTGTGCCAATGAAGAAAGACCAAAAAGGAAAACTGTTTTGTATTAATGTTACTAAAAAAAGAAATGTTTTTAATGTAATTTTTAAGAGCCATTTAATGTAGCCTTGCTCCTTCCATGATATTTACTATTTATGAAAAAGAAGTTGTGGTTGTTTTGTGTTGGTTTTCGTTTGGTTTGTTTTCTTTGTGTGTGGAAGTTCATTTTTCTCATTGTTCTGGTTTTGTTTTGTTTTAAAAAAATTACTACTGCTAAAAAATAAAAATGTAATGTTCTATTTTAAAATAATTCCCATATGGCAGTCAAGGTCAGTATATCTATTATCTTGTATATGTACTTAACAAGAAGTAATCACTTACTTATGCCCATCAGCAGATAAGCCATTCTTTTATTGTCATAAACCAAGCAGGCTCCTTTAACTTTACATTCATTAATATCCCACAGAGTACAGCTGCTGTCTATAGCAACACCAAATAAAATTGGTCCAGGAATAGTACCTAAAAAACACAGTAATATGTCAGAACATTTGAGTTACTTGGAATAGCCTTACCTGGTCTTGCTGCATACAGTGAAATGCCAAGCTGGTAGGGAAGATAAAATTGGAGAGCCACACACTAAACTTAGCATTTTAATCAAAGTCATGGGGCTCATATTACATAGCAAGTGTTCATCTTCCATTGCTCCCAATTAATAGCTAGGATACTTAGAGTGTCAATTCTTCACAGAGCTTTCACTTTATTAAGCAAGAAGTTTGTTGACTCAAAGAAGTTTGACTCAAGCTTCTTCTAACTTCCTCAGTTTTACTTGGAAAAGTATTATTAAAATTGGGGGGAAGGGGAATCAGCTAATCCAGGAAACAGGATTTTAACTGAAACAGAAGTCCCTTTCCTCAGATCACATACACTAACCCGTTCCAAATTCACAAACCCCAAATATTATGTTAATATGTTCAATTATACATTTCTTTTCATCCCTCTAATGTAGTTAAGCTCCTAGGAAAAAATTCACATAAAATTAGTAGCACTTAAAATTATTCCTGCCTAGAAGTTATTAGATTTGTATGATTTTTGTTACAACAGTCCTTTATGAAGCATAAGTGTTTTGCAGCCAGGTATAGACAATTTTATGATAAACACTCCAGGTACATCACTACACATCTACCTAAGGCCTAAACTGTTCTTGAGCTAACAAGCAGCTGCCCTCACTACAGCTAGCTCTTCTGTCTAGCATGCCTGTGGGATTACTCAAGTATCTATCAAGCGTAGATATCTTATTAATATTAATGCTGCTAGTTGCTGCCCCTTAAGCCTTGGTCAGTACGGGCAATGCAACAAGTTATATCTTATGCTCAACAATGAAGTCAAAAGTTAAAACTGGGCTGTAGGTATCTTACCTTTGAGTAAAATAGAACAAGGAAGCCCTCATACAACACTTAACATCACCTCCCAGCTAATTTCTACCTGTGCGGTTTACTCTTGTTATGCTTTATTGGTAGAATGACTTAGATTAATTGGAGTTTCAAGAGGTACAACAAAGCAGAACTCATGCTGCTAGATATTTGATCTCAAGTGGTAGGGAATGGCTACAGTACTGAATACTGACATAAAAATCTGAACAGTAACTGAGCCTCAACCCAGTCTTGAATTACCTATGCCATTTAAAAAGTGTTGAAGACTAAAACGAGTTTAAACTATGCCTGAGAAATTCAAATGCGTGGTTCAGAGAATGCCTAGATGTAGCTTTATGTTTTGTTTAAAGTGATTCACCTGTCTTACTGAGATCTTGCAGTTGCTTAAATTTAGAATTTAAGTACATTTCCTACATAAAACCCAGTAAATAAGAGTGTGGAAGTATCTACAACTTCTATAAAGACTAAAATTAGTCAAAGGAATTAAAGAGAAGAGAGAAGAAGGAAAACTCCACCTATCCACTTTAAAATATACTGGCATGGCCAATAAGGACACAACTGCATGAGACTGGGTCACTTTCTTTTAACTTCTGGAACCTGAGATGTCAACTACATGCAGCAGTTTTCTACTACATCACTTTCTCATCTCAACTTTCAGGATACGCTTGCTTCTGGGGGAAATGACAGCAGGTGACATTTGCTGAAAGAATGACAGTTACCTCTATTTTGCTCATGCCAATAGGAACAAGAAAGGCAAAAACAAGCGAGCATGCGCAATTTAAAGAGGAATTTGAATCTCAATAGCATCTGCCTTATAACAAGTGTACTCTATAAGCCAAATGCAGACTGCTTCAAGCTCCTCTGAAAGATTCTTAGTGCATTATTTTTAAGTGTATGAAAACATCAAATAAGGAGATTATTCAGAGGGAAATGCTTCAAGAAGAAAGTCATACCCAGTATTCGCAGAAACACTGACTGTACTCCAAGAGCAAATGAGCGCTGTTTATCTGGCACACACCTGTAAACAAGATTTGCAGTTTAAGACTCAGTAAACAAGTGTTAACTGTTCTGTTTCTATGCTTTGTCCCTCAGTAAATATGCTTTGTCTTAATATACTCTTTTAGCCTCTAATTGTAGACGATTTTAAAAGTCTAATGTGCAGAATATGTAGCAAAAAACTTCAAGAGGCATTTTGAGAAAAGATAGAAGCAACTCGTATAGCTCATCAAGGAATTTTAGAGTGAACTCCTTTAACAGAACAGTATAAATAAAAAGCTAGCTTACCAGCAGCACCCCGATATACTACTGAACATTTTTTCCACAGACGAACCAAGGAATTAAGGACAGCAATAGGATGCAATCCTGAGCTACTATCCCTTAAACAGTAATACACTAATTGATACTAGGCTTCAGCAAAGCACAAGGTATTTCCCATAATTTTTTTATATAGTCACCTGATCTACCAGTTTTGGCCTGTTCTATACAAATAGATATATTGATTTAATAACTAGCAGAATTTACTTCCCCTTAGTGCCTACCCATTTCTTTCAGATATTTCTCCAGTAAACACTTTATCCTGACAGTGTCCTAAAGATACTACCATAAAGATTAAATACAGCCTAATTTACTTAATTTATACAGATTAGTTTCAGCACTTTTTAAAAAAATATAAACTGTATCATTGAAACACTGTCAGTGCTAAAAAACAAACAGTAGTCAGGACTCATTCCCTTATTCTAGAATATGTATAAGGATTAGACACAGAACAACATCCAAGATTAGCAGCTATTAGCAGCTGTTAGGATCCCCCTACCCCTAAAGGTGAGTAGAAGAAGGAGAAAGTGTTTTTGTCTAGCACTAGAACACTGTCACGAACACACACATTTACACCTAAAGCTACACAAAACAGGTCCACTGAAAAGATAATATACATATATACAATTTAAATTAGTTTTTGCAGATTTAAAGTGCTCTGCTCCATAAAAACTGTTTAACCATTTCACTGGTAGTATATAATAATTCAAAATTCCAGATGTTATTGCTTAGAAATATCTAAATAAAACTGTGTTAGCTCAGTTTTGAAGATAATGCACCATTCCAGCATTATTCTGCCCCCACACTATTATGACAAGGTGTTAATTCCAGATTTGCATGAATTCTGAACAGGATGCTCCTACAAAGCACTGCTGCAGTGTATCATTTCCCTCCTCAACTCCCTGCCTCGAAAGTTGGAAAAAAAGAATCTAACCACATCCTCCCAAAGCATCATGCACACTGTGCATGTATACCTATGCACCATGAACTTTCTCTCTCTAGAAATATTAGAGGTACAAGTCAGATGTCAACATGAAGTGTAACAGCTATACTTTCAGAATGAGGACACTGTTTAAAAAACAAAAAATTATCTAGTTTTCGTGAGTATGAAAGACAGTCAAACCACTGGCTAACAGACACATACATCCTGTCACTTTTTATACTAATGACTACCATACATATAATGTCAATATCACATGAAAGGTAGTCTACAGCTCTTGACAGATCACAATTTTGCAAGTCAGAACTCTGAACTGAGACATGAATCAAAGGCTGATAATACAAAACTGGTATCTATTTTGACCTTTTCTTGATACAATTGGAAATCCTACCACTACTGATACACAGGCTAGTTGAATATTTTCTTCATCCAACCACACGGCACTTTATTCCTTCTTGCTTTGACTAAAAGTCAGGAATGCTCCCATTAAAGAGGGATTTTGCTACAAGTGGGAAAGAATTTTTTTTTTAATAGATTCAAACAGTACCTACTAACCAAATGTTAGAGACAGTGAACAGTGTATGACTGTCCTCTGCTTTGAGTACTGCCTGCTTTCTATACAAAGTACTACAACAGAAAATCCCACATTCCAAAGTAAAACAAATCAGAGTACTTCACCAATTTGAGTTTTCACAAGAATGCTACCTATTTCTCAGCCCCAAAAACATACCTGAGAATGGCCACAGTTGTTGGAGTAACAGCCATAAATGTAAAAACAACAGCAAAAAAGAAGAAGGTCAGGAATAAAGATAAAAATTTGCATTGTGTTGGACATTTCCCAGGGGCAGCTTGATAGAGAAAGTCTTCCAAACCAGTTTCTCTTTTTGGTTTCCCAACACAGGAACAGTTGTGGTATGTCTACAAGTAATTTATAAAACAAAATTTAGCTCTAAGAATTATATAAGTGACACTAATACGGCAGACGTTCATTGGTTCTGCACCACACTGAACACAAGAATAAATCCTGACTGTACAGTATGGGAAACAGTTCATTTCCTGCTGATAATATAACACTATAACCTTCATTTTTGAAATTGGCTCATCAGAACTTGAATAATTCAGGTCACCTGAGGAAAAGCTATTTTTAGTTTTGTTATCTAAAAAGACAGTGGTATTCATTTTGTATGAAGCAAGCTTTTAAGTACAAGCACAAAAAAACTAAAGAAGATTTTAGAGTTACAGGCACAATCATATGCAGTACATAAAACTATGCAAAAACACCAATGTTGGTGAAATGCTAATTTTTGCACTCAAATCTTATTACAAATCAGTGAAGTTAATGCTGGTTACTGTATACAATTGAGAAAGGGCAAACTACACTGTTAAAAACAAAATTTTCTAAATACTGATATATATTGATATTAAAAAATGAAAATATATACTTTTCAAACAAATTGCTTTTTTGAAAATGTTATAAACACCACAGAGAGTGTGAAGGGTTGGAGGAAGGGAGAAAATGTCCCTTTTCTCTTCTTTTTTCTTTCCCTGTATGAGACTGGTTTCATTTGCAAGGTGTAACTTCTGAACAAAGTATAGCCAAAAGCTGCAGTTACCTTACAGCAGAAGCTATCTTACATGACTCTCAAAAAGTATTTTTTCCAAAACCGAAATAGGTTCATGTTAACTGTTTATTAACCAAAACTGCTGTTTGTTTCTGTACAATTCAAACATTACACATCAAAAACCTTGAACTCTCCTGACTACTAGAAAATGTTAGTTAAACCAGTTTCATTCTTTAGATTCACATCTACTTGTGCCACTATTACCTCATGCCTTACTTTTCAAGCTTATATAACACATATCTAGTTAGAACACAAACAGAACAAACTGTAAACCACAAAAGTTCACATTCTTCAGCGATGTTAGTAAGTCCCATATCAAGCTTGACAGTCTTGTCTATGAACAGGCTGTTTTTTTACATTTGGCTGTGCTTGACAGGAAGAGAGGTGAGCTCTACTCTTAAGCAAGATTGCTTTTGTAAGCAGGCCAACAAACAGTAGTTTTACACTCTTCATTTACATCCAAAGTTTGTTTTCAAATTAAAAAAAAAAAAAATACATCAGTGAAGTGTGAAGCTTTCACAGTAAGAAGTAGTCAGTCTCCTACATTTTCTTGAGTTAATATCTCCTTTCATTTGACACTGGCCCCCAGAGGCACCCTCTGGTTCAGCTTGCCCGCTTTTAGGATCTTTCTACACTCCTTTCACATCCCTGCTGACCAATAAACCCCTACAATGGAAGAAGACTCAGAGTAAATGGAAAAGGGTTATGTGCCCATGAAGCTCACAGAACAATGCAGACTGTGAGAGAGCACAGCTATTGCAAAGAAAGCTACGCAGAAAAGAAACAGCTGAGTGGACCAATTTGTGGTGTAAATGTTTTTCCCTGAGCTCACTAGGAGTGTGAAAGTCTCCCTAAGTTAGCCAGACCAGCATGGCAGGAGTGTGGCTCAGCCCAACATAAGCTATAAAAAGCCAGGCAACTAACAGAAGAATTTCAAAGAGCAATGGGTTTGAGCTTGGCTTCAGTTGTTGGGAAAGCATATGTGGGGGTTGGAGAGGCTGAGCATCATGATGGTGAGCAGGTCAGACACTGGTAATGGGAATCACACTAGTATTGTGACTGAACTGTGTATTGCAATTGGTGTATTTTCCTAAGTGTAAATTCCCTTTGCATTGTGTTTTCAGTATAGTTTGTATCACACTGCCAAATCAGAAATCCTGTGTAACATCAGCTGTCCTCACATAAATAAATAAGATATTGAACATCACATCCTCCACAAGAGGAGCATCTAAAAGCACCTGATCAGAGAGTATTGGATTCTGATGCATTTCATCCTACTTAGACCTGTATTTCCAATCCATACCAATTTTTCTTGTAGTAACTACAACTTAGATTCAGAAATACTGTGATTTCCTGTCATACTAGTAGAAGAATGCTTTCAATATAAAACACATTTTGCAGGAAACCAGAACAAACCATGTGAGCTATCTTCATAGCGTTAAGTACCTTTTTTATGTTGTTAAAAAGATGTGATGAACATCCTGCGAAACAGGGAGAAAAGTACTGGACTTCATCTCTGCCACAAACCGGGTAGTACATTGAGCGCAAACAGCTGCAATTAGCATTGCATGGTGCTGTTAAGTTATTTGGCACACCTGTTCTGAAAGGTAAAAGTTAATAGGCTTTTAATAAAGTAATTTTAAACAGCACATACAGAACTAAGTAATGCAGTATTTATAGGATAATACATCTCAAAATACTCAATTCAGGTGATTCATGCACTAAATTGTTTAAAAATAAGCCATATTCCTAGCAGCTACAATTCTAGAGGAAATTTCCATTTATTCTGTACTTATTCTGTATTTGTGTGTGCTATTGTTACTTCCATAGATTATTCCTCCAATTTCCATTCACAAAACAGATGATGAAATTCTGTGTCCCAATCCAACTTTCCTCTCTCCCACACACCGACACATTTGAATTTGTTCAATTTAGAGTTTTAAAAAGAATGCAACAAGATTAAAAGCAGTATTCAGTATTCTTTACTCTATGGATCATATTAAATGGTCTTCTTCCTGTTTTGGATTCAAGTCCAGTTGGAAACCCACTGTATTTTTATTATTTTTAACACTGATATGCAGAGTGCCATGACATACAGTTAATTTTATTACACCCAAAAGAATTACCTCTGGCTGTTCAGGGAGTAAGTAATGAAGAAGAGAATTTAATTTAAGTCTTGCTTACTATAACTACTGCCAATTTAGGTCTTTACTTCCAGTATAAGCCATAGTGTGGCTGTATTTGAAGTAGTCCCACTATATTATTAGTATCAAAAATAAATTTGTGATGTGGGAGGACCTTCCTAAGATATAACTGGAGAGAATAAAAATGCCCTTTGCTTTTCCAATAGTAGTGCATTAATCAGTAAAGAAGCTTCACAGGTTAAGGATTCAGTCAGCTGAAACCAGGATACTGTCACTGACAGCAGTTTAAATATTATACTGTAAACTGAAAGTTCCAGATTCATCACCTAAAAGGCAGATTTCTTTAAGAGAATTTAAGATGCTCAGAAATCCAATAAGGAGAAATAATTTATCTAGGAATTTAGCTGGTTATTTACACAGAACTCAAACTGCACATGGAATATTGGGGATATCATAACCACATATATATATACTTAATTTGGTAGTAGTATAGTTGAATCCTACTCAGTTACATTAGTTCATTCTTCAAAGCTAGCTTGTTCTGGCTTAAAGCACTACAGTGCACCATAGCCAAATTAGTTAACCACAGATTTGTTCATACAGTGCCTTGTTACCCTATGAGGCATGCCAGGCCTAGAAGTATTTAATCATAATCAGTGGCAACCTTTGTCTTATTTACATGTGCAGACAATGTCTCTCTCCCCTGACCTACAAAGAGAGACTGAACCTGTAGTTACGCATGGTCAGAGAAAATTATTAAAATAATGAAGAAATACACTTTAGTGTATATAGGTTTTTATGACATGGACTTTCTTGTTCTAACCTCATTTTTCTAAAGATGGCTAGCAGATGAGGCCATTACAAGGTCTTTAAGAGCGCTATAGTTTGGGTATTTTTTCACAGCAAAACAAAAAAAGGACTCCCAGAGACCTGTGTGAATGAATTGACCTACAGAAATAATTGCTGCATTTCTGTTCAAGCTTTCAAAGAAATACTGGGTTAAATAATTTGGCAAAAAGAATTACTCAGTCTAGTAAACACTTCAAATAAACTACATTAGTTCTGCTTATAGCCTAATTTAATTATAAGCAGAGCTACCACAAACAATATACTCTGTTCATTTACATATGAACTCAAAAGTGATCTCAAACTCATGTGGTTCCTGTACTAAATTTACAAAAGCTTTCCTCAACCTGACACTTCCAGGTTATTTTTCAATAGAAAGAGAATACTTGCCATGAAGGATTTCTTAAAAAATCTCCACAAAAATGAATCTGTATCAATTTCCAACTCAACTCTCAGAGCACTGATAATTTATTCTTTCAGAAGCATTTGTTCAGTAGCATAAGCAGGAATTAGAGGCTTGGCTATTCTTCCACAAGCTTACAAATGTGTGAAAGCTGCTACTACTTATTTTAGTTGCTTATTGCTTCATGGAAAACAGTTTCAGAACTGGCACTATATTAGTGCCGCTAACTATTCTGATGCAGGTCACATGTCCAACAAGCTATGGTCCAACATATAACAGTGAATTAGATAAAATGGATACTAAGTAGAGAGAGTTATTTCAGGATTGGTTAACTCCAAGTTGCTGTAGATAAGAGATCTTCAGCAACGCTTAAAATACATAACTGCTGAAGTTACACAAACCTATAAAATAAAATTTAACTGCCTTTAATGTAGGACATAAATCAATTCAGCTGTACCTACTGTCAGCTGCTCATTATCATAGGACCTGGTATAGAAATACGGATAGCTTCACATACTGTTATCTATACAGCCTCTTTAAGTATTCAGTTGCTACACACAGATGCTTTTGCTCAATATTTTACTATAAACTTTCCACAACACCTGTATCCTAATTTTCACAATTCTAAGGTGTCCACAGTAATCTTATAGCTAGCCTTCTTTTCAGACACTGAAGCATAGCAGAGCTATGTTTTAAGTGTCAAATGTCAACACTAGCCTTTGCAGATACTGTCAATTGATACAGCATGTTGTAAAGTTGGAATCAGTATGAATGGTAACTTGGGCTATTGCAAAGAAAGCTATACAGAAAAGAAACAGCTATGTCAGCTGAGTGGACCGATTTGTGGTGTAAATGTTTTCCCCTGAGCTCATTAAGAGTGTGAAAGTCTCCCTAAGTTAGCCAGACCAGCATGGCGGTAGTGGGGCTCAGCACAACATAGGCTATAAAAAGCCAGGCAACTAACAGAAGAATTTCAAAGAGCTATCAAAGAGCTGGGCTTTAAGGATTTTTTTTTTCCCCAGTCACCAGGATACATAATTTGGTTTATTCATTTTATATACCTTCTGGAAAAAGAAATACAAAAGAATGGTTAAGGCATCATGGCATGAAATTTCTACCCTGTTAGAAAACAAAGTCTGAATGTCTTCAATCACTGCTGCCTCCAAACACTCTGAATCTCTGTCTCATTAAGCTAAGGTTATCTACTCTACTGTTTTCACACTTACCTAAATGAAAGACCTGAAAGACATCCGGTTCCTCTTTCAAGTAACTTTGTATTTTTTGGGAAAAAAAAATTTAATACTTGTCAGTTATGTTTATGTCAACACTTCCATTAAAGGACCTGGGAAAATTAGTAGCCTTCATACTCTGTGACATTTGTGCACTTAGTTGCCTCCATGAGTAAGATGTGATTTTTCTGCAGTCTTCTATTTGTTACATGTTAATTTTAATGCAGTCAAAAAGCATGATAAAAATCAAGTGATGAAATTATATAGCTAACGATTGATTAAATGTTTATCATTTTTCCCTAAAAGTATTACCAAACCGGATGTGCATTACAGGATACAAAACCAATTTCTTCCTCAACCCATCTTCTGCATATCATGGTGCACTTCATGGTGTTATGTCAGTAAAATCCTATTCCTCATCCTACTTAAGTTAAAATGCCTTTTTATGCACTAGTGTATAACTTATAGATTCTGCTTTTGTACAAGGTAAAGGTGTTTAACCCTTTTCTAAAATGCGGGGTTTACGGAAAACAACAAAAAAGTATTGGTAGGTTATTTACCCACTTGTACAGCATGCTGCTCTTGCTTATGATTTTTTCAAACACCATCTAGTAGTCCCTAGCTACCAGCCTACTAGAGCTATTTTGCACAACAGCACCTGGCTCTCTGGCAGAACCTCAAACAGCTGGAGTTGCCTCTGGCTCTGACAACTCATGTCAGAATAACTGAGCACTCAAGAGCACAGTTTTTGCACAGCTAGCTGCCTTCTTCTTGCTCTTAAACACTGATTATCCTACTTAAAACTATTAGAATTTAAGCATTATAAACTTACAGTTAATTCCTTAATGAGGCATGACGGGGCATTTTATACAACATAGTGCCTATTTTGGTGATTCGATCAAATATATTCAATGTTGAAGTTTTAAAAGTGGACCTAGAAATCCATTCTCTAAAGAATGCTTGTGCTTGCAGATATTTATTTTTCATCTTGCTTCATTTTTATTTTTCTTATATTTTTCCCCTACTGCCATACCAGTTTCCAGAGTAAGCTTTGTACACAGCAACAGGAAGAACATTCATCCTAGAATTTCTTTCACAATTACTACAAATATCTAGAAATGAGCAACAGACTGAATTCTCATTCAGAATGAGAATTGCGTTTAAGTATTAATTGTTTAGAGAAGTCTTTCCTATACATGTTAGCCAAGAATATTTTGAATTATATTTAAGTTAACCATGTTAGTCCACCATCTTATTCTTCATCTTTGGTCACTGAGCTATGCTCTGTTTGTATTAAATTTCTACCTCTATAAGCCGTTTTATCAGGAAAAAAGAAAGCATTCTTTTTAAATGGAGGCTAGACATGCTAGAACCTGGTGCTAAAAGGTCTTTGGTTTTCTGGGGAAAAAAATTTAAATTAGTCTAAGTTGCAACAAACAAAATTAGCTGTAGTCAACACTGTCACTACTACACCTAGAATGGTTACAGAAGCTGGGATTTTTTTTATTGAGCAGGACCAGTCTGCTCAACACATTTTGCAGGCAACATATCATTATGTTTTCTTGTCTATGACATTATTACAAAGATTTCAAAATCGAGATTTTAGAGTACCATAAAACATTTCAGTTTCATACACCAAGGCAAAATATAACATTTAAAAATGTTTTGTATTCTGTGATGTAGCTTATTTATTTTAAATATTAATACCAAACCCAAAAGTGCATTAAAATGTATTTACCCATTATATGTTTCAGAGACACCTGCGAACGGTTCATTCCCACATTTAGCAAGTAAAAACGCTGTGTTTAACAGTAAGGCCACAGAACAAGTGCCTATCATAAACTTGATTATGCTTTTGCAATCCATTTTGCATCTGGAAACCAAAACGCCACTTATGATTTGGCCTAATGCTGCTGCTGGAATTAATACAAGCCCTAGAGGAAAACAAGACACCAGCAATTACACAAAAATGCAAGATATAACTAGTGAAGCAATTTAGAATGCAATTTCATGTTAAAACAAACAAACAAACAAACAAACAAAAAAACCCCACAACATAACAAATACTTGTATCTAAAGATGCAGTCAATGTCATGTCATTATCAAACCATCCTACCAGAATATACTGGCATGATTAATTTACTCTACCCTTACATTATCTTTAGCCTTTCCAGAAGTTCAACTTGACAGTATAATTTATAGTTCAACACAGCAAAACTAAGTTACTTAAGACCACTACATATTGGCCAGGTATCTCTGAACACCAGTTCATGAAACTAGAAAATGTTCTGTCATTGTTTCAGTGTTTTGTTGGTTCTTTGTTTTGTTTTGTTTTTTTCACATGTCCAAGTTCTATGTTACACATTTGTGTTATTAACTTTTAAATAAGAGAAAATAATCACTATTATACAAGAGACAACACAAGATAAAATCTTTCTGTAGATGCCTTATTGTAAAAGTCTAGCTCAGTGGGTCACTTTTGCAATCATAGTCCATATAGTTCAAAATAATCTATCCTCTTTGCAGTGTTAAGATTTGCAATAAACAACTGAGAATTTTTTTTATAACTAATCTACAATATAACACAGAACTCAAGAGTTGCTTGCACCAGCCTAAGACAGCTCAGCTACAGTGGCAGAACTGCACAGGCCACAGACATCCATAGTTTAAACTGTTAACATGACTGTTGATAACACTGTGCATTGCCAGCCGGGTGAGGGAGGCGACTGTCCCGCTCTGCTTTGCACTGGTGTGGCCTCATCTGGAGCACTGTGTGCAATTCTGGGCACCACAGGATAAAAAAAAATATATTAAACTACTGGAGAGTGTCCAGAAGAGGGCTATGAAGATGGTGAAGGATTTGGATGGGAAGCCATATGAGGAAAGGCTAAAGCCATTTGTTTTGTTCAGCCTGGAGAGGAGGAGACCTCATTGTGGCCTACAGCTTCCTCACAAGGGGAGGAGTAAGGGTAGAAGCAGATCTCTTCTCTCTGGTGACCAATGACAGAATCTGAGGGGACGGCAGGAAGATGTGCCTAGGGAGGCATAGGTTAGACATTAGGAAAAGGTTCTTGACTCAGAGGGTGGTGGAGCACTGGAACAGGCTCCCCAGGGAGGTGTCACAGCCCCAGGCCTGACAGTGTTCAAGAAGAGACTGGACAGCACCCTCAGACACATGGTGTGAACTGTGGGGTTGTGATAGGCAGGGACAAGAGTTGGACTCAGTGATCCTTGTGGGTCACTTCCAACTCAGGACATTCTATGATTCTAGACCGGCTAGCTCATCATTAGTTCAGGTACAGCTAACTTTGAACATTACTGCAGGCATATCTTTGAAGCTCTGCATTTGATTGACACTATCAATATTTTCAACTCATGTAGACAAAAAAGGAACATTCAGTTTTCCACTTCACTGATTACTCTTTAACGATTGAGTATATATTCCAATGTATTTTTACGTAAAACTTGCAGATACTTTGAAGCAATTATGTCTGAACAGTGATAGTACTATCTAGTACTATCCAGGGTATTACGTCATTCAGAATTCTCTCTTGAACGTACTTCTGTTGGAGAAAGAGCACTTTAACTTGCATTTGCTTATATTGCAGCTGTATACAGCTGAAGTAATTTAGCAAGACATGTTCCAGAATTATAAAGTCTGCTGTACTGCAGATCTGTTGGCCTATCTGCCTTGATCTGGTTCTTGTTCTTCAGAAGTAATTGTGTCAGCCATGTGAACCTACCTAGTGCAGGTCTTCCATCAGATTTTTCTATTTGTTTCTCCAATACCAAGCTTTCCATAGCCCTCCTCTTTTCCACCCATTACTTCTGCACATCAGGTAATAGGAATAAGTGACAGCCAACCACAGAAGCAGTTTCCCAATAGTTTTACGGTATATCCTGATTAGTCACATTATTGTAAGCTATCCCACTGTAACATTATGGTGGAACTGAAGAATGGAAAGGTCAAGTCAACCACTTACTTGTAGTAAGCACTGCTTTTTTGCAGCTGCCCTTTTTGCTTCCTTTAGCAGGGACTAAGGCTTAATGCTCCTTCAGCTGATTTTAAATGAGGAAAATTAAGTGGTTTTCACCAAGAACAAGGAATAAATTACAGTTTCAACAGCACACAAAATTGTCATTCTACTTTGAATATGAGTATCAGCTCTTCTGAACCTATAGACAACAAGCAGATTTCCACCCTTGATGAATTAAGTACTGCAGTTTTCATAGGGCAGGCAAGAATAATACAAAAATACTATTTCTGTTGTGGAACCTGCATTTCATAAGTATATTCACAAATACCTCAGTCAAACACAAGATGCCTCTATAAGCTTCCCCATTTAATGTTAAAAAGGTTTTCAGCACAATATACTTCAGATTTAAAAATGAAAAGCAACATTACCTCCAAGAGTTGCTGAAAAACTTGATGTCTTTCCAAACTGATTTTCTATAATTTTTGGTAGAAAAGTAGCAAAGCCAGTGGCAACTAAACTTTCTGAAGAACTGGCTAATATTAGAGTCATAAGCACTGGATTCTTCAACAGTATCTATGGGGGGAAATTACCATAACAGTCAGGAAATTATTTCATTGTAGTACCACATAAATTAGAAGTCACTATATTTTAAAGTAGATACTCTTATGTGTAACTTCGCTAATAAGCTTTTCTTGCTTTAACAGTCTTAAGCATCAACAAAATGAATATGCATTAAACTATCCACAGCACTGGAGACTTCCCTTTCACAACAGGATAAAGAAGCAATTACCTTTCTGAACACTTCTGTACTACCTGAAAAAGAATTTCATTTCTCAGAATATATCACTTCTAGTAAATTCAGGATATTCTTACCAGGAGAGCCACAGGAAAGTCTTTAAAACTTTTTCCAATATTCTTGGTCTCAACAAGTGTCTCACTTCCATCATTATGAGTTTCAGAGATTTTTCCAGCCTGTATTTTTGCTGTTCCTACAAATGGGCATATTTATTGACAACTAAAACACTGAATACTGCTGCTCTTGAAGTCAGAAAAAGCATCAAAATAAGTGCTTCCTTTCCTTGGGAAAACTAGATCAGACATTGTAAGACTTCTTGAATATTTTATTAGTACAGATCCATAGAGAGATTAATAATAATAGTTGCCTGAACAGAAATTACATAAAAATTATTCTTTTTAGAAGGGTGCTCTGAAATACTGTGATTTGTGTTTTATTATTCCACCCAAAACAATAAGACAATAACACCTGAGTTAAGTCAATGGAATTTCCTTATGATTCCTGGTAGGTAACACAGTGGCTTTAAATAAAGTCCTAGGTTCTTAGCTGTAAGGATCTTCCAAACTTTGACGATCACTTACCATGCTTCACCTGTTTCCAGTGCTACCGTACAGCATTACACACACAAGATCCTCCCTCTAGTCTATTTGCCTTGCTTTAAAGGTAGCATATTGGAAACAAGGTATTTATGAGCAGGTTTAAGCCAGACAATTAACTCGGAATCAAACAGGAATCAAGCACTCAGTCCATGTCAGAGACTGGAAAGAGTTATGTCTCAAACATTGGGCCAAAACTGGATCCTCCAGCCTCAGGAGATGGGATACTGTCAAAGGCTGAAAAGAATCATGCCTCAAATCATAACAGGAGATGTGTCACCCAGGATAAGGTGATAAGGTGAACTGTGATTTACATATGAACAACAAGCTAAGGGGCCACAGACAAAAGCCCAGCTGGCTGATAGTAGGAGGTGGGGGATGTGCCAGAGGGCACATAGCTCCACTTTCTGATACATCCAGCATGGCACAAAGGGAAAAGCTGAGACCCTTCAACATGGCTCATGATCTGTCAATCTTTCGCAATCCACCCCCCCTGCCCGCCCCCCCCAACTTTTCTATCTTTTGCAATAACACCTCCACAAAACACCAAAAATTATGCAAGCGGGCAACCCAGAGGGTTATAAAGGCCCAGCTTGTGCAAGCACTGGCAGCACCCACCCACCATCCTGAGGACCACTCTGCCCACCAGTCTCAATGCACGAACTGAACAAGACACCAGAGGATGCCACTCATCACTGGATCCAAGACTGCGAACTCCATCACACATAAAGCAGAAGCATGAGGATGGTGAAATCTTTCTCTCTCTTTTCTTTCTTTCCTATACTTCTATTTTTTTTGCTTCCCTTTTTATAAGTAATATAGTAACATAAGATTTACAACCTCGCATACACTGCACACTTTTTATGTTTACCAATTGAACCTACAATAACATAAATCCTTCTGCCACCAAATAATTTGCCAGTTCAGCCCAGATGCAAAATAAAAGCCTTTTGCTTGCAGACCTTAAGTACTGTGTGTACTGTTTTCCAACTATGGGGGCCCATGAACCTGAGTCACCTCTCCGCCACTCATACCTCTGGGCTGGACATGACAGTCCAGCAGTCTATAACCCACGAGCATAAACAAATCTCTCTTCCAATGTAGCCCATTATTGTTAAACATTTACCTGGTAGGTGTTTTGGAAAGCATGAAAAAGGTATTATAAGAAGCCAAATGGCAAAAAAGCATGCAAGAAATGCTATCCACCATGCTCCAAGCCAGCGTGGGTCATCTTGATTTATCTCTGTACTGCAAAAATAATTTGGAAAAAGTAGGTTTACCATTCATGAATTCAAATCAGCAATTTCAGATATCAGTGAGGTGAATTTTTTTAATACTGATTTAACAGAAATTCTTTTAATATAGTTACGTTTTTATTTTCTACATGTATTTAATTTGTTTTTTGCTTGTTTAAAGCACATTCATCAGCTCTATTATAAAAATATTTTATTCTACCCAATATAGCTTTCAACTCATTAGATAAATTCATTCTTATTAAAGGCAAATATTTGGTCCTGATTTCAATATCTTGTAGCATTGCTAAAATACTGGAAAAGTTGTTTTTAGAAAGAATCTTCATAGTAAATGAGTTTAAGGTTTAACGCAAAAGCCAATACATAAGTTCAAAATGCCATTGTGTTGATCTGATACTCCTAAAACACAGGAAATAACAATGTAAATGAAGCTGTTGGTTTGGACAGTACTACAATTTATAACACTATCTTTTCAATAGTGGGCTGTTACTCCACTGGTACATTTTCTAGCAAGCTCTTCCCCAGAAGGTTAAGTAGCAGTATCCTACCCCTCTTATCCCATTCCAGGGAAACATTATGCACAAGAAATCAACTGTTACAATCTAACCTTAAATGAGTAACTAATCAAATACACAACATTTTTTGTTAATGAGCTTTAACATAGCTAGATTTCAAAGTGCTAGAACTAAGTATTTGCACTACAGAGAAAACTTTCACACAGAATAGGCTGACTATTCACTGCAGGAAGTAACTCACTTGCTAGAAGCTCTTGTGAATGCAATTTGTTAGCAAGCTAAAGAAGCTCTTGAAAATGCGGTATTTTCCAAACAAAAACTCTTCATCCTTCTAACATGGAGAAAAGCTGAATATTTTAATATGAAATATTAGGAAAAGAAAATAGAAAGCAAAAGACTAAGCTGTATCTTGCCTTTCTGGGATCTGGATATCAATATAAATATTAAGTAGCTGCCCTCCTAAGACATAGCCAATAGCAGGACCCAGCAGTGACATGGCATAGCCAATTCCTAGAAGAGAAAATGCATCAAATTCACCATATATTTTTAAGGCTTTCTTTTAAGGAACAATTGCAAATCAACTTCAGACCAAATGGTTTCTGTAATTCATCCTGTTCTTTCACTGTCATTACTTTGACTATAGCATGTAAAGATAAAATGTGTTCCTTGACAAGAAAATCTGCAGCTCTCATTAAAAGCTTCTACTTACAGGTTTAGCAAAAGACACTTCACTGACAACATCTTTAGGCATTAGACTGCCTTTTGCATATCTTGTACCTACAAGTATAAGCTAGTTTGTGAAAGTTTGTGAAGTGATGTTGTTACAAGCATCAGTTGTTAATAGTACATGCCCACAATGAGCCTACATTTCTTTTTTTTTTAATTTTAAGCTGGGTTTTAGATGTGCCAAGACAAGAAGCTAGAGTGTAATCATTCCCCACTAAAGAGCACTCAGGTCTATCCCTTTCTCTTGGTCTTAGGATGAGATTTTCTCAATGTCACAACAGTCTCCCTACCATACCAGCCAGATTTCTGTGGAACTTTACCACTGCTGGCAGAAGCACTGCCTCTGCAACTAATAGTAACTAGATCTGTCTAAATAATTGGTCCTTACTGAAGATACACTATGCTCTTCCCCAGGCTGAAGAATCTGGATTTCTCATTTGTTTGCAAAATGCCTTGATCCTGAGTATTTTGCATTATTTCACCCTCTTTACACAGCAAGAAAGAATGATGTGGGGGAGGGGAGAGGTGCAAGAAGGGAAAGGGATACAGAAGGGAACACTGAAATATCAGTGAGTCAAAATCAATATTGAGTTGACATATCCCAGGTTTTCTTGTATTTCAGAAATAATGACATGGTCATAAGACCTTTCTGTGTACACGATCATCCTACAGAACTTCAAACCTAGTTTAGAAGATGCCTGTTTCCTCCTAGAGACCAGCCTAAACTACCATTTAGAACTGCTTTTCATTGGCTTCAGATGTAGATGGCTCAGTTCAGCAAGAGGAGACCAGTCCTCATTAAAATGCATGCAGTTTCCAAAGAGAAAGAAAATACCAATTTATGAGTTGCAAGCTCATAGCCTAAGATGCTAGCAAGTATTTACAGACACTAGCAGAAACTTCTGGGTTTTTTTTTGCTGCCTTGCACAAGCCTTCTTGCAATCAGGCAAAGCAACGCAACATATTTTAAATCCTAAATCCACTCCATAAAAGCAAGAAAAGGAATTAAGTTTTAATGTAGCTACTTGTCCACTAACTTGTCTTCCAGTTTTGTTATATTAGGCAGAATACACTGTTCTTCTGAACTCAGCAGTTGTCCAAAGATTACACAAGCATTAGTTTATTGTATTTCTCTGTTCTAAGCATGAACACTAACAATTCTCCTGAGTTTTCAGGCCATTTCTTGATCCTCTAATCATGTAGACAGCCCTAATTCTGCTCTATTTATTTCACTGGCCTCATAAACAAGTGTGGTAATCTTCTCTCTCAATATAAAGAAACAGCAAAAATAAAAGTTGTCTTCGATATTTAAGATTTAACATACACAACTATTCTATTTGTTGGCATAAAATGAAGTAGCTTGCCTGGAATAATCAAGTAAGAATTGCATACAAATAGATGATTATTTCAGTTTTGTCCCCTAAAATATTGATGTAGTCTGGAAAACAGCCCAGGAATATAAAATGCTTTGGATTTCTCCTGCAAGTTACCAGTAAAACTAACATACCTTTATCAGTTTGCAGATAAACTGGGGAAAATACCAAATATCTTCATACCCACAGAAAACACACCTGGACTGCAATGAACTTGGTAGCAAAAATGTGCATAGCCCAGAGAATGTTGACTGGAAATATTAAAAACCATTGCTATTTCATTAGTATTTCTCAGCTTCCAAAAACCCCCACAGAAAGACAAACACATCTTCCATGTCTCTAAGTAATCCCTTGACTTTCAGCTAAGAAAAGATACTTCCAGTACTTCTTCCTGAAGTGCCAAATTTGTAAGTGACTAGAGAATCGCTTTGATCGCATGATGGACAGGAGCGTCCCTCAACTGAGGGGACAGCATGCTGTTAGAAGGTAAATAAATAAAACTGGTAAAGGATACAGTAAGGTCTGACTGCTGACCTGATATACAGTAGTTTTCAACATCTGTGGCAGTATAAAGTAAATTTTTGCTACAACTTATTCTGTTCTTAACAGGCAGGCTACATAAACCACTTAATCACTTTCAGTTACTGACAGAAAAAAAACTGCAGACATGCACAAAGTAGCCTTAACATGCTCTGCAAAATAACTGTGGAAAATACTTCATATTTACAGTAGACTGATACCTAACTTGCAGAGTAACTGATATAGAAACACTTTATGCACATAAATGACAGTGTGCAATGACAAGATTAATTTAATTAGAGGAATTTAGAAAAGCATTTGAAAGACATTGCAGTCTATGGTCTATACAGACAACGAGTTGCAAACCATTTTAGAAGTTACCTATATAAAAGGAAGACTTGTGCTTTGGAACACTATCATCAATAAAAGCAGTCCCCAAAGTATATAGTGGAGTTCCTCCAACTCCCAGCAGCAGCTGTGCCAGGATAAAGACATACAGATAGCTGGAAAGTGAAGACTTCATGCTGGCACTGCAAGTGAAGTTAGCAGAGCTTGTTCCTGGAATTTGGCACGTGTCTGAAAGACAAAGACAGTAAGACTTGAAAATTATGACATCTAGCTCACAGTCCAACTGAAGAAAACCTGTACTGAAAGCTAAACTACATATGAAGTGTTGTTAGTGTCAGGCTCTCATTTTCAGCCCTACTAATATATCCTATAAGACAGTGCCCCAACCTTCCGTGATATCATACCTGCCCACCTCCACAAAAAAGGAAGGACAGTAAACGAAATAGCATTAACTACACATTTTGGCTTTTTGAAAGCATTACTGACCAGCTGTATGCAAAAGCTGTCAAATGGTCATTCCAAAGGCTAGTAAGCACTCCTAGGTAACAGATACTTGATTTTGTTCTTGTACTTTATAATGATCCTGAGAAGCCCCAACAACTATTTCCATTCTTAAGTAACAGAGCAGATTGAATGACCTGAGGGAAGCTGGACTGCTAGTGAGGAAAGTGCAGTCATCAGAGTTGCAAGCAAAGATAATCCTCCCTTTTTATACACCACTTTGAGAAGCGTTTCCCACCAAAAAAAAAAAAAAAAAAAAAAACACCACACAAACACACACACACCACCACACCCCAAAAAACCCCAACCCAAAATAAAAACCAAAATAAAAAAAATCACCACCACCACCACACAAAACCACACCACTATTTCTCAGAGTACACAAGAACACACACTGCCCTGTCTCCAGAATATGAAGTAAATGTAAAGCTTCTGTTCTTGTTTATACACACACAGAGGGAAGCAGAACAGCCTAAGGTTGTGTGTGCTCCTGTAACATTTGGCACTATGAAGAGGGAAAAGAAGAAGTGAAGACAGGGCATTTGTTTTCTCTAGTCCTTCCTCTTGCTATCATTGCAACTTTCAGTGACAAGATCAAAAAGAGAAGCATGGTTCTTTCCAGGTTTTTCCACAGAACAATATAAAACCCTAAGGAAGAGGACAGACCCATTATGTTGATGGAAACAAGCTATACTGACCCAATATATGAAAGCACCCTTCAGATCAGATCAGATGAGCAAACTGATCAATTCTTAATACCTTGCAACAAATTAAATTGTTTTTTCTCAGGTTCCTTTACATTTGAGAACACTTTTTACTTAAGCAAACAAAGGGCAAGCTTGTTCACACTTTGGACTCACAGGGCATAAAACACAAAGAAGTGCTTGCCATACAGCAGATAAAGATAACTGTCTACGCTGATGTTATAAATGCATCCATGAGCTTTATCACACCTTCCTCCAGGAGAGGTGGTGGGGTCACGTAGCACACACGAGGTGATTCAGTGCTGTCGCACAGAAAGTGGCCAACAGAGGGAATGGGAAAAACCTCACTTCAAGAGGAGTTGTTATTACACTCTTCCCTCCTTTCCACTAAGGAACAATCCTTATTTTAATGATATGCTGCAGCCACATGGGGAACATTTTACTATCACTATTTTTAAAATTAAAGCTTTTAAAGTGTATTTTCCATTTATTGTCTATCTGCTTTCTTGAGCAATATTCCTCTTTTCTGCAGGAAATAAGGTATCAAATCAGGTTCACTTTGTGCTATATACAGGCATCTGAAACTGACTATAGAAGGACACCATGCCCTATAACACCTTGTTAACACACACATATTTGTGTACAGCACATATATAGAATATACTTGCAGTTATATGTTAGCCTTGGGCAAGTCTAAGCCACCATTTATCAGACAGTGGTTCTTCATGAATCTACATCCCCACCCCACTATCAATATCTCAGTTCATGTCAATCTAAAAGCCCACACCACTGTGTAACTAATTGATTATAGCCTTTCTCCTTCAGTTTTCTAGCTCATGAATTTATATGCCCTAGAAAATTTATCCTGACATTGATATGAGAGAAGCTTATGACACTAGTTTGTTTTCAGAACTACATAGTCCGGTTCAGATACAAAATTAGGATAATCATCAATATACTTTTAATACAATTATAATCCTTTTATTTGCATCAGCTATCAGACTACCCACACCACCCTACCCCTTTTTTCTTGTGTGTGTCAAGTACACAGTACACAGGCACTTGCTTAGTGGAATTGTGGACTATATTTCATGTTTTCAAGAAACATTTTAAAAGCAAAGGCGATTTACCACAAAACTATGAGATTAGTTTAAACCAGCATAAGTCAAGTTGCTATCAAACAGTTTACCTCAGCCACAGATGCCATCCCCTTATTGTACCAGCCCAAGGCTTAAGCAGATTAGCAGGGTGACACAGGTTGAATCTAACCTGTATTAGATCCATAGGCCTGTTCACTGCTGTCAAAAGAACGCTGGAAAGAGCAGGCATTGACTTATACACGATCGGAAAAGCCTAACCTGAGATAAACAAAGCTCTGGGAAAAGTTTAAGATGAGCCACTGACCATTTTTAACTACCTTTTCTCATTAAACTTGTTTTCATTTTAGAAGGCAGTGGATCAGTCCTGCATTTTAAAGAGCAGAACTGCCTTAAAGGCAATACCATCCAATAGAATTAGTAATTATAAACATTCTTGCATGCCTTAATTTAACACATCTACCTGAATCCAAGTTATAAGAGCCAAAATAATCCCTAACATCTAATGCAACATACTAGCCAAGAAGGCAGAACAAACTGTGAGTTCCTTTAGCAATTACATTAATTAGAAGACAGGTCAATACTAGTTTTACCCCCATCTTAAACTGCAGCCAGTGGTGTGTGGGGTTTTGGTCTTTTGAAGGACAGGAAATAGTTTAAAGAGGGTCATGAGGAGTGATAAATAAAAAACAGCTTGGTTTCCATTTCTTTTTAAACTTAAAAATTTGCCTCCCTTTAAAGTCTCAAATAGGAAAGTCAATCAAAGCTTCAATGCACATGTTGAATGAGGACTAAGTTATTGGTTTCTAGAGGCAGGCATTACAGTATTGCGGAACACCTAAGTGGTGTAGAGAAGCAGACCAAGCAGGGTAGAGAATGGTAGCACTATCTATTATTTGACTAATCAGATAGTCTCTTCAGAGAGTAAAACCAACAGGAAAGCACAGACATACTGATGGTACAAAACAAAACAGCCAAATTACACAGATCACACGTTCTGCCACCATTAGTGACCAAATGCTATAGTTTTCTTCAGTCTTCAATTGTCCTTAGCATGTTCTGGGAAAGAAGACCAATTCATGTCCTTCTGAGAAAATTCACTAACTCAAACACTAGATGACTGATCCAACACCTAAGATTCCAGTAGAACAGAGAACTGAAAAAAGGTGTTCAAGTCATTCTCCCTGTTCTGTAATCACACCACACACACTTCAACTCAAATGGTTAAGACTTAGAATCACAGAATGTCCTGAGTTGGAAGGAACCCACAAGGATCACTGAGTCCAACTCCTGTCCCTGCATATGACAACCCCACAGTTCACACCATGTGTCTGAGGGTGTTGTCCAGTCTCTTCTTGAACACTGCCAGGCCTGGGGCCATATCTGCCTCCCTGGGTAGCCTGTTCCAGTGCTCTACCACCCTCTGGGTCAAGAACCTTTTCCTAATGTCCAACCTGAACCTCCCACAGAATCACAGAATGGTTGGGGTTGGAAGGGACCTCTGGAGGCCATCTAGATCATCTAGACTCTACTAAAGCAGAGTCACCTAGAATAGATCACACAGGAAAACATCCAGATAGGTTTGGGATGTCTCCAGAGAAGAAGACTCCATAACCTCTCTGGGTAGTCAGTTCCAGTGCTCTGTCACCCTCGAAATAAAGAAGATTCTCCTCATATTCAGATGGAACCTCCTATGTTTCAGTCTCTGCCCAATGCTCCTCATCCTATCATTAGGCACCACTGAAAAGAATCTGGTCCCATCCTCATGTCATGTACCTTTCAGATATTTATAAGCATTGATAAGATCTCCTCTCAACCTTCTCTCCTCCAGGCTGAACAGGTCCAGCTCTCTCAGTCTCTCCTCATAAGAAAGATGTTCCAGACCCTTAATCACCTTTGTAGCCCACCGCTGGACTCTCTCCAGTAGTTCCTTGTCCTTCTTCAACTGGGGAGCCCAGAACTGGACACAGTACTCCAGATGTGGCCTCACCAGAGTAGAGAAGCAGGATAACCTCCCTCAACCTTCTGGTCACACTTTTCCTAATGCACCCCAGGATATCATTGGTCGTCCTGGCCACAAGGGCACATTGCTAACTCATGGTCAACCTGTTGTCAACCAAAACTCCCAAGTCCTCATCTGCAATGCTGCTTTCCAGCAGGTCCACCTCTAACCTGTAGTGGTGCTCAGGGTTATTCCTCCCCAGGTGCACGACCCTACACTTGTCCTTGTTGAACTTCGTCAGGTTCTTCTCTGTCCAGTCTTCCAGCCTGTCCAGGTCTCACTGAATGGCAGCACAACCTTCTGGTGTGTCAGCCCTTCCTCCCAGTTTGGCATCATCTGCAAACCTGCTGAGGCTGCACTCAGTTTGTTCATCCAGGTCATTGATGAACATGTTGAACAGGACTGGACCTAATACTGACCCCTGAGGAACCCCACTAACTGCAGACTTGTTATTAACGAAGATAATTCTTTTTACCAAAGACATCATTCACATCCTGTTACAAAAAGAAACTCAAAGAATAATTCAGTTTGGTAGAGGCAGAGTTGCATAGTCCAACCTCCTAATCCAAACAGTGCCAAAACCAAATGCAGACCAAGTTGCTCAGGACTTTATTCAGCAGCATCTTGAAACAACCCTGAGATACAGACTGCAGAATCTTTCTGGGTAATCTGCCTTGTCTGTCTTCACAATAAAGTTATCTTCCTGGTGTCAAGTGAAGATCAACATTTACCATTTGCTGTGACAGACATCTTTTACAAATTTAAACATGTTTCAATAAGATTTAAGACAGAAAGTTAAAAGTACATTGCTTATAGCATCTGCAGTTTTTACAGTCTGTACTGTCCACGGATCAAATACAGGATGGTTTCGTCATGACAAACCACTAGATGGAGCTCCTCACTACAAATGTCAGGGCCAGCTGAGACAGACGACCCAAAACAAGCCATCTGTTTCCTACAAGGATGAAATCTCACATCAGCAGCACTTTGAAATGTTTGTATCATTGTAAACTATATTGCAGCTTCACAAACACCCACTGTTTGTTATTCATATACACTCTCCTACCACAAAACCGATTGGCAAAAAGCATTGTATGTGATGAATCACTTCTGTCTAAGTGGTGCAGCCCAAATTCCCCCTGTAGTGAAACACTTTACAAGTATGACCCAAAACATGCTAAATTAGAAAGAACCTATGTTATGGTCAAATCACTAGTTAATGGTCAATGGGAAGGGCCACATCAATTGATAACGTAGGGTCAAGGTTATGCTTGTGTTGTTACAGATCAAGGTTTGCAGTAGGTGCCTGCATGTTGTAGCAGACAGTTCCTGAAGAAGCTCAAGCAAACAGTTGAAGAAGCAGAAGCAGCACCTGGTGGTGAAACAGATTTGCTACCTGGCATACAGCTAGATGACAACAACGGGGAGTGATCCACAATTGACTAGTCCCAACCCTTTTGGACAACGTAACATAGCCTCTCTGATCATCTGTACAGCATGTCAACAATGTTGTGGGTATTACAATGCATAGTAAACATCATCCTAGTATTGTTGGACATTAGCAATGCTTTTTGGCTTCCCTCTCAACCAGAGACTAATATTTGGATAACTTTAGCCAACATGACAGCACAAGGCTCTATCTGTTTAGCTACTGCATCTCTGAGCAATCCTTTTTCAACATGCTTGGTCAGTGTTCCACTAGACACCTGGCCTATCCCCAAAAACAAAAGGCAGTGGGCTGGTGGTGAAAATGTGACAAATAATTGGGATGGCTGGGTCGTAAACCCACTACAAGGTGGTTTGGAACTCCAAGAAACTGAGTTACTAGCATCAGTAAAAATGGATTTTTGTCTATATTTCAATTATTCAGGAAAAAATATCTCTCTCGTGCAAGTGATACATGTCTCATCAGCTGTATATCACAATCAGAATTTTTTGTGTAGTTATACCAGTCCCAATGTATCTAAGGCCACCAACATCCCCTTGAAATTACCCCTAGGAATATTTTTAATTTGTGGTGATAGAGCCTGGCAAGGGATTCCTTCCCATATAAAAAGAGGGCCATGTTCTTTAGGGAGGTTAACCTTGTTATCTCCAAACACATCAACCATTTTAATGCATAAAAGAGGAAAAAGAAGTATTCACACCTTTGATAAAGACTGTAAGGATAACACAGAATTTTGGGGAACGGGATGAAACTATATTGGTCTCCATTTTTGCGTTCGGAGTCGCAGTAGCAAACACTTTGAATACGCTAAACAAATTAGGATGTTGGTTAGCAACACAAACTAACGCCACCCCCTTAGCATTGTCCAGGCTTTTAGCAGATGTTGATTCAATTAGACATACTATGCTTCAAAATCATGCTGCCATAGATCTTTGTTGTTAGGACAAGGACATGGTTGTCAAGATTTTGATGGGATGTGTCACATGAACTTGTTTGACCATTCTGAATCAAATCACAAAGCAATCAGAAGGCTAGATGATATAATCAAGAAATTAACCTATGAAGACCAGGGTTTAGACAAATGGTTCTATGACTGGGCTACTACAGGATGGATTAAGGATCTAATAAAAAATGGTTTAGTTCTATTGACAGTTGCATTAGCAATATTAATGCTTGTCCCTTGTATCTTACAATTTGTACAACATACAGTAGCAAAATATATGAAAGGTCTATGGCTAGTTGAAAAACAAAAAGGGGGAATTGTGGACTATCTTACAGATAGTCATCTTGAGTTACTGGAACGACCTTGGCCAAAATATAATGGGAAACCAGAACGTTTTTGTACAAGAAAAGATATTTACAATGTGTTAGTCAATCTGCCAGAGCATGTGCAAGATTAAGTAAACCAATCACAAGACAACTTTAAGAGCATGAACAGCTAGCATAAACCAATTAAAACAGAAAGTTAAACACATGTACAACAGCTACTAACTATAAATGTAAATTAACTATAAATTAAGCTCATTGCACTTAAAGTCTTGTTTTATGAGAAAAAGATAGGTAAGATCCAAGATCTGGCTACTCCCACATCGTCAGCACTGTTTTGTTCAGTATAGTTCAGTACTGCTTGTTTCCGCTTTATTTCAAAGAAACAAATTTTAATCAACATTTTAGAAGAACTTAGTGAAATCTGTTAATAAATTACTCAAGATGCCTTTACATGTTGCAGTTTTTTGGGGTTTGAACTATTAGTCACCTTTAAACAAGAAGACAGCAGGTCTAACAGCTTTCCTTTAACATTTGTTCTACATCATTGATCTAACTTGCTTTCCTATTCACAAAGAAATGCCAGACCATTTTTCACTCAAAGTGAGTTTTAATAGCATTCATCAATGCAAGTCAAAAGAGCATTTTATTCTAATGTTGCTTATGAGTGAAAACTGATATTGACATTCAGATCTCTTCTGAAAAAGAAAGTTCACTGTGCAGAGGGACAGCTCTTGAACTTACAGATTTCAGAGAATCATTTTATTTTCCGTGTTAGAAATAATACCCTATTTTCAAGACTTAGAGATTAACTATGTTGTACAAAATTAAGAGTTGCACCAAATCACAACTGAGAGGCTTGTTTTTTGGTTTTTGTTTGTTTTTTGATTTTTTTAAATCATTTCAAAACATAATTATAAGCTTACCTTCAACTTTAGCTCCATAGCGGTATTTTCCACTACTGAAGTGTGGTAATGAAAAGATAAGTGAGCCCAACCCCAGCATAAATGCTGAGAGAGCAAGCCATCGTGGTTTATGCCCTCTTTCTCCAAAAAAAGATACGAACAGTGACAATATACAAAAAGCAATGTCATAGCTTGCAGAGATTAAGCCAGTGAGGGAACTGTTCAACTCATAACGCTTCTCAATTGTTGAAATACTAACATTAATCAGGCCATTTACCACAATACCTAAAAAAAAAAAAAAAAAAGATTAGTCAAAGGTACTTTAATTTGATAGAGTTGCAAGGGTAAACTTACCATTGTGTGATGGAAGGGTTGAACTGAATAGATTTACAAAGCAACATTTTAAGATATTTGTTAGCTTTAAACTTCAGGTTTACAATGGATTGATACAGTGCCAACTTAAGTCAGCCAAACTGCACAGGACCTATTCGATTTTGTTCTCTCCTGTGGGCACTAAAGTTTCAAAACTCAAGTAGTAAGTCAGCAAAATACTATGCCTCAAACTCTGTTCACATATCAAAGTTCCAGATTCAGTCTGAAGCACAGACAGATTTCAAATAGAATGTGTAACAGTGTGACAAGACACTCCATAAATTAAAAGGAAATCAGTCAAGATTATTACTTGTATTAGAATACAAGCTACAACTGAAGCAAATTCAATACATAGCTTTCAAATAATGATTGCCAAACAAACATAATTTCCTCCCTGCCATCACAAAGGGAAGATACAAATAGGCTTTTGAACAGGTATCTTTCTCCTATAATTAAAAAAAGTGTAAAGCTATCTGAAAATACTTTGCAACTGTTTCAGAGCAACTGAGGAGATTAACTGAGAAAAAAGTTGTGTTTCTGAATCTTGAAGTTCACTGAAGCACACGTATCAAACAACCTGGAGAAAAGGCCTTGCACAAGCTGCCCTACTTAGGCACAGGTAAACTCCAAAAACCTGATCCAAAAGCAGAAGCAATTGAGCTGCAATTGCCAGAGCATGCTTGTATACACTTTCCTTTTTTACAGGAGCGTTGTTTTTAGATATTAAGTTGAAATCCCCATCCTGCCTCACATTCTGTTTGTATAGGAAACAACCAGTAGTTAAACTTACAGGAGTTTACTTCTAGTAGTTCCAAAATAGAATTCTCTTACAAGTGAGACGAATAGTTATACTTCTTAACAATGCCAGATAGCTTCATGGTAATCTAATTAAACTGTGCCTGTAATAAAATATATGCCCTGGAAAAAAGTTAGGAAGTCTTGGAGGCACAGTCGCAAATAAAATTAAAAGTTGTGTAACCTCACAGATGACTGATGAACATTTCTTATGACACAGGCCCTACAGCTATTCTTCCTTCTAAAATCCAGACATGATTCTCTACCGTCGTTCTTACAAAAAACAACACAAAACGCCACTGCAGGTGACTGGGGACAGCAATGGATTTAAATCAGTTTGCAACAAGCATTGCACTATCCAGAAGGGCAACTACACAGGCTGAACTTCAATAGATCTGCCTACAGTGCTCTACATATTAAAGAAATCCTCCAAATCTGTGATCAACCAGCTATTTTCTTTTAAGTGCAATCCCCACTATAGCTAAACACTTCATCTTTCTATAAGGAGATAGCTCTTGGCACAATCTTAATTTTCCAATAACCTACTACAGCCTCTTTAAGAAGGATGGCAATTTCACCTTTCAGTCTAACCACCACATTTAAACTCACATAGGATTAACAAAAGTATTCAGGTGTTCCTCTGCTGCCATTATTTATACCTATTTATACCTTTAGCAGCTTTTTTTTTCTTTTTCTTTTTTTTCAATAGGAGCATTGACCAAAGAACAATACTAGTATGAAGGAATGAACAAACAATTTTTTTTTTTTTCACATTTGCCAGCACTTCAAACATTTACTAAGACTCTAAAACATTCCCATGAAGTAAGTGTGCTATGTTGCTAGTTGATTACAGAATTGGAAGACATTGTCTTTTACCTGTAGTTTAAATTGCCATCTTTAATGATATCCTAGAAGCCATAAAACCTGGGAACCTATCCACACTACTAATAAAAGAAAAAATTTAAATGATACTGAATTAATTATTCATCTGAGCAGACAATTAGATCAGCATATCAAGCTGGATTTTAAGAACTATTGCTATAGCAAATTTAGAAGTGCTAGAAATGTTCAAGATGTTTTGTCTAGTGCAATATAATCTGAAACTTTTCAGTGTCACATTCAGGGCATTTTTCGTTGCCTATCTGCATTCTTAAGCTACAAAGATATACATGCATGACCTTCTAGCCTTCTACTACTCAGCTGCCACTGAAATCTGCTATGTAAGAAATTCTTCCACCCTTCCCTTTGTTTTTATTATGTTAGAGAATATAAATTTCAGGTAACAATAGGACAATTGTAACAGTAATCACCTCCTGGTTCTACCAGCTGTAGACAGTCAGATCCTCCTAGGTTTTAAGCAGAACCTCCTACTCAGTTCTCCTCAGACCATGCCAGTTACCTCAGTTTGGTTCCAGGCAGGAACACAACCATCCATATCCCACATGACTTTGTTAAAGGCTGCCTGCTCCTCTAGCACTGAATCTCTTCTTCCACCATCCCCGTACAGCAGTTTCATTCTTTATGAGCAACAAGGATGAGCTTTAAAGTCTCACAGCTTTCCAGGAAACAGAGTTTTCTCTTCTAGCTAGTCAAATAAAGTCAAAAGGTTCTGAACATTAACGCAATAGCTCAGTTTAATGGACAAATATCTAAGCTTTAAAAACCTCAATTCTGTACATTTGGTACACTAATGCTTCCCCTCAGCCATTATTACCACTTTCTAAGCCTAAGGCTTGCCAACAAACTCATAAATCCTCTTACAGAAAACCAAAAATATGGACAAGGATATCTGAAGTTGAACAACAGAAATTCATAAACTTCAGGTTTCCCCGAAGTTAAGCCATTAGTTAAGTGTTAGAAAGATGGCTTCACTGGGATCCACTGAATAAAACCAGATTTTTTTTTTTTTTTAAAGCTGTTTCAATTACTCAAAATCCCACACAACTATGCCAAGGCACCTTTTTTGTTGTCAGGCAGGTAACAAAGTACATGTCAGGACCCTACAGTTTTGTCTGTTGGTTTATATCATATGTTTTATTCCCTGGTTCATATGTCTCAACCTGTTAGGCACATAGGGAACGCTATTTCCCTGTGAGCAGTGGTGACACAATACAAACGAAAGCATGAAGCACAGAGCTGATGACATAAGAACTCAGCAATGGTAAAAAAGGTACACAGGAAAAGAAGACAAGAAAGAACAGAGTGAGATACAGAAAATAATACTGTATGACCAGCTTCCCCATTCAGGGCAGCAGGGTACTTTCTTCCCTAGTAAGGCCACTACTGTCACTTTTCAGCAACAGCACAAGACTTGGGCAGCTGGAGGAACTCTGCCTCACGTTAACCACCACTCAAATCAGCACCACTCTTCTCCTGTCTTCCACAGCCCAGCAACCCACCTGGCTTCTACCAGAGCTCCATGATGGGGAACAAGACGTGCCAAGGGCAGAAGAAAGCCTACATGTGTCAGGTCCCACAGGGAAGGTTGAGGGAAGGGCAGCAGATGTGCAGGTCTGGACAAAGTGGTTGGGACAAGTTACCTTGGAAGATAGCCAGGAAGCTGTAGGCCGCCAAGTAGCCCTCCGGGTTGTTGCAGAGTTGCAGAGCCTCAGGGGTGCACCGGCCCCACCCGCAGGGCCCCTCCTCAGCCTCAGCGACACTAGCATCTGCCCTGGGGACGCTTGCCTGGCGCTGGCGGCCGATGTTGGGGCTGGGTGGCTCAAACACCGGGTTCTCGATACCATCACCCTTCATAGCGCTAAGAGACCGCTGCCCAGCACCAGCTGCAAGCGACACCCAGCCGCAACGCCCCCGTAAATACCAAGAGGATGGGCGGGTCCCAACAGCTGCAGGTGGCGACACTTTCCCCTCCTGCCGAGGAAGGCGGCTCGGCCCGGCCCGGCCCGCCCTGCCCTGCCCCGCCCCGCCCCGCCCCGCCCCGGCCCGCCCCGCCTTGGCTGCTGTGGGCCCCGTCCCGCGTCTGCCGGCGTCCGGCAGGAAAGCCGCGTTGGTGGTGTCGTCTCCGAGCACGAGCCCGGGCCGGGGGCTGCAGTGGCCGTTGCCGGTGTCCCGTCGCTCTCGCCGCGCATCTGCCCCTTGGCCGCTCGGTCAAAACGGCCGCCAGCCCCGCCAGCATGTGTCCCGCGTGAGCGCCGCACTCTCCCTGAAGGAGCATGCCCCCACACCGGGAGCCACGTCATGTTAATAGCAGCGACTAACACTAAGTCAGGCGGATCAGGTTGGGGTGGGGCGAGGGCTGCGTCGTGTTTTGTTTCACGTTCATGCGTCCAGGTCAAGTTCTGCCTTAAAACTTCCCGTTAGCGGCTGGTGGAAACGTGGCGTGGCGCGCACCGCCCGCCAGGCAGAGCCACGCACTGCAGGTGTGGGGAGGTGAGGCGGTGGAGGTGAGCGGATGCGAGGGGCACGAATGTGGCAGCAAATACAGCATATCGATTTTAACTAGCAATATTTGCTCTGGGGAAAAAAAAAAAAAAAAAAAGGATTAAAAGCACCTGAAAACAGCCCTCATCAATGTTTCTTCTGTGAAACTAGAAAATTCAAAATGTTTTTTGTAAGTGTTGGAGAAGGTGAAAGTGAAGCTTTTTCAGATATGGTACTTTCCTCTTTCAGGCAAGTGAGTTGGCACATGACCTGCTTGGATGTGGAAACCCATCTCCAACAGAAAAAAAGAAACAACCGACCCTGAACATTTGTAAATATCAGCCTTTGGAAATTTTATTCCCCAACTGCAGCACAGGAAGTTTCCACCTACAGGAGCTTCCAGGCATTGAACAAGTTAATTCAGTTGCAGACATTAGCCATGTCAGTCAAGCGTACAAGGAAGTACCAAGTTTGTTTGCATATAGAGAGAATTATTTCTCTCAGCTACAGAAGAACACTGGGAAGGAGGCCAGGGATCAATTAACCATAACCACTGGTGTTAATCTCTAGGCAGTACAGGTTTGTCCTGGAGAGTCCTTGCCCTTTTAAGACTCCAAACTGCTTTAGAGGCAAGTGAAATAAGACTGAAAATGGAGACATCAGCAGTGCCTTTGGTTTCACAGTGAAACCCAAGGCACCCTGCTGCATTCCCAGTGTTGCATCCTCTCCCTGATGTCGCAGTTCTTCACAGAGAACCACACATTTTCAAGTATTCCTTAGCAGCACAGAAACTACATGGAGATCACCATCTGCAAAAAGAAAACTGGTAGGTTAGAGAACATGTGTCAAATTATATTTGCATAGGTAAACTACAAATGAGAAATCAGCTGCTCCTGCTGTTGCTCCAGCTTGCAAGGGCAGTGGGTAGAGGGCCATGGGCTTCCCTGACAGTGGGGCTTTCCCCACCCTCCACCCTGGCCACCTATCCCAGCCCCACAGCCAACCATTACCTCTCTGAGCCCACAGGAGCTCAGACAGCTGCTTCACAGTGAAACCTTCATCTGCTGGTCATTGAGAGACCCTCAAACCCTAAAATTAGCTTATCATTTCAGGCTGTAGTCTGGAATGGGTTTCCTCAACTGGTTATCAAGATACAACCCATTTAACAGCCTCTTGAGAGGTCTAAGCATGTGCCTGAACCAGCTGAGACACTAATTTGTTTCACAGAAGTCTTCTTTTCCTGTGTTTGCATTTTATTAATATTTTTTCTTACCCCTCATTAAAATGAAGTAGGACATGTCATTGGAAATAATATCCTGACCTTCACTACACTGTCTACATGATAGCGTAGTAAGCACAATCCACAAACTTGCTACATGATTATACTGATAATGAGATGTAAAAACCTCCCTTGATCTGTCAGGTCAGCTAGATTTGTTGTTATCTTCATCTCTTTGCAGAGAGGTAAGTATTTTAAAGAAAAAAAAAAGCTAAATTTGTGAAAGGATTATAAAACGTAGCCTTCTAACTTTGCGGCATTGTATTTGATCAGCTACAGCTTCTGCATTCTCACAGCTGTAGGAGTTCTGCTGCATGGTATCATAGTGTGTCATGTTTCTGATCAGACATAAACCCGCCACAAGAATGCTAGATAAGACTTGTGGATTTGTTTAAGAAATAGAGTTGCATTTTTAAAAGTCTGAGAACTGCCATTCACTGAACTGCAAAAGTGATTGAGTTTTTGGCATCAGATACGAGGGGCAAGAGGAACATATTTAAAGCATTTCTTTTCAAGCATCTCAAAGCCATCCCTTCTCATTTAAAGGCCCAGTGGCACACAGACCCATTCTCACCTTTTAAGAAGATTGTCTCCCAGAAACATGGCACAATATTTTGCCAGTACAATGCTCCCTTCAACTCTACCAGCTATAAAATAAGATGCAGAGTAAATTACCTGGGATCCTTACAATACATTTTCCAGGCAGCTTTTCAGTGTTTGCTGAATGTTTCAGATGTCAAATTCTTCCACAGCATTATTTCTGACAATTTGGCACTGTGACTAAAATTCTTCCCCTCTGGGGATTGTTTTCCCTCTACTGTGGCAGCTCCCTCCACACCTTTTTCTGTTATTTGGCCTAGGTTAGAATTAATTCAAAAAACAAGGGTTCCTTTTTACATAATGCATCTTACTTTGTATCTGTTTTATTTTTTTTTTCCTTTCCTAGAAGAAAAGCGTTGGGTCTTGAATTTGTATCTAGTTTATGGTATTTAAAGATGCAATTAACATCTCTACCAAGTGTATTTCTGTTTCGAAGAGGCATATGGATTGGGATATGTTAGCACCCAGAGAGAAACATAATAGAGCAGAAATTAGTCTGCCTGCTTGGCTTGCAGAACCAGGAATTTAATACAATAGTTATCTTTTCTCAACTGTCATCTTTGTTTCATATTTCTAGTAAAATCTTAATTCCATTTAAGTCCTGATTATGTGTTTGTTTTTGGAAACAATGTGAAATCAGCATTTTGACTGTCTGGGTGGAATTTTCTAGTTGTTTATGCAAAATGATCTGGCTTTGTTTCTTTTTGAACACATTCTTTTGAAGGTGAACAAAGCAAACCTACAGCTGTGTACTCTTGTACTGTAGGATCTGAACTAGCTCAAGGTATTTTTAAATTACATTGTGCCTCAGGCCATCATGTGCTTCTGACAACACAGCATTAACCTCTCTGCTTGTTCAGAGTTTTGTATCTGTTAGCTAATGTAATGTAGCTCTTAATCTGCCCTGTGTCTAATTCTGCCACTAGTATAAGCCCAAAGAAGCAGCAGCAACTTTTTATCTGTTTTGAAAATATGAAAAGAAGACATGTTGCTGAATTATTACCTTTATTAAGACATTAGTAATGGATCTTCAGTTCTCACTTTTGTGCCATTTTAATCCTTGGGAAGTCCAACCAACCTATCCTGCAGTGAAATCCATTAAAGTATATGCATATTTACTTGGTTAGTGAGAGTAAAGGGATTAAACTGGTATCCTACAATTAATTCCCATCATTTGCTAGACTGTGCAGTGAATATAGCTCAGTGTGAAAATTCAAGGCATCTCCTGTTTTTATCTCTATGCTGTAATCTTTTACTTCTGACCAAGCCTTCCCTGTTTTCTGTAAACTTCATGTTCTTTGACTTGTAAACATATTCAGAACTAATGTGACAAATCCTTTACCACAGTCACTGATTTTTCACATAGGAAGTCCCAGAGATTGTTTTCTAATCTAATCTAATGAGTAGGTGAATAGAGAAGAAATGATTCTTGAACTTATTTTCAGAAGCACTAGTTTCAGTGTTTTCTAGAACTAGGCCGTCTCTTCAGTTTTCTTTCTGCTTGGTTCCCAGTTTCAACAAAAAGAAGTGAAATTTTAGCCCCTCATAGTTTGTTTCATCAGCAAATACATGGCCTTTAGTGGCAGGTAGTTAGTAATGATTTGTGATGTACATTAACTTCTGCATATACAGAACAGAAACTGGTAAGTCCACAAAATCTCTCTCTTATATGCTATGCTTACCATGAAGGCAACTCCTTTTTAGCAGTGAGTTTAATTATTTATAATATTTATATGGTGGGTGAAAATGCACACCCTGTCTGTGTTCATTCTGCTTAAGTGGCTTCATCCTCAGATCACTTCTATTGAACATTGGTGAGGCCACACCTCTAGTAGTGTGCCCAGTTCTCCTCAAAACAAGAGAGAAATTGAGCTAATAGAGTCCAGTGAAGGGCCACTACAATGGTGAAGGGACTGGTGCATTTGTCCTATGAGGAAATGCTGAGACACCTGGGACTGTTCAGCCTGGAGGAAAGCAAGTTCTGGGGGTGAATCTCATCAATATCTACAAATACCTGAAAGAAGGATGCAGAGAAGACAGAGCCAGGATCTCTTCAATGGTGCACAGTGACAGGACCACAGAATCACTTCGGTTGGAAGAGACCCTCAAGATCATAAAGACCAACAATAACCTAACTCTTGCACTAAACCATGTCCCCTAAACACCTCCAGGGATGGTGACTCAATGACTTCCCTGGGCAGCCTGTTACAAAGCCTGACAACCCTTTCCATGAAGAATTTTTTCCTAAGATCTAATCTGAACTTCACCTCACACAACTTGAGGCCATTTCCTCTTGTCATATCACTTGCTACGTGGGAGAAGAAACCAACAACGACCATACTACAACCTCCTTTCAGGTAGTTGTAGATGGCAATAAGGTCTCCCCTCAGCCTCCTTTTCTCCAGACTAAACAGCCCCAGTTCCCTCAACCACTCCTCATCAGACTTCTGCTCCAGGCCCTTCACCAGCTTCATCACCTTCCTCTGCACCCTCTCCAGTACCTCAATGTCCTTCTTATTATGAGGAGTCCAAAACTGAACACAGTATTCAAAGTAGGGCTTCACCAGCACTGAGTGACAGTGGCTCAATCACTTCTCTAGTCCTGCTGGCCACACTATTGCTGATACAAGCCATGATGCTGTTGGCTGCTTTGGTGACCTGGGCATGCTGCTGGCTCAGGTTCAGCTGGCTGTCAGCCAGCACCCCCAAATCCTTTTCTGCCAGGCAGCTTTCCAGCCACTCTTCCCTGAGCCTGTAGCGCTGCCTGAGGTTGTTGTGACCTAAATGCAGGACCCAGCACTTGGCCTTGTTAAACCTCATACAACTGGCCTCAGCCCAACAATCCAGCCAGTCTAGATCCCTCTGTATGGCCTTCCTACCATCCAGCAGGTCAACACTCCCACCCAATTTGGTGTTATCTGCAAACTCACTAAGGGTGCACTCAATCCCCTTATCCAGATCATTGACAGATCAAACAGAACTGGCCTAAATACAGAGCCCTTGGGAACACCACTCATGACTGGCCACCAACTGGATTTGGCTCCATTCACCACAGCTCTTCGGGCCCAACCATCCAGACAGGTCTTTATCCATTGAAGAGTACACCCATCCAGGCCATGAGCTGCCAGCTTCACCAGGAGAATGCTGTGGTAAATAATGTCCAAAACTTTACTGAAGTCTAAGTACACAACATCCACAGCCTTCCTCTCATCCACCAAGCCTTGTCATAGAAGGAGATCAGGTTGGTTAAGCAGGACTTGCCTTTTCTAAACTGATGCTGACTGAGCCTGACCACTTGTTTGTCTTGTATGTGCCATGTGATGCCACTCAGAATGATCGACTCCATGACCTTCCCCAGCACCGACATCAGACTAACAGGTCCTCGTTCTGGCCCTTCTTATAGATGGGTGTCACGTTAGCCAAATTCCAGTCAACTAGGACCTTGCCAGTTAGCCAGGATTGCTCATAGATAATGGAAAAGGGCTTAGTGATCACTTCTGCCAGCTCCTTGAGTACCCTTGAATGGATCCCATCTGGCCCCATAGACTTGTGGGTGTCTAAGTGGTGTTGCAGGTCACTAACCATTTCCCCTTGGATTATTGGTGCTTCATTTTGCTCCCTGTCTTCTGGCTCAGAGGGCTGTGTACCTGGAGCACACCTAGTCTTACTATTAAAGACTGAGGCAAATAAGACATTTAGCACCTCATTTAGCATCTAGCACCTTAGCACCTTATCCTCTGTCACTACATTTCCCCTCGCATTCACCACCTCTCCTTTTGTCGCTGATATATTTGTAGAATCATTTCTTGTTGCCTTTTACAGCAGTAGCCAGGCTCAGCTCTAATTGGGCTTCTGCTCTTCTAATTTTCTCCTTGCACAACTTCACCAGCATTCTTGTATTCCTCTTGAGTAGCTTGCCCCTTTTTCCAAAGGTTATAAATTCTTCTTGTGTTCCCGAGTTCCAGCCGCAGGTCTCTATTCAGCCATTCTGGCCTTCTTCCCCACTGGCTCACCTTCCGGCGGACAGCAACAGCCTGCTCCTGTGCCTCTAAGATTTCCTTATTGAAGAAAGACCAGCCTCCCTGGACTCCTTTGTCCTCCCAAGGGACTCTGCCAACCAGCCTCCTAAACAGATCAAAGTCTCCCCTTCAGAAGTCCAAAGTAGCAGCTCTGCTGACCACCCTCCGTACTTCTCCAAGAATAGAAAACTCATTTCATTATCACTGTACCCAAGGCAACCTCCAACTGACACGTTATCCACAGTCCTTCTCTATTTACAAACAGCAGGTCTGGTGGTAGGCTTACAAAGCAGCTGTGCCAGGAAGTTGTCTTCCATACACTCTAGGAGCTTCCTAGACTGTTTCCTCTCTACTGTGTTGTATTTCCAACAGACGTCTGATATGTTGAAGTCCCCCACAAGAACAAGCGACTGAGAGGCTACTCCCAGCTGCCAGCAAAATATTTCATTTGCCTTTTAATCCTGTTTGGATAGTCTATAACAGACCCCCACCAGGATGTCAGCCTTATTGCCCTTCCCGTTGATTCTTACCCCTAGCAACTCAACCCTATCATCACCCTCATCAAGCTCCAGATAATCAAAATACTCCCTGACATACAGGACTACCCCAGCTCTTCTTCTTCCTTGCCTGCCCCTTCTGAAGAGTTTATAGCCATCCAATGCAGCACTCCAGTTGTGAGAGTCATCCCACCATGTTTCTGGGATTGGAACATATATCATGTGTTTTCTGCCACACAATGGCTTCCAACTCTTCCTGTTTGTTGCCCACGCTGCATGCATCTGTATAGATGCACTTCAACTGGGCCATTGATCCTGCCACCTTTTTCTGGTGAGAAGCCATAATTCCTTTGAGGCCATCCTCAACTGCTTCCACAGTTTCTAACACATCTATAGCCCTTGTATCTCTTCTACAGCATGGCTCTCCATCCCCTAACTCCACCAGGACAGCAGACCAAAGGGCCTCACTAGCACCCGTTCCCTCAAATTCTGGCATGCCAACCTTGGGTTTGCCTCTGCCACTTCTGGTTTTCTGCCCTTCCACCTTCAAATCTAGTTTAAAACCCTCTCAATGAACCCTGCTAACTCCTGGCCCAGGATTCTTTTCCCCTTTTGGGAGACAGGTGCATCATATTTATTGCTAGCAGTCCCAGTGTCACGTAAGCCGACCCATGTCAAAAAAACCAAAATTCTGCCGGTGACACCAGGCCTGTAACCAGGTATTGATCTGCTGGGTCTTCCTGTATCTTTCTGCATCATGCCCTGCAACTATGGGGACAGAAGAGAACACTGCTTGTACTCCTGATCCCTTGACCAGTCATCCCAAGACCCTGAAGTCCCTATTAATTGCCTTAAGTTTTCCCATTTCAGTTTCATCACTGCCTACTGGAAAAATTATAAGGAGATAATAATCTGATGGCCTAACCAGGGCAGGAAGATTTCTTTTTACAGCTTTAACCCTGGCCCCAGGGAGGCAGCAGACTTCCCTAAGAAGTGGGTCAGGTCTGCATATAGGGCCTTCTGTTCCCTCTAGAAGGGAATCTCCTATGACCACAACCTGCCTTTTTTACTTTGTGGGAGCTGTTTTGATGAAGGATGCAGGGTGACTTATCCTCTGTGGCACCTCCAACTTGGTTGAACCACCTCCCTCAGTGGTGGTGTTTGATTCCACTTGCAAGGCTTCATACTTGTTTTACAAGAGAACCTGGGAGGGTGGGGTGGTCGCAGCAGGAACCCTCCTCCTTCTACGCCCAGCAGGAACATGCTACCATTGCCCCCTACCCCTCCAGTCACTGCATTCCACATCCAGAGCCACTTGCCTGTTGATCAGAGCCACCTGGGAGGGTGGAGTGGGTAAAGGGGTGTTTCTCCTGCCACCCTGAGTGTGGACTTTCTTCCATTCATCCCGTTCCCTTGATCTACTTTTTTGATCACGTGAGGGGAGAATAGATGCCTCCCTTGATCATGGGTTCTTGCTGGTGGTCTTTCCTTTCTCTGGGAGGCCAGAGCTTGATTCCCACCAGTCTATTTACTTTTCCAGCTCACTGATACTTCTCAGCCTTTCTACCTCCTCTCTCAGCTCTACTACCAGGCTGGGCATGTCATCCACCTGGTCACACTTCACACAAGTGTTTTCTCTACTGCCACTCCAGACCAGTGAGAGGCTCTGGCCTTCTCTGCAGCCTGAGGTCTGGGTGGTTGCATGTTCCGGTGGCAGCTCTATCTTGGTTGTTGCCTCTTTCCTGTTGAGTGCAGAGTATGTATCTTTGCCCTGAGTGGATACTATTGTCGTCTCCTTCTGCGAGGGTGATAACAAGCAATTGAGGTAATCAATTGAGCTGGCAGAGCTTCCTTGTCCTACCTGTGTCAACTGTCTCATCCCTGTTTTCTAATCCTGTTGGCTGTGTTCCTGGTTGCCTGCACTCCCTCAGGGCTATTTAAATCTCCCTTGGTTGCTCCTGGCAACACCCCATCTGCATCAGTCCCTCTCACAAGATCAGCTGGTTCCCAGCAATTGTCTCTACAGGACCATAGGTTTCCATGGCTCCAGGATTCCCATGTCTCCTCAATCCATGTCCAGCCTCAGCTCTTACCGTAGCTGCTACTGTGTTCATCGTTTCACTATGTTTAAATCTCCCGCAGTTGCTCTGTAGCCACTGCTGTGCTTGTCGCTTGTTGTTGACAGACCAGAGGCAATGGGCACAAACAGAAATACAGGAGGTGCTGTTGGAACATGAGGAAACACTTTTTCACTTGTGAGGGTGACCAAGCGCTGGGACAGGTTGCTCAGAGAGGACATATTAAAAAGCTGCCTGGATGTGGTGTTGGGCACCTGGCTGTAGGTGGTGCTTGAGCAAGTGATTAGACCAGATGACTTGCAGAGGTTCCTGCCAGCCTCACCCATTCCATGATCCTGTGATCTCTCACCAAAAAAGATCTCAGCAAAGTGCATTTTTGGGGGGCAGGATGGTGTAATTCTCTTGTATGACAGTTTTAGGTACTATTGACTTTGTCTGTTTACTGAGAACACTGCTATGAATGTGCATCTAGAAAAAGAGTATGTGAAGTCTTTCCATTTGGGCTTTTTAAAAAATCCCTGAAAGAAATATGTACAGAAAGAAACTTCCTAATATTTAGATATGAGGCTGCAGAAGAAGTCTGATCAATGTTGAAGCTGTACACTCTATATACTTAAAATTTCAGAACTAGGTGACAAAATCATATGATTGTTAGAACTGAGGAGTTCTATTGCAATTCTTGTTGTCTGCTGTCTTAAAAACTGACAAAAGAGATACCTCAGTTTTCCCAGGAACCTCAGATTTTTCTGAGAAAAGGATGTTTTCAGTTTTAGAAAATCCATTGTGTTTTAAGGGAAGGATTGACTGATAAGATATTCTTTGCAATTCAAGAGATCAAGATTATATGGGGTTTGTAGCAGTTTTGAAAATTATAGCCACATAGCACATGAACAAGTCTCCTTATTGGCTAGATATTTCTGTCTAGATGTCAGGTGTATATTCAGATAAATACATAAATCCTGAATTTGATGCTTTAACTTTCAGAAGTGTCTTAATGTCAAATATCAAACTGTTCTAGACTTTTACAGGAATTTTTTACCGTTAAGTGTAATAAAGATGCCATTACACAATTCTGCTTGATGTTTTTATTGATGCAGCATAAATTTGCCCAGGGTTTTTCAAGGATTTTTCCCTCTTTCTGAACATATAAATTTTCTGTTTGATTAGGAGACTTAAGTCTTCACTATTATCTTCCTGGCCAAAAATAATGTTTTTGTGAGATTCTTGGATAGGCTCTTTTTTAACATGTGCTTAGTCATGATAATTATATATGTGAAGTATAAAAGCTGGGAAGTATTAGTGTGTATTAAAAATAGAGAATTTATGCATGAAGATTGTTAAATTGATGAACTCCCTAGAACATCTCTATTAAAAATAATCTATTAACAGATAAAGCTTTAAAAAATTGCCTGGCACAGAAAAAATTCTAAAAACAAGGATTTCCATTTGATTATTACTTTTATATTTCTCTTAATCTAGAAAAACAATAAATACTTACATTAACTTTAAAAAGCAAGTACAAAAATTAAAAGCTGTAATTAAAAAAAAAAAAACAACCTCAAAGGTAATCACACTGGAATTAAAAAATAAAATTAGCTGCAGGTTAAGCCATTTTCCTGCTCAGCAGCCCACTAAATATAAAGTTGATCAAGTAGACTTAATTCAGAGGTTATATAAAAATAGATGTAAGGAAAAAAACCCCAAACCCTTTGTATGTTAGCTCTTAGCAAATGCAGTAGCCAAACTATAAAGTGAAGCCATAACATGATTTTTTTTGCAAAGATTCTCTAGTCATTAAGTGATTCATTTGACTGGAAAGGAACTCTTGTTCTTCAATAAATGGTTTATTTTTAAGGAAACATTTTAGAGAAAGTGATCATTTTAGAGGTCCAGAGCACAATAATTTCAATTACCTCTTAGTTTATACTTAGAATCAGAAAAAAAAGGAGTTGATCAGGAGAAACCTTAATAATAGATTTCTATTTCTGAATTTCTGAATGAGAGATTGTATCTATGAGTTTTTAAGAGCTGCTTCATATACTGTTTAGTTTTGTACTAGATTTTTGTTTGGACTTTCATAATGAGTAATGTAATGAAACAAGAAGATTTCTGTTTTGGGGCATGTAACTAAAACATTCTGGTCGTCATTACCTGTTTTATTCAAAGTGACCTGGTAGGGAAGCTGAAGCTCTAAGAAAACAGAAATAAGCCAAACTGATGGGCTTCCATCAATTAAATCACATTCATACTTTTATATCATACACTGTTATTGAAGTAAGTGATGTTAAAGAAGCCTTGCAGAAAGAAAAGGGATATATTCAGCAAAAGATTGAAGAAAAAAAATCTTACATTAAATCAAATAGCCAGACGAGAGTGACAGTAGAGCAATAGGGTGAAAAAGGATCAAAGGACTTCCAGCCATTAGTAAATCACTAAATAAAACAGAAAAGGGTATAGCATACTCATCAGAAGTGGCAGGAGATGTATCACCAACAGGAGTGCATGGGAAGATTTTGACAGATCTAGGGGCACTTCATGCTGTTACCAGTTTATGTGATCCAAGCTAGAGTAGCTTGCTTGAATTCCCAACAGTTTGTTAAACTCAGTCTTTTTCTGGGAAAAACAAACACAATGTCTTAGCAAACTAATCAAGGAATTAATATTAGTTCATTTACCATGATTTTAACATTTATAGTTAAAGTTATATACAGTTAAAATGACATACACGAACTTATAGTGCCCACCCCTTTCTTTGATGTTACGATCAAACTTCCACAGACCTTCTGAGTCTCAAGGTTGATGGCTTCAATTTGGATTGAGGGGGAGAGTGTAGCAAGCCATTAGCATCCTGAGTATCCAGGCAGGCCAAATGAAGTCCATACAAAGCCTGACAAATCCTGAGGTTTGTCTCATCAGCTAGACACAAAGCCTTTGGCTTGCTGCAAGCAATGGCAGCCATATTTACTTGGCTAGAAGGGTGCTATACTCTTTTTATCTATGCAGCTCAAGGAAGGATATTGTAAAGGAAGACCTGGGAGAACAAAACAGCCTATGAACCTATCTACTACTAGTCAGCACCTCTCAACAAGCGAGGATCAGCTGAGGAGTGAGTAAGCAGTCTGCTTCTGGCATACTTGGATTTCCCCATAAAAAGTCTGAATTCTCCAGGTGGAGACATCACCACTAACACATCAAGGGTGTGAAACCTCAGGAGGCTTGAGCAACAAAAAATCATGTCAGACTAGCAGGAAGTCTTGAAGGAATCAATGGCACTAGACAGGACTTTTAAGGGGGAATAGTTGTTTGAGAGACCAGGTAGCACAACTTTTCACCTAAGGTCAGGGAGCACCAATGAACAGTGGCTGCATAAGGGGCAGGAAGCCAGGAGTGAAAAGTGACAACACAGCCAGCAGGGCAGAGGCTTTGTCAGCCCCGGCAGCCCCCCTACGCACCTTCGCCCGGAGCTCCGGGCCCGTGGGCAGGGGTGGCCAGGACCTGATATTACCTTGCTGTCCCTCAGACCTGAGATGTCTTAGGGTGTGTCACCAGAAGGAAGTCAAACTCTCAGGAGTAACTGTGGACATCTTGAAAATCTGAGTGTTTCTTTTTGACATCGGAAGCACAGGTCGGACTTTTGTAACCTGACTGAGGGACTGTCATAAGGAAAAGAATAAAGATAATAGAAGCTGTTACAGTGGGCAAGAAAGTGAGCAGTGGCTGAGGCTTGGAGACAATAGAGATGCGTTACTGTTAGGCTCATGAACATGATGGAAGTACATTCATGATTGGTCATGTCAGGGAGCAGCAGCACTTGCTGCTGTGCAAGGGCTGGGGTGCCAGGTGCTGAAGGCAGCAACAAAGCAGGCAGGGGGACCTGAGCTTGATGAGGCTCCCAGGGGAAGAAAGTGCAGCCCCCCACAAGGCTCCTTCCAACTCACACAGCTCTGCTCCCAGAGACCTGAAGCAGGGCAGCATGTCTGTACCGTGTCAGAGCTGGCATGATGACAGGCAGGCAAACCTGGAGGAGAGATGGATGGGAGGAAAGAAGTTGGTGCACTGGAGGCCCTAGCTGATCTGAGTAGGAAGTACCTCATGTTTTGAGTATTTTTCAAATTTTCCTGAACTACATCATATTAAATAACACCAGATGTCTATCTCTCCAGCCTGTTATTTCTTTAGTTACTATGATGTGCTTTTTCTTCTTTCTTTCACGCCATTGCATAGATGGATATGACAAAGAGCTGGGGAGACACAATTTTTTAACTGTGTCTCTTTCAATGTCCTATTGTTTTACCTCCAACTATAAGCAATTAGCAATCTTAAATGAACCTTAAAGATTGTAATTGTTTTGAGCATGGAGCTTACACCCATGCAGATGCAGAAGGTTTAAGTAGTTGTTAAAATTCATTCTGACTTAAAAATATTTCAGAATACTAGAATACTACCAAGGAGACAGTGACAAACTGATTCCACTTACTTTATATATTTTTTTGGAAGAGTGCTTGTCATCTAAGGGAAACTTTGAGGAAGAATTAAACAGAATGGAAAGCATTCTAAATAAATGCAGACTGGCAAGTAACCCAAGAGATAAATGTCCCAGCCTGAGTGGAAGGGAAAGAAAATGAACTGAACTTATTTAAATTTAGCATCTCAAATGACTTTATAGAGCCAACACATCAGGAATTTTCTGGCAAATATAGTGTCATCTTAACTTGTCATTGTTATGATTCCATTATTTTTGCTACTGATGTTAGCTGTCGCAATTACAAGTTACACAAACATATGCCCCAACTGACATTTGGAATTTGAGTGACACCAAACGTTTTTCACTAAAAAATTACCTAGCTCTTCATAAGCAAAGAATTTTAAACCAAATCCTGCTGAGAGATGTGTTCACTTGGGGAACTATGCTTATAGCTTAATGCACCAGTTTCTGGGAAGAGCATTTAAATGCACATGTAACCTGGAGTATAGCTGTGATATAACTCTGCATTTGAAATATGTGTTTATATGTGTAAATACCAAAAGAGAAGTTCAAATTGTCCAGAAGTAGTGAAAAGGAAGTTTTCAAGATTTTTAAGGCAGAATTACAAGTTCCCTTCCAACCCAAATTATTCTATGATTCTCAGTTCAAGGATGCCAGAAGTAGATATCCCACTGACTGGAGTTATTTTTAAAAGCCTGATGTAAGAATACAATGAGTATGAAAACCTGACACTATTGAAGCTGAAGGTTATCCTGACATTTACATTGAGCAAGGATTTTTTTTTCCTCTGATATATCCATTTCATACACTTTATGCACTTTAGTAGTCACCTTGGCATCAATGGAACACCTCTATGGGTAGGAACACTACAATGTGTATTCACCATCAAGTATATATGAAATCTAAATGACTGCAGTATTCTTCCATAAATATAGGTGAAACTGCTTAGGAAATACTTTTCAAAAGATGCAAAGGGACATCATCTATTTGTATTAATAAAATAACTGTTTGTCTGTGTGCCTCCAGCAGATGATGTGAGCGTGGAATAAATTCGTTATGTGGAAACAGCAAAGTAAGATAGACCTAAAAATTTGGTAACTTGCAGGATTTGTTAGATTAAGCCCGATAAAATATATTAAAATTGAATATAAAATGAAAGTATAAAATATCACCAAAAAACTAAATACAAATATTAAAATTAATATAACAATTATTTACCTTAAAACAGTTCCATCATCTAAATGTTTTTATGGGATGAAACAAAAATGATGCTGAATATTTTTATGAAACTCCTTATGGCATTTATTTTTCAGGGGCAGTATTACTGTAAGCTGTGTTACATCTTCTAAAATTCAGTTCATAAATACAGTTTGCCTAGTTCATAAGTTTTGTGGCAATATGTAAATTGTAAACCTACATCACATTTAATTTATTTAGCTATAAACATTAAGCTAAATCCACAGCACTAAACCCAGCGATGCAGTGAATGTTTCAAATGTTAATGAGAAAGTAAGAACTACATACAGTAGGAGTTATGAAAAATAAACTGCTACCAAATTAATCACCTCCTGGGTTTACTATTAACATCTAGTCTGAATAAAATTTAAAGTCAATATTCACCCATGCATCACCCTGTATCCCAGTGAATCAGATTGAGCATTCACAAATTCTGGCTTTGACCTTTGGAAATAATCAGATCAGTCAAAACTGTAGGGCATCTGTCCGCTGCAAATATGTAGAGAGGATGACAAAGGAGAAGGGGAGAGAAAAGAGTAGTTTAAAGGAAAAGATTATTCATATCCCATCCCATACTTGCACTACTGTTAACTTTCTCAACTCACCCTTGATGTTGAGATGGTTATGAAGACAGGTCCAGCCATTGTTACCTGTTAATTTTTTAAATGAATATATGCTATTTACATAATTCGCGTAACACTTTCCTGTGTAATATTTCATGCTCACTTTAATTCACTTTTAGATAATTTGTCCTTTAAGAAAGGGAAAATTATAAAAGCAGCTTTATTTCAAATCTATGTATCTGAAAGAGAAAATTTCCAGAAATTTCTGTAACAGTAAGTTTAGACTTCATGTTCTAAGTATTAAATTCAACTTAGATGTTGAAGCAATAAGCTTTCACCTTTAATTAATTAAATACATGACTATCACTTCACAATTCTGATATTTAAATATCATTTGGAAGTGTGGGAAAGCAGTCTTCTATTTTTCCACAACCCTGTTGTTGTTCAAAAAATAAAATTAAAATTAGATTCATGTTAAGAGTATAACATTTTAGAAAATATAAATTAGTAGCCTGTCTCAACCTGCCAGTTTTCTATCCCTCTAAAATACATAATAGCTAGAGAATTTTATGTGTTCCTGTTTTAAGTAATATAATACAACTTTTGTATGTCTGGCTATTTGAGATAGAAGAGCTAGTATGAAAATGTGACTCACACTGATTCTGAGATACAACATGAGGTCTCAAGTGTTTGAAGTTAACTGGAATTTCACTTGGCCTTCCTGATACTTAAAAGGTGAAGGAGGGGGCTCTAAACTGGACTGCTAACATGAGGAAAACAAAACCACAGACAAACAAACAAATAAAAACGTAACACCAAAGAAGAAACCTTTTGCTAGGGTTTATTATGCTTCCCACATTCTGTGTGACAGGATGAATCCAGATTTTGAAATAATTCATTTATTTTGCAATTATTTTGTTTAGCTTTGTATTCACAGACATTGGTACACTCTGGAAATACCTAACTTGCTGCTACTGCTTTGGTCTTCATCTACATGCAAGCTAGTGCTTAATTATCCAGTTATTTGATTTTGACAGAAAATTTTTTCTTAATGATGTATTTAGAAAAATGATTACTTATTTCATAAAACAAATACTTTAGAATCTATGTTTCTCTCTTGTTTTTTGTTTTTTGCTTTAAAAAACAAAATTGGAAGTGCACGTTTGTCTTACAAACAGTTCTTATTAAAAGAGAAAGGAGTTCAAAGCATAGAATATCTTTCATTTATCTATTATTTGAATTTAATTTCTAGCTTTTAAAGACCTAGGAACACCTTATGGCTAAAGATGAATAATGGACTCAATTACAGCAATGGCCATTACCCCATGATTTCAACATAAACTGAAAGCACAGGTATCAGGTCCAGTCTGAGTCAGCAGGGCTTTATCAGTATCTGTTTCAGCCAGCTGCAGAGCAATTGCCCTCTTAAACTTGCAGCAATGTGTTAAGAACTTGCCTGTTCCCCAGAAATCTGAGTGATCAACAGGAGAAACTGCCCTTTTCAGTGCAAGTCTCTAAAGAAGACAACTTCACCACATCTTCATAAAACTTGCAACAATAAGAAGGGACAGCAAGCAAGGGTAAGTTGTCTGGCACCTGCCGGTGACAGAGCAGTCTGGGAAGTTCAGTTCTAAGGCACCGGCCAAAGAGAAACTTGATCATGTTGCTGTAACAAGTCACTTGGGGAGAACAAAGAGTTTGGCTGTTTCCATATTAGTCAGTTAGCAGTTTGGTATTGGAACTTCAAAAAAATGCTGTTACTGGTGTTAGGACATACCTTTATCCTTGATAAAGGAATGTAACAAGCCATGGAAGTGAGCCAATTTATGTGTCTGTGGTCATATAAGCAAAAAGCAAACTGCATATTGTATTCTCATTCACATAACAAATGACTTTTATTTGGACATAAAGGAATGAAATTTATTCTTTCTCAGCTTTGACGTTTATGTTTTTAGAATAAGTAAGTATTGTTGAGAAATAGGTCAATTGCCAACATGCCAAAAACTTCAGATAATCTGCACAACGGCTAGAAGTTCTAACAATGTTCATCGCTCTGGCCTCAGCAAGTATTGTAGGTCCTCTTTGCAACATCAGGGTCTGCTGGACGCTGTGATAGTCTGTATTATGGTAATTCCTTTATTACTATGTTTTGCACTTGGTGCCGACAGTAAATGAGTCATGTATTTTGCTTCCCTAATGATATCCTAACTTACTGCTAAAGTTTTCAGATTTTTTGAGGTGGAGGAAGGTTATATTTCAACTGATTGTAAGAATGCCACTTTTAGATATATTATTTCTGGAATTACAGTGCATTGCAAAAACAACGGTGTGACTGAAACCTCTTGCACAACAGAATACCTGTACAATTCCTATATTCATATTGTTCAACAGAAAATAGTAGGTACCTAGTCCTCAGCTGCATTTTGCGAGAACACAGAGGAACACATTAGCAAGAAACACAAAGGAATACATTGGCAAGAAAATTTATTTTTTCTTCTTTTTTTCTTTCTGGCAACATTTCATTCTTAGGACTAACTGTGCCTCTATGTCAGAACTCATGCTGGAGTGAAAAGGAGGTGTCCAGTCCCAGTAATAGCTCTACAATGGTCAATTTCCCAATTGCTATTGGAAATACAGAGAAGAAGCTGTGACAATCTGAGTCACCTCTGCTACAGCTTATTTCACAATAGTTTATACATACTAAACTAGCCCATTTGTTTACCTAGACATAGGCCATTACCAGAAATAACCTGTTGCACTGACTGTATAAACACTGCATGAGTATTTCAAAAGCCATATTTGTGCTAGCAGGTATTGAAAAGCAGAGACCAGTTCTTTACCTGTCACTACATGCCCCTCTTAATAGAACCTTAGACCAGTGATAAATCAGCCAGGTACAGCTGGGGAGGTAGGCTATTGATGAAGTTCCTTATCCTTTCTCCATGTCTCTCTAGCCTCTCCCACCTCCCATTTCTTCTTCCAGAGTTTGGCAGAATCTTTATTTCTGAAAATACAATAAACAAACAAAGTGTTCTATATTAACTGATACAATTTTAGATGCAGGAAAAGAAGAGTTAATCAGCAAACTGCTCTCAAAAGGCAGTTTTGCTCCAGTTCTTTCTACAGAGAGAGGACCTGAGATGTGAGGGATGGCAACAACTGCAGGAGCACCAAATATTCTCTTCATCAGCACAAATGCCATCATGTCCCCTACCTTCCTAGTGGCCTGACTCCTCAAACTCATCTCTGCTTTGCCTATTTTCTTGCTCTGTGCTCTTTGGATTTTTGCTGCAGAAAAATTTTGAGCTGGTTGTTGTTAATGCTTGCTAATGTTAACAGAAATGTAGATTGTACTGTTTTTATTGGATTCTCTCTTCAGTGTGTACAAGCAATAATGTCAGTAAAACTGTAGAAAATACATATGCTGTTGTTACTTGAATAAAAACTACTTTTTTACACTAATACTAAAACTCAGTCATTATGCATTATATAAAATCTTCAACAGTGGTTTTTAAATGCTATCCATGGCAGTGTCTTTGAATTTCCAAAATTATGAATACTGATGTATTTAACTTAATTTCTTCCTCAATACCAGACTTGGCTCAGCCAAATTTTTCAGCCACAAGGAAGTAATTTTCTCCTGTTTCAACATTCCATGGCTGTTCTCGGAAATCTCTTTGGGTTTCAGCTGGCTTGAAATTGGAGATAAGGCTATGTTCCAATTTAGCCAGTGCAATTTCACAAGAGCTACTTGGGTAGCAGCCAGAAGTTGAAAATGTGAAAACAGGAAGATCAATACTACTGCTTGGAACACTGTTTTAGAAACCAGTAGTGTCCAGTTAAAACAATTATCTGAAGATTTAAAGGCAGTAAACTGTAGTAAAGCTAGGGTAAATAGATTGTCTCAATGGCACTAACTTTATTTGTATCCTCTGACACTCTGGCTGATGGCATTGTCAAGAGGGACAATAAGCTGACTCAAATCCAAGACAGAAAGAACTTATTATAGATGTATCATTTACATATTAAATGTATTACTTTAGAATGAAATGCTGTTGCTGGACTGGATGCTAGTCATTTGTTAGTGAGTTTAAGTTACAAATAGTCTGAGTTCAAAAAACACAGGCAGTCTTTCTCTGTATTAACCAAGATTTCACCATTATTAGCAAATGTGAGATTCTAAAGAAACGCACACAGAAGTTTGAATTTGGCTAAGTTTCTGAACTAATTTCTCCTTGGATCCTGAAGCACAGCAATAACAGCTCATATGTTGGTTTCTCTGGATGCTTTACGCATTACATTAACAGAATCTAACTAACAGAAATACTGTCTTTGGGGAAGGTTCCTTTTCTATTGGAAGTTCCTAGGATAGGTGTTATAGTGAGACCAGCAATAATTTTCTCCTCCGTCTCTAGGCAACACATTTATTAAAATACATGCCTTTCTGCCACTACATGCAAATGAAACTTCTAGAAGGTTTTAAGAGCTTGATATAAAATGTGCAGCCATAACAAATATTTTACATTTATTATTGCCATTGTTTCTTTTCATATCTTGTTTTATTTGACATTTCACTTTTGTTGTTGTCATTGTTTCAAATGACAGGTGCTACTTTGCTACTATTTTGCCAGGTATGTTTTGCCAGGGTATACAAAAATGATTAACTTGCAGTTTCTAATAAGGATGTTTTTCTAAAAAGATGCAAAGAACAATTTTGCAACATGTAATAATGCCATAATTAAAAGTAAACATAAGGGCATGAGAACTTTGGACATGACCCCGCATTTGTTTATTAAAGCACAGCAGCTTAACAGAAGCATTTTGTCTTCTACTACTGCTTTCTGCTGCTTTTCTCCTTTTCTGCTGGTGCTTGGATTTTGGAAGTAATTTCTTGATGGAAACCCTTCTAGGGAAAGAATGGGGCAGAATGGGATGGGTGCAATGGCTATGGGAAGAAAAGATCTGGCAAGACAGCCAGCAGCAGAGGGTAACTCATCCACAGCATCTGTGCCCACCTGCAACCTCTTCCTCCTCCTTCAATTCTTTCTCCATGCCAGGGCCCAGTGAGGGCCAGTGGTTCCCATAGGAAGAGAGTTCAGGGGAACACTCTGGTCAGGGCCTGGCAGCCAGGGCCCATGGGACCACCACAGTCAGAAGCAGGAAGCACCATGGGCAGCCCCAGCCCTGGACATCAAGGCATCTGCCTGGGGATGAGGGTGGCTGCAGTGGGGCTCAGCTTGGCAGAGATCACGGACGGGCAGGGCTGTGGTGAACTAGAGAAGGTCCCTGCTGTGGCATCACCTCAGCAGGGGCTGTTTGCCCTAGGGAGCTGAGATGGGATTCTGGACTGTGGGCAGGTGACAGGAGCCTCAGGGATGCCAGGCAGGAACACTGATGACCAGCAGTGCCCTCAAGACACTGGCAGCTGGTATAAAGAGTAATAAAATGTAGCTCTTTCCAATAGAAGTCACTTATCATTGCTTAAGGCTTTTTTAAACACCATTGCTATGGGAAAGTAAAACTTCACGTGCCATGTCTGCTCCATCTTTCTTGTGCCTGTCTTGGATATTTACCTACTTGTGGAAGCATGAGTTCCTTTACTGAACTAAAATGGAGTCACATTCAGGTTTGTATGTGGGCATCTCTATCTTCTGTTTTCAGGAATTAGTAATTGTGCAAGAACTAGAATGTTAAAATATCAGTGAAACTAGACAGCTGATTTCACATGGCCTAGCAACAAGGAAAACTTTGCTATTTTATATTTGCATTTCATGGATAGAAACTAATTTTGTAAGTATAATGGAATTTCCATTCACAAACAGAATATCTGTCTCCAGTAATTGCAGTAGCAACTGAGCAAAAAGATTAAAATGGAAAAGCTAAATACTAGATATTATAAAAGGTTCCTGGACTTCACAATCTGAAGTCTTCTACCCAGCTATTACTTTTTCTTAAAGATCTTTTAGCAAAATAAGTTACTAATGTTTTGTTAATTAATGATTCATTGAGGAAGCTTTATTGACATCACAAACTGTTCCTTCTTGCTAGCAGAATTAGAAATGAAGCCATTTAGTTGCTCTTTGAATAAAAGTAAACTGTTGTCCTGGTTTTGTTAAAAACAAGTTTCTCTTTCAGTGAATTTTGCCTGTCAGCTACAGCCTTCGTATTAACTGCATTTTCCTGGAGAACCAGACACATGTTTTGGTAAAACCTAGCAATGGAATGCAAACTTATTGATAAGCATGGATGGACATCTCGCGAGAGGGGCGACGAGAAACAACTGACCAACTGTGTATAACATTCCATTCACGTGAATACTTCCTATAAAATGGGAGATCACGAGGATCTCGTCCCTTTTTTCCCTATGGCCGACATTAGGAGAGGACCTTGCTAGTCGTCCCTGCGAACTGAGGCCTAGTGAGAGACTGAATCCAGCTCTGGTTGGCTGTGGAGTCTAATCCAGGACTTTGAGTGCCGGCTCTGCAGTTGCTGAGACTTTCAAGATTGGTTTTGTATATTTTGTATTGTTTTCTCTATTCTTATTAGTAGCATTAGTAAAACATCTTTAATTTTTTCAACTCTCTTCTCTCTGTCCTTCTTTTTCTCTCCCGATCGCCTGTCCTGAGTGGAAGGGGGGAGAGGGAGGGGCAAATGAAATGAATCAAATGATGGTAAACCCATATCAGCATCAGTTGCTGGTTGTAAGAAAGTCACTAGAAAGACTACCCGTGCAGCAGATGATGGCACAGGGCCACCATCAACCCAAGGGGCACCATCAGGACAGGGAGGAGATGAAGCGACCACCACTCGGTCCTTTTCTCCAGGTGAGCTGAGAGATCTGCGAAAAGACTTTAGTCGTCGTGAAGGCGAGAATATTTTAACCTGGCTGCTCCGATGCTGGGACAATGGGGCAGATACAATTGAACTGGAAGGTGGTGAAGCCAGGCAGCTGGGATCTCTGTCAAGAGATTCCACCATTGATAGGGCAATTTCAAGAGAGTCTAATGCCACTACTCTCTGGACCCGACTCCTGGCAGCTATGAAAGTAAGATTTCCCTACAAGGAAGATTGTATATCCAATTTAGGGAAATGGAATACTATGGAGAAAGGTATTCAGTTCCTGAGAAAATTAGCTGTGCGAGAGATCATCTATTTTGGACCAAACAGCCAAGAGGGAACAGACCCAGATAGAATCAATTGTTCACGACCTCTGTGGTGCAAATTTGTACAAAGTGCATCACCTGCATATGCTAAGTCATTGGCAGGAATGCTCTGGTCATCTAGAGCTGGACAAGATATTACTGAAGTGATTGAGCAGCTCCGTGAATTTGAGGACATCCTTGCTGGTTCTCTACGGGCTTGTGTCTCTGCTGTAGAGAGACTGTGTGAAAAATCTGATGACCAGTTTGAAAAGCTATTGCAAGAAATCAAAGAACTCAGAGAAGACACATACCATTATCTGTCGAGGGTTAAGATTGCGGGGGTGACAATAAAACCCTGGCAGATGTATTGTTAACCCCCTCTTCCCCCCCCCCCCACTTCCCCTTTTTGCCCCTCCCTCTCCCCCCCTTCCACTCAGGACAGGCGATCGGGAGAGAAAAAGAAGGACAGAGAGAAGAGAGTTGAAAAAAATAAAGATGTTTTACTAATGCTACTAATAAGAATAGAGAAAATAATACAAAATATACAAAACCAATCTTGAAAGTCTCAGCAACTGCAGAGCCGGCACCCAAAGTCCTGGATTAAACTCCACAGCCAACCAGAGCTGGATTCAGTCTCTCACTAGGCCTCAGTTCGCAGGGACGACTAGCAAGGTCCTCTCCTAATGTCGGCCATAGGGAAAAAAGGGACGAGATCCTCGTGATCTCCCATTTTATAGGAAGTATTCACGTGAATGGAATGTTATACACAGTTGGTCAGTTGTTTCTCGTCGCCCCTCTCGCGAGATGTCCATCCATGCTTATCAATAAGTTTGCATTCCATTGCTAGGTTTTACCAAAACATGTGTCTGGTTCTCCAGGAAAATGCAGTTAATACGAAGGCTGTAGCTGACAGGCAAAATTCACTGAAAGAGAAACTTGTTTTTAACAAAACCAGGACAACTGTAAAAGGTGTATTGCTAAATTGCTTGCACTTAAAACAGGACTTCACTCTAGAACTAATGAACTACATTCCTGCACTTCATTTCCTCTCCCTAACACCCCCCCTATATGTCCACATAGCATAGACAAAAGCAAATTCCCCATCTTTTCTCTAAAATCTTCTCTGCTCCCATTCAAAGTTACACTGTCATTTTCACTTTCATCCAAAACTGCAAGGATAGGGTTGTTAATTCATCTCCTAGCCCTTCCCACATTCATAGGTCCATTCACTGTAGTCCTTAGGAAATGCTGACAAGATCATTTTTAGGCATGTCAGTTAAACTGTCATCTTTATCTGAATAGCTCTACTTGATTATTCTTCTCTTCCCAGACAAACTGAAGGTCTGTTTAATTTTGGTTTGTTCAGGGTTTTGGGGGGTTTGTTTCTTTGTTTTTATTATTATTTTTTTCTGTTTATTTATTATCTGTATTATACCTCAGTCCTTCTATTTCGTGTCCTTATACTTCAAGCAATATATTGATTTAATTAAGAATATATGGTACTATTCTTCTACAAAAAAGGGGTTGCTTCATTAATCCTCAATTTTTTTGTATATTGAATTGAACAGATGTCTATATTAATGATGCATTTGCATTCTTGGCCTTGGCTGTTCTTCTGGGAAGCCAGCTGCTGCAAAATGGGAAGAACATACTTTCTTTTTTTTTTTCAATAGATAACTTGGATATATTACTTCTAACTTCAGACAAGTAAGACATGAGTAAACTTTGTAATTAGCATGTGAAGACTGTAAGACAATCTCTGGTCATGTTTCTTAGTCCTGACACAACTAAATGTATACAGAATCTGGGAACATGCTAAAAACAAAATGCTAGACCAGTCTAGTCAAAGAGATACCGAGAATTCCACTTGTGTTTCATATACCTGTATTTGGGATCTCAGAAGTTGGGGAATAGAATAGTTTAAGTGCTGGTGAGCCTATATAAAAATGTACCAAGGAAAACACATTGTAAATATTAGGTTTATATTTAAGAGATTATATCTGATTCTTAGAAAACAATGAAAATCGAATTGCTAAGAATACTTATTTTTGGATGAATAAAGGAATGTCTGTTGTTACCATGGCTTTCATAATTTTAGAACTGAAGTGAGAAATAGAGAATCCAATATATTTAAATATACACTCAGATTAATTCTGCTCTTCCTTTTATACAAATCAACTCTTGTGAAAAGACGCAGAAAGATATGCTAGTGATTCACCACTTGCTTTCTAATAGTCTGAACCAAAACCAGGGTCATTTTAAAAAGAATACTAATGTGAATATTTGAGAATATATGCCTTGCAATGTTGTTGTAAAGGAAGGTAACCTAATCTTTATGACTCACAAAGAACTAAATATTTTTAGTTTCACATTTATATAACGATTTTTCAAACTTAAAGATACTAATCAGAGAGAGCAGTGAATCATCAAGCACAAAATGATGGACATGCTACTGAACAGGCTGCTGAGGATGCTCTGTTGTAGGAAATCAGTTCTTACAGAGAGTATCTAGATAAATGCAAACACTAGGAATCACTCATTCCTTCAGAACTCAATTGTGTTATTAAGAGATGGCCTTTAAAGCTTTCAATAAATTCTAATCTGTGTGTTTATACAACACAAATATCCTGATTTGGCTAAGTCTGTGTATGTTGCAATTTGACCTTCCACAAAGTTAGGGAACTGACCTGCCTTGTTAAAGTCAGTACACAGCAGCAGTAGAATCACAAGCAGAGAAGATATATCTTTTTCTAGACAACTTTCCCAGCTGCCTGGATACTTCAATTCTTTCACTTCCTTCATATGAGGAAAATGTGATAAAGTCAGGCTAGAGATCTCTAGTCTCATGTTTACTCTAGCTGACTGATGTCCTGTCCAGATGCCTTCATCTGTGTAAAGAATTAAAGTCTCATATCACACTCACGTATATCTATCTGTTGGCTATTTAGAGATTTTAGTTCCTTAGTTATTCCTGAGGGAATGTGCTCCGTTACTGAAAACACTGACAAAGAATATTAGTAGACAGTTACATCTTCAGAATTTTACAAGGCTTCTTCTTCTCATTCTTAATTAAATGCACCTATTCATCTGTTAAAGGCCTAATAAGGACACTTGGGCAGACATTTTGATACTTTTGGATGATAATGTTGTTCAGCTTTACATCTATATATATCAGCTGTTTCTCCTCAACAAAGACTAATTCTTGGATACCTCATTCCAGACAAGTAGTGGTAAGCTAGTTGAATCATCAATAGAAACAACACTGTCTTTACTGACAAAGAATACCCACAAGTTGTTTTTCATGTTTGTATATAGATTTTGTCACACAGAAAATTATTTGCAGGTAGCTGCTACACTGCTTCAAACAGGAATACATGGTGAAAAAGATGCCTTTCTCTTTATGTAAAAAAAAAAAAAAAAAGCTGCAGCCATCAGCGTCATCACTATCTAGGGTATAAATTACAGACCCATATGATACATGCAACATTTTGAACTATGTTGTTATGTGGCGTTTGCTTTTCCTATAATGATTATTCACATCAAATCTTTTGAATTTGTGGTTGAAACAGAGCTGGTAATACAGAAGACCTGACACCATCTGGCCAAAGGGGTATTTCATACCCTATTATGTCAGGCTCAGCAATGCAAGCTGGAGCTAGAAGAAGGACAAAAGTTGTTTTGGCTTTCAAGGTGTCCATCACTCAGAGAGTGGCTGAGCATCAGTCTGCTTGTGGGGAACTGTGATTGCTTTTTCTTCCTTCCTCCTTTCCTTCTTTCCTCCCTCCCTCCCTCCCTCCTTTCCTCCCTCCCTCCCTCCCTCCCTCCCTCCCTCCCTCCTTCCTTCCTTCCTTCCTTCCTTCCTTCCTTCCTTCCTTCCTTCCTTCCTTCCTTCCTTCCTTCCTCCCTTCCTTCCTTCCTTCCTTCATTCCTCCCTCCCTCCCTCCCTCCCTCCCTCCCTCCTACATTTCTGTCTGAGATAATTCATGAAATTATGTGTCTGTCCCAGGCAAAAGATTTGTAATAAGCTGGAGTAATTACTTGGTGCTGTTTAAAGAACAGAGATAAATCTATCAAGAAGGAAAATATCTGCAAGAATTTGTGTGTGTGTGTTTGTGTGAATTTAAAGAACAAGTCTCACTACATTTCTGGAAATGATTTTAGCAGTTAATCCTTTCTCTTTGCTTTAGTTGGGATGAAATTAAATTTTAAATGTAGACATATATGTATGTAAAATATGTATCCAAATCTCTTTTTTTTTTCAGATTTTACTGAAGAAAAAAGAAAAAGCCCTACTGCAAATTTGCTTTTCGGGCCAACATTTATATAAAGATATCGTCCCAGAGGGATGCCCCCCAAAAGGTGATGGACCCCTCACCCTGTCAGGCAGAGCGGGGAGACCCAAGACAGCCCCGGCCCTGCTGCTGTCAAGCAGAAGACCAAAAGATGAGGAGGTTTGGAAGCGAGTTTGCATTCGATGTTGCAGGCAACCCCCCTCCCTACCTGCTTTGCTTCCCCAGGTGCCCCTCTGTAATAAGTTTGAGGCCCTGGATCTTGAAGGAGATGTAGGTGAGGATGTGGTGCAAAGCCTGCCTACAGGGTCACATAGGAAGAGGCAGTTGTCTCCTCACCTCAAGGCGGCCTCCAATAAGAAAGAAAGAAGGGTAATTGTAGTAGGTGATTCCCTTCTGAGAGGAACAGAGGGCCAAATATGCAGAGTAGACCCTCATCATAGGGAAGTTTGTAGTCTATCCGGCGCCTGGATCAGGGATATCACCAGGGCACTCCCCAACCTGGTACACTCAACGGACTACTACCCACTGCTGATCTTCCAGACAGATGGGGAGGAAGCTGGATCCCATAGTCTGAGGGGAATGAAGAAAGATTTCAAGGCCTTGGGACAGCTGGTGAAAGAGTCTGGGGTGCAAGTTATTTCTCTTCCCTCCTTCCGTTTTCAGGTGATGACATGGGATGGAATAGAAGAATTCAGTCCATAAATGATTGGCTACAGGACTGGTGCTACACGAGGGGCTTTGGATTCTTTGATAATGGCTGCTTTTATAAGACACCAGTCCAAACAGTGATACATGGGATAGATTTATCTCACAAGGGCAAAAGGATGCTGAGACAGGAATTAGTGGGGCTCATTTGGAGAGTTTTAAACTAGATTCAAAGGGGGACGGGGCTCCAGTGGGGCAGCACTCTAGAATTGATGAAGACTGGGAGGCCTCCCATACCCTGAGGGTGAAATTGATGTGCTCAGCTTGCTCTCTGAAATGCCTGTACACCAATGCGTGCAGCATGGGGAATAAGCAGGAGGAGTTAGAAACCTCTGTTTGGTCAGGAGATTATAATCTGGTGGCAATTACAGAAACATGGTGGGAGAGCTCACGTGACTGGAATGTGGTCGTGCATGGCTATGGCCTTTTCAGGAAAGACAGGCCAGCAAGGTGAGGTGGTGGAGCTGCTCTTTACATGAAAGAGCAACTACAATGTATTGAGTACTGTGCAGGGGCAGATGAGGAGCAAGTTGAGAGTCTGTGGTTGAGAACTAAGGGGCAGGCTGGCAGGGGTGACACTGTTGTGGGTGTCTATTACAGGCCACCAGATCAGGCTGAGGAAGATGATGAGGCCTTTTACAGGCAGCTGAGAGCAGCCTCACAATTACAGGTCCCAGTTGTTGTGGGGGATTTTAACTACCCTGATGTTTGCTGGAAGGAGTACTCAGCCAGCCATCCACAGTCCAGGAGGTTCCTCCAGTGCATTGATGATAGCTTCCTAATGCAAATGGTGGATGAGCCAACTAGGTGAGGAGCACTGCTGGATCTCATCCTCACTAACAAGGAGGGTCTGGTTGAAGTGGTAAAGGTTGAGGGCTGCCTTGGCTGCAGTGACCATGAGATGGTGGAGTTCAGGATCTCATGTAGCAGCAACAGAATACCAAGCAGAATTGCAACCCCGGACTTCAGTAAGGCCAGCTTTGGCCTTTTCAAACAATTGGTAGGGGAAATCCCACGGGAAAGGGTACTTGAAGGTAAAGGGGCCCAAGATAGCTAGTTAGCATTCAGGGACTGCTTCTTCCAAGCTCAAGATCAGAACATCCTGACATGTAGGAAGTCAGGGAGGGGAGCCAAGAGACCTGCTTGGTTAAACAGGGAACTGCTGGGCAAACTCAAGTGGAAGAGGAGAGTTTACAGATCATGGAAGGAGGGGCTGGCCACTTGGGAAGAATATAAGCCTGTTGTCAGAAGATGTAGGGAGGCAACTAGGAAAGCTAGGGCTTCCTTAGAATTAAACCTCGCGAGAGGGGTCAACAACAACAGAAAGAGCTTCTTCAAATATATGACAGATAAAACTAACAGCGGAGGCAATGTAGGCCCACTGATGAATGAGGTGGGTGCCCTGGTTACAGAAGATACAGAGAAGGCAGAGTTACTGAATGCCTTCTTTGTCTCTGTCTGCTCTGCCGGAGGGTGTCCTGAAGAGCCCCATACCCTTGGGGCCCCAGAGGAAGTCAGGACAGTACAGGAGTTTGCCGTAGTTGATGAGGATGGGGTTAGGGAGCAATTAAGCAATCTGGACATCCATAAATCCATGAGTCCAGATGGATGCACCTGCAGTTGCTGAGGGAGCTGGCTGAGGTCATTGCTAGACCAATCTCCATCATATTTGCGAAGTCATGGGAAATGAGAGAGGTGCCTGAGGACTGGAGAAAAGTCTCCAAAAAGGGCAAGAAGGAGGACCTGGGTAACTATAGACCAGTCAGCCTCACCTCCGTCCCTGGAAAGCTGGTGGAACAACTTATCCTTGGTGCCATCTCAAGGCATATCAAGGATGAGAGGATCATTAGGGGCAGTCAACATGTCTTCACCAAGGGAAAGTCATGCTTAACTAGCCTCATAGCCTTTTATGAGGACATAACGAGGTGGATGGATGATTGCAAAGCAGTGGATGTGGTCTATCTTGATTTCAGTAAAGCATTTGACACAGTCCCTCACGGTGTCCTCACAGCTAAACTGAGGAAGTGTGGTCTGGACGACCGAGTAGTGAGGTGGACTGTGAATTGGCTGAAGGAAAGAAGCCAGAGAGTTGTCGTCAATGGGGCAGAGTCTAGTTGGAGGCCTGTATCTAGTGGAGTGCCTGAAGGGTTGTTACTGGGACCAGTACTATTCAATATATTCATCAATGACTTGGATGAGGGAGTAGAGTGCACTATCAGCAAGTTCGCTGATGACACCAAGCTGGAAGAAGTGGCTGACACACCAGAAGGCTGTACTGCCATCCAGCAAGACCTGGACAGGCTGGAGAGTTGGGGAGGGAAAAAATTAATTAAATACAACAAGTGCAAGTGTAGAGTCTTGCATCTGGGTAGGAACAACCCCAGGTTGCAGTTAGAGGGCAGTGTAGGGAAGAGGGACCTGGGGGTCCTAGCGGACAGCAGAATGACCATGAGCCAGCACTGTGCCCTTGTGGCCAGGAAGGCCAGTCGCGTCCTGGGGTATATTAGAAGCGATGTGGTTAGTAGGTTGAGAGAGGTTCTTCTTCCTCACTACTCTGCCCTGGTGAGACCACACCTGGGATATTGTGTCCAGTTCTGGGCCCCTCAATTCAAGAAGGACAAGGAACTACTTGTGATTCTGTGATTCATATTTCTGTTAGGTAGAGTTTTTGTAGAAAAACTTAAGCTAGTCCTCAATTTCTGACTTAAATGGGAAATTGTTTCTCTTCAGAATTGTTTTCCCTTTTGATACTCTTCATGTAGACTATGTTTGCCTACTTCAAAATGGAATAATGAAAACACGACATGAAATGGTAATGTAAATAAGCAAAAGCTTTTAACTGTTTCTTTTGTACTGAAGTGATAAACTATGGTGCACAACCCATGTCAATTTCATGTGTCTTATTAGTTTATGCTATATAGTATCTATGAGTTCATAATACTTACAAAAACACTGTCTTAGTATTTGATAATAATTTCAGTCTTCATAAACTAGCAAGAAAATTTGTGTCAGCCACCCTCCTGCCTTCCAGCTACCTGATCTTTTCATACAGGGTGCTGTGTAGACAAAAACATGAAAAGGACCAGTGATGAATTTTAGCCACTGTGTTTATTGACTGTGTTTGCAAAGTTAGAATGAAAAGGAACACTGTTGTAAAATTTCTAGGATGTTTTCCTATTGAAATACTGTCACAGACTGTCCCTATCAGGAGAATGAAGTGACTTACCCTTTTATACATAAAGTCTCATTGTCTGCAGTAGCAGAACAAATGTAATCCTTTCTTCTGCTGAGGGATATCTTTTGTCTCACAGGAGACACTGTCAATTTTTTTTACATTGTCTAAAATTCGTTGTTTCCTGAATTACATCAGCAGGTCATTGCATTATTCCAGCAGTTTTATTTTAGTTTGGGTGTTTTTTAATGTAATGCCTTTAGATGTGTGTAACTTAATACTTAAATTTTAAATATACCATGCTTAGGAGGAGATTTCAGTTATCTAAAAACCTCTGGGATGCTCTTTGGGTGTCCTCAGATTGTTCTTGTTTATAGAGGATATTAGCTATTTAATTTTTTTTTTTCTCTACATAAACTCTGCTAAACATCAGCTTCACTAAACAAGATTGACACATAGTTTTCATTTGGTAAAATTTAAAAGTACACCCCATGCTTACAGAAAAATTTTCTGATTCTCTTCTGCAAGAATTCCTTTGAAATTATGAACAAAAAACATGCAGAGACATTTACATCACATTTTCATACGTAAGTGTAAATGAATGCTACCCATATAATCTATGGTATATGGTACATAATTCTGTCAGCCATAATATTATCATGTTAGAATATTCTAAGAACTTATTTATTTCTGATTTGTGGTGTAGAATCTGTCATTGTCTTTAAAAAACAACAACAACAACCAAACAAAACAAAATAAAACAAACAAACAAAAACCCAAAACATAGAAGAAAATATCCCTCTGTGACAGACTGAGCTCTGAAATCACTAATCATTTTTAGGGTTATGAACTCTTTTGCAGTACTTCAGTGATGTATGTTATTTCCTGAATGGTTTAATCTGTATACACAGATCTCTTTTCAAATACAAATGGAAGCCACAAAAGAAAACAGCCTTTTAGGTAAATAATTCAATTTTCCAGTTATTTTTCACGTCACATTTCCCTCTTTTTATCCTGTTACAAGATAAAAAATAATTCCAAGCTTTAACTTGTTCTGTATACAATTAAACATTGTATATCAGGTACATGTAAAATCCTTCAGCAATAGTTGAAGATGGCATGAAACATTTCTTTACAAGGGCATGCTTTTCATGAATCTGTCTTTGAAAGTATTTTCATCAAACATACATTATATTGGTTACTGAAAGAGGTGACTATGCAGAAAACCTTAGTGTTGTGATTCATACTGCAAGGGTAAGTCGATGTTTCCACAGGCCATCTGCTATTCTTACCTGGCAATAATGTTTATATATAGAAAGGAAATTCTAGTCATTCATCTTCTGATTATTTCAGAACTGGACAAGAATTAACTACAAAATACATAAACGTTCAGCTCTTCCTAGAAACATCTTTGAAATACAAAAGCAGATGAAAAAAAGTTCAGACATATATTTTGATATAGTTTTCATTATTTCCTAAGAAAAGTATCCAAGAAATAATGTTCCATTTCTATTATTTTTTTTTACATCAAAATGGTCTATATGCTGTAGAAAGTATTTCTTGAGGCGCATACATACATACAATAAAAACATAGAACACCTGTATACTTATACACACACATAGATGTACATCCTGGGAAACAAGAATGTTTTGTTAGGCTTACGGATACTGAGACAATTCCAGCTGACTGGACTGGAAGTTGTGTATAATATGAAAGATTTATTTTTGTTTATTTACATACTGCTGTAAGGTATTTCTTCCTTAGAAATATTTGAATATATCAAGCAACTTTGTAGTTTGTGACATCGTGACAAATGATGTATGAGGAGGCTAACTGGGTAAGGAAACCACACGAAAAATATTTTGCCACCACTAAAACCTAACTTCTTTCCACCTGCAATGTAATGACAGAGCATTCTTTACTATAGTACATAGTCAACATTAAAATAACAAGGCTGAAAAAAGAAAAAAGAAACAGTACAAATACAATATATCTGACACAAAACAAATGAAACAAAACAAAACAAAACAAACCCCGGAAGATTTGAAATTAGTCCACATTTTTGAATGAAAAGCCAAATTAAAAAGCAGTCTTTGTAGCTAAGGCTGGATATGTCATGTTTTATTGGAAAAAAAAAAAACAAACCACAAACCAAACCAAAACAAAACAACAACAAAAAAACAGCAAACTCCAGCCCTACAAAATACAGCTGAAAGTGACTGTGGACTACTGGTCATGATGTGTGAGAAGAGTGTTCAATTTTGTAATCCTGAGTCCTGTCGTAGCAAATATGAGGAAGTAATGAAACAGGTCTCTTGCAAACATACTTGTAGTACACCAGCAACTTCTTGCACAATCTACCCGTTCAATAGTACAGTATCCCATTTTCTGTTTATAGGGAACAAATTCAGAGATAAGTAGAATCACTAGAGTGAAACCTTGCAGTGCAAAGAAGACTCAATTTAGGGAAGCTAAAGAAATCTGAGAGTCCATGCCTGCTCTTGCTAACAAGCAGGTTTAGTTATGAGTAGACATAACTGCCAAGAGGAAGTTTTGTAAATTTGTATACAGAGTCTCCTCTAAATTGAGGGTTCATTTTTCAGCATCTGAAAAACTGGGGGAAAACCAGTCATCTTCAAAGACAATGTAGTATTTTAGGTTTTGTAAAATTTGTGATAATAGTCTGTGCTCTCTTCTGTTTGCAGCCAATATGATAATTGTATGTGACAAAGCTAGAGCTTCTAGTATATAGGAGAACTGTGCCAGAATGCAAAATAATCTTGATAAATTGGACAACTGTTTTAAGAAAAAAAAAAAAAAAAAAATTCCAAAGGCTGAAATTGGTTGCTGCACAAATACGGAATGTGAGCCAACTGCTTGGGCGACAGTTTCTTAGAACAGCATGTGAGTTCATAGTGTTTTGCAAGGCCGACCATATGAGTAATGCCACATGTTTGAAAAAAAATAAAGAAAGAATACCAGTTCAATAGAAAGAAGGAGAAGCTTTAAGAAGATGAAACAGTCTTTTCCTTCTACACTGCAATAATAAAGTACTTGGGCATTGATAGGGTATTTTGGCACCATGCTTCAGGGAACATGTGGATCAGTAAGTATCACAGCCTCTACTGAAAATCTAGCATGTGTCTCTTTGCCAAACTTGATGCTACCACAGTGATGCCTATGCAAAACAGAAACTTTCCATAATGGGCTTTTAGCTTACACATGTCAAGGAAGCAAACTGTAGCTCAGTGTAGTCTGATAAATTTAACTCTTTGCTCTATATTTCCTATTTTAATTTGATCATGGTAGATATTACAGATTGTTCATATTTCTGAAGATCACTTGAATTATTGTTTTAATGAACGTTTTTCAACTGTTTCAGTTTCTCTTCAGACCTGAGGTAGACTTTGAACTGTAACCAAATGGCATGCATGAAGAGGCAGAGAAAAAGCAAGAGAAAAAAAAAGGAATATTTGGTGCACAACTATAGAGGGTGTGAAAAAGTAAGTGGATTGTTTTTTGTACTTTCTTTACTTACCACGAGATGGCATTAGTTAGTGTTTACTGGGTCGAGTCTCTAAAATTGAGGGCTGTGGTCCACAGGTTTGGAGAATGCATTGCAAGAGGGAAGTTTTGTGTGTTTCTCTAATAAAATGCAAAAGCCCTCAAAATAAATTCTGTATTTAACAATGCAATATGAAGAAAATTATTAGTTAAACTATTTAGAGGGCTCTGTATGTAAACTGGTTCCAAAAATGTGAACTTAAGAATCCAGATGTTAAGTTATCAAGTTTATATTGCTTCAGTGTTCAGTACTGCCCTGGGGCATATGTTACTGGATATGGCTAAATGCTCAAATGAAAGTCAGGATCAGAAGGTAATGTTATATCCTCCTGCTCCATAGCAAGTTCACAAAAATTTTCATTAAGTGGGTTCAACTAAGGAGTGTGAATTTAGCTCCCAGTTTCCTGAAGCTGCATAGATACTTGGATTCTGAATTTCATATTTTTTTTTTAAAAAAAAAAAAAGTAAATTGTTTATCTGGGTTATCTACACTGTAGTTTTCCTTTTAGAAGTTCTTTAGCAGACCTTTCTTGGGTTAGAGATGCACACCTGTAACATATTGAACACTCACAGACCAGGAGCAATAGATATAGAGGAAGGATTTTAAGAGTAACATCTGTCACAAAAGTAATTTCTTTGATGGGTGTATTAGGAAAGCAGAAATCTTCGTGTAGGTGTGAAAAAAAGAAATAGCAAGGAAGGAAACTGTCAGAAGTCAAGGAGAAGGAAATGCCAATAATGACAAAAACAAAAGGACCCTCTGAGCAACAGAAACTATTTCAGTTGGTTTAAATAACTGTATTGGTATTTCAGAATGTATCCAAACCTCAAGACGTGGGATTGCAGCCGTGTAATACTCATACTGTCCAAATTGTTGCAAAACATTAGTAAGGACTGACCATCCATGACAGGCTTGGTCTTTACTCAGCCTACGAAGATGAAACAGAGATGGAGAAACTTTCATCTGCAACACAGTAGTAGTACGTGGAATCATTACTCCCGTTATAAAAGAGAGTAATAAGGGAACTTCTCTAGAAATATCTTTACGAACTTTAAATAATGGATTTTATTAGGAGAGGAAGGGTTGTTATTAAATCAGAAAGCAGATGGCTGGATATTGTATACACTGTGTTAGCTGGTTTTGGAATAGGCTATGTCATCTCTTTTACTATTGTTTGCAATTGCTAGTGCTATTATAATTATACAGCATCAAGGTTCTCTGCTTCTCTTCTCCTTAGCTCTGTGGGATGGTGATTCTGGTCTCCTTGTCCATTTAATTGCATTAATGAAAAATTAGAATGGCTCACTTGAAGTCAGTATTGTTGTAGCGATACAAAAGTGAAAGGAGAAGTTGAAGTCCCAATGGAAACAGAAAATCTAATTTTAATTCTGTTAATCAAATAGCTGGCAGAATGCAGTGCTTTTGTTCTATCTGGATAAGTGATATAAATAGGTTGCTGTTCTTCTGGCAAAATACTATATATATTATCAAAAAACATGTAAAAATGAAAAACAAGTGCAAAACATAATAATTCTATTTAGACAGACAATTCAGTTCCTGTATGTTGGATTTGGTTCTTTACATAGTGAAGTTGGTAGAAGTATTTCCATTGCTGTTGGTAAAACCAGAACTAGGTGCACCATGATAGTGAATGACAACATGACAAGAGAGGAGCAGAGAAGTTTTGACGTGCAGAGGCTGCTGCTCTGAGTAACGGGGCCATTCATGCAGTTCAGCCTGAAAATAGAACAGACACAACATTTACCATTAGAGTCCATACAGTATTTTAATTAAGGGATAATGTAATTTGCATACAATTGTGTCCCAGGATAACAGTGTCCTGTTGCTGGATGGAAGCCAACAAACCAAGACATTTACTGAACATAAACACTGAGATGCAAATGTTTCCAAAGAGTAGACATTTATCATTGCTCTATCATTTAATTTCAACTCTTTCTGCTAGAGCAGGTGGTTTCAAAATGAAACAGATCAGTGAACATGGATACATCATAGTGACAGTTGTTGACTGTTGATCTGACTATGCCCACAGGAAGGAAATTCCTCCCTATTATCTGTTGCAGAGAGAGGCTTTTCCTCTTCAAATAGAAGGAATAGGTTTTGACCCTGTATCTCAAAATGTCCTGAAGCATGGCTTATTTTGACAAAAGCTCTTGCCATTTTCCCAGGGTTATTTGCAGCTCTGATCTACAGCCTCACAGCATAGCTGCATAAAGCATCTTCCCATCTGCATTATTTAAAATGACACCACATGGGTCAACTTTATTATTTATATATGTCCAGCATGTTAGATGCTCCACCGTAAACAGGGACCTGATGGTGCTACAATGCATCCCAGTAAGTTTCCAGAGTTTGTTCTCTATGTAATTTAACTGTTTGCTAAATGTCTGTATGTTTCCATATGATTTAAAGCTGTTTGTATTGTTGTGTCTCTACTGAAACAAATATTTCAGTTTTATCCATAGATAAACCTGGTATTCAAGAATCTGGGCAATAGTTATGAATTATATTACTAAATCTTCTTGCTTGAATAATAAATGTTGACAAGAGTCATGAAAGCCAACAGTAAAGTGTAAGACAAAAACCTCTTCATAGGCATACAAAGAACTGGAACAACGAAAACTGTAGTAGTTTGGCCTGCTGATCAGTTCCTACAAATAATGTTTGTGTCAAAGCATGTGAGTAACAGGTGGGTATCTAGCTCTTTTAGGCTTTCTTCAAAAATCTCTAAGGCTTCACATTTTCTGTAAAACTGAGAGACAATAGCCTGGCATTAAACAATCCCTTAAAAGGACTGAAAGTTAAATATTCCAATGTGGCTGTATGGAAAACATAGGCTGTCTCACTGGGAAAAATTTCCTGGCCAGAAGACTTGCAAGACTGTGGAACAATCTCCACATGAAAGTGATGTAGCACCTTAGATACCTCTAGTTCAACTGAAGAGATCTCTGATGCAACTATGTAAAACAAGTTCTATTATGAAGAAGAGCTTGTAATCTGGTTATGAATTCAATGGGAGTTTTGCATAATCTCCAGTGGGCCCAGGTTCACATCTTTAATATAGTAGACTTAACCAATCACAATTCTAAAGGTAAGAGGTTGTTTTTATAAACTAAAACCAGGAGTTTCCTTTTTGTACCTATTTTAATTACATAAATTGTTCCTAGTGCCAGAAATTCATGCATAATGTAAGTGGAAAGCTGCATTTTGTAATTTGTACCTCAAATAAACTCAGATGTTTTTTAAAGGATGTCATTCAGTTTGAAAATGCTTCAAGTTTTTTAATAGCTTTCAAAACATATTTTATAGCCTTCTTCTAGAAGCCTTACAAAATAAGAGAAACTCAGTATTTGGAAAGAAAAAATAAATAAGTGTCAAGAACATTTTTCTCTTCTTATTTATGATTGCTTTGAAAGATACAAACAAGATGTCCAGAAACTTCACTGGCCTTCATATTTTATTTGCACTATGGCTTTTTCCATCATACTGCCAGTATACAAGGCCTTTAAAATGGAAACAAGTTAACAGAGTTGTTCAAGAGGTTCTTGATGTAAATGAAAATCAGGTTTAGTGAGTTCGAAGAAAGCTGAGGAAAATTAACCCTGGAATGAAGTAAGTTAAGTGCATTTTCCTGAAATAAATGCTAATTACACAAAGGAGAGAAGGTTCAAATGAGACTCTGAATCTTAGCACACAAGAAGCCAAACATAAGCACAGGCAGGTATCACTGCAACACACAGGTTACTCCAAAACAGACAAACAGTCCCCAGTCTCCTACCTACATATTACTGCTACAGATGATTTTTTGTTCCATATTTTATATGGTACATTTTCCATTTCAGAGAAATTATCAAAATCTTGTTCTGAATCAGCTCTGAAAGAACTTTGGCTACTATCCTAAGAGATTCAACTTACTGAGGCACTAAATCCATTCCTGTCTGCACTGTTCACAAAATTGTAAACATACCAGACAATCTAACAGGGGAACAGCATGCTAAATTCAAGGTGGTAGTTCTTTTTTCTTTCCATGAAAAGTCAGAACACGAAGCAATTAGCAAGTGTTACTTGTTCTTCGAGTGTTCACCAACTCTTGGGAAAAACAATACATTTCAAGAGTAAGGAGAATTTATTATGAACTTCGCCACCTGACCATCAGTAAGTGTCCAAAAAAGACCAGCGCAAAAATGGACACAATCTTCAAGAATTTCTTAAGGAAAAGTTACAGAGGCTGGCAAGCAAACTACTTCATTTGTTGCAAATAAATTTGAAGTCTTACCTCTGAATCTAGACTCCTCTTTTCACTTAAACTGATATGCGTCAAATATCAGAAGGAAGCGATTTTAGATAGTAATTAAAACTAAAGTATTATCAGTGATTGTGGGAGAAACTAAGAATATATAAAAACTCATTTATCTTGGCCTAAAGCAAAACCATCAAGATTTATTAGTATGCTTCCAGCTCTGCGCGCCACCCCCCCTTAATAAGAGCATAGAACTGTAACATAAATCTCTATGAAGCCCCTGGAAACAGACAAACAATCCTCACTGAACTACACTTTAGCAAATCTTATTTCTCCAAATAAGTGACAGTTAGAGCATTACCATTGGATTTCTGCTATAGGATTTAGCTGCATGCATTCATATACATGTGTAACTGAGGAAAGGTTTACCTAGAGTAATAGCAAAAATATCCAGAATAGTTTATTACAGGAAATTTTCCCAACTATTGCAAAAAGTAAACCTACTGTATATTCCTAACAATAGTATTCTGCATTTCTGGAGAAGTCTTGGACTCTGCTCCCCACTTATGAAAAGAAATCATAGCAATAGTCCTTTTGGAGACATATGGTATGCATTTCCAAACAGGCAACAGATTTTATTACTGATTTGTTTTTACCATCTCTTTGGTGAAGCTAAGCTATGTAGTCAGCTAGTCCCTATTTTCCAGGAGTTAGGGTTCACAAAAATGAAATTTGGTGATATGAAAAGAGTAATTTAGTAAAATCAGAGCTGAAACAAAAGGCATGGTTCAGTACTACAACCTGCCTACCTTAAAGAGGCACCACCTATATATCTACTTGTAATAGGGGAAGAGAATTTAAGATTAGCAAACATTTTAAAGAAAAATCTCAGAATAATCAGCTGAAAAATCCCTGAAAAGACAAATATTTTTAAAAAGTAATACAATGCAGGTAAAATATACCAGCTTATATGGCATTTTGAGGGACTCTGTTAATGTTTACAACAAGATGTGGCTAATATTAAATTATCAGTTCTCTCATCAAGGAAAGGAAGGACCCAACAAACTGAGTTCATCAACTGTGCAATCAGCTGTCCTCAGTGAACTTCAATATAAAGTTCTGTGTTATGGAAGGTGTTTATTGATGTGATACTTAAATCCATATTTGTGTAAGACCATACCTTTATGGCTCTACAATTTCCCTGTGAACTCTGTGATAACTTACTGGTTCCTGAACTTAAAAATGAAACAAAACAAACAAAATTTCAAAAATTCAAGAGTGAGAAGATGCTATTTCAGTTCTAGTTTGAATTAAGCAGTGTACCAAATGAAATAATTTATAAGACTGTAATTGTTCTATCAGTGACAGATGAGAATAGCTATCTAGGTGGTTCTTCTTTGAAGCTCATTAGAGAAAATTTAACATAATGAGTGACAGTGCACTCACTAAGAAATAGAGATGTTTGGAAGATTTAATCCAAAGTTTGCAGCCATTAACATTTTTGTAGAAAAGGTTGCAACACAAATTCCCCCCCACCAGAACCTTAGATTCAGATTTGTTGTCTCTGCTGAGTTATTCATGAACGTTTGCAGCTGGTGCAAATGAGTCATGCAAAGCTGCAGCAGAATTCTGTTTTCTTAAACGTCTCATTACAGCATGCGTCAACATGGCAACGTTACAGCTGCTAGGCACACAGAGACACGAGCAGACATTAACATCTGAATTTCAGCAGTGATTTTTAGATCAGTGTTTTTCACACAGAAATGAAATAGAATCTGAACAACGTGGTTTATTGCAGTGTGAAGTGTTTCACTGTGTAAGTCTCAATATCTAGAAGATTTTTCAAATTGAATGGGGATTTTTTAAATATTTCTAGAATAAATAATAAAAAATAAGGCTTTGATTACCTAGAAAAACATACTTTACTAATTTCAATATACTATTTTTTAAGATGCCTGCGTTTTCAGAAAGGATCGCATTTTGTTCACATGCATTATAAAATCATTAAATGATATTTTCAACATAAAACTGAAACATAGCTCTTTCAAAGAATTGTTTCAGTGTTGTTCCTGTGGGAAGAGTAGTGTACTGCAGAAAGCATAAGGAATGAAATACATAAGATATGTATGTATCAGGAAGGTCAAACCACGGAATTTTCTAAAAACATCGACACTGTTATGCAAAACAGTAATTGGCAGTCTCCTGCACTGATAAACCCTATACAATGCTGTACATCATAAGCTATTTTTTTTAGTTAGACATATAAGACACTAGATTAAGCTGTGAGTGACTAGCTTTGCAACTACCAAGACAAAAAATAATTTTGTTAAGCCTGCTGGAAAAATCTTTCCTCTCTTACCACATGCATTTAGTATCTCTTCTTAATTCTCTTTAGAACCATAAGAATCCCAAGGGATCTCACATATGACATGCTCTATTTCATTTAAATATATACATAGCTATATTTTACACATTTTTAAATGAATAATAAGAGGATAAAATTAGATATGTTAGCAGTTTTCATGAAAGCATGACAAAAGTGCAAAAGAACCAGGAAATTTGAGGAAATTATGAATACTAATATTTCACTTGGTCAGTCTAACATACAGATTTGAAAGCACTGAAACTGTAACCTGAAAGCACAAGAATTAAAACTAAAGAATTTTTAAAATGTATCAGGTACATCATTTGAAAATTATAGATTCACAAGAAATGAAGGAACAATTTTCCATACATAATTTATTAAGCTCAGTCTACTGAATCCTGCAAGTAAAATTAATAATTAGCTGAGAATCAATGCATTTTTAATGCTATTTCCAGTATAGCTATTTTTTACTGCAATAAATCTGAGGAAAAGCAAGATTTTTTTTTAAATAATAAAATGTTTCAATATGCTATGACTTTAAATTAATTTATGTAGAACACAGTGGATAGCAGAGTCAATTCTTGTTGCCATGACAACAGACACTGAAAATTTAAACATCCATTGACAGGCTGAATTCCCTGCAAAGAAGATATTTTGCATTAAAATGATATACCAGTGAAACATCAAACAGATCTACATGCAACTATTTATGTTAAGTAGACAGCTTGATTATAGTTTATAAAGAATATGACTATTCAGACACTAAGTTTATTATTTTGGTCTAAATTTCTTTCAGTGACCTGGAGACCAGTAAGTAAAAAGATCAAGTAGATAATTAACAAAGATTCTTGAAGGAAGATATATTTTAAGAGTGCAATTGTCTTATCTGTCATGTACATTTGATTAAATCATCTCTGCTATGTCTATCATTCCATACACAAAATGAAGCCTCTAGATAGAGAAGACTGTGTTTTGCATATTCATTATAGGCAGAGCATTTGGAAGCCTGATAATATGTAAGTATTTCTCAGAAGGTTGTTTAACAAGTTATGAAATTGCTGGTTTTGAGAATGATTATGCTCTTCTCGCACCCAGTAGAGTTTTTTTATATTATACAGCCAGCCTCATGTATTCTAAATGCAAAAGAATTTTTTGTACCTAAGCAAAAAGTTTCAAGTCAAAGGTATAAACAAATTTGATGGGAAAGTATTTTAGTACCTACCAGTCAAACTTTCCAATAAAAGGATACAGGAAGGGTAGGCACCAAATGAAACCACTGTCATGATTCATACTCTGAAAAATCACCATTTGACAGTATATGGAGCAGAAGAGGCTGCTTTTGAGCTGGTGGGCAGAAACCCTCCCACAATATGACACCTTCCTTTAAGTGGCTGTCCTGCAAAAGAAATAGTGCACGTCAGTCTAACAAAGCTGTGTCTGTTTTTGTAAAAGAACAAATCAGAGATAGCTCTAACCCAAGAGGATTTAATTAACTGTTACTATTTCATGGTGTATTTAATTAATACATTAATGCTATGAAAATGTTACCATGATTTATGCCTAATTTTTAATTTCTTTCTTAGTATTCCTCACAGTCCTTTTCAATTCCTAACACTCCTGTCTTTTACCATCTATGAGACTGGACACAAAGTTCAGACCTTGTGAGATACATCTTGGATAATTACTAATATTTATGAAAGTAATCGCTTAATCCTCCTCAATATCAGGTTTTTAAGACATTTATATGGACTCCTTGCATGCTACCCTAAGCATTGCTGAAGCACAACATTTGGGAGAAACATCAGGACTCGCTGTTGGCCTCCAGTGCACCAACAGGCTCTGCAACCTCCTTCTGTCTATCCATCTCTCCTTTGGGTTTGCCACCTCTGTTCGTGCGAGCTCTCACATGGTGCAGATGTGCTCACAAGTCACTGGGAGCAGAGCAGCATAAGCTGGGGAAGGCCTGGTGGGGGACTGTGCCTGCTTCTGCTGGTAGTTTCATCGAGCTCTGTCTCAAGCCCCTGGCCCTAGCTTGAGCTATGCTGCAGATAACCCTGTGCTCCTGTGCCCAGCCATGGACATCCTTGCACCCAACCCTGACGACTGATTTCCTGGCTTCACCTAGCACCTACCTTACCACTACATGCGGTGTTGGTCCTGCTGGCTGTCCCTGGCTACAGTCATTGCTCCCTGATCATTCCCCTCACTGGTCACTGTGGGGCTGTACCCTGTCCTCCTGATAACTTTGCTGCCACCCTCAGTGCCTGGCTCCCCAGCACTTGCACAGCAGCCTTCTCCTGCTGTTCCTTCATACCCTCCTTACTGAACTGCTGATCTGAGCTTTTACTGTGTAAGTTTCTTGGGTTACTTAAAGAAGAAAACACCATAATTTATTTAAATGTGATTCTGTTAGCAACACAAGGAAGAAATGAAGCATGAAGGACTTCAGGTGCTGTGCCCAATAACAGCACAATAACACCACATCATTGCAATGACAAACCCAGAATAATGTGCTTTCCCAGTTGTAAGATAGAGTTGGGACCCTCAGCTTCTTTCTCATGGCAATCAAATCTTTGCTTGTGGACTTCTTCCCTGGACAGTGAGAGCTAGGTCTTTGAGGAAAGGCCATCTTTGTTATCTTGCCATGCTACTGCTGGTACACTATGGTGGGGATTTTTTGCAATAATTCATCCCTAGTCACACAGCAGGAATGAGCTGGTAGCCAACTACGTCTTTTCAGGGCTTTCAGCAAACAGAAGTTGAAAAGATCTGCCCACACAGAGAAACGTTATGTGTTTGTGCTGACCTTTTGGGAAGACATTGAAAAGATGAGAAAATGGAAATATTTTACCAGCAAAATAAGGCAGCTCTGGGCAGAAGCAAAGTAAGGCAGCAGCTTGCCTAGAGTAGGAGAACATCCGGTGTTCATCAGTGCTCCTTCTGAAGGAGAGGTCAAGACAAGTAGGATACCCTTGGGGATATGAGAGCGAAAGCAGAGCATCCCTTGTCAGAAACAGATGGTCTGAATATGATCTAGGAACTACTTCAGGAACAGTCATGAAAACAAATTTTATTTTCCACTGTTCCACTCACCAGTTCCTCCTGTTTTGACTACTTACTGTCTTCCTTCCATGGCAACTGTAGATGAACTCCATCCCCTCCGCCCCACCTCCAGGACAGAAATGCTTGCACCGTTGACGCGCCTTCACTAGACAGAGCCTACAGAAGATAAGGACCTGCTGCAGAGAGGAAACTGATAACACAGGATGTTCCAGCTTAATCTTATCAAATGACTCCCCTTTTTTTAATTAAAATGAAAGCTACACTATAGTATGGCAATATATCTGTTTTGACCTGTCAGGGAACTGCTACCTGTCAGGTAGCTCCTCCTGGCAGCCATGGCCCATCCCACCACCCCAGCCAGGGGCAGGGCAGATTGGGGGCACCAGGGCAACCTCAGCCCTGGGCATCAGGCACCTCCCTGAGGACAGGCCAATGGCCTATGGATGGGCACGTCTTGATGGGACCCATGGACCATCAGAGCACAGCAGTGGGGAGCTGGAGACAGTCCCTGATGTGGTGTTTCTGGGGCAGGGGCTGACAGCTCTGTCAGGTCCTGGGCCATGGGCAAGTGAGGGGACCCTCACAGGCCTGGGTAGGGACAGCCATGGCTGTTGGCACCCTCAGGGCCATGACAAGAGTGACTAGCATAACCTGCCATTCCTGAGCAAAATGTACAGTTTCTAAACTTAGCTGTTACTTTCTTGCCAAGTAAAAGCAAGGTCGTTCAATTAATTTTACATCAAATTTATATTTATTTTTAAATACAACATATTTTTTCAATAACTTTTCCAATTTCCCTGAATAAAACTTTTGTCATTCAAAAAATGTTAAGGTTCTAGTGTCCTTAGCAAGGGGTATCAGTCCTGCTGCTCCTTTTTTTAGACAACTGCTAAAAAGTATAAAAATTGACACATATGAAATCTTGTTTTTATACAGGTCATGCCTGAAATTTGATTTAGGGTTTACTTTGCCAAAAATCTACTCTGACAATGCTTTTCATTTTTTAATTGTACTACAAACATTGCTATATAACTCTCTAAATAGTATAGTGGATTCAATTTTCCCTAGCAAGCTCACACATTCTTATATCCTAAAAAAATCGTTTACTAAGACAATAAATCAACATAGATAAACTTCCTTACTTTCAGATTATAAACAAGACTGCCATTTGCCATGACAGTCACTTATGGCATGAAATATCTCATAACAACATTAGATGGCACACAAAGAACAGCGGGGATGGCTTTTAATTGAGATAAAGAAATGGGTTATGTAATGTAGTAACAGAAGTTGCATCTCAGAAACTAAACATTCATCAGCCACTCTTGCTTTAAGGTTTCAAGGCAGTTGTAAGAGCACGAAGTTCAATAAATTCTCTCTTAGAGTAAGTACATTAGCCTTGAAGACACCAACAGATTTTGGGGACTTTCTGGCTAATTTAATCACCAAACTTTTGGACCTTCCAAAGCCAGTGCTGCTGTGTAAGCTACAGAGACTGCTGGTATCACAATGTTCAATGGCATTTTTGGATCACTGGAATGGAATATGTATTTCTTTATACCTGGTGGAATGAACATTTATTGTGGTGAGCCATGCACAATTTAGTACTCATACTCTTGATCTAAACCCTTGTGAGTAATGTCGAAACTAAATATGTCCTTCTCATTTTGTAAACTTTGCTCATTGTGAAGCATGTGGGGGCACTCTGATTTTCTTTCTTAATATGTATTTCTCTTCTTGCATGGATAAATTATGACAGGGTGCTAAACCTGAAATAAATGGCATGAACAGTTCACCAGACTGTTAAATTAAATGACTGAGTAGTGCTAGCCAACTTCATAAAATTCTCAGCTTATCCAATACATACCTGCCAATATATACGCATCCACTGTGTTCCTCTATTTAGCCATGCATGCATGTACAACACAGAAAAACAATACCAAAGTAAACTAAAACAAGATCTATTACTTTATCACAGAGGTGGCATTTCATGTATAGATCTTGAAATTGTCTCCTACAGCAACCTAACATTATAAATTTCACTGACATAACCATTTTGGAAAGTTACATTATTTTATATAAAGGCACTGTGCAGTGCATTTGGGGTGACACAGTAGAGAAGAAGATACCCAATATAGCCACAAGTGTCTTTTGGCACAGGGTTATTAAAAGCACAATTAACACGAATCAAGGCTTCTACCACTTGAGCTCATATGAGATAATACCATAAAAGGCTTAAGATCTTTCTCAAAGAAGGTAGGATCAGTGTTTTAAAGATGTAATCAGGAAACTGTGAATGTGAAACAATGAGTGAATGAAAGAGTCACGTGTACTACTCTGGAAGCAGAACTGAGACTAGAAGGCTTTCATAATCACTGTCAATTAATTTTGACTGTGTGAAACATCAATTTTATCACTTGGCCTTTTCTGATTTTTGCTTTTCAGAATAGAATACACTAGCTGAAGTTTTCTTCATCATTTCATGAGTAATGGGAATGCCACGATTTGGAGCTGTTCACACATTAACTTGTGAAAGGAAGAATAAAGTAGAAAGCAGGGGCTAGAATGCGAATTTTTCATGTATTCTTCTGTAGGAAGAGAAAAAAAAATCGTGAAGGCCATTCTCCTAGCTAAGAAAGATCATAGAATCACAGAATCGTAGAACAGTTTGGGTTGGAAGGGACTTTCAAATGTTATCTAGTCCAACCCCTCTGCAATGAGCAGGGACATCTTCCACTATATCAAGTTGCTCAAAACCCCATCCAGTCTGGCCTTGAATGTTTCCAGGGATGGGTCATCTACCACCTCTCTGGGCAACATCTGCCAGTGTTTCACCACCCTCACGGTAAAAAATGTCTTCCTCATGTCCAGCCTGAATCTCTGCTCCTCTAGTCTAAATCCATTACCCATTGTCTTATTGCAACACACCCTAAGTCATGTGTCCCCATCTTTCTTAAAGGCCCCTTTTAAGTACTGAAAGGCCACAAAAAGGTCTCCCCAGAGCCTTCTCTTCTCCAGGCTGATCAACCCCAACTCTTTCAGCCTGTCCTCACAGCAGAGCTATCACAGCCCTCTCATCATCCTGGTGGCCTCCTCTGGCCCCTCTCCAACAGGTTCATGTCTTTCCTGTACTGAGGGCTCCAGAGCTGGATGCAGGACTGCAGGTGGTGCCTCACCAGAGTGGAGTAGAAGGGCAGAATCACTTCTGTCCACCTGCCGGACACAGTTCTTTTGATGCAGTCTAAGATATGATCGGCCTGGGCTGCAAGCGCACATTGCCAGCTCACGTCCAGTTTTTCATCCACCCGTTTCCCCAAATCCTCTAGCACGGGGCTGCTCTCAATGCCTCCATCTCCCCAACTGTATTGATACAAGGAGTTGCAAAGTTTCATATTCAGAGATAAGCTCTTTTCACAAGGTATGAACTAAAAATGACATCCATTTGAACTAATGGAAACCTCACAACATCAGCCAGTCCTGCTGAACGTAGATTGTATTACTACCCTCAGAATAGCACAGAGGTTAAAACTTATGGACAAACCTTTGGCCCCAGCTCAGTAAAACGTATTAAGTATATGCTAAAAATTGACCTCTAACCAAAAAAGCACAAATCAAAGCACATGTTTATATGATACTTAGTCACTTGCTGAAGTACTTTCCTGAATCAGGGCCTGATTCTAGGAAATAAGGTTCTGGCAAAACCACATCATTTGCTTTCTATATCCTAGTCAGCCAAAATATTACCTTTTTTAACAGAGGTTTGGGATTATGAATAATAAGTAATTATCAGAACAATATATGCAAGGAAATTGAGTACATGTATAGCTGTTCTATTTTAAGAATACTAAGTAACAAAACAATGTGAAAGAATTGTGTACACTATAAAGCCTGTACTTTAGCTTGTAGTCTAATACTGATGCCATTTCCAAAATGCTCTGATTTATCCCAGACTCCCTTTACAATATACAATAGGTATTTACCTTTTCTCTGTAGTTGCTGCTACCATTTTGGAAGAACACTCATGCTGCCAGTTTTAAAGACTCAGCTGGATGAGGGAAAATAATACTCCATTACTCCAGTCACAGTGTTTGTGTATTTATGAATTGCTAATTTAAGATCTGGAGCTCATCTTTCATTTCAGAACTTATTCAAAACCAAGGAGTATTTAGAGTTAGTATTTTAGATTAGTTCATTATCTATTTCTGTCTTTATTATTTAAGATTTATCTGTAATTAAGTTTTAGTTCTATATCTAGTTTAAAAGTTGGTGGTCTTACTTTACTCTTGAAGTAGCATACAGTACACTTGATATGTTTATCCCACAAAAGGTAAGAAGTATTACTGTGTTTCACAGATACAGTGATGACATAGTCTCATACCTCATTTTATGAAAAGAAAGAAGAAATAAAGAAAGCAGGGGCCAAGAGCAAAACGTTCTTGTAAATTAAATGAAAATAGAAATATTTAAAATATAGTAAAAACATAAACTAGGGGACTTTCATACAGAACAATTTATGCTAAATATGGGAGAGGAAATACATAGCAAAGAACTGACAGGGCAGGGAGCTCTGCTGATTAGGAAGTGGGCGATTTCTTGAGAAGCATGAAACTCCAGCATGAATTAATTCGCTTCAAACAGAGCCCTGTTGTTTTCTCTTCTATCCTTGATCACTATTTACTACATAAAGTCACATCTCACTTATCTTCTTTGATTGTTTAATTTTCACAGGATTTTCTTTTCATGGCTTTGTTAGAAGAGATAAGCTTTACCCCACATGTAATACATAAACTCATTACTTTGGGCCACAGGACCACTGCAGCTATTTCAAGTTGGAAACAATATTGTTCCACTATTTTGCTTTCAGGAAGTAATTTCACCAAACTTTAATAAGGTATACAAGCCATAATTCAATGTTACTTTTGCAACAATTCCCACCTTGTTCAGCGGATATCCTGGATTTCTAACGAATAAACTAACTCACAAAGAAAAGCAGGTTGATGAGCCCATCTCAGTGTAAGGGAAGAACCTGAAAGATCAATTTAGGCATGTGGTAAGCTCAAAACAGACTTTATTCGAACCAAAATCATTCATCAGAGAACCAGAGAGAAACAGGATTTATCCAAAAATATTTAACACTCTGACAGCATTATAAAACACAGAGTTGGATCCTGGTTGGGAGCTCAAATACTACACAGCTGATTCAGATTCAAAGGATCCCAAACCTTTAGAATAGTGAAGGAAAATGAGTATCTACCCACTCACAAAAAGTGAGGACTCTCAAGGGTACAACAGAAGATAAAATCACTCACCAATAAGGCAAGGTCTCTCACTTCTCAAGCAATTTTCCTTCAATGGTGCCCCAAATCTAAGTATTCAGAAATGTTTGGAGAATGCAAGTTACTATGGAAGAGTGATCAGCTTTTAAATCGTGGGAACACAGAGGCTCTAAAGTTTTGGGCTGTTTTTTCGAAAGCTAATAATGTTCATGTTTTGGCCACTTACAGAAAGAACTATAAGAACAGACGTATAGACCACCAGTACAAAGTGACCTTCCCTACTGAGCCCAAGTAGCCCAAACATGTTTACAGATACCATTAATTTATTAGCTAAACTAAATATATAATCAAATGTATAAAACACAATAAATTCTCAATCATAAAATTAAAATACTTAGTGGGATTATTAAACTTATCATTACACTATTTTTCATAAACTAAAATTTACTTTAAAGGCTGTTGTAATGGCAGCGGTTTACATATCCGTCCACAAAGTACCACAGGTTTAGTTATATTTCTCAAATAGTAGAAGAAAGTGAGCCCCACATATGCAGAATTTGGCCCTATATTACATGAAGATGCTTGTAATTTTCCTTTTTCTGTCACTGAATAGCTTGACACAGCCCAAACTGTGGAAAAGCTGGTGTTCACACTGGTCAGGTAGAAATTCTTCTTTACAACATGGGGATTGTTTTTTGTACAAAGTACTGTCTCAGAGATGTCTATTAATTGCCAGAAGACCTTAGTTGTCTTTTCCCAGGCCACTAGATATAAAATTATGGTTATCCTTACATACTTTTAATTTAGACAATATCTGAGAGTATTTCCACCATATGCCTACTAAAAGTAGGTCTCAGTCAATCCTGTCTTAGTAAAGTCACAGAAAAATATGGTGCTTGACCTCTAAAGAAAATGAAGTTACTTGTTTCATTCACCTTTCCCAGACATCCCTGCCAGTAATGCAAAATGACTGGATATAAACATCCATTTCTCAGCCTCGCAATCTGGCATCAACATTCTGGAGGTGGGAGATGCTGTTAATGGGTGGAGTTATAGTGGAAACCACATTCGTAAGCAATCAGGAAAATTGTACAAGGAACCCCCAAGAGCACAGTCTGAATTCTAGCTCCAGAAGTCCCTCCTCCTAATACCTCACATTAGAGCAAGGGAAAACAGCAGGAAGTTTCTAGCACAGGTTTATCTGATAGTCTGGGAGCTAACTGTAAATTTAACACCATGTTCAACTAAGTCAACTGGTCTAGGATATAACAGGGTAACTTTACCAAATCCTGTCACCTCTCAGGTGACAAATGCACCCTTAGGAGCGACCCACTGCTCACGCAGTCATAGGAGTCTCTGGGCTCCTGCAAAGGCTGGATTTATTCTGAAGGATTACACTGATCACAGAATCACTGTAGCAGGTTCCTGGCAGCTTTACATTTATTTACCACTGGACACTACACAAAAAATTGGCCTGAAGCACTTCATATCTCATTTGTAAATGAATTATAAGATATTTTCAAACTAACCATTGAATTGATGTGAAGGAAAATTCCTGCAGGAACGGAAGCCAAGTACAACCATCCTGACACATTCTGCTGTGGTATCCTATTGTAATTTTAATGTATTTCCCAAAGAGAATGAGAAGTTCCTAAGGTGATGAAGACAAGTGGTAAAAAACATATTTCTACAAAAGGGCTAACTGTACCCCAGGATTCATTAAGCACAGTATAGCTAACCAGTCAAAAATGGTCATCCCACTATACCCAGTATTGCTGTGGCCTCAGCTTGAGTACTGTGTGCAGTTTTTAGCTCCACAATATGAGAATATGTCAAAAGGAGAGCAATGAAGATGGTGAAAAGTCTAGAGGGTATGACTTACGAGGAGTGGCTGAGTATACTAGGTTTGTTCAGCTTAAAGAAGACTGAGGGTTGACCTCATTGCTAGCCATACCTTCCTTGTGAGGAGGAGTGGAAAGGAAGATTGCTGATCTCTCCTTTCTGGTGGGACACAAGGGAATGACTCACAGCTGCATCAGGGGAAGTTCAGGTTGGATATTAGAAAAAAGTTCTTTACTGAGAAGAAGGTCAAGCACTCGAAGAAGCTCACCAGGAAAGTGGTCATGGTCCCAGGCCTGGTGGTGTTCAACAAGCATTTGGACAATATGTTGTTTAGCTTTTAGGTTGCCCTGTGTGAAGTCAGGAGTTGTACTCAATGATACTCTTGGGTCCCTTTCAACTCAGTATGTTCTGTGATTTGATGATTCTAAGAGCTCTCACACTCTTCAAATAAAAGAAAAATCCATGTAAGTGCCAAAGAGCTGTGTTCCTACCACTCTAAATAAGAGAACCTTTCATTTTTTTTCCACCTTAAGTAAATCTAGTCATATTAGTAAAGACAGAATTGCACTAAATATACCAAAAAGAACGTAATTCTGATATTTCCTACATTTTCAGTGATTCAAGTGAATTTTCTCCAGAATTATTTAGTAAATTATTTAGTATAATAGACATTAGCAATTTAAATATTCAAATATTTGAGAAAATAAATTATGATTAATTATCCACTAGGACCACTTCTGATTCTCTTGAACCTATGGCATCAGCACAAAAGTATTCTTGTTCTATGATCACCTTGCTTGTTGCAATCTCAACATAGAAAGGGAAGGAAATAATTTGCAGGCACTATAAGATGTAGAGCGGGCACTCAAAAAGATTCACAGACGACTATAAATTATTTCTATCTATTTGAAAGGGAGTTATTATAGAAGCAATGTATGATTCTAACTGATTCTACAGAGCAGGTAGGCATCTTCCTGCCATCTGCTGTATTTCTAAGTAAAGAGCCCTTGAGGAAGTCACTAGTGCAACAGTAGGCTATTGAACAATTACGGATATTAATCAAGAAATACATGTGAAGAAACAAGTTCTTTTTCACAGATATTTGGAGTGCAATCTATTCTGTGGCTTCAGATTATCCGGCCTTGCCTCACAACAGCTTCAGCATTTTTCCACAGAGCTTCTAGTTGAGTAAGATTTCTTTTCTGTTTACTTTGCGAAACACATATCTAGCAGTTATGCCTTCATTTCAATGGATGCTTAATATTCCAGCTAAGGGAAAAAAAAAAAGAGCACATCAGAAGGTACTTCCTCTTTTGTACCAGAATTGAGTGAAAACAGGCAGGAAGGATGCGTTGCAGCTTAACTGATGCAACGGACAGAAACTTTTCAACTGTTCCTTTATGTAATAACCAGACTTTCAAATACACCCATATTGGGTGAAATAGCAGCCAAGTTGCATGGCTTCTCAAGAGTAGACCTGGTCTGTCCTTCATGAGAGATGTGCTCCTTCTGTTCCTTCCTCTAAGCCGCTGCAGGGTGATTTGCAAAGGAGAGAAGGAGCACATAGAATGTACCAGTGACTGGCTTCTCATCTCTTCACGCTTCACTGCTCCTCCAAAGTCTTCAAGATACTGTCTGAAATAGCTGTGTTTCCAGATGGCTTTTGCCTCCTCCTAATTTACTCCTGAAGTGCATCCAATTTCCAGAGGACTCAGTGAAAGGCACTGAATACGTATGAGGATCATTATTCCTATATGCCAGATGGGTGGTTTACAGCTGCCTGAAGTAGCTGGCATGGTAATAGACTACTGACATGAATTTCCTTTAACAAAAAAATAGAGAATTCAATACAGAAACTTATAAAATTTTCAGTAAAGCCCTGGAGACAAAGTATCTTTATTCTGATCAGAACTTTGGAAACTAGAGCATATGGACAGTTAGTATGGCAGCCTTGGAGAAAAAGGATTAGAACAATGATATTTTAATCCCACATGTCCTGGGACAAGCAGTTGAATGACCTTCATTTTCATTGTCTGTGAAATGGGGACAAATACTTATCTTATAAAGCCACCGAGGTAAATAAAAGTACCTCTACTGAAAATCCTTTATAAAACGTAACACTTTACTACCATTTGCCTATTAGCACAAAATTGGTTCTCAAGCTGTATTAATTTGTGTGATTCTGTGTATTTGTATTTTTTTGTATTTTGTATTGGCTTTTGTATTAATTTGGTTCTGAGCCAATGAAACATACTTTTTTTTTTTCCTTCTGTTTTATTTGTCTTTGCTTGTTTACTTTAATGCTTGCTCTTCTGGTTCAATTTTTGGCAAGAAGCTCCATGAAAATGCATATGTTTCTTACCTGTTTTCTGTGATACAGTTAGCTGTACAAACTCAATGTTATGTCAGTGGGCACTTCACTACTTAGTGTGGATGGATTGATGCTACATGTTTGGCTTATTTAATGTGGATATTGTCTTTCTTTGTGTAAAAACATAAACATTGTGGATAGAAATATAGAATTTCAAAGAAATTCATCATCAGCATTTCATTTTTTAGTTCTGTGTAAAGCAGCATGTGCCTTTATCTATCATACCTCTAGTTACCCTTTTATCAAGTTTCAGACACATGATATATTAAGGAAATAAATAAGTTCCCCAGGCTGACCTGACTCCCTTGAGCAAGGCATAGGGACAAAGATATTTCAAATATTGGGCTTATGCATAGGTCTGCCTTATTTTAAGTTTAATTTAAACTATCAAAAGAAAATGCTACCCAAGGCAAGACTCAAAGCAACCAGAGCTGGAAGAGCATTTATACTAATATACCCTTTCATAATACCCTAGTCTGCTTCTGGCAAGGTTTTGTGATGGAAGCTAGGCAACTGTATTATAGTAGAGACCCATTTATGTATTCTGTCCAGCATTACATTCCAGGAATGTTTCCAATTAATATACTAGACTTCTGAACCCATCTATTTCACTGAAATTCATTAAATTGAGTCCAGAACTGATCACAGAATCACAGAATCACAGAATGTTAGGGATTGGAAGGCACCTCGAAAGATCATCTAGTCCAATCCCCCTGCTGGAGCAGGAACACCTAGATGAGGTTACACAGGAAGGCATCCCAGGCAGGTCTTGAATGCCTCCAGAGTAGGAGCCTGCACAACCTCCTTGGGCAGCCTGTTCCCGTGTTCTGTCACCCTCACTGAGAAGAAGTTTCTTCTCAAATTTAAGTGGAACCTTTTGTGTTCCAGTTTGTACCCACTGCCCCTTGTCCTATCATTGGTTGTCACTGAGAAGAGCCTGGCTCCAGCCTCGTGACACTCAACCTTTATATATCTGTAAACATTAATGAGGTCACCCCTCAGTCTCCTCTTCTCCAGGCTAAAGAGACCCAGCTCCCTCAGCCTTTCCTCATAAGGGAGATGCTCCACTCCCTTCATCATCTTCGTTGCCCTGTGCTGGACTCTCTCCAGCAGTTCCCTGTCCTTCTTGCCCTGAGGGGCCCAGAACTGGACACAATATTCCAGATGTGGTCTCACCAGGGCAGAGTAGAGGGGAAGGAGAACATCTCTCGACCTATTAATGAACCCCCTTCTAATACATCACAGGATGCTATTGGCCTTCCTGGCCACAAGTACACATTGGTGGCTCATGGTCATCCTGCTGTCCACCAGGACCACCAGGTCCCTTTCCCCTACACTGCTCTCTAATAGGTCATTCCCCAACTTATACTGGAACCATGGGTTATTCCTACCCAGATGTAAGACTCTACACTGTTTGAAAGTCTTTCTCCAACTTTTTTATATTGTTAATTTTTTTCTCTTTCACTATCACTGTAGGACTTTATATACATAGACTAGTCATGCTACTATATTTGCTGAGACAGCAGCTGTGCTTAGAAAAAGGTTTTGAAATTAGCATTTAAAGACTATAAAAATAAGCAAAACCACTTTATAGTTATACAGTTATAAGCAAGGACAGAATTGTCCTTATCTAAGTAATATTTAAATTCTTATCATATTATACATTTACTGCAACAGACACAGTTTATGAAACAGAGTCACTGTGATGCTAAAAAAGATACAAGTGCCAAAAATATCTATTAAGTGTACTATATATTCATAGCACTGAAATTCAAGTGTATTTGAAATAATGAGATTATGTATTTAATCAAAATGATAAATTCTAAATACACAGTTCTGCAAAACACTCAGGCATTGAATTTGCCTTTAAATTTCATGTAACATCCAATTACGAGGGCCTAATCTGCATTGAGTTCTAAAGATGGGACGAATTTTTTTTTTTTATTAATTTGTAAAATATGTCCCCAAATCAGTGGGGTTTTTTTCATTTCAAATTTAAATTTTAAGAAGGTATTATATTCTAAATGTTATCTTAGCCTTTTCCTTTTGTTACTGAGTAATGGTAGGAAGCAATGAGGTTAGATGAAGCTAGTATTACATGTGATCTACCAGTTATCTTGCAAACATGTGCCAAAGCATATTAAGGATGATTTATGCTCGCCACTTGCCTAGGCTTGAGGAAGGATTAGCAGACATGCTAGCTTGCATAGTGCTGTTCCTTTACTGAAAAGTCTCCATTAGATATTGCATTTAAATGTTCATTTATTTCACTTACTGGCCTGAGGAAGTATTGAATTGTGGTTAGAGTTATCACTGTGTCAGAGGGCACAGTTCTCCTTATGCTGCACTCAGTCATGCAGCCAGCCTTTCTGCCAGGGGTAGATATAAAGTAACACTATTTCATAAACCAAAAAGAACTGATGCAAAGTATAATAATTTATAAGCATGTTTTAAAGGATACCTCCTTAGCCATAGTGTATAAACATGAGTTTCTCAGAACGCAGAAACATTTGTAACATTTTGATCTTAAAATTTGGAGGGAGGTGAGTGTGGAGGTGAGGAGGGAGTGTATTCCTTCTGTATGGAGAGTTTCTGCTGTCTATCCAGGTGCCATCACAAGGTTTTTCCTGGACAGCTACATGGTCCGTATGTTGTTGCCCTAGGTAATGACCATCAACACTTGTATCGCTCCTGAAACGTAACACTAATTATAGGAGGAAAAGGGTTTGTTGAAATTGTGTCATAGACTATGCCCTTCTAAGGTTTCATCTTCTGGTGAAGCATTTGATTCAGATTGACCTACATGGTTACTGCATGAGTATGTATCTCAACACAGCTAAAATTCTTGCATCAGTGTCTGTGATTCGGTACATAAAGCACGCTCCACTAAACTTTCCTACACTTAACTATTTATTGTTTTTTTCTTTTTTTGGCAGGTAGAAATAGGAAGAACAGACAACAAGTGAGGTAAGTGTTGTATTTCTTCTAGTGTGGCAAAGACAGCTGTCTGTTGCCAGACAACACATTGCAGCTCACGACAAGAGAAGTAAGCTGCCCAGCCACAGCCATCAGCACTCCAAAGTGTTCGATGGAGCTGACGGAAAAGGCTGTAAACTTGCCACTACAAATCACCATGCAGAGGAATAATCAGTTACGAGAGGAAAGAAAACCCAACACCTCAGCCTTCCTTTATGCAGGATTCTCTGCCATTTGGGGGGCAGGGTGGGCACCCAGAAACAAAACAAGAACAAAGCACCACAAATGAACAAAACAAAACAAACAAACAACCCCTCCCCAGCCACCCCCAACCCCAAAATAAAACCAAACAAAAAACATGAGGCTTACATACCACACCTCTGGCCACAGTTAGGATAACAGAGGTATAAATATAAAATGATGCCTGTATGCCACATGCCCTTCCTTGAGACTGAATACCCAAGTACACATGCAATGAAAGTCTACCTATTCACATGCTTTGAACATCCCTGTTTGTGTCCCCAGCTGGCTGACTACTGATTATTTAAATCCAGACAAGCTTTTGAAAACGTTGCCCTTAATTTTTGTGAAACAATTCCATATTTTGAACAGAAAAAATTACTGTAAAAGTATTTACTACCATTAATACTTGCATAAGATGTGAACCATGCATCACATTGTTGTTTGGTTTTTTGAACCAGATGTCGGCAAAGTTTGCTAGTCCTTTGCATTTTCTGACTAACAAAAATACTCTCCTGAACTGAAAGTATCAAAAGCAAATCTCTGACTGAAACTGCTGACTACAAAAAAACGTGGTGGATAATGGAAATCTTAGAGTATCCCCCTAAGGAAAGATTTGCTACTAAGTATCTCTGTAATAGCCTCTGTTGGGCAAAATTATCAAACTAATGCCACTGAAGCTCTACTCATTTGCGCTTAGCAGCTTTCGTGCTTCATTAGCTCCTGATCCATCCACCAGCTGAGTGCTTTCTGTTTCAAACATTAGATATTTGTATTTGTGCTATTGGATTTTGTAAATGCCAGGAAGGATAAACACAAGCATTTTATTTGCATTTTATTCACAGATTTTCCTCAAGACATCTGCTGTGAATTGTGCTGCAGAGCCTGGGACTGCTGTGATTTATGCTTGAATACAGGTGACTTTTAAAGTAGCTGTAGGTGATATAGTATGCATTTTAAAGGGAGGGGAAAAGAATCCTACAGATAAGGAGACAATTTATACTCCTGAAGGACATAGTTGGATGCCAGACTTTCATCTGTCTTATCTTCTTACTTAGCCAATTCCCTGCAACTCTTCTGTTTCAGCTTTCTTTATGTAATGTGACAGCCATGATGGGTTTGGAGCAGTAAACTCATGCTATCAATGCTTAAGGATTTTTTTTTTCCTCTTATGATATTTATCAGTCTAAATGTGATGCCAGATATATTCCTCTTCTTAAGCAGATAACACTAACATAGCATCACAACTGTCACCCTCTGTGTCTCCAGGGATGATTCTGTAGCAGAGATTGGGCATTGTAAAAATTTGGTTCATATGGCTCAATGAGTTCAAGTGCAATCTATAATATGAAGCAATAGCTTGAGTAACAACTGCAGTATATGGGTTACATACAGTAGCAGTTTTCTCTGTTTTTCATATTGAACTGAAAAAAACAACCAAACAAAAAACACCAAACCAAACCAAACGAACAAAACAAAAAAAAAAAAAAGGCAAACAAAACAAAACAAAAAAACCTAACAAACAAAAAATACTGTAGGAACTAAGCTGGGCAGGTTTGTTGAGTGCAGACCATTGAGAAAGCAGTTACTCTTCCACTAGGACCAAAAAAACAAAACCAAAACCAACCAACCAACCAATGAAACAAACAAACAAAAATACAAGAGAAAGAAGCATTTCCATGAATTTGGAAAGCAGCTAAGCAGTTCCTGTAAAAACTTTCCTAATTTCAAACAGAGGAAATAGTGATTGTTTCTCTCCTTTTTTTTTTTTTTTGCATAAAATCACCTACCTAATATTCTTGTTTAGTATAAATTGCTGACATTTGCATTAACTTTCATGAAGCTCTGCTACTGGTATTGCAAATTAAAAGTGTATCACTGGAAGACGTAGTACAAGTCTTACTGGAGGAGTAAAATTCTTGCTCAGGATCAAAGGAAATCTTTAGCAGAGCTAGAAATTGAAATCTAGTCCAGTGCCTTTACCACAAAACAACACTTCCCTCCTTAAACATACTGGTTAAGTGCACCACATTACAAATTGTTGTCTTCGTCACCAAGATAAAAGCATTTCAGGAATTGTAAAAGTTTCATTTCTACAGAAGTGGAAACATCATCAGATTTCACACATTCTCATTAATTCTGCCTTTCAGTATGGCTCATTTCTGTGCTTTCTCCCCCAAAAAAGGCACAAATCCACTCACACCGTTGTCCAAGCAAGCCTGGAGCTGTTTTCATTTGCTGGGGTGCTCTTGTGTAGGGGTGTGACTGCTTGTGCTCTGCCATCTCCTGGGACCGCTGGGCTGCTGTGGCTGGTTTGGGGACCTGTGAAGCCCAGCACAGCCTTGCAGCAATACCTGTTCTCTCACAGTAGTCACAGAACTGGAAAAACACACACTCATTCTGCATATCCCCACCCTCCTCCTTTATCTCCACTTCAGTGTATAGCACTATTTCCTTAATTCCACCTTTTAGTTTAAATAACAGAAGTTCAATATCGTGTTACATAAATATTGGCACTTTACAATCCCTTTTCCTGAGTAGACAAAAAACTGAAGATAAGCCACTGATGAAGTCTTCCCTTCCATCTAATTACTTAGAAGCCTGTATCAATGGAATGTGTACTAGAAAGTAAGATTCTGTGCAGGGCAGATAGAACTCAGCATTTTCTGCACTGGGCTGTCAGAGGCTGCCAGAAATAGCAAACAAAAAGAGTTGTTTCCAAGAGTAGTTGAGCTACTCAGGGTTGTTTTCAGTGGCTGGGTTTTAAAATATTTATTTCATTCAAATAGGAATGTGACTGCAGTGTCTGTCTGGTGCAATTTTATTATTTAATTTTTCATTATTTCTTTGAAAGTATTTGGCAGAATTCTTAAATTCGCAGTCAGTGTCCTGCTGATACATTCATCTGCAACATTCGTGTCTTTTCCTCCTTTTTCCTCTGTCTCAAGTCTTTAAATGCAATCCACTGTTTCCCCTGGTACCATGACTGGCTTTTTCCACACTACTGAAAGCCAGACAGATGGTGTTTTGGGCTTGCTCCTAGAACACAGATCTCATTAAGCTACAAGTCAGCGGCTTAACACATCTTTATCCATGTTACCTCATGATAAAGACAGCAAAGCCAGATCAAATATCTTAACCCAGTTAGATACTGCTCTTCAAGACAGCTTTGCAATCTTGTCTCATTCCTTCGGATAATAATGTAATACATCTGATACATGTAGTGCATCTGTGTGTGTACATGTGTGCATCTGTGCCTCCTCCTAAGGCTTTTTCCTTGTGAATGCAATTTTAACTTTTCCTTTATTCTACAGAAGCACAAACTGCTTTATCCAGCTGTCATATTACTTGCTCAGATGGAAAATGCAGCTGAGTGAATTTTGTAACAGTACATCTGATTATTTTTTTTTCCTCAATATTGCTGTATTAATTATGGACTGTAGGTATCAAAACCACCCTTCCTAATTTTTGTTTAGTACACACAAAATAATTATAAGAAGGCTGACAATTAATTCAAAATCTTCTTATCCTTGATTGTAACTAAATTTGGTCTAGCTTTTTTACTGTTTTAAATACACTAAACAATTTGGAAGTATGTTCCTTTTCTTTATTGTTTTCTACTTCAGGCGTAAGATTTTTAAAAGAGCTAGATTTCATTATTAAAATAACAGATTTCAAACATTGTTTAAGATCTACCAATAGACATTTCTTAATTTGTGCCTCTGTGGATCATTTCTTTAGTCTTATAAGATATGGTGACACTCAGGTTGCTGTCCAAAGCTAAGTTGTGCTTTAATGTAAGAACTCAGTCTCCTGCTCATGAAGGAAAGTAAGGCAAAAAAACCCCAAGAGGTCCATCCTCACTGATGTAGCTTTTGGCTGCAGCAAACTCCTTCTACATGTTTGATGAGAAGTTGCAAAAATGATGAGACAATGGGTGAGAATGTTCCCTGTGTTAGTAATGACATGATAAACCACACAATTAATATTTTGCCAACCCCCCCAATAAAGGGGTTTACTCCCTATTTTTACTCTTTATACCATAGGATAACTTGTCTTCAGTAACAGACATGGCTGTGTTGACAGCATTTTTTGTAAGATCAAAAAGTAAGATACTTCATTCAGTACCAGTATATTATTCAAATAATTTTCATGTGTTCAACAACAAACATTATCTGGTGAAGAAAGCTGGATCAACAGGAGTTAAGTTTTTGCATTCGTATAGCATCTTAGGAACTCCATTTGCAGAGGAAAGCTTAAAGGGCTGTGAATATTGATGCTGCCGCCGAGAGCCCCCCCTCCCCGGGATGGAGACTCCGCTTGCCTTGCCGCCACAGGTGTGAGTAAAACTTCTTGCAGGATTGCGAGTGTATTTATACTTCTCGTGCACATATGCACGTGTAACTTTCCGTGTTCAATATGAGTACGTGTAAAATTAATCCTGGCATAATCACGGGTGTATTTTCCTCCCATGCTTCCATATAAGCATGTGTAACTTTCTGTGCACATTTGCACGTGTAACTTTGCGTGTTCAATACGAGCACGTGTATAAACTATTTCCTCACACAATCGCAAGTGTATTTTCCTCCCGTGCTTCCACATAAGCACGTGTAATATTCCGTGCACATTTGCATGTGTAAGTAAATTACCCCTCGCAGGATTGCGAGTGTAGTATACACTTACCCTCGCACAATCGCGAGTGTACACTTTCCGTACTCACTATGAGTACATGTACCTCTTTAAAAATAATCCCACACCGTGTTTAGGCAAGTGTGTACTTCTCCGGGACTCAGGGTTGGCTCCAGCATTGTTTTGGGTGAAGCCATGTGCATGCACTCTGTGGACCATCTGTTGTATTAGTTGCTGCCCCTTAATAATTTTCCTCAACTGGTATCTGAACCTGTCTTTTGGAGTGCTAACCCTGTTTCTCATCGGTTTAAAAAATAGTTGTTTTGGACCCTGTTGTCCCTTAAACTAACCTCGGTGTGCCTCCATGACAAAATATAAAGTAGCTTTCTCTTTCAGCATCCATCGTGAGTGATTTTTTGCATTAGCCCTTGTGACTAGAGTAAGTGGGTGACCTAAGATCCAGTCACATATGTCATCTTTCATCAACCCAGAGACAAATACATCCTGGAGTTAGGTGAAATGCTCCGCTTCTGTTGACTATGGTATGTTCATATGTATTACTGAGTTCTTCATATTCTTGTGTAATTATGTCATCTTAAGTAAAAATTATTTGCTTATGGTTTATGCAGAACAGCTTACCAGCTCTCTTATAATTTCTCCTGATATTGCCACAGCTTCAGAAAAAACTACCCGTGTTGTGAAAACCGCAAACTTTGAAAAATTCTTAATTGGAGCATTGCTTTTTCCTCTGCTGTTCTGAATCCAAGCATAACAACCTGTAAGTGAATCAAGTACTGGATAGAAACAGACCAACTCAAGTTTTCATAGAACTCCCCAGTCTTTTCTCCATCAATTTCAGAAAAGCATTGACGCATCACAACAAAATATTGAGAATACAGTTGTGACCAAAAAATAGAAACAATAACAACAGTGTGTATGAATGCACACATGCACAATCTGGTCATTTAGTGGGAAATATGCTTTCCCTCATGACTCATTCACCTGTGCTCCAAATGCCTTTAAAATAGATGGGCTGCTTACCTCTCTGCTTTGTATCACACCTCCAGTAAGGCTGTCAGATGAGCTACAAATCTCTTGAAATTGCAGGAAGACAAGACCTACGAGTGCACCAAATATCTGCTCCTTTCTGCTATGAAGGAGGTCAGCACTAAAATTCTTAATTTTGCATTATATTCAATTTTTTTAAATGTCAAAAGCTGGTCATCCCATCTGCCAGAGACTTCCTCCCTATCACTGCCAGCATAATGTCACAAACATTTGTCTCAAATGATGGATACCAATATGACCTCACAGAAAAAGGACTGGCAGCTGCCATGTTAGCTAATGGGCCCACATTGATGCCATACAGAGGGTGGACATCTGTTTACACAGAGCGAGTAGGAAATCTGAAAAGTCAGATTTGGTTTTGTCTGCAGTCTGTCATGTTAATTGATGTTCAAATATTTGGCACGTATTTTATCATATTCAAAGTAGTGTAATAGGTTTTTAAGCTAAACTCCTCTCCGTGATTTTTTATAGTTGTTTTCCCTTCTTACCTCCTGTCTTTTCTTTGTATTCCTGAAAATAGTACTCAGGACTTCCCCAAAATGAAAAAAATCACTCTTAAGTTAGTTTTCACTGTTACATTTTTCTTCCTTTTCAAACAATTAAAATAATGACATCTGTTTCTCTACTTTCCAATCCCCTAAAACAAATCCCAAAGCAGCAGAAAAAGTCAGGTACTTCTTTGCTTATTTTCTCACTTGTTACTTCTAAGACTTACAGATTCATGCAATCAGGGCAGCATGCTCTGTTTGCATTAAGTGGATTTAAGCTTTTAAGAAGTGATTCTCTAATCTGTACATGATCTAGTTCATTCTCTGTCATTACTTGTAAACTGATCTCTGGCTTGAACTGATCTCTGTGTTTCTCTGTAAAGAGAGATGCAATGTAAGTGTTTAACAAAGCTGCCACTGTTACAGTATCTCCCGGTTATAAATTTGAAGTGTCCCACGAGTTTCTTTAATCCTTTGATTAAATCTTTCCAGGATAACATTTGAAAAGGTAGTGAAGATCATGTCATTAATATAGAGGTACGTGTGCTGTGCACTATTTGTTCCCATTCCAGCCTAACATAAAAAGTAGGCAGTCTCATGTACAAAGGGATGAATGCAAAATATCTTGTTCTTCAGAAGGAATTGATTGCTCTTCTGCACATCGATTTCACTGCTCTGTAAGCCTCAGACATCCATTTTGAAATATTTTGAGAGCATTTGAGAGTTGCAACGGGCAACACCCCAAAATCTTTCTTCTTACAAACTATTGTTTTAGCTGTATGTGAAAGTCAAGGAGCTTTTGGAAAAGAAATATGAAATTCAAAATTAAAATTAAAAAGAGCTAAGACAAAACACTGTGTACTTGTCATACACGATTGTCTCACACAGATGGAAAGGCTGCACAGCTACTCTGCTGACAGGTAATCAGGTACATATATTGCACCAAGAGCCAGGGCAGACAAAACAATAGTGTCACTATTGCTTTCAATAAATCCAGTCCTGCTTGTTCTTCATGCCCTTTTGATTATACAGGGGATAGAGAGAAGAGATTCAGACTTATGTCTATGTTTTTAAGTCTAATTTTTTTTTGCTGTGCTTGGCCTGAAGACGTCTTGATTGTCATGCAAAGAAAATCATAGTGATTGTAGCCAGAGCTTTGAAAGAATGAAGGAAAGAAACACCAAACTTACAATTTATTTCTATATAAGAATTGATACATTTTAAGATGTAATAATAAAAATCAGAGTACCTCAATTTTTAATATAACAGCAATTTTCTCTGAGCTTAAATTGCACACACACCAAGATCTGAAAAAGTCAGTATATATAGATGGCATGCACAGGAAGACACAAACTGCGAGAACAGGAGGATCAAACTGATTTAGATGTTGCATTTTCACTGACTCACATACATGTCAAAGAGGCTCATATTCTTCATTCACTACCTTTAAAATGGAGTAAGCTGAATCAAATATTTGTCTTCTCTGTTTAGAAGCTTCTTTTGGACTAAAATGAGCATGTATGGGTTTTCAATAGAAAACTGCTGGAAAGTCTCTGAATCCCTGAGTCTTCTTACTGAGCTGTGATTCAGCATCAAAACATGTTCCTGTTTAATTCCAGTTGGTATTTAATGTTTTTCTGACTTTTTTAGTCTTTTTCTGTTTGTTCTTAAAAAGTATAAGCTTTCTTTTCTTCTAGATCAACCACTTTGTGTCTATTGAGAGCTTGGTATCCTGCAAGTTTCTGGGATTGCTTTGCCACTGAGGGGGAAAAACTGAAATATTTATGGTTTAATATTTTTTTTCGAAAGCAGAGTGACATTGTCACAGACGTTGTGTTGATTTATTTGCTTTATGTTTTTTGCTGCAGACGTTCTGTTTATTTATTTGCTTTATGTTTGAAGTTGGCATTGTGTGTAGTGGTTTTAATAACATGTTATCTTCTCATACTGCGAACAACTAATAAATATTTGATAACAGGATCAGCAAAAATAAAATTAATTGTATCTGCCCACAAATAAAGACCTGCATCCATCATAATACTCCATCTTAGTCAATCTGGAACCTGCATGGAGTGTCCTGGAAGTGGATTCTGAAGAAACATGATTTAGCTTATATGGAGAAGTGTATGAGAGGGTAAGGTGATGTAGTTTCTTTTGATAACAGTTGTTTTTAATGCATTTTCAAATCAAGCAAAACTGTTTAAAGACAACCTGTGGAATAAACTACTAATCTGCTCAGAAAAAAAAAAAAAAAAAAATAGAATACTAATGGAAATTAACTGTAATTATAGGGAAACAGGCTAGAACAGATAAGCACAGCTTTTTTTAATTTTGTGCAGAAACTCCTGTATGCTGAGACAGACAGACATTTCTGCTGCAGGAAATAACCAGCAATGGAAACACTGTAAGTGCAGTAAGTTAAATAAACAGGGGTATGATGAAGGTGCTTATGGATTCTTGTTTCAAAGAGGAAAAACTGCAAGTTTGTCTCTTGGAGTCACAACACAGAGTAACCAAGTTAGCTAAATTAGAGAGCAAGGCTTTCACAAGCTGAAGGTCTGGCTCTGAAAAGTCATGTGTAACTCCCTCATTTCCATATACACCAGTGCAATGAATTTCTTCTAGCAAATTTTTGCACATTTAGCACCTGCAGAAAAAGCTGATCAGCTTGGTGTGCCATTAGAGCCTACAATCTCCCTCTTCCTTTTTTATTTTTTTTTTCTCTTCCTTTCCTTTAATCCACACCAATGCAATCAGAGTTTCAAGTCACCAATTAATCCTGATTCCAAGCAGTGCTAGAAATGTCAAGCTCAATAGCACCTCAGCTATACAGGGTCTCAGCTCATATTTCAGCCTTATAATAAGTTGAGTTCTGATACAGTTAATATATGTTATACAGGCATTTTATAAGAAATTACTGTTGCAGTCTCCAGTCTCATCTTCATTTTCTATCTCTCTTCTTCCTTCTAAATTGCAGCAATTCAGGTTGCACATAAGACCAACTAAGGGATTAATATGGAACACTAGCAGGAAATGAGTAATATATGCCATTTATCTTCATGAGGAAACAATGCACATTCTTACTGATGATTATATAAACATTGACATTATTAGCTATTGCACTGTGAGTTTTTTCCTGGTGATTGATGCCTCACTGGTGCAAGAGGCAGCTCTTTTTTTGGGGGGGATGCCATAATTTTTGCTCCTCCTGCCCAAAAGAAGCACTTCGCAGCAGTGGAGATAGGAATGGAAGTAACTTGAAGTAAAGGAAAGTTGATACAGTATACAAAGTCCATAGCACACAAACAACTATAGTTGCACTATATCCTGCAAGTTCAATAATTTTCTTATTTTTGGCAACTAGTTCAGAGATTACTGTGCAGAACCTGAAAAAGTTCTACACTTTACTCAAAAGTTTTGCGCAAACCTGTCTCTGTTTTTTATGTAGAAGCATGGTGTGCATTTGACAGAAACTGATGAGCGTTTTTTTGCTATCTCAGGGAAGTCTATACCCTTTCTCTGCAAGGTTCTTTTTAAAGCTCTTACAAGCTGGGAATCATAGAATGTCCTGAACTGGAAGAGACCCACAAAGATCTTCAACTCCTGTCCCTGCATATGACAACCCCACAGTTCACACCATGTGTCTGAGAGTGTTGTCCAGTCTCTTCTTGAACACTGACAGATTTGGGGCTGTGACACCTCCCTGGGGAGCCTGTTCCAGTGCTCCGCCACCCTCTGGGTGAAGAAGCTTTTTCCAGTGTCCAAACTGAACCTCTCCTGGCACATCTTCCTGCCATTCCCTCAGGTTCTGTCATTGGTCACTAAAGAGAAGAGTTCGGTGCCTTTCCTTCCTCCTCCCCTTGTGAGGAAGCTGAAGACCACAATGAGGCCTCCCCTCAGTCTCTTCTTCTCCAGGCTGAACAAACCAAGTGACTTTAGCCTCTCCTCATATGGATTCTCCTCCAAACCCTTCAACAACTCTGTAGCCCTCTTCTGGACACTCTCCAGTAGCTTTATATTCTTTTTATCCTGTGGTCCCCAGAACTGCACACAGTGCTCCAGGTGAGGCCACACCAGTGCAGAGCAGAGTGGGACAATCACCTTCCTTGCCCGGCTGGCAATGCTGCGCTGGATGCACCCAGGACATGACTGGCCTCTTGGCTGCCAGGGCACCCTGCTGGCTCATTTTCACCTTGCCATTGACCAGAACCCTCAAATCCTTCTCCATGGAGCTGCTTTCCAGCATCTCATTCCCCAGTTTGTATGTACAGCCAGGATTGCCATGTCCCAGGTGCAAAATCTGACACTTGCCCTTGTTGAACTTCATGCAGTTGGTAATTGCCCAGTTCTCTAGTTTGTCCAGATCCCTCTGCAGGGCCTCTCTGCCTTTGAGAGTGTTAGCAGCTCCTCCCAAATTAGTGTAATCAGCAAATTTATTAGTATTCCCTCAAGTCATCCCATCCAAGATCTAAAACATAAACAAACAAGCTTGCACAAATATCTTTCACTTAAAAGAATGGCATTTAGGATGCTTTATACTTTTAGGTCATTTTTTTTGTAATAAATTGAGATGAGGGAGAAGAGGGAATGAAAGAGTCTCCCTAGAGCATTGATCTCCCCTCCGGGAAGTGAGGCTGCAAGTCAGAATCTCGATGGTATGATCCACGCACGTAGCGTTCTGCAGAGGTAGCAAGGGGCCTTGTCTCTGTCTCCAGTGACTGGGCAGGCTTAACATCCTCGCCACATCTCCCGAGGGTATGGGCTACCAGTCGTCATCAGTCATTCATGACTACATAATCAAAACCAATCAAATTAACATTAATTCACATATACATACTTCGTCATACCTACCATTAGAATTGTAGCAGTAAATAAACCAGAAAGACTCGACTAGCATAAAAATCTACATAAGATTAATTTACTATAAAATAATTCTGACTTTTAACAAACAGGTCTACAGTGTCATCTTGCTGTGTTCTTTTCAGTAAGTGAAACAATCCTCCTAAGAGTCAAATACAAAAATACAAAATATACCTGGAGAGAAAAACCTACTTTATGCTATAATAAACCTCAGTGGTCCTTCAGAATGCTCTTGATATGTTTCAAGATACACTCTTGTGTTACTGGTCAGAGAGGAGGAAAATACTGATCTCTTATCTGGATCCTACAGAAGTCTTGTTGATTTCTGGAAATAGAGTTACAGGAGAGGGAGTGCATCGAAAAGCATCTTTCTGATTTGGAAGTCAGAAAATACTGATTACCAAGACAGATGTGGGGATTGAAGCAGTATTTCCTTAATTAAACAGAAATATGATGGTAGATTATAAAGCAGAAGTCAGAGAAGACGGAAAGATGAGTGGAAAACAGATTCAAAAACTAAGCTTAGAACATTTTGGTTTGGTTTGGTTTGGTTTAATTTCATTTGAAATGTTGGTGATACTGCATGAGGAATAATACATCTGTGATTCTGTGCAGTATTATATTGTTTTTAGGTCACTCAAGCTGTGAATAAAGCAAGAACCTCTGGGGAGACTTTTCTTTTGTAGATCTGGCCTCCTGATGAAATATATTTTGTTCAGCTGTGGTGACATGGGCTTTCTACAGGCCTTTGTATCCGTTTCACTCACTCTTTCAGAAAATTTTAATCCATTTTAATTATGGATATGGGAATAGAAAAGGTGCTTACAGCATCTCAGGGTAAGGGAGAGAAAGTAGCTGAAGCATGAGTTAAATATTGGCCTGTAAGTGACCAATTAAGAATATTCTAGCTCATAGAAAGGAAAAATCAGTCTTATCTCTGACCTTGCAGCACTTTAATTTTGGTGAAATGTCATACACATTGCATCTGTAACTAGCACAATGTCCAGCTGTATTCTTGGACCTTTTCACAATGGTAGCTGATGATCTAATTCAGTCCTAGCTGTGGAATGTTCCATTGACTTCAGTTTTGCAAACAAAGCAAGGTTTTCCTGTTACATTATTAAAATGCTGGCAATAACTGTAAGGTTAACTTATTAGCTTCATCAGCGTTTGTAATTTCAAAGGATGACTGAATCAGTTAGGATGGGACAGGACAGAATACAAGGCGAGAAAATGAAGACGCTAGAATTGCCCACATGAAACTCTACAAGCAAAGTCATGACAGCAACAGAAAGCAGGATGGGCCCTGGGACTAAAATACTATAATGAGGTTTAAGACATAAGAAAATGTGGATGCTACCACTGGTAGCTAGTACTAGAAGCTGCATGACCTTAAGAAAGCCCTTTGAACTCTCATTTCCTTAGTTTTCCATCTCTTTCTGTGTTAGATTTTATTTCTCTTCCTCTGTTTCAAGTAACAGATTACTGATATTATTTGAGTGCTAAGCAGTTAGTGCTCTGACATATGATGAATTGCAACAACTGAAAGAAAAAAAAAAAAGTTTAAAGATGCCTCCAGCTTCCAGTGGCTACAAAACAGTGAAGCTGTCTAATAATCTTCTTAGCACAGGTCTGCCCACATTCAAAGTAAATCCTCTTCTTTGCTCTGTTTCAATGGCAAAAGCCCCTTCTGTCCCAAACAGCTGAGTCAGGTAAAACAAATATGCTCAGCAATACATGATTGGTTGGCAAAAAGCGCATTACTAGGGAGGACAGTTACATATGTTGTTTGGCCAAAAGGGAGTTTTTTTAAATACCAGTTTATGAAGCCTGCAGGTAGACTTGGATGAAATAAGTTAACAAAATAATTTGATTTTGAGACAGTGAAATCCACTATTGCCATACTTCGTTGGCCAGCTAACTGGTTTTAGAGCTAATGCCCCATCTATACACAAGAATATAATTTATTCTCTGAATGTACATTTTTACTTGCTATACCTGGCTGCAGACACAATTGCAGGTTGTTCAGAGAAACCTTAAACCCTGGAATGAGTAACAAAACCAGAAATATTTTTTTACATCTTTCCTCTTGGTATAATTTATTCATACACACACACATACATGTACAATGAAATGCACAGAATCAGAAGTCTTTCCATTGAGAATTTTGTTCACCTGATTTTCTATGTTCACCACAGGAAATAACCCTTTTCCTTTGATGTCCTCAATATCCTGTCATCATCCCATCCAAGATCTAAAACAAACAAACAAGCTTGCACAAATCCCTTTCACTTAAAAGAATGGCATTTAGGATGCTTTATACTTTTAGGTCATTTTTTTTTTGTAATAAATTGAGATGAGGGAGAAGAGGGAATGAAAGAGTCTCCCTAGAGCACTGATCTCCCCTCTGGGAAGTGGGGCTGCAAGTCAGAATCTCGGCGGTATGATCCAGGCACGTAGCGTTCTGCAGAGGTAGCAAGGGGCCTTGTCTCTGTCTCCAGTGACTGGGCAGGCTTAACATCCTCGCCACATCTCCCAAGGGTATGGGCTACCAGTCGTCATCAGTCATTCAAACTTTTCCTCTGCCTCCTCTTCGGTGACGCAGGTCTGCACTGCAGTTTAGTCACACCAGAGACACTGCGCTACAGCTTTACATATTTATGTGCAGGGAGTGGAGAAAACCAAAACAGAACCAGCACCACAATCTTGAGAATAAACTCATGACGTGACTCCATTTCATTTCTATCCTGTAAGCACTCCTACCTATTTCACATTCATTTTACCAAAACTTCACTTATCTTTTTTGTTACTATTCCTCATTCTTTGTGTGTCCTTCCTTCCTTTTTGAACAATCTGTGCTTTGTTCTTAACAGCATGTGGTTAAGCCTGATTCCTGGAAGCAAAGTACCAGTATGAGTCTCACCAATGACTTCCAAAAGGAAGAAAGATGCCTGATTGCTCAGTACAGATATATTTGCAATGCTCTTGAGGGCATGCTTTCTCACCTTGGCCAGAAGCTCTGGCTTGGTTGCTATCCTGGCCTATACCACTCCAAAAGAGTCTATTTGACTGGTGAAGTGAGCAATTTATTTGCTCTTTAGCACCAGTCTATACAAGGTAGTTTCAATGGCAAGTTTAAATTTAGGTCTCAGTCACAGAGATTGTGAAGATATCAGAGATTTTTATGATGTGCAGTCACTTTTCATGCATAAGCATGCCAGTAATATAGCAGAGACATAATTACTTTCAAAAAAAGTTTGTTACACAAGACACTTTTCTAGATTATTAAAGTTATATTCCCACTACAAAAGTCTCTTAAGCAAATATGAAATAAAAACAGTTAATTTTTTATACAACTAGAAGCTCCAGGTAGTAATATATTTACTGAACTACTGCCTGATCTGTTAAATGAATCAAAATCTGAAACAAGTAAATCTGCTGGTTATTTTTACATTCTGAGGCAAATAACCTTGTGATTATATCATCGAAATTGAGAATATATTGTCCTTTAAATTGCTGTTAACATCATGTTTGTTATATTGTGCTGCAAACTTTCAAATAATCAAGAATCACATTACTATTCTAGTAATGCTCTCTTCTGCCTTACATCAGCAGGAAATCCATGGCATGCACATCTGTGAGACAGACCAGCAATGGTAGTGTTGTTCCTGACTTGCTATATTCTCCTGAGCTGGTAATTTTGTGCAATACTAATATCTAAGCTATAAAATACATCACTAGTATAAACACCTATGGCAAAATTCTGTTGAATTGAGGCAGTATGCATAACCACAACCCAAAACAAGCTACAAGCACTCAGAGAGGTAGCTGCAGAATATAGCTTTCCTATCAGCTTTCCCTGGAAAACTTGGCACACTTTCTAAGTCACTTCCCTCAGTTTTAACTCTGGAAGAAGAACCAGGGTTCACACAAGCACTATGCTGGTACCAGTATTAACGTATGTCATTTTGGGGCATAGTAAATTCTCTGCATTTTCCAAATTTTTCTAAATATTATCCAAAATTAGTGATGCATTTTAGCATGAAAAGTGATGAAGAGTCAGTTATGAATGAAAGTATTTTCTAAGGTTGCATTTTCTTTTTCTTACCCTGTAGACACAGATTAGACCACTACAAAACACAGTTTATGATTCAGTTTATGAAGTTCACAGAGAAGTGATATGTTTTGAGTACAGTGGATAGACACCTGTGACATAAAGTTACTTTACAGATCTTCAAACATGCCCCATTGCATCAGGTTGTGGAGGAAGAAGATCATTCTGTGTTTTGTCTATGTGAGTAAGTATGACTCAGTACTACATTTCCAACAGAAATATATTTTCAACAAAGATTTTTCATTAAGGAAAAATCAACATTGGTGACTCCACAATTTAGGACACTTTAAATTTCAGCTGTGTGCCCTTCGCTGAAGGGGAGGCCAAATGTTGTAACTGTCACTCTTATACTTGGATCAGGAAGGAGCAGGAACCCACCATATCAAGCATCAGAGATAAACACCTTGTCCTCCATATCGTTAATAAACAAATTCAGATAACCTACTTTTAGAAACACAGTATGTGATTTTCAGTATGTCCTATCTGAGGCCAAAAATGTGCAAACGTCTGTCTTAGTGTCTTATTTGCTATCTCCCACGAGTGGAAAAAAAAAACCCACAAAAGTATATATAGTAGTATATATAATATCCAGGCTCTGACACTGGAGTTCTACATTTATACAGAATACAGCAGTATATTTCCATCCTCTGAGATGTAAAACAAACAAACTAAACCAACCAAACAAAAACCAACTGTGTTTTAATATTGCTTGTTGGAATACTGTCAACCAAAAATGTTAATAGATTGTTTAATAAATTTGTATTCCAGCAATAGTAATTTACCAAGAAGGCTTTTTTCTAAAATCACTCATTTAGAAGGAAAATAATAATGTTTATTTTTATATTCTGATAGTTGCCAGATGTAGGTTACAAAAAATCTATATACACTTTTCAAAAATAAATGTGCAAGATTCTCAATAGATAGACACTCTAAAGCACAATTGCTTTGAGTTGAAAAATCACTAAAAAACTTAAAAAGTTTTTGTGCAGATATTTGTCCAGTAAGGCTCTGCATAGTAGGAGTTACTTCCTGGCTAACAGATCTATTTGTGTGAAACTGGCAGGGCCCCCAAAAGCAGAAACATTTGCAGTTTTTAAGTCACGTGAGAACTATAAATCCCAGTTCATATTCACAACTAGTTTGAAGGTTGGTCTTGCATCTTATATTTTTATTTGTCTGGGCCTCTGTCAGCTACTGCTTGTATGTATTCAAATTTCATATTTGTTTTTATTTCTTTGTCTATGGCAGGTCAAATCATCCTCTGGTAGACTGTGATGTACATTTATTAAGATCAGTGGATTTATGCCAGATTATATCTTGTGAGGATTGTCCTAAATCACTGTAGTTCCCTTTATTGGTTTTAACTTTTTATGACATTCAGAGCATTACAACATGATATTTGAACACTACTTACTCATGAAACTTCACTGGTTATAATCTTCACAAGTATTTAAATGAAAGAGTATTCATTTTAGGCATAGTCACCCTGCTCTGAGACAGTGTAATGGAACAGGTAGCTTTCTAGGCTCTCTTTCACTCCACGTTCCTACATGACTGAAGGTTTCACAACCAAGATATTAAGATTTTACTGAGGTATTGCTGTTTTTGCTAATAATTTTGTTATCTTTATACAACTTTGTGTCAAATAGGCTGTACTAACAGATGTGTATGTAGGATATACATAACATCAGGACTCTGTTCAATACTTCAGTGGAAAGAATATGGTTTAAAAATGCATTTGGAACCTGATGGATTTTCTTTTTCTTGACTGTCTTCATCTCATGTTTTCAGAGGGATACTTAAAGAAATCTATCCAAAGTATTTCCAGAGAAAGTAACAGCTAGAACTTAATTTCAATACAGCATGGCAGTATAACCACATAGATTCTCATAGAATTTTGTAATAGGATTCTGGAATTAAATTTTTCAGTATGGCCTATACCTGTTGGGACATGAGTGAGGGTAGGCATACGTACTTTAGATATGTTTTTAACCTTGAAAGTTAAATTCAAAGGCTGAAACAGTGAATCCTCTTGCCCTAGTGATGCGTTCTTTCAAGATGGTTTGCTTCAGCTGAGTTTAGCCGACCTTGTGCATAACTCAGTAATGGAAGACTGAGCAGGCCTCAGCCGCCCTTCAGCTCCTTCTAAGCTTTAGGAAAACATATCAATTTTTCCTGCACATTCATTTGTCTATTAATGTTATTTAATTAAAAATGTTTTCAAATTGCTTTCTTGAAAGGATCTGGCTATGGGACATGAATAAATGAGACACTCCACTTCTCTTTAATAAGCTAGGGAATACAGTGTTCCAAGGAACTTCCAAGGAACAGCAATGCCACTGAAGTGAGGCACATTTGTAAAAACTTAATTTCATAAAAGCAAATGTCAAAAAAAGTTTTTACAAAAAGAAATAGAAGCTATCACTGACAGCATTAGTGCAGTCTAGGAGACAAAGACATGGAAGTGAACGGATGGTTATCTGCAAAACCGTGGCTTTCCACTCCTAGTGTTGAAAGCAGCAGTTTTCACAAACTCTTTATCTAAGAGTCTTTACTAAAGAAAGAAGCCCAGGTTCCTAACACATCAAGTGCAATGCTTGTGTGTTTTCAGGGACTGAGACCCAGCTTACTTAAAATTTTTGCAGAGTGTGAACAGAACTAGTTATTTCACCTTAAGAAAAATCCACTATAATAAAACAGAAAACCCAGACACAAGCTCTTGAGGAGATTTTTTCTTCCAGAACTCCAGTGAAAAAATAAGTGATCACCCATTAGGGATTGCTTAGGAGTCTTCAAATATGTTTTCAGAGTATTAGCCAAAATGTTAAAGCATTTGTCAGTTCTTACAGTGTTTAATCTGGTTTTGGCTTGTTTTTTCTTGCCGTTGTTGTCATTTGTTTGTTTGTTTGGTGGTGGTGGTGGGTTTTTTTGATAATCATAAATTTTATCAATTGGAATGTTGCTTGAGAAAATAAGTGTTTTCTTATCCAATGAAGCCTGCACATTGTATACTATGGACAACCCCTCTCTTGCAACACTTTTATTTCTTACACAAAGGACATACTAATAGCCCCCCTAGTTCACAGTTATGAATAGAATAACCTTCTATACTGTTATTTCCCCCTGCTGTTAATAGCGTTTAATGGAAATGTAGCTACGTCATTTTATAATCTACAGCATGAAATTCACAATGAGACTGATTGTTAGTGTTTTGCCACTCTGCCATCCTGAAAATGAGTTTTACTATTTGAAATTGTGGTTTCATAGAGCTAATATTTTCTTTCCTAAAACTGTGATTGTATCTGTGGTATGAAGGAAAGTCCAAGTAAGAGAAGGCTGGCTGAAAATAATTCGTACAAATGCAACATTTTACAGGTTTAGCACAAGACATTGCAGTTAAGTGCAGCCCTTCAGTCAGTGAAATAAAAAACTCAGGGTTAGCTTCTTGGGTTCCTATATAATGTGAGGAAATACTTAGGTGTCCTAAAAAATCTATAGTGAAGTGGTAACCTGTAACATCCACAGGCTGAACAGAAAATCCTCTAAATTTAACCTATAGGAAGTACAAGGAAAGGAGGAAAGAAAGGCAGACATATTGAACCTTTCAGTTCTCCAAGGTTTATATGCTAGAATCAGGGCTGAAGGCCCATCTTTACACTTAAGAATACAGAGATGGAAATCTTCTCAAAAGGATATGGTCTTTTTTTTTTTTTTCTTTCCTTTAATCAATGGGTCATGACACAACACCGTATCCAACTTACATGCTGGGGTGCTGTTGCCACATTTAGTGGTAAGACAACTTTCCAAGAGACCTGCTACCTGGAGGCTATTACTATAGCGTCACCTGAACAGAGAGAAGCTTCAACCATATGCTTCCATCAGAAGACAGGCACTGACGCTACGTAGGTGTTTCACTGAATCCCTACTTATCAGCTCCTGAAAGCAAGAAAAACAATATGACAGCAGTTTTCATCTACAGGCATTTCTTTTCTCCCTATAACTTGCTTCCATAATATCCAGAAGATAGACTTACACACACACAATTCTTCTATTGATGAAATTCCATGTTTAACTATCTTTGCACTCAAGGCTATTGGTCTTGCTCTGTCTCTACTGTTTTCCTGGGTCGTCTGAGCAAGTATCATCACTAGCTTCTACATCCAGAGCAGTCCAAACAGTTCAGAACCATGGGAGAGCCATCCCTCAGCACACTTTACAGTATCTCTGTAAACACCCTATACAATCAGTAAAAGAGGACTGGCTTGGCTAGCTGTGGAGGAAGCGTCTAGGTTCCTCCTAAACCAATTCATCACATGGAAGAAATTTAATGAGACTATGCCAAGTGTTTCTCACTGACCTTTGAAAAAAAGACAAGCTACAAGAATTGCTGTTAGTTGCTCTGAATGCTCAGGCAATTATAGCCTGTCATCAACAGTCCACCTGCATTTGCACAACTGTAGATCCTGCTTGATTGATAGTTCAATAAAGGTGCAATACTACAGTGAGTTTGGCAGATTATCTAATTAGTTCTACATCTGCAATTGGGTATCTTTATTTATAGTCTGAGAGAAAGGAAGAGTACCAGATTCTGTGGAACATGGTAGAAATGAGAAAAATGCCTTGTCTTCTTTACAGTGCTGTTGCAAAGCTCAGTTACTTAGTATTTAAATACTCAGTAATAAACCTAAAGTACTAAGTAAATATTAAACAGAATCATTACATTTTTTTTTCTCTTTCTTTTACCAGTGTTGTAACTTCATTCTTTTATATTAATTTTGAACAGATGATTGACTTTACAGAGAGAAACAAAGCAAGAACTGGCGTCCATCCTGTATCCTACCACTGCTTGTCATGGCACATACACTCTTAGTCACATTATATATTTGTTGCTGAATAATCTCCTCCAATATTCATCCTTGTCCAGAATATTAAATTTTGTGACCTTTTGCATTTCCTGAGTGTAATAATTAGCTTGTAAGGAACCCACTGGAAGCTAGCCTATGACAAATCCAGCTATCTGGATTTTCAAAAGGTGTGAATGCATGAGTCAAGTCATAAACAATTGCTTTAAGCCTGGCACAACACTGGCAAATTTACCCCTAGGTAAATCGTGGCTAAATGTTGCCACTTTTTGAATCACTTATTTTTCAGTGATGGTTTCCCACACTTTAAAATGTAAATCTGCTCACGCATACATAGCTGCTACAGTGTGATTTGCTCCAGCTTCACAAGCTGCCTCTTTTCATGTGTTCCTGAATGCAGCTACCTCTAAAAAAATGATGTTAGGATAGAATAAACAGGCTCTAAAAGTTAAACAATTGTTTGTTCAGTAGACTTTGCTGCCAGATTTTGTCTTGTTCTAGACAATCATTTGTATGCATAGTCTATTAAGGATTTATATGCAAAGGATAATTTGGCAACACTACTCTTCTCCCTTTATCTTCCTGCATCTCTTCAGTCTATAGATATTCTTTCATGGTTTTGTAACAGAAAAGCACCTGATCTCCTTTTATTTATCTATTTATTTATTTGTTTATTTTCAGTATGTCTGTGGTTAGTTTTCTGAAATCTAGGATTATTTTGTAGTTTTATCTTGAAATTGAGTAATGGAAGTACTTTGCAAATACTTGTAATGTAGCAGCAGTACAACCCTCCAACAGGCAGAAAGGACTACTGCTAGGCTTTCTCAAAACATTTTAATGTTTACTATTACTTCTCTTTCTGTAAACAAATATTCTTGCACAAGGGAAAAAATAACCTTTCAGAGTGATGTATCTCACTAGAGATTGTATCTGCAGCTTAGTCATCAGGTCTCTCAGTAAATATAGCAGAATTTAGTGGTGAGGTAGGATCTACAATCAGTCACTGCTTAATGCAGTTAAGTATAAACGATTAATGTCAAACCACTGTTTTACTACACCAAATTCTTAGGAGACAATTTAAAGATGGAGTCTAAGGCTGTCCTGGTTTTGTTAAAAAACAAGTTTCTCTTTTAGTGAATTTGCCTGTCAGCTAAAGCCTTCCATTTAGCTGCATTTTCCTGGGAACCAGATACATGTTTTGATAAACATAGCAATGGAATGCGAAGTTATTGAGAAGCATGGATGGACATCTCGCGAGAGAGGCAATGAGAAACACATGACCAAGAAACTGACCAACTGTGTATAACATTCCATTCACGTGAATACTCCGTATAGAAATGGGAGATCATGAGGATCTCATGCCTTTTTCCCTTTTGCTTATGGCCAACGTTAGGAGAGGATCTTGCTAAGTCGTCCCTGTGAACTGAGGCCCAGTGAGAGACTGAATCCAGCTCTAGTTGGCTGCAGAGTCCAATTCAGGACTCTGGGTGCCAGCTCTGCAGTTGCTGAGATTTTCAAGATTGGTTTTGTATATTTTGTATTATTTTCTCTATTCTTATTAGTAGCATTAGTAAAACATTTTTAATTTTTCCAACTCTCTTCTCTCTGTCCTTCTTTTCCTCCTGATTGCCTGTCCTTAGTGGGAAGGGGGGAGAGGGAGGGGCAAAAGGGGGAAGTGGGGAGGGAGAGAAGGTTAACAATACATCTGCCAGGGTTTTATTGTCACCCTACAATCAAAAGCCTTGACAAAGGCCCAGTTCAAATCTACTATAGTTTTTTTGCAAGTCTTGTTTCATTATTACCATAGACTTCTGACATTTTTTTTTTCTCAAAACCAATCAAAAAATTGATAATAAAGGAAAAAAATCCAACCTATGAGAGAGACCTATGTTGAGATCTTTGAGGCAAAGGGTGCCAAGATTGGTTATTTGAATTGGAACATTCAGATTAATGACACCACCAGTAGTCACTCATACATACATTCAGCCATGTCAGATTTCTCCAATGCTTTGAGACCCAAAGGCTAGTGTATATGCAGGATAGCAACACCCAAACAGATGAGACAGCTACAAGAATAAATATTTTCTGCTCTGAAACTATGTCTTATTAGAAATTATTTGCAATGATATGCAATATATGGCATCACTCTATGTAATACAGTTTTAAGAATAATTTATCTTAAAACACTGATACAATTTATTGTTTTCTTCTGTAAGTATTGATGTAGCAGAGCTAGAAATGAACATCTTCCTTTCACAGGAAAGGCATTATATAAGCAGCAGTGTCTCCAAAAGCTTCCCTCCTCTGTAGTCTGCAGAGATCATTTATTGCACACAGCAGTTAAAGTTTTGCTAAGTGTGGTAGCTGAGATAACTGGATTTGTGGCATATGTCTGTTTGCCTGGATAAAATTAAGCCTCAAATGTAAATGTATTTGTTTTGTTGTATTTTTGCATTATATTGAGGTACAAAAAATGCATTAACTACAGCTGTGTTATGTATCTATATAACATGTATACAGCTCACAGGGACTCTTTTTTAAATTGGAATTTATCTTGGTGAGTGTTTGAAAAAAATCTTGGAAAAAATGATGACTAAGATTGCAGCCTGAAGGGGATCATGGGCGGATTTCTGTCGTCAAAAGAGATCTTCAGAGACTTTCATCCTTCATGCTGCCAGCATGCTGCTCCATTTGGAAAGTAAAATCTCCACGTGGCTCTTCAGTATCTGATGCAGTCTGTGTCTTTATGCCAGAGAATAATGTAAAGGATAGCATTTTGTTCTGCCTAAAATAGAGGGAAAAAGGAAATAAGTATCTGTGGCAAAAACAGAGTAAACGGTGCTTAAAGCAAAGAGCTCAAAGCCTGAAATTGATCACTCTTATCTAAAATAATTCATAAAGGTCAGTAGCTTATATCTTGATGACTTAATATTTATTATAGCTGTTTTCCAGTAACAATATTGTTGTGTTATGGAAGTATAAGCAAGAAGACTGCATGACTCAAAAGCTTTTAGGACACATTCAAACAATATTTTCTCACAGATCTACAAATGGCAGGTGGTGATTGCCTGCATGGCTAAGACATGGATAATTAAAATCTTCAAGATATGATTTCCACAGTTCAAGAGCTCAAGACATTGAATTAAGTTTATTCTTGCATACAACAAATTCCAAGTGCATTACCATGAGATTGTTACCACAGACCAAAAAAAATCTTTTGATAAAACTTTCAGGTCAAAAGTCTAAATTTAGTTGCTTTAGCATGCACCTAATTTCCAAATGCTTAAAGTCTTTGCTGAATTGGGACCTAATGCAGAAGATTTAAAGAAAGGATTTGCAAGCTAAAGAAAACCACTCACTGTTTTATTACCCACAAAAACACTACAATAAATCATCTTTCATGAAAAAAGTATATTCAGAATATTTTGCTTTTAACCAGGAAGTCACTAAAGTAAAAGTAGATACCAAATCATGCAAGAAGGAATGTTGTGGTTTGACCCCAGCCTGCAACTAGGACCACAGTAGCTGCTTTCTCACTCCTTCTCCCTCACCCCAAGTGGGATAGGGGAGAGAATTGAAAAGGAAGGAAGAAACTCATGGGTTGATATAATAATAGTTTAATAAGACAATAATAATGTAGTAATAATAAGATATAAAATAAATTATACTCGATGCAATTTCACACGAACTTTCTGCCAAACAGCCAGTCCCACACAGGAGAGCACCCTTGTCCTAAACAGCCAACTCCAGTGAGAAAGCAAAAGGCAACAGGCCAAAAGCTAACTGCAAATGGCAGAATAGGAAAAGGCCAAATTCCAACAAAGATCCAAATGGAATGGAACTGAAGTCCTGAATGGAACTGAAGCAGAATGGAACTAACTGAGCTAGGTGGAAAACCTGAACTCCCCAGCCAGAAAATCCAGTTCCAGCTTTATACCAAGCATGACACTAACGGTAGAGAACATTTCATTGACCACTTTGTATGTCAATCTGGATGCTGTCATGACTGTGCTCCCCTCCTAGCTGCCATGTACCTGCAAATGGAAAGCTGAGGAAGTCCTTGGTTTCCTTAGCAACAGCCAAAATATCAGTGAGTCCTTACATTATTTTCATACCAACTTCTAGAACACAGTGTAGCTACTGAGAAGAAAGCACTATGCCAAGGAAATGCAATGTTATCTCACTATTTTCATCTTAAATCCAAAACAAAAGATTGTGCTAGCTACCAAAAATAAAAGATTCTAACTGCATAGAAAATTACCTGGATTTCAGCTAAACCAGCACAGTAAGAAATACTTTTTCAACTCAGTGAGGTGAGTTTTACAGGAAGCTTAGCACTTTACAGGATCTAGTGCATGTTTTGTTTATTTTTCTTCACTTCACACTAGGAGGCTACAGCATAAGTCACAAAATAAAGTTCAAAAGGCATTTTATTTTTCTATGCTAGGAAATCTCACATTCAAAGAAAAGGACACTTTAAGTTTAGTCTTGGATTTCAGAAGAGGAGGAGGTAAAAGTTAAATACCACATATTAGTGTATTCATTTTTATTTGCTTTGTGAAGCAATAAGAAATCACTTTGGTACAGAGGTCACCAGGTGGGTAATAGAAATGAAAGTTAAAAGGCATTCAAATAACAGTCAAAGTAATGAAAACAATATGAGCAAATGGAGGTAAATACAGTAGAATTATTTAGAGAAACATTAAACATGAAGCCTAAGGTAGATTGTCTTATGTTTACCATAATGAAAAATAAAATAGTCGGCTGATTCTACTCAAATTAATGACTTCAGTACAAAAATACTCATGAAAAGCCGAAATTTTAATATCTTTGCTCTAATTTTGAAGAAAATGTTTAAAAACCAGAAACAAAATTTTAAATAATATCCTCTTAATAGACCCCAAGTTTGCTCCATTTCCCAAATACTTTTCAAAGTTCGTAATATAATTCTTCAATGCTTTTCTTTCTCTCTTTTTATTTTCAAACACTTTGATATATTTTATTAATGCCTATAAGCAGATGTTCTGCACTTACAGAAAGGACCTGCATTCTAGGGCCTTAATATTCTCATAAAACAGGATCTTCTAATTCATGGAACATTGACATACTGACTACTTTGAGCTACTTCTCCAAATTCTTGTCCATGCTTTCCTTTACAAATACTGTTTAGAGAATACAAATTAATCCACACCAATGAACAAATTTGCATATGAGCAGGTAGCATGGGAAACATTGCTAGAAGAGGTTGTAGCCCCCTGTGTCTGTGAGAGATTGTAAAGCAGCCGCATCCTTCTGTAAGCCACACCATTCCAGCCAGAATGAAAGGTGGGCGCAGACCTTTGGTATACTCCTCGCAAGGTAACAGATATGTGTGTCAGCTTGCCACTTCACAAAAGGACCACTGGAACACTTTGCTCAGGATAAGGTCTGAAAGTCTTAGACCAGGTCTTTGCAATTACAGTGTTCAGTTTCATGGGCCGGCTCAATAATATAGGGGAAGTCTGGCACAATCTTATATGAGCACTCTGAATGATGAAGAGGTCTACAAAGAAACGCTGGCATGACTCAGCAAATCAGCAGGAGCCTCTAAGTCATCATTTCTGTTAAAATAGCTTAATATTTCCTGTCATCAAAGAATAAAACCATCTTTGGGATACTTTAATCACTAATTGCTTGCTATGTATATGCATCAGAAAGGCAAGTTTTCACCTTCTGAAGAAAAAGTACCAGGCATTTATAATAAAAACAAGCCCAAAATCCAGTGATGTGCTTTACTTTGGGAAATGTGAATAGGCATCATAGAATTAACTCATGAAGTCCATGTATCTTGCATTTTATACAAATAAGAAAAATCCTTTGTCATGATAATATATCTAGCTTTTGTAGAAATACTGTAGAAATCCATCACAGGCCCCATTACCCAAGTTTGGTTTCATAAAGAAGTTGGTAGATCTATATATACAACAAGGTATTACCTTAACCTGAAGAATCACATCTTACCATATATATTTTTATATTTTAAAGTATTGTTAAGCCAGTCTGGCTTAACAAATGAATGCTTCATTACATTGCCCCTGGAATATAATGGATTTGGGCAGTTGACCTATGTAGATGGATCTCTCAAAGGTCTCCTGCATGAACCTGTTCAGCCAAAGATGCTGAGCAATGTTCACATGCCGTGGGCATGAGGTATATACGACACAGGTCATTTTATGACATGCCCAAGCTTCAGCTTGCTCTTAAATGTTACGAATTCCACTGAAACTGCTACCTTATTCAAGTACATTGGGACTCAACAGGCTTCCAACAACAATCAGTATGTCTGCCTTCCATTCTTCATCACCAGTAACTGACTGCTATCCTTGGCACCCACTCCTCGCAGGTTGCCTTACTCTGGCTTCCCATTATCTTGAGTGAGTAACCCCAGGGGCTGACACGGGAGTTGTCACAGCTCCCTCGGCTCTAGTCGGGGCAAACTTTCTCACCCCGGGAAAGGCCTGTTTGTCCTCGTTTGAGCTGCAGGTGCCCGCCGGCCTGCACTGCTGTTCACCGAGGAAAAGAGTGTACAAAGCCGCGCATGCTGCGGCCTCGCGGACAGGCTTTAGAATTCCCTCCCCCCAGAGGTTTTGCAGAGCGCTCCCCCCACTTCTCTCGCTACAACTTGCAACCACCGGCACGAACGGACTTCAGCCCCCGGGACTGACAGCACACGGACCCACCGGCTCCTGCCCGCAAAGCGCGGAGACAGGGACCGCAGCCAGCACTGAACGCACAGAGCTGTCCGGCCCCACAGGGGGGTCCCCGCTCAACCCACTGGCCTGCTCGTGGAGAACGCCCTGCTTTTCCAGGAGGACCCGCGACTCTGTCCCGGGCGACTGAGCCAGGACCCCCGGTCGGCGGACCAGGCGGGGTCGGCACCGCTCAGAGGGCAGGCAGACCTACGAGCCCGCCCGCGCCGCGGGAGGGATGGGGCGGTTTGTTCCCTCCCCCGGGCTCACACCGCTCGGACTCCTCTAAGCTGACCCGAGACCCACCCAAGCCTGCCTCCGGATCAGGAGTGCTACCGCCCCGCCCGTGCAGCACCGCCCGCTCCCGCCTTCTTCCCGCCCTCCCCCGGAGAAATGCGCAGGCAGACGTGAGAAGCGCCTCGTCCCCCGCGCCGGGCGGGGCGGGGCGGGGCCGCCACCAGGGGGCGGGGCGTCGGGGACGGGGCGGTCCTGCAGGGGCGGGGCCGGCGTGGCGGCAGGAAGGGGCTTCGCGGCGACGTTAGTCCCCGGTGTCGCCGCCGCCAGCAACGCTGAGGCATCTCGGCCAGCAGCCGGTGGCGCGCGTTGTCTGTCTCCCGTGAGTTTCATCTGCTTCGCCTTAGCTCGTGCGCGGGGGGAAGAGGAGAAGGGAGTTGGAGTTGTGGTGATTCGTCCCAGCCCCGCGGCGAGGGCCGGTCCCGGTCTCTTTTCCCGGTGAAAGGGTACCGTACCCCGGTCGGTGGCTGGACGCTTGCCTCCCCTGGCTGCACCGCCCTTGCCCAGGCACACGTGCCGCGGCGCCGCTCTGCACTGGGCGGGCCGCGCTCCCCGAGGCGCGGCGCCTCCTTGCGGGTATCTCTAGGGGAGGTCTGCCGGCCTCGGCGCGGGCAGGCTGTCTGGGGGCAGCTGTAAAGCCATTGCGGGCGCGGCTGTCCGGCTGAAGGCAGCTGGGGCCGCGGCTGTCCGGCTGCCGCGTCCGGCTCTACCCCGGCGGGCAGCGGACTGCGGCGGCTATGGAGCTGCGGTGCGGGTAGGCGGGGGGAGTCCCGTCCTGCCTGACGGAGAGCGCGCGTCGAGGTCTCACCGGGAGCCTCCCCTTTCCCCGTCGGAGCTTTGTGACCCGCGTAACGGAGACGGGAGGGACGAGCTTACCCGGGGCGCCAGGGGGCGGCCGGGGCGCGGCGCGCTCACCTCCCGCCAAAGTTTCCTGCGGCTCTCGGCGCCCTCGGCCCCTGCGTCCGTGGCGCGGCCAAAGCGAGGCCGGCTCCGGGCCGGGCGGAGGGCGGGGGAGAGCGGGGCGGCCGTCCCGGAGGCCCGTTCCTCGCGCTTGTCATGGGGTCCGACTTAAAGGGCCAGCGGCAGCTCGGGAATGGTTCGCCTGGGCGGAATCCGTGCCGCCTGCTGCGGTCATGGGGAAAGATGGCTGAACGCGGGAGAGCCAGAGCCCCTTCGGACTTTGGCAGTCATTTCTTCACTTCAAGATGTCAAGCCATGGAAAGCACTCAAGTGTTGACATTTTGTTAGTCGTGACTTCTGTCTCTTTTGAGCTGTGGTGGTATGGTTCCCATTAGTCTCTAGGAGTGGCCTTTTTATTTTTTTTTTAAGCCTCCACTGCTCGTTCTGTTAATTCTTTTCCATTAGATCTTATGCATTAGTTTTGAAAGATGTGTGTTTTATGTGTCAGTCTCTCACAATTTTGAATTGTGTGTATTTTTGAACACACCAGATAACAACTCAATTGCCCACACTTAGCTGTGCTGTGGGAATTGGTTTATGAACATGTGGGTCCCAAGCCTTTCTGGAGTGGTAAAAACACTGTCAGTTCTCAGACAGTTGGTTTTGTGAACCAACGCACAGGTAGGTGTACTGTTGACACATTATGTTTTATCATAGACTGTTTTCAGACTGCCTGCTGTAGGCTTGCAGATGAGTGCTCTTACAGGTTGCAATAAAAAGGAAAAATCACTGGCATTAATTAGAACTTTTTAGCTACTTATTAAAGGCTAAGTGTTTGGCATGTAAATGGAAGTCTTCTTATAACAAGACAGGTATTTTAATACCTCGGGTCTCTTAATGATACATCAGTTAATGTGAATAAAGCCTTTGCTTCCTTTTTGATTTGGAGTGTCTTTACAAGTGTTCCATTGTTAAAAGTATCAGTAATAAATCAAACTTTTAGAAATTTACAGTTCAATCCCAAAATGTTAACTGAACATATTTTTTTTACATTATTTATATGTTAGACTCTTATTTATATTTCTGTTTTGTACTATGGATCTGAAATCAGGAGTCTGTCTTGTACTGTAAATCTGAAATCACGAAATTATTTTAAAAATAACTTTACTGATATATTGTTGCATGTTTGCTAATTAGTGCTTGCAGAAATAATGGAAATAACATATTCAGCTATTTTTTTTTATGTAGTTATGCCATCACTGGTGCAGGTGAAAGTGGAAGATCTGGGTGTTAAGAACTAACAAGTAGCCAAAAGCAGATAGAGAACACACAGCACTTCCCTTGACAAATGAAGGCAGAGGCCTGCACAAGCATGTGTGGAAGCAGGCTCAAAATAATCTCAGATCACCATTTTGGTGCTTTATCTGGTTCCTTTCAAGTAAGATAAACTCCAAACTACTTAATATCTAAACAAGATACATTTGGATCTGCTTTTTCTGGAAGTTATTTCTCTGTGTGTGACTCATACCACAAAATGTTCAATTTGTGAGGAGTTTTCTTCTCGATTTCTTACATATGAGTCCTAAGGAACTGTGGTGTAAAATGCATATGTGTCAAAGACTGACTTGTTCTCAGCATAATGCTTCCTTTAGCATGTAGCATTAGCTCAAAGGGAGCAAAGAGATGGGGATTTGTTCTGTAGTCCTCATTTTACAGATTGACAGAAGTATCCATGTTGCATACTTAAGAACAATGGCATGAACAATTAAATGAAGACTATATTTAAAAGTCATTTTTATGACATGCTGGTTTTCCATTTAACACTTAGTTGGATCTCATTATTACTGGTGATATTAGAGATGAATAAATCTCCTGGGATGCTTACATGTATAGTCGTACTACCCAGATTTACAGCTATTAGTACAAAAGAAGATTTGAAAAGTATCATAAATCAAACCAAACAAGTTAGAAAAGCTCTTTCTGGTTTATACCTGAAAACAACTTATAACAATTATGATTAAACACTTTATGAAGTAGTTTATACCATATTTACCATATTCCATATGGTAGATTATACCATATTAGTCTTCTTGTATCTTCAGAATCATATCTCATGTTGGTAGCTCTGAAGAAATTGTTGTTAGAATGGTTTACTAGTCTGGTCTGGAATGACAGTTTGTGTAGCCAGAATATTGAAAATAATTTTAAATAAATCTCTGCTTGAGGCATCATAGTTCAATCTCATCTTAAAGTGACAGAAAAGAAACACTGGACATGGTCTAACTAGTGAACTTAGTTGGAATTCTGTTTTTTCATGCTGCAGAACTTGGGTCAGTCAAATAAATACGGCATGCTTTCCCAAGGCACAAGTAAGTATCTTCTGAGTAAGTAAAACTATAGTTTGGAAGGAGATAGAACCATTGAGACATATAAAATTCATGGGCTAGTGCAATGGTAGCTTTCCTTTGTCTCCCTACTTGGTTTTGGTTTTGGTTTTGTCTTGGTTTTGTCTTGTTGGTTTTTTTTTTCCTATTGTAAAACACTGAGGACGTATGAAGTTGAAATGCTTCAGGCTGCTGAAAGGCAGTGAGGATTTAAAACATACTTCTTAACTTCTCCCTTCATTTTTCTCTGATAAGTGGAAGACTGTTCTAATGTCCTGTCAGTCTTACCTGTACTCAGATGCAGTTTCTTCCAGCTGGTCAAGGAAAGAAGGAGAGGGTGTTATTTATACACTGCCCAGGGGTGTTGAATCAAACTAGAAGTATTTTTAAAGATCTGAAAGATTTACCTGAATAATATTTTGATCCAGTATCTCATAGTTTTTTTAAATTATTGTATAGTTTATGTTAAAACAGATATTTCAATGCAATTTTGTACATTTGCTATTAGAAGTGTGTGGGAATGAAAGTGTGGAGCGCTTTGTATGTTGAGATTATGGTAAACTTCTGGAAGCTAAGATGAAATCAAGTAAGATTATGAGATATAACTGTGACCATGAGAGCAAAGGAGAAGTACTGACAAAGAAAAGTAGTGTAGGTGAAAATAAGAAGCAAAATTCGTGGTTACTGCTGGGTTTTGAAACAATGTTCTTCTGGTATACGTCTACAATTTTTAGGTTTATTATTATTGTTGTTGAGAAACAACACTCCATGCACTGTGAGCACTTACCATAGTTTTTACGGTAAGAGGTTCTCTCACTCTCCCTTCACTCGTCAATGTATTATATGATTGTTAATTAAAATACTCAATTAGAGGAATCCACTCTTATACACCAAGAAGTGTGTTTTGCTGAAGCCAAAAGACAATAAAGGATAACCTAGGTTGTTCCTACTGCAGTGATGAACTTCCTACATTTTATGCAACAGATGTCACTTGGCAAATGATCTGTTCTAAAATGTCACAATTCTGCAACAGCCAAATGGGATGTGTAATCAGATGAGGTTGAAAGAGTTTGAAGTGCAGCTGCTGACAATGGATCACTGAATAGACAGAAACGTGACTTTTATTTGAAAACAAAACAAAACCAAAACCAACCTATTTCATTAAGTTGTATTTGTTATCTCACATATTTGTATAATGCTTTTGTGCCCATGCTGTTGCAGTCCTACATTTGTGAAGACAAGGACAGATGGCTATCCCATCAGTCTGGCCAGGAATACTTGCAGTGACAAGAGGAAGAAGGAATGCTGGCTATCAAGTCCTCATAATGTTTTTGGGTTTTTCTTGACTGGTAATGATGTTATATGATCTTTGCTGTTTTATGTTCCTTTTTGACACCATCAACAATTATATTGACTCATATCACATATTTGCGGTTCCATGTGTGTGATGCAGTCTCACAGCTCCTTTCTGTTATCAATGTTCTTTCTTTGATTTTATGACTCCACCTGATCTCTTTATTTGCCAGAGATGCTCCATTTTTACTCCTGCTTTTCTGTTTTAATCTGTGCTGTTGTACATTGATGATCCTGGTGAACTAATACAATATTTGCTACATATATATATCTACCAAAACCAGATATCTCGAAAATTTATAGCCTGTTTTAAAAAAATCTATCTCTTAGTCAGGGTCCGTAGCGTATAGGTTTAATCAAGGCTGAAATAATTTAAAAACAAACAAAAACCAAAAAACTACAACCAAATATACCCCACAACTTTTTTCTGACACTTCCATTGAATGTTGCAAGTGGCCTGCTTATTTTCAGAGTCTTCTGCGTTAGTGTATACCTCATGTGTTTCATACATAGGGGAAAAAAAGAAAAGGATTATTAGTCTTTCATACTTGGAACAAGAAGAGATTGTTAGTCTCCTACTTGGGAACAAACAGGGATTATGAATAAATGTTTACATTGAATTTAAGAGTTATGAAACTTTTTTTTTTTTTTCAAAGGCACAGCACTAGATTAACCCTAGAGAACAATTATAAAACTGTGGTAGATTTGTTTCACTTTTATCCCTTCCACCCGCATATACGAATGAGTTTTTTCGTTAGCTGTACATTTGCTTTCTGCTGCAGGCCTGTAAATAAATAATGTCTTTCAATACATATGATAAACCAGTTATTCATCTTAAAAATGATGATCCTTAGCATACTGTTTCTGCCTAGTTTCAAAAACGTTCTTCTGATTTCCAGCCTAAGTTACTCACGGCCTTCATATACTCCTTTGTTCTTTTTTAGTATCATTCATTAGCTTAATTCTTAACTTCTTTCCCTGTGATTGATAAATGCTTTGGTTTATTTACAGAGAGCAATCATGTTTACTTTTAGACTCTATGTTGCTAGGCTGAACAATCCAGGCTTTCTTTGTCTCATTATGTACTGAGAAAATTAAGAGCTTGTTCAGTTCAGCTTGGAGAAGAGAAGGCTGAGGGGTGGCCTCATCACAGCCAACAACTTCCTCACGAGGGGCAGCAGAGAGGAAGGTGCTGCTCTCCTCTCTCTGGTGACCAGTGACAGGACACAAGGAGACAGAATGAAGCTGCATCAGGGGGAGTTCAGATTGGGTGTTAGGAAAAGGTTCTTGGCTGAGAGGGTGCTTGCTGGAAAAATCTCCCCAGGAAAGTAGTGATGGCCCATCGGAGTTCAAGGAGCATCTGGATGATGGTCTTAGTCATATAGTTTAGTTTTAGGAGGTCCTGCAAGGAGCAGGGAGTTGGAGTTGATAATCCTAATGGGTCCCTTCCAGCTTCAGATGTTCTATGATTCTGTGATTCCAGTAGCCCTTTCTTCTGCTGCCTACAGTTAGAACACATCTTCTTGTATGTGGTGATTGGGACTGTACTTGATGTTGCGTGTGAAGACAGTGATGCTAGTATAAGCAGATCTGTAAAGGAGAGAATTTGAAGTCACTAAATACCCCTTGAAATGGCCTTTTCTTGTTGCTATTTTTTATTTTGTGTACACCATAGTAGCTATGATCAAGTGATCACCTGACACATCTGTTCTTTCCAGCTCATAAACTGGTAGCTAAGAACAGACAGCCCTGAAGTATTTGACATAAAAGTAGAACTTAAAAAGAATAGTTACTTTTGTTGTTTTGATTCTTAAAATTACCCATTCATTTTTATGGCACTCTCATCTTCCTTTGAATGAGTAGTACCTCTTCAGCCCTGATTCAGCAGATTCTGTAGGTTGTATCCTATATTTTGTGCCAGTTTCCTTTATGCAAATACTAAGGCTATATTTTTGAAGTGCTCTTAGTTGATCAAGCTCTGTCACTTTACTGTTATTTCCATGCTAGTTGCAGCTGTCGTCATTTAACCACTCATACTGTTTTTTTTTCTCATCTTCTGATGCAGTTTATTTGCATTTAATAATTTTTTATGTGGTAGTATGGATGAAAATAGATGGAATTCATGCCCCCCAAACCAGCTCTACTGCCTTTTGTTTTTGTCTTGGGGAAGGATCTTCTGTTTCATAAAAGAAAGGTAGTGTGATCTGCCAAGATAATGTAAGTAAATTCACATTTAATTTCTTCTGCCACTCCATTTTTCCTTTCTCTCTGTCTCTAATTATTCTAAAATTAATTAATATCTAAAATTAATTAACGTACAGGTATGTAGACATTAAGTATAAGTAGCTTCAAGGTACATTTCTAAACTACAGGATGGTGGTCAGCCTTGTACATTTAAAAAGGCTGTTTGACACACCCCACAATAAGTTTCTGAAGTTGCAGTTTGAAACGTTGATGAATTACTCAATATCTTCTATGTCAGGGTTGAGGTGTTGCTTTGCTGTGAAGAGAACAGAGGATCAATAAGCTGAGATGAGAAGGAAACTTGAGGGAAAGCAGGTGAACTGAGTAGGAGTGGTTGAGTTGAAGGTAAATCCATTGAAGCAAGCCAATGTGCAGAGAAGTGTGATGTCTTTAGGTACTGTTGGGACTGTGACCCAATGAGGATGTACAACCAAGAGAGGGAGAAATCCTGTGAAGTCTGGGGATAGACTGACAAAGATATGGATCAGGTAATGAACTGGAAAACTGGAATAGGAGAAGGGCTTATGTGAACTATAGACCAAAAAGCTCAAGTGAAAGATGGAAGACTGAAGATTAGGCTAATGTGGAGTGGGATAGAAAAGACAAGGAGAAAGGAAAGAGAGACTGGAATGTGTTCTGTATCTAGCCTGTGTTGCAGCAAATGTGATACTTATGTCTCTGTTAACAGTTATTTAAAAAATTACATCAATAATTATTAAGTGTAGTTGAATGCATTGTTCAGTGAGGTTAATTGATGTGCATTCATAATCCAGCATCAGTGATACACAATTATCCTTACCTTCTTCATCCACACTTTCCAGGAAGCCATAGACTTTTCTTTGAGAAGCAGATGCCCATCTGTTGTCTATGATTCCTCCCTGTATCCCTTTCCTGCTGAGTCAACTCTGTGTGAAACTGCAGCTTTACATATGTACAGGTGCTGAAGTTGGTTGTAGTCCAATGTTTTATCCACAACAACAAATCTTAGTGCTTTGGCACCATTTTTTATTCTGGAGTGCCAGTGATTATTTTGTTTTACAAATCAGCTTCTTTTAATACAGTTCTCCTTGGACCTTGTTTGTGGGCCCTAAAGCTGGATATTTTCAGGAGTGAAGAAAAGGAACTTGAAAACTGATGAAGTCAGCTTTGCATGCTCACAGCAGTCTGTTTAAAGAGAAAATATGTTTGAAAGCTAGCATTCGTTTTAAATCAGCAATGCTGTGTTGCAGTCTTATGTGCTATATTGTGCAGTTTTCCGTAGAATATTTTTATTCAGACTGGTTAAATTCAGTTGATTTTAATTCCTGTCGCAAGGATGTTGTACCTTGAACTCAAGTTAAGGACCTGGACTGCATGATACTAAGAATCCAAATCTCATTATGGAAGAGACTAAGGATTTCTGCTGGATTTTAATGCATTTTTTTTAACCTGACTTAAACCAGATTTTGCTTTTTACTTGTTTACTGATGTTTGCATTGAAATAGTGTTAATATATTTTGATCATAAAATTACTGATTTTTAAGTATGTTAATGTAGAGTAGTCTTTTCAGAATATGTTTCTGTGATAACTGATTTTGGAGAACCTAGCTATTCCTATAAAAGCTATTCCTATAAAACATGGCTTTTTTTACATCTGACAGTTATGAGAATATTAAACAGTGATTTCTAGTGTTGTTCCATTTTGATGGCAAAAATGTTCTTACTCATCCTTTTTCTTTTTTTTTTTTTTTTTTTATTTTCCCCTCTCTTTGACTGTCTCACCCTGTTTTCTCCCTGTGAGAATACTATAGAATCACAGGATGGTTGAGGTGGGAAGATGCCTTTGGAAATCACATAATGTAACCCCATATACCTAGTCAAGCAGAGTCAGGTATATCAGATGCCCAGGACTCTGTTCAGCCAGGTTTTGAATACCTCCATGGACAGAGACTCCATAGCTTCTCTGGGCAGACTTTCCCCAGGTTTGATCACCCTCATGATAAGCAAGTATTTTCTTTGTGATTCATTTTATAACCATTGCCTCTTGTCTTGTCAATGGTCAGTGCTGAGAAAAGTCTGGCACTCTCTGCTTTCATCCAACACTGATCAATATGATGTTTATATGTAGTAATAAGATTCCCTCCTCTCCCTAGCAAGCCTCCTCCTCTTCAGGCTATAAACAGTTTCACCTTTCCCCATATGGGAGATGCTGTAGTCCCTTAACTGTCTTTGTAGCCCTTTTCTGGACTTGGCCAGTATCTCCATGTCTCTTTTATACTAGGAAAGCTGGAAGCTGAAAGATCACCTCTCTCAACCGGCTGGTGATACTGTTTCTCTCACAGCCCAGGACACCCCTGGCTGCCTTTGCCATGAGTGGACATTGCTGGCTCCTGTTCACCTTGTCCACCAGGGCCTTTGCTGCACAACTACTTTCCAGCTGGTCAGCCCTTAGCCTGTACTACTGCATGGGGTTGTCCCTTACCAGATGCACTTGGTTGTACTTCATGAGGTTCATATCAGCCCCTTTCTCCAGCCTTTTGAGGTCTGTCTGGATGGCCACACAGGCCTGTGTATTGGCCACTTCTCCCAGTTTGGTGTCCTCTGCAAGCTTGCTGAGGGTGGACTTGGTCCCCCCATCCGTATCATTAATGAAAATGTTGAACAGGCCTGGAGCCAGTATTAACTCCTGGAATACACTGATGGTCACTGGCCTCCAGGTGGACTTTGTGCCGCTGATTGCTACAGCCCTTTGAGCTTTGCAGTTCAGGCAGTCCACCTAAGTGTCTGTTTTTCTAGACCATATTTTACTAGTTGATCTGTGAGGATGTTTTGAGAGACTTTGTAAAGTACATGTACTTAGGTGACTAAGTCTGTTTAGTTAAAATAACAGTTTTCCAAACCGGTGTGTTAAAGAGATTCATAGTGAAGGAGAAAGCTTATCTGGGTGTTCTGAGTCCACCTGCTACTACATGGTAAGGGTCTAACTTGAGCAATGGCTTGAGGTTGTTTTTACTGACAATTGCTTTGCAAGCCTGAAAATGTGTTTCTTTAAGATGTGATCTCTAAATCTAAAGTGGGCTTAAAGTGTTAGTTGACAGACAGTTTTATGTGAAAATACCTTCTAATTTCCATAAGAAATTGCCCTTATAATTCACTCAGGGAAGGACAATTGTCTTCAGTCACAAGCTGTGGTGTTAGTGGCAGTAAGTTATTATGGTCTTTTTTTTGTGTGTGTGGAATGGACCTTAAAAAGGCTATCACGCCAAAGATGTTTTAATGTTATAGTCTGTGTGAAAGAAAGATAGTAACTTTTACTGATAAGAATAGGCTGTATTATTCTCTGTAACTGATCGGTAGTACATAGCCGTGGTTTTAAAGCAATCCCTGCAAGGGTCATCAAGGCATTGACGTCTTCCCACATGCACTCATTTTCAAGGCTCTCTTTTCTGGCATCCTCAGATGTTGGCCAGCACAGACATCTTCTAAAAATTTGCCCTTTAGTTCCCAGCAGAATGTCCATTGTCCCCAAATGCATGCCAAGCACGTAGGACTTTGGGCATCACTGTAACCCGTAGGTTGCTGATGGATGTCACTGCGGGCTAGTGCAATGCTGACAGTTCCTGGGGAGGATACCCATACCCACCTTCTGCAGAACAGATAAAAAGCACGTCTTTTTATGAAATGCGTGTTGCTGGACATATGAAAGAGTATCGACTGAGTGTTCTGAAATTAAGAATGTAGTTCTCAGCACCTAGGTCAGGATCTTGACAGGGATTAGTACAAACAAGATTGTCCATCTAGTGCTATGATACACCCCTCTTCAGTTTCAGACAGGAACCTGGTAGGCATTGCTGTATGGTGATGGCATATCAATAGTTTGTAAGTGGTGTAAACTTGGACTCCCATCCTGCTATTGAGATATGTTAATGCTCTTGGCCGCATTCTTTGCCAATTCCACTGAAGTATGAGTGGGTAGGTGGAAGAATTCACAATTTTTTTTTTTGGTAAGGCATTAGTATGCTCTACTAAACTAGTTGCACAAGGTTGATGTCATATATGATAAACCCATGCTACCTAGTTTTCACCAGCACGTTGCTGGACCATTTGTCCTGGAAATGACAACTATTATCTGATTTAATAAAAGTGGGAATGCCTAACCATTGGCTTAAGAAGTGAAGGCCTTTCATGGTGGCCTTCTGGTCAGCACAGAAAGTTGGCAGTATAGGTGTTTGTACATATATCTGCCATCACCAGTATTTGTTACCAGCTCTGGCCTTTTGGAAGTGGACCAATGTTTGTCAAGTGTGGCCTGGGGCTACCCAGCGGTCTGTCTTTCCATAGGGCTGTCATGGCCACCTTTCTTGCTTCTATTAATTTGCATATCTGCTATACTTCAAAGGCATTTTGAATGGCCTCTCTGGAGCAAGGAATGCCTCTTTTTTGTCCCCATTTCTAGGTAGCAGCTGTCCCTGAATGAGCTGACTTCTTAGGTGCCCACTCCACTAACACTTGATCACTGTGGGGATATTGCATAAATATGTACCTTGGCTAACTAAGCTTTAATTAATCATTAATTAATAATTGCTGTTGGCAACAGCATTGTATTCTTACTCACCATGATGTGAAGTCTAGTCATCTACAAGCCTTACCTCGAGAGCAGTGGTTTGACACTTGCTCTCTGGTGTTTACCAAATCCTGCCACCAAAGAGGTTTACCATCCAGTCATCTGCTTGTCATTTATTAGTCCACAGTGTGAGACCTTTCTATACTGCCCAAGAGTCAGTATGAAGATTTCTGAAGCTGGTGGTTATTCCAGAACCATAGCTACAGCCACCAATTTGACATATTGGCTACTTGCCCCTTCCATTCATAGGTTCTGTCAAGGTTTGCCCAGCCCGTTCAAGGGCTGCTACTTTCCATTGCAGCTTTTCTTTCACGTATCTTGTCAACCCACTGTGAAACGTACATTCTCTTTTGGCTCTTGGATTAGTTGCTCACACAGTGAGGCCTGCTGTGCTCAAGATGTAGGCAGACCAGGTGGTGGAGGCACACTGTCATTACCCAGGCCAGTTTTTGCTGTTTTCTCCTATAAGGCACTTCGTTTGGCCTGAGAGGTCACTTTGGTAGTCTGTTGCGCCTTCCCTTTTTATTAACTGGAGTCATATAACAGTGCCCACTGTAACATTGGGAACCCTGCTCTCATGAACCTTGGCCTCTTGGGTGTTGCTATTTGTTACAGCTAGGGTGGAATAAGCATCCCAAAGCTTTTGTGGATTTGTGCTGATGGGGGCAAACCCTGAGATCAAAAGCCCAACAGTATGTGCCACCTGCTCCCTTGTTGCCAGAGGCTCCAGCAAGCGACATCCTCAGCCGATACTACGGCTTTGAGCTCAAAAGGCTTACTGGCTAGTTTTTTGGCTTAAACTACTGCATGAGAAGCTGCTTTCTTTGCTTTTTCAGAAGTGGTTCTTACCTTTTGTTCTGGAAAGAACTGGCCTTTTAGGGCTTTGTTTTTCTTTTTTTTTTTTATATTCTTACTGTATTATATAATGATTTTAATATCTGGGCCAAATATGTTATGTCTCTGAACCCCCCAAAGACCAATACTCTTCAGTGTTTCTATTTGGCTGCCATATAAAAGTATGATGCCTGAATCAGCTAAACAAACTATTCTGCTATTCTGCAAAGTTCCTTCCAAATTATCATTCCAAATTTTACTTCTGTGGCAGCTCTCTGCATTTTCTTAGGATTAATTTCCCAACCATGATTTTGCATTGTCTCAGTAGTGTTACTCAATGCTTCTACCACTTCTTCAATGAGACCAACAGTCCTTTCTGCAATGTGGATAACATCATCCGCATAGCTGAGTGACTTAAAATGTGGAAAAGTGTTGGAATTGGACTACCAACTCATGGCAAATTGTGCAGCTGTGTGGATACCCCTGGGGCAGTACTGTGAAGGTGTATTGCTGACCCGAGCAGAAGCATGCAGATTGCTCCTGTGGTTCATTAGCAGCAGGAATGCCAAATACAGCCTTTTCTGGATCCCATGCAGCGTGCCACAGCTTCAGATACAGCTTGCTGGAGGGGAGTGGTAATGTAGGGCATTGCAGCTCTGAGTGTGGGGCAGTCTTGTTTAGCAATAAATAACTAGCCCTCATTCTCTGGGAGCTGTCAGGGATTTTAATGTACCAAATGGGGATGTTGAAAGGAAAATGGGCTCTCTGAATAACTCCATCCTCTAATAGCGGTAATCGACTTGGTGATCTCTATGTATACTCTGGGAAGCCTGTGCTGTTTGGATGAAATGTGTTCTGAAGGAGGCTCCAAATTAGCAAGAACTTTAACTGCTTTTCCCACAATGGTAGTATGAACACTAAAAGAATATTTTCCCTCTGTTAAGTTTGTCTGTCAACAAGTCATGACCAGTAATATTAATGTACTTTAGCTACTCACACTTTGGCCATAAAAGACAGGTAAGAACCCAACTGTAATAGTAAAGAGAATTAACAAGTAAGTGTTTCTACCTTGTCCTCTCCGCTGCCAGTTTTAGTTTTAATCAGTTTATTTTTCGATATAGGGATGGGTCCCTGTGAATAACAGCAACCTGCATCCTGTAACCATTAGAGCCATCACCTGCTGATGATTATGAATTCTCTGGTGTACTGTCGGGAGAATACAAGGTTTTATACCTCCCTATGGGACCCCAGCCACCCATTGCGCCTTTGGGGAGGAAGATTGAAATCTTGTCAATTGATATAATGGAAAGTCCTGAGTTGGAAGGGACCCACAAGGACTGCCAAGTCCAACTCCTGTCCCTGCATATGACAACCACACAGTTCACACCATATGTCTGAGGGTGTTGTCCAGTCTCTTCTTGAACACTGTCAGGCTTGGGGCCGTGACACCTCCCTGGGGAGCCTGTTCCAGTGTTCCACCACCCTCTGGGTAAAGAACCTTTTCCCAGTGTCCAACCTAAATCTCCCCTGGCACATTTTCCTGCCATTCCCTCAGGTTCTGTCATTGGTCACTATAGAGAAGAGATCAACACCTGACCCCTCCACCTCCCCTTGTGAGGAAGCTGTGGACTGTGATGAGGTCTCCTCTTAGTCTCCTCCAGGCTGAACAAACCAAGTGACTTTAGCCTCTCCTCATACGGTTTCTCCTCCAACCCTTCACCAACTCTGTAGCCCTCTTCTGGACACTCTCCAGTAGCTTTATATCCTTTTTATCCTGTGGTGCCAAGAACTGCACACAGTGCTCCAGATGAGGCCACACCAGTGCAGAGCAGAGCAGGACAATCACCTCCCTCGCCTGGCTGGCAATGCTGTGCTGGATGTACCCAGGACACGGGTGGCCTCTTGGCTGCCAGGGCAAACTGCTGGCTCGTGTTCAACTTGCCACTGACTAGAACCTCCAGATCCCTCTCCATGGAGCTGCTTTCCAGGATCTTGTGCCCCAGTTTGTATGTACAGCCAGGGTTGCCATGTCCCAGGTGCAAAATCTGACACTTGCTCTTGTTGAACTTCATGCAGTTGGTGATTGCCCAGTTCTCTAGTTTGTCCAGATCCCTCTGCAGGGCCTCTCTGCCTTTGAGAGTGTCAGCAGCTCCTCCCAAATTAGTGTAATCAGCAAATTTATTAGTATTCCCTCAAGTCATGTGTCCAAGTGATTTATGAAGACGCTGAAGAGTGCTGGCCCCAAGATGGATCCCTGTGGAACCTTGCTACTGACTGATCACCAGTCCAACATAACCCCTTTTACTAGAACCCTCTGAGCCCGGCCCTTTACCCACTGCATTGTATGTTTACCGAGCTGTATGCTGGACATGTGGTCCAGGAGGATGCTGTGAGAGACAGTATCAAAGGCTTTACTGAAATCCAGAAAGATCACATAGACAGGCTTCCCTCGGTCAACTAGGTGGGTAACCTTGTCGTAGAATGAAATTAAGTTTGTTAAGCAAGACTTTCCCCTCATGAACCCGTGCTGACTGGGACCAATGACTGCATTGTCATTCAAACATTTTTTGATAACTCCCAAAATAATTTCCCCAGGCTTTTAGATGAAGTAAACACACACGTACAAACAGCATTGAGACAAAAACTTTGAGCACTGCAGTAACTTAAGAATCTCTTATTGCTGCCTAACTCCAGACTTTGGAAAAACTATATCTTTTTAATTAGCTACACATGTTGATAAGAACCTTTTATAGCCAACACCTCAGTATGAGTGAGGATCTTATTGCAAGCTAGTGATGCAGCCATGCCACTTCCTAGCAGATTACTAGCCTTCATACACTCCATACCAACTAAATATGGCAACTGAGGTTGCAGAAGATGCTGCTGCCACAGTTCCTGACACTGACCGATGAGCATTACACAATGCAAACTGGAAACATAAGACTACATAATCAAAACCAATCAAATTAACATTAATTCACATACACATACTTAGTCCTACCTACCATTCAGCCAATGCTCACCCACAGCATTGCGTGTTTACCCAGCTGTGTGCTGGACATCTTGTCCAGGAGGATACTGTGAGAGACAGTATCAAAGGCTTTACTGAAAGCCAAAAAGATCACATAGACAGGCTTCCCTTGGTCAGCTAGGTGGGTAACCTTGTAGAATGAAATTAAATTTGTCAGGCAAGACTTTGCCCTCATGAACCCATTATATGGAATTTGTATGCGACCTACCAGATTTGGGTAATTAATTGGCCGTGGTGTATTCTCCCTTTCCTCACTGAATGGGGGAGCAGAAAGTGTAGTAAGTCTATCCATTGTCCTGATTTCTTTTTGTAGACTATTTTTTCCTTTCGCTTGTTTATATTTTCCTTGTAAATAGAGAGTGCTTTCCCAAGAGTTTTGTCTTTTGGGACATCTAATTTAGGTAACTTTTTTTTGTTGCAAAGGATGTATCCATGGAGTGTACACAATGTATCTTCCCCTGACAAGCAGGAGAGTTTTCTCTTCCCTGTTCCCCACCAGCGTGCAGCACAGTTTGGCACAGAGCACTCCCGCAGATCCCCTTGCAATAGCTGCCCATAATGACATATGGGCTTCCCAGGCCTTAGGTACAAGGCCTGATAGAGCAGAAGTGGCTTGCACAAGGTCAGTGGCTCCTGAAACACCATGTCTTCCACAAGGCTCCCAATACACCTCATGGTTTGAATTTGAAATGATTGGACCATAATTAAAAGATAGTCTGGAGCATCTTTCTTATGAGGAAAGACTGAGAGAGCTGGGTCTGTTCAGCCTGGAGGAGAGAAGGCTTATAAATATCTCAGGGGTGGACCAGGGACGAGACTCTTTTCAGTGGTGCCTGATGATTGTATGAGGGGCAATGGGCACAGACTGAAGCATGGGGGGTTCCACCTGAATATGAGGACAAACTTCTTTACTTTGAGGGTGCCAGAGCACTGGAACAGGCTGCCCAAAGAGGTTGTAGATTCTCCTCTGGAGACATTAAAAACCTCCCTGAACACATTCCTGTGCAATCCGCTGTGGGTGACTGCTTTAGCAGATGGGTTGGACTAGGTGATCTCCAGAGATCCCTTCCAACCCCAACCATTCTGTGATAGTGATTGAAACATTTCAAAGCAGACTTCTTTTTAGTATGAAAAAGAGGTCTTTTTCAGGCTTATAGTCGTATCACTTTCGAAAGTAGAAGTGCACATAATAAGTATTTATATATTGATGTTTTATTGTGAGAAGGTTGAAACTATATCTGACCTGAAGCAAAATCAGTAATGACCAGATATCATGAAAAAGAGCATGGTGCAGTGAAACTTTTTCACCTTTCTTTCTGAAAAGAGCTAATCAAACAAAAGAACATTTTACTTCTCTGTGTCACTTTGGGACCATATTCTGCTTTTATATTGAAAAATTTGATGTCAGCTTTTTCACCCCATGGGATATAGAATGATTATTACTTCAATTTAGCTGCTTTTATCTAATATGAGCTCTTTCATCTTCAGAAGAAACTGAATTAAACAAAGCAAAAAACTACCAAATATTCTTCTGCTTTGCTTGTGGGGGAAAAATATTCAAAGACCTGTTACTATTTTTATGTAGTCTTCAAAAGACATCTCTGATTTAGAGCCTGTTCTTCTAGCAGTAGTCTCAGTGTCATGTACTACTTAGCCTTTTTTTCCTAAGGATGATAATACAGGTAGATAATGCACTATATTTTCTCTATTATTATATTGATTAATGTACTGTTGTTGCACTCATGATACATATCAGTGGAAACTGTGGGCATGAGTAGTGAATTGGTGATCAGTTAAATTCTTCCACTTGCCTTAATTGACTTTTGAATGTAATAAAAATTGCATACTTGGTCTTTTTGGGTGGTGGTGGTGGTTTGTTTTGTTGTTGGTTTTTGTGGTTTTTGTTGTAGTTGTTTTCATTTTTTGTTTTTTGTTGTTGTTGGTTGTTGTTGTTAATAGGCATCAGAACTAGCAAGGTGTTAAGGAATTTGGAATGGTTTTTGTCTGCTTGCAGAAGTCAGATCAGCTAATTGGAGATACTTCTACCATCGTAATAACCTTGTGGGTCTCATTTGTGCGTTGTAGTAATGATTCTTTTTGATACTGTGGTATTTCTTTGCCATCCTTTCTCCTGCTGATAAAGGTATTCTGTAGTTATTTAAATGTAGCAAGGAAGTTGTCTGTTCATTTGATTACTTGTGACTATTTCTTGCAGTAGCTACTGGTTCAGAAATGAATTGCAAGCATGATTTTGATTGATTAGAATTAATCTATTTTGGGAAACTTTCCTTGAAGGAAGTTTGTAGCTTTCCTTGGATGCCTGTGCCTAGTCTCAGACCACTGCTTCATCATGGGAGAGGATCTTTGATCTGTGGAAATATTTGCTTCTTTGGTCTTCCCAAGGCTATACTCTGGCTTGCACTGAGATTGTCTTTATTCTATTCTTGCTGCTTAGGACTAAGTAATTAGATTCTACCACCAGTTCTGTTACTTCTTAGATAATAAAGTAGTAGAAAACTTGCTGCTATTCTCAGTGGATTCATTATGCAAATGTTGTATTCTTACTATATTGAGTTTCATGGCCTTGAGCTTCAGGAAGATGCCTAAAACATTAACTTTTATTTGTTACTTTTCCATAAGAGTCTAAATATGAGTAAGTATTCCTATGTAACTGATCTCTGCCCTTACTGGAAATATCCTCATAATCTAAAAGGTAATTTCTTTGTGCTGCTGTCACTGTAAAACTTGTTAGCTGTGCAACACTTAGAGATGAGGCCATAACTGTAGAGTTAGTGTACACTGTAGCTGGGAGGTTTGGTGTCATATTTTGAGGTGTGTCATCAAGATTGTGTGAACTTTTTTTGAGCTAACATGGGATTTAAATTATTATCAGGGCTTTAAAAGAAGTGTGTCCTGTGAGAACTGTGTCACTTAGTCTATAAGTTCTGTTTAAAATGTATTCTAATACTGTAATTATATTAAATATTTGTGTATAGATTTTTTTTTTGTTTGCTACTTTTTAAAAATTTCAGAATAGGTGCCATTGCTAGTTAGTTTTGTTGTTGTTGTTGTCCCGTGTTGTCTCATCCATTCCCCATCCCACAGTTTAATTTATTTTTGAAATGGCCTTGCTTAAGATTCAGAAACCATGGCTAGGTAGGAAATGGATCTAACAGACCTGTGATAGTATAACTCTGTCTCTTTAGAGAAGTCAATATTCATTACAAGTGCTGCCTTTATTGCCATCTCTGAGACTTGAAATGTGTAAAATTAAAATTAGAAAAATACATTAGTAGAGTAAGAACAGCGACACTGGTGTTATATCTCAAAGATAAAGTGAAATAGAGTTTCAGCATAGTGTATTGATATTAAGCAAGTGCTCTCAAGTCAACATTGCTACGTAGACATCTCAGAAGATCTGCACTGGGACTTTTACAGTTGCCATGTCACGCTCCCCATAGAGAGCTGGAAGTGTGTTTGCATGAGAAAAGTACCTCTAGGTGAGGTTAGCAGTGTTCTGTATTATCTAGTGTTAGATCCCAACAGTGTGAATCAAAAGCAGCTGGCCTGGGGCAAGCATATTCCATTGATCTTTTTATTAGTTTTGAGACACCTGCCTCCTAGTGCTTCCTAGCCTAGCACATTTCCTTTTGCCAGAATCCTGTATGACAGTAAGGAGTGAAAGAATAAGGTGTCAAAAAGGTTTTAAAATGAGTTCACATGGGAAAATAAGCTTTAATAAAAAATAAATCAGTAAAACAAAAAGGCCTCAGAAACTGCAAACTAAGTATTTTTCTTATAAATACATAAGAAAAGTCAAAATGCTGAAGATGGCTGGTGTAAAATATTGCACATATGGTACTTTCCTAATGTCAAGCTGAAGTGTTTTCTGAAAATTACTTGCAAACAAAAGGGATTAATGATTGAATTAATCTCCAAACCAACTCTCTTTATTTGTGTAAGTACAATTTCCTGTCACCTTTGGGTAATTTGCAGGTTTTTGCTGCTATAGTGTTCTCATTATGTAGCTACTCTATTTGATCTCTTTTATTCAGATTCTGTTCTGACTATCCATGTAGTGGACACAGTTGTACTAAATCCATTTGCAGAATAGACTATAAATTATTATCTTGTCATGCTTAAGTGCGTTTTGAAGGATTTTTATTCACTGCAAAATGCAATATGAAATTTTCTCAAGGTTCAGGTTTCTTGGGATGTTGGCAAGTCGTCACTTGTAAGATACCAGGTGTAGTTACTAAGATTTGTTGGTAATCTTGATGGACAAATATCTGTGCTAGAATAAGGGGTAACCACGGATTAAAGCCACCTATGTTGTTGAAGTTCTTCATGCTGCCAAGATGTTCTAGAAGCAAGCTAATGGACCCTTGGGGCTGTGGGCAGAGCTGCCGGCCACTCCTGCCTGTCACTTCCTGTCCTCATAGCTCCAGATCCCCATCTTCCCTCTTGGCTCTTCTGAAGCCTGACTTTATCTTGTTCTGTCTCTCTGTTTAACCAGTCGCAATTTTTCATTTCTTCAACCAGTTGACTTTCAATGTAGACCATAATTTCCTCGAAGTTGTTCCTGTTGATTTCTTTATCCATTGCTCTGATTAGGCAGTCTCTGATCTGAAATTTGAGCGTTTTTCCCCTGTTAAAATGGCAAGAAAGTGTGGGGATGAGGGGGAATTAAAGGAAAGATAATTTTCCTTCTTTTAGTTCAAATAACTGTATCTCTGTCGTGACCTTGTCTTGTCAAAACCTCTTATGTTTGGAGGAATAGAGTTGCATTTTGACAATACTGCCCATAAGTATGAGAGTGTTAGAGCTGTTATGGTTGGTACTTGTAGCCTTCTTGGTCTGTCTGTCTGTTTGTTTGTTTGTTTGTTTTCTACCAGTCCCATGTAGAACAATGGTTTATCAACAAATACTATTATTAGAGTATAATCTCATGTGTTTATGACATTTATGAGAGCTATTATTTTTGCCCTTTTCCTTTCATTTTTAGAGACTTATAAAAATAACTTTCAGCTTCATAATTATATCTTCAAACCATTCATTCAAAGCAGCTGTTTACCAAAATTGGCTTTTCTAAATTTGGCTGGTTTTCTGTAGTTTTTGTTGTTTCATATTTCTGTTCTGTTTGTAGTTCATGAATTTTGTACCTTCTTTTGAATTTTATTTACTTCTGTCTTGTGGTATTTTCATTTAATAATTTTTCATTTAATACTGTATTTATTTCCTTGAGCAACTGAGTTGAGGAAATTGATGCAGAATTACTGCTGTATTGAAATTTAGAAGGCCACTGTTGAAAACTTCTTTATTCAGACTGACCTCAACTTTTGAATTTGTATTCTTATTAGATGCTTTCAGGAGCAAATATTTCCAAATAATGGAATATTCTTTCTAATAATATTTAAGATTTATGCTGTTGGTCAGGGCTAAGAAGCTGTATTTTCACAACAGGGCTTTGTCTCCCTATAGTTCTTGTGGTTTTCAGTAAGCTCTAATACTTTTCTTTGGGTGATGTTCAAATCATGATCTCCATCTGTGTCTTATTTAATCTTCTTTCACCCTGTCAAGACAACTTGACCTACATACAACCACAGTAGTTCGCTTAGAAAAAGTTTCTAAGTTACTGTATATGTGTATATATATTATCTGAATATGTAATATATTTTCAATTATAATAGCATATATTCAGTTATTAGAAACAAATTAACACTTAAACTGGGTGCTTGAAGTTGATCTTTCAGGTGAGATCTTCCTCAGGCCTTACAATATGTGGTTATTAGTTTTGTTTGAATCTGGAGAGGTGTTGTTTTGTTTGTTTTTTAGTGAACGGATAGTAGTTGTCAAGGGAAGAAATTATCACTTGGCTGACCTTGTTCTATACTGCAAGTTGAAATTTCACTTGGGGCTAGATTGGCGTAGTTGCATCTAAAACTGACTCACTTTGTTTCACAGCTGTGATACTTCAGTGAAATCAAAGAGTGAACCGTTCTGTCAGTCATTTACTGTGAGTATGGCCTGTTTCTTTTAAAATCTTGATGGAGTATGATGTGGGTTGACCTTGGTTGGCTTCCAGATGCAACCCAGCTGCTCTCTCACTCTCCTTAGCAGGATGGTGAGAGGAAATAAGATGAAACAACTCATATGTCAGAGGGTGATCAGTCACCAATTACCACCATGGGCAAACAGGCTCAACTTGGGGAAGATTAGTTTAACTTATTGCCAATTAAGAATGAAGTAGGATGGGCTCTCCATGGGCTCCAGGTTCCTTCAGGGCATCTCCACTAGCTCTGGCATAGGGGCCCTTCACAGCCTGCACTGTGGATATCTGCCCCGGTGTGGGTCTGTTCAGGAGCTGCATGAAATCTCTGCTTCAGGGCCTGGAGCACCTCCTCCTCCTCTCCTTTACTGGCCTTAGTGCCGGCAGGGCTGTTACACTTTTTTTTTTTTTTTCCCCATTGCTCTTTCTCACACTCTGCTGTGCAGCTTGTTTTCCGTTCTTAAATGTTTTTTCCCACAGGTGTCACCATCTTGGCTGGGTGGCTCAGCTGTGCCCTGGGGTGAGTCTGTTGGAACTGGCTGTTTCTGGCATGGTGCAGCCCCCGCCTCTCCTCACAAGGGCTTCTCCTGCAGCCACCCCACTGCCTGCCAGCACGTGGGCATATAAACCCAATAAGACTATCAGTTGAAGACTTGATCTTAAAAATAATATAGTTGATCCATTCTAGGGACAGCTGTTGTGTGATCTCCAAAGATGGAGGCTCCACAGCCTCACCAGGCAACTTGTATCAGTGCCTGGTCACCCTCAAAGGTGATTCCTTTAGTCCTTGAGAATCTCTCCTGTTTGCCATGATTGATCAAAGATTGCAGTAACATCAGCCAGCTCCCTCAGCACTCGTGGGTGCATCCCATCAGGGCCCATGGACCCATGTATGTCTAGTTGGCATAATTATTCCCTGATGTGACCAAGGGTGTGTGTTCCTTGGTCCAGACTTTCCCGCTGGTATCTTTGCTGGGGATGTGATAATGTGGTGAAGTTTAGTGTGACATTTCCTTTCCCAGCATAAAAAGAGGCAAGAGATTGCTTCAAGTAAGGTTAATTTTTTGCCCCTACAGGGACGTAAAGCATTTTATGCAGTAATTCAATCCGTTTTATTTATTTCGATGGTGACCATTGCTGCTGTTAGCAGTATCAGCTCCTACTGTGGGTTAGCTTTCATCTAGCGTGTGAGGGAGTACAGCTGTGGTCAGCTGTCTGTCTTGGAGCAGTATTTTCTGTGTGTCAGTGTAGTGTTGATCTGCAAGATTATACTTTTAATGAAAAGGTGATATTTAGGCCAAGACACATGCACTAAACAGGTGAATGGGCAGTTACTTCAACCCCTGCAGCTCTTGTCAGCTGCATTTTTACACTGATAATTGAATTGCTCCTTTCCCTCCCTTTGGTTTCAAACATGAGCTTTGTTTGTGTGTACTCAAATAATGTCCTCTGAGCCCAATTAGAACGAATATTATTACAGTCAAGATTTTTATCTTCGATATAACACAGCTTCCTGAAAAGGGATGGTAGCACAGACTTCGTAAAGAAGCAAACTAGTTTTCATCTTAAAATCAATTCTGCTGTCTTGCATACCGGAATCCTCTAAGGCCATTTCTAAGGCCTTACTATGCTTGAGCTGTCAGGTGGGTGGCTGTTGTGGTTTTTCTTGGTTTGTGTGGGTTTTGGTGTTTTTGTTTTGTTTTGTTTTGTTGTTTTTGTTTTGGTTTGGTTTGGTTTTTTACCCCCTTGCTGTTATTCTTTGAGGTGTCTGTAGCAGATCTTATATATATACACTTATAACTTTCATTGAACTATGCCCTAGTTATTTCCTTCTTTCAAGGGAGGATTAGGGAAAATTACATTTTTTCAGCTTAATCACACAGCATCTGGTAAGATTAGGCCTGGCATATCTAATTTTGTGTCTCTCATTAAATTGTTGCAAGCCATAAATTTCTTTTAGAAGTGAAGCCTTCCATGTATCCACATTTAGGAAAATAACTTATTGATGAATGATGATAATGAAACTGAAACAGTTATGTGAAATACAAAGCAATCATTCTGCACTGGGAATGTGAAGAATGGTATACCTAAAAGGAGCATACTGGGATGGTACTTCTACATGCATTTTTCGTTTGTATCAAGTTCTAAGTCCATTTGTCTTCTGTAAGTTCTTGTGAGCTGTGACAAACTGTCCTTACACTGATTTTGCTAAAATTTTAATGCATATCTCTCTCTCCAGTATTTCTTGACATTGATTTTGTAGACCAAGCAGCTGCATGGGAGGTATCCTATGGTTTTGGGCCTCTCTTAAGTGCTGTGTTGACATGGTAGTGTCTGCTCTCAAATATAAATGCTAAAACTTTCTGGAGGTGAAATATTTGGATTTTGGTATGGTGCATGCTGCTTCAAGGAATGCCTCAAGCATCTTCCTCCTTTTCATCACTGACAGCTAATGAGAGCATGTTCTGTGAAGTTCTGTCTCTGCTCAGGCATTAGGGGAGGAGTTCATCATTACTGTTTTGTGGTGCTATCTAACAGTGCTACTCTTCTCTAAAACAAAAACAAAGTAAGAGTTACTGGATTAGATCTACTAGATCACGTTTACGTTTAGTTAGCTCATGATTTTGCTTTCCAAGCAGTCTGTGATTCTTCATAATCTTTAGAAGAGGTAGTGTCATCATTTAGAGTTTTATTAGGACTGTTTGCTTTTTGTTGGTGAAACTGAAACTGATTGTTACAGGGACCACTTTCTTTTTACATAAACTGGTGTTAAGGACAAGAGTTGCATGTTACTAGTAGACACGGGTTTAGTATTATAACTGTGTGGGATTTTGGTTTTGCGTTTAAAAGAGAGGTCATATGTTAGAGGGATCTTTTAATAGATTTACCTGCAGATAAGCAAAAAGGTGCTTTGTTTGAAGGCCTGTTACAGTCTTGCTTCTCTTAGCTTCTCGTTTTGTAATTTACTTCAAATGTAATATTTTCACTGATTCTTTTTACTTCTTTTGGTTTTCTGCACACTGCCACAGCACATTACACTTAAATGACAAATACTCATAAAAACTAGCTTTCTACGTATTTTGTACTCTGGCAAGGAGTTATAAGTTTGCATTCTTTATACCTGTGTAACTGTATTATACATAGGGCAAAGAAATAAATCAGTAATAAAACATGAGGCAGTGGGTTCTGTTTTCTTTTTATATCTGTGCTTTGCTTGTTTATGTGTGAAACCTTGGAGAAAGCATTACGGCTCTAGATATTGCTCTTGTGATTGTTTTGTAAAGATGGTCATTATAACTTTAAGTTCGCTATCCATGGTATAAATCCTTTATTTTAATTGACTAAATCAAGCATGTCTATCTTCTTGTAATCAGTTTGGCCACTTTGAGTTATCTGTAAATAAAAATAAACCTTCTGATATAATCTGTATTTGCTCACCTGTAGGACCAAGAATGAAAAACAAATGGCAGCATAAGGTGCTCATTTCACTGCAAAGTCTGTCTCAGCTGAGCTAGTTTAGGAAGTATGGTTTGCCTTGCTCAGCTTGCTTACCAGGTGTTTTGTAAAGCATTGTCTTGTCCTTATTAAATATTAATGGTTCCTTGATCAAGAGTTACCTATTATATTTCTGTGTAAAAGCTAGACAGGAGCTACTGGAAGACACAGAAATAACAGGCTTAATCTGTAAAATATCCAGTGGGGAGATTTGGCAGTTGTAAAACCCTATGAAACTGTAAGTCACTTCAGCATGAAAACAATCCTTCTAATCCTTCTTACATGCTCATCTATCAGACCTTTTGTGGTTACAAGAGAGGTTGTAGCCACAGTGTTAAATTTTTCTTTTTTTTTTTTTTTTTTTTTGGTCAGTTGAGAGCTGCTTATCTGGAAAAGTAACCAGTAGTTTAATTTGGGACAGTGGCTCCTTTATTTGTCTGCTTGTGGTAGAATTTGAGGCAGGGAACACCTATGGCAAGTAATTTACTCTTGTACCATAACAGTGCTGAGGTCTTTCTATAATTCATTTTTCTGTAGTAAAAGCTAGAGGCATCTTAAAGTGTGATGACTGTGGAAAAGTCCTTTGAGAGGTGAATTTATGACTCAAGAAAACAAGGTATGCATGTCACTGAGAACTTTTTGCGTTTTGGAACCAGTATAAACTCAGTATACTCCTTGAAGTGAAAGTGGTGTTAAAATTACTGCAGGACAGTGGAGTGGAATGAGGAATTTACAAGAATTGGTATTTGGTTTTCTGAAGTATTTAACTGACCTTTGGTGCAGTGTAGTCAGCTCTCATGCCAGCAAAGCAATAAAGAAATGGTGGCAGCCAGTGAGGGATAACCCTATTTTAGGGCAAAGCACAAAATTTTGCTGCAAATACTGAATGAGAAGCTGAGCCATTCCATTGGCAGAGCTGCAGAAGGTATCTGATAATTGAACATGTGTGTATATATCTAAGGGGGTGGAAGGATGTTAATGTGTATTTCTTTTTCAGTGCTTCTGTGAGGAGCAGTTGGGCAGGGCAAGACTAGCATTTTTAGGTGTTTACATTTTTTTAAAAAATGAACATATCAATGCAGATGCCTAGGTGTATGCTGTTTGTCAATATGTTACACCATAACTATTTTAAAAGCACTAGTATAGTCTTGTCTCTGATTTTCATTTTTGTAGTTAAACCGTCTGTATTATATAAAGCAAATTTGCCTGAGCAGATGTTCTATAAAGGGATACATAGACTAAAAAACTAGGTTGTGTTTCAGGCACTTAAGGGGAGGAGTTTTGTGTAGCTGGCGACAGACAGAATCACCTGTTGAGAAGAGAGTTATGCGGCTGTGCTTTTTTTTTTTTTTTTAAACTTTGTTTGCCCCGTCCTTTTGTTGAAGAATGTTTTCGAAGAGGTTGGTGGTGATGGTCATTCCAGAAGTGTGTGTGCATACTGACACCTCCCCCAGCACTAGAACATCAGAAAAAATGTTTGTCATGCAGATATATGCAGGAAAAAACAGCATCTGGAAAAATAAAGTTGTGTTGGCGTTCTGCTATGAGTGCTGCTTCTGTGAAAGCCTTCTGGGACTACCCAGTCCATAATATGCCTGAAGTGGGATCGGTGCCAAATAAGAGCCAGATTTGCATAGGTTTGGTAGTAGAATGGCATGAAGTAATCAAAATGCTTTGCTTGGCCTGTAACAGCTGTATATTATTTGTGTGTAAGCTCCATGATTTGACCCAAATTTATGAATTGGAACTAAAGATTAAGGAGCTGCTGCTTACAGGTTATTTCCCCTCCTTTTTGCCACTCCTGTTGGCTCTGATAAGAATTGCAGGTCTGTTTCGGCAGTGTATCACTGTAGGAAACCCTTCAGTTGGAGATCTTCATATGTGAAATAAAACACAATAATCTCCTAATTCAAAATGTTTTCTAATTGAATTTAGTACTCATAATCCTTTAGATTCCATCTTTCTAATAGTGTGGGGTTTTTTTTGTGTGTAATACCAGCTTATCATTTCCCACTTTAACAAATAATCATCTTATTATTTTCAGCAATATTCTAACGTGGTAAATGTTGATCACTTTATAAGCTGGTACCTATTACAGCTTGTCTTGTGTAACAGTTACTGATTTAAATGGCTTATGCCCAGATGTCAATATGGATGGGAGGTAAAAGTTGCTGAAAATGTTCTGGGTAAACAGTGGTAAATTTTGTGCATGCATTCTGATTCTCTTTTGTAGAAATTGTGGATGGGGGAAGAGATCTGTGGAAGAGATGGGAATAAGTAGCTTAGAATGTCTCTTAATAAGAATAGGACTTCAGACTATTCTGTTGTGATTTCTTGAGCTACTCTCATTCTTTCTGTTGCTGTAGAAATGAGATTCTTGAAAGATTATGGAGTCTTAGCCTAATAGTCTTAGAAACTTAGGCATATAAGGAAAACATTACATTTGTCTGCAAAAATTAAGTCCAGATTCTTCTTCTACATAGCAGCCTTTTTTTTAGTATTTGACTTTTTAACCTTAAGAAAGAGTTTGTGTACTGTGCTCACATCATTATTTGCAGTCCTATTCTAACCTGTGCTGATATCCTAACCTCACGATTGTCTATGGTGATATAAAAATAATGGGATTTGCTGTTATTTTTTTTTCCTCTTGGAACACACACTTTATTCAGCTCAAATTAAGACTCTAAGAAGCATGCAAAACCATTGTTTCCTCTGCACCCCACCCGCCCCTTCTTATTGATACCCATATCTGACCTAAATTGGTTTGGTTTCTGTGGGGAGTCCAGAAGGGACACTGAATATACAAACACTCTTGCTGACAGTGTTGACTCCATAGCAAATTAAGCATACTGTTCAAGGAATGAACAAGATAGCCTTTATTTTTTAATACTTTTTAAAGCAGTCAAATGAGTTAGCTTGAAATGGGAGGGGAAGTTGTAGAATTTGCCCAGATAAATACTTTCACATGAGATTCTAGTTAAAAAAAACTGACACAGTCACTTAGCTACTAAATCAAGACTTCCGAGCTGATAGATTTATTGAATTTATTTATTATTACTTCCTCTGAGGAGACTGATGTAATTTACTAGACATGCCAGATACTATCTGTTCCTTCTCCTCCCAAAACCAAAAGGAGATTTTGAGCAAGGTGTTTTGTATAAATGCCACTTTAAAAGTTCTGTGTGTGATCTAGTAACATAAAATTTTATGTGTTTTCGTTTTCATCCTTTGTAACTAGATTTGCAGCTTTGCAGTCAAGAGATCAGTTCTTCAACTCCAGGCTGATCTATTTGTGGGGGCTTTTGTGGTTTGTTTTGTTTTGTGTGGTTTTTTTGGTTTGGTTTGGTTTGGTTTTTTTTGGTTTGTTTGTTTCTGTGGATTGGTTTGTTGTTTGTGGTTGTGTGTTGGGTGCTGGGTTTGTTTGTTTGTTTTTTTGTATATGTATGTGGGTTTGGGTTTTTTAGTTATTCTCTTGAGAATCAATTGGAGGTGGTTGCATCTTTCACATCCTGGCTTTAGAAGAAGCTTCACTGTTCATATTTCCATGGTCCATTTGGCTTTTGGGCTTCCTAACTAGAGCTAACTACCTTGTTATGTCAATGGTTTGGGGCTTTTGTTTGTTTATTTTGTTTCGTTTTTAAGAAAGTGCAAAATTTAGTGTGTAAGATTTGTCATGTTGAACGACAATAACTGTGGAAGTGGCTGGCCCAGTGGAATTCTTAATCTACTATCTCATGATCAGAGTTTTCAACCTAACTATGCAAAGCACAGCTTCTTCACAAGGGTTTGATTTAAGTTAGAATTAAAACAATGAGATTCATTGTACAGTTTACAGCAGATCTTCTAGATACTCCAAATCAGGGGAATCCTAACTAATGGTGTGTATGAAGAATTGCTGTGTGTTGGTAGGAAGCCGATGTTAGCCTTCTGCATAGTAAGCAAGGCTGATTTCACAGAATCACAGAATATTAGGTATTGGAAGGTACCTCAAAAGATCATCTAGTCCAATCCCCCTACCAGAGCAGGAACACCTAGATGAGGCTACACAGGAACATGTCCAGGAGGGTTTTGAATGTCTCCAGAGAAGGAGACTCCACAACCCGCCTGGGCAGCCTGTTCCAGTGCTCTGTCACCCTCACTGAGAAGAAGTTTCTTCTCATATTTAAGTGGAATCTCTTGTGTTCCAGATTGAACCCATTGCTCCTTGTCCTATCACTGGTTGTCACCAAGAAGAGCCTGGCTCCATCCTCGTGACACTCACCCTTTACATATTTATAAACATTAATGAGGTCACCCCTCAGTCTCCTTCTCTCCATTCTAAAAAGACCCAGTTCCCTCAGCCTTTCCTCATATGGGAGATGCTCCACTCCCTTCATCATCTTGGTTGCCTTGTGCTGGACTCTCTCAATCAGTTGCCTGTCCTTCTTGAACTGAGGGGCCCAGAGCTGGACACAATATTCCAGGTGTGGTCTCACCAGGGCAGAGTAGAGGGGAAGGAGAACCTTTTTTGACCTACTAACCACCCCCCTTCTAATACACCGCAGGATGCCATTGGCCTTCCTGGCCACAAGGGCACAGTGCTGGCTCATAGTCATCCTGCTGTCCACCAGGGCCCCCAGGTCCCTTTCCCCTACACTGCTCTCTAACAGGTAGTTTCCCAACTTATACTGGAACCTGGGGTTGTTCCTGCCCAGATGCAAGACTCTACACTTGCCCTTGTTGTATTTAATTGAATTTTTCTCTGCCCAGTTCTCCAGCCTGTCCAGATCTCGCTGGATGTCAGCACAGCCTTCTGGCATGTCAGCCACTTTTCCCAGCTTGGTGTCATCAGCTAACTTGCTGACAGTGTACTCTAGTCCCTCATCCAAGTCATTGATGAATATATTGAATAGTACTGGCCCCAGTACTGACCCTTGAGGGACTCCGCTAGATACAGGCTTCCATCTAGACTCTGCTTCATTGACCACGGCTCTCTGGCTTCTTCCCTTCAGCCAGTTCACAGTCCACCTCACTACCCAGTCATCTAGTCCACACTTCCTCAGTTTAGCTGTGAGGATGCTGTGGGAGACTGTCAAATGCTTTACTGAAATAAGATAGACCACATCTACTGCTCTACTATCATCTATCCACTTGGTTATGTCCTCATAAAAGTCAATGAGGTTAGTCAAACATGACTTCCCCTTGGTGAAGACATGTTGACTGCCCCTAATGACCCTCTCATCCTTGATATGCCTTGAGATGGCACCAAGGATAAGTTCTTCTGTCACCTTTTCAGGGATGGAGGTGAGACTGACAGGTCTGTAGTTCCCCGGGTCATCCTTCTTGCCCTTTTTGAGGACTGGAGTGACATTTGCTTTCCTCCAGTCCTCAGGTGCCTCTCCTGTTTCCAAAGACTTGACAAAGATGATGGAAAGTGGCCTAGCAGTGACTTCAGCCAGCTCCTTCAGCAACTGCAGGTGCATCCATCTGGACTCACGGATTTAAGGATGTCCAGATTGCTTAATTACTCGATTACCCAGTCCTCATCAACTAAGGCAAACTCCTGCATTGTCCTGACTTCCTTTAGGGCCTCAGGGTTACAGGGCTCCTCAGGACAGCCTCTGGCAGAGTAGACAAAGGCATTCAGTAGCTCTGCCTTCTCTGTATCTTCTGTCACCAGGGCACCCACCTCATTCATCAGTGGGCCTATGTTGCCTCTGCTGTTAGTTTTATCTGCCACATATTTGAAGAAGCTCTTTCTGTTGTTGTTGACCCCTCTCGCCAGATTTAATTCTAAGGAAGCCCTAGCTTTCCTAGTTGCCTCCCTACATCTTCTGACAACAGGCTTATATTCTTCCCAAGTGGCCAGCCCCTCCTTCCATGATCTGTAAACTCTCCTCTTCCACTTGAGTTTGCCCAGCAGTTCCCTGTTTAACCAAGCAGGTCTCCTGGCTCCCTTCCCTGACTTCCTACATGTCAGGATGTTCTGATCTTGAGCTTGGAAGAAGCAGTCCCTGAATGCTAACTAGCTATCTTGGGCCCCTTTACCTTCAAGTACCCTTTCCCGTGGGATTTCCCCTACCAATTGTTTGAAAAGGCCAAAGCTGGCCTTACTGAAGTCCAGGGTTGCGATTCTGCTAGGTATTCTGTTGCTGCTACATGAGATCCTGAACTCCACTATCTCATTCTTTCCTTACAAAGAAATAGATATTTCTGCATTGACAGACTGCAGTCTAAACAAAACTGTGCACATTTAAATCAGCCCGTTGTACTCAGTACTGACTGTGGTTCATAAGGACATCAGGTTGCTGGCTGTAGAGTTCAGCATGGTAGGCTGTGTTCTTTTCCCACAGATAAGGAGTGTGAACTGTCTCAACTATGACATGAAAGAACGTGTGTAATGAATCATCCCATAAACTGTTTTTTTTTCTTCAGAGTGGGTTTTCTGATGAAGCTTTTAGACTTCTAATAATATCACGCAAATTAATGAAAGCACTGCAGCATTACTCTTACAAAGTTTGATATATTGGGACATTGAAAACCACCTTAGGTTTTTGTTTGGTTTGGGTGTTTTTGGTTTGTAGTTTGTGTTTGGTTTTGATTTTTAAATATCTAACAGTTGTGGGAAGGGGGATTAAATTGGAATAGAAACTGTCAAAGATTACCCAATAATCTGATCTTTCAGGGAAAAATAACATTAATTTAAAGTCTCTGGTTTTCAGCCTTGAGCCAAATCCCCTAGATAAAATGATTGATTCTGTCTTCTGGGGAAACAGTACACTTCTAAAAGAAGAACTGTTGATTATACTGCTCAGGGAGAGCTTTAGCTGGGGACATTACCAGTAAGGTGAACTGAGTGCGCAGAGAATTCAAAACTGGAATGTCTGCATCATTGTTGTCTGATTTCTATCATATTTGTGTGAAAGCAGTGAAACAGATTTCACAATAACCTTATAATAGTTAAGCCAGACCTACAGACAGCAATGTGTTCCCCAGATACCCTTAAGAATTAAAGCCCCAAACTTGTTAGAACTAAAAACTAAAGCCAGTGTGACTTGGGGGTTTCTTTTGTCCTTTTTTCCCCTTCATCCCCTGTGCTTTCATTTTGGTTTTGTGTAATTCAGATTGGGCTGTTAGTCATGTGGTTATTTTTTATTTTTGTAAAGCGAAACAACCCCAGGTGAGCTATTTGTGTGCCAGATGAAGAGATAATACTGCAGTTCTCTGGAAAACATAGCCAAATCTTATTCAGCTATCTGTTAGCCATATCATGTCACGTCTAGAAATATTTACCTGAGTTTTGTCCTTAGTAAGTGAATAGTGGCGGGTAGTCATTGAAGCTGAAGAGACATGATACAAGGATAAATACCTCATTTTACAGCCTGTCAGTTTATATTCTACCTGAGCCTGAGTATTAGGACTTCAGGTTCTGTTGTGATCAGTCTTAGACCCTGCAGTACGGAACACCCTATAGTTAAAACTGTGCCATGGCTTGAAGAAGAGAACATCTCGATGTGGTGGTATAAATGCATATAGAGAAAACAAAATACAAGTGTTTATAAAATTGCTGCCTGACAGTATTACTTCTTGACCTGTGACTCCTGGCAGAGCTTGCTGATGTTAGAAAATTTCAGTAATGGATTCAGGCTGTGACACTTGTCTTTTAAAAGTCACATCACAATTAGTAGATGCAGGATGCATTGTTCTTTTTCTGCACAGTGTCACACCCATTGCCTCTGTGACAACATTCATTTCTTTATAGGCAAATGGAAGCCCAGTAGCCTGAACCTCAGGAAGTTGTTAAAGCAATTAAAGGCTTCTCTCTCTCAGCACATTGCATGGTTACCATAGTATCCTCTGCCTCCAAGTCTTTACTGATGATGTCAGTATGCATACAGGGGCTATTCACAGCATCTATGTGAAGATGATTCAGCCCTTGCAGAAGATCATAAGCATCTCTTGATATGTTCCATTTTAAGAATTCATGAGACTGGAAGGTAAGAGGCTTCTGCTTCATATTTAATAATTTTTATGTATCCTTACATTGTGAGGTGTCAGGCTTGTTTTTTTAATCCACTGTTCCATCATTCACTAAATGCATAATGCATTAAGCAATTGCATAGCTCATATAATTTAAACTTGGCAAAGTCTAGGTAATCTTCGACAACATGAAAAAAAAAGGCAAACTAAAAATTCCCGAAGTTAAAAACTGATTTATTAAGTAGTGGGAGATTTTTACCAATTAAAATTGCCAGAGCTTATTTTTGTTATTATTCATAAGAAGAGAACACAAATTATGTAGCTAGAGCATTACCCAAGAGAAAAATGCTCAGTTTTGGTTTTGTTTGTTTTTTTTAATCGAAACAAACCAACAACAATAAAAATTAACCTCCACTCACCTTTTCTTTTTTTCTTCTTTCTGTGGATAGTATAACACTGAATTAACATACTCTCGTTCAACTGTTCTGCATGTGATTTTGTTTGTATAAGGAAATGTGAGTTCATATTGAAATCTACAGTTACTCTTTAAGAAAGCAGAGGCTTTGTTTTTTATCTTGAATAGTGGAAAAACATAATAAAACACTGAAGGAACTAGTTTTATGAGAAACTCAGAGGACTCCTACACATTTTGGCCATGCAACCTAGGTTCATTAGTTAACTTGAAATGCTAAGCTCTTAACTGTTTCAGAGCTCGAATTTTTTTCCTTCTTCCAGTCCACTTTCTGCATTGCATTAGATTACCATGGTTGCAAATAGCCTTGCCCAGTACATAAGCTGTCTGTTTCTGTCTTTTACCAAAAAATGCCCACAAGAAAAAAATGCCCCAAAACAAAATAAAAAGCCCAAGCCTGCAGGAGCTAAGCTGCATAACTATGAATGTCCTGTTTTAAGTCTTCTCTTAATGCCTTCATTTGGGCTTTATTGTATTTTAATTTCTCCACCCTGAAAACTGTGGAGTTTTCCTTATAAAATAATTGAAAGTAGAATAATTTTGGGATGGGGGCAGGGAATGCAGTAAAGAACTATTGGTGTAAATGGAAACAAGTTCGTAAAAAGGGGATTTGGTATAGCAGGAAGTTCTACATTAAGGTGGTATGTTTTATACAAGCTCACCAATTTACCTGTCTGCTCCTGCCATCTATTAAGTATACATTATGCAAAGTACTAAGTATATATTAAGTATACTGTATGCAAAAGTAGTCTACCTGTTTTGTTTTATGTTTTCTGACCATAACATCCATTGGTTTATTTAGATACTCAGTCTTTTTTTGGGAATAGGGTCCTCTCTTGACAGTTCTTAAGCTAAGTGCTTAGCATGCACTGACTAATAAGGCATTTAACCAGTCCAGTGCTACACACGAGATGTGGAAATACTATTCATCACAATAGAAATGTTGCATTAGTACGATGAGGAACACTGTCTAGTGACATTTTTATGTTTGGGTTTTTTTTTTTTCAAATATTTATAAGTCCATATAGACTGAAGATTTTTTATTTTCTGGTACAAAGATACATTTGCTATTATTTTTCTACTTGACTGCCTAGCTATTAGTTTGGATGTGAATATATAGAAGAATATTTTAGGTGAAGTGAAAAAGCCAACTCCCATTCCAATGCTGATATCTGTTAACTTTCATATTTGACACATTAAAAAATAGGTATTTATTTACTATACACAATCTCATATTGGCCACAATGTACTCCCTTATTTTATGGCTTTAGGTGCTGTGCATGTTTTCTGATTTAATCAGCTAGTTTACCGAACAAATAAGGACAAAAAGATGCATAAAATGTTCAGGAATAGAATATGAGGAGTGGTTGAGGGAGCTGGGGCTGTTTAGCCTGGAGAAACGGAGGCTGAGGGGAGACCTTATCATTCTCTACAACTACCTGAAAGGAGATTGTAGCATAGAGGGTGTTGGTCTCTTCTCCCAAGTAGCAAGAGATAGGACAAGGGGAAATGGCCTCAAGTTGAGCCAGGGAAGGTTTAGATTGGATATCGAGAAAAAAAATCTTCACAGAAAGCGTTGTCAGGCTTTGGAACAGGCTGCCCAGGGAAGATTTCACATTCAACTGATCTGTCACAGAAACAAGACTTCTGTTTGTTCTTTTACTATAATCCTGTAAAGTCATTTATGGGGGTGCATATTTGGATGTACTCTATTTCTATTGTAATACTTGCACAGCTACTTGAGATCTTCTGTTATAGCGGTGTCATTAATTGGCATGTTTTCTTCATTCTGAGGAGAAAGCAAGCAGGATGGGACTGAGGGAAAGGGTAAAGAAAAAAGAAACATGTCTAGTATTACAAGTCTGTAATACTAGCCATACAGAAAGACATTACAGAATTAGAGGGAGTTTCAAAGGGATATTGAGAATGAAGAAATGGGCATAATGACCTTAAAAATGGACTAAAGGAAAAGTTTTTGAAGAAAAAAAGACTTGAACAGGGTAAACTGGAAACTCTTTCTGTTTCTACTATATAGCAAGACAAGAAGATTGTCAGCTAATGCTAATAAACTTTGATGCTAAGTCAGTTCAGTGCCGGACTGCTGCTGAAAAGAGTAGTCTTGCTTTTCCTTTCCTTGGCCTCAGTCTCCTGGTGCTCATCTCTCCCTACAGCAGTCATAGCGTGAATTGATCGAGCCGGCTGATGCAACTGAAACCTCATCTGTAGCAAAACCAAATTAAAGATATGAACCTATTCCACTCAAAGCTATGGACTCACAAAATATGGCACAGTAGAGAAGAGAGGATCAACTGCGCCATGAAGCATGAGCTCTGCACAGATCCCACTTTACTTGCTTAGTCAAAAAGTGGAACCATACCCTAGAAATGTAGTAGGGTTTTATGTTCTTCTAAATTTCTCTGTTCAAATGCAGCTGTGACACAGAAGAGACCATTGGCACAGGAGGTTTTAATTAATTGATTTAGTTTATTTAAATGGACAGTTTCTGAACATTTTCTCTAAAATTTGTGCAAGTTACTATTCAGATAGAAATCTTAGAGAAATTTCTGACCGTGTTTGAAAATTGGATGGTAGGTCGTGGGTAGTACTCCAAATTAGGGACTCAAAGGAGCAGTAAACCCTGTCCATGGACCTTCCCAGAGCTGTCCCAGCAGAGACTCAGCTCCAGTGTCCAGCTCTGAAACCCATCAACATGAATCAACATAATTTGCCTCCTGTTTCTTATGACATTACTTATACATCTGTATGTGAAATGGAGAGATGAAGGCCTTGCCGCTTTCATTTTAGTCAGCAGGAGAGAAATTGTGCCCTAATGTTGCTACGATTTGCAGACAATCCTGTATGTAATATTCTTAGTCTTGTCAAGATAAATGAAATTACTTAGAGGTAAGCACTCACATAATTCTGTAAGACTGAATTCTTTAATCAGGAGGGCTACAAATGTAGAAAAATCCATATGCAATGCTTGTGTGTCTTTTTTTTTTTTTCACCATTATTCCAAATATGTCCCTTCTTTTATGCCCCTGAGACACAGAATTGCCCCTCTAGCTGTATGAAAATAAAGAACAACCTGCATAAAATTCCTTTAACTGACTTTAAGTGCCTTTCTTTTGTCTGGAACCATGTGTACATCTTTGTCTCAATGTGTGTAACAAAACAATAAAACAGGCAGAACTGATAGTTAGGACTGGTGTTCTCCTGAATGTTCTCATGAATGCTCCTAAAGTTCTGAGGGTTTTATGAGTACTTCCAGTCCATATTGACTGGTAACCTGTTTTCATTCCACTAATGCATTTATTTCCAAAATTATATACTGCTGTTCTAGAAAAAGTGTAAAGGCAAACATACAACAAAAATAATAGTGTACTAAGATATCTTAGCATTCTGTAGAGCTTGTGTTACCCTCAACTGACTGTTTTGTGTTTGCCCTCTTCATGTACATTTAGCTTGTTCTGCATGGCAGGGGGGCAGGTGTGTAGGACTTAACTTATTTATTTATTTATTTATTATTTAATTTTGGTCTCGTATAGTTCTTATTTTTTGGTTTTTGAGCTCCCTCTTCCATATGACCCAGGTTGTAATAGTGTGGTTTTGTTTGTTGTTTTTGGTTTGTTTTGGTTTGTTTTTTCCTGAATAAAAATCAAAATTATGAAGTCACATGATTATTTTGGCTACTTGTTCTCAATCTTTTGACTATTTAACCTCAGAACAGAAGCAGTGCTGTGCATCTAGCAGAGGCATTAATTTATGATTTAGTTAAGTACCAGGTACCAAGTACCAGGTAGAAGGCTGATTTTTGTCTCATTGTCATCCGCAATCCTCAGAGCATCCTCAAAGAAAAACAGGAGAACCCAAACAGCTAAACATGCCATCAGTTCTATAACAGACAAAAAGGGAGAAAGATATTTAGTCCCTAACTTGTGATTTCAGGAAATTGGAGAAATAAGGCTGATTTCATGTGTGTTTGTGTCAAATAGCAAATTATGTGTCCTGGGAGATGAGAGATGCAGGGTCACCATACTTCAGGCAGAAAGTGATACTTACCAATTTATTTTGTTTGTTTGGGAAAAACTGGAGTTTGATTTGTTGCAAAACTGTCGAAACTGTCTTTTTTTTTTTTTTTCAATTCATCAGCCTAAAAAGATCTTAAAGCAATTCTGGTAATGCGATTGAATGAGGCTTTACAAATCTATATCCTTTCAAGGAATTATGTCTGCAATGTGTGTTTTGTTTTACTTTTTGGTTACAGTAGCTCACCTGTAGTAGAAGTTACCATGTAAAAAAGGCCACTAGTAATAGAAGTTACTATGTAAATATTATGAACAGTAAGTATTGTGTTTCTGTTTTTCTGTAATTAAAATGTGATATCGTAACAAGAAAAGCTGTATCTATCCCTCCTGACTCCAATATAAGCTTTTAGAAGTGTCCCATTTACTTGTGGTGTATATTAGCTCTGGTGAGTTTTACTGAGAGCAGTGAGATTTTATAAGAACTGGTGTGATGGTTTGTTGTGAACAGCGCTCCTGTATGGGTGGACTTGATTTTAGCTCTTGGCTTGGTCCCAAAGCACCTTGTGTGAAGTTGTGTTTTAGTTTCTAGCTACTTCTTTGTATCATGGAAGCCCTAGGAATAGAATTTAGTAACACTTGTCAATTAGTCTCTTAGATATGCCTGTTGAGATATCGACATATATACCAGAAGAATTAATTTTTGTGCCATTTTTCATACTCTTGATCCTCAATGTGCTTTAGGAGTGATTTTGTGATTCAGTAGTGTAGTATCATTTTTTTTCTTAGTTTTATTTGCTCTTCCAGTGGTCCATAATATATGTGCTTTACTCTTCAAGTGGGATTAAATATTGTGCAGTTGTGTTAAGTTGAATTTAATAAAAGTAGGTTATATCTTTTATCTTTTACTTTTTTTTGTCATGTTTGTGTGGGACAACAAAGTATGGAATTCTTCAGTGTTGATGTGGCCTTAAAAGCATTATGCTGGATTTCAAAGAAGAATGCTGCAAACATGAAAAGGAAAACAAATACCCAAACATAATATAATCTTCTGTACTTGAGTGCAAACTATAAGCTTGTGTTTTTATTTTATGACTGAATGAGAGTTTACTAAAGTAGATACTTTCAACATACACTTTAAAAGAAAACTTTTTTACAGGAAGCTGTTAAGCTTCTATCTGTATCTCAATATTTTAACCTTTTTCTTTGCAAACAGGCCAAAATGGCTACTCATTGGTACCATGATCTAGTTAAGAGTTTATCTTTTAACATTACAAAATTGTGGAGCCTTTGAAGATATAATGAATGGTTTTGCTATAGTAGTTCAAACACAGGTGGAGCTTGTAGCTGGCATGTATTTGAGTGGCAGTCTGTGTTACTTGGTGCTGGACACATGCAGCATCTGTCTTCAGCCTTATTGAAACTGTTCTCAGGAGAATTTTCTATGATTATAATGAATTAGTTTTAAATTCTCTGCTTAGCAAAATATCTGTCTCCTGCCCAAAGATAATTGGAAAATAAATCTCCAATCTCTACACAGAAATTTTAGGGTTGTAATATTTATTATAGTGACAATTATTAGTGATGTCATTGGTCAGTAACTTTTTTTTTAACAATTAGTGTCTACTGTTTCATCTAGTAAATGGAGACTTTGTAATACAATGAAATAGCAGTGACAATGTTTCAAATTTTAGGCAACACCATGGATTACTTTTTGTAGATTTTCTTTAAAAAAATTTGGTTTGCAGTTAAGATATTGTAAAATTCAGAATTTATCTACATAAGGGAACATTTCTAGGTTTTTGAGATAATATAAGATCAAGTTTAGACTGATGAAAAAGTCTGTATAAACATCTACTTGGGTTTGTGGTGTATGGCTTTTTTGTTTTGTTTTTCAGCTAGAGAACTATCTTAGTTGCCTCTAAACTTATTCCTTGTCAGTTTTCTTCTTAATTTCTCATGTAGTCAAATCTGATTTTATTTTATTATGTAATATAAAAAGATTTCTGTCCCTTTTGTGCTTTTCTGGACATCTGTAAAAACAGTATTAAGTAGAAACAAATCGGTCACACCTATTAGAGCTGACAGCCTGAGAGAGATCAAAGACAATGATGAAGTATTCATGCTTTTCATTTCAAGCAAATACTGAATTAACTCTGAAGTACAATGTTTTAAACTTCAAAAGCAACCATTTCCATGCTGATCAAGGCAGACACGAATAGGTGTTGTATGGAAAGGTTCAAACAATTGGGCTGCAGTTTACCCATTTGGAATGCAGTTAGTTTTAACAGGTTTCAGCTTATACGTGGGAGCAGACTTCTATCTGGGCTGAGAAGCCAGAACTGTTTTCTCAAGACATCTTGATTTTCTCAACTCAAAGCATGTTCATGAGCATTAGAAGCTGTGGAAATTAAAGCAGTTTTACTGTTACTACTCTTCTTTCTTAGAGTGTGGTACAGTTTTCAAAAAGGGCTGCAACATGGGCTACTTAAAATAGTTACTGGGAAAAGCGTTCACCCTGCACTGTAAAGATTAGGTGTCTTAAAACTGCTACTTGCAATAATTTGGGCTTGTTGAGTCTGCTGACAGATAGATCACATCTAAAGAATGCAATCTATGTTTTCTGGTTTCAGTCAGCACAAAGCTGCTTAATTTTACTGCCCTGCTGGAGTTTATCTCTCTCCTGTCCTGCCAGAATAGATCAAGGGCTCTATGCAGGATCAGGAAGGGACTTCCCTAAGTTTCTACAAAATGCTACTTAAAAACAAACAAACAAACAAACAGCAACAAAAAAACCCCCTTTTCAGTGAATTCAGCTAGCTGATATAAGGATGAAGATACTTGGTATTTTGGAGGTGCCATAAACAAAAAAGCATTTAGTGTGTTATGGGTGAAGTACAACAAGGTGAAGTACAACAGGGTACAGGAAAAAAATAAATCTGTGATTTCTGACTTTTAATGGGAGTAGTTATAGCTATCAGTGAAATACGATTTTGAAAATGATCTGGAAAGATTGTTTTGAACAAGAAAACAACCTTTTTTTGTTATATTTTACAAAGGGATCTTTGCATCACTTGTATAATAGATATACTTTTATACATAACTGCATGATTTGCTTTATAAAGCCATTTTTTTAAAAAGAAAAAGATCAGATTTTAATTTGTCAATTTATTTTATGGATGTTATTGTTTACTTTTCCAGTTCTTGGTTTTTACATCATAATGACTGACAAAACTGTAGTTAAGGCTGCTACTGATTGCCTGATTTCCCACTATGTCTGATAATGGATTTTTATGACTACTTTGTTTCCTGTCTTTAAAACCAGAAAATGCTTAACAGGAAAGCAAACTCAGATGAACTCTCAGAGCAGTATCTTGGAAGGGCAGTTTTATTAGATATCTTTTTGCTTAACTTTCTGAAACTGGTTTGTAGGAAAGCATATGGTGCAAAGGTGCTTCAGCGTCAATCTCTTCAGCTTGTCAGTGGTAGCTGCTGAAGCCACTACAAAGCTGTCAGGATTTCTGTTTGGTACTGCAAGTATTACAGTAAAAGAGAGCAGTCATACAAACATGTTACCAAAGGCTATTGGGAGTGCTTACGGGGCAGGTGTAAGTAGCTGTCACTGTAATGCAGCTTTGAGAAGAGAAAATTGACTATGGGTTCTCAAGCCTAATTTTTAGAAAGTGTATATCTAAAATCAGTACTGTTAGTTCTCACACAGTTTGAAATGCCCTAATCATTTGATACAAAGTGTAGTTTAGACTGTGAAGTTTCAATGTTGAGGTATCCGGTGTCCTGGTTTCCAGCTTCCCCTCCAAGTATCTCTGGCACACATTGGTACTTCATCATCACACAGCAATTCCTGCTCAAACTTTCTTTTTGTTAACTTAAAACATCCAAATTCAAGTTTGCCGTGGCACTGGTGGATCCTCTAGACAGAAGAAAGCGAACCTTGATCCTCGCAGCGCTGTGAGCGCAACCCTCTTAAACAGGCATATTGTGCATCACCATACCAAGTTACATCTTGATGCAAAGACAGATGTCTCTAACATTACAAAAAATTTTGCCAAGAAGAGGGTTTGGAATGCAGTCCAAAACGCATGTTTGTCATCTGGATTATTGTGAAAATGAGCTTTTACAGCTTTCATTGAAAGGTAGGAAAGATAGTTCTGCTTATGATGCGATGTATAAAATAGAACAGCTTTATAGATGCTACCAAAACCCTACCAAAAGTGCTTTGAATAGTGAAAGTATTGATATTATCTCTTCCCACTACTGAAGTGTGAATTGAAAGATAAAAGCCTACATCTGGAGGTTGAGGGAAGATGGAAACACAAAGTAAAGTTGTCAGAAAAAATCAGTCCTATGGAGTAGGGAACTGGGAGTGAGGGGTTTGGGACTTGCTAAAGAAACAGATGATGTTGTGCTAGGAGGAGCTAAGATTCTGCTTTGAAAAATGTTAATGTGTTGCATTTGGAAAAACTGCTAAGAAGCACTGCAATATGTAAGAAACCTTCCAGTTTTTTCCATTATCAAAAGTTCAGTAATATAGCATTAATAAACATTAATATGTTAATTAAAAAGTGTTTCCATTTATTAGTCTAAAACTTTGTTTTTATTATGGGTTTGTAAAGTTCACTAAACTAATGTGAAGGTTCTAATCAAAATACAAATCTGTAAATGAGTTTCTTCACCAATCTGATTCTGAAAGGACAGTCTGATTTCTGGTTTGTAGTTGTTTCATGCCACTGCATTGAAGTGAAACATTAAAATATATTCTTAGTTAAAATTAATTAAAATTAAGAGTAACAATTTTATACCAATTTTTGACAGCAAAGTAGTTTTCTTAAATTTTAATTGAATTAGTGCCAAAACAGTTTGCTTTATGGGAACTTGAGTATTAAAACACAAACCAGAAAAAATTGGTGTGTATTATACTAAAAACAAAAATCATTCCAGCTTTCCGGCAAACAAAGTTGTGTGCTTACCATTTGCTGATGGTTGTATAGCTTGGATTGTGAGCAGGCTTCCAGTGCGTATGCATGTAAGTGCGTCTTCTCATGAGTAATCCAAAGGAGTTAATGTGATTAGACTTGTGCTCATGTGGACAAATCATGTCTCTAAAGGCTCTATTTTGAAGAGTATTCAGTATTCAATATGGTGATTGCCTTGGAGAATCAGGCATAAAGGAATTGTAAGCCTTTGCGAAACCTGGCTGGTCGATATTTGTGCAAACAGCTTGAATCTGCTTTTGCATACTGGTTAGTTTGAATAGTGGATTGTCAATCTTAAATGTTTCCTTTTTTTCCTAAGTGAAAAACTTGCACATAAAAAAAAGGCATCTCATCTGTGAATAAGAAATGTTTGTGATGCCTAATTTTTTATAAGTCAGAATGGTGAGTCAGTGTTTTGGAGTAGCTCTGATTGCCTTTCATGGTTGTAAATATTTTTTTTTTATTTTTATTTTTTAAAAGGCACACAATTGGTCTTAATCTTGGTAAAGTTTGTCCCTGTTATTTCTTGACAACTCCAGAAACATCCTGGATCTCATTGGTTCTTCTCTAGGACATGTGGCTAGAAATGCTTATCTGTTCCCTGTGTTCCAGTTTGGCCACGAATTCATGTTCTGGCCATAAGACCAGGCATTTCTGCCATGTCTAAAAATGCCTTGCATGTCAGATTAAGCTGTTTTTTATATAGAAGATTAAAAATTAATAGGACTGAAGACATTTAGACTGCAATCTGAAGTAAACCTGTAAGTCCTGTGACTGATGAAGTGAAAAATAACCTCAGTGTTTTTCCTCTCATAATTTTTTTGGTTTTGTTTTCATTTAAATATAAACTGTCTAGACCTGCAAAATACTGGAAGTAAATCTCCAGGCAAAGGAGTGCTATCTTTCTTTCTGACACTTACCAGACTGTGACACTGTCCTCAGGATTCTGGGTTTTTTTTTTTTAAAAAGTGTTTGATTACTACTTTCTAGGCAGATTGTTGTCTCCTCAAGGGAAAAGATGTTGATCATGCTATTATATATGCATATATAATATATGTACTGGCAAGTTACTGTGTGCTGAAGAATTTCAACCTAAATATGTTGCTGCAAGGTAGACTTGTTATACAATTTGTAATTACTCTGTCATTTATTCCTCTTAAGTGTCAAGACTGTAATTTAAATGTTGTGAGATAAATTTTATATATATATATATGCGCATATATATATATATATACTTTTGTAAAGATATTTCTGGAATCACATCTATTTTGTTCAATTACAAGAGTAAATACTAAATATTCTTCTTAAAATAATTTTCTTATTTCTAGACCTTTATTCTGTTCTGCAAAAAGGTGCTGCTTTTTCAGTTTCATTCATGGGACTGCTTTCTAGTTGTGTATTATTTGCCAATTTATTTGGATCATTAGGAACATAATATCTTAACACATGGAACAGCAATAAGTGTTGCTTTGGAGAATGTACCTTAGGAAATCTTCTGAAGGGTTTGAAGGAATTGATGAGCAATGGATGTGGGACAAAGTATAAGCTTTTGCTAGAAAATACAAAGCAGTTTCCCTGAGATGTGTTTCCTACTGGGGTTTTCACTCTCTGAAGTCTGCTCTGCACTATAAAACCAAGATTCACTCATCTGCATTTAAAGAATTCTTCTGTGGTTTTGATTTCATTCCATATCTTTCAATGATTTTGACAAAATACTGTGTTTTAAAGCATATGTAGAAACAGGAGTTACATTGTCTGCAAGCAAATGGTCTTCCCCTCACAACCTGCTTTTTTGAAGTATTTGGCCTTGAAACCTTTTAATCTCAGTATTTTCCCAAAAGCCTAAGTTAGCACCAATATCTGCTGTAAAAGTAAGCTTTCGTACATTGTGACCTTTCTAAATTACATAAAAACAGGGAAATTGTATTCTTACCTAAATTTCTTAAGTGTTTGATGTTTCACTGTGTCTCTTGGTTCTGTTGAATCTCTCTGGAGAGAGAGTTGAAAGTTTCTGGGGTCTGTCCCTGCACTTGTTCACATATGGTATTCAAGTGTTCTTTGTTATATGTCTCAACAAGCTTTTTTTTAGTACTTCTAGAACTTGATGGAATAGCAAAATAACTTGATACTGGCTACAATAAAAGGCTTTGAAAATCTGGAGCACAAGGGTTTTGTTTAAATTATTGTTATTTTTGAGAGATTGTAGGATTTCTCTTTTTGTCAAATTGTGGTAAAAGTCAGTCTTTTTTGAAGATACCCCTGTTTATATTTCTGTCTAAGAGATTAGTTTATGGTTTGTCATTTTGGATTAAGTTATTATTGCAGGCTACAGTAGAATATGGTTACATAAAATAGTACAAAGATTGGTAAAATATCTTGAAAGTATAAGTTTCTGTCTTGCTACTTTTATTCTGTATTTGATTACTGACAAAGGACAATAAAATATGACCGATTAGAGTGAACTATCCCAGGGAAACATAAAATGGACAAATGAAGATGCACCATAAAAAAATTATTGTAGCCCATAAACTGTATTGTCTAGGCTGTTCTTAACTCTGTTCCCCAAAATGAAATCTCTAAATAGAATTATATTAGGGGAAAACGTCATAATTCTTTTGTTCAAGATCTGGCCTATACCTGAAATGATCATTGAAATGTGTTTAAATGCTTCCTAGTTACGTTTAATTTGTTGCCGTCATCTGTCATATTGTCCTGTCCCCTGTTCCAATAGTGAATCGAATCCTGATCAATTCTGCAGTTTTGAGTATTTTCTGGATCACTTGCTTCTTCTATGGGAGCTGTTACTAAACAAATGACGTTCAGAGCTGCGTACTGGCATAAATCAGTTACATGGTGCTTTCTAATTAAATACTGTTTTGATATGTCATCAATAAAAACAGCCTTTTAATTTCTGCCTTTTCAGAGAATCAAAATAATCACTCGACAGATGGAATAGGAGAAGAGATTTCTTTCTGAAGAAAAAAAGGCAAACAATGCGAAATCCATAAAATAATTAACAGGGTTTTTTTATTCCTTTTCTTTCAAAAATTGATTAAACTTTGCATTGAAGTACCTACCTACACATTTACCACTGTTTTATTTAGTGTGGGGAGGTGACAGAATATCAGTTGCAGTGCTAATGTAGGTTCTGTAAGAATGGTCATGAACAATGAGACAAATACTGAGCCAAGGAACTGAGTCCTTTCTTTAAAACTCAGTGGGATTCACATGTAATCAGGTTGGGGAAAATAACCAATTTTGCTGTTTCCTAATGGAGATTTCTTGTACATCTTTATTTAAATTTTCAGTAAGCAGAAATTGTACTTTGGCAGCTAAGAAATTCTAGTTGTGTCTCAGCACAGTCAAGTTTCTCTTGTCAGTTGCCTGCAGATTTTAGCAACAGAACATATGTAGTAAAATGCAAAGTTTGTTTTTTTTTTTTTTTTACATAGGCTCAAAAGGGGTTAAACCAGAATTCTTAGGTTCTGTCCAAACTATGTATTCCAGAAACACTTTTTAACTAATTTGTTGAAATTAGTTAACCTAAGGACAAGCTAAGTCTTTTACTTAGTTTTCTTTTTATTTGAGTAGATTAAGATTCTTTCTCACTCTTAAATGATGGCCATTGGAAAATATAAAGCTTGAAAATTTTGTAGAGTGTTATAGGAAGGGCAGTGCGATGGCCAGTTTTATACCCATGTCTGTCAGTGTTTTGTTGAAAAGCGTGATAAACCAGTATTAAGCAAAGTTATTGCTATTGCTTCTTGTACTATGGTTCTCTTACGTGCTCTGCAAGACTCTCTTTAAAACACAAAAAAACCCTCAGCAGACATAGACTTAAAACAAAAAAACACACAAACAAATACACTGGAAAAGTATATATATGTGATATGCCAGTCTTTAAAATTACTGAACATATGTATGAACAATGGCTGTTGTCAAATGTTCTACCTATAAATTATTTTTTTTTAATGCCAGCCAAGATTTTCAGAATGAATAAAACCTAATGTTACTGACAAACAGGAGTAACCAGTATGTCAGTAGGCTTTTAAAATTGCATGTGTCATCCATCATACAAGTATGTGATAACTAATTGTTTAGATAGTTTGTTTTATTATGCTGAGGGAGAAGGTACTGTAGATTTTACGCACTTCTGCCATCTTACACATACTTTTGCTTGAGCAAGTAAAAGAAGTAAAAGAAATGTGAAGTAAAGGTGTCCTCAAACATCACTAACGCTTGAACCAAAATAGACAAGATTTACTGGAAGATCTTGGAGTCAAAAATGCCCCTGCAGTTTGTGGAAATGCACATGGGAATATGCTCATAAAATGTCCACTGAGTTAATTTAGTTCATTACTTTGACCGCCATGTATTATGGTGATCACTCATGGCAGGAGAGGTGGTGTGTTCTACAGAGTTATTGGGCACCAAAGCCAGCTCACGTGGGGTCACTGCTGCACTTGAACTGCCTTGTGTGAGGCTTATGTGCCAGTGTGTTGGGTAGTTTCTGCTGTAGCACTTCTGATAACATATGACTCAAATCATGCATTCAAACAACTGGAAGCTGTTACAGTCTCTGTCCCTCAGCCAGGTTATAGGGTTTAACATGACCATGGACTCCTCCCTTTGCCACTAACCTGGTTAGCAACAAGAGGTTCCTGCTGTAGTACTTCCTATAACATGCAACTCACATTATAGCTTACAACAGTTTAAAGGTATACCTGTTACACCCCTTGTCCATTTGGACCAGGGCCATAGAGTTTCACATGGCAATGAACTCCTAGCTTTGCCCATGCTCCCATGTGGTGTACCTCCCATGGGATATAATCCTTCAAGAACTGGTCTAATGTGGGTCCTCTCCATGAGGTACAGTCCCTCAGGAACAGACTGCTCCAGCATGGGTCCCCCCGTGGGGCCCATGTCCTGCCAGAAAACCTGCTCCTGTGTAGTTACTTATCCATGGGCCACAGCTCCTGTCAGGAGTCTGCTCTGGTGTGCAGCTCCTTCAGAGCACATTCACCAGCTCCAGTGTTGGGTCTGTTCTACTGACTTCTGCTGTGGGGTTGAATGTTTTTTACAAAGTAATAGGTTATATTGTGTTCTCAGCATTTATTTCTCATGTTGGTTTTAGTTTCTGCTTTTTTTCCTTTACGCTTTCTTTGCCAATGTGTTCTGTTTTTCTCCCATATTCTCTTGTGAACTACTCTTATTTTCCCGTAGGTAAACATGACTTCTAGCAAAGAAAACTGGACTTCTTCTTGATTGTCCATTTATGTCCTATATACTCCACATATGTAGACAATTTGTAGAAAAACCTAGTGCCTGGCTCATCACAGGCAATTGTCTTGTGCTTATCATTTTAGTTTTTAAATATCCACTTGATGTTAAGACTTGTGCTGCTGAAATGCTGGCCTATTTTATTGTGTTCAGTTACCTTAGTATCAGCATTACTCTATTTTGTGATATTGAAAAATCCACGTCTCTCTCTAGAGGTGCTAAATTTCTAGCATTTCTTCCGTGTCTACAAAATTATTACTTTTACTTTGATGGATACTAGTTTTGAAAAAACACAATGTTTAACTAGAGAAGTTTGTCATAAGAAGAACAATGATAACTGAAAGTTCATTTATTGGCTTTAATACGAGTCTTCTTCCTCAATTGTTAACTAACACTAAATTGAATTAGATTCAATGACTTGGTTTTCATCTTCCACTCTTCTCATTATCTTTTCTTTAATTAAGGGCTGTGGTTATCTGAGCCATTTGGAACATTAGTTTTGTAATAAAGTCTAGCAAACTTCTTTTGAATTATTTTCATTAAAAGAATTTACTTGTGATTTTTATGAGGCTATAATGCTTTAAATCTCAGTTTAACTGCATCACTGAGGCTGGATCTGTGGGACAATATTTCAGATTTTATTGTGGAATGGCTGTTAAAGGTATCCTACTACATAAAATTAAAGGAAAAAAATTTCTCTATATCTGGGGAGAGGGAAGGGGAATGTCAGCAACTCGCTCCCCTACAGTTATCTCAAATAAAATAGTCTGCTAGAAGACTGAGCACTCATAAAAAACTGTAACATAATGTAACTCCACTGATAACAAGCATTTTTCTTGTGTGGATTGCTGCCGAAAGAGAGGGTTAATTTCTGATCGCTGCTGCATTCCCACACCATTTCTGTTGTGATAGAAGCAGAGCAGCTGCCTGCTGGCGCATTGACAAGTTGATCTGATGAAAAATAAACACACCTTTTGGGTGGGCAGAAGTGGGGCATCAGCTTCCTGAGCCAATGCAAAGCAAGAGGAGGAGGAAAATACAAGGCAGCCTACAATTACAATGGGTTTAGTATATGGTGAAATTGATCTTTAACTCTTTTTGGAGGAACAGTCCATTGAAGTCTAGTTTGTAGCAGATTCTTCTACTCTAAAAAAAAACCCCTCCTTAGTTCTTGGATGATTTAGAATGACTTTCTAAATATTTTCCTGTAAAACTATGTAAAAACAAAAACAAAAACAATGTGTCAAAGAAAGTAAATAGTTCTCCACAAAAAAAAAAAAAAAAAAAAGTAAAAAAGTTTAAGGAAGAGTTTTTTAAGGTGATAAATATATTATTTAACCAAAAAGTTTGGTTAAATCCTAACAAAGAAGTCGAGACATTTATCATAATTATAAAAAAAAAAAAAAAGTCTAAACATAGGGCTACATTTGGTTGACCATACATTGCATGAGAAGTTATGTAGGCCCTATATTTTCTGTAATCATGGTTTCCTTGGTGTCCAAAGAATTTTAAACTGTAAAAGCAGATTACCTGTGGGCAACTTTCTTGGCTTTCCTCATAGTTATCTTACCTGTTCATTGTCCTGTATGTAACCAAGAGATCTCATTTTGGAAATAGGAAGTTTTCATCATTTGCCACCAAACCTAAAGGGAAAATCTTTGGTATCACCTATCCTTGGCACCTTTTATCTTCTCCATATCATGGAGAATTCTAGAACTTTCACAGTTATAACCTCTCATATACATGCCTTGCCATCTATTTCTCTCAAATTGACTTGCTGCTTTTAAATGACATACTGAACTGGCCTTGTATATTATTTTTAAAGTTTGAAATACTTCATTGTCACAGACTCACAGAATGGTTGTAGTTGGAACAGACTTCCAGAGGTCATCTGGTCCAACACCCTGATCATGCAGAGCAATCTACACCTGGGTGTCTAGAACCATGTCCAGACAGTTCTTTAATATCTCCAAGGATGGAGACTGCCTAATGTCTTGGGCCAACCTGTGCCAGTGCTCATTCACCCTCAAAGTGAAAAAGTGTTTCCTGATGCCCAGAGAGAAGCTCCTGTGTTTTAGCTCATTGACTCTTATTCTGTCATAGAGTAGAATCATAGAATAATTTATGTTGGAAAAACCCCTTATGATCACTGAGTCCTTCTATTAATCTAACACTACCAAATCCACCACTATACAGTGTCCCTAAGAACCTCGTCTACATGTCTTTTAAACACCTCAAGGGATGCTGACTTAATCAGTACCCTGGTTAGCCTGTTCCACTGCTTCACAACCATTTGTGAAGAAATTTTTCCTAATACCAACTCTAAACAACCCCTGGCGCAACCTGAGGCCATTTCCACTTTTCCTACACTGTTTCTGATACAAGCCATGATGCTGTTGGCCCTTTTAGCCACCTGGGCACACTGCTGGCTCATATTCAGCTGACTGTCAGTCAACACCCTCAGGTCCTTTTCTGCCAGGCAGCTTTCCAGCCACTCTTCCCTGAGCCTATGGCACTATCTGGGGTTGTTGTGACCCAAGTGCAGGGCTGAACACTTGCCCTTGTTTAACCTCATACAACTGGTCTCAGCTCCTCGATCCAGCCAGTCCAGATACCTCTTGATGGCCTTCCTACCCTCCAGCAGGTCAACACTCCCACCCAACTTGGTGTTGTCTGCAAATTGACTGATGGTACCTTTGATCCCCTCCTCGAGAGAACTGATAAAAATATTAAACAAGCTGTCACCTGGCACCTTTCTCCCTGCACCCTCCCTTCAGGTATTTTTGTACATGCATAAGATCCCCCCCGATCCTTCTTCTTTCCAGGCTGAACAGTTCCAGGTCTCTCAGCCTTTCCTCTTAGTTTCTTCATCATCTCTGTGGCTCTTCCTTGGACTCTCTTGGGTATGTTCATGTCCCTCTTGTACTGGGAAGCACAGCACTGAACACAGTACTCCAGGTGTGGCCTCACCAGTACTGAATAGAGGGGAAGGATCACCTCCTATGACCTGTTGGCAGTACTTGGCTAATGCAGCCAAGGATGCTGTTAGCCTGCTTAGCAGCAAGAGTACATTGCTGGCTCGTTTTCAGCCTGATGTCCATGAGGATCCCTTGGGCCTTTTCTACCAAGCTGCTTTCCATCTGGGTGGCCCCTAGCATGTCCTGATGGCTGGAGTTGTTCCTCCCCAGGTGCAGGACTTAGCACCTCCTTCCCCTTGTTGAACAGCATGAGGTTCCTGTGAGCCCATTTCTCCAGCCTTTTGAGGTCCCTCTTTGCTTTGTGAGATGGCCTTATTGATCTTGAAGCTCAAGAGGTTGACAGCTTCTGGTCAAACACTTTTTGTGTGCATCTTTCACCAAAGTGTCATAAGGGGCTGGATTAAGTGCATTAATTAATCCTTAAGCTGACCACACAGCATATTGATTTTACTGTGTGACTAGAAGCAAAGTGCTTCAGCCTGGAGGCCTAGCTGCAGTTAATTTGTTGAAATTACTATTGTTTCTATACCCAATTGTCGATTAAGCTTAAAGTTTTGGCTAAGAAGAAATATGGACCCTTTGTTCTAGCTGAAGACAGAACTCAAGTAATTCTTGCTCAGTTTCATTATTACAATGCATAAAAGAAACAAGAAAAAGATTTGACTGTGAGAAATTACCACATATGATAGACTTTCACATGAATCCCCATAAGCTTTTACCATTTTTTTTATTTTTTAAGTTAGTGATGGTTGAAGGTGTGGTTTCGGCTGTGGTTTGTTGACTCGGTGCTGTATATAAAATGTTCTAGTGACTAAACCAAGAACAAGGAATTACTATAATATATGCTTTATTAATTTGTAATTAATACAGGGCTTTCTTTTTCTTTAATTAATTTTTTAAAATTGATCATTTAATTGTTGTTCTTTTAAAAGATTCACTGCTTAATTTGTATAACATCACACTGAAATGTTGTTACTTTGGGTGCTATTTTGAATTGTATTTTGCATTTTAGCCTTTGCCACTTTTTTCCTTTTTTTTCCCTCAGCTTATTAAGTAAGATATCTTCATGGTAGTTGCTGTTGAGTGCTTTTTTTCCTTCACTCTCTTTTCACTCTCTTGTTTGTGTGCTTGTTTGTTTGTTTTTTATTGTTTTATGCTATGTCTGCGTGGAGCATGCAGGAGAAAATAACATACTTTCATGGCCCAATTAGATTTTAATCTCCCTTTCTCTCCTTTCACTCCAGCCTTTGTCATTAAGTATGTCTATTTTACTTAATTTCTTCTGTTCCCTTGGGATCTCTTACCCTAAATTGAAAATAAAATAATGGTAACAAGATGTCCACATAATTAACCTAAGTAACTGCATAATATGTTGTCTGGTATTCCAGATATGATGAGAGAGGGCGATGATGAGATGCCAAGGATAGAGGGGTGAGGTGCTAGCAAGGACCCTCAGCTTGTGGCCTTAGAGACCTGTTGGCCTCACTGGAGCACACGTAGAGTCTTACGGATGTGAGCCAGGGACTGTTGAGGTAATAGAGGCTAACAGGAAAGCACAGGTGAAATACTTCAAAGGATTTAAGGGGTGTTCCTCTAAGAAGGTGACTCAGCCAACAGCCCAGCTGAAGTTCCTCTACACCAATGCACGCAGCATGGACAACAAACAGGAGTAGTTGGAAGCCACTGTGCTGCTAGAAGGCCATGACCTAGTGGCCATTATTGAAACTTAGTGGGACAGCAACCATGACTGGAGTGCAGCAATCAATGGCTACAGGTGGTTCAGAAGGGACAGGCAAGGAAGGAGGGGTGTAGTGATTGCCTGCTACATCAAGAGATGGATAGAGTGTGAAGACCTGTCTCTGAAGAATAGCCATGAGGAGGTTGAAAGCTTATGGGTAAGAATCAGAGACCAAGGCAACAAAGGAAACCTTGTGGTTGGTGTTTACTACAGGCCAACCAGTCAGGGTGAGACTATTGATGAAGCCTGCTCACTCCAGCCACAGTAGGCATCATGCTCACGGGCTCTTGTCCTGCTGAGGGACTTAAAGCACCCCAACTTCTGCTTGAAAAGTAGCACAGCAAACTGCAGGCAATCCAAGAGACTCCTGGAGTGCATTGAGGATAACTTCCTAAGCCAGGTAATAGACAGCCTTGCTGGGGGGATGTGATATTGGACCTGATTGTCACCAGTGCAAGTGAGCTTATAGGAGACATCAAGATCGGAGGCAGCCTGGGCTGCAGTGATTATGTGCTTATGGAGTTTGCAGTCCTAAGGGATGTGTGATAGGAAAAGATCAAAGTCAGGACCCTGAACTTTAGGAAAGCAGACTTCCAGATCTTCAAGGAGTTCATCAACAGGATCCCCTGGGAAACTGCCCCCAGGGACAAGGGAGCAGAACAGAGCTGGCAGATCTTTAAGGACACTTTCCATCAGGCACAAAAGCTTGTGATCTCCAGGTGTAAGAAATGGCATAGCTGCTGGTCAAAATAAAGGGCAAGAAGGAAATGCACAGCCAGTGGAAGCACGGACAGGTATCCTGGGAAGAGTAGAGGAACACTGCCTGCTTGTGCAGAGGTGGGGTCAGGAAGGCCAAGGCACAGCTGGAACTGAACTTGGCAGTGGACACAAAGAGTAACAAAAAGGGCTTCTACAGGTGTGTGAACCAGAAAAGGGAGGTCAAAGAAAGTGTACCCCTGATGAGCAAGACTGGCAAACTGGTAACAAGAGGCTAGGAGGTACTGAGGTACTCAACAACTTCTTTGCCTCAGTCTTCACTGGCAACCTTTCTTCCCACATTTCTTGAGTGGTTGAACTGCAAGACAGGGACTGGGGGATCAAAGTCCCTCCCACTGTAAGTGAAGATCAGGTTCCTGACCACTTGAGGAACCTGAACTATGGGACCTGATGAGATGCATCCCAGAGTCTGGAGGGAATTGGCTGATGTAGTTGCCAAGCCACTGTCCATGATATTTGAGAAGTCATGGCAGTCAGATGAAGTCCCTGGTGACTGAAAAAAGGGAAATGTTGTACTCCTTTTTAAAAAGGCTAGGAAAGAGAACCCTGGGAACTATCAACCTGTCAGCCTCACCTCTGTGCCTGGGAAAATAATGGAAGAGATCCTCCTAGAAGCTATGCTAGGACACATGGAGGACAGGGAGGTGATTTGAGACAGCCAGCATGGCTTCACCAAGGGTGAGTCCTACCTGACCAGCCTCATGGCCTTCGATGATGGAGTAACTATATCAGTGGACTAAGAAATGCCTGTGGATGTTGTCTGTCTTAACTTCTGTGAAACCTTTGACAGGGTCTCTGGCAATATCTTTCTCTCTAAATTTGAGAGGTGTGGATTTGATGGCTGAACTGTGTGGTGGCTGAGGAACTAGCTGGATGGTTGCAGCCAGAGAGTAGTGATCAGTGACTCAATGTCTAGATGGACACTGGTGACAAGTGGTGTCCCGCAGAGGTCCATACTGGGAGCAGTACTGTTTAATGTCTTCATCAACGACATAGTGGGATCAAGTGCATCCTCAGCAGGTGTGTGTATCACACTTAGCTGAGTGATGTGGTTGACATGCCTGAGGGACATGATGCCATCCAGAGGGACCTCGACAAGCCCATGCAAACTTCATGAGGTTCAACAAGAACAAGTGCAAGGTCCTGCACCTGGGTCAGGGCAAGCCCCATTATCCAGGCTGGAGGATGAAGGGGTTGAGAGCAAGCCTGCAGAGAAGGACTTCAGAGGACTGATGGATGAAGAATTGGACATGAGCTGGCAAAGTGCGCTTGCAGCCTGGAAGGCAAATAATATCCTGGGCTGCATCAAAAGAAGCACAGCCAGCAGGTCAAGGGAAGTGATTCTGCTCCTCTGCTCTGCTCTAGTGAGACCTCACCTGGAGTCCTGCATCCAGCTCTGGGCTGGAGAGACATGGCTCTGTTGGAGATGGGCTGGAGGAGGGCCACAATGATGATCTACTATGAGGAAAGGCTGAGAGAGTTCGGGTTGTTCAGCTGGAGAAGAGAAAGCTCCAGGCAGACCTTATTGTGGCCTTTCAGTACTTAAAAGGGGCCTGTATGAAAGATGGGGACGGACTTTTTAGCAGGGTCTGTTGGAATAGGATGAGGGGTAATGGTTTTAAACTAAAGGAGTGGAGATTCAGGCTAGACATGAGGAAGACTTTTTTTTTTTACAGTGAGGGTGGTGAAACAACACTCAAGGCCAGGCTGGACAGGGCTCTGAGCAACCTGATATTCAACTATGAAAATGTCCCTGCTCATTGCAGGGGGGTTGGACTAGATGACCTTTGAATGTCCCTTCCAACCCAAACTATTATTTGATTCTGTGATTCTATTCTTGTGTATTGCATCATATCTAATATTACATTGAAATATCTTCAGAATGGTATTGCCTCTGTTTTTGTGTGGTTTTGGTTTTGTGTTTGTTTTGTTCATTTTTTGTTTTGTTTTTCTTGTCCCAGTTGTAAAATTTGCTTGTACAGGGGTCTTATCTTAAGTACAAGTTGCATTAAACTTTTATCATTTTCATATCCATTCAGCTGATGAAACTGTAGTTAAAAACAAAGCTTGGAGTGGAAAGTGAACCATTTTTTAAACAGAACATACAGATATTAGGCATACATTTATTGATCTTGCTGCATATTTAATTTCTGTACTTTTTTTTAGACAATTCCATTTTTTTTCCCCTCTCTTGTGGTCAGCATTCTAAAAGCCGTGGATCGTCAGATATTCCTCTGTAACCTTAAGATGTGTTCTGGTGTTTTTTGCCATTATCTTGCTTAACACTGCAGTGGGAATTGAAAGCTGTTGTAAAGAAACCCTCAGGAGGGACTGTTAATGATCAGGGTTCTCAGTAGCTCTCTTTTATTCATTTGTATACCAGGTAGATGTTTTTAACAGACTTGGTGTAACCGATCTTAGACTTTTGAAGCTGGCAAAAATTAAACATTTCTGTTTCCTAGTCACTGGAAAATATCTTTTCAGATTCCAAAAATTTAAGTCAGAACATTGTAATTGTGTGTATGTTAAAATCCAATGTATTCTTCCTACCTCTCTTCCTCACAGCTCTTGCTTGTCAGGCATATGTAGAATATGGTCTGAAAATAAAGGCATACTTTCTTGGATAAGACAAATGAAAAAACTAGAAAAATGAATTTTCATGAAAAATGAAAAAACTAGAACTCCCAGCCAGGTGGCTTGCAAAGGTGCTGAACAATTGCTGTTGCATAATTACATGTTAAACAGTGAAAGTAATGAAGCCCTCTGTTTTTATAGGTGTTTTAGCTTTTGTGAAACATATCACACTTATCTATTTGTTTTAAGTGAGTTTTGGTTTTCGTCCTTTATGTGTTTTGCAGCTTTCCGTAGTTACCTAGTGAAGATGATTTAGATCACAGAAATGAAGACACAAAAATTTACGTTAAAATAAAGAATTAAGCTTGTATTTTATGAATTATTTTAGACAGCTTTGGCATGTTTTTGGCAAGCCATAAATTAAGATGAAGTCTATTTTTAGTTGTTTGTGACTGAATCTTCTGCGTCATCCTTCAGTTAAAAAAATATGGAAGTTTAATGATGATTAATGTAATGTGGTTCTTAAATGTTAGGAAGAGTTCGGTACAAATCTAGTGTAGCTGCTAAACAACAGGCAAGTGGGCAGCGTGGCTTCTTAGTCTATAAACACTTTTGTGTTATAAGAAGCCTTTTCAATACATGTGCCCTGAGATGGAAGTGATTTTTCATAGAACAGATGAATTTTAGTAGTTTCACATTAGAATCTGTCTTTTGTATTTTATCCTTATAGCAGTGTTTTGACTGTCTTCCTGGGGCTGGGAGATAGTTGGTTTGGGGTGTTATTTTTCCTATTAATATTTATCTTAAAAGAATTACTATGTAATACCATTTAAAGATTTTAATTTTATTTATAACTTTGAATTCTTCTTCTGACAGAATTGAAATGCTTAATAAAAATACTCATATATGTATTTGGTGTGATTTTTCTAGCACACTTATAAAAAAATTTAAAATTTCGAAATTAAAATGTCACACCAACTCAGATTGGGAATTAAGAACAGTTAAAGCAATAACGAGAGTGACAGTGTGTGCTTACATAACCTCAATATATGAAAGGGTAGAAAAGTATTCTAATAATATAAAGCAATAGTTCTTTTTGTATTATTTACAAAAATAATCTGTAAGTATCGGTTTTCTAAAATGGATATAGAAAGTAACTAAAGTACGTAAGAAATGAGTACCTTGATGATATAATGGTGTACTACAGGTTGTGTTAAAAGTAAAATATTCTCTCAACCTGCAATATGTGCAGAAACATTTACTGAGAGTTGATAAAATTTACAAACCTTGATTCTTGCCCTATCAGTGTCTGACCTTTTTTTTTTTTTTTTCCTGTTTGTAGAATACATGATATTAGCGTTCATATGTGTGAAATTCATCATGCTTTGCCTTTTGTGTTATTGAGAGGTTTTTTATATTTCTTCCCGTAATGAAAAATGTGTTTGAGAGTATATTTTCTATATCAATGTGAAACTTGTCAGTTTCTGATCCTATATGGATGGGAGGAAAGGAGGAATCAACAGACTTGGTGCAGTCTTCACTGGGTTGGGCTAAAGCTTTTGAAAGAGCTTATTAATGTATTAAAATGCCTCAACAGGGATTTGCTGGGAACTAATGCTGTAATGTGTTAGTCATCCTGTATCTGCTTCTATTTTTGCAGGTTCTGAAGGATGACAGATGCTGGTTTCTGCAATGCCACTTGGAATCTCCAGCACTGTGGACTGATAAGTAATGTGCAGATTTAACTGCACAACCTGGGAATAAAGCATCAGGAGTGCTATTTCTTTTCAGCTTCAAAAGTGGACAGAAGTACAGTCTCATCTGTCTGCAACAGGAGATTCTTCAACAGATTTTTACAGCTAATAATAAAGACAACATAGCATCATCTACTTTCCTGATTTACAGTGCATCAGTTTCCGAGACAGATGGTCTGCCAGAAGCTGGATGATGCTTGCAGAGCACATAATAATGAAGTTGTGAATTGATACTGCTGCTACTGCTGCCTAATTGTCAGGATCACAGCTGACAGACTGCACTGCCCTTTTTCTGCTACCTTAATCAGGCCAAGAACAGCAGGGTGGACATGGCTGGCCTCGTTAGCAACCTGCTAATACTGTTTCTTGTTTTTCAAAACATCTGTTTGGGGTTCAGAAGCCCACTATCTGTCTTCAAGAGGTGGGTTATGCAGGAAGACCTTATGTGTTGAATGCATGCCATCACGATATTATGGAAGTATGAAAAAGCAGGTCCTAGATTAAAATTGAATGGTATTTGTTCCAGTTTTCTCACTTTCTCTGAGTATTCTTTCTACAGTTTTAAAATGGCACTTCTATCATACTGTTTTATCCACAGATTGCTCTATAAAATATGGGTTTAGGATGATAAAAAAACAGTTAATAGAGCTTGTTTGATAATGCCACAGGTGTATTACACAGAGAGTAAATATATTTCAGCTACTGAGTCAGCATGCATTTTTTAATGAGAAAGCATCAAATATCTTAAAACTGGGAAAACCTGGGAAATTTGGGGGGTTTTGAATGCCAGGTTGCATAGGTAAACGTAAATGTAGTGTAGACAAGAGAAGTAGCCTCTTCACTTTCCAAAAGTGTTTTACTCTTTGTGAGGTATGTTGTTCACTGTATTTACCATATCACTTCTGTATTTATGTGTATACATTAATATACATATTCAAAATTTATGTCACTGTTGCATTGTGTTTCAGATGCCTTACCATTTAGTTCATTAGGGTGATCTACATTTTTTTACAGTTTGTGTAGATATTGTATTCAATACAGACCTTGATATTCATGTGAAGTTGTAAAAGTTAACTGTTTTATTTTGCTGCTTATAATAGAAGTTGCTATAAAAATCATGGTGTTGGAATTAAAAATTTCCCCATTGCACATTTTTTCAATTTAATCTGTATTAAATTATACATCAGGTATATAGTCTTAAAAAGGAAAAAAAAAACCCAACTGTTGTGAATGATTAACCATGTTTGACTTTTTCTGATGAATTAATTATCTATCTGTACATCCATGTGCCTCAGACAGCTATTTAGATTAGATGACAGGTTATGTTTTCAGCAATGTTTTCTAGACTAGTCTGCCTGATTACTCAGAGGAACTACTTCACTAAATACTTGGTGACTTAAGATGTTTTCCTTGGCTCGTGAAGGAATGAAATTTCCAGATCACTCCTGGAGCTAGTCAGCAGTGTCAAACCTCTTTACTAGTTCTGAAGACCCTTCTTTTTAGAAAGACATAACAAAAATCAGTATTTTTAAAAATATTTCTTCCTTCTCTTTAAGGTATAAAGAGACTACCAGATTGCTTTCCAATGAATGCCCTGGAAGTGACCGACCAGTTATTTCAATTGGTCTGTCCGATTTTGCCTTGGACATTCGCATGCGTGGGGTGACACCTAAGCAGGTGAGAGAAATGCATTTTTTCTTTTTGCCACTTTTCTTTCGTAAGATAGGAAAATAAAACCTTGCCTACAACATCACTCGCATAAAATGGACACAAAAACAAAGTAGCTTTTGTACCTATATATATATCTGACAAGAAGAGTAGGAAATAGAAAGGTGATCTCAAATGAAAGAAAAATCTTTTCATCTGATTAATTTTATTTGTAAAAAGTTGATTTTATAACCTGCATTGCTGAGGTTTATTAAAACAAGGAATATGGATTTTAATAAAGTGAAACATTTCCATCTGAGCTAGTAAGACATACATTTATTTAGAGTTGCAGTTTACACCAAATCTGAGATGATGCCTCAGTGAATTTAGTTACATTAAACTGAACATTGCTGCAACTTTGGCAAGCTGAGAGTAAACAACCAGAAAGCATTATCTAAGAGTAATACTTTTGACTCAGTATTTTAAACCCTTAAAATACTCCAGGAAAGATCCTATAAACAAGTTATAAAGGTATACTCCTTCGGTTTTGAAGTTGCTTAGCTTCTACTGAGCCAAGTGAGTAAAAATGAAGCCAATAATTAAGATTTTTAACATTAGAATTACCATTTTGAAGATTCTGCTGGCATTTTTACTTGTATATTCATTAAGTGAGATAAACACTTATTTATTTTTAATTGCAGCAAGGTAATGCAGGGAATTATATATGTCATCAAAAGACACTGCGTGGCGTTTAGAGGGCTACAGATGCTTAGAAACAGCAGGATGTTGTGCTGCAGTAGATGATGACTCATTGTTGCGGATAGCACTTCGAAAAAAATACTGAAGGGAAAATGAAGTTTTCAGTAATTGTGGAGCACCACTCTGGAACTTAGAACAAGTGGTGTCATTCTAGTGAGTGCAAAAGAGAAATATAGTTTCTACTAGATTTTATTTGTCTGCAGCAAAATATTAAACTTCTCTTTTAGAAAGAATGAAAATTACTCTGAGTTCATCCAGGTGCACATTTGTAATTATGTTTTATAGATTTTACCTGAGAAGCCATTAGTTGAAGAGCTAGGAGACACATATGAAGGAGTCAGTCACTTTAAATTCCTGTCAAAAGAAAGAAAACCAAAATCCAACACCAACAGGAAAAGTCTGTGATGCTTAATGTTTCAGCTGGATTGTTACGAATTCTGAATTCACTGTTTGGACACAGATTAGTATTTTCAGGAGAATTCACATGCCATATTCTTCTGGCCTCTTTCTTGGTGGTATGCACACATGACAGTCACATTTCTTACGTAGAGTCGCAGCTAGCTAACAGAAAGATGTCTAATGGATTTAGCCAGTTCTTTCTTTATAGTGTTGACCATGTGATGTGCATTAGATGTAAAATCAGAAGGTTCATGTAATGTAAGAATTGTTCGAGAAGGGCTGGAGTCATTGGTCATTTAGTCAAAAATATCTCCAAGCTCAAAAAAAGAGAGCTTCTGAAATAGTACTAATGCTGAGTTGAGTTCTTCCATAGCATCACCATAGGCAATTGCATTTAATTTTATTTGCTGAAGTCCTTGATACTCCAGCTTCTCAGATAATTCTTGTTGAAAACAGATACTGGAAGTTAATCTCTTTGGATTCCAAGAAGTCTAACCATCTGCATGTATTCCCTGCAACTGAAAATAATTTTTGCTACTACCAGTAAGGTGGTACTTAGATTATGAGCATTCGTATTGTTGTTTTGGAATGATTAATGTAGTAAACATTGAATTCTCCTAATGTAGGTGCATGCAGCTAAGATACAGCTTAGCTTCTGTGAAATATGTACCTGGTTCAGAGAGGAAATGTTTAAATGTTTCCCAACAGGAGGAGGAGAGAAAAGAAACCCCAAATGATTTTGTATCATTTGCTTAGGTAGCACCTTATAATGGTGAAGGTGGTATAACTTTGCTGGAATGATTTGCAGATGGCTGAAGACAATTTAACTTGTCTTTGTATTGGTAGGTTTGTTACCTAAAATTAAATTCATGTGTAACCCTTATTGTCAAGACAGTGGGAAAGGTAGCCAAAACCCCTCCTTTCTTTTTTTTTTTTTTTCAGTGAGCTACTAGACTTCTAGTGACTTTAGAGGATTGTAGAGGGAGAAGTTGCCTCATGTTCTGTAGCTACAGCTGCCCTGTGAGTGACTCAATGAGAAATGACCCCTTAAACAGTTTAGGAGTGCACTAGCTGTGCAGGTCAGCCCCTGGGTTGTGCATTCTTTTGTCACAAGTGCCAAACATGAACATTCATGTGAAACTGTTCTAAGTGCTCCTTATGAATGGAGACACTGAAGTGTGTATTCAGGCAGCACAAATCTGGAAATTGTTCAGGTAGAGTGGTTTTCCATCTTGGTTAATAAATGTGGTTTATATTAATTGGTGGTTTTGAATAGTACCACCTCTCATAAGTGGGAGAAACAGTATCTGCAGTACTTCAGTACTCTGTTTTTTCTCAATAATTATTCCAGTTGCACAGTAGGGAAAAATGCAAATATGTCATGTGAAGAGTAGTTCTGATGTGCTGCTGAAGGGCAGAGGACATCCAAGAGCTGTGGAGAGGAAGACTGAAGGGCTTTTTCAGTTCTGAAATAATTCTTTATATTTGAGATAATTATAAGTGAGGTGGACTGTGAACTGGCTGAAGGAAAGAAGTCAGAGAGTCGTGGTCAGTGGGGTGGAGTCCGGTTGGAGGCCTGTATCTAGTGGAGTGCCTCAAGGGTTGGTGCTGGGGCCATTACTGTTCAATATATTCATCAATGACTTGGATGAGGGACTAGAGTACACTGTCAGCAAGGCTGCTAATGACACTGAGCTTGGAGGAGAGGCTGACAGGCCGGAAGGCTGTGCTGACATCCAGCGTGACCTGGACAGGCTGGAGAGCTGGGTGGGAAAAAATTTAATGAAATATAACAAGGGCAAATGTAGAGTCTTGCATCTGGACAGGAACAACCCCAGGTTCCAGTATAAGTTGGGGAATGATCCATTAGAGAGCAGTGTAGGGGAGAGGGACCTGGGGATCCTGGTGGACAGCAGAGTGACCATGAGCCAGCACTGTGCCCTTGTGGCCAAGAAGGCCAGTGTCATCCTGGGGTGTATTAGAAGCGGGGATGTTTAGTAGGTCAAGAGAGGTCCTCCTTCCCCTCTACTCTGCCCTGGTGAGACCACACCTGGAATATTGTGTCCAGTTCTGGGCTCCTCAGTTCAAGAAGGACAGGGAACTGCTGGAGAGAGTCCAGTGTAGGGCAACCAAGATGATGAAGGGAGTGGAGCACCTCCCTTATGAGGAAAGACTGAGGGAGCTGGGTGTCTTTAGTTTGGAGAAGAGGAGACTGAGGGGTGACCTTATTAATGTTTACAAATATATAAAGATTGAGTGTCATGAGGATGGAGCCAGGCTCTTCTCGGTGACAAACAATGGTAGGACAAGGGGTAATGGGTTTAAGCTGGAACACAAGAGGTTCCACTTAAACTTGAGAAGAAACTTCTTCTCGGTGAGGGTAACAGAGCACTGGAACAGGCTGCCCAGGGAGGTTGTGGAGTCTCCTACTCTGGAGACATTCAAAACCCGCCTGGACACGTTCCTGTGTAGCCTCATCTAGGTGTTCCTGCTCTGGTAGGGGGATTGGACTAGATGATCTTTCGAGGTCCCTTCCAATCCCTAGCATTCTATGATTCTATGATAAGAAAATTATCCCTCTGCACAGTAAATTAACAGTATGTTAGGACTTACTGTTTAAATGGGAAGCAATATGTTTTATCTTCTAAGAAAGATGGGATTAGCACATTTTGAAAACTGAAATTTCAGATATATTACTTGATACTGTTAAGCAAATTGAAGACTATTTTGTGAAAGCGTTATTGTGAATGCAGTGTAAACATCTTTACTCTGTCAGTAACACAGAGTGGCTTCACATTACTTTGGTGAACAATCTGACAATGACTAGTGTAAGGTGATATAAAAAATAACAAACAGATGAGAAGTAAAAAACTTTGAATAATCTCTTTCTACTCCTTGCCCCTCCACCCTCTTTCTTCTTCAGAGCAGTTGGTCTCAGATTTTTTTGTTTAGTTTTTTGTTTGTTTTTCTCTCTTAAAACAACTTTGCTCTATTTTAGGATTAAAATCCTAAAGACACATCAGATTACCTAAGAGCATGCCTCTAAATTTACAATGTAGAGTACATCGGCATTGAAAACAGATGACAAGGGAGGGAAAGTAAGATGACAAGGGAAGATGCCAAGAGAAGAACAAGGAATTACTGGATGGAGTCCAGTGATGGGCTATGAAAACAACCAGGGGTCTAAAGCATCTTTCTTATTATGAGGGACTGAGAGAGCTGGGTCTGTTCAACGTGGAGAAGCCTGAGTGGGGATCTTATCCGTACTTACGAATATCTCAAGGGTGGGTGTCAAGAAGATGGGACCAGACTCTTTCCAGTGATGCCCAACAAGAGGAGGAACGGCAACGGGCACAGACTGAAGCGTAGAAGGTTCCACCTGAATATGAGGAGAAACTTCTTTATTTTGAGGGTGCCAGAGCACTGGAACAGGCTGCCCAGAGAGGCTGTGAGGTCTGCTTCTCGGTAGACATTCAAAACCTGCCTGGACACATTCCTATGTGATCTGCTCTGGGTGAACCTGCTTTAGTAGGTGGGTTGGACTAGATAACCTCCAGAGGTCCCTCTGACAAAGAACATGGAAAAAAGATGCTTAACTAGAACAGTTCCCTATTTGCATTGTAACACTGAATCAGAGAGGCATGACTGAGTTCTGTGACAGTTCACAGAAATGAGTAGCACAATACCATTTTTATCTGTATTTTCCAGTTAACAGTCTTTGATTGAAAAAAAAAAAGAGCCAGAAATATTAGTATATCTAGGTTTCTAATAATCTTAGTAGATGTTATGGCACACATAATGAAATCTCAGCCATTGCATCTGTGGTAAATCCTAATATTCTTTTCTTAACCAATTTATTCTTAATTGGGTAAATGATACTTTGAAAAAAATGTGTTTTCCTTATTTTTAGTTCATGCTGTTTCTAATTTCATGTCTAAAGACAAAGAATCTACTGTTTATTTTGGCTACAATGTAAAACATTGCTGCCATTGACTTTCAAAGTTTAGGTATAAGGGTTTTTAAAAGAAATACACTTCTGAACCCAGTTTAAATAGAAAATGTAGAATATTTCTCTTTCAATTTCTACAAGGCTTTAATATGTTCCTATATAAATGCACATACCTAGAGTGCACAAAGGCATTCTTGTCAGTTGTATCAGCTGACCTTTGTTCATCCTTCTCTCTTTTAGCAAAAAGACCCAAAATGGTTTATTCTCTGTGCACATCACTGCTTTGTCATTGTACCTGTCCTTCTGTCTCTGTTACATTTATTTGTTTACACCTGTTTGCAGTGTCTTCTTTTAAGTTAGGTTTGATGTTTTCCATAGCACGAATCTTATCTTCATCTGTTTAGTGCAGTCCTTATGAAAGTCAAAGCCTGGTGAGATTTTGAGTTTTTGGATGTAGTGAAAGTCCTGTAGCTGACATGTTTGGCACTTGTGACATGTCCAGGGAAAAATATTGTCATTGATCATAACACAATTAGATGCATGATCGTAACAGAATTAAGTGCATGAATAAAAAATAATTGTATTTCTATGATTGCTGCTACAATGGCACAGCACTTTAAAACTTTTTGGTACAGTTATATAAATTTGGAATAGAGTGAAATACTGCTATAGGCAGAAAACTGTTTAGATATGAAGCCATAGAATCATACAATATCTGAAGTTAGAAGGTTCCTGTGAAGATCATCAAGTCCAACTCCCTGCTCCTTGTAGGACTTCCTAAAACTAAACGATATGACTAAGAGCATTGTCCAGAGATGTCTTGAACTCTGATGGGCTTGGTGCTGTGAGCGCTTGCCTGGGGAGCTTGTTCCAGTGAGTGACTGCCCTGTCAGTCAAGAACCATTTCATAATGTCCAGTCTAGACTCCCACTGATCCAGCTTCATTCCATTTCTTTGTGTCCTGTCACTGATCACCAGAGAGAGGAGAGCAGCACCTCCCCTTCCACATAAGCACCTTGATTCTTAGATTGTAGTAAGTTTATAAATACTGAGTAAGTAGTGCGTTCCAAGAACACAACGAATGAGAAGCTCAATAATTCTTTTCACTTTATGTAGCACACTCATTTATTCATGATGTTTATTTGGACATCAAGAGAGGACTATTACTGCCTCAGACTTTTACTGGGCAGGAAAGGGGTGGTGTTTGTTAACCACTCCAAATAAATTCAGTGCTAAGGTTTATAAGTACATAGTTTTTTATGTATTAATTTGTTCAGTATTCCCATATTAATCTTCAGAAGGTGTACAGAATTTTGACGCTTATTTTTGTTATTTTCATTGTAAATATTCCCAATTTAAAAGGTAATTTCTGTTCTTTTGTCTTTTAATAGTCTGATACTTACCTCTGCATGTCAGTACCCCTCCCAGTGGATGATGAAGCCTATGTAGGTGAGTATTTGTTGACTGGAAGAACATAAACAAGCCATTTTGAAGAACCACAGCATTTCCTTTTTTTTTTCTTTGACTCATATTGACTCAATCTTTGGCTATTAGTTTCTAAAATGCATTCGTCATGGACTCAATCTTTGGCTATTAGTTTCTAAAATGCATTCATCATGGCTGATGGAGAAACAAACTTGAGAGTGCAACTTAGCCAAGATAACGAATTGTATCTGGGAGAGATTCATGACTAACAGTGGTTAAGGAGCTGCATGCAGATGCCTCTGGCAGTCAGTACCAAACAACCCCATTTGTAAAGTATTGGCTTTCTGTCTGTGGCTGGATACTTAGTTCTGCTCCACTGAGCAGAACTGTTTATTTACCTGCTGGTACAGGCTGTAAATCCTTTGTTCTTACAATCGGTATTGGCTGCATTAAGATTTTATTATACTTTTCTGGGGTAAAAATAAAACAAAAACATAAAACAACAAGAAAAACCCCAAACCAACCAAACAAGAAACCAACCAAACCCTCTTCCCACCCCACCACCCCCCTTTTTTTTTTCTTAATGTCATGGCAAGAATAACATGGCAAACAAGTAACAAGAAATACTGTGACAGTGTATGAATACTGAGAGCATACAGATCAGCAAAACACCACCATCTGTTCAAAAGGTCTTTGAGGTACTTTTAATTTAATTTTGCGTTGCTTGGGAACATACAATTGTTCAGGTAGACAGAAGGCTTTCTGGTTTGGCTGAAGATAGTTTCACTATCAGATTGTGCTATAAACTGAAAAAAAAGAAAACAATGAGAAGTTAAAATGTCTATATTTTTCTTCCTTTACTCTTTTGTTGCATTTTAGGATATCTGCACTTACTGTAAATATGATGAGAATCTTATGTAGTTTTTGTTGTAGTGTATTGTACTACCATTGTTCCATATATATTTCCTTGCAGAAATCCTTCAGATATAGAATATTTTGTTCAGATTTCCATGTTGTATTATTGTAACAACAACAACAAAAAAAATTAGTCCATTTTCTTCAGTGCTTTTCTATAGATCTGTTTTGTAAAGAAGTCATAACCTGACCTGACATTTTGGCCTGACCCCAGTGAGAAAAATAAGCATAGAAGGGAGTGTTTATTGTCTGATAAACTATACTTGCTGTGCAGTGTGCAATAGACTCTTCTGCTTTCCAGTGGTTCACAGAAAGGCATACTACTAACCTGCTGCCAGAGCAATTTTTATGTAGTGCTTCACTGAGTTGCAAAATTGCATAGTTCAGTTCTTTATTAGATTGCTGCACATTTAGCTCTGTCATTTGGTGTTTACATCTGTTAAAGCCATATAAACTTCTTTCAGTGGTATATATGTTTAAAAGGACGTACTAAAAGTTTGCTTAAAAGTGGTATTTATACAAAGTCTCAGTGTGAGTCATGCAAGGCAATCCATTTTGTGGGCAGAGAAACCATTCCAGTTGTCAGGTGCAGCTTTGAAGAGTGAGAGGAGCTTCATGAGCAAATTTCAAACAAACAAACAAGCAAACACTCCCCCCACCCCCAACAAACAAACAAACAAAACCCCAAACTCATTCCGTGACTATAAAGTTTTCCTATGATAGCATTGCCTACAACCTCTCAACCTCTTATATTTGAAAGCTTTGAGAATAAAACAAGATTACTTGGGTTTTTTTCCTTTGTCCTGTCCACCAAAATGAGTAGGAATGTAGACAGTCTTTAGCATGTGATTGGTTCCATCTCACTGCAGTAAAGTCATTCAGAAGTGTTTTCAGTGGAAAAGATTTGTCAGATTGGAGTCTTTACAATCAACAGAAGTTACCCGATCCTTGAAAATACTAGACTCAAATGTAATCCAGTAGAGAGCAGAAAGAATGCAACATGTAACACCTGAATAGCAAATTAAATCTTATTCTCAGGAAAGAGATTTTTACAATAGGTATCATCATCTAAGAAACAAGGTGTTAAGTGGAGTTTTTCCTAAAATATTTCTAAATACTCTTAAGTGCTGCGAAGCTAATTAGTAACTTGTTTGCGTGCATGTATTTTATGTTGCTTAAATCAGCATAGATTGGCATACAGAGAATGAAATACTTATTTTTAAAAGCATAGTGCCTACATTTTTATGGTTTAAGTGGACTCTGCCATCTTTTCATTGCTAATAAATGATGTCATTAACTTTCATTAATTGTTTTACTCTGTGATAGACGACGAATATCCATATACTTTAACCAAGATTCACTTGTTTATTACTTTTTTCTTTGCTTTCCTATATTTAACCCATTTTCCTCCTACCTGCAAGACAATGTGGAAGAGGAGGTTCTATTTACAGAAACTGAGTAATATCTTTATCAGTGATCTGGATGAGGTGATCAAGTGCACCATCAGTCAGTTTGCAGACACCAAATTGGGTGGGAGTGTTGATCTGCTGGAGGGTAGGAAGGCTATACAGAGGGATCTGAACCAGCTGGATTGATGGGCTGAGGCCAATTGTGTAAGTTTTAACAAGGTTGAGTGCTGGATCCTGCACTTGGGTCACAACAATCCCATCTAATGCTACAGGCTCAAGGAAAAGTGTCTGGAAAGCTGCCTGCCAGAGAGGGATCTACGGGATTGACAGCTGGCTGGATATGAGCCAGCAGTGTGCCCAGGTGGCCAACAGGGCCAACAGCATCCTGACTTGTATCAGAAACAGTGTGGCCAGCAGGACTAGAGAAGTGATTGCTCCTCTGCACTCCGCACTGGTGAGGCCCCACCTTCAGTTTTGGGCCCCTCATCATAAGAAAGACATTGAGGTGCTGGAGAAAGTGCAGAAGAGGACAATGAAGCTAGTGAGGAGCCTGGAGCACAAGTCTGATGAGGAGTGTTTGAGGGAACTGGGGCTGCTTAGCCTGGAGAGAAGGAGGCTGAGGGGAGACCTTATTGCTGTCTACAACTACCTGAAAGGAGGTTGCAGCAAGGAGAGGGTTGGTCTCTTCTCCCAAGTAGCAAGTGAAAGGACAAGAGGAAATGGCCTCAAGGTGTACCAGGGGAGGTTCAGATTGGATATTAGGGAAGAGTTTTTCACAAAAAGAACTTTGAAGAATTGGAATAGGCTGCCCAGGGAAGTGGTTGAGTCACCATCCCTGGAGGTGTTTAAAAGATATCTAGATGACATGACCTTCTTTGGAATATGGTTTAGTGCTAGAATTAGGTTATAGTTGGACTCGATGATCTTGAGCTTGTCTTCCAACTAGAATGATAAACTGCAGCAGTATAAATTTGTTGCCTACTACTGGTGAAAGATAAAGGCCTTGGAAGAGAGCACATTTTTATTACTATATGCAGGCAGTACTACATTTGTTGGTTAGTAGACAATATTTTCAGTAAGTTGTTTTCAATATTTTTCATTAAATTTGTGTTTAAGGACTTTGAATTCAGACTTCAGCTTGGCTCTTTTCTGAAAATCAGTAAATAGTCATGCTTGCACAGGGACAAAGGGTACAAGTTTGTACTGCAAAGCTGGAAGGATACTGTACCAGGATTCACCAACTTGTTCAGAATCTGTTCTCAGACACTATCGAAAGAATGAACTGATCAAACTTACTGATGAAATACTACCAGCTACAAGGAGGAATAGAGCAAGTTTTCCCCTAGAGGTGTTTTTGCAGATGCTGTTAGTTTCCTGTATTATATTGTTTAGTGGAGGTTCAGACTGTCAAGGCTGTTTGAACCAGTTGTTTTTCTGTCTCAAAGGTCTGCAAATGCTGACAAGGGATGGTACAGGGAATATTTGTTTGTTTGTGGGATTGGCTGATGTACATTTAGGTTAATGTTAGGAACATACCTTTTGGTCCTGTGAAACAAAATGTCTGTGAGATTAATATGTAATTTTTCAATAAAATCTCCTTCTAGCTACATTTTTAAAATATATTCTGGTCTTATTTGACCTCATGTTTGATTAATGTTTATGAATAAGTACCCACACCATAAACTAGATTCTTTCTTTAATGGTGCAGTCATTGATAAAAATCAGGTTTTGACTACTGAGCTGTAGCTATAGCTAAGGGTGCTCTGCAGACATTTATAAGAATTGACTCCGACAGCAAGCCACTCAGCCAAGAAATTTAACTGTCATTTTCACCTCCTTACATTCATTCACATGGGTGACCAGTGTCTTTTTCTTGTTGAGTCATGGTGAGTCTAGAATCTAGAATTTGACCTGCATGGCTTAACTTTTGGCTTTTTTTCTTCACTTGTCACAACAAACCTGAGCTCCAAAAATAGGGTTAAAATGTATTTGTTTTTTTTTCCTTTGTGAAACTGGGACAATAATCCACATCATCATTCACTTCAGGAACACTGCCTTAGCCACATGTTAAAATACTGAGTTCAGAGTGCAGAGACCTAAAAGACACTTACTTGAAGGTTTCTTGGTGTCTATGTTTGTGTAAGGGAAGGAGTGACTCAGTTTTGGAATTTCTTCTGTAGGATAACCTTAAAAACCCTCCAAGGTCCTTCTATATCTTATATGAAAAAAATTCCATTGCAATCCTTGCATCTGACATATCATTTCACTTGTAATAAAGCAAGTCACCCAGTGTAGCTCGCTTTATTTCTAGAAATGCCATCATTGTACTTTCATGGTCGATGTTACAATAGTGTGACACTGGTAACCTTTTTCCCATGCAAAACAGAATGACAAATATTTGAGAAACAAAACCAATGTTTTGTTTATGGCATGGGATAAAGAAACAGACATTTGAATGTTGAACATTCACCTTAGTCTAAGTTGCAAATAATGAGAAATATTTGGTCAATGAGATTTTGTTGACTTTGAACAAATCTTGTTTTCCATTCTAAAGGGTTTGACATATTAGTGAGAATAAATCATAATTCCTTCTTTGAACTATTGTCCTAAGAAACTTGTAGCAAAAATGTAAACCAGATGGAATACTGGAAGAAGATACCACTTTAACTGATGCATAAGATGTCACTTGCTCTCAGCTGTAGCTTACTGTTTGTTTGTGGTTTTGATGAGTAAGTACAAAAGAAGTAGAAAACTATTAAATCACAAATGTGAATTTTGAAGCTAGATTTACATTAGCGTGGTTAAAATTTTGTAGTTTGAGATACATTCATATGTTTACTAAGTGTCATATTCAACTTCTGGGGAAAAATAGAGCAGTTTTGAGTGGGAACTTGGAATTCCTTTTTTGTAATAAATAAGTTGGTTACAGTGTTTTTGCTTGGGAGACAGCATGTTGAATGGGAATTTAAGGAAAATTTGTAAGTGGAATGCAGAAGGTAATTAAATGAGTGAGGATATACAGGCCTTGTTTCTAGTGTATTGCAGAGCAAAAAATGGCACAAAATGCTCTTCCTTATGTAACTTATGGTGAGAGTAAGGGTAGCTTATTTGTTTTTCCATTTTGTTTTTCAGTTGACTTTAAGCCTCATGCCAGCATGGACACTGTCCATCATATGTTACTCTTTGGTTGTAATGAACCTTCTTCGACTGAAAATTACTGGTAAGAATTGCAGCTTGCTTCTGTTATTGTACCTAGCTTTTCTTGTGTTAATTGCTTCCATATTGTCGAGGGTTAAGATTGCGGGGTGACAATAAAACCCTGGCAGATGTATTGTTAACCCCCTCTCCCCCTCACTTCCCCCTTTTTGCCCCTCCCTCTCCCCACATCCACTCAGGACAGGCGATTGGGAGGAAAAAAAAGAAGGACAGAGAGAAGAGAGTTGGAAAAATTAAAGATGTTTTACTAATGCTACTAATAAGAATAGAGAAAATAATACAAAATATACAAAACCAATCTTGAAAGTCTCAGCAACTGCAGAGCCGGCACCCAAAGTCCTGGATTAGACTCCACAGCCAACCAGAGCTGGATTCAGTCTCTCACTAGGCCTCAGTTCACAGGGATGACTAGCAAGGTCCTCTCCTAATGTCGGCCATAAACAGAAGGGAAAAAGGGACGAGATCCTCGTGATCTCCCATTTTATAGGAAGTATTCACGTGAATGGAATGTTATACACAGTTGGTCAGTTGTTTCTCATCGCCCCTCTCGCGAGATGTCCATCCATGCTTATCAATAAGTTTGCATTCCATTGCTAGGTTTTACCAAAACATGTGTCTGGTTCTCCAGGAAAATGCAATTAATACGAAGGCTATAGCTGACAGGCAAAATTCACTGAAAGAGAAACTTGTTTTTAACAAAACCAGGACACATATAAACCTTTCCCAGTGTTGCAATTCTTTTGTAAAATATAAAAATTTGGAAGGAAGAAGAAATTGGTAACATACTTTGGCCCTCTGGCTTTTCCAGTGAATTGATGCTATTCATGCAAATGTACCTGGCCTTCTGAAAGGCTGTCTAACAGTGTGGGACCTGTGCTGGCTCTGCAGAGTAACGCCTTTGCTGCAGCATGGTAGAATCTTTATCTAACAAATGCTAAAGAAGTGCACAGGTATTTCTCCCTTCTTGAAATACCCAGGTCCTTCCACAAAAATAAAGTAGGCTCCTAGTGCTCATTTGCTCAGGTTTTGCTCAGTGCAGAAAAAAAGAACATGTAGGTGCTTTTGTTTGTTGATCATAATTGGCGATAGAAATGTTTCAGCCACTATGACAAGAAGTTTTACCTGAGCTGACAACCTGTGCTGAAATCGAAGTAGCATGCCTGAGCTGATTCATCAGAAGTTCAGGTTCTCCATAGAGAATCAAGAATACACTTGAATGATTTAAAAGTAAAGGATGAATTATTCAGAACTTCTGAGTCTCCTGGCAAGACAGATCTTGTACTGCGTCAAACCTGATACTGAAATGAGCTCACATGAATTAGGTGATTCATAGACATAACCTTTTTTTAGAGGTCAGGTGAGGCAACTTTAAATCATTATCTAATCTAAACAAATGAATAAGTACATGTCGTACATCACCACCCTGTAACTGTGCCATCAGACTTGCTGCTTCAATTAAAAAGCAAGCATGGTTTTGGAAGCTTATGACATCAATAGTTCAGTAAAGGTTGCAAACGGTGTCAAGTCTGGTTCAATGAAACACTTGTATTTCACTGCTTGGGGGAGAGTAAGAACAGCAGGAACACTTATGTTTCTATGTACCCTTTCTTACTGTTGTCATTGCCCCAGAGTGTTCTGCACCATTCAACTCAAGAACTGAAAAAAATAATTTTTCTTATTCAGTCACCTCAGTTGTCCTTTCTTACAAGTCCTTGTTAGATTCAGGGAGTGTAATAGATTATAATAGAGAAATAAAAAAAAAAAAAAAGAAGTTATTTGTTTTCCTAAGCAATGAAAATATCCTAAAAGAATAGCCAAATACTGGTCTTGCTGACATAATTAAATACGTTGCTTTCAGTTTAGGTAATCAAGCAAAACCCCAATGTCACTAAAAAAATCCCCAAACCACAAAAAAAAAAACATGTAGTGAGTTTACCCAAGATTGAGGAGAATGCTTTTGGAAAGTCCAGGAGTGTTTGCAATAAAACAAATACCCAAGAAGCAGTCAGCAAGCTCCATTTCCATGCCCTCCACTCCTCCACACCCCCCTCAATTTTGACCAGAGTCAAAATAAGATGTTAGTACAATACTGGATAGTATGCAGTTGAAGTCCATTTCTGTGCTACTCATTCTATTCAGAATCCCATGATATTTTGCATATAAAGAACCTATGAATTTCAGTGATTTGTTAATTTTTTTTTTTTTAATTTGTTTGCAAATTTATACTTCTTTACTAGCTTCCTCCTTTTAAAATCTGTTTGTCAGTTATCTTAACTCTTCTTTGTAATCTCCTCTGGGTTGTTTTTTTTTTTCCAGAAAACTTGATATTTCAAGATCAGTGTTGATGGCTAAGTGAGATGGTTGAGCATTTTTTAAGCAAAATGAAAGTGTCATGTGTGTATTTCATGTTTCTCCCCTGCAGTCTTCTTCCTCCATTGGCCAGTGTCTCAGGAGGAAAGACTGAAACAGCCTACATAGATTTTTTTTTTTTTTTAACCTGGCTAATGTGGTCCTAAAAAATACTGTGGTTTAAACAAAGGCTAGCTGGCCCAGAGCGTGGTGGTGATGCTGTGACTGCTTGTGGTTTCTGTTGTTGTTCCTCCTAATCAATCTCTTCAACACATTTCTGAAATGTGCAGTGCAATACCTGATTAGATCCCTGAAGTCTTTTGGTTTTTTTCAGGTTGTAGCAGCTGAAAGCTGTGCAGCTTTTACCTGCAACTGTATGAATTGTTAGTCATGAAGCATTTCACCCGGAAATAAGCTTTGCTTGTTCATTGGGGCATGTTTGAAGGGGCAGATGACCAAAGTAGTGCTTGTGGAGGTCTAGAAATAGGTGTTATGAGCAAAATTAATGAAGAGGAAGAGGTGATATGTTCCCTTCTCTCTTGGTAGTCTAGTGATTATGGCAATGCTTTCTGTCAGAAGAAAACACAGCAGCCATGTTGCAGTAAGGCTCTCTGGAATCACAGAAACACATAATGACTTGCAGAGGTGGTTTTCCCTATGTGCCAGACAAACTGATTATCCCAGGGAGCACAGCCTGGAAAGCATCACTGTCTTTTGTTTTGAGAGGTCGTACATGTCTCTCAGGCATCTTGAACAGAAACGTTACTGACCCTGCATCTGCTACAAGTCCTGGTCTGTATGCATTTGTACACTTCATCACACTGTAGGGGATTCTGTTTTCCCCAGTATTTAAGGTGACTGAAACCATGCTTTATGTGTACAAATGTTTTCCAAGGTCTCATTTTACCAGTGCCAACAAACAGAGAAGGGGCTGTACTATGTTGTTTTGGACAGAAACCTTGGCATAGGTATCAAACTTCATTGCATCTGGCTTGTATCAGTTGATATAGTCTGAATAGTTTCACGTTGAGGCTTTCTAAAAGTCATGCCTGTGTATACTGCACTCATGCAATGACTTCTGTGTTCTGGGCTCAGTGCTGCGATACTTTGCTACTGAAGAAGGTACAAATACACCCTGTAAATAACCTTTTTCTCTAATAGAGGATTGAGAAGGAGAAGTGGCTTCTAGGTGTGTGACTGGAAAGCTCCTCAGTGTCCTTTGTTTGTTTATTCGTGCATATCATCCTTTAGTCTACACCCACATATAGTAGTCAGTGCCCTCTTGCTTGTAATCCAGGTACATCGTGCTGTCTGTATGACTGTGTTTGATTGGCCTTTTACAGAATCGGTAGTGTCTGTGTCCTGAGTTTCTCAGTTCTTGCAGATTCAGGTATCTGTAGCTTAACAGTCCTTGGGAGTCTTTTGCACTCCACCTGTGCTATCACCTGTAAGGTGTTATCTGCAGAGGCTAGGGACAACTCTAGAGTTCTCAGTTATTGTAAGTATTTGTGACCTGTTTGTGGTCTATAACTTGGTAAGCACTTATTTCGACTTAAAGCACTGAACTTGTGTTAAGTACAGGGATGAGCACCTATTGGTTCTTATAGAGCTTCTGGTCACCTTTTTTTTGTAAATGATTATTCAACAAATTTTAATTATCAATTTTGACTTAAAGCTTTGATGACTTTTTTCTGCTTTGTGCACGATTCCTGTCCCTCTGTGTAAATGTAGTAGCCATTGCAAGTTTGTGGCACTTGAGCTAAAAGTGCTAGAAATTTTCATGTGGTTCGTTCTCACAAAAGTCGTGGGTCTTTTTTTTTTTTTTTTTTTTGTGTGTTTGCGGTTTTATTTTGTTTGTTTGCAGTTTTTGTTCGTTTGTTTTTTAATAACTGGCTACTTGGCTGGCAAGGACTATCAGAAGTGTCTATGGGTTTGACCTTGTTTGTGCAACACTATCTTAAGGTAGATGGAGAGAAAAAAAATGAGAAGGAGGGTCTGATGATATTTGGGAAAGCAATATGCATTAAAAGAACTGCATTTAATCAAAATCCATTCAAAAACATCTTCATGGTTTTGCATGTAATTCACCTGCCCTGTTCTGATTTCAGAGTTAAAAAATTATATTCAACTCTATTTGTTTGTTTTCTTTCTTCATATTTTTAGGGACTGTGATAAAGGAACATGCAAAGACAAATCTAACATTTTGTATGCCTGGGCAAGAAATGCTCCACCCACCAGGCTACCCAAAGGTATTGTGCCTTTAATGTGAAGTTCTTATGTACAGGGCAATTGAGAGAAGAGGATGTGGAAGGATCTGGCATATCTAGAAATCTCCTAGAACATTTTTATTATGTCTAGTGGATGGAAACTGTATAAACATCAACATCATAAACTATGAATGTATTATGCTAGCGGGCATTCTTGTGAGTTTTTTGTCGTCCTGTTTAGGATAACCATATGGGTTTCAGTAAGGGGAAGAAAGCTAAGAGAGACATCACAGTCATAATATAATGCTTTATTTTTATATAGCATTAAATCTTGCATTTCCTACTTTATGTTATTGGAAAGGTACTACTTATATTCCTTTCATAGCACACAAACTGCACTAATATATTTTTGTGTGTTTGAGAAAGCACAAACATGTTCAATCAGAACACTGATGTTTTTCTGTGTATTAAGTATACTTGACAATTTAATGTGTGTTTCATTTCTTGATGCTTTGATGCAGTTGAACAATATGTTAGTATACCCATTTTTTGTATGACGTATGACTTCGCTAAATTCAATCAAAAATTTTTAAGATACTTGGAGCGATATGTCTGGGATACAGTGAGAAGTCGTTCTTTCTAATAATCACTAAGGGTTCTAGAAGCATCTGCCATCTATATAGCCTCAGCCTGAAAATACCTTGAATTTTGATTTTATTCTTTTTTTAACGTTATACTGCTTCTTTTTGTAACCAGGAGCAATGTGCAGTGTAATAAGAGGTTTATTTTTAATAATCTGTTAACACACTTATAATCACAAATGTTATTTTATTTGTTTATCAGAATGTCACGTTAAAAAAAATGTTGCTTGGGGGATTCTACATGAACATGGTGTTTCCTGTTAAACCCCAGCTAGTAATAATTCTCTTGTCCCTAGGCTGCCCATAAATACAAGGTTTGTGGGAAGGGTTCATAATGATGTTACATTTGTGCACAGAGAGGCTGCAGTCCCATTTGTAAGTAGGCTTTGCAGTGGGCAGTGTTTAATCTAATGGAATTCACTGGCCGGATAGCAAGAAATTGCTTTCTCTGCTTCTTTTGAAGAGTGTTCATTGTAGAATCAGTTTAGAGAAATCCCTTTTGGTGATAGTAATATTTTGCAATGTCATTGTTTCATATTATTTCATGTTCCTCCATTTTCTTCAATGCCTGTACTTACTTCTGTCAACAAGTAGCATAGCTTCATAATTTCCACAAGATGTTTTCTGGATACAGTATTAATTTACATCTCAAAATATTTTACTACAGATCTTTTAATTCTCAGTGGGTTCTTAGTAAGTCAGTGTTAATCAGTTTGTATCATTGACAGGATGAATGAGAAATGAAAGTTCTACCAAACTAGCAATAGTGAACCATCTTACATTTTACTGTTTCTGAAAACAATGCATTTTCCTTCTCTCAGGTGTTGGATTCAGAGTTGGAGGAGAAACAGGTGGCAGATATTTTGTGCTCCAGGTACACTATGGGGATATTAGTGCATTTAGAGGTATGTATTTTGAATTTTGTTCTTTAGGTTATGACAGAGCATCAAAATATTTACATTATTACATTATATCTAGTCTGTCCCCCCTTGCTTAAGCAGGCCTACCTACAGCCAGTTGCCCAGGACCATGTCCAGGTGAATGGAGACTCCAAAACCTCTCTGGGCAACCTGTGCCAGTGCTTGGTCACCTTCACATTCCTGATGTTCAGTTTCAGTTTGTACTCATTGCATCTGGCCCTGTCACTGAGCAACACTGAAAAGACCCTGACTCTGTCCTCCGTGCACCCTCCCTTCAGGTATTTTTGTACATGGATAAGATCCCCTCTGATCCTTCTTCTTTCCAGGCTGAACAGTTCCAGGTCTCTCAGCCTTTCCTCTTAGTCTGCCAGCAAACTTCTCCAGCATGGGTTCCCCTCCGCAGGGCCACAGGTCCTTGCAGGAGCCTGCTGCAGCATGGGCTTTCCACAGGGTCACAGCCTCCGTGGGGCATCCACCTCGTGTCCGCAGATTTGTTTCTCTCACGTATTCTCACTCCTCTCTTTGATTGTAATTGTGCAGGTTTTTTTTCCCCCTTCTTAAATACATTAATCACAAAGGTGCTACCACTGTTGCTGATGGGCCCAGCCTTGGCCAGGAGCAGGTCTGTATTGGAGCTGGCTGGCACTGTCTCTGTTGGACATACAGGAAGCTTCTATCAGCTTCTCACAGAAGCCACCCTGTAGCCATTGTGCTACCAAAACCTTGCCATACAAACCCAATACAGGAAGGCGTAAACTGAGTATGCCAACACTGTTTAAATGCAGCACATATGTAAATATAAGCAACTGAAGTTGAAAGAATTTATTTTCATGGGACAGTTCAGATGGACCAGTACAGCCCATGAGATTCTTTGCCTGCTAAATAACGAAAAATTCAAGTTACAAACCACTAAAGAGAGCATGCCAGTTGAGATCCTGCTCTTCATTATTGTTTGAGGACAGTGAGAGTTCTCATTGTTAATTTTCACTCTTAAGTATAGTTTATGTCTATGCAGTTTTAAAAAAAAAAAAAAAGGAAACGAAGTGTGTGTTTGGAAATTTTTATTAGTAAATTAGCTTGGTAGTCAAAGATTCTACTCAAAAATTCACCTTGCCCACTTAGAGAAACTATAATGAAGGTAGTTAGCACCTGAAATTAAAAGTTCATTTTACAGTAACACAACCCCCTGCAGCAGACTTCCTTATTTTTTGCCTAGAATATCTGTGCAGGACTTGGAATAATCAATGTTGTAAGAATAAACATGCAAAATTATGAAAGTTTAAGAAGTGTGAACTGATAGGACTATAATTTAGGAGGTTATATTAGTGTCATTTACTGTTTCAACAGTTAAAGAGTATTATAGAATGCCCTGTGTTTTATTTCAGTGCCTTCACTTGGTAGTCTCATATCTTATTTTTAAAGTGAAAAATAATTTACCTTTTCTGCCATTTTTGTGAGAAAAAATGTTTTTAATATGTCTGCCTGTGAAAATTGCGGTAGAGAACAATGTAATTTAAATCTCGCAACAATTTAAGTGTCCTAAACATTGATTGTGGTGTTCAAGGATATTTGATGCATAACTTTCACCTAGGTTTATAGGTATTTTTGAACTTCAGGAATGACCTAGAGAGACCTTTCTTGTACAAGTGAGAGGTCTGTTGATAACTGTGGCTTTTCACAGTGTAACAATATAGACATTACAGTTTTTATGTATGTGCATGCAGCTGTTGCAACTGAGAATAGAGGACCAACGATTCAACATACTCAATTAAGTTAGTATACTTTCAGTAGAACATTAAAGATTCTGAAGTACTGTTCATAGTTTAGTTTTCTGACTAAAAAGTCATTGCAAATATAAGATATTTGGCTTGAGGAAGTAGTTATTTATGTATTAGGACCCAATTCTACTTCCTATAATTTTTTTAGGGGAGAAATATAGTAAAAATGTATCAATTCTCATTTTCAAGTGTTTGTAAAAAGGATACTTCTTTATTTCATTAACCAGTCTTTAAAATAATTAAGCTTTCCCTCTCTTCTTAGCTGTGATCCAGAGCTAAGTATTCTTATTTAGATATATACTTCATGCTCAGATACCAAAATAAATCTTATTCTATCTTGTCTATAATACATATAGTTTAAAAATAAGCTAGAAAACCAGAAGTAAATACTCACGAAAAAATGGGGGGAATGTGCAAAGAACCATCTTGAAAAATAGTAGTTGCTCCATTTGACTTCTTATATTGCAGAAGCAAAAATTATTTTGTTGCGGACTTGTGTTTGATAGTAGATACAACTACATAGCAGGCTGTCAGAAATTTGTCTGTGTTTTGATATGTTCGTAAGTGTTTAGGGTTCAGATTCAGATAAAAGTAAATCTACCCATCTTTAGATATGTAAAGACAATATGTCACCTTTCAGTTTGGGCTGTAGGGATATGCAAAGTACTTGTCACACTGTTCTTTATTTATTCTTCCATATAAGTGCATTCTGATCTGATTTGAAAAAAATGCTGTGGGCTGTTTTTTTTTCCGGTCCCTAGAATTTGATTTTTCCTGCCCTCCCTAGGACAAAGGCTAATGTCATTTTGAACCCACCATACTATTATCTTAGTCCTTTTAAGCACATGTGAGAATATAGACCTTATCCCCAAGAATCAAAGTAATTAAAAGTTATCAATAATATTTTTTTTAACTTGTTCTGTGTGAAAGGTAATCACATTATATAATTTTCTGTGTGTGTTACTGTTGCATTGTTTAAAGCAATTAATATTTTTTTTGTCAGTATACTTGAGCAAACTTTTGGGGAATTCTCTGATTTTTATTCAACTTTGTCTCCTTTCAACTTTCAACTTTCTCCCTTTCCTTTTCCCTCTCTTTTCTTGCACAAGACACGAATAATATTTGCATTCTTAGCTCCTTCTCCTGACCCTTACTTCTTCACTGAGCATACATTTATTTCTTCCTGCTATTGTTCTCTACAAGAATTTTGTTACTTACATTACATATAATATCACAGACATAGTATTCTATGATCTATTATTATATCCTTCCAGCAAATCAGTCATCTATATAATTTACAAGGTACTTATTTGTTAAAGAATTTGTGGTGGACCAGGATCAACAATTGTTTGTCTGTTTTCTATTTGGAAAGTAAGTGTTTTAGGCTTTAACATGCTCTATTGATTTTGTTTGACATAGGTAAATAAAATAAGGGAATATATAATATGATTGTATTATCTTCGCACATCACACAAAAGGCAGTCATAAGCACAGCTTCTATTTTTTTGAGTTGGAAACTCTACCTGGACAGTCGGCTTTGATTTGAATCTGTTTCTGAGGTGTATAAAAATGCATTTTCAAGTCTTCTTTACATGGCAAATAGTAACTGTTTTGTCCCAGAGCAGTACATATTTGCTGAATAGCTGAGCCAAAGAAGCCAAAGTAGTTAGATAAGCTAGACTGACAGACTGGAAGGGAAGCTTTAAAATTTTGTTTGGTTTGTTCATTGTTTAAAGATATTTTTTGCTTAGGTCACACAGCAAAATTCATAAAGAGTTTGCACTGGGACCTGCTACGGCCTTGTTGCAGTCAGGCTTCTTGGGTGTAGAGTTCAGCAGCTTTGAGTGTTTCAAGGAGGTGAGCTGCAGGAAGGACGAACAAGGAAAAGTATCTCCATCTTTCAAAGTCTTTTCAAAAAAGCTTCCAGCTTTTCATCTCCAACTGTAGTTGTAGAAAAATGTTCAGCTCAGTCACAGTTAAATGTAACCACAGACAAAATTATTATGTGCTTTAGGAATTTCTTTAAAGTCTGACCAAAGTATCCATCCATTATTTTACTCTTGACACAGCATTGCAGATCAGATTCTTGTGCCTGAAGTTGATTTATGTTTCTCCCAACACTGATTAACATGATTGCCTGGTATAGTAGCAATAATGACTTTCCCAATGTCTTCAGTTCATTTTGAAATTACGCAATTTAGTTGAAAATGTTTCATGAAAATTTTTTCAATACTCTGAAAATTTAAATACTGTGGAAATACTTTTGAATTGGCAAACTAAATATGTTGTAGTCATTTCCATCCTCCTGCTGCACGATTCTTAAAAGAGACACTATGACATAGTAAGGGTTAGATTTTTCAAACATGACTCATGTTTGGCATATGACAGGTTTGGTTTTATTGTTTCGGGCCAGTTTTTCAGCAGTGTTTAAAAGAGAGTATCATGATGTTTTCAGCTGCAAATTCCAAAATGAAGAGACACAAAACTACTGATTGAATTTTAAATGTTATTACTTTAAGGAATAAATGAAGTGTTCTATTAGGAAACAAGCATTTGCCATGTTCCATTAAAAATGGTATGGTGCAAACTTTCTAACAGTTAAACTCATTAAAGCTCAGTTCTGCAGCATCCCCTGTGTTATATGAATAGCCAGAAATGTAGTTCAAAAATTAGTTTGAAATGAGAAAGATGGAGCAAAAGACTGTTCTAGTCTTTCTTTCTGTGCTACCTCCTTTAATGACTTGGCATACATTGAATGTATTTATGGTTTGTTGTGGGGTTTTTTTTTCAGTTTTAAGAAGCAACTTAAAAAAAAAATCGAAACATTTGAAGGGTATATTTGAAATATGTTTTAAAGACTTTACTTTAAATTGGAGAATGTTTATCTTAAAGTTTAGATTAATTTTTCAGTGTCTACTATTTTTCTGTACAAACATGCATGTTTGCATAAAAACATATAAGAATGTATGTTGCTGCACTGAAAATCTCTATCTTCTACAATATATTGTTTACGTGGCTGTTCTGTAGAACAGAGAAAATGGGGGTAATAAAATGTAGTATGCAGTAATGCGTGCAATAATGGTACAAACCAAACTGAATATTATCCCTTAGTAATGAAATGTGGTGTGACTAAAATACCTAATGTTTGAAAAACTGAACTGATACTTGTTGAAGTCTCCGTGTTTTGTCCCACTCTAATAATTACCCCTGTGTTCACATGAACTGCTTTTTTTTAGTTCAGAATCTAGCTACTGGTGAGAGGAGAATCTCTCACAAGTTGCCACATGTGAATAAATCCATAGCTACCCTGTTGCCTTTCTTACCTGAAGAATATAATGCTAGAGGGTATTTTTTCAGCATTTTTTGTGTACTTGCTTTGGAGTTGTATCCATCTTCTAACTACAGCTAGCTTTGACATGAACATAAGAAAAGGAAATTTTCTTGAAAAAGAACAAAGGTTGATCTCTCAGATCACCAACTAAAATTGAGTAGCTATGAATACAATAATATCTTTAAAATGTCAAACATATTAGATAATGCTGATACAGTACATTAAGAAATGAATTAACTATTTTTAGTGTCTTTCTAGGATAACCAATGTTAAACACAACCGGTATTGGTATCTCACATTCACCTGCTGACTTCATTACAAGGATTTCTGGTTGCTTCATTCTTAATGGCCAAAATCACCACTTCTCCACACATCTTTCATTTTTTTAACTTTTGTCAAAATACAAATTTATTTGAAGCAAACCAACTTTTTCTGCTATTGTAAAATTTACACTATTTCACGTCCCAGATGCTATTTCATAAAGATCTGCAATTTCTATCCCCAAAAAAAGAAGTTTTTCATCCATCAGAATTTTGCTCTATACAAGGATTTTGCTACACATGCAGCAGTGTGATATCCAGGTTTGTGCAAATTTGAGTAATGTTTCCACATTATTAAAGTTTTACTGCAAACAGTAAGAGTAAAACTTATTTTACCTTTTTTTATACAGCAGAAGAATTTTATCAATATGGAATAATTTTGCAAGGGTTCAGTTGCTAATGGTTGAACTTTTTGTGATTTATACAGATAAACACAAAGACTGCTCTGGTGTAACTTTGCATCTGACACATCAAAAGTAAGTATCTTTAGAAATATGTATTTTTAGGTACCTAAATGAAATACTTTAAAAATTCCTATAACTGATTTTTTTCATTAGAACAGAAAGCATGGGAACCCCTTCTTTAGATTCATTTGAAAACATATCAAAACCTCATAATACTAAGAATTTTGAAGTCATGCGTCACCTCTTGGCAAAAATTTTTGTTTCTGCTAAGAAACTTGATGAAACAGTGCTATCACTACTGAGTTAATCCATCTTAATATCTTCATATTTAGAAATCTGAGACAAGGACAGCAATTATGTAGATGATTGTTTTGTCCTATTTCGAACACTTTGTAGAAGATGCTTTAAAAATTGCTTTGAAAAGAAGATGCTTTGAAAAAAAGGAGGGAAAGGGAAGTGCTGTGTAACAGCTGCTTTCTCAGTAAACCACTTCCAGACATAATCCAACATGTAGAAATTAGTAGTGTTAAATGGTATTGCATATCATGTCACTTGCAGTCGGGTTTTGCAAAGGACTTGTTTAGCAGAACTTGAGTTTTGAATTGCAGGCAGCCTTTGATTGCTGGAATGTATCTTATGATGTCCGTGAACACTGTAATACCACCGGGTGAGAAAGGTGAGTCATAATTCTACAAAGTCATTACGTAATGTCAGCATCTGATTTATTTTTACTGCTCGTTGTTGAAGAAAATTTAGTAGAGATTTGCTGAACTGTAGATGGACAAATTAATTGCTTAATTAAACAAAAGATGAAAAAAACAGTTATAAATTTAAAATTGTACCCCATTTCCCAATGTGTACGTCTGCAAAGATGATTAAGGTTGTAGAAAACAATGCTGAACAAAATAATAATCATCTGTGCAATACTGAAGTTTCTAACTGTATTTCTTAACACTATTTCTTAGAGTAATTTTTAGTTTTTTTCTTCTTCTTAGTATTTTACCAAAAAAGCTCTACCTATTCTCTTACACCCCTTCTTCCCCCTAAAAAGCAGTATAAAATCTTTTGGACCCTTCTTCACCTGCACTTGCCATTCATGCTGCTTGTGATTTACTAAGAGTTCAGTTTTAATAAATATATTTTTAGCAGTGAGGAACTGCTCTTTAAAAATTTTATTCCTATGTTCCTACTTGGCTAAAAGGTCAAAATGCTGAAAAAACACTGTAAAAGAAAGTTTCCAAACAGTTTCTCTTTAGAATCCTACTCAGTGGATTTTATCTAAAACTCAGCTTAGATAGTCCTCATCATTTCTTCACATTAGTGTGGAATTTTCTGTTTTAAGGAGGTTGAACACTGACTTTACTTTTTCGTACACTATACCAGAATTTTAAGTTATATACATGGTAACAACATTTGTCCCATGTACAGTTAGCTGCCTAAACAGAATGAGGTGATCAAATGCTGAGCTGACTCCAAGTGTTGGGTGAACTCAGCAGTTTGAAATCTTTTTTCGTTTGAGTTGAAACTTAATGTATTTTGCTCTTCAATATGAAAACATATCAAACTGTGTTCCATCCCCCTGCCAAGTATTTGATCAATGCAGAAATTTACTTTTTCTGCTGGAGGGGTGAGGGAAAGGGGAATAAAAAGAGTTCTGTGCCTGTTGACTGCTGGCTTCTCATGTTCAGTCAAATTTGCAGTTCTTAAGTAAATAATGAAGTTTTTTGTAATGGGAAAAATGCAGCCAGTCCTCAGATGCCTCTCAGAGAGGCGTTTGCAGAGGAATTTTCTTCCTTAGCTACTGCTACTGGACAAAACACAAGTATTAGCCTGCTGACATTGTCTGTACAGCATTTATCTGCTAAGGCCACATCTAAACCTAAATCTTTAAGACTGGGTCTAGAACTTTAGTTAAAATCAAGCCTTCATTATAAATTATATCAGTTTAGAATTATATCAGTTTATTTTAATTTTCTCCTGAGTACTTATCATAGCTATGTCTGTTTTGTCTCTCAACATAATATGTAAGCAAACATATTACTGTGCTTTGTTAAACAGAGGTACTGAATGCTGGAAAAAATGATACTGAGTTTCAGCACCAATTTGGATGTATGTCATCACAGAATGTAGTTTTCAAGTCACTTGTACTATATTTTATTAGTTTTTCTTTACAGATATCTTGAGACAGACACTGCACAAATATATTATTCAGTATCTTTTGAAATTGTCTCTTGTCCGGTGTAGGTAAACCACTTTCACACTGAATGAAGTACAACAGTATAATATTTCTCTGTTTGATATATAATGTATTTTTCTTTGTTTACTGCCATCATATTTTAACAGTGGTTGATGCAGACATTGCCTGCCATTACAAAAGGTTTCCAATGCACCTTTTTGCCTACAGAGTTCATACGCACAGACTAGGTAAGAGTTTTATTGTGACAGAGGAATATCAAATATTTAACAGAAAAATACTGACACTACAAAATATTTTTTTAGAAGTATGTCTCATGTTCACATACATATTGGTATGTTATAGGTAAAGTAGTGAGTGGATACAGAGTGAGAAATGGTCAATGGACATTGATTGGTAGACAGAGTCCACAACTACCACAGGTTGGTTGTTTTTTTTAATTCCAACTGTAAGTTTTAATTATCGATATTTAAAACTGACAAGCTGTATTGGCAGTCATGGTGTTTCCACTGCCAATTATTATCATGATTACATTATGTTGCAAAAATGCTTCTGAAATTACTTTTTAGATGTGTAGCACTGTCATTCTTGTGTGCGTGTATATTGACATGAATAATATGAGATGCTTTCACTAATTATGGTGAATCACCCTCTCTTTCAGGCTTTCTATCCAGTAGAACATCCTGTAGATGTTAGCTATGATGATATCCTAGCAGCTAGATGTGTGTTCAGTGGTGAAGGCAGAACTACGGAGACACATATAGGGTAAATGTTTTCTCTTTGCTCCATTTCCTAACCATTTTTTCCAAGGTATTGGTTATGTGTAGAAATGTATTTGTTTCATGTCTTTTTCCAAGAAAATTCCAACAAATGGTCTGGTTTTATGTTTAGTCTGCTAAAGATCTAACTGTACACAATACTCATTGCCATTACTTGTGTGAATTCTAGAAAATGTTTTTTTTAATAAGCTGAAGTTATTGACTGTTTAAAACAAAATAATAAAGCTTCACAATTTCTCTTCATTATTTCAGAAAGAAAATTCATGGAAACTTATAAAATTCTGATAAATTTTGATCCCTCATGAAATCTGACCTTAAAAATTCAGAATAATCTACATTTTTTTTAACATAAAACTCTACAGGCATTTATGAAAAACAATGAAAATGTAAATTATTAGTAATGATAAATAGGAAAATCTGAACTGTGTTTGTCCGTGATGCTATTCAGCCAAAGATGACAGACAGAGTTCTGTAAGATCAAGTTGACAAATACAACTGTAAAAATAGATGCATTATTAATATGCTCTTTGTTGGATCCCGTTCTTCGAACTGTAATTTAGTACATATGTGGGGATATTAAGATACCTTAAAAAAATCTCTCTATTCGGGAAGCTGGAGCACCCCAAGGGATGAGTTTTTTAGTGCATAGAACACCCTGAGATTGCATCTCAGTAGAGGGGTAAGGATTCAACACAAAATTATCACCTTTTGGTGGGTATTTAAAGTACTGATGAGTAGCAACTGAAGCAAAATTAATGGTTTGAGAAGAGGTTTTTACAAAAGCCGTACACTAACAAAAATATATCCAAAACTTTAATTTAACTGTAGACTTTTTTTCACAAGTTCTGAAAGTTTCTGTCATGTTTCTGTTATATTCCTTGAAGAAGTTCCTATTCGTTAAATAATCTTTACAGTTCCAGGACAATTATGGTCTTTTCATTCAATGTACTAATATGCTTTCAATGGGGAAGAAATAAGAACAGAAACAAGCAGACCTGTACATTTTTATTACCTAATTTCTACCTATGAATTTGGAGAAACAACACATAAGCATTTTAAGCAAATATTTAAACTGTTACACGAAGCCCGATGCCTAAAATGGAAGTATAAATGGTTGGAAAAGCATAATCACCGTAGTAAGAAATAAATGAATGAAAAGGAGTGCATTCACAAAAATGCTGGGAAAGATACACAGCTAAATAAATTGTTGTTTAAATCTTGGAAAATGTTGCCTTAATGTTGGAGTTTTCTTACTCTCATTCACAATTACACGTTGGTTCAAAGAAATATAGGAAGAACCTTTGAGTTCCAAACATAAACACTGAAAAAATGGGAAATGCAAACGTCAAAGTCTGCATGTTCACTTTCCTGGGCTCTGTATTTCATTTTCTGCCTGTGTTTATGTTTTTTCTTAATCTAGCTGAAAAAAATAGATCTTTAATTCCTTACATTATTTATCTTTTATATACATAGAAGGCAGGGCTAAAACAAACTTCAGAGTTTACTTAGTCCATTTGCCTTTCCAAAGCTGATCAATTTAAGTTTAACCATTCACAGTATATGCTAAATGTAGTTAAAACATGACATATTCTCAAGGTTATACTTTCTTAACTGTATAGCAATTTCTGTGATAGTCAACTAGCCCCTTTCATATAAATGAAATGTCATTTTTGGCCAAGTCTATTACTTAGTGTCCGACTTAGGGAGGGAGGATATGTGTCCTTGTTTTGTTTTTATCTCTTCCTCACCATGCTGTTTGTTTCTTTACACATGATCTTGGGTTTTTGCATGTTTTTCTTTAGTTACACATCGTTGTCCATTATCTTACATTATCTCATGACCCCCCTGTTTCACACTAACCTTTTTCATCCTGCTTCCTCTCCTAGTCTGAGAAATTTAATTAGGTATTGAGGCATGTCTCTTAAATGTGTAGTATAGGAAACCAAGATTCAGAAGTGGGACCTGATTTTGCTTGTACAGTTGACTAGATACAAGGTCAAGGTAGTTACATGACCACAGCCTTAATGTCTCTGGTGTAAAAAGGTGAGGCAGGAATTATGTCTTCAAAAGTTTCATAAATTGGCTATTTCAATTAGCTGGATTTCTCCTTAAGCTCAAACTTTTACAAATTAAAGGGTTGTATTATCCTTCATGAAATTAGAAGGACATCAACTATTCCTGATTTATAATCAAGATTTCTTCCAGTTTTTGCTGCAGACTAGTAAGTACTCCATGCAAGCAGCCACTGCATTTTTATAACAGGTAACTTAATGATATTTCAGACTAAACTTTAGTGTTAAGTAGTATATAGCTTACCAGTCTAAGGAATGTCAAATATCTGGAGCCCATTCAGTGTAAAGATCAAATCTATGTAAAGAAAAGTGCCATTGGCCATGGTGGCTGCTTGTTTTTCCAATTGCAATATAATATATTGTTTAAAACTCTTAACAAGTAGTGCAAGCTGTGTCTTTCCATTTTAAAATGTGTTTAATGGGTATTGTACCATTCAAGACAAGGTTTATATGCCTGTAGTAAAATGTTCCCGTTCAGTATTTAAGTTTCTTTAACTGCTTGATCTTACTTTTCAATGCTAAACCCTCTGTTTCATTATGTTTCACTGTGTACTGTTAATACACCATGATCTGGATACAGTTTTGAGTATCTCTGGCAGTAGTGTGTAGGTGCTTAACAGGATTTTTAAAATTTTATTTCTTTTTAGCTTGTGCATTTCTACTCATTAGACTCATTCAGAAAACAAGGTTTCTCAGGAGTTCAAATATCTAACGGAAAGTTTCTGGGGTTTCTGTGAATTTTCTAAAACTGTTGTTGACAGAGTATTTTTTTTGAACTGTAATTATTTTAAATTATTGACATGGAAGTATTTAGACACAGCAACATGTCAGGTGAAAAATACTTCAGTTGGACTCCACATACCCTTTTCTATTGAAGTTTCAAAGAGAAGGCAATTATAGTTACAGATATTGGGAAGTCCAGCAGTGAAGTTAATGCTTTCTAAAAGCTTAAGCAGAGCTTGCCAAGTCGAGTGGTTTTTGTGGTCTCCAAGGGATGCTAAATTTTCAATGCATGGAAAAATACCAGTTCCCCTTTTGAAACAGTCTCTTCTCCCATGTTCCCACTGTCTCTCCTCCAGCTGGTGTCGTTATTGTTGCTATGGTGAATAAATGAATGCTGCAGGCTGCTGCTGGAAAAGTCAGTGCTGACGTCTTTTGCAGAGAGCTAATAACCCATTCTTGTATCTTTTTATGAGTGTGAGCTCACTGGTTAATTGTGAAAGCTAATTAAAAAATCTTAGTGTAAACCCCTTTATTTTGTGAACCTTACTCTATAAGTCCTAGCTTATTCCATTGTAAGGATTGTAGCTATAAATAAAAGATATCAACCTATATGGCAGAGGAAAAAAAAAAAAACCCAACAAAACAGATCACAGTTGCGAAGAGGGCTCTGTATTGTCTGCTTCAGAAAGTAATATTTTTCAGAAAGAATTCTTTCTCATACCAGCTATTTTTTCTGTTGAAGACAGGATTATGTAGTAGGACAGAAAAGCCCTTTCTAATTCGAGTACATGCACAACATTTATCAAAGAACTGAATTTTGCTAGTGCTTAATCATTCCTCTTGCACTCATATTTTCCTTACAGAAGCTTGTGGTCAAGTTATTCTCAAGATGGCGGTGCTATCTTTTCTTTAAGAGATATTTATGTTGTCTTAATATGTAATAACATTAAGTTTTGGTGCATTAGAACCAGTGTGACTGGCCAATAAATGGATGCACTTGAACATGGAGTGGGGAGGGAACCTTCATAAAATATAGCTGCTGAAATGAAACATAGATGTTCTTTGCAATGATTGTGAATTTTTTGCCCCAGACTGAGAAGTATATGAATGGTGACATAATAAATAATACAGTTCTGTCTTATTTCATCTGCACATGTAGATAGTTGATGAGACTCTGGGGACTATGAGGAGCACACCAGGGAAATGAGAAGGAAGAACAGTTTAAATAGTCAATATAATTATCTGTAGAATCAAAACCAAATTTGTAGGAATTTCTGAGATACCCGGGGAGTCTGTGCAAACTGGTATTCTCTAGTATAACCTGAAATAAATGTTTCATATTCACTGCAATTAAGTTTTGTTTTAGTGTGGGACTTCCATATATTTCATGGCCAGTTTTTAATATTATGTTAAGCAAGGTAGATGAATTGAATAACAGCTATATTCAGCTCATTTTTTTCTGATTGCTGCATCTTTTTTTGTGTTATGTAGGGGAACAGCGAATGATGAAATGTGTAATTTTTACATTATGTACTATATGGAAGCCAAGCATGCTGTCTCATATATGACCTGCACACAGAACATGAACCCTGAGATGTTCAGAAATATACCACAGGAGGCAAATATTCCTATTCCAGTCAAGTCTGATATGCTAAAGATGATGCATGGACATCATGAAGGTGAAAAAAAACTTGTAATCCATTTTATTCAAATCTTTTTGTGCTCATTGATGTGTTTGTCTGTGTTACATTAATAAGATAAATTTTCATTAAAATGAAATGCAGTTCTGAAGAAAACTCAAATTGCTAATTATAGACTATCATGGGATTCTGCTCTTGGATTTGGTGGAAATGTCTGCCAGTCTTTTGTCCATTTCTTACTACTGTGATCTTTCAATTTCTGACATCTTTTTTATAGCTACATGAGCTGTGTACCTGAAAGACTGACCTCTTTTCTATGCCAAATATCAGTTCTTAGAGTTTCTTAATATTTGCTTTATCTTCTGGCTATTACCTACAAAGTTGAATCACAACATTTCCATAGTTTTCTGGATCCCACTACCTTGTTATGGAAGGAATCAAATGTTTATATGGAACACTAGAAGGCATGTAATTCCAACAGCAGTATTTTCAAGGAGTAATATGACTGGTATCTGATATGTCTGTGTAGCAGAGTACAAATGGTGATTTTCCATTTGTTTCACTGCTGCACTGTTTTGTACAACTACTATAGTTAGATTAAAATACCAATATTCATTTCAGAAGGGCTTTTTTTTTTTTCCCAGTAGGAAGATAGTCAATTCCATTCGCACACAGAGGTTAACATCATATCCTAAATCCATTTTTCAGAAACCAAGGATACTGATAAAAGTTCTTTGCTGCAGCAGGCCAAAAAAGAAGAGATTTTGGATCAGGGTATGTACTTCTTTATTTCTATTTCAAATAAGAGACTCACTAATGTAAAATTATATCCTGATTGTTAAGAAGCTATGAAGTTTTTAATCTGTTTGTTTTTAATTGATGCAATTTGCAATGTTCTGTATAGGTAATATGATTGAATGCTATATAAGAAATAATTTTAAAAATTAGTCTACCACTGTTCTCTAGCATAGTAAGTAAAATGTATTAGTACATTTTAATCTCTTTAGATTTTCTTGTTCTTGGTTTAATTTGCTAAAAAAGGTTGTGATTTATCTGTAAGTGGAATCCTAAAAAATGGACACAAAGAAGTAGTCCTACAGCATGTAACTATTCTATAATCTCTATTTTACATGTAGCTATTAGCTGTTGCTTTTAGCTATTTGCCTGTTTCTCAGTTTGTATTCCTGTGTATGTATTAGGGAATACTATGCACTTATGCTTCAATATTGGTTGTACATGCAGTGGTTTGAGTGCAGCTAATGTTTAATACTGAATTATTTTTCACTACATTTGGGTATGTGTGCATATACACATAACAAATCATACAAATTGGGTGCAGTACTTAGTTGCAAGAAAAAAATATGTTACTGTTATAAAGCTTTTAGAAACATGCTGAATGTTAATTGTGATTCAGAGATATATTAACATAAGACTGTACTTTAAAGTTCTTTGTATCATGTGCTATTAGACAAATATTGATTTAGTATCAAGATTTTTCTTGATACTGAGGGGAAGACCTTGTCAGCTACAGTTTCCTACTGTTTTCACTGCACAATGTTGGGGTTCGAGGACTAAATGAATTAAAGACAGATTTCTTTTTGCCTTTAATGAGTGCAAAGATTAGGTCAGTGTTTAGAGTTTTTGATAAGATCTCCCAAAGGGTTTAGATTTTTTATATGCTCTGCCATTTTGCAGAGTTAACTTGAATAATTAAATTACAGTCATCAGAAACACATTAATAAACCATGTAAATATATTGAAATAAGTAGTAAACATCACAAAGTAAACCACCACTCAGTGGTGGTTTGTCATGAAGACAAACCTAAATCCCCGTAATGTTAAAATTAAACTGAACTTACCTTAATGAACCTGACCTCATTGTATTGTTTCTAAAACTAGGTTCTGGAGTATGAGAGTATCATGACTGAAAGTACTTTAAACTTTTGGAGACAATATTTACAATTCCATATCTGAAACTTATTTTAGTCAGTTCAAGATGAATTTTATTAGGAAGAAATACAATTCTAATATTTTTTAAAGCCTATTCCAGAGCAAAATGAGCTAGCTATGTACAAATTTATATCAAGATTTATGCTGATAACCTGCTTCACCCCAACGTTACTAAGTGCAGTAGCAGATGGTTGAGGATCTTGTTATCTGTGTGTTTTATTGAATTAGTTAATGTTTGAAACCAAATGTTGAAACAAGGTCTTGTTTTTAAATTCTTTTTCATTTGTCTTCGAAATGTATTTCAAAGCCACGTTTCTGCAATGCAGTCTCATTTGCCAAGAGCACTGTTTAGTATACATCCTCATCTAATATGTTTCTATGGAAACACACTGCATTGTTTTGTCCATTTGAAATTAGTTGAGTTCATGATGTGAAATATCGAAACTCAGTAGCTGCTGTGAGAGAGTTTTGTTTCATGTTCTTAATTGTTAGTTTAAGGTAAATTCTCCCATCATGTACAGGAGCCTAGCTTCAATTTTACATTGTCACAGCTCTAACTTCAGTTGAATTATGTGCATGTGAGCAAAAAACAAGTAGAAGGAAAAATAGGATCATATTTGATTTTATTTTTGTCTCCAAAGAGGTACTTTTAGAAAGTGGGGTTTGCTCCTACAAACACATGAGCACCTGTTGAGATACACTGGGAAAACCATGAGCTGCAAGTGAATGGACCTATTACAATTACATACAAATTAGAGTCTGTTTTTTTGGAGCAAAGTGGTTTTATATAATTGCATTGCTAATTTGTCCCTCTGGTCAAGTAAATTTAATGGGCTAGCCAGTATCAACTAAGTTTGAAAAATGTCCAAATGACAGGAAAATTCTACAGTTTGGAAGGAGGTTCCCTGTGCCACACATCAGCAAATACATACTTTCACTGAGATATAGGTTATAACATAAATTTTTCCCTTTATGCTCTGGCATAACATACTCTGTATGATAAGCTTAGCTACAACACACAGATCCACCAAAACTTGGGTTTTGATTAGTTCTATTGCTTCTGAGCTGTTGCTTAGTAAATTCAGCCTTTGACTTGCTCTGAAGTTAGTACTTAATGATTTTTCCATAATTCTGTTTTATCTTGCATGTTTTTTTCTCAATGACTCAGTATGTTGTCGCAACTTCATTTTACCCTCTTCAGTTTCAGGTAACTGAAGTAAACACTTACTTCACTAAAATTGAAATAGTTGTTAGATACTTAAAATCTGGGTCAAAGAGACAAATTTTGATGTGACTAGTATTAAATTCAAGCATTTGCCTCAAAAGAGGAAAACAAAAAAGCCTGCCATGTGAATGTATCTGCCTGCTAATGTTGTGTATACCAGATGATTGCCTGGGCATATGTTTAGAAGAGGTACTTCCTGCTGCTCGCAGGCAGTACCTCTGGGAGTTGTCATTACTTTTACATTAAAGTTTCTATTTCATCACTTTCAGTCATCAGAACCACATTAATAAACCATGTAAATATATTGAAATAAGTAGTAACCATCACAAAGTAAACCACCACTCAGTGGTGGTTTGTCATGAAAGCAAACCTAAATCCCTGTAATGTTAAAATTAAACTGAACTTACCTTAATGAACCTGACCTCATTGTATTGTTTCTAAAACAGCAGTGTCACTGTTTGGTGAAGATTAACTCCTCATAGGAAGTTAAATATTGTAGGAAAGACAATTGATTTAGCCATTTGTGCATCTTGGATAGTTTTCTGTTCCTGCTGAAGCACAAAGTCCCTAGCAAAACAAATATTGTTTATTTTTTGTTCATCAATACGAGTTTGATTAAATTATATCAAATAGATACAGTGCTGAAAAAAAATTATTATCTGTTTATAGCATTCACCATATCTGCTACATGTCTCTTCTTTCCTTGTCGAAAAAAGACCTAAATGTGTTTCATTCTGTTTATTCAACACTTTCCTGGCTATAGTCTGTGGCATGATATAGTTTAGATTTGTTTTGGTATGCAAGCAGTGAAGCAGCCTTTACTATTGAGAAGGTCAGGTGCTGCTGTACTTGTAAGCTATATAACCACAATAGCAGCTTCTTAATGACAAGAAAGTAATATACAGGTGGTGATTAAACAGATATGTGATATTTAATTTGTTGACCTTTGATATCTCATTTTGTATGCATTAGATGTAATCATGAACTTTCTTTTGAAGGAGAAAAGGCATATTTTTTTCCTATTAAAGGCAATATAATTATGTTTAAATGGTTAAAAAAAAATCAAGGCTGACTTGAACTGAAAATTCACTTGCAGCATATAAACCAAAAATGTTATTTGTTTGGTTTGGGGTTTTTTAGTTTTTGTTTGTTTTTTTGTTTTGTTTTGTTTTAGAAGGGCATGTACGTATACATGTACATGTCACTTACACATGCACGGGGAAAAAGGAGATGAAATTTTCATGTTAATTCTGGTATTAATATTTACTGTGACACTTTAAAAAGTATATTTTTGCTTTTATCTGTCTTAGGGACTTTAGAAGTTAATACTGAAAATGTAACTTGTATATTTTTGCCTCTGATGATGGAATCTGAACTGATAGTCAAAGTTGTGATTCTTTTGCTCTCAGTATTAGTCAGTTGTACTTCCAATACAATGCTTTTTTCCCCTCATCTCCCATTATTTCATGTTTACCATGAGCACAAGTGATTCCAGGAGCTCAAATGGTAAAGTTCAGTACAAGTGAACTTAAGATCTCTCCTTTTGAATGTCCCAGCTAGACTCATGTGAGGTCCCTTTTACACAGCTGAGTCTTTTAACAGAAATCTCTTTAAACTTCTGACATTTAAAATAATATTATACCTGGAGTCCAACATTCAGAAGTCACCTTTTGTAAAGTTGGGCTTTAAGTCTGTAATCACAGAATTGCTCTTCTGATGGTTAGATAGGTTGCATAGAAAAACACCTCACTAGACTTCTGCCTTGTTTTAGAGATTAGAATGTATAGCGAGTGGAATAGAGAACAACATAAAGAACATGACTTCACGGTCTAAGACAATTTGATGCTCTCTGATTAAAGTGTGTTTTAATTTAGAATCTCCTCAGAGTTGTTGAATGGTTCTAGGTAGCTGAGGTGCCTCTGTGAAGTCTGATTTCCTGATCCATTTTCCTAGTCTTTGAGGATGGACAAAACAAACAATTGAAGTCTTGCATATACATAGCTCCTACTGAAACTCACTGGAAATGTGGCTTGAATGTAAGATGTGAAATACAATGCTAAGTACCCTGTAAATCATAATTTGAGATGTTTCTAGGTGGACACTCAAAAGAATTACAGTTCTGGCTGTAATCTCTAGCAAAGTAATAGTATTTATTTCATAGGACAGGCTGTGATAATGAAGTAATTTACTGTCAGTAAGTGTTTCATAAACAGATATTGGAAAAGAAGTCTTTCTGTTCAGTTAAAACACTTGTTCATGAGTGCTTGGAGTGGCAGTTTTTGAATGAGGTTAAAGAAAAATCTATCATGATGGCCTATTGATTGTATGAGGAGGTTTCTTTGTAAGAAAATTTATCATCATAATCCATACCAAATGGGGGCTAAATTAAGGTTATACATAATTCTGCTGTTTATTACCTGTTGGATCACTAACTCATCTTTCAGATGCTATGTTTGCACAGAGATAAAGAATTTTGCACAACATTTTTGTTACATTGCTGGAATTTTGCTAAGCTGTAGCTGAACCTGTGAGTTGAGAAACTGAGATGTCTGTTCAGTGTTGCATATTTTGCTGTCGACTTGTGCATTTCTGTGAAAAGCTTGTTACAACAAAAATGTACTGAACAGGGCTTTTTGTATCTGGGATAGAAGTTTCTGACTGATTTAAGTGAAACGAGGTATAGCTTCTCCTCTTTCTGCCTCATCTCTCTTGTATCCTTCTTAAAAGGAAAAAAGAAACGAGGTGAAAGTGTAAAGGGGCATCTACAATTTCTGACGGGATAGGTGTTGAAAGAAAGAGGAAAGGAGTATCAGCATGCAGGCAGGTTCCTTGGTCTTTTGGGCAATTAAATTTTCTATTTCTGTGATAGTATTACATGGCAAACATGGCAGCAGAGTCAACCAATAAGAGTTGATATGTGCCAGCACATGTAGCCATGAGTTATGTTCCTTTCTAATCTAAATTTGTCATAATTTACCTTTGCTAGTTTGTGTGTGGTTGTAAGAAAAGAAAGGAGTTCAGTTTGGTAGGTGGTTAAAATTTCTTAGGTTGAAGAAGAAAGGATGAGGCTTGAAACAGAAGACAAATTCACTTTCCATTATTGATGTGGGATGCCTAGAGTGAAGTGCTAAGGACATTTTTAGATTAAGGTCAGACACATGAGAAAAGCTTTACATGTTTTCAGTCTTGGGATGCCATTTTGGTGCTGAAAGATAATATTAAGTCCCCTAAATAGAGTATAGAAGTAAGAGAAAGTGATCAAATGAAACCTTGGAAGAAAATGCTACTGAAAGGTATAAAAAGCAATATTTACAGTTAGAGAAGTATTATTAGGAAGATTCAAAATTGTTTCCATGCTGAAAGATCCTGCTCAAAGTTGTGAATAAAAGATGAGCTTTTGATTTGGTTAGAATAGAATTAGTCATAATCTTTACAAAAGCACAGTAAAGGAAGGAGATCTAAGCAAAAAAATCCATTTGGTATAGGTTGCATACCTAAACAGGAAAATAATATAACAATAGTGAAAATAAACCATTTTAAACTGAATGTTTCAGTGTTCGCTGTTTGACATCGGGTTTGTGTTCTCCCATTCTTAAAATTATAGAGGGACTTTCCCTAGGTATTTCCTGTAAAGTAAAAGACAACTTATCAATGAACAGCCGCAAAAACTGCTTATAATATTATTAACATATCTGAAGAAATGGAAGGGGGACATTGTGTTAGTACTGGAAGAGTACAGAGAAATGATGAAGTTATAGCACAAATATAAAACACATTGTGAAGAAGAAGAAGCAGCTTAGTGGCTTCAACTAGGAGCCAAAGAAGGGAAAGGAAATGAAACTTTTTATTATTTTAATAATAATAATAATATTGCAAAATTATTTCATTTTTATAATTTTCATGACTTTTTAAACTAAAGCATGATGATGCTTGAAGGAAGCAAATTGAAGATAACAGAACTACTCTTTAATAAACATAGTTTCATACTTGTCATTTTGTGAGAAGAAATATCTTTGCAAGTATGTATTGCATTAAGTAGAAATTTCAGATGGAACTAACATACTGTATGCCCAAATAACAAATATGTGTAATACATCCAAATGAGAAAAGCAAAGTTATATGTAGGAAAACTGTTGTCTTACCTTTAACACTCTTTCTCCCACTTACAAACTCCTTTGACCTAATGATTTTATAAACTACACTTGAACTCCCAAAACGTTTGTGCATTACAGCATTCTGACAGTTGAAGGAAAAAGAAAAAAGAAGGAAAAATAAACAATTAATTAAAATCAAAGAAGGAAAGAAGGTGCCTTTATGTAGCAATAGTTGTAAAAGCACTTCTTAGGGACAGGCAGACAGAAGAAAACAACTAATGATTTTATTTTTAAGCCTTTTCTTTCTTTCTTTCTTTCTTTCTTTTTTTTTTTTTTTTTTTTTAGCTCTGTAAGCTGCTTAGAAATGCCTTGAGAGTAAATACGGTTCCTGTTATTCAAACCCGTCAGTTTGGCTGTGCTGTAAGTGCCCATCGCTTAGGGCACAGTGACGGTAAACAAAAATTTCTAAAGCAGCTTAACCCTTTTCATTTAGTCGTATCTATGCCCCCTCCCCCAAGTCCCTCAAATCTCCTCAAAAAGAAAACAGCCTTACTTAGTATTTTTTAGTGCTCAGGAATCTTTCCAAAGCTTTCATCAAAGCAACAGATTAAATCAGTATGGTAGGACTTGCATGAAAAATAACAGCAGACTAGGAGCCACTTTGAGATTTGTTTTGGCCTATTATGTCAAACCGTGTCCAATATCACTTAAAGTAAATAGACACTAGATTTTATTCACTTCTGCAATGTCTTTCCGTGCTTTTACGCCTATCTTTTCTACCATCAGTGTTGTCTATGTGGCTTAGTAGCTTCATTTAGCAGACAAAGCAGGCAAAGGAAATGGATTTTGATAAATGTTTATTTGAAAGGCATTTGTTCATGATGACACAGTCTTGAAGGTGGTACATGCAGTTAGATTTCTGTATCTTCATCAGGAATATAGTTCTTCAGCTGAAGTACACATTCTCTGGTATGACTCTTAACATAACTGGAGTCAGTATCATTCAGACCCTGATTTCAGCACTTCTGAAAAGGCAAAACAGTGATTGTTTTTGCCAGATGCTAAACACAAGCATACCCTGGTAAGACAGAAATATGCAGTCTCATAATACTCCATTTTATTCAGAGATAATTCAGAAACCCTAAGTCAGGTATGAAAACTTGTTGTAATATAATCATAACAGGACTGAGACATGAGTTTAGAGGGACCAACATACTGGCTCAGTGTTGTATTAGACATGCTCAAAACCAGGAGACTTGATATACAAGTATTCACACCAACTAAGCTGCTGCAACACACAGTTCAACTTTGCAGTAGTGGTCCCCTGTCAACACAGAGTACTGCTTGCTTGATTTTTGGTCTTAATCCCTCAGTTCTGGTTATTTCCTGGTAAGACATAGTTTTGTCTGACTGCAGTAGTGGCTTCATGTTTGAAAACCTGTTCAGTCTGATTCCTGAGAACAGTCTGGAAAGCTAGTGACAGACTGGGGAGCCTATCTGAACTGTCTCAGTGAAACTGTGCAGGCGTTATGACACAAATACATATTCTGGAAGTGAGACTTCTCAGACACCACCAGGGTGTTCCAGGCTTTTTTTCTAAAATTCAGTAGAATAAGTTTTCACATATATATCTTAACAACTACACATTCAAACTCTGTAGACAGGCTTACTGTGGCTGAACTTTCCATCTATCTCACAGCTTGATCCTGCAGCACCATGGTAGATATTTCATCCAGTCTGGAAGTGGTTGCTTCCAACAGGATAATAGTGTGCTGTATAAGTACCATGGACAGCAACTGCTGGCCGCAAGTTTGGGAAATCACACTCTATCGCTGAAAAAAAGGGTCCATTTTTAGATGCAGATAGTTCAACATCATTGGGATTCTACCCAGACCTTAGTGGTGAATAAACTAAACTGTTTTGTTAACCTTAAGCTAATCTGATCTTTTATTGAGATCAGGTGAGGTTCAGCTCACAGTTTGCAATGAAGTCGCCAGTGTTACTATTTATTTTGTTTGTATGACTGTTTTCCAGAACGCTGTTATGTAAAATGAATTTTCCTAGTATAGAACCACCATAGTAATTAAGTTTATACTTACTGGAGTATGCTTCTGCATTGTTTCATTCTGGAGATGTTGATCTTCACAGATATCACTTCCTCCACAAAAGAAAAAACTCTAGGTATTTGTAGCCAATCATCTTGAACTGTATTACATAAAGGGAAGGTTCCTGAGAGCTTACATATAAGATGTGCGTGTAAGTATCCTCTGTGAAACTAACCGCATCAGTCAGCTTCCCTGATACTGCAGAGCTAGACTTCTGTTATTTCAACCAGAGCAAGTTGTTCATTTACCCATGTATTATTCTAGTCATACTCGGGCATTCTAAGGGCCAGGCTGTCTCATCTCAAACAAGACCAAACAAAAAATGTGATGCATCTTTCTGGTGTTCCTTTCTCATTGAGTATCTTCAGGCTAGCAACATCCTTCAACTGTTCCTGCTAGTACAAGACAGCTGTAAAGCAGCAACATGGGACTGTGCTTTTATATTTGCCGGATATTGCTTTGCAGAAAGCAAGTGTTAATTAGAAAAAACATGAGTCTGCTCTTTGCTAGTTGTCTGCAGTGAATTCTGAACTACTTCTTAAAAATATACTCCTTGCAAAGTTATTGGAATCTGCCTGGGGATTACAAACAAAACTGAAAAACATTGGTCTCAAATAATATGGGACCTCCACTCAATGTGTGGAGTTTAGGAAACAGTTACATGCATCGAGTAATCAGGAAGCTTCAATTCTTCCTTTTCACACCTGCACACATATTTTCAGCTATGTATTTTCAGTTTCAGAGCAGCTACACTTCAGACCACTTTCACTCTCTGAGGCACACCCTTTTTCATACATTCAGATGGTTCCTAAATATTCTTAACTGTTGTGGTTACAACACTTCTGCTTGATGAAAGCATTAATAGGACAAGCTTGATTTGGAATATATCTCGTCTATAGCCACTAATAGTGATGCATTCAAAGTACCTTACTCAGTAGTCCGCTGTTTGAAAATTCCTCTTACATCTTGTGATCATAGGCTCAGTGGTAGGAGAAAACCAAAACTGATCAATCTACTTGGAGGTGAATCCCTGATTAATAGCTGCCTTAAGTATCACTGGAATTTTCTGTAAAACCACCTTGTCAAAAATATTTTTCCCTGGGTTTTTGCTGGTTTTAAGTTGGACTACCGTGCTCTTTTCTTGTCCTTGTTTCTTAGTAAGAGAAGATAATTTTGGACAGATAAATTGAAGCTTTATTGTTGTTGTTGTTTTGGTTTGGTTTTTTGTTTTGGTTTGTTTTTAAATCTACAAGCAATATGTGTTTTAGAGTACCATTTTACAAAAGAAATGCAGTGTCTTTGGCTGAAGCAGGAAGTTAGCAAGCTTCATTGGTCAAACAGAAAGAGCTGATGAGTTGAGCTAGGGATCTGAAATCTCTATACAAACTGTAGCATGTTGTTCTTATTTTTATGACCAAGAATTACAAGTAAATTGATATGACAGTTGATATAGAACTAGGAAAGAGTGGACTGGGCAAAGATCACTAAAGCTGCTTCAAAAACATCTGCAGTTTGAAATAGCACTTGGCTTGCTGGTTTAGGGAGACTTCTCACACCACTTTTACTATTCAGACCTCTCCATTGGAAATTAATTACATATAGAAAAGTCACTGGACTTTGCTCATCTGTGGGTCTCCAGCCATGGACGAAACATTTATAGATATGAACTAATTTTTAAAATGGTGCAAAAATGTAGTTTAGGCCAATGGCAAGTATTGTAACACTGAATGTTTCCTAAAAAAAGGAAATTCCTGGTGTGTTTCTACATCAGCACCAATTTTGGGGTTCTTTATGTAGAAAATAACCCGACTAATGTAATTATAAACCTTTCTCAAAATAAATATGGTTTGTAATCAAAACTTCTATTATATCATACTTTTTGGATATTTGTATTTAGTCTGAATCAGTAATTGGACTAGTCAAATGGCAGTATTAGGATTTTGAAGCATTCTAGCTTCATAATTGTATTTGAAGCAAATAATTCATATTTGTTATACAGCTTAACAATTTCTTTGAAATTAGCCCTTCAAAAGATTAGCTTAGTAAGTGTTTTCTGACAGAAGATATTGGATATTTCATTTCCAGGGCCAAGGAATGGAATCCTACTCAAAATCATTGATTATAAACACGACAGATTCTCTTAGGGTCATTTCCACAAGGCTTCATTCCCTCTGTCCCAGGCTGCAAGTGATGATTTCTGGTTCTGGTTGTTGTTGTTGTTGTTTTTTGGTGGGGTTTTTTGGCTTGTTTGGGGTTTTTTTGTTGATTGATTGGTTTGGGTTTTTTTTTGTGAAAGCTTCATTAGTTATAGTTTTAGTTTTCTAAAAAAAGTCATATATGATTGTGCTGGTTTGATTGAAAATGAGTTAATTTTCTTCATGCAGTTAGAAACCTTTCTTTTTCATAGCTAGCATGGTCATTATTTGAACTTAGTCTGAGAACGAGAGACAGCACCCCAACACAGAGTTAATGTTTTTAATTGCTCTGGTCTGAGAGCCAAGGACACTCTGAGCGCACTGCCCACAGGTGTGAGGCATCGAGGAAGTGGGGCATGGATGGGGCAGGGTTTGACTGACATCCAGACTGTATAAATAACAGTATTCCATCCCATTAACCTCATGCTTTGTGTTTAGGGAGAGTTGGGATCTTCTGGTCTCTTGGCTGCTCTTGCTCTCTCTCTCGTGTTATTCTTTGCTCTTTTTGTCGGAGTCAGGGAAGTTTGATTCAGGACATTTAGTTTGGCCTTTTGCCATTTTGCAGAGGCCTCTGGGCCTTTCTGCCTTTTTTCCTCTTTTCTCTCTTTGGGATCAGCTGTTTAGGACTGCGATATCGCTTCCTGGAGCTGACTGCTCCTTGTGGACAGAGTTCATGAGGAATTGCATTGAGTATCTTTTATTTATATTTTATGTATATATATTTACTAGAAGTGTATTAGTATTTTGTTATTTTATTGAACTGTGTATATCTCTGTGTATACCTCAATCTAGGTTTCTCCCTTCCCTTTCATTCTTTCCCCTATTGGTGAGTGAGCAGCTATCGTGGTTGTATTGCTAGCTTGGGTTAAACCATTACAATAGTCTGTCATAAAATAATACAAATTCTTGATTAGGAGTGATTTGTACTTAAAATGAAATAGAAGTATACTTACTTGCATTAAATCTTAAAGCATATTGGATGTCTCTTTCCATTCAGATGGTGCAGTTGTATTTAACACAACTTACAATAGTTTCAGGCAGCCAAGATACTTGGTTGGTTAGTAAGTTCTAACAAGGTGGGTACCTGCTGGGTAACAGAGAATTAGAAGTGAGGGATATACTTGTCATCACTTTACTTAAACCTGAAAAAAGAATTTAACACTGGCTTAATCAAAACCTGTTTGGGTGTTTTGAATATTTTGTGAAGAAAGTTATGGTTCTGGAATTTGCATACCTAATTTTAGGTTGTTTGTTTGGAGCTATTGTTCTGGAATTTACTGAAATGCTTGTTGCTGTCTAAGCAAACTATAGTGATAACTGTGTTGCTAGCAAGCAGCTTGAGAAAATACTGTTCACTGGACTAGCAGAAGATACTGTGACTAATGGGTGTTAGTATGTGGAGGGAGAAGAGGTACAGGACCCAAACCAAATTAATAAATGAAAATTTAATGGACCACTCTATTATACTAGTGTGTCTTCTTTCTACAGTATGTTCTATGGAATCTGTTTGCAAATGTGCTAGCTTGTTTTCTTACAGCCTAAGTTGCTTACGTGATGGCAGATTTCAAAGAAATATATTTTGAAATGCAACATGACTGTCTGTTATTGTCATTATTATTGTAAGTGAACAAACTGATCAAACTATAGAATTTTTTACTCTTTGTTTTATAAAAATAGAATAAGTCTGCATTAACCTGACAAACCCAGATGATTCTATTATAAGTATTCTTTTTCTGAAATTTGCATACTTTTTTATTAAAAAAGTCATGTCAGGTAAAAGTAGACATTTATATGTAAATTTAAGTTAATAATGATTTGGCACTATGTTTTCAAGCCAGAAACTTGGCTCATTCAGTTCCCAAGGCTGAAACACTTCCATCTTATACTACTTTTGACAATGACTGTTTGAATAACTTTGGTACGTTATACTTTGCTGAAGCTTTCTGAAACTACATGATCTGTTATAATTGGTTTTTTCCCTTCTTTCCTCTTATCTTTTCTCTTTTCTGTACAGGTGATTTCTATTCACTCCTTTCCAAGCTGCTAGGAGAAAGGGAAGATGTTGTACGTGTGCATAAGCATAATCCCACAGAAAAGGCAGAATCAGATCTTGTAGCTGAGATTGCTAACGTAGTCCAAAAGAAGGATCTTGCCAGAGAGATCACAAGTCATGATGAGGGGGACAATACTATTCTTGTCAGAGACAGAATTCACAAATTTCACAAACTAAAGCCTACCTTGAGGCCACCAGACCACAGACATTTCTCTTTACAACAGCCTAAACATGGTGAGGGAAACTGGGAAAAAGAACATGCAGGAGGTAGGTTAGGGGTTAATTTTTTACAATGAAATGCAATATAAGAGCTGTGATCCACATTAGCAAAATCTGAAGGGAATATCAGTTGATGCTTGGATGTATTTTACATGACAGTTTTCCTAGTTATGGAAATGTTTTCCCTCTGTTTTAGAGGTATTTGACTGAGGTTCTTTTCCCCTCAGTGTGTGAAGAAAGAATGTAAATCAGTGGCACAATACCAGTACTTTTTGGAACATATAGTATTTTTTCTACTGTCAGGACTTTTCTTAATGATTTTATATGAATCATGCAAAAACAAGGTAAATGCAGGATATAGTAGTCATGGGAGGTGAATAATTTTCTTAATACAAGTATTTACTATGCAATGATCACTGGGATAATCAATGCCTTTTATGAGTTTTATGATTAAATTGATTTGTCAGATACAAGATTTTATAAAATTTGTTTCTGTACTTCTATCAGACATTTTTTCTTGCACTGAGAAAGAGTGGTAGTTAATCCTGAAAAATTATTGAGATGTAAAATATTCTGCGTATTTATTTGAAATTGGGCTTGGCTATTCAAATATACTTGGACAGGCTGTTTTATTATTCTAGGATTATAGTTCGTTCCCTTCAGGTTTCTATGACAGCAGAAACCATGGAAGTATTGTGTTTGTTTTACTTGCATTTTGGTCTGTGTGATATTGATCATGCTTAGTCCTACTTGCTAATGTGGAAAGACAGATAACACAGCATGTGACAAGTATCTCATAAAAGAAACTGGTATGTATGCATGAAATACATCTGTATGCGTAGCTATAGCAGCACATCCTTTTATGTTGCAACCAGCCAGTTTGGTATTTCCAAGTACTGTTGTACACCAATATACATCATTCATAATTCATTTGATTTTTATTTCAGTTCAAAATGTTAACATTAATTGTTTATGCCTGTGTGAGATTTTGTTATAGTATTCACATTCAGCAAAATTCTGGGTTTGTGTTTACAAGAAAACTGAAGACATGAGGATTTTCCAATGTTATGTTATGCTAGTCACTTAAATGAGAGCCTGTCAAGTTATTAGCATAGGGGCAAAAAACAGGTGGGATGTCACCATGTACCTGACATAAGTGTAAATCATAAATAATTCCATAAGCAACACTGGAATTCAATACTTGGAAGAGTAGTGTGTGTAGCATTTCTGCAGAAAGAGTTTGTTCAGTTCAGACTAATAGCATGTGTTATGTAGAGGGGAAAAAAGAAACTTCCTTTCTGTTGTAACAGATCCAGAGGACTTAGTTGGCGTACCCTATGGCATGAATTCTAACTACAGAAAGCATTTGCTCGACTACCTTAGTAGCTATATGTTCATTTTGGGAGAATTTGTTGGCGGAGGACTAATTAATAAACAGACTTTCCAATGATGCAATTTTGAGTTACAACAAAAAGGAAAACTGAAATCTTAATTAACATTGATTTTTTTTCTCCATGTTTGTGATACTGCTAACTATAGAAATTCATAACTGCAGAAGCTGTCAGCGCTATCTTTCGGCAAAAGAACTTTTAAAGCAATAAATTCTTTAAGCATATGTTTAATTTCTGCTTTGTGTAGTATTTTTGTATTAGAAGAACAGAACCTTTCATAACAGAATTTTTATTTTCAGAGGATGAGGTGGAACATATTTTAACTGGTCTTGATTTAGTAAAAAAATTTGCACTCTTCATAAAAATCCTTACTATATTGCATTTAAAATTTCTTCAGTATTTCTTAGGACAAGACTGGTTGCTGTTAAATTAATTTCATTTAACTTTTTTAAAATTACTAGAATTAAAATAGTCTAATATTTTCAGTCTTGCAAATATTCAGATACTAAACAAGTAACTGGTCTGAAATAGCAAGTGACCGATTTGTTAAGTAAGGTTCTTATAAATGTTATGTTTATAACTCTACACTACTGCTCTTCCTGCAGTGTTGTTATCTTATTACCCAAGACTGTTCACTTAACAGTCAGCTTGTTCAACATCACTGCAACCAGTGCAATTAGACCTCTTGATTAAAGCAAACAGTGTGATTTTTCCAATTTTTAAAACTCCTTTGTGTAGTGCTTACTTATATTTTTCAAGATTTAAATGACTACTCTGATGGCAGGGAGTGTATGCAATATGACTAAACTTTGTAGTGTTAAAAGCTAGCAAGAGCTTCCAGAGATTTCTGGACAGTGAATTGCAATTTTGCTAATAAATAAGGCCTTATTCTTTCATTTGTAGAGAGATTAGAGATGATTTGTATGTTCTAAATCTGTGTAATTCTTTATAGTTTTATTGATAAAAGGAATTACACTAAATTACAAGGTAAAAGATCTGGTACTTGGTTTAGAAACCTCATTTACAACAAAATTTGTGACTATATACGTATATATGTCTATTAAAAAGTAATTATAAAGTATTTTAATGGCAAAAAGTAATTTTCTTTGTTTTCATGTATAACTTCTCTAGACCCTTTAGTTTTGTAAGGAATTAATAATCAGTCTTAGATAAACGAAGTCTAAATTTAGTAAGCAAGTTTTTGTAAAAAGCTATATGCCTTAAGAGAAACCTGTATAAAAGGACTTTCAGTATGAGAGTTTCCAAGGGAAAAGTAAATAAAACAGTAGAAACTGATTTTGGGAAAGCGTGGGAAAATCTAAAGGTTGTGTAGAGACTGGAGTTTTTGCAATTAGACTGTATTTCACCATCCATTCAATCTATTGCTTTGATCTATTAGAAATCTTTTAGTCCTTTAAGTAACATTGATAAACATTTTTTATTTTATAGTACATATCTTTTGAGAGGCTGAATTTTGCAGAGGCCAAAGAGGCTTTCTGTGTTTAGCCTTTTCATTTTTCTAGCTCTTTTGGAAATGGCTCAGAGGCCAAAGGGCACTGTAACATGAAATGTACAAAAGTTTTCTGCAAGTTAACTTGAACTTATATGGGATGAGCAAGTGAGGAAGCAGATTTGCATCCATTTATTCCTTTTAAAATGCTAATGTCCAAGAATATACCTGGTACTGCACCTGCTGCGACCAACTGAACTGTACAGAATTAGGAATATGTGTGATTTTTTTCTTAACAGCTTTTATTTTAGCTTGGAACTTTTGCTCAGCTAAAAATGCTACAGGGTAGAACTTCTTGTTTTAGAAGTTTCTGATTACTGTTTTGGATTCATTACATATGCTGATTTTATCAGGCTTGTCCTAGGTTTGTATGAGGCTAGAGACTTTCTGTGTCACCTACTCTAGCTATGGTATCTAAAACTACAAAGGTAAGTTTCTACCTGGCCTGTGATAGGTTTTCAGCACTGGTTTCATCTTTTTCCTGGGTAGATTGTAGAAAATGGTTTTCCCTCCACCCCATGCTTTCTGTTACTCCTCAGACAACATCTCTTCCAAGTGAAATGGAAGTGGGGGAGGGCAAATGCTTATCAGAAAAGCTGGATTGCCGAGGTGACCAAAGATTTTGGGCATTGTTTCCCTTTTCATTTTTCCTTTCATTAGAAGATCACTTCAGCTGAACCCTCTCAAAATCCTTGGGTGCTGTGTGGTAAGGTCTGTGACCTGCCATGCTTGAAAGCTTGGGTGTTCTGACACTTTGTGAATGGGGATATGTGTTTCACTTGGCTAGATGCCACCCCAGTGATTGGTTTTTAGGATCATGGTAAAACACAAACTTTGGGCGAAGTGAAAGTTGCAAAGTATAGCATGATGCTGCCAGACACATTGAATACAAGTGAAATAGGTCCACTTTCATGTAACTGCAAAGAAGTTGCTTTTCATTCACCTTCAGTTTGGCTATACATGCTTACATACAAAGTCTGCTCATTAGAAATACCTGAATTATGCTGAAAAAAAAACATTCTGAAAGAAAGGAGTGATGGATTTCCTAACATGTAAAAGACATTTTCTTTGTTTCTTTCTTTCTTCGACCAGAATTAGTGACATTTTTACTGCCATTACATTTTTTGTTTTGGGGAATATTGTTCAATTATCTCTTAATACAGCAAGAGCAACCCAGACCAGACTCTTCCAAACAGCATTTAAGCAATGAGTTTGTGAGAAGTTAAACCCTGTAGACAAGAAGCTGCAACTTTTTCCAATTTGGGACTGTTCATGCCTTTGATCGGTGCAAGTCTATTTTTACATAAAACATTTGGTGTAAACATCCTTTTATATTTTTAATTTTAATCTTTAAGTGGAAACTAAATTTTTCTTCCTTGATTGAGTTGTAGGCACTCACCCTTTATATATTTATAAACATTAATAAGGTCACCCCTCAGTCTCCTCTTCTCCAAACTAAAGACACCCAGCTCCCTCAGCCTTTCCTCATAAGGGAGGTGCTCCACTCCCTTCATCATCTTCGTTGCCCCGCGCTGGACTCTCTCCAGCAGTTCCCTGTCCTTCTTGAACTGAGGGGCCCAGAACTGGACACAGTATTCCAGATGTGGTCTCACCAGGGCAGAGTAGAGGGGAAGGAGGACTTCTCTCAATCTACTAACCACCCCCCTTCTAATACACCCCTGGATGCCATTGGCTTTCCTGGCCACAAGGGCACAGTGCTGGCTCATGGTCATCCTGTTGTCCACTAGGACCCCCAGGTCCCTTTCCCCTACACTGCTCTCTAATATGTAATTTCCCAACCTATACTGGAACCTGGGGTTGTTCCTGCCCAGATGCAGGACTCTACACTTTCCCTTGTTAAATTTCATCAGGTTATTCCCTGCCCAACTCTCCAGTTTGTCCAGGTCTCGCTGGATGGCAGCACAGCCTTCTGGCGTGTCAGCCACTCCTCCCAGCTTAGTGTCATCAGCAAACTTGCTGATAGTACACTCTATTCCCTCGTCTAAATCGTTAATGAATATATTGAATAATACTGGCCTCAGTACAGACCCCTGAGGCACTCCACTAGATACTGGCCTCCAACTAGACTCCGCACCATTGACTACCACTCTCTGGCTTCTCTCCTTAAGCCAGTTTGTAACCCACCTCACTACTCTATTGTCTAGACCACACCTCCTCAACTTAGCTGTGAGGATGCTGTGGGAGACTGTGTCAAAGGCTTTACTGAAGTCAAGGTAGACCACGTCCACCGCTCTGCCATCATCCATCCACCTTGTTACATTCTCGTAAAAGGCTATGAGGTTGGTCAAGCATGCATGCTCTACTGTGACAGAACTATGCTTGGAATTGAATTGCAATGCATTAATGGAAATATTGCATGTAAGAAAATGTCCATATAATTGCCAGCAGTCTGGACCAAATGCTAGTTAGCCGTGTTTTTTTTACAAATATGTGACATAAATGTCTGTCTTCTGTTTGTTTGTTTCTTTGGTCAGATTTCCACATAGAAGAGGCTGTGGAGTGGCCTGGATTAGACCTCAAACTAGGCCAAGTTTCTGGGTTGGCTCTGGACCCTGAAAATAACCTAGTTATCTTCCACAGAGGTGATCATGTTTGGGATGAAAAGTAAGTAGATATTCAGCTGACTGGCATGTTAGAAGGTCAGATTGGTGTGTGCCACTTGTGTATCTTCTCAAGAAAAGGCAAGATAGAGTGCGGTTCCTTTTTGTTTTAACATTTAGTTCTTTGGCTGAAAGTCCCTTCAGGAGACTCAGAATGGAAGTGGTGACTGATAGTTCAAGATGACAGGGTTACTTGCAGTTACTAGGTCTTTAGAGAGTAAGGCTGTGTCTTCAGAGAAAAAAAAAAAACCATAGTACATTAGGTCCTTAGACTGTAAAACATGTTACTATGATATTAAGTGAGACTAATTATCGCTGCTTCTCCATGTTTTTTAGCAGGACAACTTAGGCTGAGAGAATGATATTTTAATATAGTATGCTACTGTTAACACCTGGGTTTAAGGTATGCAAAGCTAGCTCCAAGTGTATCTTAATTCCTTTTTGTGTGTATGTTCACTGAACAGAATTGTATTGTTACTAGGCACTCTCTCAAAACGGGCTTTGTTCTACTTTTTATAAAATTTACTACATGTAGTGTCAATCAAAATAGAAAAAGAGAAAAGAAGAAACAAAACAAAACCAAAACCAAACCAAACCAACCAACCAAACAAACAGACAAAATTAAGTCTAAACTTCATAATGTCCATTTTTCTAGAAATAGTAAAGTAACATATTCAAAGCTGTATTATTTTAAGAACATAACATTTCAAATAAAGTGTAGTGTCCTTAAGCCTTTGAGCTTTAGGATAGCGTGTCTAGCTGTTGAGATGGACCTCTTGGAAAAAATTCCATGAAATAGTAACAGAACAATAGGAGGAAATAGTACTAGCCTTTAAAACAACATTATGTAGTACCCTTTTTAAATGTGTTTTTAATCTTCTTTCAAAGTATCTGTTCTCCAAATATATAACATGTATATAAGGCTAAACAGTAGGATTTTTTTCAACTCCCAATGAATTTATTTTAAGATAACATATTTTCTGAAAATTAGAGCAGACAGCTTTCTCAATCTTATAATAACAAATTATGCTTAGAATACTGTTTTATAACAGAAAATAAGTTTTTTTATATTTAGCTAAATAACATAGTACAGCAGGTAAGGCAATCATTTATATCTCATGCATTATATCAGTGATCTCTCCATCTCAAGTGCTTATAAAATTTGAAAGGATGATGCATGCTACAACTTGTGTTACTCAAGCTACAAACAAGAACTGATATTTGGTTTTGTGGGTTTTGTTGTTGTTTTTGCGGGGTTCTTTGGTTGGTTCGTTGTTTTTTTGTTTTGTTTTGTTTTGTTTCTGCTTTTTCATCCTCCTGTGCATGAACATAAGTGCTGTTCTTTGTGTCATTGAAGAAAGAATTGAAAAAATATTAGAAAAAAGGCTGGGAGTTATATTCGTTTCTTACAAAATGTGTATTTTTGAGTGACTGGCAACTGAGATGTACCCACAACCCAGAGCATAAAACTGCAGCTTGAGATCAAGTAGTATTTGTAGACCCTACATATTTTAAATGAAATAACAAAATGTTCCCTAAAACAGCAAGTGAGCATAATGAATCAACCATGTCAAGAGATAGTTTGTTGTGCGGGTGCAGAAAAAGATCAGAGCTGTGGCCTGGTGGCTGGAAATCCACATCCCTGCCTGACTTAATTCAGCCTTGTCCTTGACAGCAGCTGTTGTTCATATTCTGAGTATTTCTAGCCTGTGATAATTGAACTCCATAGAAAAATACTTTATATTTAGTATTAGTGGTGTTAGTCTGTACATTAGTCCTATGTGCAAGCTTGTCATATTTCCCATCATGTGGGGGTTGAAGTTGCAAGAAAATGAAACTGCGTGACCTTGTAAATATTATCAGAAGCATTCAGTCCCAGATAAGTAACCAAGATGGAAGATGAGCTGCTGCTGACTGAAGGTGATTACTGGAGGGAGGCCAGCAGCAGGGACGAAGATGAATAGGGGCCTAAAGCACCTCTTGTATGAGGAGAGACTGAGAGAGCTGGATCTGTTCAGCCTGGAGAAGCCTGAGAGGGGATCTTATTCATCCTTAAGAATATCTCAAGGGTGCATATCAAGAGGATGGGACCACACTCTTCTCAGTGGTGCCCAGTGACAGGATGAGGGGCAATGGGCACAGACTGAAGCACAGGAGGTTCCACCTGAATATGAGGAGAAACTTCTTTACTTTGAGGATGACAGAACACTGGAACAGGCTGCCCAGAGAGGCTGTGGAGTTTCCTTCTCTGGAGACATTCAAAACCCACCTGGACACATTCCTGTGTCATCTATTCTAGGTGACTCTGCTTTAGCAGATGGGTTGGACTAGATGATCTCCAGAGGTCCTTTCCAACCCCAAACATTCTGTGATTCCATGATTCTGTGATTATGAGCCTTCCGTAAAGATAAATACACATGAAATCCTAATTCATCTCAAAGGGGTTTTGTTCACAAGTATATTTTTTTCTTCTTTTTATAGAGCATGGTTAATCAATAAATAAGAAAGCTAGTATTGGTAGGAACCCCTAAATCAGATAGGCTAAAACTTCTGTAGGCCTGTTAATATAGAGTATCGTGACTTCACTACAATATATTTGGAAAACGTGCCTGTGGTTAAGCTGTTGTTCTGTATCGTGGGGCACAGAGAAGATGCACACAAAAGTATGCTCAGCCAGTCATCATTCCATTTTTGCCTTTGGGTATGTCATGGGCATATGAAATAGCCTGGGCAGCCTTTCACGGATTGTGCTGAAAAAGGAGGAGTGTATGTGTTCTCATTTGTCACTGAAAAGGAATAAAATGAGTATTTAAAAGGCTTTTATAATTACTATTGTGGGAGAAATTAGAAGTTTTCAGACTTATAAGTTAATGTTTATCATTAGCTGCAAATACAGAGTTAATAGAGTATAATATTCCTTACCAAATCGTAAACATGATTAATCAATCAAGCCTGAAAGCCCAGAATTTATTTTCTCTATTTCAATGCTTCACCGGCATAGCATAGAAACTAATTAAAGAAAAATTATCTGTGCTGTTAGTCAATGCCCAAATGTTTGTAAAATATTATTACTATATGCCATAAAAGCTGTATCCTCATTCAACTAAATATAGCTGGATGAATGGTCTGTGCTTTTTTACAAGGCAACTGCAGAACACAAAAGCAGTTGTCCAATGACATGCCCTATAATACAGTAGCAGCCTTTCAGTCGCTGTAGCATTACTTCTGTGAATGATTAAAAAAAAATTCCTTTTAAATCAGTCAGGTTCATTTACCACCTCGTCTTCTCAGTTTTAGAACAGTCTTTGCTATATGTAGAACGTGCTGTTTGGAATGAAAAAGAGTAGAACTATTCAGCTGACCAAGCAGTTAATCAGTTGGAAGTTATTTTGCATTTTGTGATGAAAAATGTATACTATTCATGCAGTTAATAAAAGACATAATAAATAACATAAACTGCCTTCTAGTTACTGCAGTCTTAACAAGCTAGGCAGGTTAATTTAGGCTGAGCACATTACCACAACAGTGATGGATATTGATCAAGAATGGAGCTCAGGGTTGTGCCTTCAAGAGTTATGAGATCAGGTGATCTGTCTAAATTTAAATGTAGCCCATGAGGAGGATGTTAGATTTAGCAATAAATTGTTTGTATTAGTGTCAAGTGGCCATCCTAGAAATAGAAAAACAGATGTGGAATTACACTGGGGTTTGAAATTAGAAGTAGTGATATATGCAGTGTATTTTAATTGTCTTTTGATATCAAACGGCAGAACCTGTTAGAAAACCATACTGCAGAGCAATATGACATACAATAGTAAGGTGTTCAGTTATTTTGTTTGGTTGGTTTTAGTCTTACTGCTTTTAAGCTAGCAGTAGTCAGTATCATTTGTGTCGTCATCAGCTGAAACAAAGGAATGTTAGCTAATTGGGAAATTGGTCTCAAATGTTGGGAAGGAAAGAGTGACTGTGATTCTGTAGCATGCCAGTCTTCCTCTTAGAAAAGGAAATTTGACAGGGAGAAGATGCGTGGAAGATCACTCTGATAAACTCATTTCAAAGTTCACTAGGCTTGCTTTGCATAAAATACCATGCAATCTCTTCTTTACACTGAAAACACTCCATTCCCAGAAGAGCAGGGAATACTTGGAAGTCTGAACAGCACTGTTACTAAGAAGCAAAACCATAATAAGGAAAGCCAGTATTTTCTTAGGTGGTCTAGATAGTCAGTTCTCTAGAGATACAGTCTTTTTTTCTGTGCAATTTTGTTTGTACAATACCATACCATCACTAGCTTTCTCTCCTGTTATTAGCTGTGCTGATTAATAATAACATTAATAATAACATTAGTTCAGTTTCTGTGCTGTTGGTTCTCCGGTTGTGGTAATCTGTACCTAGAATAAATCCTTACAAGTAGCAGACTAATTTTTAAATAAAACTGTTTAAAACCAAGAGAATTTGTCACAGAAGACTGCCACCAGTGAGGGTAAAAAAAAAGAAAACACCACCTGTTGGTGCATGGTCAAACAAGCAGATAAACATCAGCAGGCCATTGTGTGTCAGTACCATTCACACTATGTCTCCGTATAGCATCATGGCAGAGTGTTTAGGAGGGCTCAGCAGAGTGTTTTAGTAACTATCAGCTGATACTTAATCATTCATCGTGAAAAGGATTTGCTGTCTTCTATTAGGTATTAAATAAATAGTTTCATCTATTTACCATATGTAGCCTATGCAGAAACTTAAACACATCCTGTCAGAGATTTTTCTGGTTATATATGAAGCCAGTATTGCTTTTCCACACTGAAAACTCTAGACATGCATATATTTAATATTATGGAGAGTTGAGGCTGCTAGGACTGTACTATACAAAGTTTTAATAACTTTCTTCATAGCCTTCTTTGTGACTACAAACTATATACTTGTTTACCAAATTGCATCAATCATAGCTGGATTTCTCTTGGGATTAACAAATAGATTGAAAAATACAAGGTGGGAGTGGGGAGTATGTCTTGTATTCACACATTTTTCATCCACAAATACCATTTTCTAACATGTAGACTTAAATTTTGTTCAAAATATTTTACACTCCATTTTACCTTCACTAAATACTGAACATGTATTTCAACAGGTTACAGTGATAGCCAACATCTCTGTAGGGCTACAGACAACTATATTTTTTATTCTTTGTTAAGCGTCTGATAATTTTATGCCTAGTAAATACCTTCTGGGAAGTTAATGCTGGTTCTTAATGTCTGAAATAATGACATGTTTAAATGTTATTTATTAATATATTCGATGTTCCCTGAAAACTCAGTGTATAGTTGTGGTGGTAGGAGAAATACACATCATATCCTGTAGACTTCTGAAAAGGATAAGAACTTTAAGACCTGAATCTTACAGTAGTAAGTTCTAGAAAAATATTTAATTGTGTTTGGAAAAAGAAAAACCAGAAGATGTGCAAACACACACACACTGCCTTAGTATGAAGTATACCTGCTTTTACGGACAGTTATGCTCTGGTGATTAGTTACATGTTTATTTAGGCTACATTGTTTGAATTCCCATTTCTGGTTTTCCAAAGCAAAAGAAAAAAAAAAAAAAGGATAGGTTTTTTGTTTGCTTGCTTTAGGATTATCTTAATTATACCTGTGTTGATTTGGTGCTCCTTTAGTTTGGAAGTCATAACCTCAGTAGGAAGTGCAAACATCCAACACTATAACTCTTATCATCATACAGTAATGAATAAGTCTTATTTAAAGAAAAAAAGAAGCCAGTAGTCCCAAACTGAAATTAAACGACAAAACTGGAATTTGTGGTTTAGTTTGCATGTGTATTGTTCATCAGTGGAATCGTCTAATGCTAGTTTTCTGTTCCACTATTTTTGTGTAGTTCTTTTGACAGCAAATTTGTTTATCAGCAAAGAGGACTTGGGCCAATTGAACAGAACACAATTATTGTCCTGAATCCAAGTAATGCAAAACTGCTTAATTCCGTGGGCAAAAGTCTGTAAGTTATTTTTACTATTATCAATAGAACTAACATTTCTCTGTATTTTACTCCAAAAGGTCCACAGACGTGTTTTTACGTTTTTTATATTACACTGTGTGATAGCAGCCTCTGATTTTGTTTAAATTAATAAATAAATAATTGCAAAATCAACAACTAATAAAAGTAATTTGCCATCTTTACCACATCTTCTTTTTGTCAATACAATTTCGTCTAGCAGCCAAATTAACAGAAACGCAGATCTCCTGAGTATTGTATATTTTCCTTAAAGATACCAAATCTTGGCCTGAGTGATATACCAGAGATCAACTGAATTTCAGAGCTGACACACACTCCTCAAGAAAATTCTGTGCCGTAAATGTATCTTTTTCATTAAAACTACAGGTAGTTAGTATGTACAGCATTTGTAATTTGTAGATAAAAAGTGGAATGTTCACATCTAGGTCATTCTTTCTGAAAAATGTTTTAAACTTGCTTTAAACTTGTTTTAAACTTGTTTGTGCTTGCAGATTTTATTTACCACATGGTTTGAGTATAGATAAAAATGGTAACTACTGGGCCACTGATGTAGCTCTCCATCAGGTATGTTTTTGAAGCTTTAATACTAGGACATTGGTATTTTGACAAAAAATGTTTTGTTTTGTTTTGTTCTTTCCTACAGATTTGACGTAAGTTATGTATCTAGGCCTGTTAAGATAAACTTTAAGAATGTGCCTACAGAAACTGACCCCTGTGGCCTTCATGGAATATAGTTGTGTTGAATAATTTGCTATATGGACATAGTATTCAGAAAGAAAAGTATCTGGTTTAAAACAATTATTCTTTTGAAAAACAACAGTATTTTCTGCTACATCTTTGCTTATCAATTTTCATATGTAATTAAATCCAGAATGTGAAACTCATTTGTTTGCTGTAATCATAGGAAATTTGTATTTTAGGGAGAAATTTCCTAGAATCAACACTACTGAAAATCTGGTAGTAGATGTCATAGTCAATATATTAAGTTTATGTTTGGTATATAAATTTATTTCCTACACAGTAATAGATATTTTCTATAAGCAGTCATCCCTTTTATATTTCACTTTCCATAACTGAAATCTCTTCTCTTTTCCCATCGACGGAAAAAAGGTTTTCAAACTGGGAGCAAATAACAAGGAACCATTACTCATCTTAGGAGTGGCTTTGCAACCGGGGAGTGACAAAAATCATTTCTGTCAACCAACTGATGTGGCTGTGGATCCGATCACTGGCAGCATTTATGTCTCTGATGGCTACTGTAACAGTCGGATCATTCAGTTCTCTCCAAATGGATTGTATGTGATGCAGTGGGGAGAAGGTACAGGTCAGAGCTCTTGGTGCTTTACCTGTACTGCTGTTACCATGAACTCATTAGGAACCATGAGATTGCTGATGTTACTATTACTTATACATTTCTATTAATGGAATACCATCCAGGCCCTAGCTGAATTTCGGCCTTGTCAGTGCATTTCAATTTTCCCTCTTCTGTGCGAACAGCTATATACAGTTATTATATATTCATTAAAAATAAAAAATGGGAATTTGTTAGCATGCTTTTGCTACAAGTATTAGCATGTCCTATCTGATCAAGAAGATGTCCTGACTTTCATGAAAACCTTATTTTTTTTTCTTGAACATTTGATCAAATAGTATAAGCCTTCACTATTTTTGCAAGATTTATACCATGATCCCATCTATTTTAAGTTTTATGAATAATTACATTTCTGCCTTACTCAGATTTATGTATCAGTCATTAAACTATGTCAAATATTGTAGGGAAATAGCAAAATCACAAATTCAGGATTTGCAAAGACAACTCAAAGGCTACCACAGTTTACCTACCTAAATGAGTATTAATAAAACTGCTAGGAGAAGAAAGCAGGCTGAGTTTTTCTCAATTTGTATTATGTTATGTGACATATTGCTGTTTCTAAGCAAAACTGACAATTTCAGTCTGTACTTGAACACAAACCTGAATATTTTGTATTGCAGAGACTTCTTTAGGCAGAGCCAGACCTGGACAGTTTCGTATCCCTCACAGCTTAGCCCTGATCCCTGACTTCAGTCAACTATGTGTTGCAGACAGGGAAAATGGTCGAATTCAGTGCTTCAGGTTAGAGACTGGAGAGTTCATAAGAGAGATCAAGCACAAGTCATTTGGAAGAGAGCTGTTTGCAGTTTCATACGCTCCAGGTAATCTTTTTTCCTGTTCTTCAGATTTCAAGTAGTTGCTTTATGCCAGTATATCACAGCACACAGTGTTTTTTTGTAAAGAATGCTGTCATGTTATTTAAGGCCAGATATTTATTCTTTTTCAAAGCAGAGCTGATGTAGTGGAAAAATTTTGAACTATGCTGTTTCCCTACTTACAGAATGAGGGAAGCTTGCATATAAGCTCTGTTTCTGAGAAATTACTGATTAGACTCCATAAATGTGATGTTAACAAGTAGATGATCTTATTTGCTTCCTAGTGACTGCACACTCCATAATTAGTTGATAATAACATTTTAAAATATTCATTTCAAGCTGTATTGAAGATAGCAAAATAAAGGACTTCCAAAGTAACAAGAAAAGTCTTGGGTTTCGTAAAACAAAAAATTTGAAAGCAAACAGTTTGAAAACATTGTGGTTTTTAATATCACAATCTAGCTAACTATTACTGTGGTAATTTTATGGGTTAGATTTTTAATACCAATTCTGAAGGTAATGTAAATGTCAAGAACTGGATGAGGAATTTTGGCATGTGTAGCTCCTGACTGTAATTGATAACAAATCTAATATCAAGGTTATGTCTCTTGCATCTGCTAAGAACACAAGAAATGCTGTACTGGATGAGATTGTTGACAGCTATAGTCCAGTGCCCTGTCTCTGACAGTGGCACCAAGAGAGGCATCCTGAGAAGAATGTGTAATCCTGGCTGCTTTTGGTGGCCTGTTCCTCTCCTATTCCCCATACATCTACAAGCATTATTTAAGGCTGTTAGATGGTAATTCCTGACCTCTTCTTCATATTATCTTCTGTAGACCTATTGTGCATGAGTTTTCCTAATCCCATTTTGAACTGGTTTGTACTGTATGCCACCTTGACCTCCTGCAGTTACAGACTCCATAAGGTCATTACCCAATTTACTTTTTTAATTTTAAAAAGTGACTTAGTTTCATTGAGTGCTTCCCAGTCCCACTATTTTGAGAGTTGGTGAATAACAGTTCCACACTCCCCATATCTGCTGCCTTTTCTCCAAACCAAAGAACACCACCACCTCGTAAGCCATTTAATTGCTTCAGCTCCTTCACTATTGTAGTTGCCTTTCTCTTTTAGTATCTTTAACTTCTTTAGGACCTTCTTGAGAAGCAGAGAGCAAAACAGCACTTCAATACTCAAGATATGGCCATGCTAAGTTTTTTCATAGTGGCAGAACTATTCCCTCCATTCTTAATTCTCTTCCTGATGATGCCAAACATTCAGTTGAAATTTTGGCTGTCACTGTACAAGGAGACAAAGATTTCAGAGGCCATTCAGTGATGCCTCTGAGATGTCTCTCTTGAGTTGTAGCTTCCAGTTCCATGGTAAAAGTCACGTAGGCATGATCTAGATAATTTTTTCACAGAAGCCTCATTCTGTATTCATCTTGGCTGAAGCTCTTCTGCCATCTATTTGAGAACTCAGTTATTCTTATAGAAATTCTTGCTGGACTTTCTCAATATCATCAAGCTTTTAGTTATTCTGCAGAACTCAGTACCTTCCTCACACTGGGAGATGTTTTTCACACTATGCTTCAGGTTACTGATGAAGACTGTTGAATGGAATTGTTTCTGTCTCTGATCCCTGCAGGATCACACTACTCAGACTTCTCTGTCCTGTAAAATGATAAACTCTGCCCTTAAGCTGTGTTCTTTGCTTCTTGTTCATTAATGGATCTTTCATTCAGCCCTGTGACAACTCACATTCTTTAATAACCTCTGATGCACAAGTTTGTAAAAGGTTTTATGAAAATCCAGGTATGTTTACAATATTTTCTTTGCCTGAGTGCTTTTTCACACCATTCAGAGTTGAGGTACAATTTCCCCTTAGAGAAGCCATACCAACTTGTTACAGGCCATGTCATTTTCTTCATTATGGATTCTAGGATTCTACCATCTTACTGGGGATGCAAGCCAGAACTGTTGATGTGTAGTTTCAAGGCGCCCTTTTGAGCCCTTCTTGTAGACGGGCATTACTTTGGCAGTCTGCTAGTGTTTTGGAGGGGTGGCTGTTTGCAGTGCTAGGTTACTCAGCTTGTCCTGAGGTCTGTAATTTCACATTTGACTTCCTTCTGACCTTGAGCAAATTGCATCCAAACCTGATGAGTTATTAACCTCCAACTTGCCTAACACCTTTTATGTATCTCCTTCTTGTTAAGCTGGCTCCTCTGACCTCTTAGCTACAAAAAAAAAAATTGAGTGTCAGAGTCTCCCAACATATTCAACAGAAAAAACTGACAAAAGCTGAGCTTCTCTGCCACAGGTCCCCCATCACAGAGTCCCCCTTTCACACCTTTTCCTCTTCTGGTCCCACTCATTCCATAGCTGGCTGCTTTTGATACATTTAAAGAAGTTTCCATTACCAAATCAAGCATCCTTAGCAAAGCATTCTTCACATATATTTTTAACGCTTTTACATTCTTTTTACATTTAACCAACCTGTAAAATATTACTGTGATTGTTCTCATTTGGACAAAGTGTGCATCTCTTCAACGCCCAAGTTTCACCTGTTATACCTTATTTAACTTTCCTCTTGTAATGTAGTTTCTTATTGAGTTACCTTTCTGTCTATGTCTCTCAGGCAGCCTTTTTTCACCTATACTATTGCAATTCGTCTTCACTGTAGTGTGGGTTGTAAAAGCAAATCTAATGTTGTTGCAGGTGGTCTCCTCTTTGCAGTTAATGGAATGCCTTATCCTGGAGAGGCAGAACCAGTGCAAGGATTTGTGATGAACTTCTCTACTGGAGAAATAATTGATACTTTCATTCCAGTTAGAAAGGTAGAGTATTGCACAGAGTGCCTCGTGCATATAAATATGAACATGAGAATGGTGGTAACACCCTACTTCTACAACTTTCATGAGGCTGTTACAGAAAATAAGATGCTTGGTAATTTCAGGTATTCAAAAGAGATTCTTCATAATAACTTAATAAAAACACTTATTTTCTACATGTAATATACATTTGAAAGTTACACTGCCCTCCAGTTGATTCCTATAGATAATACCTTCAGTCAGGATAAAAATACTTCATTGTTGTCAAACAGTTCCTAAAAGCTAATTTAGGAGAAGAATTGACAACTTAAAATATTCATATATTTAGAAATTAGTAATTTATCAAAGAATAAAGTTTATTCCTAAACAGAAATAAAATTCAACTGTATGGTTACATTTCTTCTTTACAGCAGATCAGTGTGTAAATTAAGGCTAAATGTTTTTCATACAGTGTTATACATAAAAATTAAAAGAAAGTTTGCATAGATTGTCTTAGACTAAAAAACAAAGGTTAAGATTTGCATTTCCTGGTAACACATATACTCTGTTATTTGCCATTGAGTTTTAGATAATATTAAAATGAGTTATTTTCTTCTGATTGTATAGCAAACAGCAAACTCTGGCAAAAACTAAGTATGTGCATGAAACAAGATTGATGATTTTAAAAATACGTACTTCACAGGATAAAATTGATGGCAAGAATTTAAATATAAATATCATGAACATTATAAATATAAAAAGTGTTTAGCATGAATATATCAATTTCCAAGTTTTTATCTCTTTGGAAGGCAAACATGCAATCAAAATGGAATTTCCCTCCCTTTACTCATGTTAGGCCTTCACACCATGACCTGCTGCATTTTCCAGTTCAAGGACTGAATGTGATCAGTCTCAAGTTCAGGGTTAAGGAGGTCTCATGAATGTGCAGACACACAGTAATCTGTGACTGCTTGTCTTCGCAGAGCTTTGAGATGCCACACGATGTTGTTGCTTCAGCAGATAAAACAGTGTTCGTTGGAGATGTTCATGCCAGAGCAGTATGGAAATTTGCATCCACAGAAAGTATGTTATTTTTATCTTAATGTCATGACTTCACATTTTGTGTCTTCAAATCAGTACCACCTGTCTGGTACCACTGGCCAAGAACCTGGTGGTTTAATGACGATTTAAGTACACTATAAGCTCTGCCTGCAGAAGTTGTGCACTACCGCTTAGATTTCATTTAAAAACCATTCTTCAGCATCACTGCATATTGTCAAAGGAGGGTCGTGAGCACAAGTTCATTTGTGTCAAGAGGAATCAAAATGCATTTGGCTCATGATAGATCCGATGTCACATCAGTACCTGCTAAAACAAAAGCATGACTCTTTAGCATTTTAGTATTTTTGATGTACCATTTGCTGAGAAGTCAACTGCTTTCTTGGAGGCTATCATATAGAAAGCTTTCAGGGGCTGAAGTAAAAACACAAGCTAGATTAAAATTTATATTAATTTATTTGGGAGGATTTATCATTAGAAAATCAATCTAGTATAATTTGGAGTCCTACTTCCATTAAGTGGAAACATTTCCCAGTTTTATCTAGTAACACACAAGCCAAACAGCCTGACTTCAGGGAGAGGCACCTGATTAGTCAGACATCAATTTAGTAGGATTTTGAGAGGAATTAGATATTTTAGAGAAATAAAAATATAGCCCACTGTTACATTATATAAGATTAAAAAAATGTATGAGAGACATAAAGCTTCAGGCTTCAGGGTGTTAGTCAACCAGTAAGAGTCTGCTGTTATTTTAAATGAACTTCTGACAAAGCCAGTTATTCCATATTTCTCTGTTCATAATTCATGGAGTTTTCTTTGGGGCATCAAATATTAGCTGCTCTTAATAACAGGAGACTGGACCAGATAAATTGTAATTCTGACTGGATATGGCTTTCTCTGCATATAGTAACATGAACAAGAACACATCCAGGCTTTTATTCGATGGAACATGAGAAAAAAAAAATTGCATTATTCATCACTTACAGGTTATATGAGGAAAATCATTGTATGTAATTTTCTTTTTAGCTTTTGCTGCAGTATAAAACTGCAGTAGCTAGGGAGCCTTTAATCTATCGTGATTTTGATTATAATTAACAGTTTTATTTTTGTTTGACTCGTTGAACCTTTACACATGCCCATAAAATCTCTCTGTGGCATAAGATTTAATTATTGCAAACACCTTTCATGAATCAAGTTCTTTTCTTTTTTCCATGGTCTTGTGAGCTATTGAATGATTTATATTGACTCTCCTTGGCAAAGTTCAGATGCTGATGGGATTGTTTACTGTAGGATCGTACTGTACATTTGAGAAGGCTAGCAGGAAAATGTCACTGATTGTCTTTCTGCGATGTCAGTTGTCCTGAAGAATAATTTTGTTTTACAGAAATGGAACATCGGTCAGTTAAAAAGGCTGGTATTGAGGTACAGGAAATAAAAGGTTAGTCTGATTTCTAATGGAAATGAAGGAACCAGTATTTTCACATAGACTAGGACTGCTTCTGCAAAGTTGGAGGGAAAAATGCTGACTAGTTTTGACTTTCATTTTTCACCATCATTTCAGACAAATAAAATGAGCTGCTAGAGGAAGAACTAGAAAGCAGCATGTAACAGTGTTATCTGTTAGAGCTATTTTACGGCTAATCTAAACACTGAATTTTCAGTGATGCCAAGTGCTTCACAGACACTAAGATAAAATTTTGCTAGTAGATTAATTCCATACTACTGTCTGGTATGGTGCAGATTGGTATCTGGATCAGCTCCTTTAGATGCAGAAAGAGCTCTGAAATATAACTGTGATAGTTACTCCCCAGTACCCTATCCCCCACTCCATGACCCACAACCACCAAAAAAGGCTTATTTGATATGTCAATTGGCTTATCTTTCTGCATAGTCTTATAGTATATAGCCTTGCCAGTAACATCAAATGGGGAAAAAATATTTTTTTCTATTTAGAAATAATTTTTTCTCTTTAGATTTATTATCATAGATTTACCACTTTTTTTTTTCCTCCAATTTATCTGCATTAAAGTGGAAAAAACCAAACCAAAACAAAAAAAACAACCACATGTAGAAACTTAATATATGGAAATAAACACATGTAGAGGAGACTGAGAAGGATAAAATAGTGATTCAGGAAGAAGAAAAGTAATGTTAACTATTTGTATTCTGTTACACTGATCTTTTATGTTGAAAAGGAAAAGCCAGTTTCCCTTCAAGAAAAACGGTTCCAGGCTATGGAGAGGCCTTTATAGAATGTTCAGACATTCTTAATGGTTTTTCTCTGATTGAATTCAGAGCATGTGTGGTTTGCTTTAGCTATGTTTATGCAGACAGAGAAAAATACCAAAAGATCCCAACCGCCAAATGCAAGCATATAGAATAAAGGAGGCTGACATTATAAAACAGTAAAATCTTTATTGTCAAAACAATTATCCTTCTGTTTTTTCTCTGTTGGTACATCAGCTCTCCTGAAGCACTGAAAAGCGAAGTGTGAACATTACAGCATCCACAGTGCAACAAATCTAGGGATATATTAATGCATTTCAGCTTTCTCTAGGAAATACCATGATAGCTGACACTTGTAGTGTTACAGGGAAAAATGCAATAGTAAGAAATAGTTTTTAGGTAACAATCTGTAAAACTGCTTAGGGTAGGTAGGCTGAAATTAACACCTTTCAACTTCATTTGAAGAAAACAGCCCATGGACTTTGTGCCATCCTCTGCTTAATAAAAGAACAGGAGTGACTTGCACTTTCACAGCCTCCTGGTGACATTGTTACTATTGCTTGCAGTGCTGTGAAGTGGGAGAAAATACATGGAAAACTGTAACTTTGCCTAGAGGTGGGCAAGGTGGTGGAGGGAAATTGTTCTTGGCTATAACTACTAATGGAACATATAGCCTGTTAGGGTTCTGTCATTGTTATCACTGTATTGGTATTAAGTATAAACTGAAGCATTCACTATTCTTTCAGAATAGAACATCATTTTAAGTTTTATACAGAATCAAAAGGGTTGATTCAGAGTGTGTTTCTGATGAAGCTACTTCTCAAGAAAAATACACTTAAGTCAGACTTAAAAATATATAGCTAGACGGTTTTACTCATTAAAAGTTAGCACAAAGCATGTGATCCTTTATACACGCACAAAACAGCACAGAGGATTTATTTAACTTGTTTTTCTCCTTGCAGGCTGAAAGGTAAAAAATTAGTCAGGAATGACTGGATGCAGTTTTCAAAAGCTTTCTGGATTTACTGAGCCAGAGTTCTTTCATGGGATATAGCAGTTTTCAAATTTAACCCTTTGTCACATGTTTATTAGAAGAACTTTAAATCCTTTCCTTTTTGGTTATTATAATACAGCATATACGGGATTCCTCTATTTCTTGTGGAAGTTTTCTTATCAAAAGGAGATATTTACTTGATATTACATCACATGCCTACTTGCAGAAATAGATAATTTGAAGATTTTCCTATATTTTGAATGATAGATACTTTGTAAGGCAAAGCTCTCCCTGACATGTTTCCTTTTCCCATTCAAGAAAAGGGGAGGGCATCTTTACTAGTGAATGATATAATTCAGATTCTCTCTGCTTTACATTTGGAATAACATCAGCAAGAGCTAAAAATGACTCCACAATTGTTTATCTTTTGTTGCCTTGTTACTCATACTTCAGGTATTCTAGCTTGTTCTTTAATGCCTTGTTCTGTGTTGCTTGATGTATATGGATTGCATACTGAAATTGTCTTCTTTTTAAAGAATCAGAAAGAATCGTAGAAGCCAGATTGAAAAACAACCCAGAATCAACAGAGTCTCTAAAGAAGCAGGAAAAACAACATTTGGTCCAGCAGACCAGAACTGGAGTTTCCTTTGTTCTTATTACAACTCTTCTAATTATCCCTGTTGTTGTCCTGCTGGCAATTTTAGTATTTATTCGGTGGAGGAAGACAACTGTCTATGGAGGTAACCATGAGTGAATCTAGACAGGTTTTCATTATTCCAGTTCAAACCATCACTGAACACTAAGGGATGAGGGTATGAAGAGAGAGGCTTGGTGTCCCCTTGCCCTTCTGAATAGTTACCGTGATACTGCGTGCAAACTAAGAATCAGTGTGCACACAGCAACTATTACTTTAATATTACATCTCAAGCCAACACCCTTTCAGAATATGGATATATTAACTGATGCCAAGCCGAAAATTGGTGCCTCAGAAACAACTAAAATACATCCATGTTACCATCTAGAATACAGAAATTTTAATACTCTGGGTATAGTTTGATTGTCACTTTGGGATCTTTAAATTTTTGAGAATGAAGGACTCTGTGGGTAAGATAAAGGTATAAACAAAATCAAACAGATAACATTTACAAGAGATTATCATTGTTCATTATTACCTTGTGTATGTTATGATTTAGACATGTTTCTATAATGCATTGCCATCCGTTGCTGTGAGAGCTTTAACTGGTACCTACAATGCTATGTAAATTTGTTCTTAATTGATATTATATAATAACATTGTTTCTGAGAAACTGGTAGACTACAGTAGGAGTTTGATTGTAACACTTATTATTTTGTATGGTATAAATAGTTTTATCAAGATATTCTCATCAACAGAAGAAAAAGTACACAGAATAGACAAATAACACAGTTCTGCCACGATCTAGGAGATACTACAATGGAATAAGTAATTCAGTGACCTAATATCACTGTCCAGCTGAATTTGAGGCATTTTATTGGAAGGTTTTAGTATGCAGCTTCCTGACTCCTTGTGTTAAACTTGTGCTAAACAGCATATGAAATGTGCCAACACTCTAGACTACTGCAGTGCTGCTGTTAATGGGTGTGATATACAGGGTGTTTCAAAAAGATGGACCCAATTTGAAATCACTATATCTGCAGCCACAAACCACCCATGAATGAAACTCTTAAATCCATACAGCAGGTGGAGGAAACACAGAGCATTTATAAAAAGGTTCCTGAAACTTGATAACTCATTGAACTGTTCATAAATTTTTGTGTAATTGTAACATGTTGGGTCCATCCTTTTGAAATACCGTGTATAACAGCATCTTTGCATTCCATTTGGATTCAAGCAGTGGTTTGAATTCACTGTGTCAAACAGCATGATATATTTACATTGGTAAAAATAATCTTCTTGCGCAGATTTATGGAAACTGAGTAGTATATAGGAAAAGACAGTTTGGTCATGGCATTTAAATTTTCTTCAGATGAAGGACAAAAAGAGTTACCAGGGAGGAGGATGTAGTTTGTGAGGCAAGAGAGAAAGTTCCTCCCAAATACCTTGAGAAATTCACAGATCACTGTCTTCCAGAAACTCATCTTCTCTGAAGAGAAACTATACCTTTTCAAACGTCAGCCTGTATTTTTCAGTGTGCTGGAATGCAGTTGTGCACATTATAAATGACAAGATTCTTGCCTTTCCTGTAAACCCTTCACAGCACCAGAAGCGAACAGCTGAGGGAATGAAATTCTCAGAAATAACTTACCTGCAAATCTTCTTAATGGCTGAACTGGCATAAACAGACCATCTGTGCTATGATAATTTTGTCAGGAATTAAAATTTCACCTTAATCAAGAAGCTGAAAAGTATCAGTTTTGTTTCCTAGGGCTGCTGATCAATTTGTTAAATGTCAGTGCTTTGTATCAGAGAATATATATGTATTTTTAATCATATAATATTATTTTTTTAGCTTATTTTTAAAATCTACCTTATTTTTCAGCTGATGGGGAACACAAACCTGATTCAAGTTCAGGCAGAATTTTAGGCAGACTTAGAGGTAAGTCTAAGTCATTGAAGATCTTTTGAAAACACAGTAAATGGAGGTTTTCTCCTATGGGAGAGACGGAGCTGTTATAATGAGTTATCTGTGGATCTGGTGAATGAAATGAAGCACTTCAAGACGAAAGGCAAACTGGTGTGAACACGAATAGCCTACATAAAGACTTAATGAAACGATGGATTCTCTTTCAGAATCTCTGTGCGTAGCTTTTGTGGTTCATGTGCTGATTTGTTAAAACAGTTTCTGGAAGGACACTTAAAATAATCTCCACTATACTGTTGAATGAGCAGATGGATTTTTACTCCCCCTATACAGTAAAGCAAACCTTATGACAAGCCTTTCCATTCCACAGGGAAAGGCAGTGGTGGTCTTAACCTTGGGAACTTCTTTGCAAGTCACAAAGGCTACAGCCGAAAAGGGTTTGACCGACTGAGCACTGAAGGAAGTGATCAAGAAAAAGATGAAGATGATGGCACAGATTCAGAGGAAGAGTGTTCAGCACCTCCACCTCCATCAGCACCTTCATAATCTTGAAACCAGCCTTTGAGTTGTCTATTATATGATTCAACCCAGAATGTCAGATTCCTTTTCCCTTAAGCACGTTTAAGATTTTGTGTATTTAATTGTAAACTGTACTAGTCTGTGTGGGGCTCTACACTGGTTCCTTTAATTTTTGTTTGGCTTTAGTTCTGTTTTTTAAATAGAGGAGTGTATGGAAGTTCAATATCAGTGCTGGTTTTTATGTGAACATCTTAATAAAGCAAACAATCTTCTAATTGCAGCACTGATTTAAAGCAGAAGTATTTTCTCATCTGAATTTGGGGATCTTGTAAATAAGTCTTACTATCTGCTTCATCAAAATATTTTTCCTATAGCTATTCAGTTGCCAGTTTCTGTTTTGTGCCTTTCCTCTTCAATGTCCTTAACCTGTTGCAGTACAGAGAAAATACAGTGCCACAAGAAAATGAAGCTGCTAAATCTTCTTCTATTTTTTTAAAATCACTAACATTATATTGCATTGAAGGAAAGAAAAAAGTCTCTATTTAATTTTTTTCTTCTTCCTAACTTAATGTGTTTCGGGGATGTCTTATTTTTAGATGGTATCACTGTTAGAACACTATTTTCAAAAGCTGAATGTAATTTGTGTAATAAAGTATTCGCAAAGCATTAGCTGTCAGAGTGTACTTTGGAATTTTTATGTACTTTTAAGTTTTTTGCCTATAACTTGTGTAAAAGTTACATGGACCGCTTAATGCAGTAAAAATTTTAATGTCTTCTAACAGCAGTGAAAAAGTGATATTTTGTATGGAAGCTGGAAAAATATTTTGCTATTTCACAAGGAATATTGTTAAAGACTAATAATTAACATACATGTACAAAGTCAAGCTTAAACACTTAAAGAGGGATTTTACTTGTAAAATAAAACTGCAGGGTATTTACTTTAATAAAACATGGTCACAGCTAAGAGGAAACCTGTGTCTCAAATTAAATATGTAAATTAGTCAGCACAGGCATTTAATACTACCTGATTTGTAGTACTGCTTTTCTTGTTTCTCCAGTATTCTTTTCATTTGTACAGCAGGAGTCCTCAATCCTGTAATACACTCACTCATTGAATGGGAGACTTGCAGAAGTCCTGCTGGATAATTATCCTGGCTGTGTGGGTTACCTGAAGAGTGAATCATTGTGTGACATCATTGCGATTTATCAGTCTAGTTTGAGGATCAGAGCATGATTAATCTTCTTTTAAAATCTGTATTATGAGCAGAGTGTACACAGCTGTAATTACAAATCAGGTTTTTATGACAGCTTTCATTATCATCATTGCAGGTGTTTTAATAGGCTGTTGCTGGTGTTGAGCTTGAAAAATAGGCAGTAGGTTTCTTGTGGTAGCAGGTTTTGCAAGGTGTTTTTTGAGGAAATAAGGGTAATGATAGCGGAGCAAAAAGGACTTTTTCCCCTAGCAGGATTTTCTAAATCTGCTTTTTCTGGAACAAAGACTTAAGATCCTTGACAGGTTGTTTTTTCTCAAGTATAGCCAGCTTTCTGAAATGCTGGAGTACAGGCTGTTTCATGTGATTGTATTTAGTGCATACTCTAAGTTGCTTCCTCTTCTGCTAATTTCTATTTTCCTAATGTTAAAAGGAAAATAACCTGTTTCTGCCCCACTTTTGAAAAGTAAAGCAGTGTTACTTTTAGCAGTGGTCTTGATCCTGTTCTGTACTAATAAAAACAAAATAGCTGGGAAGGATCTTCTAAAGCTGTCTGCAAAGATAGCAGTTAAGAGAGCTGTGGTGACATTGCTGTCATAGGTGGTATATATGGCATTGGTTCTAAAATATCACAGGCTTTTCTCAAAAGCAGTGAGTAAGGATATATTTTTCTAACATTTGGGTAATTCATATTACATCGTTCTGATGTTGGGTTCTATGCTTCCTTCCATGGTATTATGTTGATAAAGATAATATGCAGCTGCCACCTTACTCCTTTCCTTTAGTTGATCCTTATCTCTAATTTAAAAAAATGCTTTGTTGAGGGAGGAGTAGCCAAACATTGTTTAATTGCAAGTACAAACTAAGATTAATTCAGCATTAGTCATAATCTCTGCTCTCTGGAATTCAGAAGCTGGTTTCTAGAGTAATCCTGGGCTGCATTAAGAGAAACATGTTGAGGGAAGTGATTCTCCCCCTGTTCTCTTGACACCCCACCTGGCATACTGCATCCACCTTTGGGGTCTCTCGCACTAGAAAGACATGGACCTGTTGGAGGGGGTCCAGAGGAGGGCCATGAAAACTGTCAGAAACCTGGAGCACATCTCCTATGTAGAAAGGCTGAGAGAGTTGGAGTTTTTTCAGTCTGGAGAAGAGAGGGCTCCAGGAGACCATATTTCAGGCTTCCAATACTTAAAGCAGTCTTCTAAGAAAGACAGAGACGTTTTAACCTACGCTGCAGAGCAATGGTTTTAAACTAAGAGAGGCTAGGTTTTTGATTGGATATTAGGAATAAATTCTTCGCTGTGAGGGTGGTGAGACACTGGAACTGGTTGTCAAGAGAAGTTGTGGATGCCCCATAATTGGCTGTGTTCAAAGTGAGGTTGGACAGGCCTTTGAGCAACATGATCTAGAGGAAGAAGTCCCTGCATGCCTATGGCAAGGTGGGATGGACTAGGTGATCAAGATCCCTTCCAAGTCAACCCATTCTGTGATTTTTTTTCTAATAATTGTGTTGATAGGTAACCAGTACAGCAGCAAGCAAACTGCAGCACCTCAGGTTGGGTGGTCTAATTTCATACAGGTACCATGGCAGAAAATCTGAACCTGCTTGAAGGCACTGGATGTTTCCTATTGCTGCATCTGCTGCATCTTATTAAAACAATGTACCAGAGACTTCATACTGCAACAGAAAATTTGATAACAATCTTTCTGTAATCATAGCTCTAGTTTTAATAAGCCAGCAGACCATTCTTCATCCTAGCTTGTTCTATGAGCTAATATTGTTATTTATGTGTTCAGTGTTGCATACAGGTTATTCAGTCTTGGCAAGTGGTTTTTGAGTGCATGTGATTAATTTAGTTTCAGCAATTGTCCCTGTTCAGACTATGCTTTTTAATGAACAACATGGATTTGCACACTTTAAGACTTCAAAGACATGACACTTTCATGAATTGTTAATTAATCTTTTCTTAAGCCTTTCCAAGATGGAAGAATCGTGCCTATCATAGGGGCTGAACATTTTCATTAAAATCAGGCTGATGAAGTAGCTAAGCACCTTTCCGTGTGTTAGTACTGTGTTGAATATCTCCCTGTTTTGAATAGTCTGACGTACTGTAAGTCCTTTAGAGTGACAGGAAGGTGGCTGATTATTCACTGCTAAGCAGTGTTCGGTGATTTTCAGTAGCTTGCTGTGAACCAGCTGTAAGTGAGAGCAGACTAGAGCAACTGCACGCTGACATGAGGAGAATGCACTGAACTGTAATGTACAGGTTGTCACCCAAGTCACCGGAAGGTGTCCCAATTAAATGAAATTATTGTCCCGATTAAGCAGCTGTCCTTGCCACACGTGTCATTAACTGTAAATTGATTCCTTGGGAAACATCTCGATTAAGTAGAGTTTTCTAATTAAGCAGTGCACTGTAGTAGTTAATGAGGGTTTATAGATCAATGCTGTAAATTGCAACAGCTTTTTACTTGCATTTATTTATGTTTTATGAGAACTTTTAGGTAAGTAATGTCTGTCATGCTACAGAGGATTAGGATTAAGTGTGGGCTATGGTACAGTAAGTAATGTCTGTCATGCTACAGAGGATTAGGGTTAAGTGTGGGCTATGGTAGAGAGAATAGACTTTTGATTTCTATCTTGCTCTTCAAACATGTGGGAACTTATTTGAAAGACTATGTATGTATTAGCAATACAAGTTGTGGGGAGTAGATCACTGCTTAGCAATTCAAAAGCAACTTTATTATTTAATCGTACATTAGGATATACTTTTAAATTTTAAAGACTATGTTACAATATAAGGCACAGATTCTGTAGATTCATGTAATGTGCTAATGAAAAAGTAACAGGACTAAATGTCTAGGTCAAGTAAAATTAAGAGCTGAAATTAGTCCAATGTATTATCTCTGTGAAACAGATCCTAGTAAATCCTAGAGGTTTAGCATCCTGATTTGCCTTTACCTGCTTTTTTTTAAATTCTAAATGTGAAAATATTTTTTTCTCCATTGTGAATCATCAAAATTTGTTAGCAAAATTTACACTATGACTGCTCTTCAGACTCCTCTCCAATACCTGTGAAAAATTTTGTTAGTTTTGCATAGCTAAACATCACTGGCAGAAGAAAAGAGGGGAACTAACAGTGTAGAGAAGCATTTTAAATCTCCAGTAGTGGCTACTTGCCCAAGCAAAACCTGCAAACTTCTTGCTGTTTCTGGACATGATGTTTGGAAAACCTAAAGGAACATCCAGCTGGCTTTGTTACACACATATTTGGAGAAGGACAAGGGAGAGCTGCATGGGAGTCAACTTGGAAGTTGCTCTGTAATATTCTAAATACTACAGGTCATGAAGGCACACTTGCTGAACCGCTCCTTTCTTTAACTCCTTTCTGCTGGTGTTTATTACTAATTACTTGCTTATGAAGCACAACATCCTGCAAGTGAAGCTCTTCTCTGATTTAATTGTTCAACTTTTAAAAAAATACACAGATGATGTAGAGACAATTTTTTCTAGGGACTGTGCCAAAAGTACCATTTGAAAGATGCAGTGGAGCAATTTGTTCCTAGCAAACAGTAAGTGGTAACAGTTCAGCAAACTAGGGAAATTGTTACTGATTTCCAACTACATTTCTTTTTCAAACTTAAACATATGATAAACTTAATTTTTTTATTATTATTATGAAAGAATTTTGTCAGAATAGGGATAAGGCAACCTGCATATCCAGCCACAACAGGCTAAAGTTGGTGCTACTTACGTAGGTTTTTAAGAGCAGAACTTTGCCCTGGCCAACTGCATTCTTCAGTGCTTTGATCCCTTCCCCCCGCCCCCCCATTTGTCACTGCTTTCTTCAGCCATGCCACATCCTAAACTACAGGTCAAGAGAAAATTACTTGGACTCCCGCAGTTCTGCCCTGTTTCCTTGAGTTGGGGGAGGTCTCAGGTCACACACTATGGTACTTGTAAGGAACTGGAGGGATGGTGTTTTTCCAGGCACTTGTGAGATCTTGCTCACAGCAACCAAGTTTTAATGAGTACTGGAAGATGCCCAGTTCTCTGGCAGCTGCAAAGCTGCATTGAATGTTTGACACAGTTGGCAGTTATGGTACAATCTACCTAAAGCACAAGCAGATAATTTTGGTACTCTAATTTATGTGAAAGGTCAGTCATGCAGCCTTCACACAATGCAGGTCACATTGCTCTCAGAAATACATTTATGCTACCATAATTATTATCTGTTTACAGTTTCTGCTGTGACTAGATGACAATAGATTGGGAAAGTCTCAGGGAAACAAACCATTGGGTAATAGTTCCTACAAGCCTCACGTGTTGACCACACTGTGGTGCAGAGCCAGTGCTGGGTGTGTGGGGTGTGCTCCTGTGGGGACAGGCTGCCACCCTGCAGCTGCCAGCAGGAGGGCAAAGTCAGGGCTCAAGTGTGTGCTCCGAAATAAATCCCTAACTTCTGCAGTGTCACATACACAGAACTTATGAATCTCAAAAATTGTTTGACAGTATAACAGCATAACCATATGCTAAATTCTGTCCTGTTCCTATTTAGCCTACTCTCTTTTTCCTAGGTATTTAATCTGTGGAAGTGATGGATGATGTCGCTCATTAAACAAACATTCAAAATCAGTCTGGTGGGGAAGTCCATGTGTTATTTACTGCATATCTCTGAAATTCTGTGCAGACTTATAACTTACTTCAGAGCTTTCTATTGGAGCTTTAATCACCATGCCTGCCACCTCTGTGAAATTTTTTTTTTTTCAGTATGTCTTGGAACTGACATGGTGCTATTAACTCAGTACAGAAAGGCAAAGTGAGGCAGAAAGTTTAAAGGCATAAATTGTAAAAAAAAAAAATTTAAACAAAAAAAGGTATTGAATTTGTGAAATCTGATTTATTCCCTTTTAACCCACTCAGATATCACTTTATATATCCAAGGCACTGCTGCTTGCCACCAGCTGCAGCTCTTAATATTCCAGCTCTTCAGATAATTCAGAGATTCTTGTCCAGCACCCAGAAAAGGACAATGTGAGTAACAACTGATAAATTATGGAAACGTTTATCTTGGTGACCTGTAGAACCTTGCACTAGCAATCTGCAGCAGGGCAGCACTGCCTGGCAGACTGGGAAGGAGGCATTTCCTACAACCTGTCTTGTTTATTGGCGTACCTATTTCTGCTCCCAATGCAGTGAGGTTCTTGCAGATCACTTTGTCAAGACAACACTTTGCACAGCATCTGGGTAAGATGGACTGCACACCACTGCAGCCAGAGACCCTGTGGGAAGATAAATGTATGAAACCCACACTCAGAGCTTGTAGTAATGCACACTACAATGGGTCAAACAAGTGGGCCACTGAGGCACCTGTATTTGCAAATATGGCATTTGTCTGTGTACAAGCAGAGAGGAGGAAAGGAGAACTGACTGGGGATTAATAATCCCTGAATCAAATGTTTTAAAATTAAGTTACTGTGTGGTTATTTCTTTCTGGAAGAGCCTTCCTGTTTGAATTTAAATGTTTGTGTAGTGCTATTCATTCCAAATGTCTACATGGTTTCATTACCGAGATTTCCACAGCAGGTCTTGTAATACAAGAGGAAGTTTGTAATACCCATTTCCTGAAGAAACTGCTAAATGTTGTTTATTTGTATCAATTTTAGACTTCTAATTTAAAACAGCATACAGTTTTGGTGACTTCTAACATGGCATTTCCTTCTGTTGAATTCACAGGTGGGCAGTGTACTCTCAGGCCAACAGACAATGAGAGCTGCTGATGCCCCTCACTAAGTTTCCACCATCTGGTGAGACTCTAGAGCTTGCATGTTTTATTTTTAGCTAGTTCAATATGTTGAAAGCATCCACTCCACAAAAATGTTCCATTACATATTTTGAAAATACCAAGAAGGTTGCCATGTAAAGATTTTGACACTAGGTCCTTAGAGGAACGATACCTGCTGCAAAAGGCCGTTGATATGGATGTTGCACCCACACAAATAAGTAAACTTATCTGGTTCTCAGAAGTGGTATTTCCAGAAGGTTTGTTCATTGCTTGCTGTGAAAAGCAGATTGTGACTCATTGGTGCTCTCCAGCAGGAAACATTCAGTTCTAGGGAGAAGTAGGTAAAATTTTAAAAAATGTTTGCAGTTGGAAAGCAAGAATACCTTAATACAGAATGGGCAAACACTGTAAGAAAGTTCAGGGAGCATTCAGACAAGAGAGGAATGGTTTTTGTTCCACAGTAGAATATTCAGAGTTTGTACTGAATCTTTTTACTAGCAGATTTTATGGTTTTGTTTGGTTTTTTTTTCATCAAACCATGAGCTGGTAGTTTGTGCTACTAGCAAACCCAAAGGATAAACATTCATAATCCTGTACTGGGATGTATGAGGAAATTTGCACTTTCTGTTTCATGTTGTACTCGCTTCTATTCCTCCTGTCTAAACAATTTGCCATAAGGAGGCACAAACTCTATTAGAAAACAGAATATATAAGAACTCTGTTATGAAATAGTCTTTTACTATCATCCCATCATAAATCAGACCTGTGTGACAGTGGAAAAGAGTACAGATGGACATTTGTGTATTTATCCAAGTCGGTTAAAATACAAACCAAAAGTAGGCAGGCCATGACTCACTGTTGTCACAAGCATACACTGAACAATGCTTTGCTAGGTCAAGCATGCGCAGGGTTTCTCTGAGCTTCCCCACGCAACAGTGTGCTGCCTGCAATGTCTCAAGTTTCCTGGTGGGTTTTTTCCCACAGTTTCTATTGATTGTTTTCCACATCACTAGTTTGAAACCCCTGTATTTTATTTCAATGAACTTCCCACATGCAGAGAAGGCCTTGTATAGGTTTACTGAAGTAGCACTAATGCCTGTCTGTTAATACAGTAGATCAAAATTACCAGAAAGCCTGAATGATAAATGCTATGCAGTATGTTAAATGTTCACTGATCTTCCCATTCCAACATCACTGTAGCATTTGTAGCAATGTAGCTATAACAAGTACACAGCACTTGCATTGCCCCAGAACACAGCTCTGCTGTACTATGTCCGTATAAGAAACTAATCAGCTGAAGTAAATAAAAAGGACTGTTTTAATTTTGCACCTAACAAAGCAGAGAGGAATCTTGCAGAGAGCTTCCTTATGTTCTGATTTTATCTCCCATGCTACCATTTTTATATATATTGAATACACAAACACAAGGTACAGAAGAATATACAAACCCATTCTAGTAGATGCCACTTTAGTCAATAATTTTAGTGGAAGAAACAAAGTTACATACAGAGGAAGAAGGGTTGCTTTAAAGAAACTGGGCCTCTGTTAAGCATTAGCATAGGAACAATTTAGGGTGCCATGTCACTATGACATGTACCCTTCAGTGCCCATGGCACAGAGTACCCAAACAGATGGTCTTTAAACTACTATTCCAGGAAAAAAATACTGTTTGACCACAGTGCTCATTACTGGGGAAAAATCTTAAATCAAAGTAAGGCAACTGTTTATAGTTATGGGTTATGTCATATTTACACGTGGTGTTTGGTTTGTTTGGTGTTTATTTTCTGCTGTAACAAATTCAACAGGATTTCCTATCATTTTTTTTTTAAACAAGACAGATGTATTTCACCAAGCCCACTTTCTTTACTTCCTTGACTGCACTAGACTGATATAAAGGTCAGCTTGAGGTTAAGAGCAGCTAAGGGAAAAACAGGCTTCTCAGCTTGTGTATGTTTGTCAATGCCAACACAAAGCTTGTTAATCTCTTAAGCGCTCTGTGCAGCTGGCACAAAGGAGAAGCTTGTCAAGCCAGCATCTGCCCCCTAAAATGCCCTTTCTTGGTGGATAAAAAGTATACATGTAGGACTGGATTTCAGAATACACAAAATACCGAGTATTAAGTATTCTTTCATTTAAATTTTAAGATAGGATCCTGTCACAGTGCTCAGCTCTTTTCTTACAGAGCTGTGGCCTGTGACATTTAAGGCATACTGTACATTAGGTATGTATTTCAATGAGTTAGGTACCTAATGAGCATTGCAGATCGTCTTGTTACCCAAGATTAACTGAAAACTCATAATAAATAATATTTTTCTCGACCTGTTTTTTAAGACACAGGACATTCAGCAGCAGACTGGGAACATACACATTCAGAGAAAAACAAGCAATCTTCCACAGTATCAGATAGAAGTTGCTGAATTTCTAAATTCAGTTTTCTGCTAGTTTTCTTCCTCTTCACGCCAGACAAGTAACAACTTGCTCAAGAAATTCACAGAATAGTAATGCCAGTGCTTCATCTTTCTTAGGCCACTGCCAGTAGAAATCTCCAAACCTATATTAGCTCTGGGAAGATGTAAACATAAGGGAAAACAGCTGTTCATGAAAAAAGCACAAATGAATGCTGCATGCTCTTAAGATTGTAATTAAAATTGCTTACTGTAGCAGAGTTTTGATAAGTGGGGAGTGGCTGAAGGCTTTGTTGTTTTATGTGCAGAACATTATATGTGCTTGATTTTGGCAACTTTTCTGCTAGGCTAGAAATTAAAAGCTGTAAAATTCATAGTTTTTACAGCTTCTCAGAAAGAATAAGACTGGTTTATAACAGAAAAGGAGGACATGAGCTTCTTTATAGTAGAAGCAAAATTTACATCAAGGTGCTTAGAATATATTCATCCCACAGTGTCTCTGCCCATTAGGAATGAGTCATCTAAGGATTAATGAAAAGGTCATTACAGTGAAATGATGCATTGTGTCCTGAGAGGATAACAGTAAGGTACAGCCACACCGCCATTCTACCAAAAAGAACTGAAATTCAAATGCATTATAAGAACCTGTGCTTTTACCTGGTTGTGTCTGTACTTTTGGTCACCCGGGGAGTTCTTCTCACTACCCACATAAACTAACCACTAGACACCTACAATGTTCTTCAAGTCATACTGTAGTAGAACATGTGCTTTTACTAGGTTGTGCCTATGTTTTTGGTAACAGAGCCATTGCTTCTTAATGTCCATACAAGTTAACCAGTGGACACATGCAGTACTCTTATATTCATAAAGTTGTAACATGGAATTTGGAGATAGTACATTTTTTTCAGTCTGCCACAGAAGCTTCAAACTGGCAATTAAATGTGACATGAGACTATGCTTAAGTATCCTCTATCTTGGTCTGAAGTGTCCAACAAGGTGAAGGCCATTGGGCTGGCTTTGCAGTGTTTGATTCAATGCAATGATCTTCTGTCAGCCTACAGTGATGTTTACCATGTGTTGATTCTTGATCTTTGCAGGCTGCGGGTAGCATTTGCACAGCAGACATGACATCTTTTGTGTAGGCATTTATTTCCCCTTCAGCAATAGAGTCTTGTTGGCTTGGACTGTAGGATCTTTCAGATAAGCCAATATAGTCATGGTCAACAATTACTGCACGTTGTAAAAAATAATGTTTTTCTGTAAAAGAAAAGTAGCCATTAGATTACATCTACATTACATCTTTCTAGTTTACTGAAAGCCATATTTAAAATGTTAGTGAGGTGCTAACTTTTCAAAACAATTTGTGTAACAGGACAAGAATGCCTGGGTGACAGCTGTGTGATAATGTGAGTTTTCTAATTTCACTGAGCATAAAACATTATCTGCATCGTGTTACATCACAAAAAAAATGTTTGCAGTGCTCCACATTGAGAGTTTTTCTTTGCTAAGTCAATTATTAAAGTCAATTATTAGCTTGACATCTGTCAGTCACCTACTGAGCTAATACCTTAAACTGATGGACATGTAGATTCTTCCATTTTGTGCACACACACAGAAATGTGGCTACTCTGAGTTCTTCCTGAGAAATTTTAATGCAACAAAACACATTATTTAAAGAAATAACTAAAAAAACCCAAACAAACCCCACAGTTTTATAGAATTTAAAGAAAGCAATGGTGATTGCTACTGTATTGTACTATTGAGCTTTTTCTTTTATTTGATATATGGTTACAGTGTTTGACTTTTCCAAATGAGTTCAAATAAAATGAAAAATAGTCTGACCAGACAAATTAGAAGTGTAACTGTCATCATGGCACTACTATGTCCATTTTGGAAGATGAAGCTAGGGTCTATCTTCTTGTTCACATGAGGAGCCTACTGTGAAATTAAGTGTTCTGTAAAACCAGAAGAGGAGTTCAACAGATAAGTATCTCTATACAGGGAGCTACAAATTCATTTTCAAGATGTAGGTCCAAAGAAGGACCTTGGTAGGAGCTACTGTGGAGGTAAAACTGCACTTTCCTGGCCACATTTCTCAACAAATATGTCTTAACTCTGCCTGTTTGCACTCCTGAATCATTTTAGCACAGGACCCAGAAGCATTCTCCTGAATTTAATATTTAAGCCAAACTACACTGAAACAAGAAAAGCAAAAAGTTTCTTCAGATACGTAAATGTATGTTTGCATAAGGTGTCCTGGAACCTTTACCTGGATGTAAAGACACCCAGGTAGCAAGCAACGCAGGTACACCCAGACTGTGAATTTGTGATGCCTGTCTCAAGGGCTCTATCAATGCACTGACTCAGGATTTATCTTGAGACCAAGAGCATTACAAAAGGTTAAGAAAAAGTACCATGCTTCTGATTGCCAGTTCTTACCTGTGCAAGATTTTTTTTCCTCTCATAAAAAATGAGGGCTCAGTTTTCAGGCTTTGCCTTTCCTCTTTAAAATTCCCAAACTCACACATCTGAAGTGTGATACATACAAGATATACTTCAGATTTTTGGAGCAAAGTAAGCAAAACACTTCATAACAAAAAGTTGGTAGGCAAGCCAACCAATGTCCTCAAAGATATATTTTCTCCACATTTATTTCACAGAAAACACTGCAAGGGTTTTGTTCCCATCGAAGGTTATGCCACCAAGTCTTGTAGGACAGCCACCACAGTTACACCACAGCAGTAGGTATAATAAAGCCGCAAATAAAAAAAAAGTCCACCTCTACTAATAGAGGGCCTTTGTTACAAAGATACATGTTTCTTTATGGACAAAAAAAAAAAGATGTCATTCACTATATAATTAATGTCCTGGTTTCACTGCTCTTATCCAACTGAAATAATACTCTTTCCTGATCACTGTTAGGCTGTTTGATAAAGGCTGGCAATTATTTTGGCGAAGTCTGGTTTAACTCTCTACATAATGTAAATATGTAAGCAAATCGATCTATAATTTTTTGCCTGTGTCAGACAACTAAGGTTTAGCTGCTTTCTTGGAAAGGGAAAAAACTAACTCTACATTTACCTACTGCTTCTGCAGTGTTTAGTGGTAAACATATTAGATTCTGATCCTACAAAGACAACTACATGTAACTCTTTATACTGTGACACAATTCAAAGTCGTTGTAACAGCTGCAGATTATTTGCATGTTTGACATGCACACGACTTCCTCCTTATGGATCAGTAATTTAATCAGGAACTGGAAGCCATGGAGTGATCATCCAACAGTGGAAGTAGTGTCTTGGAGATATTGCATTAAATCAGTGTCTTGGTTATAAAATCTGTAATGGACAACTGCTATAAATATCAGCTTCTCACATGAAATTCCAGAATTAGCTTCAGCTTGGCAAATTTCTCAGCTTAAAGGGTGACATATGAAATTACTGTCTCAATGCAGTTTATGCATTTTGAAGAACTAAAGCTCAACTACACCCACCAATAGAGTGGGAACTGGTCTATTTTTCAAGAACCCTGAAAAACAAAAAAGCATCTTGCTCTATGATAGAAGTCTTCTAAACACTGAGCATTCATTTTCCTCAAAATGCCTGCAGGGACTTAAAGCAACATCAACAGAAAAGAAACAGCTCCCGGTTTCATTAACACAGCAGCATTCCAAAAGGACACACTGAGTGTATAAAAGCAAGAGTGGTGGTTGATTATCCAGGTCTAATCTCTAGCAGCCCTACTGGAGAGCACAACAATTTTATTTGCTCTCATAAAAGAAACATATTTACTTTTTCAGTAGCACAACTTCAAATAAACTCTCAAAAAATCATTTATCTGATGTAGTTTTTCTATTTTAAAGCTTTAAGAGGACAGTCTTTTGTTGTTAAAAAAAAAAGTCTAAACATTTACTATCTGTACTAGTCAGATTACGCAAAAAAAAAATTCCTAACTACACCAAACAGAAATGCAGACACCAAATGCTCTTTGAATATAGTTTAGCCTAATCATACTTCCTGTGTGTTTTCACTAGCCACCATGAACAGGGCCAAACCACTGGTGAGTGAATGATACTTGTTCACCCTGATAATCTAACACAAATGCATGACAGAAAAGTTAAAAAAAACATATATAAACATAAATATATATATATATATGTGGATGTGTATATAAAAAAAACACACACAAACATGTACCTTTTTCACTGGACCCTCTTATGTACGGCTTGAGGTGAGATATCTTAATGGGTCTTTTCAACCTTGATCCTGTGGCATCTCTTAATATTGCACAGCCATTATCTGTGATATAATCTATAATACAAGGACCAACCCATTCTGACTGGAAACGACCATCTCTCCACCAGTTTTTTCTTTGCCTGAGGACTTCATGACCAACTTTTAGTCGGAGGGTATTTAATTGCTTTGGCTTTCTTTTGACAGTGATTCTGCTTCCGACTTTTTGTTCATCTGAAATGCTTTTCTCCACCTGCAGAAAGATACGTAAGAATTATATTTTATTTTCCCAGAAGTAATAACGTGTTTTCATAACATTGGTTAATATTGCCGAAGCATAACATTAAGTGGTTTTGGATGTGTATAATCCACAATACTTAGGGCTGCAGAGCTCTGAAGTAATAGATTTTATCTTCAGAAACCATTAGTCCATAGGCAATGGTTTTCAGCTTCTGTAGATATGTAGCCCTTTCAGTCAGATACATATCTCTTGGCAATAGGTCTCTCTTAATGTGTTTTTGGAGGAAGTAACCTGAGAATTGGTACACTGAAATCTAGGGATCACAGGTGAAGGAAAAAAACAAACAAAACACTTCCCCCTCCAAACATACAAAAGCTCACATTATTTTAAAAGCTTGTATTTTACACTCCAAGCCTTTTCACCTTTTTTATCTTCAACCTTCTTAATAGTAAAGTTTGAATATACAACATTTACCTGGCAATCTGAGGTTTTCTCTTCTTCCATTGCTTCACTGACTTTTTTAGTTGCTTCAAATATTTCTGCAAACATACTGCATTCTCCTTCCACACATATATTCATTGACTCAAGAACATGTGGGTTATGATTAAACATTTGGAAATATGGGGTGTTTTGGTCTGGCTCCTATTTAAACAGAGAGCAAAAAGCAAGCAAATTTAGCATACATCTTTGCGGATATTTTGAGGAACTTCAGTCCAAAGAGGAAGAACCTTCACATACCAAATTTGTCAAATTGAAAGCATAGGCAATAGCAGACAAATGTTCATCCCAATCACGCTGATGGTCAGCGCAGTATTTGTTAAGGAAAGATTTTATTGTCTTGCATGGTCTTACATCATCCGTCTGAGGATAAGACAATACAATTTGTTTCATTCCAAACAGTGCAAACACTTCTTCATTAATCTTCAAAAGAAAAAAAAAAAAAGTACACATTTACTGAAGGTGAATACTCTTCTTTACCACAGTTCAAGTAAACAAATTCAGTTTTCTGTCCTTTTTGTTGATATGATGGTGATTAAGCAAAAGTCTTATATACATATTGCCGCCAAACAGTCCAGAGTTGGGAGTGAGAGCTAAAGGAATCGGTATGGCTTAGGAGCCAGTAACTGATAGTTCTGAACACATTTCTGCCACTGACTCAATTTGGCATTTCCTCTGTATCATAGTCTCATGACTTCATAATCTATGAGGGGATCAAAGTGTGCAAAGTTCTTCACAAGCACTAAAGGCTTGTCAAATGTCAAACATACCCTCAGCTATCTGCTATACTAGGCAATATGGATGAATGAAATACAGCACGTTGGAGCATGGGAGCCTGTGCCAGCACAGGAAATCACTTTGCTTTGTTCTTTATTCAAAGAATAAAACCCTATGAAATGCTGCAATTAAAGTTACAACTGCAAACAATTGGCTTGTCATTCTGTATATGCTTTTTTTTTTAACTGAAGAAAAAAATATTTACAGTCTTTTTCAAGAATGTTTGAAAATTCAAATTTAATACAGGGTTTTTTTTTTTCTTGAAAACAAAGATACCACATAAAGACTTACCTGATTAACAAGCTCCTTCCCTTGACCAATAGGCATCTTTTGAGGTGGCCCATATAAGAAAAACACCTTTACAATTGCTTTAGCAATTTCAGCTGCTGAAGTGTCATGCAGTGGCAAGATAACAGTCCACCTTGTAAACAAATCTATCATAATTATGATGTACTTGTGGCTTCTGTTGGTAACACTAAAAGGTCCCATTAGTTCTATAGTGACTGCTGTCCATGGCTCCTCTGCTTTGACAGTGTATGTTTTGGGTGCTGTGGTGGTTGTATTCTTTGCCACCTGGCAATGCTGGCAAGCATACACCTAGTGCAAAAATCAGGGAAGATACTATCAAAAAAAAGCAATAGTAAAGGTTTAAGGCAACCAGCAGGATCATAAATCTCCACTGTTCCACTTTTAAGTTAGGTCAGACCAGGCAATGCTAAACAAATTCATTTTATCATCTTTTTATCATTTTTTTACCCTTAGATTTTGCAGCTCCAATATAAATACAAAACTAAAACAAATAACAGTGAAGGCCAACAATGTGCAGGAATTCATAGCCAAACTCTCCTTATCCCAAAACCACTGTGCTCCTTCAAGTCCATAGTATAAATCTGAATATACATTACCATCTGTAAATACTAAAGGAAGTATGAAGCAGCTGGGATCAACAAAGTCCCAGTCATTCCCCTTTTGCTTCTTCTGTGTATGTGGTGGCCAAAAAACGCTGGCAAGATACACGATCTTCGATGTATAACATGGATTGGCTTTATCTACAGGACAGAGCCCATTTGTCCAAGTCTGAATTGAAAACAAAGACTTATTTTCAGTTCATGTTACAGTTGCACATGAATGTGAAGCATTCAGGTGATAAAGTAAGCTGATAGCAACAGTAATTTGGCCATACAGGAGGCATTCTGCCTGGGCATCATGTCCATGTATCTTTGGGCAACGGAGGAGAAGGAACTTTCCCAAGCAGTGCTTTGTTTAACTATGTCCTGAACATGCCTAATTGTAAGACAGTGGCATCATCTTCATATTCGGATCTGCCAGCAGCCACTCTGCCCACATATCCTTGGGATGGTACACTGTATCCTAGCAAAGATATGTAAGAGTCCTTGCAAGAGAAATCCTCTCAAAGATCAGATTTGCTCTGCATACTTAAAGGCAGTATGGCTCCCCATCACCGGGTAACATACAATATGCAAGCCACATGCTCAGTAATAAAAGAAAAAAGGAAACACTATGCTATAGCAAGAGGACCATTAGAAGTTTGATTGTAGGCTACATTTCCTCACTGTGAAGCAATATGGGCATTTGCTTTATCAAAGTCGTATGACTACACAACCTTTGTAACAGACTACATTAAAAAAAAACTTGTTGCTATGACACCATACCCACTGTTTGACATCGTTTGTTACAGAGGTCCAGTAGTAACTAGATTCCACTAAAGTCAGTGTCCTTGATATGCCATGATGAGTGCCAGAAGCATTTTCGTGGCATCTCTCAAGCACTTTTTTCTTCTCTTCATCCGAAACAATTACCAGACGCATTTGTTTTCTGTCTTTTCCAATATAGAACAATTTATTTTCTGAAAGAAAACAAATACCAGCAAATTACATGCAAGTGCTTTGTCTTTTGTTTAATTCACTAAGTTACTGGGCATGATTCAGTACAGAATTTCTTGAATTAACTTGAATTCACTTCTGTATTAATGTAGTTTTTTGTTTACAAATACTTTAATATTTCCTCCAAATAGCCAATTGCTCACCTATACTTATTAATCTGGACATGAGGCATTACAAATGCAAGTCAGAATGCAAATATTCCTACAGGAATTCTGACTGAAACACAAGCTAGTGCTGGAGGTAGGAAAGGGTGGCAAAAAGTGTTATGATACTTACTGCCTGCCTGCCAGCAACCTGATGTTACGATTCACAGCTTTAACTCCTCCCTGCCTTCTCTCTACATAAACTTGGCAGATTTGATAGGATTGACAGATCATAGCAGACTACAAAGACTAATATATGTCCTCGCAGGGATGCAATAAAGCTTGGAAGGACCAGGAGACTGTAAGATGACAGATGGCAAAGCCATCCTTGCACTTCTGCCCAGAGAGACACAGCATCCTCCAGATTGGACCGAGCATTCCTTGTCTACAGCTAAACACCTGGATTTCACTTTCTGTAGTCCTCTACATTATGAATTGCAATGGCTACATATTTCCCCAGTATCTTCTGAAAAGCACTAAAGCAGATTGAGTTTCTATTCTGTAAGCATTCTGTTATATATTAACAAGGGTTAAGCAGAGTGCTTGTTTCATAGAGAATACATATTAAAACCACAGTATGCTGCAGCCCAAGATCCCACTTTTTTTTTGTATCAGCAAATCTTCACCTAAAAAACTATTTTCAGAGTACTTTGAAAGAATCATTTTACCTTTGAAAACAAATTTTTTGGCTGCTCTCCTGATTCCACTTCTTTCACTTGATAATGTTGTTGGATGATACTCTCCTGTTCGCTTGTAGTATGCAATCTGCTTCAGGTGGAGCCCACCATTTTTTCCACTACGGACCATTGCTAACCTGAACAAAATGCACAGTATTTGTTAGATGGACCAACTGCCAGAGGAGCACATCTTCACTTCTTACTGGTTTCTTGTAGTTCAGAGTTATCCCAATAACACAGCATCTAAGAGGAGATTACAGCATCCACTGCACTACTCTCAGTATCCTCATGCTATCAACTCAAGCAATAAGGAACACTGCTTGACACACTACTTGTGTTCTATGCAACGTTGTTTTTGTCAGCCTGTATTTTAAAACTTCCAAACAATGGAGACTTCCACTATATTCACTGGATGGGGTGCAGAGAGAAAGAAATTTCTCGTCTCATTCTTAAACATTTGGATACCTCTCAAATGCAGGTGTGCTGGAGATTAGATGTGTCCAAAAAGCCACCCTAATTGGAAAAAAAAAAAACAAAAAACCCAGACCAATACACACAGAGACAAACAGGGAAAAAAACAACTCCCCAGACAGAAACTGACAGAAATGTATTTTGTTCATTAATTCATCTGACAATGAGATCCTGAAGTTCCAAACCAGACTCCGCATGCAAGGTAACAATTCATTCCCTGACATGGTCTGACTTCCCTGATCACATTAATAAACTAAAATGTCATTAATAAAATGCACCAGCGCTAAAGGAACAGTTTAGGCCTAGCAAGAATACAATCAAAATAATTAGCAATTAATTAAAAGCAGAAATATTCATGCAGGCTCTATGTGATTTCAGTGATTTTTTTTTTATTATTTTTTTTTCCAAATGTGCTCCAGCGGCAGTGAAGATCTATTAAAAACCAGCACTTTGATTCTGCTCTAATTGATGACTACAAGAGCAGGATCAACCCTGGGGTCCGCCATGTCATAATTTCCTAATGAATGCTAGTCATCCACAGCATTAAGCAAATTTCTTCCTTATGCTGCCAGCATCCAAAGACTAGACAATGTGACAACACACAGCCTGTTAAAAAGAGTAATCTGTTTGCATGACCTGTCACCTAAGAGGCATATAATTACTGGGAAAGTGACAACACCCAGTCACTCTGGAATCCATGTTATCTCAGTATATTTGATGCTATTTGAAAGCTAAACATCTAAGTCATGATGTTTATTTTTAAATATATAGATTTTCACCTACCATTACTACACTGGCGGTAACAAGAAGGTAAAGAGCTCTGAAGAGTGATTATGCCTGTTTTTTATTTACTCTGTTTCTCCCACAAAATAAAATGTTGTATGTTATCTATAGAATATCATAGACTACACACACAGCTGGCCTAAACACCGCTGTGTTATCAACATGAAATGCATGCCAGGAACTTCATTTTCAAACAGTGACAAGACCTTTGCATCACTGAGTACTTCATTTTGCATAACCTTGAGCTGGCTTTCAAAAACAGCCAAGTGTCTTGGCATACAACATAAACCATTTAAAGTCAAATTCTCATACCTGAGAGAACTAGCACAGATATGCTTTTCACCACTACAATCCTGTCTGCAAGGAAAGAGGGTGTTTCAGAATAGGGAAGAAGTGGAGCCAAAACAGAGTAATGTTTCTAATGATCTTGACTGGCACAGCAGTTTCTTTTAAGTTTACATCTGGTTGGATAACTAAGGAAGGTGAAACTACCATGACAAAATTTGTGTTTCTGTTTAAAAGAAGTCAATTAACTAACATTTCTGACAGTAAAAGAGTACTGGTGAAAAGCAATTGAAATATCCTATCTGCCAGAAGCATGCATTCAGGCTTCATTCAGGGCCTTCTCAAGGCCAGCCCCGGAGGTACCCAAGCATGGTTGGAAGTCAAAACCAGTCACTTATGATTTATCACTTAACTACTAGGATGATGGACCATTTTGGCTTGACACAGACTTTCATACACTACAAGAAAAGATGTTCCAGAACAATATTCTTCCAGTTCTTTTTGTTCATGAAACTCTTGCCTTAAACAATTAATATTCTCTATGTAGCTCATGCTTACTGGGTCTAACAAAATGACGTTGCACAGCGATAAGATACATCTGACCGGGATGGCACCTTATGCTTCAGCAGAACAGAAATTCTATCCTTATTCCTGCAATATCATTTTCTACTGTAAAAGTTTGGAAGACTGTACATAAGGCAATGAAGAAAGAATACATTATGTAGTATCCATAGACATTTGATGTATTTAGTAGGATCCGGATTCAGCAAACTCTTAAGTCTGTTGGATTGCTGACTAAGAGGACACCATTAAATGAGCTTCCTTCCTAGGTATTTAGTTTCCTGTGTCCATGCTTGTTTTGTCCTCAATACCTAAAAATCAAAGACTTTTACAATCAGTAATCAATCCTTAATACTTTTGAAGCTGAAAAAGAAAACGGTGCTTTACAGTCAAGTGAAATATTTAGGCACAGACAATGAAACTTTCATATACCCAGACTCCTTCTGCTTTAGTGTCTTAGCTAAAACAGTCATATCTGGTTAAATTTAACTATTTTGCTTTTTATGCCTGTTTCATCACCACCCTCTGCCAAAAACAACCAACCACACACACAAAAAAAAAAACGAAAACAAAACAAAACAAATCTCCAATCCTAATTGCCAAACTGTCTTTTTAGTCCAGCTTTCAAGTACTTCCCCTGCCTCTACCTGTAATTCTTCCTACCAGAAACAGGAACACCCCATAGAGCTTTTTCTAACCAAAGTGCTTCCCGGAACCTGTATTTAGATGGACACATTCACCTACACTCCTTCCTGGCTTATGAGACACTTTTGACAGAGGTCCCTGCCATTTCAGAACACCCTAATTTCTCCAAGCATGACCATTTAACAGGCTGTTGGTACTGTCAGATTGCACACAGGCCGTGGTATATGATGGAAGTTGCACTGCAGATGACAACAGTGCCACTTCTGAGGCACAGACAAGTAAACTAAGTCACTACCCTAACCTCTGACCACCACCTTGCAAATGCCTCTTAATCATTTACTGCAACCACCACACAAGAACAGGAGAGGCACGTGAGCACAGCCCCTGCAAGACAGGCAAATGGCCAGGGACACTGGTGCCGTTAAGGTAAGGATGCTAAGCCGAGGTTTATCGCCCTTGGTAGCGCCAGTCGTACCTCCCAGAAGCGTTTCCTCCAGGGAATCAGTCCCGCCCGCCCTCAGCACCCCCCAGTGCGGCAACGCCACAACGCCAAGACCACATCCTGTTCCCGCTCGCGGCCCAGACTACGATCCCCAGCATGCAAATCGCCGGTCCGCAGCGGCCTACTGCAGCACCCTGCCGGCGCAGTGCATGCTGGGAGCAGTAGTGCCGACTCGCCTCACGCTGCGCGCAGGTCAGCGATGCCAGTCTCACGCAGGCGCGAAGACGTCGACACGATCCTTTTCCTTCCCCCCCCTCCCCCCGCCCGCCAACCCCGCCGTTGATCCCCACAGCCCCTCCTTTCAGCTGCGCGGTGAGGTCGTTGGCACGTCGGGCGCCGCGGAAAGCTGCTCGGCCTCTGGGCACGCACCTGCTCCAGCAGAGGTATCAGCGCGACCTGTCCCAGGGTCCGCAGCCCCGCTGACTTTGCTTTTGTCGGACAGTTAGCTGCAACGGCGGCCTTTGAGCCCCGAGACTTATGTGGCGCTCCCGGAAGTGGCGGGAGGCAGGGTGGGGGCGTGCCGCCGTAGGGCGGGGCGGCCCGCGTGCTGGCAGGCGGTGGCAGTGGCTCCTCAATGGGACGCGGGGGCACAGGCGGCGCCACGCGCGGCGGTGTCGCGCGCAGGTGAGGCGGTTTCTTCCCGGCGCCGCTCCGGGCCCCCTCGTCCTCCGCCGTTCCGGGGAATGCAGAGGGTGCAGGCTGCACCGACCCCGTCGGCCGCGCCTCCCTTTAGACGGGAGGCAGTGGCTTGCGGCGGGGCGGGTTGACCCCTCGGGCAGCGGCCTGGGAGCCGGCAACGGGCGCCGCTGTCCGTGCGCCCGGCGCTCCCCCGCCACTCCCGCATCAGGAGCTGGCGGCCGTTCCCGCCTTGCTGCGGCGCCTTCCCTGGGAGCGGGCGGAGGGGCGGTGCCCGGGACCAGCTGCGCCGCGGGCTGTCGCCCGGGCTCCCCGGAGCTATGGCGGCCGCGCCGTGGGGCTTGACGGGCTCGGCCCGGCGGCATGGGCCGCGGCGGAAAGGCGACAGCCGCCCTCGCTGCGGCGTCGTAGCTCTGGCCGGCTCAGCGACGAGCGGAAGGTCCCGTGAGGAGCGGAGCGCGGGCAGCGGGCAGCTCACTCCCGCGTTGGAAGTCACATGGTCAGATTCGGTCCCAATGCCTGATGACAGGATGGGCAAAACCCTTCTGTTTCCCTTTATCTTTCTCACAGACCGTGCTGATCACTAAGCTGCAATCGTCAGTAAAACGTGGTGAACATGGCCAATAAGCACATCTATCCTTTTGCCGCATGTTGTGGCTTATTCTGTTCCTGGAAGCAGTTCTATTGAACTAGCAATGATGTGAGTTTGCAGCGTGCTGTGCTGTCAGAAAGGCAGGTGAAACTTTTGAGTCCAAAGTATGTGGCCTGAAAGGCAGTGTTCCTAAACAGGGTGGGCAGGGTGTGATACGACGTCTTAAACCACGGATTTGAGGCACTCTGTTAACATCCCAGAAACTGATGTTAATTTCACTGTAAAATTGCTGAGTGCAAAAGAGGTTGCTGTCTATATTGTAATTGAGGTAGGAAAGAAAAGCAGCAGCAGTCCCAGAGCTGAGAATCAGTTACACATAGTAACCAGAAAATAACTGTCAGGAGCTGAAGTGGGAGACATGTATAGATAGAGTAGCCTGTGTAACATTTGACCTTGTTTTAGTAGTGTTTTACTGAACCTGGGGACTTCACTGTGGATTGGTAAGCTTCAAAAACATTGGTTTTTTGGCACTTTTATTGTTGCCCCGTAGTCATCGATTTTGCAGGTGGTCACTCTCCTCACACAAGCAGGAAGACTGGGCAAGATCAGTATCACAACTACAGTGAAGTCAGTGTTTTTCTTTCTCATCCAAACCACTTCTACCTAGTGCTCTAACCTGAAAAGATTCTCTTTACATTTGTTTGTTACAGTATTTCTGCATTATGTTGCATTTTTCTAAGTGTTGTTACCCTTCATCTATTTAAGCTGCTCTGTTTCCATCTTTTCTGCATCATTTTACTACTCTAGAAGCAAGTTGCGTTGTTCCGTGGGATCTTCCTTTGTTATGGCAAAAACATGTGTGACGGTAAATGGCGAGAGGCAGCTAAACCTGCTGCTTTCAACAAGTTTTGATTCAAGCAATAACAAAACTATTCTTGCTATGTAGAGCTGGTTTTGGCATAAGGATTTGAGTGGTGTAATATGCCTCTTTTATGGTTCAGTATGTGAGAAAGAAGAATGTTTGTACTGGTCGTCTTGGCTGGCTGATTCTTTCTGTGGAAGAGAGTTTCATCCTTCCGGTAGTTGTGGGTAGAACAGATCAGGCCTCCAGGGATAGAGTCTAATGAATTTGGTACAGAATTTTTTGCAAAAACTTTCTCATCTTTGCAAAAGTTTTATAATATCTACAAAGTTGAAATATGAAGTTCTGTGTGAGAATATGGAGAATCTGTTTTGATGTCTTTGACTGGGATCTATAAAAGTTCAGAAGCCAGGCTTTCTTGAAACATACAGGCTTGCCACAGATTTAAATGTCTTTATATGATGTGTTTGACAAGGTTTGATTTAGAAAGGAACTTGGAGGTTAATGAATGTGAAGCTTAACAGTTCCATGGCTGTGCAGGAGACACTTGTAAGGCATACCAGGTGTCAGTTTGTGGTAGTGTTTGTCGGTTTAAAAAAATACTGCTTTCCTATATTGAAAAGAAGACAATGATATTTACCAGACAGGTTTTTCTGGACTTGTAAGGCTGTTCTGACACTTCTGTTGAAGGATGGTAATGGTTCATTTTGCACTTTGTGACTGTTAAAGGCTTGAGAGATGTCCTGTGATAATGCAGTGTTTGGGGCTAGAACTCAAAAGCTTTAGCAGATGTCATAACATATGCTGAAAGGTCACATTTCAACTGGTGAGATATTGAGGAAAAATAAGTTCTGTGAGCAAAAATTTTAAAGGGAAAGATTAAGATACTTATATTGAAAAGTTATTTCACTTTAAGTTTGGTAATTCTAAATGACTGGAAAAATTGTGCTTAACTAACTGTAATTACTAAGAATGAATGGAACTAAGTTGAATGGAACAGGACAAATATTGTTTCTGTTCCCTCCTGTCTCAGTGGTTTCAAGTCCCTGTTTTATGTTTGTTAGAAAAATGTCCTCACTACCAGGGTGAAAAATGTGTGGGTAAAAGCACTTGTAAATATACTTAACTGCTTAAGATGGAGTGTGGGTAACAATGCAATAGTTTTTTTCCCAGGAAACATATTTGGAGTACTGTGGTGGTTTGTCCTTGGCTGGCCATCAGGTGCCTGCCAAGTCACTCTATCACTCCTCTTCCATCAACAGGGCAGGAGGACAAAACATGACAAAAAGCTCATCAGTTGAGATAAGGACAAGGAGATCACTCACTAACTATAATACCATAATGGGTAAAACAGACTTGATTTGAGGAAATTAATTTAATTTCTTGCCAATTAAACAGGGAACAAGGGATGGGAAATAAGAAAAAAAATCTATAAATACCTTTCTCACACCTCTACTTTATTCCTAGGCTCACCTTCACTCCTAACTCTTCTACCTTATGTCCCCGAACAGCGCAGGGAGATGAGGAATGGGAACTGTTCATAACACTTTTTCTCTGCTGCTGCTTCTTTGTTCTCATGCTGCTTCCTCTCTTCCAGCATGGGGTTCCTCTCTCAGGAAACAGTCCTTCATGAACTGCTCCTGCTCATGAGTTGCAGTTAGACTATACTAGACTAGAATTTGGAAGGGACTTACAATGACCATCTAGTCCAACTGCCTGACTACTTCAGGGCTGACCTGAAGTTAAAGTATGTTATAAAGCGCATTGTCCAAATGCCTCTTAAACACTGACAGGCATGGGGCATTGGCCACCTTCCTAGGAAACCTGTTCCAGTGTTTGACCCTTACCTCTGGGTAAGGAAATGCGTCCTAATGTCCAGTCTAAACCTCCCTTGGTAGAGCTTTGAATCATTTCTGAGTATCCTCCCACTGGATAACAGGGAGAAGAGATCACTACCTCCCTCTCCACTACCTGGGTTACAAGAATTGGAATCTTACGTGATACCACTACAGGCAGCTCTTCACTAACACCTCCAGTGTGGGTCCTTTCCATGGGGTGCAGTCCCACCAGCAAACCTGCTCCTACATGGGGTCCTCACTGTGGTTTGCAGCACCTGCCAGGAGCTCCAGAATGGATTCTCTGGGCTGCAGCTTCCTTCAGGGTACATCCATCTGCTCCAACCTGGGCTCCTCCACAGGCTGCAGGTGACTATCCGCTCAACTGTGGACCACCATGGGCTGCAGGAGGAAAACCTGCTCCACCATGGTCTTCACCATCGGCTGCAAGGGAATCTCTGGTACCTGGAGCACTTTTTCCCCCTCCTTCTTGACTGACTTGGTTGTTTGCAGGGTTGCTTTTATCATATTTTCTCAGTCCTCTATCCCAGCTGCTATGCAGTGGTTTTTACCTTCAATGTGTTATCACAGAGGCACCACCAGCATCGCTGTTGCGCTCAGTTTTGGGCAGCAGCAGTTCGGTCTTGTCTCTCTGTACCTCATGGGGACAGCTTCTGGTGTCTTCACAGAAACCACCCCTGCAGCTCACCCCCCACTACCAAAACCTTGACACTTGAACCCAAAACAAGCACCTGGCAAGGAAGAATCATGCTCCTCTTAATTTTTCAGAATGTTTCTTCATGTAAAGCAAAAACGAAAGGTGTATAGTCTGTTTTGGAATGGGAGGTGCTATAATTTTTCTGGTGGAGTAATAAGAAGTACCACATAGTAGTGCTTTTGGAACACTGTACAAAACATTTGTAGTGTTCCTGCAAACAGAAAGAACATTGTAGTGGGAGTCTGTGTGAGACAAAAAGGTGCAGGGGTGTTGGTATGAAGAGAAGAAGGTAGTAAAGGTGTGGCCATCTCTGTGCTGAAGTACAGTGGAGAAAGTTTTGGTGGAGTCCTGGGAGAGTCTGGAAGGAGAGTGAGTGGGTTGTAGCGGATCAAGTCAGCTGCTTTTGAATGGAGAAGAGGGAGAAAGAAGGGTTGTTTTTTATTTTGTTGAATTCCTGTGTGGGTGCCTACCACTTTTTGCCCATGACACACTTCCTGCAACTGGAAAGCGGAATGTGCAATGCTCTGCCCTGCCGTCTTTTGATATACTTTGCAGATTGCCTCTCTTGATTTGCAGGGGGAGAGCAGACTAAGTCTTGCATCTGGTTTCCTGTGAAAATATTTACAGAACAAAGAAGAAACTTTGGAAAAGCTTGTATTAAGGTGTTGGTTACTTATGATGAGGCAAGATGTCAGTGTATTGTGGAATCTAGAGCTTAATGCTAGTTTAAGGTGATTGTTTAGTTCCTGTAATGCTGTGAAGTGTAGCCTTGATAATTGCATCTTTTTTCTTTGATACCCTTTTTTGCTTATTTCTTTTCTATTCTGCTGTACATCAGCACAATTCCTTGCCTCGTGTTGTTGAGCAGAGCTGAATTACAGAAGATGGTGTTAAACTTCTTAAGCTTATTTGTTGAAGTTGTATTTAATGAGGAGAGCTAAAGGCTTTTCTGAGTTTCATGTTTCTTAATCAGCCTGTTACACCACTGAACCTTATAAATTCTGCTAATTACTGGAAACCTTTGTAACCCTTTGTATTTTCTGTGAGTATTGTTTCATTTATTTTGGTTGTATTTGGGGTTTTTTTTTGTTGTTATTGTTGAGCACAAAGTATTATCAGGCTAAAACTGTAATATTCTTTGTGGTTGAGGGATCTTGGGATACAGCCACTCTTCATCTTTTTTTAGATTTAGTCCATCACAGTAATGGGCTAACAGCTGCTACTCAATACCTCACAGGGTATGTGGTAGAACAGAACAATGTCTGGGTGTAAATGTTGAGAGAACTGCATTAAGTGTCCTTTATGGCCAAATGTTTGCTTGTAGTATTGCCTTAGCAGCTTCTGTCTTGACATTCCTTCTCTCTTTCTTTGCCTTCTGTCTGTCCTGTCTCCTTTATTTCCTTGTCATCTGTCAGACCTGAGGAAATGTTATTCTTGAGCATGGGCCTTGTTAGGAGTTCTAGACTCTCACATTTAAATCTGAAGTATTATCAAGTTTCTTTGACTCATCTGTAGAAAGATGTTAGACATCCATGCAGAGGATTGTAGTCACTGCTGTGAGCTCTCTCAGAGTTCAGACTCCGCTGGTTCTTTCTTCTTCCCATCTGCCCTCTGCTTCCCCCTTGCCACCTCCCCATGCTTTCTGCCCCACCAGTAACCCAACAAACTGGCTGTCTTTGGTGGTTTGTTACACCATAAATCATGTTGCAGAATTGGAATTTTAAAATGGGTAAAATGCCTTAGCAGGAGTGAGGCAAACATTTGTGCTGTCAAGTGTATTGTTAATGAAAATGTTAGGTCTAGTGGTTCTAGCAGGAAGACATTGAAAGCTTTTTGTCATCCACTGATACTACCTGAAAAATTGCTATTAAAATAATGCAGGTTTTAACCATTTAATTTGAATTGGAGGAGGCTGGTAACCGACACAGTTTGAGTATTCCTACAGCGATAAGAACTGAAACTTTATAGGAGTGATGCAAGGGGGTGCAGAGGAGTGGGCTATTTTGTTACTGTTATGTATATATATGTACGAAATCATATAATGGATGAGCACCACCTATGCTTCTTGTACAGTTATCTGTTTGTTAAATTCCACAATGTAAATGTCAGGGTGTTTTGCAGCTGTTTTGTTACAATGCATTTCCAAAAGCTGTTTTCCTGAGTGGTTAGTAGTTTATAAATGCTTTGTAGCTATTTAATGTGTGATGTGTTGATTTTTTTCTTGAGATAAAAGACAAGAAACATTTTTGCTCTGGTTTTGTTCTGTTAGTTTCCATTAGAGTGTGGTAGAGGCAGTGTATATTTGTCCTTCTGATAGTTGTAGCAACACAGAAAACCTGGTTAAATTCTTCTGTTTATTCAGGAGTTGTATATGTTTTTATTAGTATTTGGAATGTGGCCGTTAAAACTTTGAGCTCCTTTTACATGACTGTTCCAACTGCTGCTGCTATGCGGGTTTGTTTCTGACAGTTTCCAGAATGTTCATCTTCATGGTCTGAGTATGGGAAACACCAGGGCTGGATTCCTGGGCTGCTTGAACATGTAGAATGGGACAGGAAAACTGTTTGTGGGAATATCTTTTAACACTTAGTGAGGACTATGTTTTGGCTTATTCTTTAGAATGTGCTTGTGGGATTCTTTCAGAGTATAGTTGCGGAAGTGGTGAAATGTTCTGTTAGAAAAAAAGTCTGTAGTGTGCCACAGAAGTGAACACAGGATTTGGAGTTCTTAGCAGACTTACAAAACCTGTGATTCAAATACTGCCCTATTTGTATGTTAATGTTAAGTTTTCCTGTGTCCTTTTATATATTTAAGATGTTATTTTGTATACTTTCCACTAGTAAACGATAATAATAACAGTTAAACTTAGGGATTTTTACTTCTTTGCAGTCCACTATTTTAGTGCCATCTAACTTATTGGTGAAAAACTGAGATTAATTTGTTTTAAGATGAGAATGTCAAATGAAATGAGCAGATTTACTGTCTTTTTTTTTTTTTTTTTTTTTGTGGCCAAGGTTTATTCTGTGGTGATCATGAATAGGAAGTTTTAGAACAGGTAGAATGAGCAGGCTATATGTTTGGTTGAAAGTCCTGTCAGTTAAATTGTGTCTTTCAAAATCAGCTGAGATCTTTTTAATCTGTAAGCTGTAAAACAGAGGCCTTGTGTAACAGCTGGAGTTCAAAGGGAACATAGTCTCAATAATTTTACCTGGAAAGGTCATTGTACGATAGGAGTTTGGCAACAAATACAAGAGGCAACAAATAACATAGATCATCTCTGCCCCTATATTGCTGCTCTTGACTTCTCAACAGAGAAAAATAGTATGGGGAAGACTCTTCATTGCTCCAGGGACAGCAAGATGGAATTCTGCATGGGCCACCGTGTGTTAGAAGATTCTCCAATCAGCATTGGCAGTACTTCTGGGACAGAAGACAGCTTCATCTTCTTGCTCTGCCATTTATTATTTCTCCTTGGTGTACAACTAGAGAACAACATTTTTATCCAAGCATGGTATTACTGCATTTTTGATGTCAGATAACTATAGATGTTTTTTAGGAGACTTGTGTTCACTGGTGTTGCGGTCACTTACTCTCATGTTTCTCTTTCCATGTCTCTTTTCTTGGACTCTTTATTTCACATACCACAAGAAAGAAGGGGCTTCCTCAGTTTTTATAGCAGCCAAAGCGTTTGTAAGGAAATAATTTTAATTCCTATCTCTGAAAGCATTTATTCTAAAAAATAAGTAATTTATTAATTATATCCTGACTCAGATTTATGCTTATGATAGTAACTTAGACTATCTGCTGTCCAGGAGATAAGCTGGTAACCATCAGCAGTCAGAATGCCAATTTATGTGCAATTCAGTGAGTCCATACAGTAGTTTAGAAGCCTGAAAATTGTCATTATCTTTCCTGAATCCATTGTGTTTTGTTTTATTTTTACAAACTCTCTGAAAACTCTGGAGCCTAGTGACAATAGCATGAAGTGCCATCTAGTGATTCATCCACCTTCAGATAGGTGAACAACATAATAAACCTTGCAGAAAATACTTTGTTAACTCCAAGCAAACTGTTGAAAGTCTGTTTTCCACAAGTGAAGCTCCACTTGACAGGTCTAGTTGTCACACTAGCACTCTCCAAATTCTTGATTTAGGATTGCAGAAAGACACTGTGTATCAAATAAGTTTGTTAGAGAATTAAGCTTGTCAGGTTATATCTTTGTGTCATTTGTAGACAAATAAATTGTGCTTTCCATTAAGTCTTCATTTGTGTGGTTTCTGCTTGCTTTGAGAAGTAATCACTTCAGGTTAGAGAGACTTAGGTTGTGCCAGAGATTCTCATTAAATAACTAGTAATTAATTGCACATAAACTTCACAACTTCTGTTGTTCTCACAAAATGCTCTACAGGAATAAGTAGGGGAAAGAAAGCTTAAAAAACCTCTTTTGTTGATCTCCCGCTTATCTGCTTCAAGTGGTTGCTTTTCCTTCTTAATGAGAAAATGGTAGGTTTTAAAAAGCTGTTAAGTCACTTTTTTCCAATTTACAGATTTTCAGTGGTGGGAGGGGAAGCTGATGCAAGATGAACTGCTAAACTTAATTTTAAGTTTTACCATTTCTTTGGGGTCTTTCTTATTTTTAATACCATTTCAAAATTTTGTATTAGTTGCTAGCATATGTTGGCAATAACCTCTGCCTTTCTGATGCTTGCTAGAAATAGGATTTGGAAAGCTTTCTTTCTTAACCTTTTAATAAGCAGAATTGATCTATTTCAATACCTAATTTCTAATTTTTGTGGGAGCAAGATGAATTGGGTGCTTGAAATTTTATTTTGTTCTTGTTGCTTGAAGGATGAATGGTTGCATTTTCACATGATAAGAGAATGTAATTTTTCATTAGCAGAATTGAAGGAGAGCAAATATATAGCAAATACAGTCAAGAAATGAGTCTTTTTAATCTCTTGCTCTCACTCTAGCATCATTATGTGTCTGTTCTTCAGACATTAGCTCAGTTTCTGGATCTGAAACAGTTGTATTGTTTACCCACTCTTATTGCTCTCTGACCTAGAACAGATTCTTTCTGGGTAACTTTTGCTCTGTTTACCATCCACTTTCACAGGAAGCTGAATGGTTGATCACCACTGGGAATTTACTGTTGTTTTACTTCATTCATAGAACAGCCAAAGTAATTCTGACAATTATTTGAAGACAAATTCGGTTCTGCTGAGATGTCATTGTTATATGCTACTTACATAGTAATCTGACTAATAAACAACCTAAAGCATTTGATCAGACTAGCTTCTAAATAAGTAACTGCTTATTAATTTTCTGTGTAGTAATAATGAATTAATGGTGTAAAGCCATGAGCAGCTTACAGCAAGAACAGTTACCTAGTTAAAACAACAGAAGTCTGAGCTTGCCATCTATCTCTGATTCTGCATACAAGTTATTTGGCCGAGATTTTAGTTTCACATGACTGGTTAAAAGGGTACAGTATGTGTTTGCTTCACTCTACATTAGTGCTTACAAGTACTTTTGACACAAGGCAGTGCTAGTGTATATCTCTGTAAATATTAATTTTTCAGGGTGAAATAAAGCAATGCTTTGTTGGAAACAAATAAACAAATATCAAACTGGCACATACCTTCTGCTTACACACTGAAGATTCACTCAGTTCTTGAAAGAATAGGTTTCTATTTAAGAATAGTTCCTGCTGGAGTCTTTATAGATTTCATTAGCATTTTTGTCTATTTACAATTGCCATTTGATCAGGAAACTTTTGGAGACAAAGCAGCTGGTGACAGGAATGGTGAATTAAGTATCACAAATATTGGAGGCTTTTGTTGTTTTATTTTTTGTATAGAAGATCTACTCTGCACTTAACCCTTCTTAAGTTAGGCAAAAAGTGCATCTGACAGTCTTTACTTTTGTGAGTTGTATTGTCCGTTTTTAAAATGTCTGCATCAGTAGTTTGAAAATATCTTGAAATTATTCTCCCTGCTCTAAACATACATGTGAGAGTGTAGACTGTGCATAGTATGTGTGGTTTTATTCCTGATGTGTATTTTTACTTTTTGTTGTTTGTTTGGATATTTCTTCTAGGTTAAAAAGTTGTATCATCTCAGGGATGCAGTAGCCTATTGTGGGTTTCTTGGAGCAGCAACTCAACCAATAATGAGCAGATGATACTAATTAAACAGCGCCTGGCAGACAGCGTCATCACATTGGCAACACCACACAAGCAACATCAAAGAGCAGGGGACTTTTCTGTTCCCAAGTCAGCGGGAAACATGCGCAGTATCTCAGCTGGCAAAGTAGATGCAGTTTCTACATAGATCTCTCTAGGTCTTGTAACCATGTCTGTCAGCACAACAGAGAGTGATTCTCCTAGGTTCTTTGTTGGTGGAGAAGATGGAGAAGAATTATTGGATTCAGCCAGATCTACAGAATACGAACACTTCTATGACCATGGGGATGAGGAGGAGGAAGAGTATGACTCCGTATGTACTGTAGGGGCATGTGTGTACTATTCTGTGTGTTCTCTGGCATTATTTTACTTGGAAATGACATCAGATCACAGAAGTCTAATACTGAAAGGGTGTTCTGAATTGGGAAATTGTTCATATTCAGTAATGATCTGTCAGTTATATTTGGAAATTTAGCATACTTGAAAATTACGTAGACCTTGAACTTTGAAGTAGATGTATTTGTCCTTCTTACAGTGTTTCATGGTAGCTGAGATTGATGTGCCAGCTTTGCAACTTAATTTGGATTCTGGCAGTTAACTTGATGGCAAAAGCCTTCAGTTTATTTGTTTGGATAATTAGTAGCAAAAAATTACTATGAGTTTTGTGTGTGTGTGTGTGTTGTTAACTGCTGCAGGGTTTTGTTTTTTCAGTTTTAACCGACTCAACATTTCTTTTTTTTGTCTTTTTGTTTTGAGATCCAACATGTTTTCAATCTTCCTTGTCCTTATGTATAGAAAGTGCATGCTAAATTAATATTAATTTATACCTTAGTTTATCATCCTTTCAGAGTGTTCTGAATTGTATTTTAGCACTATGCTTACCAATTTTTAGTTTGTTTTAGACAAATTCTTAATTTTACTATGCATAAGTCATTATGTTATGTAATTTTTTTTAGCTGTATTTTGCTGTTCTTATAGTCTGTAACATTTCACTTTAGGGAATAGTCAAATTAAATTTTCACTGATTGCAAGCATATCTAAAAAATTCAAATGCAAGGAAGTGTTAATAAAACACTGTGATTAAAAGTAACTTGGAAATGCAGAGAAGGGCAAAATTAGAAGCTCAGACAGCTCAATTCAGTCAATGTATTTTAGTAAAGGAAGTTAGTTGGCTATGCTTTAAAAGAACAGTAAGTTGAAATAAAGGATTCTTCTGGGGTTTTGATTGTTTTCTTTCTAAACACAGGAATAGGTTGGCTGTCTCACTTAGGAAAACCACTGGTGGAAATTTTAAAGGCTTATAACATGAAAAAAATGCACTGAAGAAAAGTGAACCTGTCTATGTACAAAATAGCTTAGCAATCTAGAATAGTATTTTATAGTTTACTAGTTTTCATAATTTAGTCTTAATATTAGGTAATAAGATGAGAAAACTTGTGACTACTGAGTATATGTAGAAAAATTAAATAGAAATTAATTGCTAGTTAATTTCAGAGTAAGCAAGCCATAAGTATGATTTCATTCAGATTTGACATTTCTGACTTAAATTTGGTTCCATGTATTTGTTCCTGATATGATACTCACAAAAAATAATGTAAAGCTATTAAACAGTTTAATTTTTTTGAGGCATTTTTAACAAGGATACAGTGTGGCATGCTGTTGTGCTACATTTTGTTAGCTGCTAGCAAATTACCTGATTAAACACAAAATTAATGTTAGTATGTGAATTTTAACAGAAAATATCTGTTCTAGTGCTGCTAAAACCCTGTTGTATTCTGACAAAACTTTAAAATAATAATTGCTTTTTCCCCCCCACTTCTTTAGCCACCAGAAAGACAAATCGCAGTTGGGATTTGTTCAATGGCTAAGAAATCTAAATCCAAACCAATGAAAGAAATTCTTGAACGCCTCTCCATGTTTAAGTACATAACTGTGGTAATATTTGAAGAGGATGTTATTTTGAATGAGCCAGTAGAAAACTGGCCTTTATGTGACTGTCTCATTTCTTTTCATTCTAAAGGTAAATCTTCTAATAATACCATAAATAATGTTGTTAGCTAAATACTTTAACCAGTTTGAGGATTTTTTTTCTTTGTCTGCTTGCTTTATTTGATTTTTCCTATGAAACGAATCATTTGTCTTGTTTAATATAATACAACTGACTTTTAAAATACAAGCTTTTAAAATTATACTGTTCTCATTGCTTGAAGAAGTCCTGTCTGAAATGTTATTTAAAATAGTTACTCCATTGGTAAATGTTTTTTGAGCCAGTGGAAATGGTGATCTACTTGGTCCAATAACTGTGAAGGCATGCTGCTTTCTCAATGGGAGTGTTGGTTGTCTGGACACTTGTTTGTGTATCTCTGCTAGTATCTAGGGGTTTTGCCAAATTGGGCAGTGAACCAAAAATGAGTAGACTGAAGTTCATATTTTCAGGCTAAGACAATAAAAGCCTTAGTTCTGGCCCTATGAAAGTGGAGGGCATATGGAGAATCGGAAACAGGACCACAACTTTTCAGCCTATGCTGAAATTAGGCCCTAGTTTAATGGTCATCTCAGGCTGGTGTTACGTGTGTTTATATAGAGAGAGCATCTTCCCCATTAAGCTGTATCACTGGTTTTGCTCTAAAGCTTGAATATGAAGGTTCCAAACTATTTACTTGTATTGTGTCTTGCAGTTTTAATTTATTTGCTTTAATAACTGTTTTAGGATTTCCACTGGACAAAGCAGTTGCCTATGCAAAACTCAGGAATCCATTCATAATCAATGACTTGAATATGCAGTATCACATACAAGACAGGTAAGTGACACTAATTACCTGTCAACAGTAAACTACTTTTATGTCTGAGACTGTGAGAATCTGTTGGTGTTGCATAGCAACAGTTCAAGTGTGTTGTAGAACAGTCTAAATGAAATTACAGTGAATGCTGTGTTCTATTAATGTATGTATAGTTTTTTGGGTTTTGTCTTTAGGTGTGTTTTTTGTTTTACTGCTTTTATATTGATACATCTGCATATTTACCAAGGTAGAAATTGGGTGATGCATTTGTCTAAAGCTTAGCAAATAAAAAAGTTTAAACTATGAAAACATGTATAGCACAGATATGTATAGCAACTGTACAACATCCTATAATTTTAGAATTAATGTGACTTACTAAAGGTCTGTTTTTCTGTTAAGTGGATACTTAACATAAGTTGTTGATGTTCAAATATCATGTGGTTATTCAAAGTGAATTTGCTTTTGGGGCTGCAATCATGCATAGCAAATATTAAAACAATAGTGAGAAAAATACATAAATATTGGAGCCCTCTGAACAGTGAGCAGACTTGCTGGTTTGGATACCTTCAGTTGCTGTCCTGTGTAAACCTTTTCAATGCTTCACATTAATAATCTCCTTTAACAAGATAATTGTTCTACCTGAATTGCTGTTGCAGTGATAGAGTGAAGATGGCAGGACTGGCATAGCAAATTACTTTTTATTGATATTGATGAGATCACTGCAAAGGTACAGCTGTGTCAGCAACCTTTAAATCCTTATGTTAATAAGTAGAGTGTTATCATAGAACTGTAGAATGGTTTGGGTTGCAAGGGACCTTAAAGAACATCTAGTTCCAACCTCCCTGCCATGGGTACAGACAACTTCCATGAGCCACATCCAGCCTGGCCTTGAACACTTCCAGGGATGGGGCAACCACAGCTTCTCTCGGCAGCTCTTTTCAGTGCCTCACCACCCTCATAGTGAAGAATTTCTTCCCAATATCTAATGTAAATCTACCCTCTTTCAGTTCAAAGCCATTACCTCTTGTCCTATTACTACATGCCCTTTTAAAAAGTCTCTCTCCAACTTTCTTATAGGTCCCCTTTAGGTACTGAAATGCTGCTGTAAGGTTTCCCAAGAGCCTTTTCTTCTCCAGGCTGAGCAACCTCAACTCTCTTAGCCTCTCTTTATAGGACAGGTTCTCTAGCCCCTGATCATCTTTGTGGCCCTCCACTGGACACTCTGCAACATGTTCATGTTCTTCTTTTCTTGGGGACCCCAGAATTGAATGCAGTACTCCAGGCAGGATCTCAGCAGAGCAGAGTAGAGGCGGAATATCATCTCCTGCTGCTCACGCTTCTTTTGATGCAGCCTAGGATATGGTTGGCTTTCTGGGCTGCAAGTTCATATTGCTGCGTCATGTTGAGTTTGTGATCGACCAACACTCTCTCAAGGCTTTCTTTTCCAAGCTGCTTTCAATCCGTTCTCCACCAAACCTATATTTGTGCTTGGGATTGCCACAATCCAGCTGCAGGACCTTGCACTTGGCATTGTTGAACTTAATGGGATTCACATGGGCCCACCTCAAGCCTGTTAAGGTCCCTCTGGATGGCATCCCTTCCCTCCAGCAAGTTGACTGCACTACACAGCTTGGTGCCATCAGCAAACTTGCTGAGGGTGCACTCAATCCCACTGTCCATGTTGCTGAAAGAGATGTTAAACAGTGCCCATCCCAATAACAACCCCTGAGGAATACAACTTGTCACTGGTCTCCAGTTGGACATTGATCTGTTGACCACAACCCTTTGAGTGTGACCATTCAACCACTTCCTTATCCATCAAGTGGTCCATCCATCAAGTCTATGTCTCTCCAGTTTAGAGACAAGATGTCATGTGGGACAGCGTCAAATGATTTGTATAAGTATGGGGAAGGGACATCAGTTGCTCTTCCTTATCCACCAACGCTGTAACCCCATTGTAAACGCCAGCAAATTTGTCAGGCATGATTTGCTCTTAGTGAAGCCATGATGACTGTCACCAGTCGCCTCCTTGTTTTCCATGTGCCTTAGCATAGTGTCCAACAGGACCTGCTCTATGATATTGCCAGGCTCTGAGGTGAGACTGATTGGCCTGTAGTTCCCTAGCTCTTTATTTTTTTTTTTACCTTTTTAAAAATGGGGGCTGTGTTTCCCCTTTTCCTGACAGTGGGAAATTCACTGCACTGCCACTACTTATGAAATACGACGGACAGTGGCTTAGCAACTTCATCTGCCAGTTCCTCAGGACCCATGGATGCGTCTCATCAGGTTCCATGGACTTGTGCACCTTCGGTTTCCTTAGATGGTTTTGAACCTGATCTTTTCTTACAGTGAGCAGTTATATTAATTCTTCCAGTCTCTGCTTTCTGTGACATGGATTGTGTGGCTAGAGTGCTTGCTGGTGAAGACCAAGGTAGAAAAGTCATTGAAAACCTCAGCCTCCTCCATATCCTGGGTAACCAGGTCTCCCATTTCCTTCCAGAGAGAGAACACATTTTCCCTAGTCTTTCTTTTACCAACAACATACCTGTAAAAGCTTTACTTGTTGCAGTTGACATCCCTGGCTATATTTAATTCTATCAGGGCTTTAGCTTTCCTAACTTGATCCCTATCAGCTCAGACAGTTTCTCTGTATTCCTCCCAGGCTGCCTGTCCTTGTTTCAGCTGCCTGTAGTCTTCCTTTTTGTTGTTTGAGTTTGTCCAGGAGCTCCTTTTGCATCCATGCAGGCCTCCTGGCCCGTTTGCCTGACTTTGTTGGGATGTATTGATCCTGAGCTTGGAGGAGCTGGTCCCTGAATATAAACCAGCTTTCTTGGGCCCCTCTTTCCTCCAGGGCTTTACCCCCTGGTGCTCTACCAAGCAGATTCATGAAGAAGCCAAAGTCTGCTCTCCTGAAGTCCAGGGCAGTGAGCTTGCTGTGCACCCTCCTCACTGCCCTAAGGATCTTAAACGCCACCATTTCATGGCCACTGCAGCCAAGGCTGCTCTTGAGCCTTACATACCCTACCAGCCCCTCCTTGTCAGTAAGAACGAAGTCCAGTATAGCATCTCTCCTTGTTTGCTCTTCTATCACTTGGAGAAGCTACCATCAGTGCATTCTAAGAACGTCTTGAATTGCTTCTGCCCTGTGTATATTTAATCTTATCCTGTGTGACCTAAAAAAAAATAACATTTGTATGTATTTTTCTCCTCTCTTACTCATGGACTGTAGAATACAAATATTGTCAGGATTTGTTGTCTTGCTGTGCAACTTTTGTTCTTTTCTTCCAGGAGGGAAGTGTATAGTATTCTTAAAGCTGAAGGCATTTTACTTCCTCGCTATGCAGTTCTGAACCGTGATCCAAACAACCCTCAAGGTAAAAACTGACGACTAAAGTATCAACCATTAGCATCTCTTTATTTCCACTGGAGAACAGTACATACCTAGTAGAAAGCTAAATCTCACTTGCTAAGCAATTAATTTATTGTTGCAGATGTTGATTTCTTCTCCAATATTTAAAGTATTCCTCTGGATCAGTCTCTACTGGCTGTAGTGGCAGTGTGTGAAACCTAAAAGGCATTGATGGTTTGTGAGCATTGTCGGGCAATTACTAAAACATCAGACTGTTTTGGTCACAAATTCAGAACAGCACCATACCAGCTGCTGTGAAGAAAAATTAACTCCATCCCAGCCAAAGGCAGTACAAGTATGCGTCTGAAAAGCGTGATTTTGAAGCCTGGGCTGACAATCCTCTTAAGGGCATCAGAACAAATAGAATATAAGGGCCTCCGAACACAAACTGAGATTGTAATTTGTCACCATAGAGCAGCATTAATGATGTTACATTATCCACAATGATTTGTAATTTTACTTAAGAAAGTAATATTGACAGAAACCTGTCAGGCTACTAAATGCTTTTCTGTCTAAGTACAATCAACTATGTAAGGGAAATCTAGGCCAGACAGACCTGCAGATGACATATTCTGAATATAAATTGGAGTTTGTGTTTTTTGTTTACTTGAAAACAAATTAAACAGCTTTTTCTACTAAAATGAAAACTTACAGCAATAATACGAGATTGCAATGACAGGTAAAGAGTAAGAGACAAGAAAAAGTAAACTGAAGTATTGCTGTGGTATAGCTCTTAAGAGGTATTCTAGGTTAAAATGTCTGTGAAATCTAGGGAGAAAAGGACTCATGCTACAACACTCAAATAAAAGCTGCTGCACGTAGCCAACCAGTAGTGAAGAGATTCTTTATCCCTGATTCCAGAGGACCTAATCCTCTGTGCAAGGTGCATCAATCACACAGTATGAGACAGTTCACAGCCTATTAAAGGTACTATTGAATCCGGCACCACACCATGAGCCCTGTCCATCTGCCATTCCCCCGATATTTCAGAGAAAGGCACTGTAGAAAGAGATAAGCTGCCCAACTCCCATCTTCAAAACATTTTCAAAAATAATACCACCCATGCAAGCTTGTGCATCTTTAGGAAATTATTTCCTGTCTGATGCTGAGTGAATCAATAGAAATCCTGGAACACAGTATTAAAGTGGCATCATGTAGACATGGTACAGCAGACATGTTCAGCCCATGATCATCAAGTCTTTGTGCAATCAAGAACAAATCAGTGAACCAAAAATATTAGGTAGTAATGAAACTGAAAAGAGAAAACTAAAGAAAATCAAGAGAGACTTCAGAACCTTGAGACACATAGTGTTCTCCTCTCTCCCCACAATTGCAGGATATAACAAGGAAAGACACAGGAAGACCCACCAGATCAGTACCTGGCTGCAGGACTGGTGTCGCTGGCAGGATTTTGGGTTTTTTGATCACGCATTGGCTTACATGGCAGCTGGCCTGCTAGTGACAAATGAGATGCAGCTGTCTCAAAAGGGGAAAAGGATCCTGGGGCAGGAGTTAGGAGGACTCATTGAGAGGGCTTTTTAGATTTGCTGGTAGAGGGGGAGGAAACCAGGTGTGGCAGATGCAAACCGAATGGTGACATGCAGCACCTGAGCGTAGTGCTAACGAGGCCCTTTGGTCTGCCTTCCCAGTGGAGGTAGGGGCTGGAGAACCACGCAGTAAGAGAAACACAAGGGTTATTGTTGTGTCAGAAACCGCAGAAGCACTTGATGTCGGCCACAAAGGAATCAGGGCTTCTCACCAGAAAGAGGTGGCGGAATCAATGACCCAGATGAAGTGTGTGTGTTCAAATGCATGCAGTACGGGCAACAAACAGGAAGAACTGTAAGCCATTATGAGGCAGAAACACTAATTACCATCTCAGAAAAATGCTGGGATGACTCTCACAACTGGACCACTGCAGTGGATGGCTATAAACTCTTCAGAAGGGATAGGTGGGGGAGGCATGTATGTTAGGGAGCATTTTGATTGTCTGGAGCTTGATGAGGGTGATGACTGGGTTGAGTGTTTATGGGTGAGAATCAAGGGGAAGGGAAACAAGGCAGACATCCTGTTGGAGGTGTGTTACAGACCACCCAACCAGGATGAAGAGGCAAATAAAATATTTTGCAGGCAACTGGGAGAAGTCTCCTGATTCCCAGCCCTTGTTCTTATGGGGGACTTCGACCTACCAGATGTCTGCTGGAAGTACAACACAGCAGAGAGGAAGCAGTCTAGGGAGGCTCCTGCAGTGCATGGAAGACAACTTCCTGACACAGCTGGTTAGTGAGACAACTAGGGAAGGAGCCCCACTGGATCTGTTTTTTGTAAATAGAGAAAGGCTTGTGGGCAGTGTGTCAGCTGGAGGTTGCCTTGGTAATAGTGATCATTAAATGACTGAGTTTACTATCCTTGGAGAAGTTAGAAGGGTGGTCAGCAGAGCTGCTACTTTGGACTTCTGAAGGGCAGGCTTTGATTTGTTTAGGAGGCTGGTTGCCAGAGTCCCTTTGGAGGCATTTCTAAAGGCCAAAGGAGTCCAGGAAGGCTGGTCTTTCTTCAAGAATGAAATCTTAGACGTGCAGGAGCAGGTTGTCCCCGTGTGCCAAAAGGCGAGCCAGCAGGGAAGAAGGCCGGTCTGGCTGAATAGAGAGCTTTGGCTTGAACTTAGGAATAAAAAGAGAATTTGTAACCTTTGGAAGGATGGGCAGGCTACTCAAGAGGAATACAAGAATTTTATGAGGTTGTGCAGGGAGAAAATTAGAAGGGCAGAAGCCCAACTAGAGCTGAGCCTGGCCACCACTGGAAAAAGAAACAGGAAATGTTTCTATAAATTTATCAGCAACAAAAGGAGTACTAAGTAGAATCTCCATCCCCTGATTGATGCTGAGGGAAACATCATGACAGAAAATGAAGGAAAGGCTGAGGTACTAAATGCTGCCTTTGCCTCAGTCTTTAGTAGTCAGAACAGTTGTGCTCCAGGTACCCAGCCCCCTGAGCCAGAAGACAGAGACAGAAGCGAAGCCCCAATAATCCCAGGGGAAATGGTTTGTGACCTCCTACACTAGTTAGACACCCACAAGCCTATGGGGCCAGCTGGGATCCATCCAAGGATACTTGAGAGAGCTGGTGGAGATGATCACTAAGCCACCTTACATTATCTACAGCAATCCTTGCTAACTGTTGACTGGAAGCTGACTAACGTGATGCCCATTTACAGAAGGGCTGGAAGCAGGATCCAGGGAACTACAGGCCTGTCAGTTTGACCTTGGTGCCAGGGAAGGTCATGAAGCAGATGATCTTGAGTAACATCACACCACATGTACAAGAGAACCATGTGATCAGGCCCAGTCACTATGGGTTTATGAAAGACAGGTCCTGTTTGACCAACCTAATCTCCTTCTTTGTCAAGATGACCCACCTAGTAGATGAGAGAAAGGCTATCGATGTTGTGTACTTAGACTTTCGTAAAGTCTTTGTCACTGTGTGCTCTGCGATGGATAAAGAAAAGAGTTGTGGTGAATGGAGCCAAATCCAGTTGGTGGCCAGCCACGAGTGGTGTTTTCCAGGGCTCAGTATTGGGGCCAGTTCTGTTTAATCTGTCAGTGATCTGGATGAGGGGATTGACTGCACCTTCAGTAAGTTTGTAGATGACACCAAATTGGGTGGGAGAGTTGATCTGCTGATGATTAGAAAGGCTGGATCATTGGGCTGAGGTTGTATGAGGTTTAACAAAGCCTAGTGCTGGGTCCTGCACTTGGGTCACAACAACTCCATCCAACACTACAGGCTCGGGGAAGAGTGGCTGGAAAGCTGTCTGGCAGAGCGGGATCTGGGGGTGTTGATTTACAGTCGGCTGAATATGAGCCAGCAGTGTGCCTACGTGGCCAAAAAGGCCAACAGCATCCTGACTTCTCTCAGGAACAGTGTGGCCAGCAGGACTAGGGAAGTGATTGTGTGACTGTACTCATCACTGCTGAGGCCCCACCTTGAATACTGTGTTCATTTTTGGGCCCCTCATCGCAGGAAGAACATTGAAATACTGGAGAGAGTTCAGAGGAGGCTGGTGAGCCTGGAGCACAAGTCTTATGAGGAGCGGTTGAGGGAGCTGGGGCTGTTTAGCCTTGAGAAAAGAGGCTGAAGGGAGACCTTATTGCTGTCTACAACTATCTGAAAAGAGGTTGTATCATGGAGAGTGTTGCTCTCTTCTCCCAAGTAGCAAGTGACAGTCAGTTAGTACCCTGAGGGTACTAATTGACAGGAAGCTCAACATGAGCCAACAGTGTGCCCAGGTGGCCAAGAAGGCCAATGGTATCCTGTCCTGTATCAAAAATAGCATGGTCAGCAGGACAAGGGAAGTGATCCTTCCCCTATACTCTGCACTGGTGAGGCCACACCTGGAGTATTGTGTTCAGTTCTGGGCCCCTCAGTTCAGGAAAGATATTGAAGTGCTAAAGCAGGTCCAGAGAAGAGCAACAACACTGGTGAAGGGACTTGAACACAAGACCTGTGGAGAGACGCTGAGGGAGCTGGGGTTGTTTAGTCTGGAAAAGAGGAGGCTTAGAGGTGACCTCATCACTCTCTATAACTACCTGAAGGGAAGTTAGAGTCAGGTGGGGATGAGTCTCTTTTCCCAGGCAGTTAGCAATAGGACAAGGGGGCATGGGCTTAAACTCTGCCAGGGGAAATTTAGGCTGGATATTAGAAAGAAATTCTTTCCAGAAAGAGTATTCAGGCATTGGAATGGCCTGCCCAGGGAGGTAGTGGACTCACCATCCCTGGAGGTTTTTAAACTGAGATTGGACATGGCACTTAGTGCCATGATCTAGTAAATGGACTGGAGTTGGACCAAGAGTTGGACTTGATGATCTCTGAGGTCTTTTCCAACCCAGTTGATTCTGTGATTCTGTGACAAGAGGAAATGGCCTCAAGTTGCATCAGGGGAAGTTTAGATTGGATATTAGGAAAGAGTTCTTCACAGAAAGGGTTGTTAGGTGTTAGAACAGGCTGCCCAGGGAAGTGGTGGAGTCACCATTCCTAGAGGTGTTTGAAAGGTGTTTAGATGAGGTTTTTAGGGACATGGTTTAGTGCTAGAGTTAGATTAGGTTATAGTTGAACTTGATGATCCTGAGGGTCTCTTCCAACTGAAATTATTCTGTTCTATGTAATATAATCTTTTTTATTTCAACCTACAAATTTACCCCAAATCTCTAATAATTTCATTCCATGAATGTATTGTTACATCTCTGTTGTTCATGATGTTTCTTTAGAATGCAACTTGATTGAAGGAGAAGATCATGTGGAAGTGAATGGAGAAATTTTCCAAAAGCCTTTTGTAGAAAAGCCAGTTAGTGCTGAGGACCACAATGTTTACATTTATTATCCAACATCTGCTGGAGGTGGAAGCCAGAGGCTCTTTCGAAAGGTGGGGAAATTGTACTGAAGATATCTACTAAAGTTGTAGATGTCTAACAGAATTTCAGGGTAATTCTGTCCTATCCATGTGTTAGCTGGTACCTGTGTTGTCATGTCCTGCTTGTGTAGGAGTAGTTGCAGATCACAGAAATTCATTTCAGTAGAACATGTAGATTGAATGAAGAACCTTGTTCCTTGCAGGAGATTGTCAGCTACTGCAAATTCTTGTAGGTAAAAGAAGCATACACCATCCATGCACATTCAGAATCTTATAAAAATATTCTGGGAATGACCAAAATCTACTTGCTTCATTTGGTACAGGAAGTGTTTTCTTATTACAAGTGTGTTATTTTAAAAAATTTTAAAGTTTCTCAGGCAGTAGGCTGTGAGTTTATTAATAGAAAAATATTCATTTCAGATTGGTAGCAGAAGCAGCGTTTATTCCCCTGAAAGCAGTGTGAGAAAAACAGGCTCCTATATTTATGAGGAATTCATGCCTACAGATGGCACTGATGTGAAGGTATGAAAACTGTGCACTCTTATTTATATTTAGAACAATCAAGTGCTCCAAGACATTTTCAGTCTTAAAGATTAAAGTATATCTTTGTGGCAAGAATTAATTTTAATGAAGTTTTGATACAGTTTGTAAGTAAATAATTTATTTCTTATTCTAGCTAAACACAGAACTTGTGATATAGAGCACTTTTGCTTGTATTGTTGGAATCAAGTACTGGAGGCTTATTACCCAACACATTGTCTGACTGCGGCAGAGGAGATAGCACAACCATTCTCTCAAGTTCCTGGCTTGTTGTGCCGAAGCTGGGCAGATGTTTGCTTTGTTTAGGCCTGCCTAAAATAAGATATTTTTTAGTGAAGAAAATCATATAGTGCTGCAGCCAGATTTCCATAATCAAGTAAACTGAAATAATTCTCAAATTAATGTGCTGTCCAATTTCTACAGATGCTGTGGAGAGAACACCACTATTCTTTACCTCTCTACCACCATAATTGGGAAATTCATTTTTATTTATCAAGTTTTATAAATATTATTTTTCCTTACCTGTCCTCCAGCTGTCTTCTGCTCTTACTTTATCCTAGGTTGTCAGTAAATGACGGGTGTTTATCGAAGGCAGAGAATGCCATTGAGGAAGGTACTTAAGAGTGACCTTTTCAGTTATGAAAGCAGTTAGTATCTTTTGAATTCATTATCACATTGGAGATAGATTTAGCAAAACCTATGCATATATGTAATGTAATTTAATTACAGTGAATCAGGAGTTCCTGTTTTTCAATAAAGGTGTACACAGTAGGTCCAGACTATGCTCATGCTGAAGCCCGGAAGTCTCCAGCTCTGGATGGCAAGGTAGAACGAGATAGTGAAGGAAAAGAAGTGAGGTATCCCGTCATCCTGAATGCAAGAGAGAAGTTAATTGCTTGGAAAGTATGCCTTGCCTTTAAAGTAAGCTGATTACTTTCCTGTCCGATCAAACATTGTGTCAATTAATTGTTTATTACATGAAACTTCTGTAGGGTTTTAGTGCACAGAGCCAGCAGTGGTAATGGCTGCAGAACTCATAGGAAGGTTGAAAGTTGAACTTCCGCATCCACGTATTATTTTAAACTTCCTTTAATTCATTGAAAAGTTCTGGATGGGTTCTTTATGTTGCAAAGTTTCCTGAATTCACATGTTGTTGTTGCGCTTTGCTAGTCCACAGTGTATCTGTTCTATGCATTACATGTTCGCATATTTTTGTTAATGGTTTCTAGATTAGCAAAACACAATTTCAGTAGTTAAGTTTTTGTAACTTTTGTTACTTAGTGTTTACAGTGAACCCAAGTAAATATTAATTTGGTACTGACATGACTAGGTCCTTATTTGAAGTGTTTCATAGTTCCCATTTTTGTATAATTTTAAGATTCCTTTTTTCAAAATTTCATACAATCTCTTACCCTCCTTTCACCTGTCTCATTAAAAGACTGTCTTTCAGTCTGTCGTGTTACCCGTGTGTAACTATGGTGACATTCTAGAGCCTATAGGGTGTGAATCTCTCTTACCTAGCAAATGGGGCTTTGACATCTAAAAAAGTAATATGTTGAAATAACATCCAGTGTCTTGTACTACTAATGTCAACCTTATGTCAATGTCAAAACTATCCTGTCAAATTTAATTTTTGACAAAAAATGTTTTTATTTTGTCATTACTTGCCTGCCACCCTTAAAAACTATGTGTAGGGAGGAAACACTGTCAGAATGTGCACATGTGAACTTGACCTTTGATGCTGATACTGCTAGGTATATATAGGAAGGGTAATATCAAGTTGGGGGTATAAAGTTAAAAACAGGAAGATTTTTGCATGACATGGGCAAACCTAACATGAAACTGGCAAAAGGTACTAAGTATAAAGTCTGTTGTATTTTTGTCATGTTTTCAGATGAATAACATGTTACAATATGGTTTATTTAGAAAAAGCAATCGTAAGGAAGGTGATCAATGACTTGAACTTTTATTCTTAAAAACAGCAAACAGTTTGTGGCTTTGATTTGCTGCGTGCTAATGGACAGTCTTATGTCTGTGATGTGAATGGCTTCAGTTTTGTGAAAAACTCCATGAAATACTATGATGATTGTGCTAAGATACTGGGGTAAGAGTTTACTGATTTATTTCAGGAGTTTTGCCTATACACTGTGTTTTATGTGACTATAGTTTATGTACTACCTATCCCTTATTCCTAAATTAATTATTTAAAATGATAGATCACATAAGTCATTAAATTAAAAAATAAGATATTAAAAAGAGTCCTTAATCAATAAATAAATCCTAAAGAAATTCCCTATTCCTAAAGTAATCCAAAACATCTGAGTCTGAGTGTTTTGTGAACACTTAAAGCTAACTGAATACATATTTTGAAAGACAGATTAAGTTCTTCAAGGCAGTTGAAATTTTGTTTGAAGTAAAGAAGCAGCACTGGATGGTTATGCTTGCTGCTTTTTATATGTGCCCAAATTAATGTACATTGGTGTATACTTGTATACTTGTGGATTTCATACTGGTAAAACCAAACTGATTGGATTGTACTGATGAGATACGGCATGACTTTCTGCATTAACAAATGCTCTGGGATCTTATTTAAAGGAGGAAGAGCTAAGCTGAAGTCCTAGATAACAACTATAATCCTATTGTTTTAAGTCACTTTTTGAATTAGAATTGCAATTCTCAGATTAATTTTGATTTCTCTTTATTCAAATTGTTGTCACTGTTGAATTCTCTGTGAAAAGTTATCTCATGATTTTTCCTTATGCTTTATTCCTTAAGGTAATACACTGCGGTGCTAAGTAAGAGCAGATTTTTTTTTTTGAGCTTTTGAGAAATTAAATTTTGGCTTATCCGACTTTAAGATGCACAACTTTTTTCCTCAGTATTACTGTTTCTTATGTGGATATTAATCTGAAGCTCAGTATAGTTTGATGAAATACTTGGGAAATGGAACATTTAGAAACAGAGATTTAACAACCTCTGAAGGTGGAGGCAGTGTTATGTTGTAGTTATGACAAGAGACTTCACCTGTTTTTCCAGTTCTATCATGGAAACTTTTGAGAAATTATCACTAAAGTTACTCTGATGAGAATGGCTTTCAGTTAGGCTGTGGAGTCAGATATCTGAATATTTAAATGAACAAGACTAAATCATATGCAAGGAACTTTTTTAGGAACTGGAGTTCAAAAACTGAGATTTCTTAAAAATCCAGTGCCATTAGTCTGATGTTGTCTCTGTAGCAGTTGTAGTAGCTTTAAATGTCATTTAAGTAGGTTTTTATTATACAATTTAAAGAAAAAATATGCATCTAGAGACTCATAACCACTACTACTCTAAAAGCACATTGATAGAATGCATGTATCTATTATCTGTTTGCTTTGGAGTTGGTATGTGTTGTATAAGATGTGCTTTAAACTTAGTGTGTTGTTTTTTTTCTTTTTAACCCTATTTTTTAGAAATATCATCATGAGAGAACTTGCTCCCCAGTTTCAGATACCATGGTCGATTCCTTTGGAAGCCGAGGACATCCCTATTGTGCCAACCACCTCTGGAACAATGTAAGAAGATTGTAGTTACACCTGAATTGTGCAAACTCCTAATGTAACTTTTGTGTGAATTTTTTTTTCTCTTCACAAGGTGTGCCCTATGAACGCTTGTTTTTTGTGGTGAAAACAAGGAAGGAATCACAATTGCTATGCCAGCAATCAGAGTTTCTGACCCTTAGTCAAGCTGAGTATAGAACAGCAGATTTTCAAGTGTAGCATCTCTTATGCATAGCTTCCTTTCCTGCTAATCATTGTTCTAGCACCAACTTAATACACGCTTCTAATAAACATGCTCTCTCATTTAATGAAACCCAAGTCATTGTTTTAAGAACTACTTAAAATAGATGTTCTGTAGTTACCCAAGTCTCAAAACCAATATTTATATTTTTACCTTACATAATTTTCAGTTAACCTTATACTCTTGCATATCCTTCCATCACTTCTGTAGTTATGTCAGATAACTACGGCTTTGTCAATCATCTTGATTCGTGATGGTCTTAATATTAAATAAAAGATGCTGTTATATATCAAATGGTGAAATATAACTCTCTTGAAATTTCAGGATGGAGCTTAGATGTGTTATAGCTGTAATACGCCATGGGGACCGAACACCAAAACAAAAAATGAAAATGGAAGTAAAACATCAGAGGTAAGTAGAATCCTGGTAAAAATTAATTTGGATGCCTTAGAGCAGAGCTCACTTCTTGGGGGTGTGCAAGCAATGAACAGAGCAGGAAATGCATCATACAAGTTGGTTTTTGTTTTGTTTTGTTTGAAATCTAAGTTATGTCAAAGCTACTTAACAAGCACGCACCTCTCTTTCTAACAAGACTTGCAAATTACTTGTGCAGATTTCTTTCATCCTATGCTATGCCTTGTGAACAGTCCTGCTTGATCTTAATGAAAAAGCATTTTTCTCTATAGAAGTCTTTATTCAAAGTAAAGCAGCAGAGAATATTTGTGGTTCACCATTTCACCATGACTTCTTTTTTTCCTCTTTTTATCATAACTGTTTTTGTGTGTGCTGTCATCATACTACACCAGCTTTTTGTCTTTTAGATTTAGCAGAGTTTGGTGACTCTGAATTTCTGGTAGATGCTTTTATGTTAACATTAATAAAGGGCCTTACATGATTGGCCTGAAATTAGGTGCAATTTCAGTAAAAAGTAAGTATTTGTTTTGAGACAAGATTCTTGCATTCAAACATATGTGCTATAAATCTGTAGCACTGCTTATTTGGTATTTTTGGTCTCTACTTCTGTTCAGTATCATTCTTGAAGATTGACATAGCTGTATGTTCGAATATTATGTCATTTGATTTATAGAATATCTTCACCTTTATTTTTAACACTTGACAAGTCAGTAGGAGAACATTTTTAGTGCCCTTATTTACCTAATGTGTTGAAGACTTTTCTCAGGAAATAGGATTTGAATAAAGGTAGGTTTGACCTCCGTAGTGCAGGTTTTAACATGCTTTTCGAATAGTGTAAAGGTGCTTATGTCAAACCACTTTAAGTTTTAGAGCCACTTGTATTTTTACTTATTAACTGTGTTTTTTAATCACTATTCTTTTAAAGGTTTTTTGATCTCTTTGAAAAATGTGATGGATATAAATCTGGAAAACTAAAACTGAAAAAGCCAAAACAATTGCAGGCAAGTTTGTCTTTATTTTCTTGCTGTGGTGTTTTACAAGTAGAAAATTATTTAAGTACATCCTCTGTTTCCTTTCTTTAGGAAGTACTTGATATAGCAAGGCAACTCCTTGTAGAACTTGGGCAAAACAATGATTCTGAAATTGAAGAAAGTAAAGCAAAACTTGAACAGCTGAAGACTGTGTTAGAAATGTAAGTGTCTAATTCTCAGGCTTCGCAGCAACAAAGTTCTGTCAGCTATTTTGACTGTTTGACCAGTTGCTGCTTGGATTGCAATGGTTATCAATTATGTAATGATAAATTAACTCAAGCACAGCGGTTATCAAAAGAAAGGATGACGTGTTTGACTTCATGGAGGAGACCTGGGCCATCTCTCGGTTTTTTTTCCTTATCTTTTCAGTTGAACTTATTGCTTCATCTAATGTCTTTCTTTCATGTCTTTCTACATGAAAAAGTTACTTTCTTTGATCTCAAGTTTTATCTTGCATGCTTTTCAACCTAGAGTGTAGGGTCTGTGTCTTGCAGTGTATGACATCTTGAAATCTGATGGACCCAGTAAGATCTTTCACCACATGTACTGTCTACTTACAGCAAACTTGCAGGATTCCAAATAAATAATGCTTTGTATATTAAGCCTGAAATATTTAATAATTTACTAAGAATTAAAGAATTAAAAATTAAAAAAAAAAAAAGAAAAGAAAATTTAAAAACCCACAGCCTAAATCTTCAAGGTTTCTTAGAGATCTGCGATCTCAGGACTCTAAGTGGTATTAGATCTACACTGCCAGATCAGATTCTGGATACTGATAGGCACTTTTGTTGTGGATCTGAACAGATAAATTACTTGTGCAGTCTGCAAATGCTTTTTATAAATCAGTTTTCTGTTTAGTGTTGTCAAAAAAAGATATAGTATTTTCCGGTGTTTTATTATGGAATGGTCGATGCTTCTGTAGTCATTCTGTGCTTGCTGAATTAGGTTTGTTCTAAGCACTGCTTGAATAAATAGTGGTCAAATGCACAAATCAATGACCAGCATAGATTTATTATTTGCTGTTAGAGGAACATGGCAGATTTGGTCGAAAATATTTAAAATGTTTCTCTCTCTGTTCCTCTCTCACCTTCTCTGGTTCCTACTTCAGGTATGGGCATTTTTCAGGCATAAATCGCAAAGTTCAGTTAACGTATCTTCCTCATGGTTGCCCAAAGACTTCCAGTGAAGAGGAAGGTATTGTATTACTTTTGCAACTAATCACTGAATGTCATGTGTGTTTAAACAGTCATGGACTAGCAGTATAACGTCTTGACGTTAAGAAGAAGAATTATATTGTTTTGAATGAATATTTGTGTTGTTGGAAGATATACAGTCTCTCAATCTGCTGAATTGTACACCTAAGATTATGTAGTAGATTTGTGTTCTAACACTGCTTTTTTTGTAACAGAAAATTAGGGTAAAAAGAAGCTTCAGTGATTCACCCAAAATGGTGTTTTGGGGCCAGGATAAGAGAATCCTGTGCAACATTTGCTGTTATCTTTAAAACTTTTATAAGCTTTCTTGATCTTTGACCTGTGGTTGTTGACTGAAGTAACTCTAGGGTATTTAGAAACCAATTTGTTTTAATATTTCTTTCTCAGTCTACTTTTTGCTTCAAATTTCATGCTAAATATTCTTCACTCAATGTTTTCTATGTAATTTAGCTACTTCAGGTTTCCCTGTTTAAGTGTCCAATTCGTTCTCCCGTTCAATGTTTTCTTAATGTTAGAATGCTATTAAAGATTCATAATGTTGAAGAGATCCTTTACTGAAGCCCTGCATAGTCCAGATATTTTTGTTCATATGCATAAAAACACAAAAGATTTATAATATGCTTCACAATTAAATTCCTCTCTCTATGTACAATTAGATAGTAGAAGAAATGAGCCATCACTGCTGCTGGTTCTAAAATGGGGAGGAGAATTAACCCCTGCAGGCAGGGTTCAAGCAGAAGAGCTTGGAAGGGCTTTCAGGTGTATGTATCCAGGTGGACAAGGTAAAAAAAATAATAACAATTTTAAAAATGTGTTGAATGGCATAAATCCCCCTTGAAGATAATCCAGTGTAAAAATGAATGTTTGTTTGGTAGGAGATTATGCTGGATTTCCTGGATGTGGTTTACTTAGATTACATAGCACGTACCGACATGATCTCAAAATCTACGCTTCTGATGAGGGACGTGTTCAGATGACTGCAGCAGCTTTTGCAAAGGTAAAATGCAAAACTATATTTTCAATTTAAAAAATACTGATGTTCTCAAGTTTGCTTTTTCTTTTGCAGACTCGGGGAGATTTATGGTTTATTGGAGTCCACAGTGTATAATTTGGCTGTGTTTTAAAATAAACATATTTTCAAAAAGCATTTAGTTCAATGTGAAAAAGAATGCAATGTGCCAAGCGTTTGGAATTCTTTGAGCAGATGCAGACAGATTTTAATTATACAGCCCTGGCAATATACCTTAGTCCATTCCAGTGATAACCACCAAAATCATAGAATGGTTTGGGTTTGAACAGACTCTAAAGATGATCTAGTTCCAATCCTTCTGCCATAGGCAGGGGCATCTTCCACTAGATCAGATTGCTCAAGCTTCATCCAGCCTGGCCTTGAACACTTCCGGGGAGGCAACATCCTCTACTTCTCTGGGTAGCCTGTTCCAGTGTCTCACCACCCTCACCGTAAAGAATATCTAATCTGAATCTACCTTCTTTTAGTTTAAAAATGTTACCCCTTGCCGTATCACAAAAGGCCCTGCTAAAATGTTTGTCCCCATCTTTGTTATAAGCCCCTTTTAAGTACTGTAAGGCTGCTATAAGGTCTCCCTGGAACTTTCTCCAGGCTGAGCCTTTCCCCATAGGAGAGGTGCTCCAGCCCGTTGATCATCGTTGTGACCCTCCTCTGGACCTGCTCAAGCAGGTCGATGTTTTTCTTATGCTGGGAACCTCAGAGCTGGATGCCTCCAGGCCTCACGGGTGTGAGGTAAGGAGAAGAATCACCTCCCTTGACCTTCTGGTCATGCTTCTTTTGATGTAGATCAGAATGTGTTTGGCAACATTTTGAATTTGCACATTGCTTTTTTGTTTAGGGCTTACTTTCCTCAAATTTTGTCAGATTTCTGTGACAGACAGTGTGTGTGTTGGCTGAAGCACAGACATTAGAACTGATTTAAGATAATGTATTCATTTTACATGAGCAAAAATTGCAATTTTCAGTCACCTCAGTGATTTGGACTAGAAAATTTGGAGTTCGAAAGGCAACGCTTTTCATTGAAAGTATATTTCATTGATTTGTAACTATATAGAGGAAATTAGAGAGTTTGAAGCTATTACAAGTGTGGACTTAAATTACTTTGCATATATTTTAGTGGGAATTTGGACAGACTGTACATTCATGCTTTTTCTGAAGTAGTAGAAGGAGTTTCTTAAAATTATTACAGGAGACTTTTTACTTTGGGCCCATCAAAATAGATACCTAGTAAGATGTAGTAGCTATACTGCATCTTGGCACTTTATAGAAATACCTTTTTACATGTATCTTTGGTGTGAAAGTATAAAATTTTTGTGGTGATGTTTAAAAAGCATGAACTTTTTTTTTTTCATTACAAACATGAATTTATAGGATACATTAATGTAAAACACATAATTTGGAACTTCCTACATCTATAATGCTTGCCAAAGTATTCTTACCGCTCTTCATCCTAGACAAATTCTACTTCAGCTCCTGTTCCCAAACATCCCTTGGCATGCATCAATCTTCCACTTGTTAATAATATATTCACTTATTTCCTCATTTCAGTGATACAGATCTTTTAATTGTGTAAGAGGACACAGACAGTGCAAATGTTACATAAATACTTCTTAGGTGAATGAGTCTCAGTAATAATACAGAGTGATAGAGAGGTTTAGCTGTCAAGGAGCCTCCATAGGTCATCTGCTCCAGCTCCACAGAGTACAGAGCCAGTTTGGATGAGGTTGCTCAGAATCATTATCTGATCAAGTTCTGAGTATCTCTAGGAATGGAGACTCCACAGCGTCTCCGGGTTTTTAATTCCACCCATCATCTTCAGGTCATGTCTCTGTTCTTCCCAAGTAGCCCAGCCCTGCTTCCACCTTTTATATGTTCCTTTTTTGTTCATGCTGACCTTCTGCATGACTTTGCATGTGTCAGAGTGGACCACTCTTGTACTTTGAGGAAGTTGTCTTTGGAGATAATCCAGGTGTCTGAGGCACCTTTGTCCTTCAGGACATTCCTCCATAGGATTTCTTGAACAAGCTAAAGTCTGCTTGGGGATCTAATGCAATTATTTGTCTTGTTCACTTCTCCGAGGTTTTGTCATAATATCAGGTTTCAGCTACCAAGACTGCCAATAACCTCTACATTCCTGACACTTTTGAGTAGCAGGTCCAGGGGAATGCTCCTGCTTGATAGCTCATCAGTAACCTGTATCAAAGAATTGTCCTGGGTGTTTTTCAGGAATCTGGATTGCTTGTCCCCTGCAATATTGCCCATGCATGAGGTACCTAGGGCCTGTGGAAAACAGGGCCTGCAATCAGGAGGCTTTCTCCAGTTGTGTTAAGAAGGCTTCATATATTTCCCTTTTTAAATCAGGTGGTCTGTAGCAGAGGCCCACTATGATGTTGCCCTGTCCTTGTCCTCTGATCCTTACAAATATGATCTCAACTTGCTCATCACTGGTTTGAAAGCAAAGGTCCTGATGTTCAAGCTACTCCTTCTTATAGAGCCCAACTCTGCCTCCTTGTATTTCTGGCTTCCAAAAGACCTTGTATCTAGCTATAACAAAACTCCACTTGTGTGAACTATTCTACCACTTCTTTGTAATCTCAATAAACGTAAAGCTCTGGAGGTGTTCAAACTTCTTATTTCTCCTGTTTGTTTCCATGCTGCATGTTGGTGTAGAAGTTTTTCAGCCATCTGTCCTGCTTTCTCCTTGGACAGCAGGCTTGAGGAGATACCACCCAATTTAATTTCTTATCCCAGAACCCTTCTGTTGCCAGAGAAGTCACAAAAGTTTCCACTGTTCTCCATTTTAGAAGTCTCCATTTGCCTGTTGTTCAACTGCAGACTTTGATTGTCCTTCTGTGCCACACAGGGTTTGGGCTTTTGCCTCTACAGAGTCTCTGCAAAGATGCTCTCTCCCATTTGTCCTCCCAAATGCTACTCAGTTTGCTGACTTTTCCCATAGCTACTATCTGCTGACTCAATGCCTTGAGCAGAGCATGACCCCTGCAAGCCAGGCTGCTATTATTCTCAGGCTCAGAGAGAAAGTACCATGCACTCCCTGCAACCCAAGACCTGAACAGCTGTGGCCTCCCAGGAGCATTGTTGGCACCACTGAGATGCTAGGGTCACTTCAGCTCGTGCTGGGGAGCGTACTCTATAACATGTCACCGTCAGTGTTCCACCAGCTCTAGCAATCCTGCACACCAATGAGGTATTTTGGAGGCCACTGCTATGCAAACATGTGCATTGCCTGCAAATCTTGAACTTAAATTAGTGTGTGGGGTGTTCTTTGTGGGTTTGTTTGTTTGTTTTTTAAGTTACTCTTATATTCTCATGTTCATCTGTTTGCCTGAATAATTGTATTATTTGCTTCAGGGACTACTGGCCTTAGAAGGAGAGCTAACTCCTATTCTTGTCCAGATGGTAAAAAGCGCTAACATGAATGGTCTGTTGGACAGTGACAGTGATTCTTTAAGCAGCTGTCAGCATCGTGTTAAAGCAAGACTTCATGAAATTCTCCAGAGAGACAGAGAATTTACTGCTGATGATTACGATAAGGTTAGCATACGATTTGTTTCCTATGAAATGAAATAAATACCCATGCAAATTCTTTAGTGAAAGTAGTGAGCAGTGATTTTATCTGTCTATTTTGAAAATTTATTGTGTGCTTTCAAGGAGTTTGAACTACAAATTAAGGTGTACCAATTGCAATATTAGATATTTTGAGCTGTCATGCAATTTGAGTAGTCAGAATAGCTACATACTTTAAAACAGGAGTAGATAGGTACCTCATTTGTAAATATTTTTCACTGTTGCATTAAAAATATTTTAATTATTCAAGAAATGAAACTATATTGCTTAAACTTTCTGTAATCGTTACTTTGACAGTGTGTGGTATTACAAAATGTATTTCCTGCCTAATGCTGTTGTTTCAATATTTAATCTGCTACAAGGCCATTTTTAAACTCTAAGAATACTAAGATGCTGAAACCCAGTAGAATACTTTCCAATCAGTGAAGTGTCTCATTAACACATTAATTTAGTGCATGTTTATATAGTTTATGCTGAGTACAGAACAGACATGATTGCTCCTGGTTTTAAATGTAAGTAATGTTTGTTATTGTTAAGAAACTTCTTGCTCTTCCAATTACCCTTACACTGCCTGGTGTAACAACTAAATATAAGTCCTCAAATGAGATTTAAGCTTAAACTGCTGTTTTCTAAAAGTTATTAGGAGCAAATTATTGCAAAATAATTTTATTACCCTACATGTATACTCTATGTGGATTTTTGTAAACACATAGATCAAAAGTATCATCCAAACCACTGACAGCAGTGGACTCAGCAGTACTTGGAAAAAGTGAAAGGGTACAAGGATTTTTTTTCCTTTTCTTTTTGCAATATTTATATAATGGGATTTGGAAGGTGGCTGGAACTATATAGAGCACACTGTTCTAAGACAGTCACTGCAAGTGACTAATCTTTGAGATTATAAAGTGATAATAACTTTCTTGATTTGGTTTGTTTTTTTCTTTTTAACTTGTGATTTGGGAAAACAATATAAGAGTTTTTGCATGTGTGCCAGAGGACCTTTCCTACTGATTTACTTGGTCTTAATAGGGAGGTAGGAACTGCTTACTACTAGGTAGAGGGCAGTTTTCCATATCCAAATTATCCTATGCATTTGAAGAAGCTGGGAAAAGTGCAAATATGCATGTGTCTTGTGTACATAAATTATTACTTAATATCATTTGTTGCTTAATTTTGTATGCAGAAATTTCTGAAAAAATTAGGCTAAGCCTATCTTACATGGATATTGGCTGAATTGCTTTAGTGACACTCAACTTGGTGATAATTTGTAGCTTCTATAGTTTCTGTAATTAAGTCAGCCCTCAAGGACATCTTGTATATTCTTGATATTTGGCTTCTTTGTCCACTGTAGTCCTATAGAAACAAAACCTAAACCAAGAAAAGACAAACTTTTTTTAATATATCAGTTACTATTGCAAATCTGGTTCTTCCCTCCAGTTACCCTTCCAAGGAGGGTACTTTCTAGAAGAAAAAGTATTCTGTGAGGCATGTAGCCTAACAATAACATTTCTTACAGAATTTTTTGTAAACTTTTGAATACAATGGTTATTGAAGGAAGTTATGGAAAGCTGCTGCATACATAAATTTTTTTGCTACATACATACAAAGTCTTAAACATCTTTCCTATTTTCCTGTCTTAGAACAAAAGTTTCAGGAACTCCTGAAACTGCATGCATTTACTGTATAGAATTAGTTGGCCTATTACTTTCTCGACGCCTTAGAATCTCTAGTAAATCTTACTGCCTTTTAGTGTATTTTATCTTCTTAATGCCTCAAAGGAAGTAGACAATTGAAAAATTATTTCAAGAATTAATAGCAACCTACTAGAATGCTTTTTCTCCAATACTTGGAATCTTTCATATGTTCCATCTTCCTGGTTTTTTTCGAATGAAGTCAGTTTGTTTAGATAATTCTGTGTTTATCTTAAATGGCAGCTTACTCCATCTGGAAGCATCTCACTGATAAAATCAATGCAGGTTATTAAGAATCCTGTGAAGACATGTGACAAGGTCTATTCCTTAATCCAGAGTTTGACTTCTCAGATCAGGCAAAGAATGGAAGATCCAAAGTCTGCAGGTACTTAACCATTTTTGTAGTTATATTTGGTTTCTGTTGTTTACCTCTGAGAGAGAATCGTAGCATAACTTTTCTTCATTAAACTTGTTTTTAGCAGAACTTGAATCAACAATCATTTAGGGGATTTCACAGGCTGATTCCATATGCATAATTTTAGAGTAAAAAGCGGGAGGAACACATGGCCATATTTCAGCTAAGGGCTTTTTGTGGTGTTCGGAAGTTCAGGCTAGTCCTCAAATGTTTGCAGAAATTCTTGTCTTAATTATTTCAAAGTCAACAGTCCACAAAAGTAACGGGAAAAGCGGATGGTACTAAAGCTAAGTTACATAGGTACATTTTTATTACTTATGTGTCTTTGTTGAAGATCTGTTGCTTGCTGTATGATATGTATTAGTACTTCATAGAATACTGCTCCATATTAATGCTGGTGAACCAATGACCCAGGAAAACTAGATCTGTAAATGACCACAGGGAATTTTTGGTACTAGCTGAATACTGGAATAATTGCTGTCAGTGTTCTCTGCTGTGTATAGTATACAAATAGCTTCTGTTCTGAGGTTAGCAGTGCAATTGTCACCTGCATATAGTAGCAGGGGGTTTTGTCTATTTGCTCTAATCTCCTGTCATGCAATGGGGATAATCCATCCTTTCTGCAGATCTCTTGCCTCTTGCTGTTAACACATGCAAGAGAGAGAGACAAATGGGATATGTGGTCTGTTCTAAAACATACATGTTGACCTACTTCTCTTCCTCCCTCCTAGAATTTTCTTACAGCTTTTTTTGGTTGCTTTTTTTTTTTAATATATGAACTTTGATGTAGGATACTTTATTCTTGGTGCCGTAGTTTTGCTTAAAGGGCCAGCGGTGCATTTCTGCAGCAAAGCTTTCTACTATCTTGATGTAATCATGTAATTGTGATGCTTTCAGCAGTAAAATTAGCCATAGGCATGTCTGTTCCCTCTTAGAAGTAATGCAGTTTACTTATTTCATTCATTTTATCCCTCTGTATTCAACTGTTACTACTGTGTCATTAAAATTTCCCTTTTGTTCCTTGTGTGATCTTGGTTACTTATATGATGTATGTGTCCATCCAGATATTCAGCTGTACCACAGTGAAACATTAGAACTGATGCTGCGCAGGTGGGCCAAACTGGAAAAGGACTTTAAAACAAAAAATGGAAGATATGATATTAGCAAAATTCCTGATATTTACGACTGTATAAAATATGATGTGCAGCACAATGGCTCCTTAAAATTAGAAAACACAATGGAATTATACAGGCTTTCAAAGGCTTTAGCTGACATAGTGATCCCTCAGGTAAGCATTTTGAGTTATTAAATAGGATAAATTGTAGAAGAAATGCTTTTCACATTTTGTGAAAATGTCTACTCCTGTCTTTTCTATTGAGGGTTCCTGTATTTTGCAGTAATAGAAGCCTTTAATGTTACCTCCTGTGTTTTGGTTTCAAGCCGATTATTTTTTATAAGAAAAACTTGTTTCATAATTCATTAAGCTGTGTTCAAAGTTAATTTCTCTAGCAATTTAAGATGTGAACATATCTGCTTCCCTTACTGCAGTGTATTAAAATGGTTCATCTCAGTTATTCATCATAGATTTAAGTGGAGCCTCTGTGAACAACTGTGTATTCTGAAATTGCATTTAATTTCAGTCTTCCTGCTTTTAGAGATTTGATTTTCAGACTCTTTGCAAATGACATTTTTAATCCTAATTTGTCTAATTTCAGTTGTTTTAAGCAATTTAAATTTAAAAAGACCTTTCTGCCAAGTTTCATAGAATTTCAGGCCAGCAGACAAGTTAAACTTCCATACAAGAGGAGTTATACTCCTGTTAGCTTTAAAATGTTGTAGGCTACAGAACATTAAATTGCTTTGTGATAACACGACGGAACAGACTAAATGTTTCTCCAAGTGTCCCTGCAGTTACAGAGCATTGTTGTAGGAGAGATATTATCTGTATCATATGCAGTGAGAAACTTCTTCCTCTCCCCATCTCTCTAACTCCCTTGTACAAAAAGAGCAGTAATACTAAGTATGTGTTGTGTTATGTGGGCCTCTTAAGCTTAAATTTTTAATAGTGTTACATAAGAGTAAGTAAAAATTAGGACACATGGAGGAGGAAGAAAAATTTTTAAAAATGTGATAAGCCTACATACTGCAAGGAAAAAGTGCTTATGTTCATTTCTGGTGTGACTGGAAGACGCATCATAATGATGCGAGCACTTTCATATTGTGCAGCACAGAGTATGAAGCTTTTGGAAGAGCAGATTTTTAAATATTGTAAATGCTGTAACAGATATAGTACTTTCCAGTTGTATTTAACTACCATTTCAATATTATTTGAGGTGAATAGGATATCTTCTGTTTACCCCAACCTAAGATAGACGTATTAAATATATAATATGCCTGTGTCTCTTTATTGACTGGTTTACTGGTTTGGGGTTTTTTGTGTGGGTTTTTTTTTTTTTAAGTTACTTGAAATCAGTTGACATGAAATGCATCATAGATGTCTAAATCCAGGGCAGGGATGAGGAATAATTCCCACATGTTTTGCTTAAGAAAAAGAGCATCATACCAGAGGGTGAATCCACTTTTGTGGTTTAACTAGTGAATTAAAAACTCTGTCAAATTAAACAGCAAAAAGGCATACCCTTGTTACTTGAAGGGATACCAGTAATCATACATAATAAAAACGTTACACAAAACAGTTTGCAGCCAGAGTAAACTAATAGATTACTAATTGGTTTTAATAGACAAGCTTTCAATTAGAAGGCCTTTTAATCTTTAACTGAATTTTAAAAGTCATTTTCTTCTTACACAGGAATATGGTATTTCTAAGGCTGAGAAACTAGAGATTGCCAAAGGTTACTGCACTCCTCTAGTTAGAAAAATCCGTTCTGACCTTCAGAGAACTCAAGATGATGATACTGTAAATAAGCTTCACCCTCTGTAAGTTTTTTACATTGTTACATTACTTTCCTAATGGAGATATTCCGTAGCTTTCATATTGAAGATATCTTACTAGCTCGTAGTACTTTAAGAAGTACGATTTATTTATTTGCTGACTGCTATTTCTAAAATAGGGACACAACTCATTATGATCTAATAAGGTTCTTTTATTTCAAGTTACTCCAGGGGTGTTATGTCCCCTGAACGCCATGTTCGTACACGGCTGTATTTCACCAGCGAGAGTCATGTCCACTCCCTGTTATCCACACTTCGTTATGGTGCCTTATGTGATGTAAGTTGAACACTTTTTCTATTGAAGTTCTGATATTTTGAGGAACCAAAAGGCTTCTTTCTTACTAAATTTATAACAATTGAAAGCTTAACTCTCTTAAGTGGCTTTGAAATTTATTGCACCTTTTCAAACATTAGATTTCCTATTATATATGTAAAGACATATTTCAAATTACTGTTGTGCACACCGGTGGAAATCAGCATGCCCTTTGAAGTAATGCTGAGTTCCATGTGAAAGAGAACAAAAAATGTTTCTATAAATACATCCACAACAAAAGGAGGGCTAAGGATAATCCCTGTTCTCCGATGGATGTTGGGGTAAAGGTAGTGACAGAGGATGATTGTTAGGCTGAGGTGCTAAATGCCTTCTTTGCCTCAGTCTTTAACAGTAAGACCAGGTTTGCCTCAGGTACACAGCCCTTTGAGCCAGAAGACAGGGACAGAGAGCAGAATGAAGACCCAGTAATCCCAGGGGCCTGTAGTAGTGACCTGCTACACCACTTAGACACCCATGGGTCTATGGGGCCAGTTGGGATCCATGCAAGGGTACTTGAGGAAGCTGGCGGAGGTGCTCACCAAGCCACTTTCAATTACTTATCAGCAGTATTGCCTTACCAACTTCTCAGTTGACTGGAAGCTGGCAAATGTGATGCCCATCTACAAGAAGGGTTGGAAGAAGTATCTGTGTGATTCCAGGCCTGTCAGTCTGAACTCAGTACTGAGGAAGGTCATGGAACAGATGATCCTGAGTGCCATCACGTGGCACAAGACAACCAAGCAATCAGGCCCAGTCAGCATGGGCTTATGAAAGGCATGTTCTGCTTGACCAGCCTCATCTCTTTCTATGACAAGGTGAACTGCTTAGCGGATGAGGGAAAGGCTGTGGATGTTGTGTACTTAGACTTTAGCAAAGCCTGTGAAACCATATCCCACAGCATTCTTCTGCAGAAGCTGGCAGATCATGGATTAGACTGGCATACTCTTTGCTGGCTAAAGAACTGTCTGGATGGCTGGGTCCAAATAGTTGTGGTGAATGGATTCAAATTGAGTTTGCAGCCAGTCACAAGTGGTGTTCTCCAAAGCTCAGTATTGGGGCCAGTTCTGTTTAATCTCTTTAATCTGGATGAGGGGACTGAGCGCACCCTCAGTAAGTTTGCAGTTGACACCGAGCTGAATGAGAGTGTTGATCTGCTGGAGAGTAGGAAGGCCATACAGAGGAATCTGGCCTGCCTGGATCATTAGGCTGAAGCAGTTTTATGAGGTTCAACAAGGCCAATTGTTGGGTCCTATACTTGGGTCACAACAACCCTAGGCAGTGCTACAGGCTTGGCAAAGACTGGCTGGAAAGCTGCCTGGCAGAAAAGAACTTAGTGGGTATTGGTGGACAGCAGGCTGCACATGAGCCAGCAGTGTGCTGAGGTGCCCAAGAAGGCCAACAGCATTCTGGCTTCTCTAGGAATAGTGTCACCACCAAGACTAGGCAAGTGATTGTCACCCTGTACTCAGTGCTTTCAAGACACCACCTTGAATAGTCTGCTCAGTTTTGGGTGCCTCTCTGCAAGAAAGACATTGAGGTACTGGAGAGAGTTCAGAGAAGGGCAATGAAGCTGGTGAAGGGTCTGGAGCACAAGTCTTATGAGGAGCATCTGAGGGAGCTGGGTTTGTTTAGCCTGGAGAAAAGAGACTGAGAGGAAACCTTATTGCTGTCTACAACTATCTGACAGGAGGTTGTAGCGTGGAGGGTGTTGGTCTCTTTTCCCAAGTAGGAAGCAATAGGACAAGAGGAAATGGCCTCAAGTTGTGTCAGGGGAGGTTTAGATTGGATATTAGGAAAAAAATTCTTTATGGAAAGTGTTGTCAGTCACTGGAACAGGCTGACCAGGGAAGTGGTGGAGTCACCATCCCTGGAGGTGTTTAAAAGACGTGTAGATGAGCTTCTTAGGGACACAGTTTAGTGCCAGAGTTAGGTTATGGTAGACTTGATGATCTTGAGGGTCTCTTTCAACCAAAATGTTTCTATGATATGCTCAGCTGTGTATTTTACAGTCTCAAAGAGTTTTGAAATGGGCAGATAATCCATTTTTTTTGTCTTACATTATTACCTGTAATTCTTCCAACTCTTTTTGTTTAAGTTACTATTCAGGGTTCTCTTGAATTCCCTTTTGGACTGAATTATTATTTTTCACCATTAGCATATTGCCAAGATCTCCCTACCTGACTTAAGGAATCCTCACGTAGTGCAAAGTTTCTCCTGTTTGGTGCATGGTCTTACTTTCCTATACTGTTGTAGAATACCTTGAAGGTGATGCATTATTCTCCGTCTGATTGGCTTTGAAACCAAAGACAAAAAAATACAAGGTCTCTGGATTCAGAAATGACTTAATTGAAGTCTTGGAGAGCATAAATGCTGCACCACAAAGCCTACATGGCTGCTTGTAAGATAGACATTGATTAATATACTAACTCTTGGAATGGTTGTATTGACATAACTGGCTTCTGGTAGTGGATAACTAAACTCACTGATGGCAAAGGCATTTTTAATCCTGGAGCTCTGAGACATGTGCAACAGCAGATACACCTAGTTCTAGGCTGATAAACTTTTACGTTTCCTTGGTGGATTGGATTCCTTGGTGGATTACTAAAGATATTTTTTTCCAGAGGGTTAAAAAAGGTGAATATTCATTTTTAAGTAGCTTGGGATGTGATGGTTGATTTTCCTTTATGTACTAGAAGCCTCAAGTGTCTGTTTGACTTGTAGAGTGAGGTCTAGAAACATTTTCCATAATATACTAGTTGAAAACAGTTTATTCCAAAATTATCAATTCCCATCAGAAGAGTTTAAAGCAGCGCGTCTGTCTACAAGACATATATCATAATCGGAAAAAGAACACAAAAGATAAAATGAAATAAAATACAAAACCTTCTGATCTCCACTTTTCTTTCATTTGATGAGTATTTTAAGTGAGGTTTTTTTTCTGGTTGTGTCTCTTTGTTTTTTTTCCTTATCTGTGAAAAGCTTCATACTTCTGCTGTGAATGTAAAATCCATGTAAATGAGGAAAAAAAATAAATAGTCTTTTTAAAATAAAATAGCTGGGTTTTATTTGTTGATTTTTTTTTCCCTTCATAAGGAATCAAAAGATGAACAATGGAAACGAGCTATGGATTATTTAAATGTTGTAAATGAACTCAATTACATGACGCAGATTGTTATCATGCTTTATGAGGATCCAAACAAGGTATTTAAAATGGATAAATATCTTCAGAAACAACTAATACTAAGCTATGTATTAATGCATAAACCTATTCAATCACTTTCCTTCAGGAACTTTCTTCGGAAGAACGTTTTCATGTAGAACTGCACTTCAGTCCAGGAGCCAAAGGCTGTGAGGAAGATAAAAATTTACCAGCTGGATATGGATACAGACCTGCTTCCAGAGAGGTAAGGGTTACACCTTTCCTTTCCACTGGGAAATTGTTAGGGAAACAGTACAAATATTTGTATTTTGGTAGAAAAATATCTGGTAAAATATAGGCAGTCCCAATGTATTATTCCATTTTTAATGGACACTAACATAATGGACACAGATAATTTGGACTTCTATGGCTTTGCCAGAATTTTTCCTAGAAATATGAAATACTGATTGTAAGAAAAGTTATATCAACATCAGTGTCACATCAATGATGTTCTGGCAACTGAAATAATTATTTATGAAAGTAAGGTAGTTTGGCAAGTTTATGTATGGGCAGGTCCGTGGAGTTACCGTCTGCTTTTTGAGAAATAAATGAAAGCAAAGCTTGGCTGGAATTTATTGACTTGTGGGGCCAGGATTTTATTACTATGTCAACAGAAAATTGGAGAAGATACATTGGCTGAACAATATGGTTAGTTAGGGTTACACTAGCATATGCAATGGCTGGTTAGAAGCAAATACACAGACATTATTCAAGTAAAGCAATTTGTTCAACAAGATGTGATTTACATCTTGTATTTTTAAAATTGGCTTGCTTTATGTTTGCGCTGAAGAGTTATTGAGCAGCCGCCTCTGTCTACATGTTGTAAGGTATGAAGCTATTGAAAATGAATTATGTATTGTTTGTAGAATGAAGGCTCAAAGAAAACATCTCATAGAAATGATAGTGATGAGGAGACACATGCTCCTAAAAGAGATGAAACGGATCGGTCAGTAGTGATGTTCAAGCCAATGGTATCAGACCCAATTCATATACACAGAAAGTCACCCCTTCCAAGATCCAGGAAGATTGGTTCTGTTGAAGTAAGTGTTTATGTTCCAGATAATGTCTTTCAAATAAATTAATTTTTGTTTACTTAAAATAATAATTCTGCTTTTGATTAAACAGAATCAGTATGATGTTATATCTCACAAAGGATAGTTCTTATTCTATGGGAAATATTCTATGTCAGTAATTTGTCTGAAGGATTTATTTTTCATTAATTATTATTTTGCAATAAGACTTATTTCCTTTTTTCTTTCTAAGCCATTTTAGAAAAGCTGATATTTGAAAATGAAGACTTTTTCAGTCTAAACCTACATCTTCAAACTAACATACATTGCTTTCATATTCATCCTTACAAGAGAGCTGCTATTGGGAAATAAGCAAACCTTCAAAGTGACCATGCAGAGAGGGAATGGAGGGATTGGGGGTAGTAGGGGAGGTGCAGGAGGTGAGAGATGTCTTCTGCTGTATTTGCTTTCATGTGGGGTGAAAGTGACTCCATTTATCAAGCATTTGAAGGTAAGAGAATAAGCTGGAAGCTTTTTTTTTCACTGGATGGGGTTTATGATACATTAATTCTTTAGATAACATCTTGAACAGTCCAGTCTCCTGTCTTGAAGGCCATGACATCTAGATGTGCTTCACAGTTACGGTTTTAATGTCACAGAGGTGGGGGGATGCACAGCAGTATCATTGATACCATTTGTATGGTTATCTGGCAAAGGTTCAGATGGGGCATAGTGGCACTTCTGTGATATTAATGCCAGAAGCAGACTAACAGCTTCTTAATGCCTCATTTTCAGTTGCTTAAAACCATCAGAAATGAAGATTCACACCAAAAGCTTTTCCTTTTATGTTTGTCTTTGGAATGGGCTGTTTGTATGTAAAGAAAGTATACAGATTTACAAGTAACTTGATTATTGGTAGTGTGGAGAGAAAAAGATGCATGGTTCCCTTCTGTAAGGATATCTGTATAACTTCACATTACTTCCATAAATTAACAGACATAATAAATGTGAATATCTTACATTTTCTATTTCTAAGTTTTCTCATAAACAAATGCTCACAACAATAATATTTTGGATTTTTAAAAGCTGTTTTCACTATGATCATGCAAACTCCCCTCCTAGTTATGAGTTCACATACACACAACTTAATAGCCTATTACTTCAAACTTTTAAGCATTTTCATTTTCATAAATGATGTAAAAGTTACTTTCAAATGGTATCACTAACATAAATTGCTAAATTTTGGCTTTGCAGACGATATATATTCAGATGGAATGTGTTTCAGCATTCAGTGCTTGTTTATTTGCTGGAAGAAAACAGCAGATTTAAAGAAAACATTACTATGAATTTTTTTTTTTTTTTAAGTAAAATTGGAAGTTTCATCTGGCCTACTGAAATCTGCAAAGCCAGTATTTGGAATATTTAAACCAAATGGTGTTTTGTAATGTTTAAAAAAAGTAATTGCAATATAAACTGCAACTGCCTTGAACATTTTTTTTTCCCCTATAAGGCAATTCTCTCTTCACTTACATCCATTAATTTGAAAGGAAACTGTCAGGTGTGAGATTATGTGGAAGTTTTGATCTGGGGTATAGTCAGCAATATTTACAGAAGGCTTGCAACTGTGATTGAGTCATGAAAATTAAAAAAAAAATATAGTTCTAACAGTAAAACAAGTTGGCATTGGAAATAAATTTCTGTATTCTAAACATGTTGATCGCTAATGATACGTAATGATGTAGGACGTGGAGTACTCTTACCATGACACTGTCCTCCTCCCTTGGTGTCTTAATAGGTATGCAGCATCAGATAATTTTTAGGGCTTTTTTAAGGTTGGAAAACTACTACCTGTTGGGTTGGTGCCACTACCAGTGATCAGCTGTAAAGTCTCAAAGGCAATTCTAAAAACGAGAATCTTTTAGAAAAGGTTATAGACTAGAAATGAAAACTCTTATGTAATAAATAGGAAAGTTTAATGTACTTAGAGAGGATGTATGTCAAGGATAACAGATGTTCTGTTTCCAGCATATGGGAAATTCTTAAAATTATGAATCAATTATTGATAACAACTACTCTTCTCTCATATCTAATAATTAGTCTAGCAGAAATTTTATTAAAGTGTTCTATTGAAAGAGATAATTGGATGAAAAGATGTAAGTAGAACTGATAACTTCCTAATATTGTAATATCACTCTTCCCTATTCACTGTTTAATAGTTTTAAAAGCAGTATATAAAAGGGTGCAAGGAGATTGTGGGATTTTTTGTGGTTTTTTTTTTTTTGTGTGTGGGGGGGGGGGTTTTGTTTGTTTGGGGTTTTTGTTTTTTTTTGTTTTTTTGGGTTTTTTCGTTGATTTTTTTTTTCTTTTCTGTTAATTTGGCTCTGTTGAATCTAACTTTGCATGCTTTGCTGTTTTTTGCCCCCTTTCTCACTTCCAGGAAGAGAGCCCCCTGAGTGTGTCTAGCCCAGAGTGTATTGGTACCTGGCTGCATTACACCAGTGGTGTGGGTACTGGGCGTCGAAGACGCAGATCAGGGGAACAAATCACTTCTTCCCCTGTCTCCCCTAAATCATTGGCTTTCACATCCAGTATTTTTGGCTCATGGCAACAGGTTTTTAAACTTTACTTCATTAAACATTATTATGCATTCCAAGCAACAACCAACTGTCTTTAAGGACATCTAATCCCTTGTTATGGATTATGTTTGAAGCAAATTCTTCCACTTCTTAAAATGACTTCCCGAGAATGTTTGGGGGAAAAAGAGCAACTGCATGTTTTTCCATTGAATGTGTTACACCTTTTACTAAGAATTTGGTTTGTTTATAGGAATTGCAAATGTTACCAAAGTAAAAAAGACTTAGTTTGCTGCCTAATGAAAGAGATTACTGCTTTGGTTTAGTTGTCCTTTAAGACTTTAAAACCAGCATCGCTTAAAGTGGTGGTAGGTAAATTGAAAAACATTTTTTTTAATAATTGCAACCAATACCATTTAAAATAATTTATTTGATAGTTCATCTTGCTATTCAAAACTTGTTTTGCATATATCATATTTTCAGTGGCCTGGTATTAACTATTGCAGGGAACAAACTCTAGCACTAATAATTCTTGCCTTCTGTATCTGGAGGTATCTGAAACTCCCAACACAGTACATCATCCATTGACTTGTATGACATTTTGAAGCCTTCTAAATGTTGGTAGGGGAAAGGCAGGAAAAAAGAAGTGGTAAATTTTTTTGAAGTACCAGTGAAGATTGTTTTTTATGTTGAGGTATTGTTTACATGTATGACAATGGATGGTGTTCTGTTAACCATTTCTTTGAAAATTTTCATAATTTCTTTTTATTGTGGAAAATTCTAAAATTATTTACATAGGAAAAGTTTATATCAGTAAAGGCTGTGAGCATCTGAAGATTATTCTGATTGAGCCCATGCATGGATCAGTGATTGTATGGTGTCCTCAATAGCTTGTCTGTCTTTCCTTCCCTCCCCTCCTTTTTTCAATACAGGCGCAGTTTAGGAGAGTGCATTTGGTAAAATGAAATAAAATGTCTCAAATGTCTGTTCTCATATCTGTCTTGTTCTGTGTCCTTTCTCATTCTGAATGCTTGCTTTGCACCACTTCATTGCAAGGAACTCATATGTGAAGTGGACTCCCTTCAGAAGGGGAATATTGCATGATCTTTCATGTTTCTTTACCTATTTTTACTAACACTTACCATACAGCTTATTAACACTTGTCTGTCTGAAACAGGCTGCTGTATCAAGTTAAATGGCCATTTCATGCTGCTGTTCTACTTGCCCTTATTCTTCTGTTTTTTATATCCAGGTCCTATCAGAAAGCAATAGTAACTTACGAACACCGAGAACTATTCTGGAACAAAAGCAGAGTGGTCTAGGTATGTGCCTACAATTGAAATTTTGCTTGATGTTAGCAGCTTTTCACCTGCCCGTTGTTCTGTACAGTTGTACATTCTTTGAATAGCTTTTTTGTTTACAGGACCCAATAGTACTTGTTCTCAGTAATACATTCTGAGTGTCTGCCTATGAACCGAACAATTTTTCTGCAGCAAAAGTTTTAAAATAAATTATAACTGAAAAGAGCAAATTGTTTGAGACTGTTCACATTATTAACTCTATACTGCTCACAACAGGTACACAGGATTATTTTTAACATAAAGTAGATTTTTAGGATAACGTAGCTCATGACTGTGTTTTGGGGTTTTGCAAAATTTTTGATTGAAATGGCCTGCACTGGAAACTGTTAAAACACTTTTCTTGAAAATTAGCATTTCCTACTGTTGGCTTTTGATGGAATTGAAGGTGTTTTGCTGCAAGGAGGTGGATGGGTAATGAACCTCAAGTTTCTTGATAATATCAGGGGTTTTGCACACATTCCCTCTCCTAAAATCAATTTCTTCCTTTCAACATTAGAATGAGTCATGCTATAATTCAATGAGTTGTTTCAAATTATTTTAATACAAGTGGGCCTTCTCTGTTGTTTCTTTGAAACAGGCATCCATATGACTGATATGCAAACATATGAAATCTTTCACTACTGTAAATCAATATTGCATTTTATTCTGTGTGTCTTTCCATGGGAAAAATGAGGAAAATGCATAAGCTATATGCATAAACTCAGAAGTAGCTTTTCCTTTCTTCGTAAAGTCTGTATTTTTTAAATGCTCTAATCTTTTTGTGGTACTTTTCTCCCTATTATTTTTTTCCTTAGTAAAATGCATACATCAGGTGCTCTTGTTTATCAAAGTCATGGTTTTTATTGTGTGTTTGCTAAAGTTAAACAACTTTTATTTTGCCAATGTGCCACACAATATGGCTTGTGGAACTTGATGTATTTCTGTGCATAGATTAAGATATTACATTCGTTATGAAAGGCTTTTGCCACAGACCAGGCATCTGTTTATTTTGGCTGTGATTGGTCACATGTGCTAGTAATGTTTCCCCTCACTGGGTCATTGAAAGTAATGAAAGGAAGTATCACTGGATGGATAGCTGGTTTTCAAAAAAAATCTGCTACTACTTATCTAAAATGTAAAAGATAAGTTCTGAGTGAAAAGCCACTTCTCCTTTCAACTAGGAGTAAAAACTAAAGGAAAAAAAAATGCAGCTTTTTTTCCATTTTGTTCATTGTTGTATGTAAATTTCATTTGTGGTTGATGATTTTAAAAATTATTTTTATATTTCTGTCTGTGGCTTCAAGTGATTTGTTAAAACTCCCATCCTAGTAGCAGGAATGTATGAGTTGTAACAAAAGTACTCTTACTTGCACAGAGATATAGAAAAGTCTTCTCAGGAACGGAATTCAAGATAAACTTGGTGGAACTTTTAGGTATTTTCAGTTTGTAACATTGTCAATAATGGTAGCTGAAATATGCATACAGTATTTCTGATTTGGTTAACTTCCTTTGGTCTTAAAAGGGAAGTATTTCCAGATTAAGACTGTGGAAATGCATGGATACTTCATTGCAGCTTGTCATCTCAAAGGTTGATTTGGATGAAAGCAATGAGCAGTATTCTTCCAGTTTGTATTCATTGCAGAACTGCAGGTTTTAAAACACACAACTTTCACGTCATCATCATCATCATCATCTTGGTTTTGTTTTGTTGTGTTGGTTATGTTTACATTGATGCTAACTGGTAACTTTTCTTTACCAAAAGTGAAAACAGGACAAGAACTCACTTTGTTAAAGCCAGTCCTCTCTTTGCACATATAGCAGAGGGTGCTGTGTCATGAGTAGAAGCACAATAAATTATGATAGTTTCAGCCTACAAGTACTACTCTGACATTACAAGCATATTGTGAACCTGTCCAAGGCACTGCCAAAAGCTGCCTTTTGTGTGGTAAGAGCCATGTGCTTGCATGCTGCATGCATCCCTAATGTGAATGGACGAACACCTGGTTGTTGTATGTATTTTCTCTAAATCCCATCAGGGTCTCACTGTGCGGGCCTGTTTAGCACCTCAGTGCTCGGGGGTTCTTCAAGTGCACCTAACCTACAGGATTATGCTCGTACTCATCGTAAAAAGCTGACTTCTTCTGGCTTCATAGATGGTATGTGCACACTATCGCACATGCACGCACAAACCCATGTGCCACATTAAACTTCTAAAGATAAATCCTAGGTTACTGATTTTAATGGAATCCTAGAATCCTTTGCCTTAGTATTAATACTATGAGTTTCTGTTACTTCTTTATTGCCCATAGTTTGCTTATGTTTAACTGAATAGCCTAGTTAATTCTTGTTTCTATCTTGAATTGAACACTAGGTCACAGACTTGTAATACTTGCCAGGGGATTTCAGCAAGTGCATCTTTTAAGTAAACTAAAATTTTGGGTTTTAAATTCTCATTTTAAACTTCAGGTTTTATCATTATTTATCAATCTTGAGATTAAATAAATAACTGGGAGCATATACAAGGAATGAAAGAAATTATAAACTAATAACTTAAATACTGATGGTGAAAATTTTAGGATTCCTGACCTTTTTTTGGTGGGGTTTAGATTACAAAGGAGCAGGAGATTTTCAGTTTTGGATAATCTGGGGTAGAGAAGAAACTTTCTCACTAGATTTCAGAATGTAAAGATGCCAAAGCACACCTTTATAACTCTGTTGTGAAACAGTATTCATGCTGTTTTTCTCTCAATTCATTACTCAGTGTTCAACTCTAACCTGATATAACTTTGTATGCCAGAATCACCAGCTTATTCTGCTTGTTTTCATATACTTCATCACACATCTTGTAGTTACCAACAATCCAAATTTTCTTCTTTTTAACCTCTATTTGGATTTTAGCCATTTTCCTTGGTGCCTTCTGCATGCCACTCAGTTCTAATACTTTCTCATCTTTTCTTTTTTTCTTCTTACTTTCCTTTTTAAAAATGTCCCTCTTTTGGTAGCTGTTACAAATTTCAGGTACCTGTTTTTCTCTTTCTCAGACACCACACGTGGTTCTGCTGTTAAAAGGTTTTCTATCTCATTTGCTCGACACCCAACCAATGGTACGTTTTGCTTTTATTTTAAAAACAAAAACAAAAACAAAAGGTTCCTTGCTTCATCCCTTTTATTTTTATTGCAAATATGGAGTGTACAGTATCATCCAGCCGTCTGTCGTTCCTAACTTCAAGCACAACTCCAAATATATTTGTAATCATTAGATATCCTAAATCCCTTCTGTACCATTCATTAGGATAAATACAACATCAAAAATCATTCCTTAGAAAAATCCTTGAAAAAATTGAAGTGCTACTGTTAATTATGATCTCTGTAATCAAATATTCTCCCCAATTTCTTGTGTGATCAGACTATAAGGTACAAGATAAAAATAGAATTAAATCTGATCTTTATTGGGCATGCACTTCTTAATAGCTGCTGCTGCTTCTTTGTCTTTCTTCTGCTGAGCTGTTTCCCTGAGCCTCCTGATTCTAAAATAAATCACTGAATTGACAACTGGAATTTATTACTATCGTCTTGAAGTGATGCTAAATTAAAAAACTAAAGCAGAAGCTTTGGTTCTATTCCTGCGAAATTGCTATATTTGTCATCGGACAAAAATTTATTTTACCTTATCATACTTCTCTGTTCATCAGATGTGCAAATTACTTAAATATTGCACTAAAAACACAGCAAGAGAGCTGCCTGTTGCTTACATTGACCTCTTGACCTTCAAGAGTGAGAGTTAACTTGTCTCCAGTCTACCATAGTTACAAAAAAATTCTGGTTTAACACACAGGACAGAGGTATGTCTTTCTCTTCCTCAGCAAAATTTTTCATGCCTACCTACCTAACTTGACTAAATAAGCCCAAAATATATCCTGTTCATGAAAACCAGACTCAGTCTTCAGCATCCACTGGATCTTAATGTAGCTTTTCCAGATTTCTTAATTGCAGTTTTAAAATGTGCATGAGTGTTGGCTGATAGTGATATTATTGAAACTGCAGTGGAAATCATCAGCATTTTCATGTTAGATTCAAAATGTATTTGCTTAGAAACAAGAATTTTTTAAAAAACTGAGATTTTGTTTGGCTTTGGTGAGAAGCAAAGTAGTCCTTTATTATATTTATTTGGGATCAATAGTGACTTTTTGCACTGCAGTTATTTCTGAAGGGAAACTGAAGGGAGGCTGAATTAATACCATTAAGACTATGTTTGATCTAAAAGGCCAACTTAGGTGTCCTATTTCAAATAGGGAAGTTAAGAGTCCAATTTTCTGTCTTTAGGCTCAAAACAAATAATATTTCCAAAACGTACAAGGTCAGAAAATCAGAACTGCATTTGAGTCTCAGTGTCTAATAATATGATTATTTTCTGTTCCCTTTAGCACTATCTTTTTGTGACTTCATTCTTTAAAAAGGGATCTAAATTGCTTTTAATGAATGCATTGATTGTTCTGATTAATTTAATAGAGCAGTTTTACAACATATCTTGAACAAGATTATGCATGCTGTATGAGCTCCTATGAAACCTAAGTATATTGCAGGTTTCCAAGGGTTCTCTACTAACATAAGAACATATTGATGTTGTTTTGTCTGTCCTCTGGACTATCATTGTGATTCTCCTTTTCCCTTTCACTCTGTTTTTTCTTATTTTTATGTTATTATCACACCCTCTTAACTCATTTCAGACTACCCCCCCATCTTTAGTTCAAGGAACATGGTGAAACAACTATCTTCTGGCAGTGCTTTACCTTATTTTCTGGGCCTCTGTGCAGAACACCTCTTTAGGTGCTGGTCCATTTCCTCTGTGGAATTTCTAGGCTCCAGTGGTATGTCTCTATAGTTTTAAATGTAAGACAGCAGGGTGGCTTTTTGAGATTCTGCGTTAACCCTTTCATTGTCTTGCCTTTTGATGGGGACAGCGCTTTAAGAATAAATATAGCCAAAGCTCAAAGGCTGCTAGTTTACTGGAAAGTGCTTTTTAAAAGGGATACTGTCAGGCTTTTCATCATTAAAATTCATATTTATTTCTCAGAACATCATAAAATATTTATTATAAAATATTCAAATAAAACACTGTAGATAAATTTCCAGGGTATCTTTTAAGTCATATCCCTTAGATGCAAAGATACTACAACAAGATGCTGGGATATGGCTATCTGGTAGCAGAACTGTCAAAACTGAACAAAAACCTATAGAGGGGGAATTCCTGAAAGAAGAAAGCTTTTTTTGTTTTCTTTTTTAAGAGGGCATGGGTGTATTTTTAAGTTCCTTTCTGGTTTTCTGTAACACTGCACTATAACATTAATAGTTACTAAAAAGTTAACCTGACATTGTCCCACTATGTCCTTTGCATCATAAAAAAAAAAATCTCATCCAAATGATAGTGACTTTTCTGTCAGAGTAAAAAGAAAATTCTTGTATTTTACTGTAATGCAAAGAAAGGGTTTGCGCTTTGCATGCATGCATAGTTATTTAGGATATTAAAGTGTTTGCCAAACATCTTAGTGCTTACACTGAAGCTTAGATACTGCTGCTATAGGAAAACAGAAATTAAATATGTAGTGGTGTTTCTTTTGTACATGAAAACAAGTTCCTATGAATTGCAACATTTTATTTGTAATATAAGTGAAGCTGACATAAGTACACTTCAGTTGATTGTATATTTGAAGTCACTGTCCCTCAAATTTGGGGACAAGGTGGACAAGGTGGCCATTGGGAATGAAATTTTGTTGAGTTACTTCTCTATGCAAAGCACTAAATGGGGAGTGAATGGGGAACACTGGATATCATAGAAATATTGATACTTATTATTTTAGGGCATGGAACATTCACAGTCATAATGCTGTCTCTAATATATGTGCCTTGAACTGAAATTCTAAACATTATTTCATTCACTATTGTTTCTTCATTTAAATAACTTAAAAGAGATGTACCAACTGTAAATTTACAATATTGAATTGCAAAGTTGTAATGTTACAGCTGTATGTTGAAAACACTAATGGGCATATTTTCCTCTTCTGAAACGCAGTTGGATGGAGAGCTGTGCATTGAGTTATCAAACTTGCATCACTTTAGACAACTGCTTTTTTTTTTTCAATATTTTAAAATGTTTTTTAGTATGTTAGTAATATGGATATGCATGGTTGGTATATCATCAATACTAATGTAGAAAAGCAAAGTTCAATAAATTTTTAGATTTTGGGTTGCTATAATACCTGCTCTAATATATGAAAATTCTAGTCTTTTGAGCACTCTTTTTAAATGCATAAAGGTAGGTGTAAATCTGTGTTACAAAGTTAAAACATGTAACCTCAAGGTACAAAAGTGCTAACAGTGGTTTTCCTTTTATATTGAAGGGAACAGTTTGTTTTCACAGAATACTGAAGATGATAGAACGTGAATTCTGCAAATTTTAGCATTTTATCTCATCTGCTAGCAGTTCACAATATAGCTATCCTATATTACTTGTATGACTGCGTTACCTGGTTAGTGTTGTGCCAGGTATGAGAATGGGTAGAGAAATTCTACCATTTCCTGACTATTTTTTTTTTCGTAATGTACTAAGTTTGTCTTAGAGGAAAGTTATCTTCCGTGAACTGCTTTGGGAGTAGAGCACACCTGTAATATTTGAAGACCACCTTATGTGTACACAGGATTTGTATCCCATGGTATATGACATGGTACCTTAAGTACACTCTGGAAATCGGCACATCTTGTTTCAAGTCGTATAGTATTTAATGTCCATGATTTCAAGAGTACTGCGTCTGCATGTGCTGGTTTAAAATAAGTACTTATTATTGTGCATTAATATTTGCCCAATAGCTCAAAACCTGGCTTATGTTTGGAAATCTCTCTTTTTTTATTATTATTTTTTTACAGGTTTTGAACTATATTCCATGGTGCCTTCTATTTGCCCTTTGGAAACTCTGCACAACTCTTTGTCTCTGAAGCAGGTGGATGAATTCCTTGCCTCAGTTGCTGCTCCATCAAGGGAAAGTCTACAGGAAACATGTACTGATTTTAGTTTGTAATTATGCTCATTTTTAATTGTTAAATTAAATAAGTAAACTAAGAATACTGCTTTAAAAATGAAATATGTACATTAACTGTAATTTTAGTTTTTGCAGTACGGACACTGTCATAATTCACTGAAGTAATGTCTGTGACTGGGATTGTAAATTAAGGATTTAATGAAATCGTAATTTGTTTATTTCCTCACGTTACCTCTCTCTGCTGTCCACACTCTTAGCTGAATCACAAGGAATGCTTTTTATTGAGCATGCAGTATTTCCAGCTTTATACTATACTTTTGTACTGGCAGTAACCTCAGCAGTTTTGCCTTGCACAAGCCTTCTGTATCTTAAAACTGTGTTATTTCCTGTTCCTTTCAATATTACTGTATTACTTGGAGTTTCACCTGTGGATTGCCTTACATAGTTTTCTCATAGTTTGTGCTGCATGTTTGATGTTTAAGTGATCCTGAAATGAAATACAAACTGAGTTCTATCCCTGTGCATGTGTCTGGGAAGATGACTCCCCATTGTGATTCTGCTGCTGTGTATTTTGAAATGGTTTCAGTTAGGTCAGATTACCACATATTGAGTTGCTTGTAATTAATGTGTCAGGTGATTGAAACCTTATCTTCTTGAAGAAATGTCTAAAGACTCATACTTTAATCAGAAAATTTGTACTGATACAAAGGTTACATAGGTGCTAGGATTTTTCCTTTTTTTTTTTCTGTTATTTTAGTTTATAGAGTTTAGCAGCTAACTTGATATAGTAGGTATCCTGTATCTGAGAAGGAACATAAGGAATTTAAGAAAACTGATACTATTTTAAAAGAACTCAGCGAGGCTTACAGGTGTTTTGAAGATCTCAGCGATTTAAAATGCTTTGTTACACTGATTTGGAAGTTTGCGTCTCTTAAAAAACAATTCAGAATTTAGAGTACACAAGATTAAAAAATATTTTTTAAAACCTGTCATACTGGTGGTCTGGTTGTCGACTTTTAAAAAGCAGTGGTTGGAAATCAGACCTGATAGAAATGAGGCTATAGGTGCTTTGTTTTTCTGCTTTCTTATAACATTTGAAAATTGTCTAGGGAATAATCTACTGTGTGCACTTTTTATAGGCATTTTAGCCTAAATGCCTATTCTAGTGCAATTTTCATAACCTCTGAGAAGTAGCACCAATGCTTTTGCCAGTCTTCTGGCAAGGAAGCTGTTACTGAAATTCAGCTTAGCTGCATTAGCAACATGAAGTTATCAATGTCACTTTCTGTGGTAAAATGGAGATTTTTAGATTTGTCTTTCATGCTTTAAAGTTTTTCCATTAGAGTCAAAAATCAATAGCTGAGTTGCAGGTTGTATAACTGAGGCATCTACATTACTGGACAGATACATGGTTTTGTGGGTAGTATTTCTGACATTTTGCTCAGGTGAGAGTATTTTTATTATTAATGATGTGTACATTTTCCTTTTTTCCCCATTTCAGCTTCTCCAACATACATGATACCACTATCAGGAAGAAAAATTGCTTTAAATACATATACCCCTGCAAAAATTCAACCAACGCCACTTGAAACTTTGCCTGAAAGGCTAGCAATAGAGAAACCAACCTCATGTAAGTAACTTGTGCCAGTGGCAGAACAGCTAACTTAAGTATGTTATTTCCAGCAGTAGGATTCTTTCTTGTATGTTAGGTGATCAATACAAGCTGCGGGATGACACGATTGAGAGCAGCCCTGTGCAAAAAGACTTCAGAGTACTGATGGATGAAAGACTGGACATGAGCTGGCAGTGTGCACTTGCAGCCCAGAAAGCAATCGTATCTTGGGCTGCATCAAAAGCAGCATGGCCAGCAGGTAGAGGGAGGTGATTCTGCCCCTCTGCTCTGCTCTGGTGAGACCCCACCTGGAGTTCTGCATCCAGCTCTGGAGCCCTCAGCACAGGAAAGACAAGGACCTGTTGGAGAGGGTCCAGAGGAGGCCACAGAAATTATCAGAGGGCTGGAACACCTCTCCTATGATGACAAGTTGAGGGAGCTGGGGTTGATCAGCCTGGAGAAGGAAGGCTCTGGGGAGACCTTATTGTGACCTGTCAGTACTGAAAAGGGGCCTATAAGAAACATGGGGACAGACTTTTTAGCAGGGCCTGTTGTGACAGGACAAGGGATAATGGTTTTCAACTAACAGAGAGTTGATTCAGACTAGATACAAGGAATAAATTTTTTTACAGTGAGGGTGGTGAAACACTGGAACAGTTGCCCAGAGAGGTGGTAGATGCCCCATCGCTGGAAACATTCAAGGCCACACTGGATAGGGCTCCGAGCAACTTGATATAGTGGAAGATGTCCCTGCTCATTGCAGAGGGGTTGGACTAGATGACCTTTAAGGTCCCTTCCAATCCAAACTATTCTATGATTCTGTGATAATTTCTCAGTCAGCTAATACTTAACTTTCCCTTTCTATATACCCAGGTCAACAAGAACTGAACAGCATTGCACAAATAGTTTTAGCAGTAAAACTGTGTTAATAGTTACTTTCTCTTATCTTCTGACGTATCTGAAAGAATTTCTATAGCCTGAAAATTCATGGGGTTTTGTATTGTTTTCAAGTATAGCAGTATTTCCAGCTATCTCCAAGTAAGACAAGCAAAGGAAGTTTATTTATTTAAATGGCAGAATTTCTAAGATCTTTTCTGAACATTTGTGATAGACTTCTGTGATCAGGTTCTGACTAAAGCTGCCAATAATATGATGATGCATTTGCTCATTAGTATATTCAGTTTGAACTGTTGGCCAGCTATGCTGTTTGCTTTTGGATGGTTGTGCTGTTTAGAGGGACTCTAGAACAAAATCACATTGCATTTCTGGTTTCGTTAGATACAGTGTGGCTTTGTGTGTATTTCTGTGCTAGGTAATGTGTTTTTCTTGGTTTTGATGCTTTTTAGCTTGGATATTCTTAAGTGTAAAACCTAATACTTTCTCTTTCTTTATTTGTACAGCTACTACTGGATCTTCTGTTTATGCATCTAATGTTAAGTTGTCTCTTGGAGAGTCCTCACTAGATGTAGAACTCAGTGATGAAACTCTTCCTGACAAGAAATGAAGTTGATCAGACAAAACTGGAGGCAACTTCTTAAACATTTGTTTGGCATTCATTCAACTAAATTACTGAGTTTTCAAAAGCCGTTTATGTCTGCAGTTCATAATGCACTTAAGAATCTTTAGTTTATACGTGTAGTGTGCACGCTACATATTTAGGTCAAATGTCTTTCCTCATTTTCTAAAACATTTCAGGAAATACATTTATTTATCAGTTTCAGGAACTGCACTCCTTTAATGGAAAAGCTGCACATGAACCTTTACAGTGTCTTCAAATATTTACTATAAACTTGTACAAAAAGAAAACACCAATGCAGTGGTATGTGTTGCGGTGGCTCTGTTCATGTCACAGTAATGATGGCATTGTCTGTTGTCATTATAAACTTCTATTTTCTGGAGTTTACAGTTTCCTTGTGAATTTCTTCTGTGGGCTGAAATGTAACGCACATCTTGGCTAGAAGCTTTTTTAATTTAACTGCATTTCCAAAGAGATCTCTTTTTGCCTGGTTTTGAAGATAAGCAAATGATTTCTGCATTTGAATTATTTCATATATGCTGCAATAATTAGGCATGATGGAATGAGTTAATGTATTATCACTTTTGACTCTCCTTATTTTTACTGTGTGTTTACATCAGACTTGTGACATTCAAATGCACCTTCTCTTTTATTGTTTAGTATACATGCTTGCATATGGGTACCTGTTTATCATCCAGCAGATAAAATTGTCTTTTGTATGTTTTTATCCAAAACCTATTTCATTTATTTAAAAGACAGTTTTATTTGCTTCGCCATTATGCTTCTACAAAAAGGTGATATTAAAAATTGGGTTTTGTAAAAAGAGAAATGGTGACAGCTGGTCTGCTAGTAACTTTATCCTAAAAATTGTAAATATTCCATCTATGCTCTATTATCATCCCTTCGGAGTTGAGAGAAACTGTGGTCTACCAGAACTCAGTGCTTACTGTTCCAGAATACTCAGGATTCATTGTGGACTGGGGATTTTCATACATCTCTCTTTACAATTTAGGTGGTTGACAACTTTTATTAAAAACAATAAAAATTAAAAAATAAATTTAAAAAAAAAAAAGCTGTGAGGAGCATTAGTAAGTCAATAAACTTTGAGTTACTGCATCATGTAATCAGCCAGTCTCAGAGCAGTTCTTGTGATTCTTATCTGTGGCATGAAAAATTACTGTATTATTATAATCATCCCAAATATATGAAAATATTGTCTACCTCTGTAAGTTCAAGTGGCTAATTATTAATATTGGACTTCATAAATTACAAGTTAGGTAATTCCTTTCACATTTAAGTTGCAGAAGACATAGCTTCCAACTAATATTTTTAAGTGGGGCTCTTACTCATCTCCAGAGCCAGTGCAACTATAATTACATTCACTTTGCCACAGATCTATTTTCAGTGTTTACCACACATGAAATCGCTTCAGCAGACTAATTCTAAAAATGCTGGTTAAATACCAAAAATACAAAGGGTTTCACAGGTATATACTTAAAACATTTCATTTTCTGTAGTGTAATCGTGTTATTGTCAGTGTTGGTTCTTGTACACAACTGAATGTACACTTGTTTACTGTTTAAAAAAACCCAACTGTTAAAATTTAAGTATGCGTATCATTCCAGTCAACCAAAGCTGTGGCAGAATGTTTTTTATGTGTGCCTAAATAAAAACAAGGTCACTGGCAAATTTTCTTCATTTTGTTTTCTTTTAAGAACATATGTAAAGTGAATAGTTGACTCAGTAGTCTTGGTGGAAAAAAATTTACAAATAAGCCATTAATATACAAATAAGCCAAAATCTTGGTGGTGAAGGACATGACTTATGAGGCTTTATAATTGTATACTAAATTCACTTGTCAAAAAGATAGTCACACATTCTGCAGTGTTTCCTCAACAAGAATGGTAACATTAAAGACCACTGTGAGTGCTCTTCTATTTTCTATTAGTACCGTAGTGGTATGGCAGAATGTGGACTGTACTGAGCTCATATTTATGTATTTTTAGTCCAATTTCTTTATGCAATTTGACTTTCTCACATTAAATTTTTGCAACTGTACATCCTATTCCAATCAGATTTGACAAAGGTCAAAGAATAAGATCTTTATTCTGTTCAGTAAAAGGAACAAAAATCACCAACAAGGGAAAACAAGGTACTTGGGTGATGGACATTTTTTGCCAGATCAACAATTCTCCTAATACAATTGCAATATCTTTGTTTCCAGCAAAGCCTATTTTGTCTGGGTGCACATCTCACTAAATCTCCTATTTTAATACACCACTCCAAAGGAGAGAATAACTGCTCCTTTCATAAGATTAATATTATTTATTGTATACTGTGTGAGCTGACATATGCAGGAACAAATGTAAAACCACAGATGAAATGCAGGATAAGTTAATTTTCATTACCTCATGAACCAAGGGGTCTCTGAAGCAGCATCTGGGCAGAAGTACACAAGCAGGAATGCAGGCACTGCAGAGCTCAGTCACTTGAGCATGTTTACAGTCCTCACCAAACGTCCGTTATATATCCGTATATACTAATATAAATACTAAAACTCTTGTGAATCTGAGTATAAATCTACTTGGACCTCCTGTCTTATTTGTCTTCGGATTCTTTACAACTTTTTAATCCCTCTTTTGCTTGAGCGCTGGGAATATATTTAGACTTAAAGTATCCTTTCTAAAACCTCCATAAATTATTTTAAATTACTACACTGAGAAATATTTTGAACCATTTATGAATTTTAACTGTGTGTGGTCATGTCCCTCTCAACTGAAATATTCTTTCTCCCTTCCTTTCTTCTCTTCTCTCCCTCTCCTTTCCTCCCCCTCTCCTTCCCCTCTCTTCCCCCTCTCCTCTTCCTCTTCTCTCCCTCTCCTTCTCCTCCCCTCTCCCTCCCCTCTCTTCTCCCTCTCCTCTCCCTCTCCTATTCTATTCTATTCTATTCTATTCTATTCTATTCTATTCTATTCTATTCTATTCTATTCTATTCTATTCTATTCTATTCTATTCCTATTCCTATTCCTATTCCTATTCCTATTCTAAAATCCCATACATTTTGACCTCAACATATGCTATGCATTCAATCCACAAACAATAAGCTTAACCAAGGATCATAGAAGTACAGAATAATTCAGGCAGGAAAGGGTCTCAGGAGGTCACTAGTCCAAACCTGTTGCCCAGTTCTGCATCATCTGTGAGACCAGACCAGGTGACCTAGGACTTCTTCCAGTTTGGGCTTGAAAAACGTTGCAGGATAGAGACTGCACCACTTCTCTGAGCAACCTGGTCTGATCATGAACATGTCTTAATCACTACTCTTGCTTATTTAATAGATTTACATTTTTATGTTTATTAACTTGGGTTCACTTAACAGACCTAGACCAATGTTGGCAAGTACTTTTTGTTGCCTTCTCCTGTACATGTGAAGACTAAATCCATCATTTTGTCTAAGACTGGTCCAAAACTTCCCTTTCCCAGTAACTTCTAATTCTTACAGTGTAGAATAGACTGCATATTTTCGTGTTGATTGATTCTATTTATTGCTTTGAGATGGTCTAGTTGGTACTAACGTAACATCTGCAAAACACACAAAAGCACTACCTTTCTTACATTCTTTCTGTGCTTACCACCTCCATCTGGACACAAATTCAGCCCTTCTTAGGTAGCTGTAATTCCTACTGAAATCAGGTTAATTAGGCAAAAAGGTGAATTTGGCCCAATAAGAAAATCAAGGGATGTTTTTCACATGTACTAGAATTATTTTTTACTTGCTATATAAAAAATAAAAGTGAGATTTTATTACACACTGTAGGAAAGACATTTTGTCTACCTATTATGTAAATTTTCATTATAGTTTCTTTTAACTTAGCCAAATAGCCTTTTAAGGTATTTTTAAAAAATATTAAGCTTTTGGTTTTGGATGGCAAAATTTGCTAAATTGTATGGTGATGGATAATATTTTTTATCTTTTAATATAAAAATAGTCCAGTTTTAATTTTTCTTTTTCCTGTGTAAAAGTTATCATACTACTTCAGCCATACCCTGCTCAGAATTATTTTTCTCTCCCTCCACTCTCCCCCCAAATTTTGTATGTTATCCTTAATGTGATTATGCATTTCCAGCAAAATCCAGACTTTCAGAATAATGGCCACAATCCTTATCAAGGGAAAAGACTGAATATTTAATAAAAAATGTTTGTCTCATCAGGCTTTGGAATTAAATCCATATGCACAAGACCAACAAATTAAACAGACTGAGTGAATATTCTTTCAGTTGCTCAGATTTCAGTCATGGTGATTTAATAACTTCATTAATGCTTAACTCACCATATCTTTTTCCCATGTACAAACCTGAAATGTACAAAAGCAAGGAAAAAAAAGTATTTTGATAAAAGTTCTCTAAGGATAATAAATATGGAAGAACTAAAAAAAGAAAAGAAATTGAGGCCTTTTTCTGTGTGTTTTACCTTTAATATTATGAGGTTTTTTCTTGACTTATATTGTCATAATAATTGACTCATTGATGCAGGAACCTACTGATGAGCATAGCCATCATAAGATGTACAGTACTTCATGTTCTGGTCAGGGTGATGATGCAGACAGCATGGTCTGTAATGGTCTGTGTGTTTCTCTGTGTTGAGGCAGCACTAAAAAGTGTGAATCAGATACATTCTCTGTGTCCTGTACTAAATCTACTAAGGTAGTTCTTAAAAACACTTTTACGAACTTGCAAAACCAATGACTCTTAAGGGCTTGCATACCTAAAGACTGTAGTTAAAATTCCTTATAAAGCCCATGTTGTTTGTGTCTCTGTTGTTCGGTCTAGCCGAGAATTTCCAAGAAATGCAAATTCCAGCTAGTCTGGTTCATACCTAGTGCTAACACCCTTCTTTGCAATTCAAGACCAGATGACTTGCAGCCTTCTTAACTGCTGGAACCAGCATGGCTGTCGTACAGAGGACATCTATGCATTCCCAGGGACTGTAGAAAACATTAAATATGTATTTAGGTGCCTTTAAAGACATAGTTTTAGGAACAAAAGCTGGCTCAGCTCCACCCTAGAGGGATTAGAAACAGCAGCAGTGTGATTCAGCTCCTGACAAACTATTACTGAGACAGGAAAGAAAAACAGGGACTATGATGTTAACACCTTCTCTTCCCCTTCTCTTTTCTTTTTACTCTACAGGAGGGAAGTTAGGCAATTGTTTGCAAGGTTCAGTGCATTAGTAGCCTCTTTGCTCAGTATTTGCATAGCGAAATAAAATAGGGAGATGATCTAACTGGATGTTGGCAAAACCATTACTAAAGTTTTGTATCTAGTGAGTGTCCAAACTTTGTAGATGTGGAAATATCACAGAGGTAACAGATGGAGATCAGAAGTACTTCAGTGAAGACACTGGTTACTTGATCCCTTCATATAGTTGTGTACAAAGTGAAAAGATACATGGGACTAAAGCTGATTAAGCCAGAAACTACCAGAATAGGTGGAATGAGGGTAAGGTAAGGCTTGTACCAGCAAGGCTCACTGCTTAGCATTCCAGAGGTGCCTCCACAGAGGGGGTCCTGAAAGACACTTCAACTCCAACTGTTGTCCCTAAAGGTGGGATATTTACCCATCGTGCAGACACCAATTCACACAGAGGGTCCAGATATTTGCTTTATTTACAGTTCTGCACAGAAATGGGTGCTAGGTGATTGTTAACAAAGCTATCACACCTGAAGCAAGCTGCATAACATATTTACAATACCTTTCAACTTTCAGCCACTGCCAACATCTTATACATATTTCTGCATACTCGAAGTTCATTGGTCTAAACTTTACTCATTTTGATTTAAAGATACAGCCTGCTTTTATTATTCTATGCACATTCAGTGAGTAGTGGGCTTTTCTGAGCAGGGGGCATTTTTTCAGTCGGGGAGTGCGATCTCCCCCTACCATCTTTACCTTTCCCCTAGTTACTGCCGATTTCTTCTGACTTCATGCTTCTTGGCAATCATCCTGGTTTTTAATTATTTCTGGGGTAGGACAGTCCTCTCTTACCAGTCTTTGTGGTCCTCCTTGTAGGATTTATTGGTCATTAGAACGTCAAGTTTCCCATTTGTCTTCCTGTTCTCTTCCTACGGGAAGTTACACTTTACTCATGGATGCAGAGCAAGTATTCCTACACAATACAAATCCTTAAAGCACAAACTGTATGCCAAGATTTTTATGAATCAAGACAGCGTTATAGTCCAGCTGACCTGGCGTCTACTACGTCCTCCAGTACAGCACCCTGGCCCCAACCACAGAGATCTGCGTGTACCCAGCAGACCCCTGCCCGCTCCAGGGTGCCGCAGCCCGGCCTCGGGCCGCCACCGAGGCCTCAGCCCCCTCCTCGCAGGCATCACCGAGACGGCCGGTTTCACAGAGAGAGGGGAGCCCGGAGCGGAAGGGTACGAGGCGAGAGGGGCTCAGGGCGCCAGGCGGGCCCGCCGCGCTGCGACGAGCTGCCGGCTGCCAGCCGGCCCAGCCAGCTCGCAGCGGACCGACCCAACAGCGCTCACAACCGCCCGCCGCCACTAGCTGGCGCCCTGCCCGCCGCCGCCCCGCCCTCAGACCCAGCTTGCGAGGCGGGCCGGGCCGGGCCGAGTGCAGCGGGGCGCGCCGTACTGGGCGCTTCACTGTTCCTTCCGTGTCCGGCGCACGGCCCCGCCGCCCTGGATCGCAGGTAGGAGGCGGAGAGGGCACCGCTCCACTCGGCCGGCCGGGCGGCACTTCGGCCTCCGCGGTCTCGGGGCCTGCACACGCCTCACGGAGCGGGTGCCGGAGCCGGCTTGGCGAGTGGGTGCAGGGAGGCCTCGGGGAGGTGCGAGTCCTGGCGCCCCGGCGGAAGCGGTGCCGGGCGGTGGGGCCTGGGTTCGGTGTGTGGCAGACGGCACTAGCTGTGGGCGCCGGGCGCGGGCCGAGGCAGGAGGCGTGGCGTGGCCCTCCCGCGGGCGGTGGCCCCTCTGTCCCCTCGCAGCGGTGCTGGGCGCCGCGGTGGGGCCGTTGCCGCCTTGGGAGCTTCGCGGCGGACGGTTCCCGGGGCCCGCGGGGTCCTACGGTGGGCTTGACCTCCAACAGCGCGGAGGTCGTGGCGCATATGTCCCGCCCGCCTCTTCCGCCAGCCGGGCGGCGCTCCCCGCTCGAGGGGCTTCTGCCGGTCTGTGTGCCCTGCGGTCCAAGCCCGCGGCTGCTTCGCCTCCCCAGCAGCAGCCGATGAGCGCAGTGCAGTGCGCGGGCAGTGAGCAGCGTGTTCATCGCTGTCCCAGCGCGTCTCCAGCGCACCAGGGTGCCGGTGGCAGGGCCCGCGTGCGTGAGGACACCCGGGGAGTTGTCGTGCAGGACCCGAAGCCGGCGGTGGGGTGGCTCAAGTGCGCTTTCCATGCCAGCTGCTACTAACAGTATAAGCGGTGGAAAAGCCAGAATTCACCTGTCAGCACCTCAGTCCATAACTATTTATAGCTCTCTTCATTGTCACCACCAGTAGTCCCCATACCATTCTTAATACTCTTAGGAAAGTGCTAAACCTGAATATGGCCTTACCGTTCAGTTGATAGTAACAAAGTGCACTAGTGCCCAGCTTTGTGTGGGTAACTTTCTATTTTCCTGCAATAAATCTTGCTTAGTGAACGGTAAACAGAGGGTCAAAGCTCTGTTTACATGTTGATTGTACTGTCCATGATACTTATTTCCCGCATTTATGCACTCTAACATGCATTAAAGTGTTACTTTACAGAGTATGAAGCTTGCTAAGCTGCTTTGGTTTATTGGCAGGCATGTTTTGCCAGTTCTGCTTCTCCATAGTAAGATATTGGAGGACTGTGTCTGAACATTTGAGGCACTGTTTTGAGTATTCTACAGATATGTAGAAAAATAGTCTTAGATCTTAATTTCTTCATATGTAAGTTAGTTATCTGCTATTTTACGTAGGTGGTTTAGCTGGCATAAAGAAAGTAGCAACTCATACGCATTAGTAGATGTTTTCTGTGGACATATCTTTGCTTGCTAGTGTGCTCTCTAGAGTGGTGCAGTATGTCACTGTACATACTTCAATACATGCTGGCATAGCTGCCTGTGGAAACGAGCTGATGACAGAAGGCTGCAGTTACACAGATCATAGTGAGAGTGATGGAGAGGTCTTGCTGCTGTACCAGTAGCTGGCTGACTTCTGACACGTCTCTTCCTGAATACACTAAGAGTCCTCGGACCATTTTCCAGGATGGATGTAGTGAGGACTGGGGAACTGATGGTTTGTTTTGCCACAAGGAATAGAATGATGCAGTTTTTTTCCTAATTGTCTCTCATACTGAAAACTTCTACACCCACCGCCTTCATGCTGTTGGTGTACTTTGAACCATATCCTGTCTTACATGGTATGGTTGCTTTATTCTTTTTTCCCTTGAGGGACAGTGTTTTTTAAAGTAATTAAAACGGAGGACAGTGGTGTTCACAGTGACTTTGAAACAGAAAGAAGGCAATGGCAGTGTGATTGCTGAAATTAAGTTCTTGCATAACAGTACTGACATAGTAATGTGGCTTTCTTTATAATCTCATATTCTTTGATCAGCCTCATGCTGCTGGCTTGGCCACCAGGCTTGCATAATCATGTGCAAATGCAGTACATTATGATCAAGTCAGATGAACTGAGTATTCTGCATCAGAGTTTTCTGTTCACACTAGTTGTAAGCTGAATACAAATTTACTGTACCTGCATGTGCTGTTGTGCTTTTATTAATTTTTATTTCATACTTGCATTACACTTAAAAATTTATTTTTAGGTAGCATTTTAGTATGGAAAGGACCATTTGAGAAGAAGGCAGAGAACAAAACTTAAAGATGTTATATACATAACTCTAGTAAGCTTGAGGAGGTGACCTTTAGCAATGTGAGTGGTGTAAGTGAATGAGAAACCTTTCCAACAAGCACGTGAATATCTGCTGCAGGTTGCATCAAGCTAAGACAAAGAACTAGTCTTCAAAGTGCTTTAATTAAAACAAAACAAACTAAATTGCATTGATTAAACATATTTTTCCTGGTATCATTGATTATGTCTTAATTTAACCAGTAGCTTTCTTTGAATAGCTGTTCCTAGTCAAAGGCTGAATATAATATTGTTTTTTGTTTAGCTTGATACTTTCAAAATAAGACCTGCAGAGCTGTATTTTCAGGTATGGCAACATAGGAAACTACCAAACAGGTATTTCTTATCTGACATAAAACCAATGGAGACCCTTAGCATGTTGGTTTTTAAAGACAAAAATCAGCATTTTTCCAGTGAAGTCTGCAATACTTTTTTTTTTTTTTAACCAATCTGTCTTTATTATTTTAAAAAGGCAATTTAATTGTTGTTTGCAAATCAGGTTTGGGGTCTTCGTTTGTTTGTTTGTTTTGTTTTTTCCAAGTAAGCTAACCTGAAACTGCAAAGAGGATAACTTTGAAAGTGAAACTTAAATTTTGGTTGGTGAGAAGATGAAAATCAAAAATACAGTAAAATAAAATACAGTTATAAACATTTTTTAAACTTACTAACCAACTAAAAAATAAAAGCTGTTTGTGTTACAGTATGCATCGGGATTTTTACACATGTTGCACCATTTTATCTTTTGATGAGTGATGATAGTACACAGCCATCTTTATACTGGCCAGAAGCATCAGTTTACTGATGGAGTCGGGGGGAAGTCTTCGCCTGTTATTTCATCCAGCAAGGAAGTTGTTTTAATTATCTGAAGGTCTCTAAATATTTAAGAAAAGTTACCCTCTGTCAAATACTTCCATCTAATATTACTTGGTCAAGAGATATTACAAGTTAAATGGCTTTCTTTCCCACTATTTTCTTTTACTTTCCCTGCTTGATAAGTCTGCTCATACACAATTCATTAGCCTGGACTGACTCTTGAAATTCCATCTGTCTCTTTTCTGTGTAAATTGTCTGTGGGATGAGCTAGTTACTGCAGTTACCTGTTGTAGTTACTCTAATTAATTGGTAACCCTCTTCATATTTAAAAGGTAGTTTCCTGGATCATCATTGTTTTCTGTTCAAGGCTGCATTAGTAATAATAATTTAAAAACTGGTTAAATAGTTCTTGCTTCTTGCAGTTGGAACATATTACTAGAAATTAATTTTATCTTTTGCAAAACATTTAATGATTCCTTGTTCTGTACAAACTCGGTGGTATTTATTGTCCATTGTACTGGATTGCTGAAGGGCTTAATACTATTGACAGGAACCTCACATGCAAACACGTTATTATGTAGTTACCTTTTTCATGGATTGTTTTGTGGACTATTGTTTTCTATCACATCCTATAGTTAATGCACTGGCTTTATTAATTCAGTAGTATCAGTTCATCTGTTTTCTTAAGGCCTGCATGATCATAACATATGCTTTATACATAATTTCATTTCTTGCATTTAATTTTGAGGAAAAAATGTGTGCTAAACTTCGTTCTTCATCTGAATGTTGTGTGAATGTGAATGTGTGTACAACTATTTAATATTACCTCCATTTGCTTTTTCTTTAGTTTAGTTTGGAATTTCTCCTAAGAACAGCAAGAGTTGGTGAAGAAAACATATAGTTTATTGATACCTTTCGTGAGCTTTTTCTCTGTGATTCATTTTGGTTTACCCCATTCCCATGTCAAGAGCACGGTGAACCAACATTAGCCTAGGTCCCTTCAGCTGAAGATAACAAGCATAGCTAAAAACAACCATTGTCTCTGGCAGCATGTGCAGCAGTATCATCAACAAGAACCTACAGGCTGCATACATCTCGAAGTCTATGGCCTAGCTTCCCCAACTCTAGAAAAAGAAATATGTCACCTTTGTGGATACTCTTACATAGCTGAATTTTAGCTCATTTTTTTCCCCTTTCAACTAAATATTTCATTTGTTTTAGTTGCAGATTGGAAATACTTATTTCCAGAAAACTTTTCTCTACAAGTGTGTAATTCCATAAGCGTATTTCAGTGACAGAGAAACGAGATGGGATTTCCAAGAGCACATACCACATGTATGTGAATTTTTCTTGTCCAACTGCAAGGGAAAAGATATAGACCTTGTTCTCCACCTTCATAAACAGAGACAATTGAAATAATTAAAGATGTATTCTGGCTTCGTATGTGTTTTACTTGTGCTGGATGACTTTACTTACTCCTGATGTTTGATAGACAATGTATCTTTTATGTGCATTGTATATATTATGTAATGACAGCACAGAGACTGGAAAGTGTCGAAACTCTGTTGATACCTCTGTGCAGTATGTTTGACTCTGTAAAAGACTTGGCCATCTTTCCATTCTGCCATCTGCTTATTGCAATTATGAGCATTTTATCAATGAGACAGGTCTTTGTGATTCTTAAGAAATTGTACTACCTGCAGACTTGGCGTCTGGAGTGTCTGACAGACCTTTTGTTTTTAGGGCTGTTCATTGCCCTGAAGCATAGAAAAGGAAATTCTGCGGTTTCAGGCTGAAGTACTAGGTTGGAGCTTGCTGACTTGAAGGCTTTTCTTCTCTGATTTTCCGTTGTAATGTTTTTGGCCTGGGAGAAGTAGTTATTTGGAAGTGAACTCGTGCCTCCTTTCCTTCTGCTTATAGTTATTCTTCAAAGTTGATTGTTTTTTGTTACCAGGGCACACACCTATGTTTCAAATAAAAGTAAATTAATTTAAAACACTCTGTTCTGCAAAGATCCTGAGTTGCTTTCCAGTCTTTGAGGCTTTTTTAACTCAAAAAGTGCATGGACACATCTCTTCCTCCCTCTTGTTCTTTAGCACACATAATGTTGGGTTTTGTGGGTTTTTTTGTTGTTGCTGTTTGCATGTGGCTACATAATATGATTTATTTCTAACCTTGCTGTATGACTGTTTTATTTATACTTTTTCTAGCATTTCAGCTTTTCTGCAGAACAGGTCTAGTCTTTATAGAAGATTACTGGAGTGATTTCTGAGCTGCAGGGTAAAAGTTGGGAATGAAAAAAACAGGAACAGTTAAATATTTAGGTTTCTTGGCAAAAGCACAAGGCAGCCAAAAGTTTTAATGCATTTTTTTTCTGTGCCATGCCTCCAATAGCCTTGTTCCTGATGGTACAGGAACTGTAATTTCTACTTAAGGAATTGCCATTAATACCTTCAACTCATTGGCTGAAACCTCACCATCTTTACTGTCTCACTGCAAGATATGGTACATAAGTAAGAAACAGAACTGCTTCTGCTATTTAGAAAGTTTTAATTTAGTCCATAAATATATTCCAAAGTCAATTAAATATAATGGGCAACATTCTTGAGTTTCATGTGAATGTTTATTTGAGTGAAAAATGTTAGTGTTTGTTTTGCCTCAGTGTTTTAATTTTTTATTTAAGTTTTGCTGTGTTACCTGTATTGTTAAATTCAAAATGTTTAAAAGCTCACTGGATTAAGTGCATTTGTGTATCTGTAAAAGTGATGCTACATAAAACTGGTAATGAAGAACGCTAAGTAGACTATGATTATGAGAACTGAAAAGAGGATATTTAATACTAAAGGAACATTAGTAATAGTCTCTTCATAATAGAAGTTTGTCCATGGCAGATAAAATCCGCTTCAGCAAAACTATGGGGATTTTGTTTACTTCTAGTTTATTAGCATAGGATGGGAAGAGCAGCTTGATTTGATACTACTCAGGGAAGCAGAAGTGGAAACATTACTTAAACTGCTCCTTCCCAATCCCTGAACAGAAACAAGGTAGGTTTAAATTTTGCATGAGGCTAGTTTATTTTCTTTTGCAAGTGAGATTTGCACACAGCTTCCTCTCTTATTTTGAGACAAATAGAGATTGATCTCGATGGGGATGCTGAGGGTGTCTAGTTGCAGAAGTTTGAATAAAATATTTCTTTGCTTGTTGCATCTTTGCTACTCAGCCTGTGACCTCCTAAGCCTCAGAATGGCAGAAAGTACCAGTTTTTAAAGTTTGCAAACTGATAATAGTATGTTTTAAGTCAGTCTCATTTGTGAAGCTTAGCTTTTGAATGTGATTTGCAGTCACCTATAATGAAATTCAGAATTGTGTTTCTGCACTTGCAACCAACTTTCCTTTCTTGAGTCTCTTTTAAACATTACAAAGCTATGCTGATATGTTTTGTGAAATATATTGTCTAGAGATTCACTTGCTACTGTTTAGAGCAAAGGGGAAGCTGACAATGAAGGAAGCATGGATCTGGAAACAAATATGACCTTTTTATTTTGTGAAGTAGCTGTGTCATCAAAATGGTGTAGATAATGCTGAAAACAAAGAAGTGAAAATAATCAAGCCTCCTTTGTTCTTGCATCCACTAATGTATACTTGATGTGACCTTGACCCTGCCTTTCCATGTTAGAGATAGTAATGGCTTGTGGCAGACAATTGTATCTGTAAAGGCATCAAACTGTATATTTGGAGAGGTTGTGAGGAAAAAAAAAAGGTCGGGAAAATTAGTCTGTTTCCAGAAGAAACAGAAAAACAAACACCATAGAATTCAGTATATTGGTTATTCTTAAGATGCTTATAAGAATCTTATGCTATATTCATTAATTGCTAGTATACTGTTTCCTTTGTTAGAAATACTTTAGAAAAAAATAGTGTGAGTTTGATTGATTGTGAATGATGGGTTTTTTTGGGGGAAGGGTTGTTGAAGACCTATGAAGACAGCTCTTGAATGGCCAAGATGCCATTCTTTGAATCTAAAGCAAGCTGTCTTCACATCTGGAAAAGTGAAGCATTGCAGTACCCTCATTAGGTGAGGTCTGGTCTGTAGTTGTGCCTGACTGAGGTAGTAGCTGTTAAACACATTTTTAAAACCTTTGTTTACTGATATAATTAACAATAGAAAAAATTCATGGCTGAATATGGGAGAAATTTCTGTGTATGTGCTAGTGGATGTAGAGGTGAGGCAGTGTAAGAAATCAAATGGACTAAAAGAATGAAAAACTGGGCTGGAAGGATGCTGGTTTTTTGTGTACAGTTCTACTCAAGAATGTGTTTAATGTTTAAGAATATCAGGAATATATGTATGGTACCTTCTACTAAAAAAACACCCAAGATAATTTCAAAAGGTGGATGCCAGTGATGGTTTTGTTTTGCAACACTCTGTAGAGGATAAGACAAGACTTAATAGAGAGAGGTACTGGTTGTGACTTCTAAGGGGGACAAAATCTCATTTCTGCTGTCCTCTCTCAGATTCTCTTTGCATAAAGGATCTAATTAATCTCTGTTTTGTTTTTAGGAGGATAGCATTGTGTTTAAAATGGAAGTTGACATAAATGGAGAGTCCAGAACTACCCTATCCACCCTCTCTGTGCCTGTTGCAGCAGTGACTCCTCCGGGCAGGATGGAAGCAGAGAAGCCCCGCTGTTCCAGTACCCCCTGCTCACCAATGCGACGAACTGTTGCGGGATATCACATCCTTCACATGGATTCTAACTACCTGGTTGGCTTCACAACTGGAGAGGAGCTGCTAAAATTAGCCCAGAAGTGTACAGGAAGTGATGAGAATAAAGAAGAATCTGGGCCAAACTTGCTCTCCAAACAGCTTGATTCAGGACTCACACGTTCTTCCCGTTTGTACAAAACTAGAAGTAGGTACTATCAGCCATATGAGATCCCAGCAGTAAATGGAAGGAGGAGGAGACGGATGCCCAGCTCAGGGGATAAATGCACTAAGGCTTTACCATATGAACCTTACAAGGCACTTCATGGTCCCCTGCCACTTTGCCTTTTAAAAGGTAAAAGGTCTCATTCAAAATCCCTGGACTACCTCAATTTAGACAAAATGAGCATTAAGGAACCTGCTGACACAGATGTGCTACAATACCAGCTCCAACACCTTACCATTAGAGGGGACCTCGTGTTTGCAAGAAATAACACATAATCTTGAATTTAGAATCAATTCCTGATTATTTCTCTGCTGCAAAAATCCATATTGTCCACATCGTAGGTGGTTTTATCAGCTAAATGTTATTAGAAAGTAATTTATTTGAATAGGAACTTGGCAATGCAATGTACTAAAAATACTCACAGGGAGAAATCTTTCCTAAGCAAGCAAATTCTGATGCAAATTTGACTGCAACTGGTGGATATTTCTTCGGACACCTTTTAACAAATTGAGAAAGCTTTTGATGTTTGAGGTTTTTGGGGGTTTTTGTTTGGTTGGATGGTTGATTATGGTTTTTTGGTACAGTTAGATGTAGTATTTACAGTAATTTAACACTGAAAGATTGATGATGCCTGCTTGGTTGTTTCTAATTTTGGCTTGATGTTAGAAACTGAACTTTGATAAGTAAGTTTAGGAGGTCTTTTGGTTTTACTTTTATTCCTGTATTCTACAGTAAAATGTATGTATTATTTTTTAATTAATGGAGAGGAAAGTGAGCTTGGCTAAATTGGCTGATGTGTTGTTTAAACAATCCAGTTGAAACATTTTCAAACTGCACGTGCACTGATGATGAGAGTGAGATTCACTTGTAAAACAAACCTTTGCTACTTGAATCCTGTTAAATTATTTTCTAGTTTCTGCATGGAAGTAATTTCTTTCCTCTGTTCTATAAAACTTGTTCAAGAGAAATATTTGGGTTATTAAAAAGAAATATTTTGGGGAGAGATATTTTTTTTTGTTAGTGGAATTTATTTTTTACATTGTCTTGACACACAAACAAGGGTTAATTTCAGATTCCAGTAAATGCACTAGAATGTCTGCATTGGTGTGTCAATGTTTTTGAATTTAATTCATGATTTCTATGTCAGGTGTAGTAACGGAAGGTGTCAACTTCAGCATTGCCTTGGAAATTCAGTTGATTTGAAGCACTGCACACTTGAGATCTGGAAGGGCTCTTTTGTTTGGTTTTTTTTTGATGCAGTGCAGTGGAGGTATTTCTGTATTAGCCTTGAAGAGATGACCCTGGATCATTCAACAGAGTGAACTGAATACAGTGGCTAACTTTGTTATTTTAGTATTTTTTTTTATCCAAACGCAATAGGAAATGCAGTTTTGGCAGCTGCATTCCTAGCTGTATTTAAAACATTTTGTTAACTTATGCTTAAAAATGAAAAATAGTTTTCAGGCTTCATTTTTTAGCTGCAATCTTCTACTGAAGCAGTATGCAGCTTGGTTTTGACTGATGAATTCTGCAGAAGTTTAAAATAAGATCACATTGTTTTGCAACATAAATTATTAGATCAGTTTTTCCTGGTAGAATTAAGATTTTTTTTGTTTGTCTGTTTGTTATTGTTCAGAATTAATAGAAAGCACTAGCTAGTGCATGCTCTGTGGAAAACGAGGAATTGTTCTGTCACTTCTCAATTGTAAATGAAGGCAGCCCAGCAGTCTTCATCTTTCTGGTTTGGTTATTTTTTTTTAGGTTTGTTAGAATTCTTTGCAGCAGAATGTGTTTTTAAAAGTTAACTACACCTGTGTAAATTTAATGTTTTGAACAATGATCTTGAAAGTGAAATCTTCCTATATAGTCTTTAGTTTGAAAAACAGAATGTAGTCAGATGCCAAAGAGATGGAAATTTTGTTTAAGGAATAAACACCACTGTTTGTTGAAATACCCTATGAAATGGTATTTCTAGCTTAAAAATTTTAAGGGTGATATAAACACCTATTGTTGTGGAGTCTTCTGCTGTGTAGGAGAAAGAGAACACTTAAAAATACAGCTTTTTTCATTTAAAAACAACCTTAAATCAGGGATCTTGGACTTCTGTGAAATAGATGCTTAGGTTTCTTACTTTGTTTCAGTTAATGGGCCATGCGATTATTAATGTTTTGTGCATGAGTTTAATGTCATCCTGTGCCGTAATTGTACAGCTACACTAATAGAGGGGTTGACGGCTATCCAGCTGAGTTCAAACATTAAAAATGTGTTAGTACTTTTATCTGCTTGGTGATTTGCTTGTGAAGGTGCTTACATGGGGTAATGTTCTTTGTTTAGTTCATACGCACTTGCAGCTCTCATATCCTCATTCAGGAGCCCCATGTTTTGCAAGTTTGGTTTGTAATGTTCTTTATCAAAACTCTTATATCCATGAGAAATTCCTGGTTTTACCTTTAAAATAAGCAAAGTCTCAGAAAATTGGAAGCTTTTGATCTTGTCTTATTTTTGCTACTAATGATGTCTTGCACTAATCTGATAAAATCAAAGATGAGATGGTTCCTGTAATAAATTAAAAGAAAAAAAAAGCCTAAAAAAAAAAGTTTCTTGTTGGCTATAGGTATCTTCCAGAGGATTAAAATAATGAAGGTAGAAATTATACAGCTTGGTAACACAAATCTTCCATTTAACAGATCATTAACACCAAGGGAGATCTGGAATCAAGTACAAATCTGTAAGCTGGGATATCAAGGCAGATCTTAAATTCAGGCACATTACTGACTTTTTTTTTTTAAATATACCAAAAAAGGATTGGTATGAAATCCATTCTTTATTTCAGTGGTTTTTTTTCCTTAATTTCATTAAGCTGTGATCCCAGCTGGTGAGGGGTCTGCAGCACAAGTCTTACGAGGAGCAGTTGAGGGATCTGGTGCTGTTTAGCCTGGAGAAAAGGAGGCTGAGGGGAGATCTTATCACTGTCTATAACTACGTGAAAGGAGGTTGTAGTGAGGTGGGTGTTGGTCTTTTCTCCCAAGTAGCAAGTGATAGGACAAGGGGAAATTGTCTCAAGCTGTGCCAGGGGAGATTCAGATTGGATATTAGGAAAAATTTCTTCACAGGAAGGGTTGTCAGATGTTGGAACAGGCTGCCCAGGGAAGTGGTTGAGCCACCACCCCTGGAGGTGTTTAGAAGACATGTAGATGAGGTTCTTAGGGACATGGTTTAGTGCTAGAGTTAGGTTAAAGGTTGGACTCAATGATGTAGAGGATCTCTTCCAAACAAAACTATTATATGATGTCAGGTATAAACTACTCCTGCCCTGCTGTGTTATAGTTTGTATTTACAGCTGTACACAGTACCTCACTGACCTTGTGGTTTCCTTTATCTTCTCTCTGTCCATCTATTGTATTCTGACTCCTACTCCGATCTCTCGGGTGGTGATTTCTCTTGTTGAGCATGCTTGTTGTAGTGGAAATTGTTAATTGCAGACTAGAGTCACTAGACTATATTGCAAAATAGGTGACAAAAAAGCTTTTAGAATTTTCTAAAACTGCTCTCCTGGCGCCTTTTTTTTTTTTTTCTCCCTGCTGGGAAGAACAGAGGAATGGAGAACGGATATTTTTAAACTGCTGAAAATGCAGATGTTACTGTCCTTACATGGAAAAAGTTTCCCAGTAGTTCAGGGCTTGGAGCATAAATGATTATTGGGCAAATAAAAGAGGAAGCAAGCACAATTTTTAAGAATTACCAGAGACCAGCAAAAAGGCTATAAGCTGCATAAAAGACTTCCAAAATCTACAATATGTGCAGAAATACTAGCTAACTAGTTTCAGTAAAGCTAGGTGGTGTCAGGCTGTATAATTTGCTTTTGAAGAAATGAAAAGTCTATCCAGAGCATGGAACTGTGGTCTTGTTAGCAAAAAGGACATGTAACCACAGACGTAGTTATATGCGGTGCTTTTATTCCAGCACTGGGAAACCAGGGGTTCACATCCAAAGCTGGCTTCGACCACCGATTCAAAACTCACTACATTTATACAACTTATTTACATACATATTCATCACAACTCTTAACAACCATTAGCATATTCCACACCTATTCTAACACAAACTGTCTATCTAAGCGATGCTAAGTAACATTTGCATGTTTATCAGTTATTTCTAAGTTACCTGTTTTAAGAGAATATGTCATAAATCTATGTCAATTTGAAGAATAGGGTACGGTTATATAAGACCATGCTTGAATGCACATCTCCCTGGACACAGTCCGAAAACTTCAAAATAAGGTAAAAATCTTGGATACAGCATCTTAGATACAGTTTACTAAACCAAGAATCTTAGATACAGTTATATAGTTTACAAAACTAAGAATCTTAGGTACGGTTTGCAAAACAGAAAACTAATTCAACCATAAGAAAACTAATTTCAACTATAAGATGCAAAACTTATTTCAACTATAAGATGTAAAAACTCATTCAACTATAACATTTCCCCCCTTTGAAAATGCTTTTCTATTCCTAGACAATGCATTTTCACTCCATTGTTTTAATTATAGTTGGATACACTATGTTTCTTTATAAGCCGGAGGGTTGTCAAAAGGTGGGTTAGTATTTCTGCTAAGAACAGTAAAGATGCGATCGTTCCTGGCGTTTGATTTACTTACTTGACGCTTAACACAAGCATACAGCAAAAAGAGAAGAGCAACTATAACTGCAAGCAAAAATAAGCTTTCCAGTAATGAATGTACCCATCCTCCCAAATTCAGGTTCGATTTACCTAGTAAGGCCCCAATCCAGCTCTGCTCTGCATCTTGCTTTTCCTTTTGTAGTTCCTTTTCCGTTTGGGTTAATTGGGAAGTATCCTTCTCCACTTCAGAAGTTACATTTGGGATATGAATGCAGCAATGATCAACCCTATCTTTTAAATATCCGCAAACGCCATTTTCTTTCAGCAACATTATGTCAAGTGCCATTCTGTTCTGCAAGGTCATTCTGGTTGTAGCTTGCAATTGTATATTGAAATCTCGAAAACCCTTTTTGGTTATCCTTGCCAATCGATCCATCTGCCCAATTAATTTGTCAATCATTTCTCTGCCTGATTCTGTACACTCTGCACTACTTGTGGCATTTGAGTGTCGTCACTATCTCCTATAGCCCTTCATATCCTACATAATTGTTCTCCAGTGACTTTGCAAATCAGAGTGGCATTCTCTGTTCCTTCTTCAAGAAGTGTTCCCACAAAAGCAAACAGTCTGGGTACATTTACTACTATAAACACAATACGGTAACAAAAACTAGACATCCTGCATCGTAATTTTAAGTGTGTTAGGACCCACTAATTGCGATTGCCACAGTTTTGGGACTTTCTTTACTCGGGTGTAGTGAGTGTATCCAGGAATCTACTTCAGCAACCTTGATTGCGATAAATGTAGTTAAAAGTACTTGATATGGTCCGTCCCAACATTCTTTTAAAGGATCCTCTCTCCAGGTCTTTATATATACCGTTTCTCCAGGCTCTATATCATGTACCGGATTCTCAAGTGCTGGTGGGCGATTCCACACTAGCGCAGATCTGAGTCGATTCAATGTCCTGCCAAAAGACAACACGTAATTGTATACATCCTGATTACCTTTTACATGTACACTTGGATTTGGATCAGGTGCTTCATATGGTTTGCCATACAGAATTTCGTGTGGACTTACTGACATTCCGCTCCTGGGTTTAATCCTAATTCGCAATAACGCTATTGGTAAGGCCTGAGGCCATTGAATTTTTGCTTCCTGGCAAATTTTGCTAAGTTGTCGTTTTAATGTCTGATTCATTTTCTCCACCTGTCCACTAGATTGGGGTCTCCATGGGGTATGTAATTCCCATTTAATTCCTAAACATCTACTGACTTCCTTCACCACTTGAGCAACAAAGTGTGGTCCCCTGTCGGATGATATTCCCGATGGTACCCCAAATCTTGGAATTATTTCCTTCAATAGCCATTTTACAGTTTCTTGTGCCTGGTTGGTGCGACAAGGAAAGGCTTCTGGCCATCCTGAAAAAGTGCATACCCCAACTAATAGATACCTGTATCCTCGAGTTTTGGGGAGTTCCACATAATCTATTTGCCAATAATCTCCTGGTTGTATGCCTGTCTTAATTTTTCCCATATCTACTTTTCTTTTTACTAAAGGATTATTTTTCAAACAAATTTCACACTTAGCCATAATAGAATTTGCCATTGTTAACATCTGGACTGAGATAATCCATTTTCTCAGGTATTTTACCAATGCTTCTGCACCCCAATGACACTTCTGATGCTCCACTTGAAGTATTCCTCTCATAGTCGTGGTTGGCACCACAACTTGTCCGTTGGTGGTCACACACCATCCAGAATTATCATTGACAGCTTTTACTAATTTTGACAATTTCTCATCTTCTGTAGAATATTTAGGTGCCTCTAAAGGTGTAGGTAATAAATTAATTGCTCTTACCTTCTGGGAGATAAGACCCACCATTGTCCAGACTTGTCGTGCCACTGATCGAGCTGTTTGATCAGCAAGTCGATTTTCTTCAACAATTTTTGATGTTCCACTCTGATGAGCTTTGCAGTGCATGATGGCAACTCGTTATGGTTTCTGAACAGCATTAATCAAGTTTAATATTTCCCTCTGGTATTTGATGTTTGTTCCTTGGGAGGAAAGTAGTCCACGCTCTTTCCAAAGAGCTCCGTGCACATGAACAACTCCAAATACATACTTTGAGTCAGTCCAAATATTGACCCTTTTGTCCTTGCTGAGCTCTAATGCCCTAGTTAGGGCAATCAACTCAGCTTTCTGTGCTGATGTGTTTGGTGGTAGGGATTTGGCTTCAATCACTGTTTTGACAGTAGTAATCGCATATCCTGCATACCGCACTCCACTTTCCACGAAACTACTGCCATCAGTAAAAAGTTCCCAATCCGTCTCCTCCAATGAGGTATCCTTCAGGTCAGGACAACTTGCGTGGGTGTATTCGATGACCTCTACACAATCATATTCCAAATCCCCTTCTTCTGTTTCTGCATTTAAAAACACAGCTGGATTCATTAGGTTAGTTGTTTTTAAGATAACATCATCTTGTTCTGTCAAAATCGCTCGATATTTCATCATTCTACTTGGGGAAAGCCAGTGGCCCCCCCTTTTGTTCCAATACAGTAGTGACCATGTGGGATACAAATACTTTGATCCTTTTCCCCATGGTCAGTTTCCGAACTTCCTGGATTAATATCGCGGTAGCAGCCACCACCCGGCACGCCGGCCATCCAGCACTTACCAGGTCAAGTTGTTTAGAGAAATAACCTATGGGCCGTTTCCAAGATCCCAGCCGTTGGGTTAATACCCCTAGGGCAAGCCTCTGTCGCTCATGCACGAATAACTGAAAGTCTTTACTCAGATCAGGTAGGCCCAAAGCGGGCGCTTGCATTAAAGCTTGTTTCAGTTTTTGGAAAGCTTCTTGTTGCGGTTTTTCCCACACCGAAACCTTATTCTTCTGTGCCTCGTGTAAAGGTTTGGCAATAAGTCCATAGTCCATAATCCAGAGCCTGCACCATCCTGCCATTCCTAGAAAAGATCTTGATTTATGCAAGTTACGTGGTTCAGAGATAGCACAGATAGCATGCACGCGGTTTATACCTAGCCTTCGTTGTCCTTGAGAAAGCTCACATCCTAGATAGATCACAGTCGTGGATGCAATCTGAGCCTTATTTTTCGACACTTTATATCCATTCATTCCTAATTGATTCAATATTTCAATTGTTACCTGGATGCAAAGTTCTTGGGTCTCAGCAGCAATCAGAATATCATCCACATATTGCAGCAACAAATACCATTGTTGGGGAATTCTGATACGGCCTCTTGTAGTCCACTCCTCAAGCTCTTTGGCTAGTTGATTTCCAAAGATAGTCGGACTATTCTTAAATCCTTGTGGAAGGCGCGTCCAGGTCAATTGGGTCTTTCTTCCGTTGTGAGGATTTTCCCATTCGAAAGCGAATAGCTTTTTGCTTTCCTGGTCAAGGGGTATGCAGAAGAAGGCATCTTTTAAATCAAGTACTGTAAACCATTTATATTTCTCTTTCATAGATGTTAACAAGGTATATGGCTTTGCAATTACCGGATGTATGTCCTTAGTAATCTGGTTTATTGCTCGTAAGCCCTGGACTAGTCGATAGCTACCATCAGGTTTCTTTACTGAAAAATTGAGGTATTATATTCTGATTCGCATTCTTCTAGAATTCCATATTTCAAAAATTTCTTAATTAAAGATACTATTCCTAATTTGGCTTCTAATTTCAATGGATACTGTCTCAACCGTACTGGTTTAGCATCCTCCTTCAGCTCCACTTTCACAGGTCTAGCTGCTTTTGACTTCCTAGGTATGTCAGTTTCCCATACTGCGGGAATTACTGCATCTTCTGTTGCCTGTGGTATTTTTACAAACGGTTTTTCTTTTAATAGTAAAATCTGTCCTACCTTTGACTCTGGAATTTTCATTACCAACTCTCCATCCTCAAATGTTATTGTGGCATCCAATTTAGTCAGCAAATCTCGTCCTAAAAGAGAAACTGGACAATCTGGAACATACAAGAACTCATGGGTTAGTTCCTTTTCTCCGAAACACAAATCCAAGGGTTACAGGAATGGCCGTACTTCCTCCTTCCCTGTGGCACCAATGATTGTAGCTCTGTGACCTACCGCCCCTTGTAAGGAATTCAGTACAGAGTAAGTAGCCCCTGTGTCTACTAAAAATTTTACATCCTGGTTTTGGCAGCTTCTTTTAATCTTTCTAAAAAGGCCGAGGGAGACTCATTCTTTTCCTGCCTCACATTATACAGTTTTGACCAATTCATTTGCTTCAGCATAGCAGTTTGAATGCCAATCAATAACCAATCCGTATATCTCCAGGGACGGCATAACCCTCCTCCTGTATTATAATTCCGTTGGGGATCTTCTTTTGGAAAGTTCTCATCAATGTTACCCTCTACTTTCCCATTCCAAATACCTTCTCTCACTTTATCCCTCGCAACCTGTATAACCATATATTTTCTGTAGAGTCCATTAATGTATCCAAAATCACTTGTAAATAATCCCAATGAGGATTCTGCATTTTAATTATCATCTTAATTATTGCAACCTTATCTGGATTTTCCCGATAAGGACCAGCTGATTGCTTCCAGGTTACTAAATCCCCTGGTGAAAACGGAACTTCTACATAGACTGGTTCCCCTCCCTTTTCATCCCCGCAGGCGGCGAGCCCGGAGGAGAGGAGCTGCAGCTCCAGCTCTAGCAGCCGCCGCTCCCCCCCGTTTTTCCACCGCTTTAGCAGGCAGTCAGCTTTTTACCCCCTTTTTTTTTTTTCTTCACAGTTTATCAAGGAGAAGCTGCCGGGCACAGGTTTGGGCTCCTTTTGCCCTTTTTCTCTCTTCATTTAATTCCTGTGATTATAAACTTTATATGTAATTCCAATTAGCTGAACAATAGTTACATTCCTCAGCTGCTACCTTTTGTAACTTCTTACAAATATCAATCAACAGCACATTAAGCATCAATCCCTGACATTAATTTTAGATCCAGATCAGTCTATCCTCAGAAAAACACTAACTGCAATACAGCTAACTCAATTTACTTTCATGTGTACAGATGCATCTGAAGGGGGAGCAAGGTGGTACTTTAGTAACAGAACCGGTTCTTATTTTGTAATTATTTCCCCAAACAAATTCTTTTGGTACCAAATGTAAACATACAAACTAAAATACTGAGCTCAGACACACAAACCAAATACCAAGTTCAAATATGCAAACAGATCACAATTTAACGGCGATACGTTTGAGTTAGACATATTAAAACAAACAAACACAAATACAGGAACCGAACCAAACCAGAACAAGTACAGAAATAAATACAAGAACCACACCAAATACAGGAACAAATACAGGAACCAGACCAGAACAAATTCAGAGACCAAGATTCAGGATGCCGAACCTGCAGCAAATACACAAACCAAACCAAATGGCGCCTAACCAAGTGCTGAACCTTTCAGCTACACAAACTAATTGGCGTCTGTAGAGCGAGATAGGGACCAAGCAAAACAAGTCGATTCAATGTGAATCATGCTAAGCCATTTATTACAGAAACAAGTCTCCTTATATACGTAACTATATTCTAATCACGCGTCCACGCTCCAAGCATGGATTCGTTAAATGAGTATCGTGGGCTGTCCGTGCGCTGGAGTCTCACTGATGATACGTCCGATGATTCATGCCACGCCAGGACCCCGGTGATTGAGGAATGCCCCTCTTTCTCACAGCAGACTCTGTTCTCGAAGTGGCCTTGAGATACCTTTGAGCCTGACTAATTCAGCAACAGGTCTTAATCTATCAAAACCCATCCACACTTCACCCTTTCTTTTCCTGAATTAGTCAGGCCCCTTAAACCACACGGTGCATCATTTTTGAAATATATTGCAACACAGAACACGTGATTAACAACATAATTACAATTACATATAATGCAGTTAAACCTTACTTAATAAGATCAAACAACTACCTGCCTATTCTTAAAACCTTAATTCTATCATGACAACCTTATTATCACACTATTTTAATAGATTCAAAATAACCAGACAAGTTAATACAATATATTCTCTTAAATTCCTAAAAGATTTATAACTGCGCAGTTTATAGGGTAACATACTTAATATCATCAGCATATATTAATAATTGAATTAATATCTTAAAAGCTATCTTAACCTATTTAAAAGATCAATAGCTTAACCTTAATATCCCTTCTAAAACTTTATCAGTTGCTGAACTTAGATTACTATGATAGAGATATCTCATAATTTTACCTTATCTGTGCATTGACTATCTAATCATAATATCACCCTTTTGGATCTCCTGCTGATTGTTCAAATTGCCATTCTCCACAGAAGGTACACCACCTGCTTGCTAATAGGCTTCTAGACCACCAGGTCTGCGAGCATCTGTAACACTGAATTAGGATCCATGGTTTACATCTGAAACAGTCCTCACAACTTATCTCCCTCCTGTCCATCTGCATCCGTTGAATCTTTGTTGAATCCACTTCAATCCTTGGCCTGTAATGACACAAACATAACCTTTTTCCCAGGTTATCAATTGATGTGGCCTTTTTAATTGACTAGTAATTTGACCATAACTAATGTAGGTTCTTTCTGATTTAGCATGGTTTTGGGTCATACTTGCAAAGTATTTCATCACATACAATGCTTTTGACAATTGGTTTTGTGGTGCTTCCCCTACTTCCCCCCCTTTTGTTGTTGTTGTTGTTGTTGTTGTTGTAAAACAAACAAACAAACAGACAAACAAATTCAGAACCAGATATGTGCATTGGACCTTGACTACGTACTCAGAATCACAAATCAAATTTAGAGGTTCCTCCTTAAAAAGCTCTAAGTAATTTAAAGCTGTGCCAAGTTCTGCTAATTGGGTTGAACCTTCAATAATTTTTACAGAATGACGCCAATTGTTATCTTCACACCAAACCACTACAGCTTTATGAGACTTCCCAGAACTATCCACAAAAACTTTGCAAGTATGTAGGATCAGACCAAATACAAGTATGGCCTATGACCTGATGTTAAAGGATTGCAGGTTCTGCAGCAATTTACATTTAGGCGTGTCAAAATCTGTGCTGTTAAGAAAACCAGCTAGTGCAATTTATAAAGACATAGATTATAAATAAAAAAAATCAGAATTAAATTTCACAAATGGTACATATGTGACAAAAGGATCATGGCCTATTGAAACTTAAATTAATTCCCTGCATTTTCTTGAGTAGAGTAACAATTGGTATGTAACAGTCAGTATATCAGTTTGCTAGCAATCTCATCATACTGTCCCACAATAGCCACAGGTTGTTTCTATGTTGTAGCTATAAACAGACAAATCTGCAAGTCCAATCGAATGCAGCCAGCCTGTAAGGTTGTCATAAATTCATTCCTCAAAGTTTCTAACTCCATTTTGGCTGTCATATTTATTGGATATTGTTTTCCCTTACTAGATCGAAGTCCTGTTTCAGATCTATCAGTGTAGTATTTGCTTTATCGAAACATTGGCTGTTAATACTAGTGGAAATACAGCATTTGAAATTTCCTTGGAGGTTTCTCACTTGCAGCAAGCAGATCTGCAGCATCCCAGCAGCTTCTTGTAGGACATGCAACTAAACAGAATTCTCAGAAAACGTTATTTGAGCTTACAATTTACTTAGCAAATCTCAACTTAAGAGAGGTATAGGACTTTCTGGCAGCTATAAGAATTCATGTATTAAAACTTTGTTCCAAATTTGGCATTCCATTGGTCTCAAAAAATGGCCTTTCTTTCGTTCTCTCCCATGACCTCAACAACTAGCATGGTGAATTTACTAAGAAGTCACTTACAACTAATTACCACAGAATAAGTCTATTAAAAAATTTTTGGTTTAATTTTCCAGTTTCATTAGAACTATGCATCCACTGGTGATGCCTTTAAATTTCACCCTCAGACTCCTTCATGCAATATTACAGCTCTCTAGCAGTAACATTGCTTGGGGGAGGGGCGTGGGGGGGAATAAAACTTCCCTCTCGCCCCCATCTGAGATAACAAGACGTACAGCCCAGCATGAAAACACGTCAGTTTGAACTCCACATCAAACCAATCTGGCTCCACTCCACACCCAAATCAGTACCAGTCTGACCCAGAGAAGCACTGAACACTGTGACCCCCCAAAGCTGACCAGAGTGAAAAGACTGACTTCAGCAAGGAGGTAAAATTATGAGCTCTTTTTCCCAAATGTGCCAAAACCTAGGAAACAAGACAGAAGCAAAAATAAACAACACCAACAACCCCTGATTCAAAGCTGAAAAACAACACAGTGCCACAACAAAAATGGATGACAATACTTCAGGGAAAAAAAAAAAGGACAGAGCGGGGGGAGTAAAGCCCCCCTTTCTCCACTTAGCAGCGGGAAAACAGGTTTCTCCATTTTTTTTTTTTTTGTTCTCTTCTTCCTGCAGTTCAGATATAGTCAAGGTCACGCAGCTGGTACAAGGTGGGAGGCTCTGGTAAACTCCTCAGTTACAATGAGCTGCACATAGGCCTGGAATATTTTGCTGTTTTGTTTTCCCATTTCATTCCAACCATAATACACTTTATATGCAATTTCAAGTAGCTCAGCAATAGTTACATTCCTTAGCTCCATTTACTTTTTACAATTTAGAGATGTCAAAAAACAGTATAAACCAGTATAATAAACATAAATCCATTATTCTATTTTCCTAAATCTAAATCAGTTAATACTCTAGCAACTTTTAAATACAACCTCTTCTAAATGCACATCTATCATAGCATTTTAACAATTTAAATGCTTTTCTAACAATATAAGCCATTACTCTAATGTGTAAGGATGCATCCTAAGGGGGAGCAAGGTGGAATTTTAGCAGTGGAACCGGTTCCCATTTTGTAATTATCTCCCCAAACAAGATTCTTTTGGTACCAAATACGAATATACAAACTAAAATACTGAGCTCAGATATGAAAACCATATACCAAGTTCAAATATGCAGATGGATCACAGTTACACCAATTTAAGACAATATCTCAATTTTTTATATTGCACCTTTGGGCCACTCACTGCTCAGCCAGGTGGAGGTACCTCTGGGTCTCCCTGACAAAAAAGGTCAGTTGCGCGCTGAAACCCATCCACACCCGCCGACCCGGACTGAGCAAGGCCTTCTTTTGTTTTGTTTTGTTTTGTTTTTGTTTTAGTGTCTCGTCTGGTGCACTACAGCTGTTATTCCAAAACCAGGATTCTTTACATGATGTGCATACAGAAAAACCAAATCCAGCACACCGAGATGAGACACAGCCTGTCACAGAGTTGCGCAAGTCTGAATGCTGGAATAAAGCTAGCATGCTAGAGAAAAAAAAAATAACAGCTACTACACGCAAAATTTTACGATCACATTCACGCAGTAAAGAACTAAATTACTCATGATCTTCTGAATTATCGCAAAATGCACATTTTGAGTCAACGGATTCTCATGATTTAACAGACTGTGAACTTATCGTACCATATAGCACAGACCTACCAAAATTGCAACATACTTAAACAGATACCCACAAAGAAAACAGGTTAATGAGGAAAGCATCTTGCAGACTTTAACAAGTTTTCTGTGACCTGTGTGTTATCAGTTAACTCTCTCTCAGCTTGTTGACGTTCAAAGCACCCCGCCTGTAAAACTGTCTGAAATGATTTAATGATCTCTTGTAGGGATTTATTTTGTCCTGATCTTCTGGCCTCAAAAACAACATTAATTGCAACAAGATTCTATTTTCCGGACACTTTTCTCAATCATTTAAGTTATACTGCAGCCACCATTAATTACAATATTTTACAAGATCTTCCTTCCTTATAATTCCGAGTGCTTTCCTAAGTGTTAAAACACCTCCCAATACTGATTTTTTAGGAACACAACTGAAAACAATTATTCCTGACCCCATCTTGCAAGTAAAAACCTTGAGAAGGGGGGGGAGGGAGGAGGAGGAAGGCACAGGGCTGCTTGCAGCGAGAATGGGAAAAGTGGAAGAAGGTTTTACAGTGCACTTAAAAACAACTAGTAAAACAATTAACTCACATTCCTGACAAGCTGCTTGATTTTCAGAGAGGCAATACACAAGAGCACATAATATGTACTGGAAAACTTGCAAATAACACATTGATAGCAAACATTAGCATTCTCTACTGCTAATGTCAACACTAGTGCTTCCTTAGCTTCTAAGTTTTCGGCCTGCTTACTGATGGCGTCTTGAAGATGGTCAATAAACTGCATGTAATTCTCATTGGGACCCTGATTAATAGTTGCAAATGATTTGGCACCTCTCTCATAACTTGATATGCAAGATCTGTTGACTGCCTCAGGATTTCAGAAAGTTATCGTGTCTGTAGTTGCGGTGTGTCGATTAGTGTCTCTTCCAGGAGTTGTGGGACACCTGCCCCCCCTCGACGAATCCCCATTGTTCTGTCCTAAATGATCTATAGCTGTTACATTTCACACAGTTCTTTTGACAAATTATCTGACTCCAGTTCCTTGGACTGCTTGGTCTCCTTAGGGTCGTGTGATGGTATGGGAGGCCATCCACTCCGTAATTTTCCTCCCCCCGCCCCAGAACGCTGCACCAGTGCTGCCGGCACAACAGGGGATGGAGTGGGGAGGGGGTCAAAAGACACGATCCGGGTAAACTTCACAGTCATTTTTAGGTTTGTTATCAGGCTGCAACGCTGGAAAAATTCTGGCAATAGTAGCCCGCTCAGCCTTAAAGTCTTTTAAGGTGGAAATTTTAAGCTTCCATTTAGTCGCTAGTGATTTAGTTTCTTTATCATCTCCATTGCTGACCTTATTCCATAATTTCTGCCTTTTATCGTCCCAAAGTTAACGTTTAAAAGCCTTCTCGTTTTCTCCTGGGTAGCCTTTAGTTCTATACCGAATTAATAGTCCACATATGTTACTTTCTTCTTATTTAAGTCCTCTCATAGAGAGAATAGGCAGGAGGAGTTTAACTACAGCTTCTTCCTCAAAGGGTTTATTTTGCCCCATAACTTCACTCTTCCCTCCTCCCGCTCCCAGCCGCTCACCCTTTTACGGTGACGTCTTCAACAACGCGGAACGTCCGTACGCCTCCGCCCGGTTCTCAGTCCAGCTGATCCGCCTCCGGCTGGGCCGCTCTAGGCTTTTCCCCAACTTCAGTGGTACGCCGATCAGAGTATCACGTCGAAGTCACCAGATGTAGAGCGAGATAAGGACCAAGCAAAACAAGTCGATTCAATGTGAATCACGCTAAGCCATTTATTACAGAAACAAGTCTCCTTATATACGTAACTATATTCTAATCACGCGTCCACGCTCCAAGCATGGATTCGTTAAATGAGTATCGTGGGCTGTCCGTGCGCTGGAGTCTCACTGATGATACGTCCGATGATTCATGCCACGCCAGGACCCCGGTGATTGAGGAATGCCCCTCTTTCTCACAGCAGACTCTGTTCTCGAAGTGGCCTTGAGATACCTTTGAGCCTGACTAATTCAGCAACAGGTCTTAATCTATCAAAACCCATCCACAGGCATCTAACCAAATGCCGAACCTGCAGAGGTTTCCCTCTGTCTGACGGACGGCGCCTATAGGCTTTACCAAACGGGAGCTCCCTGCCCAACCGAGCGTGACTTTCGCCGCATCTGACCAGCAGGCTACCAAACCAAATGGGGTACCCCAAATCCAAAAATAAAAGCACCTTCTTACCAATCAGAGGTCCGTCGAGAGCAGCGGAGGGTCAGTCGCGTCCGATGCGCTCCCCAAGAATACCTTGGTGCTAGCTGGAGCAGGATCAAGACGCGATCCGCCTCAGCAGTGCTCGCGAGGTCCCATCTGGGTCGCCAAAAATGTTAGCAAAAAGGACACATAACCACAGACGTAATTATATGCGGTGCTTTTATTCCAGCACTGGGAAACCAGGGGTTTACATCCAAAGCTGGCTTCGACCACCGATTCAAAACTCACTATGTTTATACAACTTAGTTACATACATATTCATCACAACTCTTAACAACCATTAGCATATTCTAAACCTATTCTAACACAAACTGTCTATCTAAGCGATGCTAAGTAACATTTGCATGTTTATCAGTTATTTCTAAGTTACCTGTTTTAAGAGAATATGTCATAAATCTATGTCAATTTGAAGAATAGGGTACGGTTATATAAGACCATGCTTGAATGCACATCTCCCTGGACACAGTCCGAAAACTTCAAAATAAGGTAAAAATCTTGGATACAGCATCTTAGATACAGTTTACTAAACCAAGAATCTTAGATACAGTTATATAGTTTACAAAACTAAGAATCTTAGATACGGTTTGCAAAACAGAAAACTAATTCAACCATAAGAAAACTAATTTCAACTATAAGATGCAAAACTTATTTCAACTATAAGATGTAAAAACTAATTCAACCTCTATAAGATGTAAAAACTCATTCAACTATAACAGTCTGAAAAAATCTTAAGTGGTTTTCAAAGTATATTTTTATTTGGTAAAACACAAGAATCAGTTAAAAAGGAAAAAAAAAATGTCTTAAGGTCAATACTAAACTAATATCAAGTTTAATGGATCAAATGCATGCTTGTAGTAGTAAGAAGGGAAATATTACCTGTATACTGAGCAAAGAGTTGTTAATAGACAACTGTTTCTAACGCTTTCAATGGTACAAAAAAATCTGAAACAAATTATCTAACATAATCAAATTGTGATTTTCTGGATGTTTGGAAGGGTGGTCTGGCCAAAGTCAATCATTAATGTTGAACTTCATCTTAAAGGGGAAGGTGTGCTAAAAAGAAATAATGGGAAAAAATATCTTCAGTGCGAATAAGCAGAAAAAATTATTTAAGAGGAAGGTTACTCTTAAAGTGGTGCTACATTACAGAAACTAACTGGCATTAAGCTATTGCAAAATTGCTATTGAAAAATACATGTTTATTACAATGCAAATAACTTTAAAGACAACGCAATGTTTGACAGCCAATAGTAGAAGTGCACATTTCTTTGCATATTGTCTGAGCATTTGGCAAATACAGTTTTAATTGATGATTCTTTCTGGGGACTGACTGTTCCCATCAGTGGTTCTCAGTGATTTGGTCTGTTAACTGGGACATCCATGATGAGTTATTACACTAAACACTGTAAGAGTGACAAAATCATGTGTCTGATAAACAGATCTTCAGAAGAACACCCTTGATAATGTTTGGATTTTTTTTTTTTTTTCTTTTTTTTTGTGTCTATATCACATCATATTTTTTAGCCAGAGGCTAATTCCAACTTTCCAAGTCCCTGAGAACCTTCAGATGGATTGGTTGTTTTTTGTTCCAATGATATTACTAATGATGTTTTATATTCCTCTTTCCTCATAATTCCATCATAAAAGCACTCAAGGAAGATTGAGCTCTGTCTTTCAGGTCTATGGAATATAGAAAACTTCCTTTTTTTGAGGTAGCAAGGGGGATACCTAGTTATCTGCAGTATTGGCTTCTTGTCTTGTAAAAGCTAGGTATTGTTGTTAAGTACATGGTACTTAAGCATAGAGCTATTTTTGTAGGCATTTTCTTCTCTTAACCATGGTGGGAGAGTGTAGGCCATTACGAGATGCTGATAACTGACCTACAAAGCATTACAGATTCATTAAAAAGAAAAAAAAAATGTCTCATGTCTCAGGAATGATTATCAAGCAATTCTTCCACATTTTTTCCTTTCGTGGCTTACATCAATCAACAACTACACTACTTTCCTCCTCCATAATGCAAGGATCTTTCTTGATGATGCTGCTCCCTCAGAAGTTGCCTTTGGTTGCTGGCTGCATCTGTATGGCAGTAGTTAAGATTCAGTGCTGCCACTCCATTTGTGGTGTTGTGCATTTTTGTGGGATGGCTCAAGGTGTGTCTTATATCCTCCTTAACTCTTAGTCGTTTAGTCGTTTAGTGGTAGAGAATGGCACTGAGACAAACTTACAGAGGAACTATCTAGGCCACATTAGAAGACCCGAGGAAATAAGACTGTCAGCCTGTGAGGAAAAATCCAGAATCAGCTGACTTGCCCTGAAAACAAAAGGAAGGTAAGCATGGTAACTGACCACATTCCATCCATTTTTAGGAGATAGTTGTCTAAACTTGCATGTGCTTGCTTTTACCCATTGAAGATTGGTTTGGAGAGAGAAGAGGGAGAGGACAAAGAAGGAGAGCTTTGCATAGTGCTTTTATTTCTGTGAATGCAGAAAGAATTCACCAGAGTGTATCAGGGGAAAGGCCAGAGAAATAAATGGAAAACCTCAGGCAGTGGTGCAAGAGTAGGAAGAGTGAAGTAGTGTAGTTTCAGTGTCAAAACAAGTGAAGCCGTGGAAGGAGATGGTGTGCTGGTCTCAGTTCTCTCTAGAAAGCAATTGTCTGTATTTTTGGATGACTGAGGAGGATGATGGGACATTTTGGCAAGATGCTGTGATCAAAGCTGGGCTGCAGTGAAGGTAGAAGGGAGGAACGTGAGGGTGTGTATGTGCATTTTCATAGTCCTAAGCTTGGGTGAAATTTGGAAGAGAGTTCTGAGGGAATAAACTAATAATCCTTATGTCATTTGAATATGGTCTGAATTAAAATTCTGTGGTGTTTCTTTGGTGTTCTGAAGCTTTATACAGTGACAATAGGTGGCTCGTGCAATTTCATAGTTCTTTGACAAAGCAAAGTGTAAAATGATCCCTGAGCAAGAAGAAATCTTTTGTCATGTTGCGTATTATTACTTTCAGCTAAAAGAAAAAAAAAATCTTCAAGATTCTTCGTATATTCCAATATAAATGCCAGGAGCTGACGCTCCTCATGACCTTTCTGGGAAAGTGAAGGAGACAAAAGTGCTAAAATATGCAAGAACTTTGAGAACAACATTAACAGGTTAAGTGGAGCAAGCCACAATTTGCTGTAGTGCTTTACATTAACCTATATTGCAGAAAATAAAATATTGAAGAAAAGTGTTAGGTACTGAGATGCTTTTAGAAGTCTATTTCAGACCAAGAATACCGCAGCATGGAGTGTCACAGTGTGAACTGTAGTCTGCAAATGGGTAAAAGTGCAGAGGAACAGATAATGTCATAGTGCCCTGGAATATCACGTGGCAAACCATCAACATTTTAAACTAGATGAGTGGGGAGAACAGTACAGTAAATGTAAGATTCATTTGTTTTCTGCCTTAGCTCAATGATTTAATGTTGGGTTTTTTTTATTTATTTTAACTGGGGTAAACTTCTTCCAATTTTTATGAAAGAAAAGTGAAAGATATCTAGAAAACCTATAGCTCCAAGTAACTGACTGTATGCAAGATTTCTACCTATCAATGCTTTCTACAGAATTCAATTGTTTTTAATTTTTGTCAGTGTTTCAATGCTCAGCTCATATTAGTTTTGGTAAAGAGATGATTGGAAAAAAAAACAGTATTGGAGGAAGAAATGCTCATGGGTGTATCAGTTAAAATGGCAGATAAACTTTCATGTAAATGGCAGCAGTCCTATTGATTTAATAATTTTGAAGCAGAACTGCAAGCACAGAAAATATCACTTTAGGGAGCAGAGGTGGAACAAGATGATCTGTAAAGACTGCTCCAATCTGCAAATTCTGTGAAATGTGGTCAGAGGTGATCACATGTTTCACAGAAATTAATCTTAACATTTCAGAAGGGTTTTTAGAAGGCTGGATTACCCAGTTCTCATAGAAACATAGGACCATTTATGTTGGAAAAGACCCTTAAGAGATCATCAGGTCCAGACATAACACTGTCAAGTCCAGCACTACACCAAGTCCATAACTGCCACATCTATGCACCTTTAAAAAAGCCTTCAAGGATGGTTAGTGGACCACTTCCCCAGGTAGCCTGTTCCAATGCCTGACAACCCTTTCCATGAAGAAGTTTCTCCTAATATTCAGTCTAAACCTCCCGTGGTACAACTTGAGGCCATATGCTCTCATCCTTGCTCAGGATCAGAGCATCCCCACACGTAGGAAGTCAAGGAAGGGAGCCAGGAGGCCTGCGTGGTTGAATAGGGATCTGTTGGGTACGCTCAAGCAGAAGAGGAGAGTTTACAGGTCATGGAAGCAGGGGCTGGCCACTTGGGAAGAATATAAGGCTGCTGTTAGAGGATGTAGGAAGGCAGCTAGGATAACCAAGGCCTCCTTAGAATTACAGCTGGCGAGAGGGGTCAAGGACAACAAAAAGAACTTTTTCAAATACATAGCGGATAAAACTAATACCAGAGGCAATGTAGGCTCACTGATGAATGAGGTGGGTGCCCTGGTGGCAGAAGATACAGAGAAGGCAGAATTACTGAATGCCTTCTTTGTCTCTGTCTACTCTGACGGAGGCTGTCCTGGGAAGCCCTGTACCCCTGAGACCCCGGATGAAGCCAGGTCAATGGAGGAGTTTGCTTTAGTCAATGAGGACTGGGTTAGGGAGCAATTAAATAGTCTGGACATCCATAAATCCATGGGTCCAGATGGGATGCATCCGCGGGTGCTGAGGGAGCTGGGTGAAGTCATTCCTAGACTGCTCTCCATCATCTTTGCCAAGTCTTGGGAAATGGGAGAGGTGCCTGAGGATTGGAGGAAAGCAAATGTCACTCCAGTCTTAAGAAAGGGCAAGAAGGAGGACCCAGGTAATTATGGACCTGTCAGCCTCACCTCTGTCCCTGGGAAAGTAATGGAACAGCTTATCCTTGGTGCCATCTCAAGGCATATCAAGGATAAGAGGGTTATTAAGGGCAGTCAGCATGGCTTTACCAAGGGTAAGTCATGCTTGACCAACCTCATAGCCTTTTATGAGAATGTAACAAGGTGGATGGATGATGGCAGAGCGGTGGATGTGGTTTACCTTGACTTCAGTAAAGCCTTTGACACAGTCTCCCACAGCATCCTCACAGCTAAGTTGAGGAGGTGTGGTCTAGACAATAGAGTAGTGAGGTGGGTTGCAAACTGGCTTAAGGAGAGAAGCCAGAGTGTGGTAGTCAATGGTGCGGAGTCTAGTTGGAGGCCAGTATCTAGTGGAGTGCCTCAGGAGTCAGTACTGGGGCCAGTATTATTCATTATATTTATTAACGATTTAGACGAGGGAATAGAGTGTACTATCAGCAAGTTTGCTGATGACACTAAGCTGGGAAGAGTGGCTGACACGCCAGAAGGCTGTGCTGTCATCCAGCGAGACCTGGACAAACTGGAGAGCTGGGCGGGGAATAACCTAATGAAATTTAACAAGGGAAAGTGTAGAGTCCTGCATCTGGGCAGGACCAACACCAGGTTCCAGTATAGGTTGGGAAATAACATATTGGAGAGCAGTGTAGGGGAAAGGGACCTGGGGGTCCTGGTGGACAACAGGATGACCATGAGCCAGCACTGTGCCCTTGTGGCCAGGAAGGCCAATGGCATCCTGGGGTGTATTAGAAGGGAGGTGGTTAGTAGATCGAGAGAGGTCCTCCTTCCCCTCTACTCTGCCCTGGTGAGACCACATCTGGAATATTGTGTCCAGTTCTGGGCCCCTCAGGTCAAGAAGGACAGGGAACTGCTGGAGAGAGCCCAGCGCAGGGCAACAAAGATGATCAAGTGAGTGGAGGAAAGGCTGAGGGAGCTGGGTCTCTTTAGCTTGGAGAAGAGGAGACTGAGGGGTGACCTTATAAATGTTTATAAATATATAAAGGGTGAGTGCCACGAAGATGGAGCCAGGCTCTTCTCGGTGGCAAACAATGATAGGACAAGGGGTAATGGGATCAAGCTGGAACACAAGAGGTTCCACTTAAATTTGAGAAAAAACTTCTTCTCAGTAAGGGAAACAGAGCACTGGAACAGGCTGCCCAGGGGGGTTGTGGAGTCTCCTTCTCTGGAGACATTCGAAACCCGCCTGAACATGTTCCTGTGCGACCTCACCTAGGCGTTCCTGCTCCAGCAGGGGGATTGGACTAGATGATCTTTTGAGGTCCCTTCCAATCCCAAACATACTGTGATACTGTGATACTGTGAAGACACCAACATCCTCTATTCTACAACCTTTCAGGTAACTGAAAGCCTCCTTCTCTCAAGGCTGAACAGCCGCAGTTCTCTCAGCTGCTTCTCACAGGACTTGTGCTCCAGACCCTTCACCAGCTTTGTTGCTCTTCTTTGGACACACTTCAACACCTCAATGTCTTTCTTGTAGTGAGGGGCCCAAAACTGAACACAGTGTTTGAAGTGCAACCTCACCAGTGCCAAGTACAAAGGACTACTTCTGTAGTCCTGCTGGCCACACTATTCTTGATATAGGCCAGGATGCTGTTGGCCTCCTCAGCCACCTGGGCACACTTCTGGCTCATTTTCAGCCGGCTGTCCACCAACACCCCAAGGTTCTTTTCTGCCAGGCAGCTTTCCAGACACTTTTCCCCAAGCCTGTAGAGGTGCCTGGGATTGTTGTGACCCAACTGCAGGACCCACTGCTTGGCCTTGTTAAACCTCATGCAACTGGCCTCAGCCCAAAGATCCAGACAGTCCAGATCCCTCTGTAGAGCCTTCCTACCCTCAACACTCCCAGCTGGAACTTGGTGTCAACTGCAAACTAACTGGGAGTGCACTTGATCTCCTCATCTAGATCACTGATAAAGATATTGAACAGAACTGGCCCCAATACTGAGCCCTGGGGAACACCACTTGTGACTGGCTGCAAACTGGGTTTGGCTCTGTTTGCCACAACTCTTTGGACCCAGTCACTCAGCCAGTTTTTTACCCAACAAAGGTACACCTATCCAAGCCACGCAGAGCCACTTTCTCCAGGACAATGCTGTGGGAAACAGTGTCAAAGGCTTTACTGAAGTCTAGGTAGACAAGATCCACTGCCTTTTCCTCATCTGCTAAGTGGTTCACCTTGTCATAGAAGGAGATGAGGTTAGTAAAGTGGGACCTACCTTTTGTAAACCCATGCTGAATGGACCCAATCACTTGGTTGTCCTTTATGTGCTGTGTGATGGCACTCAGGATCATCTGTTCCATGACCTTCCCTGGCACTGAGGTCATACTGTAGTTCTGTAGTTCTCTGGGTCCTCCTTCTGGCCCTTCCTGTAGATGGGTGTCACGTTTGCCAACTTCCAGTTAACTGGGACCTCCCCGGTCGGCCAAGACTGCGGGTAAATAATTTAAAGTGGCTTGATGAGCACCTCCACCAGCTCCCTCGGAACCCTTGGATGGATCCCATCTGGCCCCATAGGCTTACTAAGGGGTGTAGCAGGTCACTAACCATTTCCCTTTGGATTGTGCGGGATTCATTTTGCTTCCTGTCTTCCAGCTCCAGGACCTGAATGGCCAGAGATCAACTGGTACCATTAAAGACTGAAATAAAGGCAGCATTAAGTACATTAGCCTTTTCTTCAGCCGCTTCCTAGGCCTTTGTTATTATGTTTCTCCCTGCATCCAAAAAATGGTGGAGATTCTCCTTAGCCCTTCTTTTTTTGTTAATGTATTAATAGAAACATTTTAAATTGTATTTTTATGGCAGTAGCCTGACAAAGTTCTAGCTGGGTTTTAGCCCTTCTAATTTTCTCCCTGCATAACTTCACATCTCTGTAGTCTTCCATGGGTTTTTCTTCCAAAGGTCATAAACTCTCTTTTTTATTCCTGAGTACCAGCTGAAGCTCTCTGTTCAGCCAGGCCAGTCTTATTCCCTGCTGGCTTGTCTTTCGGCACTTAGGGACAGCTGCTCCTGCACCTTCAAGATTTCCTTCTTGAAGAGTACAATCATAAACTAGGTCAGTTTCCATGTACTTGCATCTCAACATAGTCTGATGGTACCTGGGGTGTTTCAGCAGCCATAAGCATGAACTCAAAATAGCCCTCTAAAATATTTATAAAGGCTATGTGGAAGTTTCATTGATTAATCCACAAAATAGGAGATCAAGAAGCAGGCAGCTGATTGAAGGTTTGACATCAATAGGATGTTTGTTACAGCTTCATTTTTCACAAGTCCAGATCCTCTGTCATAAAAACCAATGGCCAGAAGGCAAGACATTTTTGGAATTAAAAGATTGTCTCAAATAGTGAGTTTTAAAGAGGAAAAATCTTACTTGGGTTATATATTTGAAAAATCTTCTCAGCTGAAACTTGACTGTCTGAAGGGAAATGATTTTGTGGGGACTGGTGGCTTTTCTATTTTTATTTGACAGCTGTGGGAAGAAGGCAGAAATCTTAGAATGACAGCAGTTAATGCCTAATACAAAATTATAAAAATCCTGCCAGGAAAAAAAAAAAAGTAATAAGTGTATATGAGAATAACCAGAGGAGAGATAGCAATTACTTGAGAAGTTAATTGGAACCACAGGACATACACAAGGTATCTTTTAAAAAACAATTTTGGAAAACAAACCACAAAGAATAGGTATTTGTGGTATTCTGCTTGCACAAATGAGAAGTTTTCTTGTATGTTTGATCTGGGAAGTTTGTGTTTAATCCTATTCTGTGGTGAAATGGTAGTAGTGCTGACTGATCAATTGACAGAAGCTTAAATTTTCTGCAGAGGGAAGGTCAGCAATGCTGTTCACTGGGCCAACTTCAAACAGCAAGCAATTGTTATGATTAAAGCTTCTGTTGAGACTGAATCTTCTCTCTGATTGGAAGTCTAAATCTGTCCTTAATCATCCAGATAAAATGACATCACCAGGATGCTATAAACTGTCTGAAAGATTAAATGCCCTCTGTGAAATGCAAACATAATCCCGAAGTTGGAAAACCAGAAGGCTGCCTTTTTTAGTTCTGTGGTTACCACTAGTTAACATGAACAGTAATTAAATGCCACAGCTGAAAAAAAAATCTGTATTAGAATGTGTGCTAAATAAAGAGGTAATTATTTAGATGTAGTAAATAACGGCTTTCTGGAAGAACTATTTTTGGACAATTTATGGGAAGATGCTCTTCTGTGCTAGGTCCCAGGCAACACTAAAGACTTACCTCAAGACGTGTTACTGAAAGACGTCAGTAGTAATGATAACAATATAGTTAGGATTATAATTGTAATAAGAAAGAACAGGTCAGAAAAATCACATGTGTGGTTTTTATCCACATAAATCCAGCACTTCTTATAACTTAATAATCAGGAAGTTCAAAAAAGCAAGAAGCCTATGAAGTGATCCAATAAAACCATGTTGGGCTCATTAGAAGATTTTGGGTAGCTATCATAGGGGAAAAGTTCACGTTAAGAAATGCAAAACGCGCTTGGCATATATTGGCAAGGCAGCCAATATACGTTGGACTGGTCAATTGCAAGCAGGAGTATAAGATGTTTTGAAAAATCAGTTTGCTAAAGAAACCAAAGGTGGTAATGAAAAAAACTCTAAATGCATTGAAAGCAGAAAGTCATCTAGGGAACTGATGACACCACATGAGTAAAAGGTTTTGAAGGGCTGCTTGGATGGTGAAACCATGGCAGGGAAATTAAGTGAATTCCTGTGTCAGTTTTTACTGCTGAAGGTGCTGGGGAAAGTGCACATAACAAATACTTTGTACCAGAGGGGTCAAAAAACAAGTTATCAAAAAAATGAAGAATGATTTGTTTATAAATAATTTTTAAAAGAGGGTATTTAGAAGGCTTTTCAATTTAGAAATGGGAGAAAAAAACTGAATGAAAGCTCAGCTTGAGGAAATTTGACTGAAAATCCTCCCCTCCTTCCCTCTTCTCATTATCGATTGGTTTCAAAAACTGATTTCTAAGGGATTCATTCCATTTTCAGATGGGGGTAGAAGGTCTTCTGAAAACACATGTTCCAGCCATATAGAAGCTACTGTGCTCAAGAGCAGAGGTATGGGTGGCTGCCTGTCATAACTGAGGTGGTGCCAGGCTGTGTTGTCTTGCAATGTCCCTTTGACCTCTTGATTGGGAATGTATTTAAGAAGCATGCAGATCAAGCAGGAGCTGTTAAAGCACAGCTAGATGGTGCAGAAATATCTATCTGCAGCCAGCACATTTATATTACAGTCTATCTTACATACTGACCTCTGACTGTTGCTTGTCTGAGTTAACTCCAGCATCCTTTTGGTAACAGATATGACAGAGGAGCCTTCTTGATTTGAAGGAAGCCCATGCAAGTGTTGAACCATATGGTGTTTCACACCTTTCTTGTGTGAAATAGTGTTTCATAGTGTATTCCATGCTAATTCAAATTTGGACTGAATACCTATAAATGAAAGCCAGCACCTTATTTGCTGACTGTAATAATTCAAAACATACATATGCTTAAAAAAATATTTGTTAGAACTCAAGAGTTGTGGTGTTCTACCAAAACAATGAAAACTGAGAGTTTTGCTCTTTGTTTTGAGTATTTCTCATGAATTAAAATTCGAATGCGCTGCCCGTTGTATTATCTTCCCACTACTCCCTTTGTGTTAGCTGTCGCACTGCTCGATCACTTATGAGCTCCCTTATCTTGCTAGAATTACACAAAATAGATCCAGGGATAAAGCCATCATGTTTTCTGCGATTTTGGTGGCTAGAATCAGCTAACAGTAGAGTCCATCTGGAAACAAGAGTTAGTGCAAAAAGGCAAAGATTACTGGGAGCTGTGAAGGAGCTGGGGCTTTCAGCAGCAGCAAGCTTTCAGGTTGGCTCAGCTTTATACCTGATTGCAACAGTAGTTATTGTCAGAAACCTCAAATTCAAATGTACCCCATTAAACTGTTAGCAGTTTTAATGAATATGTATAGTTTAGTGTCAACTGTAAATTAATTTTACAGGTTCATCAGTTGCTCTGGTTTTGGTTTCATTAGCTTTTGCAATTAGGTTATATCTAGATGAAGGGAGGGACTGATACTTCGTACTCTCTATCAGCAATATATGTGCTACAAGAAGTTGTTGAGTGGATCTTTGGAACATGAGCTAATGTATGTTAACAACTTCAAAGTACTTTCAGTGTATCTGTATCAAATGAAAAATAAAAACAATGCAGAAAAGGATGAAAGAAAAACAGTAAAAGCATTTTCTTCAAAGTCGTGTTGCCTAATCTGGTGACATATCTTAAAAGTTTTGCTTTGTTGGACAGGAGTAGAGGAGACAGATGTAAAGTTATGTCTGTTTAGTCTTAGCTGTTGACATATAATTGAAGAATATCATACAGTACATTTAAAACAGCACAATAGTAAATAATAAGGAGTGAATTTAAAAGTTAATTGAAAGCCTGTTACTGATTTTATGCCATAAAGTCTTTATAACTCACAGTAATTAAATTGAACTATCTGAGGAAAAACAGATTTATATATAAATTGTTTTGAACCAAGTGGCACGCTCATATACTTGCACTCTGGAATAGCCCTGTACATATTATACCCATAGTTTATTTGGAATTCTTGCTTTCCCATTACTGTAATGGTTTCAATTAGTGCTATTTTTTTCTCTGCATCAACACAGCACTAACTTAATCTCAAATTGTTTACTTGTGTATCCTAAATCTGTGAGAGGCAAATGAGATGATTTTTAAACTGGGGTCAGCACAACAGATTCAGAGTCTCACAATGAAGAAAGGTAATCATAAGGGTTTTTTGGTACTTCTGTAAAATTGTGGTCTGAGCATGAATGTTATTGTTTGAATTTCTGGAGCTAACTAGCAATAAGTAATAAGTGGCCTTCCCTGCCATCTGCATGGAAATATTTGACATTCTTTCTATGTCAGAACAAGAGCATTCCCATTTTTGATGGTGAGGATACTTCTAAGGACAGGATGAAATCTTCCTAGAATAGCAAAACGGAACTGTGCCTCACAGATTGAGGAAAATTGTCTCTTCCTTAGAATTTCTAGCAAAAATGAACTCAGAATGAAAAGTTAAAAATTTGTTGTTGTTGTTCTTGGATGAAAATAAGCTTTCTGTCTGGAGGGCAGGGAACAGGAAGCAGCTGAAAAAAAGAGTGTAATTGTTTTTTGTTTTTTTTTTTTTCCCAACTATTTAATATTAATTACACCCTATATTTTCTGGGTATCCGATGATATTGCTACGGGTGGTGAGTAAGAAGGAAAAATCTTGACAATTCAAAAGGAGAGAGTTCTTTTGGTATCTTTTCTACTTTGCTTTATGCAAGACTCAGTTTTCCTTACAAAATGAACTCTTCCTTGGTAACAGCATTAAGTCAGAAGTTTGTTTCAGCAAGTCCACTTTCCCAAAAGTTAATCTGTGTTACTTGTTTTATACTCATTTGGCTAAAATCATAGGATCCTTTCACATGTAGTGCTGGTTCTAGGTTTTTCCAGATGCATCCTGTGTTCCACCTTGACATTCTTTCATCTGTTACTAGTGCTAATATGGAAAACTATTTTTTCTTCTTAAACTCTAGGGTAGATGTTTTTCTGAAGATAAAGTGCAGAATAACTACAGACAGGAGGTATGAAATGGTGACATTAGCCTGAAAGAAATACCAGTTGAGGAGAAGAGGAGGACTCTGAAATTGCATTGGTTTAATGCTGGTATCAATTATTTTTAAGAAGATTTAGAGAACTTTATAAGAATTCTCATTTCCTCTAGAAAGTGAATTTTAGTTTTTCAAAGTAAACTTCTGTTTTTTCTGTACTATGAATTTCTAATTGAGTAAATCTTAACAGATTTAGGCAGGATAGCACTTTACAAAAGAAATGAAGAGGCATTAAGTGACATAAGGTATACTAATCCACATCTGCACTCACTGAATGAAAGGGATTTTGGTTTCTGCATTTTGCTCTAAATAGCCAACACCTACATGTCAAAATAAAATGCAATGATGGGAATCTATTTTGTAAAACAGCTCAGTTAGAGATGTCTCTTGTAGTCATCTTTAGCTTTATGAACAATCCATGTCAGCTCTGTTTTTGGAATGACCTTCATAGGATTTATGCTTTGAAAGAAAAAGCTACACATCAAAATCGTACTTTCAAATTTATGACTGCTAACAGAAAAATATAATTATTTCACAACAGAATCAAGTTTGGTTAAAGCAATGTGTTATAATCATGAAACTAAAACAGTCTTGGATGTAGCATTCATTCAACTTCTGTATATAGGGCAATGAAGAATTATTAGAATTCTAAGGAAAAAAATATTGAATTATTGAACTGTTTACGTATGAAGAAAGATTATAGAGGCATGGTATGTTTAGTTAGCTTATGAATTAGTGTAGAGGCACAGTATATTCCCGATGCATAACTACTGTTTCAAAGTACTATGGTAATATAAACAGTACTGTGTAATAAGTACCTGGCACCGTATAATGGTACAAGAACCTGTCACTTAGGAAATCGCCCAATATAATGGCAATGAGTAGTATGTTTTTCTTTTGGCATTTTAGCGAAATAAACTGATACAAGTTGTCATTTGCCTCATCAAAATGAGCACCATGATTTGATAACCATGTTAACTGGAAATGAGTCTGTAATGTAGATAAGTTATTTAATGTTATCTGTGCATTAGCATAAACTATATGCTAAGTATTATTGTAAGTTGATTAGTAAGAAGAGAAAGCTAAGGAAGGAAGTGATATAGTGTTATGTATTAATTTTTAATAACCAAATATGAGTTTTCTGTGGCTGGCATGTGTATTCACATGTATAGCTAATTAATTTCAAGATCACTAAGAATTTTTAAAAAAATAACTCGAAATAAACAATGGTCGTAAAAGATCGATGTTTCTGTCCTTGAATGTTTATTTTTGTCTGTGTTTGGGACCAGAAGCTGCGATGTATCTTTACAGAGTAGAAGTTTTCAGGCCCTCTCAGGCGAAATGAGTTCAGATACTCCAGTCCAACACTTTCCTTTCTTCACTTCAAGAGTCTAAACCCTCTTTTCAGAGGTGTTACACGGCATGAAACCACACTGATGTTGATTTAGTTGCACAATTTCTGTGCATGTGCACACAGCTGAACAGTTTGGTGCCCCAGAGCATTTGATAATGCTCTGATAATGCAGCTGAAGGCAGTTTAAATTGATTATATATTGCAGTAGTGTTTTGTGCTTGTGTTACTCCAGCATGAACCTCACTACAGAATCCGGCTATTCCTCTCTCTTTAAAAGTTTCTATCTCTTAAATATGAGGCATTTTAAAATTGCATCACTTGTGACCTGAAAATATCTAAAATACAGTGAAAATTCAATTAGGACTTGTGAACAAGAAAATGCGGAGGGATTCTTAGACTACTGGTCACCAGCTGAAATGTTTTTCCTGGGAACTGGGGGCTGAATACAGCATATTTAGAGAAGACTGGAGAATTCCTCATATTCCTCAATTTTCTTTCTCAAAACTACAGATGGATGGGGAACCAGGGTGCTGTGGCCTGGATGGGCAGTAGGAAGTTGACTCTCCAGTTCAAGTGTCAGTGGTGGATTCTCAGCTCTCTCTTCCACTTGTTCAATATAGAAATCTGGAGCATTAAAGAAACACAGAAGTGAGATCAAGCTTATTTTGACTGATTAATTGTGAATAAAAGTTGTTTCCCTAGGAGACCCTAAAGTATTTTGGCATGGATATTAGAAATGAGAATTTGTGTTTTCAAGAGTTTCCTAGTAATGGTTTCTCATCTCAGTTGTGGCACTCTTTTTTGATCTCTTTTGTAATGAACAGAAGATACATTCATTAACAGAATTAAAGTCCTTGGTATGTGTCCTGGTTTTGTTAAAAGCAAGACCAGTTTCTCTTTTAAGTAATTTTCCTTTCAGCTAAGTTCTTCTAAGTAACTGAACTTTTCTGAATTTGGCTGCATATTTTTGTAAACAGAAGCAATGGCATGCGGGGTTGCTGATAAATTTTCCATGTCCCATAAGTGAGAGAGGCGTATTTGCAAGAAGGGGCGAACAGGTGACTAAAATTGACCAAGTATTCCATCCTATCCACATCATAGACCCTATAAAAGAGGGAGGTCATGAGAGTCCTGCTCTCTTTGACCATGGTCAGCATCTGAAGAGGACCCTGTCTGTTGTCCCTGCAATCCGAAGCATTGTTCCAGTGAATCCTGAATCCGGTTCTGGTTTGCTGTGGGGTCCAGCCTAGGACTTCTGGGTGCCTGCCCTGCAGCTGCTGGAGCCAGCTCTGCTGTCAGGCAGTGCTGAACTGTGCCGGGAAATTTGAGAATGGTTTTCTAAATTTTGTATTATTTTCTCTGTGTTATTATTAGCATTAGTAAAGCATTTTAAACATTTTCCAACTTGCAAGTCCTTCTCTCTTCTCTTTCTGTTGCCTTTCCTCAGTGGGGAGGGCTCTCAGTGTTGGAGGAAGGGGTTAACAGAGAGCATCTGCTGTGGTTTATTGTCGCCTTGCAATTAAATGATGACAGCATGGTAAACAGTAAGTAAGCTAAAATAAAAATAGCCAAAAGGAGTTATTTAGTCTTGTAACTGATGCCCTCTTTCTCCCAAATCTCCTGTAACTCACACTGAGTTTTTAATTATTTCCCTGATCAATTACTGCGTACGACTGGTGTGTAACTATTTACCATCAATGCCTTTATGGGTACATTGCATAAAATGGTGTGCCCTACTAGCTAAGAATATCTGCTAATGCATGGGATATCAGCTGCCATGTTCTGCTTCATGGTCAAGGCTGACGACCTACGATGCCGTCAGTCTTTTGACTATGCATATCACATGCTGGTGGACTGGATGGCAGGAATTTTGGCAGGAATTAGAAAACAAAACTGGATTGATGAACTGTGCCTGATCAGCCCACCTACTGCCCGTCCTGGTTGTCTTCTGTGACACAGAAGAGCATTGATGCCATGCTGAAAGGTTGGCACTGTGAAAGATTTTGTTGATTTTGCCTGAGTAGAAAAATCAGGTATAAAATAGGAAGTAAGAAATCTGTCACAGGGAAGGAAGAGGGTTGTCCTGTGCACAGGGAGCCCTCGCTTAGGTGAGAGCCAAGCCGGCGGCAACAGTGAGAGAGGAGGCATGGGACCTTTGGCATGGGACCAAATACGTAATACAAGCACACAGAGAACTTACATGTGACTAGAATATAGAACAGTTAGAAGAAGGGGGAAAAATACTATCCTAGCAACAGGAGAAAAAGTGGGCATGGCATGATTAAGTAATGCTTAAAAGAAAGATGAAACTTACAGAGTCCATGGCGTGGGAGAAAGCATCAAGAAGTGGGGGACAATGGTTTTTGAAAGTGTTTTTCCTGTTGATGCAGATATGTACTCAAAACTTTCTGGCTAGGTTGAAATGACTGGGTTATGTCTATCTGAGGAGCCTAGAAGATTGTGGAGCCCTCAGAAGGTTGTATCTATCCTTTTATCACTCTTGTGCTCACACAACATGATTGAGGGCTAGGACTGTAGTCTTAGTGCCTAGGATTTTTTTAATCCTGAATGGATGTGAAATTTATTGTTGTGCTGTCACTAAATGGAGATGTGGTGCCTTCCTGGCCTAACAATTTGGGTCATCCCTGAGATGATTTATTATCACCCATGTGGTCACCTACTCTAGGGCCTGAGGTCTGGAGCACAGCAACATTATCACCAGCAAATGTAGATTTGGCATGTAAACAGACCTGCCCTGACCGCTGAGAGGCAAGAATTCAGGCACATAAATAGGAATTCATGTACTTATGATCTGAATTTATTCCCACTGGGCAGGTAATCTTATCAGGAAAAAGATCTGAATGGTTAATATAAAATGTGTAATGGAAAGACTCAAGATACACATAGAGGTTTAAATGAGGCTGGAAGAAAAAAAGCTCTTGTGTACATTTAGGCAACTCTTAAACTTATCTATTTGGTGGATATGTAGGAGGCCTTCACTAGTGGGGCTGTATCCGTTTTGAGACAATATGTAGAAATGTTTGGCTAGTGTCTACATTGTGTGTAAACATAGTGACCATAAAAATAATATATTTCAGATTATAAGAGTAAATGTAATGGAATATAGCTCTTAAAAGTACAAAATACTTCAAAGCATCCTACCTGGGAAGGACTAGCATGACAATATAAACAGGGGCATAGTTACCATGTTTTTCTGTAACTTAGGTCCACAGAGAAACATCTTATAAAATTGAACAAATACTATACTAATAAATAAAGCTACTGTTGATATCTTGCAATAATGAAGAACTTTGCAATTGGGTAAGTAACAGGAAAAACTGTAAAGCATAATAGAAGATTATTGGTTATACAACCATTTGAAAGTGTATTTCCCTCACTATATTGAAATAATTATTTTTTTTGTTTGGTATTAAATTGATTTAGATTAGGTTTTTAATTAGCATTGAGATAAGAGCATACATAAGAAATAAGTCATGCCGCTCATAGATTTCTCCATCAGACTGATAAAATGCATTACATGTTGCATATATTCACGTGAATATTCATGAAAATATCTCCTTGATGTAGATTGACAGTGACATTGACAAAAATAATGGGATAAGTACAATTGTAAAATATCTTGAAGTGATTTTAAGATTATTTTTCAGATTATATTGCCCTTATTTGAGTTTCCCTTTAAGTGTGATTTAATGAGCCACTTCCTGACAGCTGATTTCTGCTGTTTTATCTGGGATGTGCTGTCAGGTTATCAGAAGTCTGCTAGTTGGTGCTGCTAATTTAATAGTTTCTACTAGGTAAAAGAGCAAAATGTAAAGAAAGTGGATAGGCATTAGACCTGCTATATTGTATTTGCGTATACAGCAAAATGAAATACAGTTATAAAATTTTATCAGTAGGTCTGGAATGGTAATCTTTCAATGTTTATGAATGGCCATGTGTACTTATTCTTTATGTTGTTTGTGATATTAAAACAATAATTTTGATGATCATACCTTTAGTAGTTTTAATAAGTCTGTGTTTTAAATATAAGGCTTGTTGTTTTACTTTTGCCTTTGCTAAAGAATAAAATGTCGAGCTTCACTTGGAGGCAGCAGTCTTCTGTTCTCTTTTTCCAGTGTTACTGTATAAGGTGCTGCCTTCCACTATTGCAAAGATGTAGAACAGCTGACTTCAAGGCTATTGCATTTTTTTCATTCTTAGAAAATATGTCACTGTTTCACGTCATTCAGCAGAGTGATTTTTGTCAATTCCATACTTTGAAGCAAAAAAATCTGACAACAAACTGCGTTTTTATTACTGGTTATTATATGGAAGTTTTGAGGGTCTAAAAAGTAAGAATAAAGCTTGCTGAGGAAGGTTTATCAAAGGCCTGATGAGAAAGTCTTGCTGGGTTATACAAATGATCCATTTGGACATGCAGTCTGTTTCTGGAGACAGTAGGACATGTATTTTAAGGTGAATGAATGCAAGCTATGATTTCTACCTGCAGTCCGTGCCCTTGGCGCTGTCTCAACATCCATAGTCACCATATTAAGAGTATTAGAAGAAACATTCCCGCCTCTTCCACCAGCATCTCTTAATGAACCCATGGTCCATACATATGCATTCTCCCTCTTTGAAATGGCTGACACTGTCTACCTCCCTGACTATCTGCAAATTCCACATACTCTACCCCTGTGTAAAACAAAACAAAACAAAAACAAAAACAAACAAAAAAAAACCCAACCCAAACAAAAAGAAACCAAACCAAAACAAAAAATCCCAATAGAAAAAAACAACTAAACAAACAACAACAACAACCACAACAAAAAACTCTCGTAAAAACCAAAACCCAAACAATCTACTTTCTTCCTTAAGTTTTTAAACTGACCTCCCAGTTTCACTAGGAATATTTGAGATTTGTGCGATTTGGTAACAGTTTTGCATTCAGCTTACCTGCTGTCTTTATGATTTTCTAAATTTTGATCTTATTGATGTTGGATGGACAAATTATAGTATTTTCCAAAGAAGAGCATAAATAAAACAAGCATGGAGGTATCATGTTTCCTCCCCTAATTTTTACAACATAGATATGGTAATCTGAAACTTCTGTGGTGCAAAATTCAGAGATATTCTGAAGACTCCTTATGTTTTATATGTTGGAAACTTATGGCTAAAATTTCACAACTGAATCAAGTGGCTAAAATCTGATCTTTTGAAAAATATGTATATGATCAGGAGATGTTTAATTCTCTATTGAGGCAAGAAACAATGATATCAAAGAAAACTGGTGTCGTTGATACTTTTGAAGAAATTGATTCATTTTTTCCCTTTGGATAAGTTTTATTTTCAAAGTTTTGAAGACATGTCCAAGAACCTTCAAATGCATGGTGACAACAAATTGTATTTAACCTTCAGTGAGATGCTACCTATTGTGGCATTTAATGGGAGCTGTCCTCTCTTCCTCACAATGTTTTTCTGTAACAGTCTTTTAAAAGTTGTGTCTGTTTGACCCTTTTGAATTTAAGTTAAACATTAGCTTAAAATGTCAACCAGTTTCTTCTGACAAAAAGCAAGAAGGATTGAGTTCTTGATTTACAGAACAGAGATGTAGGTATGATTTAAGAAAAAAAATCATCCTCAGTTGCTCAATTGATTTAGCCAGCCTGCAGGACTCTCAGTTTAGCTCTCAACAGTCCTAGGAGTTCTTACCTTATAGAAGTCTCCTCTTTTTCTCTTTTCTCTTTTCTCATTTCCTTTTCCTCTCCCTTGTCCCTCTCCCCGTTTCTTCTCCCCTTTCCCTCTCCATCTCTCTTTCCCCCTTCTTTCTTTCATTTTCTTTCTGCTACATCTCTAACTGCCTTTTGTTGTTATTATTAAGAGGAATGAAGATTCTGTATTAAACTAGCATTCTTCACTTTTGAACTCTCAGAATTAAAATGCAAATGGAGGAAGAGATGTCTCTTCCCTGGGAGTTTATTTCTTCTCTTCCTCTAGACACTTTCCTTTTCTATTATGTTTCTTTGCATTTCAGAGTTCTTTATTTGCCTGTTACTTTTGCTATTTGTCTCAGGATACCTGACATTAAATAATAAATTATTGTCCATTTAGCTCTAACAGTTTTATAGATTATTTCACTGCAGAATTCATCCTGAACCTAGTTGTAACAAACACAGAATTAACTACGAACATTTGTAAAGATTTTTTTCATTTCCGTAGCTGAGAACTTATTTGCAGATATGGCCTCTCCTAGAGAACCGAGTACAGCAGTTGTGATGTCTGTTTTAAAATATTCTCCTTAATACTCAAAAATGTATTACTCAACTGTGGGGCACTACGGTGGGGCACATGGGTATGAAGGCCTACCCATGAGAAAGATGGGAGTAAAGGAGTATCCAGAGATGTTAAGGATGTACCCGTGAGAGAGAAGGGAGTAGAAGAGTTACACTGATGATAGCAAAAATAGCCAATGAGATGTTACTGCTGTAACTTGTAACCAATAGTGAAGAGACACATGAATTAGTAAAACTGTATAAAAATGCACTTGTGGCAATAAATGGCATCTACTACTTTCAACCTGGAAGAACTTGGTCTATGTCGATTGTCCGTCTCAATCACGACATATGGTGACCCCGACGTGATCCTGCATGAAGAGGATCTCGCATGAAGAAGAGACAGCGGGGAAGCTGTGACAGCCGAAGACGAGCTGTGGAGACCGAGCCTGGTACAGCTGATAGAGCAGCAGGGGGGAGCTGCCGAAGATCCGGATCCTTGAAAAGATACCACACCAAGAGTTGGTGAGCTACTAGAAACGGGGGGGTGGAACTTCTCTAAAGAAGAGGGTATTGTATTATCTGCATGGAAGTTGCTTCTGAAGAAGCAGGGTATTAACCCTCTGGAATTGACTTTACAAAGGACTATGTTACTAGGGGGCAAAGCACTACTGAAAGATCTAAAGAAACAATTGAACGGTTAACAACATGGCACTTGTTGCTAGAGACTTTGAGAGGATTAAAAGAGCAACGGAAACATGCAGAGGCAGCGGAGGGGGTGGCTTCTCTGGGCTAGATTTGAAAAACAAAAAAACAAAAAAACACTGCTCCAAACCCCCCTGTTACTAATGATTCTCCAGCACCATTCAAGTCCACGTTATCTGATGACTCAGATGAGGATGAGGGTCTGCAGCTTTTTTTTTTTTTTTTTTTTTTAAGTTAACAGGAAAAAGAGTATGTGTACATGTTGCCTTGAGATCAGATAAAAACTATGAAAGACTCAAGCGAAATTAGACCTACGCAATGTAACAGCTATAGATCATTTAGGACAGAATGATGGGGATTTGTTGACAGTGGCAGGTATCCCATCACTTTTGGAAGAGACACTAATTGACACACAACGACAGGCACGATAAGTTTCTGAAATCCTGAGGCAGTCAAGAGACCTCGCATATCAAGCTATGATAAAGGTGCCTGAAACCAACAAAGCAGCCAAATCATTTGCAACTATTAATCAGGGTCCCAGTGAGAATTACATGCAATTTATTGACCATCTTGAAGAGGCCATCAATAAGCAGGTTGAAAACTTAGAAGCTAAGGAAGCACTGGTGTTGAAATTAGCAGTAGAGAATGCTAATGTTTGCTATCAACATGTTATCTACAAGTTTTACAGTACATATTAGGTGTTTCTGTGTATTGCCTCTCTGAAAATCAAACATCTTGTAAGGAATGTGAGTTAATTGTTTTACTGGTTGCTGTTAGAATTGTTTCTTTGTGGTATAAGTGTGCCGTAAAACTTTCTCCCCACTTTTCCCAGTCATGCTGCAAGCAGCCCGGTGTTTTCCACCCCTCCCTCCCTCTTCTCATGGTTTTTACTTACCAGATAAGGTCAGAAACTACTGTTTTCAATTGTGTTCCTAAGCGGTATTGGGAGGTGTTTTAAAACATAGGAAAGCACTTGGAAATAGGAGGAAAGAAGATCTTGTGAAATATTATGGTCAATGATGGCTGCTGTTTAAGTCAGATGAATGGGAAAAGTGGCCAGAGGATAGAACCTTGAAGTATAATGCTTTGTTGCAATTAATGTTGTTTTTAAGGTGAGAAGAGCAGGACAAAATAAATCTCTACAAGAGATCATCAGATCATTACAGACAGTTTTACAGCTGGAACAGTTTGAACTTCAACAAGCTGAGAGAGAATTAACTGATAACACACAGGTCACAGTAAACTTGCTGAAGTCTGCAAGATGCTTTCCTCATTAACCTGTTTTCTTTGTGGGTATCGGTTTAAGCATGTTGCAATTTTGGAAGGTCTTTGTTATATGGTACAATAAGTTCACAGTCTGTTAAATCATGAGAATCCGTTGACTCAAAATGTGTGTTTTGTGATAGTTCAGAAGATCATGAGTAATTTAATTCTTTACTGCGTGAATGTGATGGTAAAATTTTGTTTGTAGTAGCTGTTATTTTTCTTTCTAGCATGTTACCTTTATTCCAGCATTCGGACTTGCGCAAAACTGTGACAGGCTGTGTTTCATCTCGATGTGTTGGATTTGAAAGAATCCTGGTTTTGGAATAACAGCTGTAGCGCACCAGATGAGACACTAAATAAAAAAAAAAAAAAAAAAAAAAAAGAAGGCCTTGCCCAGTCCAGCTTGCTGCAGCAGCGGGGGGGCAGGTGCCGGTTGGGTTCCAGCACGCACTGACCTGTTTTGCCAGGGAGACCCAGCAGCACCACTACCTGGCTGAGCAGTAAGCAGTTCGAAGGTGCAATGCAAAAATTGAGATATTATCTTGAATAAGCGTAACTGTGATCCATCTGCATATTTGAACTTGGTATTTGGTTTTCATACCTGAGCTCAGTATTTTAGTTAGTGTATATATATATTTAGTACCTAAAGAATTTTGTTTGGGGAGATAATTACAAAATGGGAACTGGTTCCACTGCTAAAATTCCACCTTGCTCCCCCTTAGGATGCATCCTTACACGTTAGAGTAACTTTCAGGGAAATATTCTGAAAAAAGAAAATGTGAAATGATGCTGTACTCAAATGTGGCCTAAATGTGGAATTCTGGGTTTTAGTGCTGTATTGCAATTAATGTTGTTTTGCAGAACTTTGGAAAAAATTGGTGAAGTGTGGTACTGTAAGTTAATTTGCCAATTTTGAGACCAGAAAAGAATTTAAATTGTTAAAATCTGATTCGCATTGAAAAAAACAAAAAAAACCCCAAAAAAATCAAACCAACAAAAAACAGAAACAAAACAAACACCTAAATGCTATGATAGATGTGAATTTGGAAGAGGTTGTATTTAAAACTTGCTAGAATATTAACTGATTTGGATCTAGGAAAATAGAATAATGGATTTATGTTTATTAGACTGGGTCTTGACATCTGTAAATTGTAAAAGGTAAATGGAGCTAAGGAATGTAACTATTGCTGAGCTACTTGGAATTGCATATAAAGTGTATTATGGTTGGAATGAAATGGGAAAACAAAAGAGCAAAATATCCCAGGCCTGTGTGCAGCTCATTGTAACTGAGGAGTTTACCAGAGCCTCCTACTTTGTACCAGTGATTATACCAGCTGCGTGGCCTTGGTTATATCTGAACTGCAGTAAGAAGAGAAAGAAAAAAAAAATGGAAAAACCTAGCTGCCCGCTTTTAAAGCGGTGAAAGGGGGGTTTTATCTCCCCTCCCCACTGCAGCAATGTAATACTGAATGGAGCAGTCTGAGGGTGAAGTTTAAAGACATCCTTAGGAGACCTGTAGTTCTAGTGAAACTGGAAAATTAAACCAAAAATTTGTTAATAGACCTATTCTGTGGTAACTAGTTGTAAGTGACTTCTTAGTAAATTCACCATGCTAGTTTTTGAGGTCATGGGAGAGAACAAAAGAAAGGCCGTATTTTGAGACCAATAGAATGCCAAATTTGGAACAAAGTTTTAATACATGAATTCTTGTAGTTGACAGAAAGTCCTATACCTCTCTTAGGTTAAGATTTGTTAAGTAAATTGTAAGCTTAATTAACGTTTTCTGAGAATTCTGTTTAGTTGCATGTCCTACAAGAAGCTGCTTGGATGGTGCAGATCTGCTTGCTGCAAGTGAGAAATCTCCGAGGAAATTTCAAATGCTGTATTTCCACTAGTATTAACAGCCAATGTTTCTGTAAAGCAAATACTACACTAATAGATCTGAAACAAGACTTCAATCCGGTAAAGAAAAAAAATCCAATAAATATGGCAGCCAAAATGGAGTTAGAAACTTTGAGGAATAAATTTATGAAAACCTTACAGGTACTGCATTCGATTGGACTTGCAGATTTGTCTATTTATAGCTACAACATAGAAAAAACCTGTGGCTATTGTGGGACAGTAGGATGAGATTGCTAACAGACTGGTATACTGATTGTTACTCTGATCAAGAAATGCAGGGAATGAATTTAAGTCTTAATAGGCTATGATCCTTTTTGTCATACATGTACCATTTGTGAAATTTAATTTTTATTTTTTATTTGCAATCTACATGCTTGTAAATTGCACTAGCTGATTTTCTTAACAGCACAGCTTTTGGCATGCATAAATGTAAAATGTAAATTGCTGCAGAACCTGCAAGTCTTTAACATCAGGTCACAGACCATACATGTATCTGCTCTGATCCTATATACTTGCACGTTTTTTGTTGATGGTTCTGGGAAGTCTCATAAAGCTGTAGTGGTTTGGTGTGAAGATAACAATTGGTATCATTCTGTAAAAATTATTGAAGATCCAATCCAATTAGCAGAACTTGGTGCAGCTTTAAATTACTTAGAGCTTTTAAGGAGGAACCTGTAAATTTGATTTGTGATTCTGAGTATGTAGTGAAGGTCCAACACACATATCTGATTCTGAACTGTGTTTTTGTTTTGTTTTGTTTTGTTTTGTTTTGTTTTGTTTTAAAAAGGGGGAGAAGTAGGGAAAACACCACAAAACCAATTGTCAAAAGCATTGTATGTGATGAATCACTTATATATAAGTGGTGCAGCCCAGATTTGTCCTGTGATGAAACACTTTGCAAGTGTGACCCAAAAACATGCTAAATCAGAAAGAACCTACATTAGTTATGGCCAAATCACTAGTTAATGGTCAATGGAAAAGGCCACATCAATTGATAACCTGGGGGAGAGGCTATGCTTGTGTCTTTACAGATTAAGGGCTGCAATGGTTACTGGCACGAAACGTGAAACCTGTGTTATCTTCCTGACAACGATTGTTGCAGCTGCTGTGTTTTGGATGCCCACACAGACAAAGACTAACATGTGAGCTACTTTAGCCAACATGACTGACCAGGACTCTATATGCCTAACTACGATGTCTCTGGAAAACCCGTTCCACACATGCTTGGTTGGTGTCTTCCTTGATGACTACAGCAGCATCACATGACTGTTTCAAAATAGTGGTCGGTGCAGAGGCATTGCAACGAACTGTAATAATACCAACATGGCACTTTGGATTAATTGCCTCCTGGAAGCAGATATTGAACCACAGGAACTGGAATTGCTGGCATCTATGCCCATGGACACTTGTATCAACCTGGTTTGTGAAAAGTGTCAGAACAATATACGAGAACATGAATGGATAAACTGCAAAATATTAATGCTACCCTTGGTGACTATAGAAATGAAACTCAATGGTGTAATGCCTCGCAGAAGGATCCAAGGGGTGTCATTGATAATGTGGAAGAGTGACCACAAAACCTCCTGTATGGTGTATTCTTGATCTGTGGAGACAGAGCCTAGCCAGGAATTCCTTCTAACGCTGTTGGAGGACCATGTAGTTTGGGACAATTAACTCTCTTAGTGCCCAATGTATCCATGATAGTAGATCAAAGAAAAGCAACATGGGAAAAACGTTTTTTGCATGCATATAAGTCAAAATGTGATGATAATGTAGATTTGGGGATCAGGGTTAAGGGTTTTAGGATCTCTTGTATCTGGTGTTGGCATAGCTAAAGGCTTTAAATATTTTAGAAAAATTAGGATGCTGGCTACTTGAGCAAACTAACAGAACTCCTAAGGCTTTAAGTGGACTTCTGATAGACGTAGATTCTGTAAGACATGCCACACTGCAGAGTAGAGCCGTGATAGACTTTTTGTTATTAGCTCAAGGACATGGGTGTGAAGATTTTGATGTGATTTGTTAAATAAATTGCTTAGTGGTTGGGGGTTTTAAGGATGGTTGTTATCAGTAGCGAAAACAGGACTGATTGTTTTGATGATTGTTGTGGTTGTGTTGCTAATGTTGCCATACATGATTTCTCTGCTGCAAAGGGCCATGCAGCGGACAATGAAGGCAATTTTTTTAGCACAAAAACAAAAAGGCGGAATTGTGGGGGACTACGGTGGGTCCGTGGATTCCCTGATGGAGGGCATGGGAACAGAAATTAGCCTTGAAGATACGAAGGCCTACCCGTGAGAAAGATGGGAGTAAAGGAGTATCCAGAGATGTTAAGGATGTACTTGTGAGAGAGAAGGGAGTAGAAGAGTAATATTGATGATAGCAAAAATAGCCAATGAGATGTTACTGCTGTAACTTGTAACCAATAGAGAAGAGACACTGGTAAAACTGTATAAAAATGCACTTGTGGCAATAAATGGCATCTACTACTTTCAACCTGGAAGAACTTGGTCTATGTCATTTGTCTGTCTCAATCACGACATTCAACACAGAGTGTTTACTAAAATACCTGTAGTATTCTCCCTCTATTTCAGAACATAGCAAGAGATGCTTAGTTGCCAATTTTAATAGGAAATCCATAAAACATCAGAGACAGATATAAGATTTCAGACATGTCAAATATTTTGTGTTCTGAAAAGTGTGTTTCTAAAAGATGGATGTTAAAATCACGAAGGATTTTGCTAAATTTGCCTATAACAGAATGTGTTCAGATCAGTAAGATAAAGGACTTGGAAGAAAAACACTGTTCATCAGGAAAAAGTTGCATTCTCTACGTGAAACTAGTACACTGGTACTCAGTCTTTGCATACTAGAAGTATGTTCTAGTACTTTATGTTGCCAAAGTAAAGGGGCAGAGGAATCGTCTTTGTCTATCTTTGTGGATTGCCAGGCATACCATGACCTCTGCAGTCTGTGCTTTGGCAACAAGAAGACTCTGGGCTCCATTTCACACTTGCTGACCAGTACAGCTGAGCAGAAACAAGTTTAGTTTGTTACTAGGATGGGCCAGCAACATGCTGCGATAATCTCTTCTCCACCCATCTTCAGGAAAAGTGATGCTGCATTTCAAAACACCTTATTCTAGAGAGGCTAGCTCTTTGGGGTCAGGATTGTTCAGCCTGTCTTTTCACACATCATTCCATGAGCACCATCAACAGCAGCCATGAAGGAAAATAACAACATTTGTGAAAAACTGATTTCACTTCACTTTTATCTCAGAAGAGCTAGCAATATTGAAGGATTTGGTAAAGGTCATTGTCTATCTGGGTGTAATATACAACCTGCCCAGTCTCTTCAGTTGAATCTTCTCATAAAGTATTTGAGAATTAAATGTGAACACATTGTGAATGATGTATTTTAAATGCATTTCACAAATCATAGCTGCAAAGCCTAAAGATAAATCTATATGAAACATCGATTTTCTCAGAACACAATCCCTTCGTCTCCAGATTTAATTCCTGTCTATTCTGTTAGTGCTCATCAAGTCTGCCTACAGCTATGCAAGCAGATAATTAGATAGATTTTACCCAGACATATGCTTTTGCATATACTAGGATTTTTCCTCCTTTAATGATAACAATAAATAGAAAAAGAAGTTTTGCAGACAGGAATGGAAGGCTTCATCTGACCGACATTATGTAACTCTGGTCTTAAAGTACATGACATCCAGGTGTCAGGTGCCAATAGGTGCAGAATTGTGGTCTTCATAAATGAAGTATTTTCTCTGTTGGTCAAAAATGGAAGATTTACCATTTAACTTAATATCTTGTTCTACCTTCAGAGTCTTGGCTTCAATTCAAGTCTGCTGATGACACCAACCTGGGAGGAGTGGCTGACACACCAGAAGGCTGTGCTGCCATCCCGCGAGACCTGGGCAGACTGGAGAGCTGGACAGGGGAAAATTTAATGAAATATAACAAGGGAAAGTGTAGAGTATTGCATCTGGGCAGGAACAACCCAAGGTTCCAGTATAAGTGGGGTAATGACCTACTAGAGAGCAGTGTAGGGGAAAGGGACCTGAGGGTCCTGGTGGACAGCAGGATGACCATGAGCCAGCACTATTCCCTTGTGGCCAGGAAGGCCAATGGCATCCTGGGGTGTATTAGAAGGGAGGTGGTTAGTAGATCGAGAGAGGTCCTCCTTCCCCTCTACTCTGCCCTGGTGAGACCACATCTGGAATATTGTGTCCAGTTCTGGGCCCCTCAGGTCAAGAAGGACAGGGAACTGCTGGAGAGAGCCCAGCGCAGGGCAACAAAGATGATCAAGTGAGTGGAGGAAAGGCTGAGGGAGCTGGGTCTCTTTAGCTTGGAGAAGAGGAGACTGAGGGGTGACCTTATAAATGTTTATAAATATATAAAGGGTGAGTGCCACGAAGATGGAGCCAGGCTCTTCTCGGTGGCAAACAATGATAGGACAAGGGGTAATGGGATCAAGCTGGAACACAAGAGGTTCCACTTAAATTTGAGAAAAAACTTCTTCTCAGTAAGGGAAACAGAGCACTGGAACAGGCTGCCCAGGGGGGTTGTGGAGTCTCCTTCTCTGGAGACATTCGAAACCCGCCTGAACATGTTCCTGTGCGACCTCACCTAGGCGTTCCTGCTCCAGCAGGGGGATTGGACTAGATGATCTTTTGAGGTCCCTTCCAATCCCAAACATACTGTGATACTGTGATACTGTGAAGACACCAACATCCTCTATTCTACAACCTTTCAGGTAACTGAAAGCCTCCTTCTCTCAAGGCTGAACAGCCGCAGTTCTCTCAGCAGGTCCCTCCCAATCCCTAACATTCTGTGATCCTGCGATTCTGCTGCTTGTTGTCTGCGCAGGCAGCTGACACCCATCTACTGCATTAAGGCTTGGCAATATTTCTGAAAAAGTCACATTGAATTTTCAAGTCTCTGATCCCTCAATCATGAGTGAGGCAGCATTTGAATGAATTTGTTCATGAGATTTTTAACTGATATCTTTCCATACAGAGCAACATTTACAGTTGTAAGAGTTGTGATGAACAGACTATGATGACTAACAGTAACACATCTCAGTCACTATTCAGAATTTATACCTATGGGACCAAGAGCTATATTTTCAAAACAGTGAGTTTGGCTTTGTTCGCAGAATCACAGAACGCTAGGTATTCGTTATGTATTGTCATCCTATGATTCTGCAGGAACTGTTAATGAACAAACACTACTTCTTCAAGACCTCTGTTGTTATTACTGATGATGCTGTTGCACAAATGCGTTTTGGTATGATAAGGAGCTGTGTAAATTGAAGACCTCTTCTGAAACAAGAGGTATTTAGTTTCTCTCAGTCTCAATTTTGTTTCCTTCCATGCTACTGGCCTAATCCAATTAAAAATATGGACATGAAAATTAAGATAAACTGTCTGAAACCTTTGATCAGAACATATTAAGTTGATGTCAATGTAAGTATTTGTTGTTTCTCATTTGACGACCACTAAAATCTGTCACATATTTCTGGGTCACATATACAAGGTATACTGCCTTGAACTAGGTTATGTTACCCTTGCTTCATTGGAAAGGAAATTTTGGATTTCCTATTAGAAGAACACTGACAGGGGAAAACCTTTAGTCTCACATATCTCCACTAATGGCTATAAATCCAAACCTAAGGTGAGACATTACAGCTAAGCTAATTATAACTCATTACATTTGCAGGGCAGTAGGGTGAACTTTTAAAAACACGTGGAAAACAGGGATGATTGCAACACACTCTGGAAGAGGTTCATTGCCTTGCATGTCTGGGCTGTTATTACAGAGATTTTTTTCAATGTTTCCCATCATTCTCTTCTGTGGCTGCCAGTCGGGTAAATGAAATCTGTACTCAAGCTTTCCGCTGGAAAGTGTATTGGGACAGCATAGCCATATAGTATGATGTCAGCTCCCTGGATAAACTCAATAAACTTTTTCAGTAGCTAGGGAATGCTGTCTGCATTTTGAATTGTACATGAATGATACATGGTTTTGGCCTAGTTTTACTTGCAACTTCTCCTGCCACTGATGTTACCCCTTTAGGACAACATCCAAGCCTTCATGGTTTGACAATTGGAATTATAGTGCTGATTTCTTTTGAAGAAGGTTGACTAGGGAGTGTTTCCTAATTGAGGTCTAGTTTTTCTGGTTACAAAATGGAAAGTAAAATGATGTCTAATACTAGAGCATATAGCATTACTTTCTTGTTGAATTTCACTAGATTGGTTTTGACTCGAAGATGAAGCTCAGATCTGCTGTTTTCTGCCACCTTTAAGAATAGCTGTCTGCATAGTAAGATGCCTGTACAAGTATATAGGTATAGGAATATGTACAGCAACTGCGTTGGCTCTTTACCTAAGTGCATTTAATATAAAATTCTACAGGGGGCAAGAAAAGCTTTCTGGTGACATGACAGATGTAGAAACCCTTTAACATTTCAGCTCCCTTTCTGTTTACTTGTTTATAAGGGATTAATCTTGTGTTTCACCCTCAAGGAGAGAGACACAAAACACAAACTCCTTATTTTGAGAAGGACTCAAGGGAATGAGGTAGCACCAGAGATAATCTGTAGATGTGAGGTATTGCGGTTAAGTGTTTCTTGATGATCACTATTGGAAATGTAGACCACAAAAAAATGAAGTCTGAGTGTACACAGGCATGTTTAAAGATACGAATGACTGGAATAATACTGCTCTGAAGGGAAGGTCATATGCTTTTACCAGGCTTATTGATAATGGCTTGCTAAAAAAATGGTTCATTCTACAGCATGTAACCTGCTGTCATCTTCATGTATTCATACTGACACTCCAGGGTCATCTAGAAGCTAAAATAAGAATTCAAACATTTATTCAGTGAGACACTATTTAAGTGAGTTAACCTATTTAAGTTAAATAGGTTACAGGTTTAATGGCTATCTTTCCAGAGTTGCTGTACAGAGGAAAGTTTGAAGACACTTTCTAGGTTACCAATTTCTTCAGGTTTTAGTGGTATCCACCATTATACAGAGATGACAGTGTGTCTCAAGCAAGGAGAATCTGTCAAAAGAGAATGTTGCTCTCACCCATCATTGCTTGGAACAATTAAACATGTCTTCGCTATTCATGCAATAATTGCAATCTCTTATTTGCTCACTTTATATTCCTGTCAGTCTTGCTCCCCCATTCCACATGGAACAGCAGCTTTGCTAAAGGACTTAGATTCTGCAGCTTGGCATACCGCACCACTTTCTTGGGTGTCTTTGATGACTAATTGTTAGAAGTTATGGTGACGTTATTTATTCTAACCAGAAACGTACTGAAGATAATGAGTAACAGGATATCTATAACAAGGATTAGAAGGTCAAAAGGATGTAAAACATATATCTTTGAATGTCAGCATCCTTATCTAAACTAATTTGATAAGTCAGCAAAGTTCCACAAATTGGTGTCCTGAAAGTGAATGAACTAATTATAAGATTATAAGATGACCTCTTCCAGACCTCTACTCTGGAAGTCACCCACCACCCAAAGAAGCCCCCTGCCCACTGAACATGCAGAATGAATTTTTAAGACTCTGTATCTTTAAATGAAGGTGAGAAGACTTAGCCAATTAACACATAAGTAGGAATGCATATATGTTAGAAAGGAGCGATTATGTACAGACCAATGTATAAATAACCGAAGTCTTGGAAACTAAGGTGTGCTATTTTAGCGAAATACTGCCTAGCACCTCTTTCTCCACAGAATTGTAACTAAACAAATTTCTCAACTTTCTGTGTAGAGAGTGTTCACTGCATGAACAACCTATTTTTGAGACAACATTTCACTGGCTTTGTACTTCACCTGTACTGTGTTTCCCTGTACTCCACAAATTCTCCATTTACTTTTGTGTTGCTTCTCTTCCCTGGTCTGTTTCAGCTCCTGTTGCTTCTTCCCTTTTTCTGCCTACCCTTGTCACCCTGTAGTCTCTGGCTGATACTTTCTCTTATGCAGTCTCTTTGCCCTGGATAGGTCCCTGTATCTGTCACATGTCCTAATCATCACCAAAACCCTTACAGCTATTTCCAAGGCACTCTTCTGGTCCATTTGCCTCACCTGTAGTCTTCGTTTGTTTGGGTGCCTGTCCTCTCCCATTTCCCTTTGATATTTGTTGTATGCTGAGACAACCTATGGCACAGAGAACACATTAATCTGTGTTTGTGAATAATCTGCATGTTGCTGAAGGTGGTGGCAGTATCATGGTGCATTTTATGCCCTTGATCCACCAAAGATACAAAGCTATTATAGCTCTACTTGATATTTCATGCATTTAATTCTGACAGTCAGCTGGCCAACGCAGCTGCTGATGCACATATATTTGTATCACTCCTTTCGTTGTCACCAGTGGCCATTTGATTTAAAAGAGATCAGAGAGGGATATCTTGGTCAAACCAATTAATTTGTTAAATAGAGTCCACTAATGATTGCATCCTCCTCACACTTTCTTGCTGGCTCTCACAGCACACAGGGCCAGAACAGTTTATTGTTCCCATACTGGGACACCAAGGGCAGAGGTGGTGGAGGTGCTGCTGGGGCCAGAAGGCTGCAAGCTTGAAGCTGACTTGTTGAAAGACTTCTTACTGCCTTTACCTTTTTACATACCCCCTAGCAAATCCTTTGTACTCTTTGAAGCTGAGTTACCATTGTTTGCCCTAATGGTGATAAAGCCTATGCTTAGATTTCACTCTCAAAGCTGTATATGAGGTTCTATGTACACAGTATATGTTCAGACAGCATATAATCCCTTTGAGACTGGCACTCTAGAATTGTTCAATCTGTGGAAACTGTCATGCTTTTTGTTTTTAAAATGTAGGTGGGTTTAGCTTCTTTTCCTGTATGAAGTTGTTTGTTCTTGTGCTATGGTCTGAATGCCTTTACATTACTAATTCATTAGCATTTTCATGAACTGCTTGCTCTCTGCTGTTCATTGTATGTGCCCCACATTTGACTTGAAAGCTTTTTCACCTCTGAGGTGAATCCTTTTCTGGCATGCTTAAGAGAAAAGAGTTTAAATTGCTGCTGGTTAGAACCACTGGAAAAAAATCCTGTGGAGATGCTCATGCGTACTTTTATTTGTATAAGAATGAATCGTTTTAATGTGTGACTTAATGCTTTCTAATTTTCCCTTGCAGGAGAAAGAGTAATTAATAAGAGGGAAAGTCATGTGGCAGGAAAAGAACCAGCAAAAGTAATGAATCTTTTTGTATAATTAAAACAAAAAAAACTATCTCAGATGCTAGTGCAGGCAAAAAGTGTGATTTTGGTGAATATCATGGGATCAGATACTGTATGACCACTATTGTGAATAGTGACCCCGAGAAAAAGCCCCCTGGAGGCATGGGCCTTCAGTAAGGTTGTTTCACAACTGATAAATAAAATCACACTCAGTGCTCCCACTCTGAATTTGTTTAGCACAAAAGATTTTTGAAAGCTTTCAAATCTTAAATAAATACTTAAATTATTATAAATTTTATTGGTCATGAATAGCAACAATAAATCACTTTAGGAAAGAAATTACTCATCAGGCTGTAAGTGCAGTTTAAAAGCCCTTTTAGTGTTTTAGGACACCTTTTATGATTGGGTGAGGAGAGCACTCACATGTATATAAAAAATTGCAGCATCCCTAGCAGGTCCTTCATGATGTGAAATGCTTTAAAATTTATTTTCCCCTGATCTTCACAAATCACAGTACATCACTTGTCACCTTCAGTGACTAACCCAAATAATTACCCTCCTTGTTTTACACTGCAATCTTACCTCCTGCAAGGTGAGAGCTTTATTTTTAATTGCATTGCTATTTACAAGATGTTCAGGGCAAGCAGCAGCACACTACGTATATGTGTGGGTATTTCTGGTGAACTTTTTTTCTTCCACTGAGACAGCAATTCGATTGAAGCTGCAAAGGAGCAGGAAAAAAAAGCTTTCCTTGTGTAATTCCCTCAATCAAGCTGCACATCTCTGAATTGAAATTTCTGGTTCACTGCTTTTGTACGAATGTTTTTTTTTGCACTCTAAGCAAACAAATGAGCACATAAACTGAAACCAAACAAATTCATGTTTTCAATTAGGAGAGGTCTGATGTTCTATTATTATACACTTTTGTCCTCTCAACAGCTAGTATTGAGATCTTCAAACTATTCCCTTGGGGGTTTCTTAGTGGAGAGTTTCCATTCTGTTGAAACGCTCTTTCTGGACAGCTACCTCCAGAGAAAATAATGTCTGAGCTACTAGAGAGTAGGCAACAGCACAGTCACACAGGATCTAGGGTGACCTGAATAAAGTTCAAACTAAAGGTACTGATAGGAGTACAATCCTTCCAGAGTGCACATGTGCATGTATAATGTTGACTGTGAATATTTTAAATTACCTTGGTCAAACCATGAGCAAAGCAACTCATGACACTCTGAAACAAAGGATGTTTTTGGTAGCAGTTTACTTTTGTCTGAACAACTAAATAATTTGGTTACAAATGGGTCATGGTATGTCCTTATCAGTCCTTCCGAGGTTATATAACATTTACTCTTTTCACCTGTTCTCTCCTTGTATGTAGACACTCCATAATGTTGTAATGATGAATGTGATGAGATAGCTTTATATATTGATAATTAAATTCCAGATTTAGACTTCCTGTTGTTCTTCATCTCTCCTTCCTCTTGTGAGCAAAAAATGGTAGAGTTTTGCCTATGCTGCTTTAGTATCTACAGTTCAAGCAAATCTCCCTCTTGCTTTTTCCCACTGGCCTTTTGTTAATGTGCCTTGATTACTGTACCATTCATTTTTACTAACAAATTTTCTTTATACTGTCTGTCTGTTGTCACTGCAATGCTCTGTGACAGGTTTACTAACTGTGCTGTGTCCAATCTTTCTTATGAAAGAATCTCATCTTAAGATTTCTAGATGCAGCATCTCAAACTATTTTAAAGGAAACCAACTTTCTGTTAATAGGAAATAGGGTTTGCACCTGTTTATAGTGGGCTATAATCCACTGCACAGGGAAAATACATTTTGCAAACTTTCATTTTGTATCAACAAGGGCTTGGAGGTCCCAGACCATTATGCCTCAGCTCAGCCTTGCACCAGTGGACTTGGTGCTAAGCCTGCATGCACAACACATCACTAGTGAGATACACTGGAGTGAGCTTGTCACCTAGAGGCCCAAGCACACCACTGCACTAATCTGTAGTAGTATCTGATTTGGCTGGCATACATTGCCTTTGAGATCATCTTGAATAAGAGACATCAAATTTTACATACTGCTAAAATCCTTCCCCTTCACTCATAAAATTAGTATGTCATCTTGTGAATGTGCACAGTACCAATGGAAGCAATGGCCATGAGTGTTCACATGTCAGCAAAGTCTGGTTATTAGGCAGTCAGATTTCTCTTCTAGAATGCTGCAATGTTTCAACTTCGGCTAATGCATTTCTTATCATTGTAGTTGAAAGGTGGATTAAGTCTGGAAAATTCAAAAATATTTTCCACTAAAATGACTTTCTGTTTCTGATCAATGAGATTCCAGGGTGTGGGAAAAAGGGAAAAACTAACCCAAACACCTCTGTCCTTCAGAAACATACTACAAAAGGGAATGACGTACTTCACAAAAATATTTTTGTGGCCTCTAAGTGTTTCCTGCTAAATAACTCAGCCCTTCGTGGAAAATTCCTTTGTGACCTTCTGCACCTTTCCCTCTGCAGAATCTTGTAGGTGTTTTCTGCTGAACAGAGAAGAAAACGAGCTCCAATGGGAGTGCAGCAAACCATCTGAATAAATCATACTTCAATTACATGACCCAATTTCTTCTCAGTGGAATAGCATAGTCTACTAACGAAAGTGTTCTGGTTTCAATATAGTTATCTTTTTTCCTGGCAGTGAAAGAAAAACCTTGAATGCAGGTGTATCTAGCAATGAAGTCTTCCAATGCAAACAAATGAGCGAGCCATGGTGAGATACTGGCAATAGAGCGATTGCACGGGCATGCTGACCCCTTGTTAACAGGAGATAGCAGTGAAGCAGCATGCCTCAGTTCTGCCTCCCATGTTTTATTTTGAAGGAATTGCAACAACAATGAAAACTTAGATTCCAAAGGGGAACTTTGTTTAAAGTTTTAAATCTAAACTCCTGTGGCCTTTGGAGAAATCTGGATTTTGAGACGTTGTGGCTGACTACTACTTTTTTGGTAGCTAAATCAAAATTCTGTACCTTTTCAAAGCTAACTATGTACATATGTTTTTTCTTTTAAAAATTATATTATCCAAGATGTATCTAATTTCTGAAGGGATTTATTTTCTTGATTCTTCAGGAATATTTCCGACCTACCTTCTTGAGTTCCTGTTGGAAGTGTTGTAAGTATAAAGATAATAGCATTCAGTCGACATTACTGGAATAACTTGAGGACTGAAAAAAGTAATATTCTACTTCATGTTCTTTCAAGCAAAGAGTCTCTTTCTTAGTCCCATGGGAAGGCCAAGAAGGCCAAGAAACGCTTGCATTTCTCAGGATGGAGGTACAGTTTTCCCTTTGGTCACATTTTTCTCACTATTTTCACAACATTTTTTTCATATGAAGATAAAGTTAAAGATTTAGTGGCCATTTAAAATGTGCCAAATGATTTTGCACAAGAGGAAATGAGGAATTATCACACAGTTCTTCTGGTTCATAAAATGTGGCATTTTACTGTATATTTATTCCTCAAGTGAGGATGACAACAAGCACCTGGGGGTAAAAACAGGTAAGCTGCCACAGTTTTTGCAGTTTATTGCTTCAACCGGAGATCAACAGCAAATTACAACGTTGTGATGCAAGACCAGTACATCCTTGGACATTTTTGTTTAATAAAGTTAACACTGATTAACAAGTTCACACATTTTGTGTTGATGCTCAGGGTTTCATTTTTTTAAATTATTATTATTATTTTTTTTTATTTAAACAACCAAACACCTCTATTTATTCTTTTAGTGTTGTAGACATGATCTGTAAGATATGTTACAGGTTAACTGTAATATGTCTGAGAAATATGAGAATTCTCATGCTGAAAGATTACTAACCAAGAAATTTTCTTAAAATATCAAAATAGTACTGGGAAAACTGTTTCTTTAGTGTGCATCCAGACTCACTTCTAGCACATTTTGAACCCATGACTTTCTACTTTTTGTTTCAACAGCTAGCTAGGTATGTTCTAGTCTAGCTTGAAAGGCATGCTCTTGTTTTTTGTCTCAAAGTCACAAGTGTAATCAACAGGACGCAAATTGCTGTTGCAGACATGATTCTGCAAAGTGCTAAGCACCATAGGCATGATCCTAATTTCTAATTGTATGTTTACCCTAAAAAAAAAAAAAAAGAAAAAAAAAGAGAGAGAGAAGAATGAGACCATCTGTTTGACTGGTGGGACTGGATTTGGAGTATTCCGCAGACTTCACATCTGAGCCCTGAGACTGTATGCATTATGTTAAGAAAAGTGGAAGAAAAAGTAGTTCTTCAGTAAGATGCTGACATTTCAGTGTGATTTTTGCTGAGATTTTTGCTCTTACCCAGGAAGAGCATGGATGCAGCAATTCTGCTTGTGGCTTTGTCCTACCTTGTCAAGAAAGGCATTTAGTTTATTTATTTAGCCATAAAGCATTCCTGTTTAAAGACCACAGGGTCACAGAATGTTAGGGATTGGAAGGGACCTTGAAAGATCATCTAGTCCAATCCCCCCACTGGAGCAGAAACACCTAGATGAGGTTACACAAGAAGGTGTCCAGGCAGGTCTTGAATGCCTCCAGAGTAGGAGACTCCACAACCCCTCTGGGCAGCCTGTTCCAGTGTTCTGTTACCCTTACTGAGAAGTTTCTTCTCAAATTTAAGTGGAACCTCTTGTGTTCCAGTTTGTACCTGTTGCCCCTTGTCCTATCATTGGTTGTCACCAAGAAGATCCTGGCTCCATCCTCGTAACACTCATCCTTTACATATTTATAACATTAATGAGGTCACCCCTCAGTCTCCTCCAAGCTAAAGAGACCCAGCTCCCTCAGCCTTTCCTCATATGGGAGATGCTCCACTCCCTTAATGATCTTTGTGGCTCTAAAGATCACAACTAGGTATGCATAAACTGCATGGTACTAAAATAATGCGTGTTGTAAGGTTACTTATGTAATAAAATGCCTACCTTTGAAAAGAATTAGCAGTTACTTCCATATTTAACTCTACCTGCCATCTAGTAACTTTAGCACATATTATAGGTGCCAAGTGTGCCCTGTGATAAGTGAAATTTTGTTTTTGTTTTGTTTTCTGTTAAACAACTGCAATTTCTTCGTTTAAACACCTTATCCAGTGCCTTACCCTTTCCCTGCCTAAGAGATCCATGTTGTTTTTTATTTTCTTCCACAAAAGCCTTACCCAAAACATCTTCATCTCTTCCTTCTGCACTTGATGCATAGTAATAACAATTCATCTTCCCATTTTATTATTTAATTTAATTTCATTTATTTATTTATCTATATATTTATTTATTTTTAAAATGTGAAGCACATTTGTTCTCTTTCATTTTGTTTGAATTTGTTCCTAGCTGTGAACTGTCACCCTGAATTGGATAACTGTTCCTTAGGAAATGTTAACAGTTATTAGTCCCAAGTAAACAGCATTTGTACTTGACCCATACATGTTTTCTCCAATGTGTAAAAAAGTAAGAAAAAAAAAAGTAATTTATACCTACTTCATTACTTGCTGTAGCACAAATGCGAATTGTATTTCTGAACATGAAAATTTCAAAATACTAGCAGCATATGCAGAATATAACTGTAATGGCTGCTTGTTTCCAAACAGTTATATGTTTTACTTCAGAGCACAGATATTAATATATACAATGCAAGTGGTAGCAAACCATTTGGACTTTTAAATGTCTTTATTTGAAATACTATTGCTTCAAGCACCTAAAACTAATGAATCTGTCTTAAAAAAATACATTTATGGTGGTTAGGGGAGTAACATTTGCTTTTTAGCTTTTTATGGCATTGAAATTCTTATTCTCCAGGCTAATAATAAAAGCAAGCAAGTAGTTGAGGTTCTGGTGTGTTCAGATGATCTCAAGGTCTGAGGACTGTGATAAGATGACAAAGTATCACAGGCTTTATAATATAACCCCACAAGCTGGCAAATTTTTGTCTGTATTGTGGCATATTCTTTTCCTTTCTGTACTTTGCTGCAGCATTAAATTGTAAATTTTGTAGGATGAGATATTTATTTAGCATGTTGCTTCAATAATAAATGGAACTAACCTTTGTTCTTTTACTTGAATTAGTACTTTGGGAATCTTGGAAACTGAAAAATCAGCTCTGTTCATGACAGGAATTATTTTAATGTTAGAGAATAATGTCAAACACTGTGTATATGACTGCTTGTAATAAACACAGATGTCTGACCCTGGTATCCCTGCTGAAGATCTGTGGTGCTGTTTCTTACTGCTAACTTGGGAGGAAACAGTGTCTTTGATTCTTGAATTGATTCTTTCCACAAATGTGCTGTGCTGTAATGGCAAATGGTGAAACCAAAACCACTGTAAAATTAAAATTCACGTTGAAATAGAACATACAAGAACAAAAGTATTCACCCAAATCTTACAAACTTATTCCATTCCCTCAGGTGTGCTGTAAGGGTATGTAGCTGCTAGCCTTTAAGTTAGCCCAGGCTGTCCCAAATTTAAGCCACCCACCATCTAGAAGTTTAAAGACAAACCCACATATGAAACTTCTGGATGGAAAAGCAGAAATCCTTGCAAATGATGCATTTGCAAAAAAAAAAAAAAGGGGTGCAGATATGAAACATCAGTGAAGACAAAATATATGTTGAAATACAGTGTTTTCTTTTTTGTCTGATCAGATAAATATCGATGTCAGTTCACTGTTGTAAAACAGACCTTATGCCTGGTCTAAGTAGAAACACAAATTAAAGACTACCACAAAGAAGGAAACATTGATTTACTTTTATTTACTAATGCTTACAAAAGTTGTGAATACATAACAACACTAAAAATTACTTGCTGCTAGAGCATCTTTTGAGATGAACCATAAGATATACCATGGAGTTTTTAATAGAAAACAGAAACTGAGGGGAAAAAAGTGAGTTTTCTTCTCACATCCTTGTCTCCTCAAGTGGTCTGTTCATGAAATCTTGGATTGCCTGGTGTAAGGGTAACCATTTATTAATTGAAGCTTTCAAAGCTGTAATCCACCTAGAAGAAATGAAAGACCAACAACTGACTCTGATCTAGTGTTATGCATACATTTTTTTATTCTTTGAAACATGCCTTTTATAAACAGTGTTTGTACATCAGTGTTCCTATGCATGCTGATGGTAATTGGATTGGAGAGAGGCAGGAGATGGAGGAGTTGACTATAGCTGCAACATATCTTAAGACCAGTTTCAAACATACTGAAAACCTTTCTCCTTTGTTCGTTAAATTGAAACTCAAATCCTGTAATTAATAGGCTTTAGAACTCCCACTGACAGACATAGAATTAGGCTAGATTATGATGAGGGAATTCACCTTTAGAACATGATTTCACAGGCTTTTTTAAAATTTTATTTTAAAAAAATATTTATTCTAATGGTAATTTCTGGAAGTAAACCATTCTTGGGAATGAGGAGGATATTATTTCAATTATCTCTAATAAGAGGTACCATAGCTTTGCTGTTTAGCCTAATCACCTACACATCATTGTGATAAGCACCTTATCAAGGTTTCTTTGTGAACTGCTGCAAGCCATGTCATGCATGACAATAGAAGAACGGATGACTCACGTTCCAGCATGTTCTACTACAGTTTGACTAAAGCTGCAATTAAAAGGAAATCTGGGGGAACAGTGTTCCCGATTTCCTAAATCTAGCAAATAAAATTTAAAAAAGAAAAAAGTTTGGTTTACCTTTTGTTTTCGTTTACATTCTCTGCACATAAGTAAAAAGTTTTAAATTCTTCAGACGGAGGTTTGAGTTCAATTACAGATCTCTTGGAGCCCAGAGACTGTTCACTCACAGTATATCCCTGTAGGTAAAGGCCACCTGGACAGAATAAGATAGCATGCATAGTGTACAGTGTAGATACTATTTATTAAATTATTGCCAATTACAAGCATATCAACAATTCTTGCAGGTTGGATTTTCAGATGCCTTGTGCTGGGAGTTTTGAGGAAGTTGTACAGAATTTACATATAAAATACTTCAAAATGTGAAATATTTGGTTTCATTCTGAAAATTGATTAGAAAGTAGTATAAAACATTATTTCTGTGCAGCAAATGATCAGCAGTATAGTTTTATTTAGCTTTTCATTAAATAAGAAGCAGCAAAATATTTTTTCCCAGTTGTTTTTTTTTTTTTAATTATTATTTTTTTCTTTCCTTTGAAATCTAAATGGTTAGGAATAACAACATTAAAAAAATTCCTAGAGTCATCATTGGTCTCCGTTGCTGCCATTAGTAACTGGACTGTCATTTTCTGGCCACACTAATCAGCTGTGAAGGAAAGGCCTTAGACAGAATTTGGTCTTCATGACATTTTCATTTTAGCTTTTGTTTGAATGTTTGTTTGTTTTTTTCCTAGACATCAGTTCATACCGGTAAACAGCCAAAAAGACCTGCAGAGCTTATTAATGGCAGCTGCATGTTCCTGTTATTGTCTTTGGATCTGCATTTTTGTTTGGTTCTCACATTTAGTGACAAGAGCATCAAATTAATGTTATAGCATTGAGAATGATATGGGGGAATGAGAATCTGTACCAAAATTAGAAAAAAGAAATAGTTGCAATAACATGAAAGAAAGCACTACTGTACACAAGAATTTTTATGTAGTAGAATATTTAAACAACAAAGTCACATATTTAGCGGTAGGAGCATAGGCTTAGATGTCATAAACACATAATACTTCATTTTTGCCTTTCCACTAATTCAATGCTTAGTTCTGGGCAAGCCTTAGCTTCAGTTCTGTGTAGAGAGGAAACCACTGATCATTTCCTGTGTATGACCCTCGGCAGATGAAAAGTGCTATGTAAATTGTATAGACTATAAAGCGGAACACCTGTTGCCTGATTATGTGGCAAAAAAGCATAAACTCTAAGAAAAGTTTTCCCTTTTGATCCGAATGCTAGCTAGTAAGCAAAAGTACAATAGCATTTTCTTTCTGATTCTTCTGACTGCGAACTTCCTTAGCACAGGGCGAGCACATTTGCAGGTCCTGGCCCATCCCCTGTTTCTGGTGCACCCGTTTGTTTGTTTGTTTGTTTGTTTGTTTGTTTGTTTTTAAATACTGACTTTGTGCTTGCAGGCTTTCCTCACTGCCTCAAACTCAGCTCCTCTACTTGTAATTGACCCCAGTAGCCTCATGTGTCTGTCTTCAGAGAGTGGCCAGACATCCACTCTGGTGTGGGAAAAGCTGCTAGGTGGCAGCTTTAGCTGCAAATGACCATGGACACATGCTGGAGCATCAGTCTCTGCTGGATTAGGGAAGTTCTGCCTGTTGTTTGGTGGACTAGCTTTGCCAAGGCCATGTGAATGCCTAGTAGTGGTAGAGAAACTAGTCCAAGTTTATGATGTTCCTCCCTCCAAGGATGCTACCTAAAATGGAGGAGTTGACAGCTTTCAACACATTGCAAACAGTGGGACTGGCTCAAGCCACTGTGAAGTGCTTTGGAAGGGTGGCTCTTGTCACTGATATTTGCTCTTGAGGTAGTGTGCAGAGATCCTGGACAGCTCCATTCCAGAAGGAAAAATTCAGACCATGGGAGGAAAAGGAGAGAAGATGAAGGGGAATCAGGTGGCTATTTTATGAACAGAGACTGAGTGATGTCTTCTTTCACTCACCTTCACAGAACAGAATGAGTTTGCTGATAAGAAGCTCTAATTAATGATACCAGTTCTATTTGGAAACTATTGTGAACCATTTCTGCTTAAAATTAAAATCAAACAGCCATCCTTACCTTGGGCAGGTGTTGAGCGAAGAGTGGCATAAAAGTACAAACAGGCATCTTTTAGAATGCAGTAGTGCTGCATCCAGATGTCTTTGTTTCTGTCCAGCTGATGGAGAAGCCCCAAGCACTCTGGGTTTTTGATAGCCAAGGGTGGAAGTGTAGTGTTATGCAGTGTGACATCTACCCACACATGGTTCTGTAAAGTAAGCATATAATGAAAAGTTCTGGTAAGAAATTAAACAGGACCTGCTAATATTAAAATACACAGGCTCTAGTCCCCTGCTAGAAAATCAGGTTTTGTTGTGAAAATAATTCGGAAAATCAACACTGAAAATGCAAATAGAAAAACCTATATTTGATGGCAAATAGTGACCATCTTCTACTTTCTTCTTACAATAATAACTTATGTTTTCTGCATCAGTTTTGTTTTTTCAGTATAAGCTTTGCTGGTAGTAACAGCTGTATGAATATTTTTTTTTTTTTTAAAGTTATCTTTCTGATTGCCTAACTTCAGCATTCTTTACTGCATGTAATCTGGCAAAAGAAGGTTCGCCGTCTAGTTTCTGAGTTCCAGAAAAAATGTGGTGATGTCTGAGGCCAGAATACAGCACTCAGACCTGCATGGAAGCATTACCACACACAAAATGTTTATGGATGCCTTCCCACCCCTTTCAGGAAAGTGGAGCCTTTTTCATTACTAAAATTATCCTGTTGCCATTTATAGGTGAAGAAAAACCTCAAGCCATGACAGACTGCCATTATATAGGCTATTTGTATGATAAAAGAAACCAAAAAGTAAATAAGGAAAAAATAAACTGTTGCTTGATAAGACCAAGTTGTCTGATGGAAGATTAAAGCATTTATTCTTTTCCTTTAAATCTGAGAGGCGTTAGGGACTTAGCCTCTACTAGTGAGCTTTGCTTATCTGCAATAAATTTTTCAAATTCTACATCAGCCAGTCTCATGGTTATTGAAATCCATGTGGACAATGTGTGCAATATCCATAGCATCCTGCTTTTTTCCACAGGGGTTCCCTTTTGCATTTCTTTTGACAAGGCAGAGATGGAAAAAAGACCTGGTACAATGCAGCTAACAGTATTCTTTGTTATGAATGGGAAACTTGCTGAGCTTTGTTGAAGCAAAGTGCAGAGGAGGACTTCAGTAATACTAACCAGGTGTATTCATGAAGTAGTTATCCTTGTATATTCATTAAGACAATATAGTGTCAATATATGCAAAAAGACAGAGTAGCAAACAAAAAAGAAGGAAAATACAAGTTTTTTTCTGTTCAACTGAATGGAAAGTCTAGTTAGAAGGAAGGAACAAATATAGTGTTCATTAAGAACAGAGGTTAGGCAATGAAAGCAACATATTAAATCCAACATTTCTTTCAGAAAAGGACATTGTTTGCTCCAAGACAAAACTGGAAAAGATAAAGTAGTAGCACAAAAAGAAGCCAACTTACTCTCTTCTTAATGGGTGAATGCATGAGAGATCTTTCTGCATATGTAATGTTGGAACTTTTATACAACATCATTTTTGTTTGTTACACTGAAGAATGAACCTTCAATGTGTTTTCCTTTGTGTATGTGTGCCTTTATCCTCCTTTTTGGCTCAGGTTATTTTTTGTTTGTTTTGGCTAGGGTGCACATTTTAAATAGCTTGATTTGGTTTTGTTTTGCTGTTGTCAAGAACGTGTAAAAGCCCCTTGATAGCACAGGCATCCAGGACCGCAGCGAACAGGCCCAGCAAACAGGGTTAGTGAAGCAGTTTGCAGGGAAGGGTGAGCAAGAAGAGCAAGGAAGACCTGCCAGCTCAAGAGATTAGTTCAGTTAGTGGTTATTACCCTTGCAGGAGGATCCTGAGTATGGTATCCACCCAGGGTAAAAGTAAAGGTAAGTCCCCTGCTCTTGCTGTGAAAGAGGCAGCAACCCAGACTGAGCTGTCATGGAAACATGCAGCCATCCAGACCTCAGGCTGCAGGGAATGCTAAGGCGTCTCACTGGTATGGGATGGCAGGAGAGATAACAGCTGCGTGAGGTGTGAACAAGTGGATGACCTGCTCAGCCTGCCGGTAGGGCTGAAGGAGGAAGTAGAAAGGTTGAGAAGTATTAGGGAGTCAGAGAAGGAAATAGACTGGTGGGGTTAAGCTGTGGCTTCCCTGGAACATGAAATGCCATCACGAAGAAACCAAGACCAAGAGAGTCCTGTACCCTACCGCTGCCTTATCAAGGGTAGTAGATCAAGTAAAAGGGGTGAATGGAAACAAGTCCACACCTGAGGTGGCAGGTGAAGCCCCCCTTGCCCACCCCACCACCCCAGGTGCCTCTGTATAACAGGTACGAGGGTCTGGATGTAGAAGGCCAGCCAGTGACTGATGAAAAGAAAGGTCCATCTACACCGCAGGTGCTCACATGATCAGAAAGGCCTACCCCCCATATTATGACCACCTCCACAAGGAAGAAAAGAAGTGATATAGTTGTAGGTGTCTCCCTTTTGGAGGGTACAGAGGGTCCAATATACCGGACGGACCCTCCTCTTAGAGAGGTCTGTTGCCTTCCTAGGGCCAGGGTTAAGGTCATCACCAGGAAACTTCCCAGGCTGTTACAGCCCTCGTTACTATTCTTCCATGTGCGTGGTGATGAAGTTGCAACCTGTAGTCCAAGGGAGATTAAAAGACCTTCAGGGCCTTAGGATAGTTGTTGAAGGAATCAGGAGCACAGTTTCCTCCTCTCTCCTTTCAGTTACGGGCAGTGACATTAGAAGCAGACAAGTACAGTCCATTAATACATGGCTCTGTGATTGGTGTAATCGCCACAATTTTGGCTTTTTTGATAACAAGGTGGCCTACATGGCACAGGATTTGCTGGCATCAGATGGAGTTCTCCTTCCTCACAGGTGGAAGAGAGTCTTTGCACATCAGATAGCTGGGCTCATTGATAGGGCTTTAAACTAGACATGATGTGGGAGGGGGATGATATTGGGCTCACCTGTGACATGCTGTAGGATGAGACACCAAGCATAGATGAGTGAGATGAAGCAGGCTTTAAACTGATGAGCTCAGGGAGTGGGGTCCCAAGTGGCCATGGTCATGTCATCACGTTCAACTGGGGAACAAAGCAGGGCAACCAGAGCAACAACAAATACTCCTTAATTGCCTCCCAAGATAAGAACCAGAAGGCCAACCACCTCAAGGATACATACAGCTGCAGTGGATCCTTCTGTATCCCTCAGAAGAAACCCACATGCATGAGTACTTCTCTGAAGCATCTATACACCAACACACGTAGCATGAGGAATAAGCAAGAAGAATTATAGATCTATGTGTGGTCACAGGGCCATGATCTCATTGCTATTATGGATATGTGGTAGGGCAGATGAAGAACAAGTTGAGTCCTTATGGGTAAAAATTAATAGACAAGCTAACATGTGGGACACTGTTGTGGGTGTTTACTACAGCCCACCTGATCAGGAAGAGGAAGTTGATGAGGCCTTCTACAGACAACTAGAAGTAACTTAATGATCACATACTCTGGTTCTCATGAGAGACTTCAATCATGCTGACATCTGCAGGGTGGGCAACACAGATAAGTGTACGCATTCCAGGAGATTCCTACAGATCATTGATGATAACTTCTTGACACAGATGGTGATGTGTTGCTGGGCCTTGCCTTAACAAAACAAGAAGAACTGTTTGGAGATGTGAAGGTTGGGGGCAGCCTTGGATACAGTGACCATAAGATGGTGGAGTTCAGGATCCTGTGTGAAGGAAGCAGGATAATAAGTAGGACTGAACCCATGGACTTCAGTAGGATGAACTTTAGCCTCTTCAAGGTCCTACTTGGAAGAATTCCATGGTTCAGGGCTCTAGAAGGTAGGAGGGTCCAAGAGAGCTACCTAATATTCAGACATCACTTCCTCCAAGCTCAAGACTGGTGCATCCCTATGAGCAAGAAATCAAGTAAAGGGAGTAAGAGGCCAGCAAGGATGAGTAAGGAGCTTCTGTCAAAACTCAGGTAGAAGAAGGATGTTTATGTAATGTGGAAAAAGGGACAGACCACCTGGGAGGAATATAAGGTGGCTGCTAGAATATGCAGGGATGAGGTGAGAAAGGCCAAGCTTCACTTGGAATTAAATCTGGCCAGGGATGTCAAGGGCAACAATAAGGGCTTCTTCAAGTACATCAGCAGCAAAAAGAAGTTTAGGGAAACCGTAGGTCCACTGTTGAATGGAGTGGGTGCCCTGGTGATGGATGACATGGAGAAGGCAGAGTTACTGAATGTCTTCTTAACTTCCATCTTTACTGCTAAGACCAGCCCTCAGGAATCCAGGACCCTAGAGAACAGGAGAAGTGCCTGAGGACTGGAAGAAAGCCAGTGTAACTCCTGTCTTCAAAAAAGACAAGAGGGATGACCCAGCAAGCTACAGTCCAGTCAGCCTCACCTCCACCTCTGGAAAGGTGATGGAACAGCTCATTCTGGACCTCATCTGCAAGCATGTGAAGGCAAAAAGGTTGTTAGGAGTAGTCAGTATGGATTAACCAAGGGGAAATCATGTTTAACCAACCTGATAACCTTCTCTCAAGTTATGGCTGGCTGGGTAGATGAGGGGAGAGCAGTTGATGTTGTCTAGCTGGACTGCAGCAAGGTTTTTGACACTGTCTCCCATGACAGCCATCAGGAAGTGGAGGTTGGATGAGTGCACAGTGAGGTGGATTATGAACTGGTTGGATGGCACAGCTCAGAGAGTTGTGATCAATGGTGCATAGTCTGGCTGAAGACCTATAGTTAGAGGGTTACCACAGGGGTCAGTATTAGGTCCAGTCCTTTTTAACCTGTTCATCAATGACCTGGATGATGAGACTGTGTGTACCCTCAGTGAGTTTGCTGATAATACCAAAATGGGAGGAAGGGTTGATACAGTAGAAGGCTGTGCTGCCATTCAGTGAGACCAGTACAGGCTGAGCAGAGAAGAACATGATGGAATTCAACAAAGGCAAATGTAGGGTCCTGCACCTGAGGAGGAAAAACCCCAGGCACCAGTACAGGTTAGAGGTTGACCTGCTGGAAAGCAGCACTGCAGAGAGGGACCTCAGAGTTCTGGTTGACAACAGGTTGACCATGAGTCAGCAATGTGCCCATGTGGCCAAGAAGCCCAACTGTATCCTGCGGTGCATTAGGAGAAGTGTGACCAGAAGATAAAGGGAGGTTATCCTTTGCCTCTACTCTGCCCTGGTGAGCCTGGATCTGGAGTACTATGTCTAGCTGTGGGATTTCCAGTTTAAGAAGGACAAGGAACTACTGAAGGGAGTCCAGCAGCTGTCTGTGAAGATGATTAGGGGTCTGGAGCGTCTTTCTTATGAGGAGAGACTGAGAGAGCTGGGTCTGTTCAGCCTGGAGAAGAGAAGGCTGAGAGAGGATCTTATCAATGTTTTTAAATACCTCAAGGGTGGATATCAAAAGAAAATGGGACCAGACTCTTTTCAGTGGTGCCCAGTGACAGGATGAGGGGCAACAGGCACAGACTGAAGCACAGGAGGTTCCATCTAAACATGAGAAGAAGCTTCTTTACTTTGAGGGTGTCAGAGCACTGGAACAGGCTGCCCAGAGAGGTTGTGGAGTCTCCTTCCCTGAAGACATTCAAAACCCGCCTGGACACATTCCTGTGCGATCTGCTCTAGGTAAAACTGCTTTAACAGGTGGGTTGGACTAGGTGATCTCCAGAGGTCCCTTCCAGCCCTGACCATTCTGTGATTCTGTGATTCTGGCATACCCGTTTATTTCTCTAAGAAACACTGTCAGGGAGACTATGCTTGGAAACAAATTTGATTTTGCACTTACAGTCTCATCTAAAAGCTGAAGCCAAAAGAAGTATATGTTTGATCATCTTTATTTCAATGGAAAAGGAATTAAAGTAACTTCACTGTTTGGATACCCATCAGTAAAGCACACTGCTGAAGGAGTCACTCACGTGCCATGGGTTGAGAGAAGGAGGAAAGTACTGTATCTTTTTTTTTTTCTTTTTGTAATTGCATTAATGCAGGTTATAATTTGTACCTTGCAGCTTCCTTATTTTTTCATTGATGATGTTATTTCATCTTCAAAAAAACATAAACTTTGATACTTACTCTGCATTGGAGCCTCACATTCTTTCTGCTAAAAATAAAGCTGGTTCAGGAGCTAAACCTTTTTTAGAAAGATTTTATAGATCAACAGCATATATAGGTGGTCGGCCTATAGAGGGAAAGAACAGGAACCATGGGGTCAAAAAAGGGCAGGCTAAAGTGGCTTTGACCCCTATGCTTCCAATCCTTGAAGTACAAAAAATTAGCTTTGCATTTTCCAGTTCAGGGAACAGTCAGGGACTACTCGTGCTAAATTACATCGGCCTGAAAAAGATCTCTCTAGCAGCTCAAGATCAACTGTGGCTATGTTTCTCCCAGCCACAGGGCCCAGCAGAGGGTATAGCTGTATAAAGAAACAGGTCAGTCAAAGTTTATCAGTTAACTTATCTGTCTTCATCTCTGAAAATACAGAAAATAAGAACTCAGCAACCCCTTTTCCCCCTCAGCTCAACTACTAATACCCTGTTGGAGAAAGCAAGTAGCTTGCAACCAAGGCAGACTTGCACGTAATACCTCAGAAGACATAGTCCTTCTCTCCCCTTACTCTGAACATTATTACCTACAGCAGAATGTGTGGTTATGAGAGTTGTCTCTCTCCTTCCTCCCTTTCCACTGCCTTCATTTTAGGTTATGCTTCTGAACCAGCTTAAAACTGCTGATATCTGGAAAGGAAGCATTTTGATTCATTCCACCATAAGACAGCAAAGCATATTTTTTGAGTCACAGTAATGTCTGTATATGGCTTTTAGATTGGATCTGATTCAGCAGCCCTGAACAAAAGTATGCAGCTTCCATGTTGCTGTCTGCACCTGGCCATGTACAAATACACCTACTGTCTTTGAGTCTTTTGCACAATCTGCTATATATATGTTTCTCATCTAAAAAAAGCATTACCTGATGGACAGGATGCACTGCTTTATCCATAGCCTCCAGCCACCTATAATATGACAGAAAATGAGAATAGCTTAGTTTGGTAGAGCAGAATAAATATGCTTCACTGCCTCTTTTAAGTGTTGTTGACACAGACAGCATCTAAACAGATGTGCAATTTTCAGGACACATTCAAGGCTTCAAGATAGAAAAGTAGTAGATTAAATCTAAATAAATATTGCTAACTCACAGAAAAGTAAGTCTAAAAGCTTGCTGTGTAACTGATATAATAGATTAAGGCAGTATTGCAGACAAGGGAATCTATATATTTTGAATATAGTTCAACATGTCAGACTAAATGATCACTCTTCTTGTGTCTTTGTTGTAATGTAGGTAAGGAATTTGTGGGAAATGTAAAGAATCCCCAAAATCAAGACTACAGAATAAACCAAGCTATTTGTTGGCAAAGTTATTGTTTTTGCACTATGCATAGTATAGAATTTGAAAGTGGAAAATGCTCTGATATTACAATGGTGGGTGCTATGTTAAGTAATAAGATGTTAGAAAAGATGGGTGGATGAATTCTAAATGTCATCCCAATTCATAGTTTTATATTTTTGATAATTCACAATAAAACAAAGAGGAAAATTAGATTAGATTTCAGTATATTTTGAAATGAAAGCCTAAAATGTTGTTACTTGTGTTTTGGGTAATTTTAGTCTCTTTGTTTTGTCCACTATAGTCTTTGGAAAATGCAAAAATAATATTTTTTAAGTCTGAGTCAAGCCCAAAATTATTGCCTCTTGTCAGAAACAATATGCTTTTGTGGCATACTTGCATTTAAAATACTAAATAATATGACAGAATGATGGAAATGGAAGATGGGTTTGTATTTATTACTAGCATTGTTCTTTTTTAGCAGAAGATGGGATCATTCATATGGAATGACCAATAAGCAAGTTTACATCCACAGGAAGATCCATTTGAGCACAGCAGTGGGGGAGAAGGCATAAGAATATGGGTGAAGATTTTTTGCTGGACTGTACTGGTTTTGACTGGGATAGAGCTAATTTTCTTCGTAGTATCTAGTACAGAGCTCTGTTTTGGATTTGTTCTGGAATCAGTGCTGATAATACTGGGATGTTTTAGCTATTGCTGAGCAAGGTTTACACAGAGTCAAGGCCCTTTCTGCTTCTCACACCACTCCTCCAGTGAACAGCCTGGGGGCACACAAGAAGTTGAGAGGGGACACAGCCGAGACAGCTGACCCCAACTGACTGAAGAGATATTCTGCACCGTATGTCATACTTGGTGTACAAAGCTATCGCAAGAAGGAAGCAGGGCATATTCAAGGTTATGGTGTTTGTCTTCCCAAGTAACTGTTAGATGTGATGGAGCCTGGCTTTCATGCAGATGGCTGAACACCTGCCTGCTGATGGGAAGTGGTGAATTAATCCCTCATTTTGCTCTGCTTGTGTGTGTGGCTTTTGCTTTACCTATTGAAGTGCTTACATCTCAATGCACGAGTTCTCTCACTTTTACTCCTCCAATTCTCTCCCCCATCCTGCTGTGGGGGCAGTGAGTGAGCATCTGTTGTGGTATTAGTTGCGAGCTGGGGTTAAACCACCAGATGGCGATAAATCAAGAATTCAGGGCAATATTGAGAAAAGCATGGATATTAAAGGTTTTATGAAAAAAATATCTCATTGAAAAATCTAAGAAATTGAAAAATACTTTTTGAAACTTCAGCAAATGAAAATTAGAAACAACATCTTCCCACAATAGCAGACAAGTTTCTTTTTCCTACTGATTAAGGCAGGCATTATGAACAACCTCCAAAAATTCATAATCCCTCTCCCCAAACCAGAATAACAAAACTGACCCCGTAAAACTGAAAGATCACTTACCTCTTCATTTCTTGGTTGGAAGTTGCACAGAAGTAGAAAATCCTGTTTCCACTTTGAGGTATGCATTTAAAAACAAATGGTTTACCCAGACTGGTGTCAACACTAATTTCTGCTCCTTCCAGCTTTGTTACTTCCAGAGGTTTGCATTTCCCTTCATTCTGCAATTAGAGTGAAAGAGTGCCAAAGTTTGTAACTAAAATGAAACTGATTCCTCTGAGATGGGGATAAACTCAGGGAATATTCAAAGGTGTAGAAGGTGGTGATAAACTCTTACACTTTTGAAATGATGCCGATCATCTTATGGTTTAATGATCAGCAGCTCCAGAAAATACAGTGAAGATAAACTAGTCAAACACACTCCAAATTTGCATCTCTACTTTTGCTTTCTTAATTGTTTATGGTTCATCAGAAGTCACATGTGAATGTGGAAGCCTAACTAGGTTTTTGTAAATATTTCAACTTTTGAGGGTGCATCTGAGTGAGAATGGGATTTTCAGTGTGTACCAAAGAACTTAGGAGCATGAGTTGCTTTACTAAGCAATGCTGCTTGCAGTCTGGATTTGTGTTGAAAACTTCACTTTGTATGTGCAGATCGAGGGAACAAAGGCTTACATTCAGTAAACAGCATAATTTAAAAGGCTGGATTTCAGTTCCTTTGCAAAGTTGCCATAAATATTGGTATGTTCATAAGCTTTCCTACTCATTTCAGTTGACTTTAAATGGAAAGCATTTCAAAACTTTTGCACCATATTGTTCCCGATTAAGTTAAAGCTCTTTGAGACTGAAGGCTATTGCCAATGTCCATCTCTGTGGTTAGTTATAAGAAGCCATTTGGCTCCTTAATGCAGTTAGGTAGGTAAAGCAATTCCTCCTGTCACTTTTCCACTCCAGCTCCAAAGTACATTTTTTAACTCAAAATGAAGGTGCACCTATCTGGACAGTGAACTCTAGCTGTGTTTTCTACAATATTCTTAGCCCACTTGCTTTGAAAAGCTATGACTGGAGCTCCAACAGTTGCATCAAATTTGGCAGCAATAAAATGGAAAAGGTGAGTTAATGCTGGAACATATGAAGAACGCTAGTGCCTTCTGCAAAATACACAGATGATGAAGTCTCATAGAATAAAGTCAGTCATTTACTGGGAGTTAATTAAATGTTGTCAGTTGGAGCTCAATTGTAAATGCCACATGTAGTTTTTTAATTAGCCTAAAAATAAGCATACATATCTTTCCATTAATAAAATACGCACCTGTGCATATTAGATTGTTAAATAGTTGCTTGTATGCTCATTGATACATGTAATTATCACTTTGTTATGCATGAATTTTCTGTAGGAAGGAAATACCTAATATTGAAAAACAGTGTAAATAAACATTCATTAATGCATTTCCTAGATTCTTCTGCCTTTTTTTTTTTCAAGTGCAAAACTGAAGTCAGTAGAGAAGATAAAGGCTATCCAGAAAGCCATCAGTGTTGTGTGTAAATTGCGAAGACAGTATGGCCAAAATATGTATTGAGACTCCAAATCGCATTCCTAGTGGAAAGAATAGTAAGTGCTAGGTTGATGAAGTGTGGGATAGGATTCTGTCTATGGTCTGGGTTCTGCTGACTGTCTTAGCCTGAAGGCAACAGTCACTGCAGATACACTATTATAACACATCCTTACAAACTTCTTTTCTAAACACTGGCAAATCACAAATCAGTCCTATTTAATTTGGTATAAATACTTCCAGAAAACAGAGGACATTCATAGTATTTCCTGAATGATTCCCTGTGTTCAAAGAATTTTATTTGAGTAGAGTTATATTTGTTTTTCTAGTTAAGCTTCTTTGTCTATTAGAAAGGAGAAGCTGAAAAGATATATGAACATTTTGTGTTATTTGCAGTGAAAGAAATAAAAATTAACAACAGGAATAACTATGTAAAGAGATTAAAATTTAGCTACACAGGAGACTACAAGTATGGGAAGAATGGAATAAAAGTAACTACAAAAAACAGGATCAAATCCTAGAAGATATAACAGAAAAATATCTAAAACACATTGTGAAAACTGAGCAGTGCTAGAAAGCAGAAATGAAAAACTGGCTCTCTCAGGAGACTGGCAGTGGAAAGTGTAAAGCAGTTGCCCCTAGGTCACTGGTTCTATATCGGTTTCAGGTCAGTAGGGGCATGATGACATTTTTGACTGTATTTCAAAAATGTCTTCCTGGATGTGGCCCTCTGTCCTTAAACTATTGATCTGTTAAATAGGATAGGAAAATGAACTATTTTTTCTTTTTACATGTTATTTCTCATTTGCCTTTCTCCATCAAGGCTTGGTAGTATCTCTAAAATCTTCCCCTCTCTTTTTTTTTTTTTTTTTAAATTTTAATTGCTGTGTTTTGTGGTAGCCTCATTGTTCAGATATTTAGGAAATTATAGCTAGTGCCTGTTTACATTTCTTCTTTGAGCTGAGCACATTGGTGCAGAGGAGAAATTACGGCTTTCATGTCTTTTCCCACTACATATCTTTCCTTCCCCTGTGAGGAAAGGACTTGCATAGGTCAGTGAACAGAGAGCTCTAGATTTCACAACTGTCTGTATGTCATTTTTTTGCCAGTAGAGCTACATTTATGTAGTTTTTAATTTTGTTTTGCTTTAAACAATTTACATCTAGACTAGAGAGAGTAGAAACATGCTGAAGAGCAAGACAACAGGGAAAACATATGTAAAAATCATCTGATTTGAAGAATTATCCTACACCTAACTGTACTGGCTGCCAGACAAAGTACAATCAGGTGGTTTTGTAACATGGTTAATCTTCAAATTCGGGTTGGTTCTTTTGTTGACGTTGAGTCATTTGATGCGATTAATTGCACAAAAGGTAATGAACAGTTTATAGGCCTTAGCCTTGCAGGAAGAACTACTGATTGGATTAAAATTTTGAACAACTTGAATCCAGTCAAATAATGTATCTGACTCTGGGTCAGGGTATGCAATCTGTTAGTAGTCCAAACTTAATTTGTGCATCATATCAGCCAGTTTTATTTACAATTTATTAATAGAAATAATACAGTGGACGTATTGGAAACCTTGGATTCAGCAGCTTCTTAAATGTAAATTAAAAAGTGTATCTCAGAGCCATGGAAATAATAGAAAATGTCGAGAAGAAATCAGATTGTATATCAGCTCTAAATTATGTGGCAGCTCCCAGATCATGATGATAAAGCTCCAGGCAAGAATGAAGAACAAATAGAAGCAGTATCTTTTTGAGCAGTGGCTCAGACCTAAATCTATTTATAGCAAAGCCATTTATATAAAGTGCTTAGGCTTAACGATGAATACACAGGCCTGCTCAAGGCAACAAGGACTGTTTGTTATATATTGAAATAGTGTGAAGTATCCACATATGGCAGGCAGGGGATTGCTTTTTTGCTATAATAACCGGACTCTGTATATACCACGGAAATTAAAATAATTTAATGGCTATTCTGTTCTGTTCTGTTCTGTTCTATTCTATTCTATTCTGTTCTGTTCTGTTCTGTTCAGTTCGTTCTGTTCTGTTCTAATTAACAGTCCTAAGGGTGCAGACAAGCAACCAGAAGCATGCACTGTAGTATCTGAGTTACAAAATTGATATAAATGTACTTTCTGTAAAATGCCCTGTTCCCATGTACAGAGAAGACAATTGTAAAAAGACAAGGGAACATTGTGGTCTATATGTAAATTTCCTCTCTGTGTTTAGGGAGAGCTTTCATGTGTTCTGCGACATGTGTTCTGTGACATGTGTTCTGGGTGCGAAATGATATGTCTTCATGTGAATAAGAAATAGCAAATTGTTATACATTTTCCCAGTGTTCTGAATAAGGCAGAGGGTTAGAAAAGAACAATTTATGAACACAAATTTATCCTAATAGAGACAATTAAGGAACAGTAATTACTTTCAATCAGACAGCACTAAAGAATTATAAATTAGTAAAGCATTCTGCTGTGGAGCAAAAGTGAAGGTTATGGACCCCTTTGAATGTAAATAACACTGTATAATTATCTGAGCGATACTTAATTGTCAGTGTGCTGGCTGCATTAAACTGCAATAAGCTGAGAAGGCAAGATTCCTTTGAGCTATTGAAATGGACTGGCTTCATAACTGAAACATCATTTAGGTGACGTAACAGCTGTTTACCAAGCTGGGGTCTAATTGCTTTTGAATGTTAAGAAATGCACATTTGTTCCCGCTGCCTGTGCCTCAGCTTTGAGAAACTTTGCCTTAGACACTCACATGGTGCCTAAGGGATTCCTAAAGGCATTAAACTGGTAAGCCTAAGAAATCATAATTCTTTTTTAAATGGACATTCTTATATATAATCATAATGAAGACTGAACAAAGCACATCTCTCCCCTTTGCTGCTTCCACTGTGTTCAGTGAGAGCACTTCTCAAGAGTATGTGTTGCAGTTTCGTTACAGCATATTTCAGAGCATTACAACACTGAACTAAAATGAAGGTCATTTCTGTGAGGCCTGGGCTAGACAAGAAGGTGAGTTTTCTCTTTATTCACAGTTTCAACTCCTGCTACATCTGAATCTCTAAAGCACGCATGCTCTTTTCTACTGTCAGCATAGTGATTTACACCCTAACTACTCCTTGTCACTTAACTGCTTCTACTTTGTTCCTGTCAGTTTCTTCTTTTGACTTTTCTTCAAGTCCAGACAAAATGCTGGCAGTAAAGTCAAGCTGTTTAGATATTTATTTCTAAATACTATTGTTCCACATAGTTCTAAGCTGATGCAATTGGAGAGACAAACAGAATAAATGACAAAAGTAACATAAGGACCTTACAGACAAAGCTGATTTGACAAAAATACATCAGTTTCTTTTTTTCTGGAAATGAAGTCTCCAAAGGAGATACATTGATAACACTTTCCTGTTTGGACCCAATCACTTTTACAGCATCTTCTACACCATAACCTCAGTGATATTTATTTAATATTTTCCTTTTCAGGTACTAGATCAGTTATCTGTCTCACTATCTGCTTTCGCAGGGTCTATCTGTGGAAAAGGAACTGGAAATAATTCCTAGGAACATAGCAAGACACGAAGCAGAGAGTAACTAAGGAATTGTTACAAACACGATATTTTGTTAATTCTTTTAAATTTATCAAATCTACTTATTTTCTCTCGTTTTTTAAAGTTGTTTTTTTTTTTTATTTTTGACCTCCACAAATCACTTATTATACATATTTTAATCCAGTCTTACATAGCAAGAAAGTAACAATGAATTGACTGACATTTTTAGTGGATTTGTATAAATCTCAGCATTTAATTAGCTGAGCTCCTTCCATGATGGGTATTTTTAATGAGGAATTTTGGGAAACATGTTTTTGGCTATAACGTTTGCTTTATCCTGGTGCTTTCCTAATGAGCCTAGAACACTGTTAGCTCTCTAGCAGGCATGTCTTCATGATAGAAGAATGCATGCTCCACGGATTTTAAACCCATTGCTGGCTCATTTGTTCCTGGGTCCCAGGAATTATGTTCCTTCTTTTCAATGGTTTTGCAAGATCATTATTTTTTTTACCCTGAAGGCTGCAGCATGGTGTAAAGTTTCCAAGTTAGCCGACAGGTTCTCAAAGCTACTTGATGATGGCAGCTCAGAGATCTGTGTGAACTTACTTGACTTGTTGAGGTGCTGCTCTACTGCTGCAGCTAAATTGACTTTGTTATCTAACTGATCTCATGTAAAACTGAATAACATTTCTCTGTCCAACACTGAAGTTTTGACCACAGGCTTTTTTTGTGGTGATTTTATGTTTACTGTGCTGAGCAGCAAATGCTAGTTTTAGAGCAGCAGGCACTGCTATCTGTAAAGAAAGGATCAATGCTTGACTATGCTGACATACTTTCAGCTTTCCCTGAAAAAAAATATGTGTAAGTTCAGGCGCAAGAAACTCGGTTGCTTATACTCTCTTCAGGGTAGGACCTAAGTGTACGTCATTGTCTATCTCCTCACAATGTACAGATATCTTTCCTTTGGCAGAAAAACTGGGCACATTGGCAAATAAGGAAATAGCAATGTTTGAGAAGATACAGTGATCTGGACAATGGGAAGTCAGAACTGTAGAGTGTCTAGTGGAACTCCACTGCTGCTAAGTGTCGGCAAAAATATGAGAAATCATTATATTTCCACAGATCTCACTAATTTACAAAAAAACAAGGTTCTCACCCAATGTATCCAATATTTCTGCTATGAGGTTGCAAATCTAGCTATGTCCACTGAGATGAAAAACATGTTCTATTTACTTATATGGATTGTAGTGTCGAAGTCAGTAGCAGCATCTCTTTGAGGGAAAACAAAATGACATTGTATGTAAACTGACTGAATCTGTTGCAACAGCTATCAGTTCATCAGCATGTGATTGAACAGAGATGAGTCTAAAACAAGTAGCAATTACGTGGGCCAGTCAATATGTAAAAAGCTCTAAAAACATCAATCTCTCTTAAGGTAGGTTAGAAAAGGAAAGCTCAGGATGGATAATTTCTGCATGTAAATAGCAATGATGAGGAAATGTAGCTCTCTGTGTTTGTTAATATGGGCTAAATCAGAAGATGAAATACCTTTTCCTTTCTCCATAACAAAACATTATATGCACGCCTTCAGGCATAAATAAAACACCTGGTTGTCTCTTACACAGGAAAATCGGGCATGACCTTGCTGGAGTAATTGGAATTACAGCAATGTAAGTTGCTGTTCTTAACACCAAAATCAAGACCTGAAAATTGATGACTCTGGTTAGTTTGTTGGATACTGGCATGAGATTATCCTGAAATATTTTTGTCTCCCTGAATTATTCTTGCCTTCAATGAACTGTTTCAAAGACCATCTTATATCCACTAAGTGGAAAAATTCTTTCTCCTGAGTGAAGCAAGGTCTGGAACATAATGTTTCCAACTTAATCATGCAGTTGAATTGTTACATTAATGCTGTGTTAAACTAAGCACATTATTGGTAATTCTCTTAGAAAATAAAGTGGGATGAGCAGCATCTGTGTGCATTGTTCTTCTTATGCCCTGATAGAAACTATACTGAGAGAAGTGCCAACAAGTCCAGTTGAGCTCCCTCTGACTTCATTTGGGCATCGGATCTCTCAGTATTGAAGAAATGTATTTGTATATAAGCGTCTGTCTTACGTCTTACTAAACGACTCTTCATACTACTCTGTAAGGACATGAGGCAGTAAAGAAGGTCCCTGTGCTTTCAGTTGTTAAAATAGTATTGCAACATTTCAGTGCATTATTTGGAGTTCAGAAGCAGAGAGAAACTGGCAAAAAATTGCATGAAATAATTCGAAAAGTGGTTGAATGGGACTAGTCTTGGATAATGCAAGAAAATTAGCAGTAGTTATTGCTATAAGATGTTTGTGCGGTGCTTTAAATTTATTTTCTCTTTTTAAGCAAAACCAAACACATGCTTTCAGTGACTAAAGAACTACTTTCAAAACAAAAGGTTGTTATGATTGAAATAGTTATTTTTTCAGTGCAGTAAATAAGGCTGAGGAAGAAAAGATATAGTTAAAAGGAAACCTGCTAGTTGAAAGAAATAATATTTATTTAAATATTGAATGTAAGATTATGGAGAACCTTCTAATCCTCAATCCTATTTATCTAACGCTCTTTGTCTTCAGAGGTACTTAATTGATTGGAAAGTGGAGAGTGTTTAAAAGACATAACTACAGGGTTTTTTTTTACATTTCAGGAGTTTGATGAAGGGCCTGACAAGGATAAATTGTCTCCAAGCAAATGTGCCTATATGTTTGTATTCTTTTTAGTGTGTGATTTGTTTGTTTATCTGTTTTTGTTTTGAGTCCAGAATAAGTAGTGTTTAAATGATTATGGTCAAAAGTCAGACTGCTGTGTTGTATACTGAATGGTTTTACAGCATAATCCTGATTAGATGGGTAGTGTGTCTGTCATGGCATATGCATAGAAATAAGCCCATCACATTTTCTGCTGGAAATGTCCGGTTGACAGAGAACTGTGGAAAAGAGAGCTTTTTCTAGAATTCTAATTCTTAAAAAATTATTTTTCCCACAGAGGTTTTTGGTATTGAACAAGAAACCTAAACATTGAAAGCTTGATTAATTTCAGTGTGGATGTGAAGCTTCAGTGCCTCATGCAAATTATTTTCTTCATCTTTACAGTATTTTCCCTGAAAAACTGTCCTTAGAATCATCAGGAGAGACCAGAATGCACTGTGGGGGGTATCAGAGATCTTGAACTATAGAGAAAGATGAACCCTTTCAATCTTCAAATTACAGTCCTTGGTAATCATAGCATCAGCATCTCTGATGTAAAAATAATTTGTTTTCTAGTTTTTACTAAAAAGGGAAATTTTCAACTGAGGATTTTACTGGAGTGGCTCTACTATTTATTGAAAAAAAAATGACCATACAGGCTAATATGTGTGAGCATCAAAATTGAAATACGTAGATGGTAGATTGCTGTATGAAATAAGAGAGATTACATAGTTTCAAAAAAACAATATAAAGTTAGATTCATGATCAGGAGTGAACTCTGTAGTGTTAACTTCCATATTATCTTCTGTTGGTTGAACTTCCTTTACAGTATCTTGTTGTCTAGATTATATGACAAAATTGTGCTGGTATGTCTACGTATGTATGTGTGTACATGTGTGTCTACGTCCTTCATAGGCTGAGTTGACCAGCAGCTGTGTGACTATGTTAGCAAAGATAAGAACTATTTACAGGGCAAGGATTTGGTGTCATGGTCAGGTTATCATGTAGTTTTGATTAAGGGTGGACATGGGTGTATTTCATTGGTATGTGTTCCAATTGTGTGTTGTAGACAAACCCATTTCTACCTGTTTCTAACCAGCTCATATTTTCACAGATACCCTTCATAGAATCACAGAATCACAGAATGTTAGGGGTTGGAAGGGACCTTGAAAGATCATCTAGTCCAATCCCCCTGCCAGAGCAGGAACACTTAGGTGAGGTTAAACAGGAATGAGTGCAGGCAGGGTCTGAATGTCTCCAGAGAAGTAGACTCCACAGCCTCCCTGGGCAGCCTGTTCCAGTGTTCTCTCACCCTCTCTTCTCAACTTTAAATGGAACCTTCTGTGTTCCAGTTTATACCCATTGCCCCTTGTCGGTTGTCACCAAGAAGAGCCTGGCTTCATCCTCATGACACTCACCCTTTACATATTTATAAACATTAAACATCAGTCTCCTCTTCTCCAAGCTAAAGAGACCCAGCTCCCTCAGCCTTTCTTCATAAGGGAGATGCTCCACTCCCTTAATCATCTTTGTTGTCCTACGCTGGACTCTCTCCACCAGTTCCCTGTCCTTCTTGAACTGAGGGGCCCAGAACTGGACACAATATTCCAGATGCAGTCTCATCAGGGCAGAGTAGAGGGGAAGGAGAACATCTCTGGACCTACTAACCACCCCCCTTCTAATACACCGCAGGATGCCATCGGCCTTCTTGGCCACAAGGGCACAGTGCTGGCCCATGGTCATCCTGCTGTTCACCAGGACCCCCAGGTCCCTTTCCCCTATGCTGCTCTCTAACAGGTTGTTTCCCAACTTATACTGGAACCCGAGGTTGTTCCTGCCCAGATGCAAGACTCTACACTTACCCCTTTTATAGTTCATTAAATTTTCCCCTGCCCAACTCTCCAGCCTGTCCAGGTCACACTGGATGACCGCACAACCTTCTGGCGTGTCAGCCACTCCTCCCAGCTTGGTGTCATCTTAGGCTACCTAGGAGATTCCCTGGAAGTTACATGGACTTCATCTAATGATAAATCGGGTTCACTAAGTTTTCTTGATATCAGGTTAAAATGAATGCTAAGTGGATAAGCTTGAATCTTTTTTACAAGCTGTAAAATGTTTTACCACAAAAAAAGCCCTGAACACATCACAGGCTTTGAAATCCATTTAGTTTTACAGACATAACTTAATCACTAAGCCACACAGGGGGAGGGATTAGTAACTTGTAAAAACATGTAGCACTCCCTGAACTGCCTCACAGACTATAGTAAAATGATACTGTAGGGCAGTTGAGTTCACCAGCTCTGCAATGGCCAGGACAGTGAGCCATGCCCACCACTCACTGACTGCTGCCTGCGGATTCCCCACACTGGGTGTGGAGTGGGGATGGCCAGCACGTGCTTCTACCTCCCAGAGCTGTACCTGAACCTGGTGGACAGTCAGTCCCACAGGCAGCTGCTTCAAGGAGAAACTCTGTTTTTTGTTTTTGGTGTTTGTTTGTGTGTTGTTGTTGTTGTTTTTCCCTTTTCTTTATACATGCGATGTCTTTATTGATTATGGGCCAGTAAGACTCACTATAGAACATAAAGGTTGTAAATTATGCCATATTGAAATGGAACCATCAGTTTAAAGCCAAGTAAAATATTTCTCTTCACAAAGTACCCCCGTACTACTGAGGCCCCAGAAGAAGGCAGGACAATGGAGGAGTTTGCCTCAGTTGATGAGGACTGGGTTAGGGAGCAGTTAGGCAATCTGGACATCATAAATCCATGGGGCCGGATGGGATGCACCTGTCGGTGCTGAGGGAGCTGGCTGAGGTCATTGCTGGACCACTCTCCATCATCTTTGCCAAGTCTTGGGAAACGGGAGAGGTGCCTGAGGACTGGAGGAAAGCAAATGTCACTCCAGTCTTCAAAAAGGGCAAGAAGGAGGACCCAGTTAACTATAGACCAGGCAGCTTCACCTCCATCTCTGGGAAACTGATGGAACAACTTATCCTTGGAGCCATCTCAAGGCATAGCAGGGATAAGAGGGTCATTAGGGGCAGTCAACATGGCTTCACCAAAGGGAAGGCATGCTTGACCAACCTCATTGACTTTTATGAGGACATAACAAGATGGGTGGATGATGGCAGAGTGGTGGATGTGGTCTACCTTGACTTGAGTAAGGCATTTGACACAGTCTCCCACAGCATCCCCAAAGCTAAACTGAGGGAGTGTGGTCTGGATGACCGGATAGTAAGGTGGACTGTGGACTGGCTGAAGGGAAGAAGCCAGAGAGTAGTGGTCAATGGGGTGGAGTCCAGTTGGAGGCCAGTATCTAGTGGAGTGCCTCAGGAGTCAGTACTGGGGCCTATATGATGAGGGAATAGAGTGTACTATCATCAAGTTTGCTGATGACATGAAGCTGGGAGGAGTGGCTGATATGCCAGAAGGCTGTGCTGCCATCCAGTGTGACCTGGACAGGCTGGAGAGTTGGGCAAGGGAAAATTTAATGAAATATAACAAGGGAAAGTGTAGAGTCTTGCGTCTGGGTAGAAACAACCCAAGGTTCCAGTATAAGTTGGGGAATGACCTATTAGAGAGCAGTGCAGGGGAAAGGGACCTGGGGGTCCTGGTGGACAGCAGGATGACCATGAGCCAGCACTGTGCCCTTGTGGCCAAGAAGGTCAATGGCCTCCAGGGGTGTATTAGAAGGGAGGTGGTTAGTAGGTCCAGAGAGGTTCTCCTTCCCCTCTACTCCACCCTGGTGAGACTGCATCTGGAATATTGTGTCCAGTTCTGGGCCCCTCAGTTCAAGAAAGACAGGGAACTGGTGGAGAGAGTCCAGCGTAGGACAACAAAGATGATTAAGGGAGTGGAGCATCTCCCTTATGAAGAAAGGCTGAGGGAGCTGGGTCTCTTTAGCTTGGAGAAGAGGAGGCTGAGGAGTGACCTTATAAATGTTTACAGATATATAAAGGGTGAGTGTCACGAGGATGGAGCCAGGATCTTCTCGGTGACAATCAATGATAGGACAAGGGGTAATGGGTACAAACTGGAACACAAAAGGTTCCACTTAAATTTGAGAAGAAACTTCTTCTCAGTGGGGGTGACAGAACACTGGAACAGGCTGCCCAGAGAGGTTGTGGAGTCTCCTACTCTGGAGGCATTCAAGACCTGCCTGGACGCCTTCTTGTGTAAACTCATCTAGGTGTTTCTGCTCCTATAGGGGGATTGATCTTTCGAGGTCCCTTCCAATCCCTAACATTCTGTGATTCCGTGATTCTGTGATTCTGTGATTCTGTAACTGCTCAACAAGTGTCCTCTATACACCACATATAAAAACATCTTTAGTGCTGGTGCTGTTATGTAAATACTACACAGCAAGATAACGATCTGTAAATCTGAGCAAAATACTGCTGCACTTTGTAGTTCAGAACATAGCTCACTTCCTCACCACCCTCTTTCCTTACCTTCTTGTGTTTGTAATAGTGTAGGTAGCCATTATGTTTCAGCACAAACCACCTCTTTCTCCAGCCCTTCAATATTGCTGACTGTGTTCGTTTGTGCAAATATCCTCGGCAGGTAGGTCTGGGGGTGTTAGGGTAACGGCTGATATCTGATCCCACCACCATAGTCAGGATATCAGAACCTAAAATATTACATGAAGAATGTGAAAACATAGGTTAAAATTAATCCAGTCTGTAGATATTTTTTAATACTCCTACACAGTATGGAGCAGGAAGGCAGTGTTCTTGCCCTTCGCCTCCTAATGTAGCTTCTAGAGGGAGCAATGAGCAAAGCAGCCTCAGAAATGGTGAATTAAATCAAGCAAAATTTGCCCTCTAACAGAAATTAAACTAATTTTTTGTTGAGGACTAGTAATGGAACCAGCTATCTCAAAACACTTGTTAAAACAATTTTTGTGACCTAACTTTACAAGCTTAGGTGCTTGCATATTTTAGCAATTTAAAGAATTGATTGGATTTCCTTGCTCAAACGGCTTTACATAAATTGTGGTTTAGACAAAGATTGCTGAGAATGCTCTTAGGGGCACCTTCAGTCTCTGTCAGCTTACAAGGGCCCTTGAGAATTCTTTCTTTTCCATATCTTGGAGCCTACTAACCTTTTGTGCTATTTGTGCCCCTCACTGAGGGGCTTTGCTGTTGGAGGCTAATCTGTGCTAAAGTGTCTGCTTATTATCTGCAAAAGGTGGGTGCTCAAAGGAGATGTTCAGTTGCAAGATTGTCTGAAAATGTGTTATTGTTATCAACGAGGTACAATTTCATAGAATTTGCTGGTGCTATCAATACATCTTTGACCATAAGAGTCTGAAATTCTCATTCTATCAGATACGAATTCAGAGCAGGGGGCAACGCCTTGAAGAGTATTGACAATGTGAGTACAACATATTTTCATTAGCAAAACATTTGTTGGGTTTCTTTTTTTTGGGATAATTGACTTTGGGAATGCTGTCTGTGTGCCAAGATTTAGGCCAGAGGATGTTCTCCGAGGAGTTAAAAATACCCAGTAATCAGAGATTTATCTATTAAAAGACTCAACATACACTTAAATATAACAATAGCAATGGCATCTCTATAATTGAAGAACTTTGTATGTGTTAAGTTGTATGTGTCAATGTCTTGTAAAGGAATTCTAATTTCTGGAATTTCCTATCAGCCCTTTTCAAAAACATATCTGGTAGAAATAAAAGACCTGCAGTAGATTAACTTTTGACATGCAAACATGGCTATCTTCAGATTTTAGTCATCAAAATTCTAGGAAGAATATGCAGATTAATATCCCTGACTTCTGGTTTTTGTGGTGCTGCAAAAGGATGCCTCATGAAACAGCTTTTCTGCTCTCCTGACTAGACTTCAGGTCTCAGTGACAGAAAAATAACCATTGGGTGCACTGAACCAATCTGTGAAATCTCTCTCTGAGGAAGCATAAGTTATAAATAAGGTATTGATGTCTCTACAGTCACTTTGAGGACTTTCTAGGTCACATTCTTTAAGGCAGGAGAGCAAAAATATTACTGTCACATGTACTCTTTGGGGAATATTTTGTATGTCCGTTTTCTTCTGTGTTCTGAGCAAGTTCTAGATGAAAAGTGACTTAGGCAATACTGTCATATTAAAGACTGATGCACTAAACTATTAACTAAGATTTCTGCTGCATTCATCACCCAACTTGTCTGGATGTATTTGGAGCATTATACAGCAATCGTGACCCACACTTGTAATATATTGTGATATCAAACTTACCTTTCCTTGCCAGATTGGCAGCTTCTGAATGTGGTATGCTGGTGACATCAATTCCATTGACTGCTATGAGAATATCCCCAACCTGAAGTCCTGCTTCTTCAGCTGCACTGTCTAGAATTAAAATAAAACATTTTATTTAGATTTAGGATATCAAGAATGTCTATGTGAGTAAGCTTTTATAGCGATACATATATCTGTCCAGCAAGTCAAGGACTATATATTGGGGCCTTCATGATGTCAACTTGGAGATGGAACAATCTGTTAGTCATCTGTAAATGAAACTTCAGGATTTAGGCACTGGTTCAACATTAGATAATCATTGTCAGTGGGGAAATGTCATTAAAAATGCCAGTAGGACTTAAAAGCTTTAAGATGTAAATACATGTTTCAGTATCTGATAGTTTCAGCCTAAATTGCATACAAAGATTTGGTGCAATGTTCAGTAAAGTTGTTAGATAAAACATCTACTATTCTGTTGAGACCAAAAGACTACCTTCTATGCTGACGTTTCTGGTTAACCAAATTTGGCTACAGTATTTTGTGAGTTTTGTCTTTAGGAGGAAATAACACAGTAAGTTAACAAAGGGTAAGTGAAGGAGGGACTGAATCTGATTTGTTAATAGATCAACCTTTTGTTTATTTTTTAACTGCAGCAAAGTACATGCACTCCTACTAAAACAGGACTCAGACACATGCCAGTCAGGAACGGAGGCACATTAGGGAAGTGATAGACCTGCTCCATTCACAGACCGCAATACACAGTTACTTAAATCCCAGCTACCAACTTCTCAGACACAGTTTTTTCTTCTTCTTTATAATTAAGCATTTCTAAAGTTCTGTGAAGAAGCTGGTTTTTTTGAAAATATTGTCTCATGTCCATACTATTTAATGCACATTTTTAAACATTTTGTAGGTTATCATGCAGTAAATGTGATCATTCAGTGTATTTCTGAGAATGCCTAGAAGTCGAAGGGAAAAGCTTAATAAAAGCTCAATAATAATGAGGCACAAAAAAACTATGGTTCACCCTCATGTGTACTTTAAGTCATTTGCAAATTTGCAAAGGCCAGCATATTTTCGTTTGTACTGGTCTTGAGGATCTCATACAAGACTTCATAATCAAAGTGTTCTTTAAAGTATTACTAAAATAAGGTCTCAGTATGCAACTAAAAAGGGATACAAATGCAATTTTTATGTCTGTTTTAATGAAATGAGTCATATTTTGAGAAAAGATGATTTTACAGGGCTAAATTGGCATGTATTAGGGCTAATATTGTATGCAGCACCTATGATTTATTTATATTTAGGTAAGAAACTTTCCCACATTCTAATTTGAATGAGGTTATACTCTTTGATTTAAGAATGCTAAGGGAATGTGTATGTTTACAATTGGCAAATAATCTAAAAGTTTTATTGATAGAAAGAAGGAAAATTTCTTTGCAACAGAGGTAGCTATGTATCAATAGGTACTGAAATTCCCAGCTATCTGATAATAACTGGCAGTTGTCCAAGCACACACATATTTTCACAGTTGTGGTATTTAGACAAACGAATGCTGAGCCCAGTAATTTTGTTTTCTTAAATAATCAGTCATGAATGATAATGATCTTTAACCTTGCAGTCAAAAATAACATTTTAATAAGATGAAGAGAATGAGTTTTTCATTCATAATTACTTAGATTCACAGTAAAACACTTTTCATATAGGTTATTCTGTGAAGATTATCTAGTCTCAAGGACTATTAAAGAAAATTCTGGACTAAAATTAGGTATCTGTTTCAGGATGAAGAACACTACACAGCCACTTTCACCACAATTTAATTTTACTAAGTCCTTTGTATAGTATTGTGTAGGCAAAGTTTCTTTGGATTTACATTACTGGCAAAGCTTCAATTGATAATGGAAAATCTTCATTGAATTCAGATGTATAAATACAGAATTATCTATAGGATCTGGTGTCAAAATCATGTTTATTTTCATGTAATTTACAGTAAAAGATTAAGAGATCCTTTGATAAGCAATAACATAGCCATATAGAAAATAAAGCAACTACTTCCAATGTTTTCCCTTATTTCTTTTGAATAGCCCTGTCTTTTGCCTGACTTCCTCTTCTGCAGTGAAGGCTTAATTTTTAGTATCTAATATGTAGAACACTTGCTCTGAGGCAACAAGTTAGAATGACTTTCAGGGCTGAGCAGTAGCATCATGCAAAATGCATGACTGAGGTATAAATCTAAATCCATGTTCAGATCTTAGGCGGATGCATGGGTTTCGAATAGAAGTCTTAGAGTGTTGGTAAAGTGTTGACATTTTCAATTTTTTTTTTCTCTCTCTCTTTTTTTTTTTGGTTTTTGTTTGTTTGTTTGTTTTTGTTTTTTGTTTTGTTTTGTTTTTTGTTTGTTTGTTTGTTTGTTTGTTTGTTTTCACGGCATGTTGCTCCCTTGCTCAGATTTCTGACTTTTCTGATCTTTCCTAGTCGAGTTAATGATGACCCTATTTAGTAGCTCAGCAGGCAGTTTTAGAACAATGGGTTCATGTAACGGATTGACAGGCCTCTGAATTCACAGGTTTTCCCAACGTTGTCAGGAAGCCAGACAATATAATACATAAGGCTGGCAAAGTGAAAAAGATGTTCTTAGATGCCTTGCTAGAGGGCACTCAGTAGCATTCATGGTCTAGGATGAGATTTTTCATTTAATCTGCCTTTGGTATTAGAAGTCTATCAGTCTCTTGAGCCTTCTGCTCCTTTTCTAATTCTAATGTGTTCACCCTCAGATGCAGAGAGCAGTACAACAAGCAGTACTCCAGATTTCAGTGAACCAAGGTTTTAAGCAGCAGCAAAAAGACACTGCTTCCATGTCTCATTCTCACTACTGTTACTGATTAAGACAAATTTTAGCCAGATTCCTAAGCTGCCATTGCACAAAGAGCTGATCATTTCAGAGACCTTTCAGTGGTAACTCTCAAGATCTTATTCCTGAGAGTAACTGCTGATACGATGTTCTCTGTCATGTAGGCCTGGTATAGATCATTCCTCTCTAGAGGCTTTACCTTACACTTGATATTTTTTGAAACTCATCTGCCACTTTTTTTCTCATTCATTCAGTTTTGTGAGTTTCTTCTGGAGTTCCTCACAATCATTGGATTACCCTGCAGAAGTTAACAGCACACCTGCTAAAATTTATAGATGACCCAACTGAAACCCTTTCAAGCAGAAGTGTCCCCAGCTAATAAGGCTTTTGGAAATGTTGTTATGAGGATCACTGCATCTTCCATTTCATTCTAGAAGGCCTGTTGTCATTAACAGATGTCAGTCCCCAAGAGTTCTAGGCTTTACATCTGAAAAGAGGTAGGATGCAGACACTTGCATGAGGTATCAGCTGGCATGGAAGGACACAAAACAGGAGAGTCTTGTTTACCCACAGGCATAGTGGAAACCTAAGATAGCTTGGCATGAGCAGTTCAAGGACATGTTATTAAACACTGTACACTCACTAATTATGGAAAATTATTAATGTACATCTATATTATATATATAATTGCAAAACAAATGCAATATATTATATATATCATATGCTATCATAATAATAAATATTATTTATTTTTAATACATTTTCATATGAGAAGATAACTAGTGCAACCACAACTTACTTGTGTCAACTTCAGTCACAAGAATAGGCTTTGAGAACTGGATCCTGAAACCCCAAGGATAATTGCCAGTTCCTTTAGTGATCTTTACTGTTCTTTCACGAACTGCAAAAGAGGAAAACAGACATCCCTTTTTCCCTACATGTCAAGTTCTATTTAACAAGCAGCGGCCTATTTTTAAAACTTTATCTAAATGATTCTGCAAATGAGTGGGATGCTTTCAGTATGACTCCTATGACTCCTAGTTTTTTGGTGCTGCTCCTCTGCCAGTGTGCACCCCCCTCATGCCACAACTGATCGAATGTCATTCATGTTAGGGGAATGACAGATAGCATCGATGAAGTGTTCCTTCATCAGCTGTTCAAGTTAAGTGCCTGGACCTTGTAATAAAGAGGAAGAGAAGCATTCAGATATTCTACTGTAAAACCAGCATTCTGGGAGACAAAAGAGCTCCTGCTCTCCGTGTCAGACCTCTGAGCTGCAAATACAAAATACACTCTAAATTCTCAAATGAATTTAAATGTGTTTCTTGTAGTTTAATTCTATTTATATTTTTTGAAAGTACATGTCTTTTGGATATCAATTGTTTCTTTTTTTTTCATCTACACTTTCTTGTCAACTTCCCACTCCACTTCCTCCCAGTTCTCTAGTCCAACCGCAACCACTCTAGCAACTCCTGCCACCAGTGCCTTTACCCATGTGAAATTGCTTTCAGTTCAGCATAATTTAACATGTAAAGGGATTACACTAGGTAAAAAGAAAGATCAGGGTCTAATTGTCTACTTCAAACTTTTTCAAATTTTTCAAATTTTTCAAATATCTCAAATGTTCTGGCTCATTAGTAAATCTCAAACTCATGAAGGACTTCAGTGTAAATTCGAATTGTCTGCTTTTGATCATTTGACTGTTTTACCAGGTTTTTTTAATGAAGGACAATTTAATAATAATTTATGACGTTTTGTCTTCCAATTGTGTACTATTTGGAAGACAGAAATTACTTTAAAGTTTACTGTACTTGTATATCATGCTAATTGATGTTACTTGTCTAAAAGAGCATAGATACTTCAATATCTACTTTAACTATCTTGCTGAACTTCTGAGCTCTCCCCTGGGAGAAGAGACAACCAAAACAGCTCTCCAGAATATTCTCAATATGTTTTAAGGGAGATTTTTCATATCTGAAGATATATGAAGTAAACTTGTTTTTTTCTCACATTGTGAATGATTTAGGATCTCCAGCAAAGAACGATCTCCTGGAAAGATACAGGGGTGTTTCACTTTGTTTTAGTTCTTTGAACTGTGCTCCTTTTCAGTAACTTAATGTTTTAAAAGTGAAGGAAAACCTTCCATACCCCTTAAAAAGTTATTCACTACATCTGTTTTCAGGACAGGGTTTAAACTACAGATAGAACCTTGTTACACATAGCAAAATTGATTCTTTTCTTTCTGGAGCTATTATGTATGAAAGTTTGATAAAGAACAGATTTTATGACCATTGTAAAACTTTATGTTCACAAATAGGTCTCTATGATTTTGTTATCCTTGAAAAAGCTATGAAATTGCATTGCTTCTACCCTTGTCATACAGCAAGAGATGTGGTTTAATTGTGGCATTTCATCAGTATCAATTTTGTCAAGTAATTATGATATTTACAATACAGTAGCTAAATAAGGACTACTTATTTACATTTTTATATAAACTTTTGTCTTCTTGGGTTGCTCTTTTTCCTGTCTTCAGCATAAATGTCCAGCATATTTTCCAAAATATTGCTCCCCTGGAAACTTCAGAGTGCCCAAAATAAATAGTTTTATGACATTTATTACCTGCTGCTTTAGTCAACTTACTTGCCACTGGTCTAGGCCTTTTGCTGAGACATCTAGGACTGTCATCTGGAGAGACATCATCTCCTCTGAAAACCCAGGAAGCAGAGTGAAAGTTTTCTGTATAAAAACCTCTGTCCTCATTTTCAGAATACAGTCCAAGATCTACTGATCGAGCATCCTCTGAGTTTACTGTCATGAGGATAAAACAAGTGAAAGTAATGTCAGTATGGAAAATGCATGAAAAGTAACAGACCTCCTCAGCCAGTTAGCATGGAAGAAGTGCCACAACTTTCTTAATGAACTGTTTGTCATGTCTGTACTTTTGCAGTTTTGTTGCTGTTAAAGGGCAGTCTGCAAAGATGTCCAAATATAAGATCACAATCTTGGATGCTATTGCATATTGAACTTTAATATCGAGGGAAGTCTTAATGCAAACGGTCAAAACTGCACCTCTTTTAGAGAAGTCTGTCTTTGACCGTTTTTTAAGCTTTCTTTTGCAGCTCATTTGATCAGGAAACCAATCAACTTTTCAAGAAATTTAGTATAGGTTCAGTGCAAATGAGAAGCTTAACTGACATGACCCAGGTAATGATGACCATATTTGCTGTTTGCTTAATCTCAGCTCTTCCAGACAGGCATATATATTTTATTTAAAAGGAGGTGAAGAAATAATAGATTTGTTTGTCTGTTTTGAATATAGAACTTCTGGCTTGTCTTAGGCTGTTTAATAACTTTATGATGTTACATGTGTTATCTTGAGGATTTTCAGATTCGTATTTCATCATTAGGCTGTGGAGAAAAAGGCTGTGCAATAGAATGATAGCTTCCCAAGAAGAGTGGGAGCTGGAACTTCAAAGCTAAATCTGGATGGTGAAAGTTATATAAAAGCGTAAATCACCAGAGACTGTGCTAACAGATAAACTGAAAGAATGCTTTTGTGCGAATTGGCTGAGAGGAAAAAATAATCATGTTCCTTTCATTACAAAATGCTTGGTATAATGCCGCCAGATTTAATGCAGCTGGAGAAAGGATCTCATTGCTTTGTTTGCTCTGTGTTTGATATGGCAATTACGCAGAATGATTCTCCATTTCAAAATGTGAAAGATAAAAATTAACCTTAATTTAGTTTTGTTCAGCAACTTACTTCCTGAATACATCTCAGTGGCAGTCATTTTTCATTTTGACAGTTTACTTTACTGTGTCTGTGTAGACAAATACTCCACATCCACTGGCTTCTGCCTTATTAAGCAGAAAATATGAAATGCTATGAATAACTGTATAAAATTCTAGTAGTAACTAAATAAAAACAAGAAAACAAATAAATACTACTAGACTGATATGTTTAAAGCACTTCTTAGCTTGCTACCATGAATTCATAAATTAAGAAACCTAGATTTGACCAAGCAATGCAGTACAGCACTGTTTGCCAGTTTAATACTGAATCATTATAATTGTAGTACAGCTTAAAATGTGACAAATAGGCAAAACACATAAATAAATGCTGCTACACTGGCATTTTGGAGTTATGTCAAGACACTTCTGGAGTGTCTTTTCCCATCTGCCCTCCTTGAGCTTTCAGCACAGATGTCAAATGGAGCAGTTTAGGAGTGTCAGGAACAAACTGCATCTAGGTTCTTTTCAGCTGCTGGAAGTAAGCACATAAGGAGCTTCCAAACATTGATTAGAGTTGTCTTAGTTCTGCAAATACCAGGCAACAGCCTGGCTACCAAAGCAAAATGGACAGAAGTCTCAGGTCTGTAGCATACTATCCAAGATTATTAGATACCAGGATTTTTGGCAGAATTGTCTTCTTGTTCACCTGTTCTGGAGACCACTACTGGTTCATGCCATGTGTTGTCTCAAGGAAAGCAATTCTAGCTCTTGCAGCTTGATCCTGTGTTGTTTTTGTTTGTTTGTGTTGTGTTGTTTTTCATATTTTCTCCATGAAACTAGTGTGTGTCTGATCTAGTAAAATTTATGGCCCACCTTATATTCAAGAGACATTACTGTTGAAATCAAAAAACAATTTATCTTGGTATATGTTTCTCCTGATAGGTTTTTTGAGCTCTGGTGGTTTGACATGGTAACTTTCTAATGTCCTTGCAATGGACTTTAATCTCTTTTAGGGGCAAAAAATGGAAACTGCTTCTAATAAAAAGCTGCTTCTTGTCCACATGAAATAAGCCAATCATCCCTGCTGCTTTGTTAACAAGTATTAGAAGATTAGAGATTGACTCAGTTATGTGAACGCAGGTAGCTAGTATCATATTAGATGATTTAGGGTATCTCACTTGCTGTCCTGTTACTGCTTCAAAGAGGCAGGGGTCTGCTGTAGGTCACATATCTTAGAATTCTGTTGGTGTCCCAGCTGGCAACTGACACCTATGCTTAGGAAGTGAATTGAGGCCCTGCTGACGTAGGTCTTCATATATATGTATGCATATATACATATACAAGAGTATACATATATATATGTATACTCTTGTATATGTATATATGCATATATATATATATATGCATATACATATATGTATGTATATTCTTCAGTACAGGGACAAAAGACATTCACAGTTTATCTTGTATTGGACCTGCACTGAAGTCCTACAGTTGTCAGCCTTCTATAGCTTTGCATTTAACCTTCTTCAAAAAGGAGGTTATGTATCTACAAATAAAACTTCCCTCACCAAAAGTAAACCTTATATGACAAAATATTTCCACAGGGAAATGCACATTTCTTAATCTCCACAAAATTCTTCCCACATTACTAAAATAGCAAAACAGGAGGCAAAGGCGGTGTGAAGAAGTACCACATATGTTCTCTCCTAGACTAAGCAATCCTTGCTTGGAGACTCCATCTGCATGAAATGTAAATCCATTAAGCAGTTCATCTTTAAAATTCCTTCCCATGTAGTTTAAACTGATGAGTTTGTTATAGGCTCAAGCATATGGTGAGGTGACAGGCTATTTTATGAGACAGTTATGGAACTAGCTGTTCCACTAGCTGGAACAGGAGGAACAGGTTGTTATTTTAGTGCAAAGGACTACCAGCTTACCATGGCTTTGACATAAGCAAAGTAGGCATCAGGATTATCATTTTTGTTACACCCTCAAAGCTGCTGCCCTAAGTGGTCACCTGTTTGTCTATGCCTAGATCTAGTCTTAACATTAATTGCATATGGACAAGGATGGTACAATCAACTTTTTCCCAGTCAGCTTGTTCACTTGGTTATATGAAGGAGAGAGGATACTCACTTCCATAGTGAGGAATAGTTCAATTGAATAAGATACGCTTGCTCATGATGATGACTAAGACAGAGACTCATGTTATGAACTGAAGATCAATGTTCTTAGCTGCCAACCGCGTCAGAGTGTCACTCACACAAAGGAGAATGAATACAAATAAATACAATCATAAGACTAATGTACTCACTTGATCCCTCAGTGATTGTGCTGTTTATGGAGCTTCCTCCAGCTGAGCTGCATTTTTTGCTGTCTTTGAACTGCTTCCGCCTCCTGGCCCACTGGTCTATTGCATCTTCCTGTGAACTGTCGCTTGCTCTGGTGTCTTTCATCGAAGGCAGTTTTCTTGTTTTATTAATTTCTGATTTCAAGTCTAAATTAGAACCAGAAATTGTTTGTGAGGAACGTGTGAGACAACTCAAGCAATTATACTGTTTCAAATTTTCACATTCTAAACACAAGAATAACCTAACCAAACATAGAAATGAAAATAACCAATAATACTGAAAATATTCATAAAGTATGTATTTTAGACTAACTCAGGTCTTCACACAGAGCAAATCACATGTGATTAGCTTGTGGTAGTCATATGTGCAGTTAAATACCTACATAGACATTTGTACGGCACCATTTTTATGCAGAAACTTGTAAATTACTTATGGATTTTATTTACAGTGGTCAGTATATAGATATATAAAGTGCTATTTAAAATAAACTAATTAAAAATCTTGCAAGAAACATGCAGATAAAAGGAGGATATACCTTTCTACTTTAGGTTTCTTTCCAGGTAGGGCAGTAGCAATTTATTTTTTGTATTAGTATTTTAGCTAAAAGAACAATTGGAAAACAGATTTTGTATTAGGTTCTGTTCTGAAAATGTAACTGTACCCACTGGCAAGGCTAGATATGGAGAATGTGAGCCCAGCATCAAGAGGCTCCCTACAGGATTGTGTGAGTGTTTTCTTGGCTCAATAGCCTCTTGCTGGCATCAGTCAGACCTGTGTCACTCAGCCCCTTGTGCAGGGCAGCTGACTATTGCTCAGAGTCAGAAAATTGATTTCTTGTAGTGCCCTTCTCATGAGTCCTTGCTCCTCTGATAATAAGTTCCCACAACACCAGCAGACTTCTAGATTGCCTGGAATCCTCTCCCCCAACCTGTTTATAACACTTGCATCTGTTTTCCTCTTCTGTTCTAGATGCTCTCACTCTTTGTTGAGAAATGGCACATTACCTTTTCACTGTCACTGAATTTCTGAGCACAGGAAGTGCCACATTGTTCCTTTTGCCCAATGACTTGATGAAGTATGTTGGTATTCCCACATTACAAGTGGACTTTGATTTATATTAATGAGTTTCAAAACTTTAAATGCTTATACTTCTTTCTGGTTGTACACATTTACTCATTTAAAGTAGGACCTCCACAGCATTGTTAACACAGATGGAAAATCAAAATATAACCCTAGACCAGAAGAGGGCCAAAATTATAGACCAGGTGAGGTGATAGGTAAGAGAAAGAGCACAGATAGATAATTCTCAGCAAAAGGCAAAAGGTAAAAGAAGAGAATAAAATCAAAATGCAAGAAATAGCTACAACTCACTTTCTGTGCAGTGTGTTTAACCACTGAGGTCTAATGTATGACAAATCAAAGTTTTTGAGCATGCAGACTTCCTTCTGTGTCTTCTTCCTGTACTTTATTCTAAAGTAATTTTGATTTAATTAATTCTCTATTTTAGTATTTTAGATATTGACCTATATAGCAATATCTACCTATATAGTATATATACAAGGGCATGTAGTGATAGGACAAAGGGTGATGGCTTTAAAGTGAAAGAGGGTAGATTTAGATAAGAGAGAAATTCTTCACTGTGAGGGCGGTGAGGCACTGGAACTGGTTGCCCAGAGACACAGTGGATGTCCAGTCCCTGGAAGGTAAGACTGGATGGGGCTTTGAGCAACAAAACCTAGTTTTGTGTAAGGTGTCACTGCCCATGGCAGGGAGTTTAGAACTAGGTAGTCTTTAAGGTCCCTTCAAATCCAAACCATTCTATGATTGTGTGATCTATATAGACTTCAGATATTTTTGAAATTTCCATTACCAGTGCCAAACAAGACAACCTTGGAGGGCATAGACTATTTCAGTTGGAAGGGATCTGCAAAGATCGACTAGCACAACTACCTGACCCCTTCAGGGCCAAAAGTCAAAGCATGTTATGAAGGGTATTGTCCAAATTCCTCTTAAACACTGACAGGCTTCAGACATTGACAACCTCTCACTGTTCCAGTGGCTGACCAGTCCCTTGGTAAAGAAATGCTTTGTAATGTTCAGTCTAAAACTCCCCTGGTGCAGCTTTTAGCCATTCCCACGTGTCTTGTCACTGGATACCAGGGAGAAGAGATCAGCATCCTCTCCACTTTCCCTCCTCAGGAAGATGCAGAGAGCAATGAGGTCACCTGCTTAGCAGCCTTTTCATGAAACTAGACAAACCCAAAGTCCTCAGCCACTCCTCATAGTACATGTCTTCCAGCCCTAAGACAGACATACCAGTATTATCTGAAAGTATTGTGAACTAGAAAGATAATTAAAAACATAGTGTTGCTTTTTACTAAGATTCTTGAAAACATAAGAAAGTATGTTCAAACCTGCTGGGAACATACTCTTCTGTAGAGGACAATCCAATTTATGTTTGCATATAACTTGCTTAGTATTAAAAAATTAAAATTGAATTGTTTGGAGTGATATTTCAAAAACACACGTGTGTGTATATTTTCATGATGTAAAGAGCTTTCATTGTAGTGTGCAGTGTCCCAGTATGGCTTTACATTTTTATTATTTGAAACACTCATTTTAAATGATCAGTTATGGATTAGGTAGATGGATTACAGAAGGCAAGACAAGAAAGTTTGTAAAAGATTAGCTATTAAAAATAATTATTTTTTATACAGTTGTCTTAACTTACAAAGAGAGGAGAAAAGAAGGTTAAATGATGCACTATGGTAATTCCTTGACACATAAAGGCTCAGCCAGAATTAGGACTGAGATGTACTTAGAATTCAGTAATTGCTCAGATCACATGAATTCCAGAAACAGATAATGCAGTTTTAAACACTGACTAGAGCTCTGAGTTAATGCCACATGTCAACTTCAAAACAAACCTTCCTGTTTCAGTGTTTGCCTCTCTCACTAGATGTATAAAATGAGTTTACTGCTTAATTTAGGAAACCCACTTTTTGAGTAAATCTGCATTAAAATTGTCTTTATTTTTTAATTTAAGTTACTTGGCTCTACAGGATGGCTCCTAGGATCCTCAACACAATAACTGCATAATATAACCAAATGGTCAAGCAGGCCAATATAATTTCTTTGTAAAGTTATAATTTCATTTTCCTAAAACAGGTGTCACCAAAGCATTAAACCACCTATGCGAGTGGTGTATAAGGGATATTAATGCCAAAAGTCTTAAAACACCTACCTTTATGAGTAATTTGTTTTACTGATGATGGCAGGATATCTGCATTCTGATTAAAATCTTCTTTCATTTCAATCTTTTTTTCAACTTCATCAGAGTTGGATTTGGCTAACTGAGGTAGCTGATGTGCTCCAGGTTCTATCCTTAAACTATCATCAATTGACTGTTTACCGCAAAAGTTATCTGGTCTTTCCTTGACATTTGAATGTTCTGTAAAATTCTCATTCTTTTCTGTATGTGCTGAAGAGGCAGGTAACATGACAGCCTGTGCTGAATCTTTATGGCAGTTGGATTCAAGAAGAGTATTTCCAGATAAATCTTGTATGTCAGAAAAACTTTCTGATTCATTTTTTATGTCATACTCCTCTGGATGCAAGGGTGACAGCAAGGATTTTTCTTGTATACTACAGGCAAATTTAGGCCCTTTTCTTACTGCAGAGCTGAAGGAATCGGTTACCAATTTAGTGTCGCCTTGGATAAGTCTTCGTTCTAGTTCTCCAGTTATCACAGTCATTACCGACCCCCTCCTTTTCTTTGTTACCTCAGGCTCTGCAGGGACTGGTTGAACATTTTGCTGTAAAGCTGAAAGCTGGTTTGGGGCACTTTCTGTAGATGCATAATTATTACTTTCCTTGTCATAAATAAGTTCACCCAAAGGGCTTCTAGAATGTGAAGAGACCTGTACCAGCTGAGCTTTGTTCTGCAGTTCAATATGCTTTTCTAGATGGTTGTACTCTAGGGTCCCTTCATTTAAAGCATCTTCAGTAGACTCAGAGTCTTCCTCCCATATGGCTAGGTTTCTCAGAGGCTCTGCATGCCCATTTTCTTTTGTTTCATTTATAGTACCACTGGAATGAAGACTTTCCATTATTGGTTCTTCTGTTTCTTCACTGTGCCCCACATAGTCTGCATAGTTATTCAGGAAACAAGTGTCCTCTAGACTTTCTTCAGGCTCAGATGGATATACAGTAATATTATGATCAAATGATGTGAAAGCGTACTGATATGAAGACTTAAGACTTCTCAAACTTCTCACTGAAGAGGTCAAGTCAGGACATTTACAAAGCTCTGTATAGCTGGTATGAATGTGTGAGTTTCTGTTATACATATCTCCTGCTCTGGTCTCCTTAGGTAATACTTTTAAGGATGGCAATGAATAAAAGCCAGAATCCCTTCTAGGGTGAGCTGGTGATGGTACTTCAAGGGTAGTATCTGGGAAAGACCTTCTTCTTGCTGTTTTTTGCCCTGTGTCTTTGTATTTGTCACAGTTTTTTCTTTCTTGACCTAATACATTGTTCTTACTGGTATGTTCCTTCCCAGTATTTGGGTTATTCAAGGTATTACTAGCTACAAGGAAATTTGTATTTTTTATTTTTGAGAAAAGCATTGTATCTTTTGAAAAGTCTTCCTTTTCATTAGTGTAGTCTTCACAGTCATTTTTGTTATGTTTACAGAAATAATTTTCTTGCCCCCAAATTCTCAAGGCTGTAGAGAGGCTGTTAGATTCCTTTCCACCATTAACAGAGTACAAAGATACCCCCTCCGCAATTGTATCCAAATGCATTTTGTCAGAGTCAGCAAATTCTTTAGGTGGAGGGATAAGTGTACATCCATCTGTGAATGCATAATCTACTTTTTCATGAAAACTAAAAGATGACTCACAATCTGCATTGCAAGGTGCCTCTGTTACAGAATAATCTGTTTCACTCCAATACGTATCTTCATGTTCCCTGTTGCAAGTTTTGCGCTGTGTTTGTTTACCAGGTTTGATGTTAACCTTTAGATTTTTCTTTCTGCTAGTATATTCCACTTTGATTTCCTTTGCTTTGATGTTCATTTTCAGGGAGGCATTTTTGTTGATGGCAGTTTGAGCTTTATGGTTAGAGGATCCTCTATAGCTCCCACTGTGTTCTGCTGAATGGTCAGTTGAAGGACACTGGTACTTTGAAGATTCTGAACACTGGCTTTTCTGGTATTGACTTTCATGACAACATTTATTATTCTTTGAACTTTTATCTTTTTCAGATACAAGATTTGTTCCAGAATCAAACAAAGAAACATTCTTAATTTCTACTTGCACATTAAAAGAACCATATTTTACTTCTGCAGTAATTTTTCCAATAGCCAAGCTAACAGGTTCTGCAGAGTCTGTCTTGTTCCACAGCGTAATTTTTCCTGTGCATGAACCCTCTGATTCATCAAAAGTTACTGAAGCTAAGATTTCATCTTGCTGAGCATGAGGGTAGTTTTTTTGCTTCTTTCCTTCTTTTTCACTGTCTGATATGTTATCAAGGTCTTTGTCTTCAGATGCATCTGAGGCACTGTGATTCTTGTTTTCATGATCATTTCCATTTTCTTCAGTACTCTTCAGTACATGCAGTGGCTCAGCAAAGTGAGCCAGAGTCTCATCTGCTTTATTTTCAAGGCTTCCTACATTTTGCTGGCATTTACAAATGGGTGACAACTGTTCATCTAATTTAAGGTGAAAAAAAGAAAAAACAGTTTTCCCGTGATTTGGTAAGCATTATCACAAATGTATGATTAGCTTCAAGACACTTTTCATAGAAAATGCATATTTTATCTTTAAAGTGTAGTGTATTTTCCACAGTATTATTTTTTCACTTCGATATTAACTTATTTTGTCTTAATTACCTGATAAGTAATGTGAAGCCAGATAAATGGGGTACACCATGTTAACTGACTCTAATTGGAGGAAATTAACATATTAACTTTTTTTTTTTTTTTTTTTTTTTTTCCTCTCCTCAGAGAGTTTTACAGTTGCTAGGTGAGAAGGTATTTTATTTGCATTTAGAAAGATCTATCCTGTTTGCTTCCATTACTCCACTCAGCATTTGCTTGATTCCTGTGAACACACTGGGACAAATCAATATCTCATCGCATGTTTGCAGTTCAGGGTGAATTACACGGAACGTGAATTTTCTAATCCTTTTACAGATGGGCAAACAAAGGGATTAGCGAATATTGTCACAATCAAATAACAGATCAGTGGCACATTACCATGAGGTGTGAGCCACAGGTCCCTGTTCAAAGCAGAAGAAAATACTGTTTCCTAGCGGGAGTTGTACTCGGCAAGATTTCATGGCATTCATACGATTACATAAAATTCTGCCCTGCTTGTGCTTTTTTTAGAATAGATCATGCGCATTAGAGGATGACAGTTTACAGTGACATCTACCTAAGCAGGATTAGAACAAGCTGTTAAACCACAGTAGAGGAATTTACAGCAAGGAGGCTGAAAATTTGAGGCAATTAAACATCACCATCTTTGGAAAGACTTTGTCAGAAATGGGTAGGATAGAAGCTCAACTAAAATAAAACAACTAGTCTCATCAAAATATTGCTTGTATGCACCCACACTTGATTGTAAATATTTTCAGTTTGATAAATAGCTTTGATGCAAAGATGGAAGTCTGTCTTGATGAGTAAATGCCTCTATGATTCTGGTGGTTTTGCTTCAAATTAAACATTTCTGTAAACTTACATTCTTTGGAATCAGAGCTCTTTCTGCCCTTGCAGCTTTTTCTTCTTTTTCTACTCATTCCTAAGAAGTGAGAGCATCTCAGTTCCACTCTTCTGTGTGGGAGGGAAAACAGTGGATAATAAGACAGTTTCTCTGGAATAATTTTGATCTCTCCCTCCCAGGCTCTCTATCTTGGCTTTTCTCCTGTATGAGAACTGACTGGTTATAACGAAAAATAGAGAAGTGCTATAGCAGGTACTAATTGTTTTCTTCTCTTGGTTATTTGGGACCAAATTTTCAAAGGTTTCTAAAGAATAGCTTAAAATCGAGGTCCAATGACCTCAGCTACAGAGTCTGAACCAAGAGTCTTTGAGCTGTGGCTGACCTTTTCCAACCTATGGTTTTATATGATTCTGATTTTTATAAATTTATATTTTGTTTTAAGCATTCATTTAAAATTCAATATTATTTACATACATAATAAAATACTTAATAATAATTGTTTTTTCTCTTCAGAAAAAATCAGTGTTAATGTAAGAGAATAAAAGTGGGTAACAGAAATGCATGCAGAGCAAACGAAGACCAATATATATCAGAGTTTAGGTTGTCCCTTGCATTTAATTTTGGGAAGAAGAAAACTCTCAGATTTTTTCATCTCATAGGCAAAATTCTTAAATGTAAGATTAACAGTTAATTCTGACTTAGTACTGAAGGTATGCATGACTTGAAATTAAATGGCAGTGGAAGACCTCTAATAATTAACATTAAAACATTATTATTTTCACAAAATCAATGAAATAAAATATTTGTGTTTCTACATCGGCCATGGTGAACTTAACTGTCTCAATTTAACAGGCCTTAAGAAACACCGTATCAAAGAAGGCTCAACCAAAAGGAAACACTATACCTGCTACTGTTTGTGTCCTTCAGAAACCTGAGACAAATGAAGAATACCTAAATCTCCAACTAAGGGATGAACTTTGCATCCATGTTTAGTTGATCTATCATTTTCTTGCAGCTGATCACTGAAGTGAGACCTTAAATTTATATTGAACTGAACAGAATAGTCAATGTGTTAGGATTTGATTCTATTTATCTAATCCAAAGGTTTTCTATTGTATTTTAAATGACCTTGGAATAGATAATTCACATTGATTGAAATTAGAAGTATTTGAAAGTCTTGAAAATCAGTAGATCTGGGAAAAAATCAACTGACTGTAAGTGTTATTAATGATAATAATCTTTAGATGACTGTTCATTAGTAAATCAACTACGCCACTGTGGAAAGAGCATGAGTGAATTTTTCAGGCTGCAAACTTACCTGGTGTAATGGGATGTATGGATTTTATCATAAAAATGAGTATTAAGTTTCTAAATCATTGCATTGACATTATAGGACTCATGTTACGTGTCACTGTATGCTGTGATACATAGATAGCCAAATAAGTGGGAAAAAATTCCTCTTTTAAGACACAGTTATTGATTCTACTTCTGAAAACTTCTTAATTTTGTGTGAGGCTGACTGAATATGTCAGTGCACTGACACATCTATGAGTTAGTTGCAAAAATGCAGGCATTTTCCCATCTTTTTGGAAGACACTCCTGGGAGATTGAGAAAGTTTTGTATTTGTTTCACAACAAACACTTTGAAATGTCTACATTGTTAATTTTCAGAGTGAAAATATACCTTTCTGTTTTTTCCAGGTGTCTTTAGCAAAAGCTTGACAGACAGCCAAACCTGCCAGATGAGCTCTGTTCTCAGTGGGAAGAATGATCTTAAAGGCAAATACAGGGCTTTAAAGGACACAGAGGCAAGAGCTGGAACTGATATTATCTGTAGTCTTGGATATGAGGCAGTGATTATCAGTTTCAGTTACAAATCAATATTGTCTTAGAGAGTTACATATGCAAGTATGCTAAGAGTATCAAATTAATATTTAGAGGTGCCCTATGTTATGTAAGATCTGTAGATTGGTACATATATTTATGACAATAAGACCAATACTCTAACAGAGCTCCACAATCTGATTGTGATACTTCATGTTTCAGTTACATTTCATTAAGCTGTAATTGTTAAAATATTTTTACTTCTAGGAATGCTCTCAGTTCAACCTAAGGAAGATGCTACACACTAATTTCCTTCCTCTTCTCTTTCCTCTTTCTCCTCCCCTCCACTTCCTCTTTATTTTCCCCTTCCCCTTATTTACCTTCATGGTTGTCTTTCCAAAATACTTTCCTTTGTTATACTATTTTTTGTCTTTCCCCATGTCTTTCATGTTTTTCTCCTTTTTCCCTTTTCTATGGCCAGTAATGAAACAGTTAACCTCAATATAGGAAATGTGATTGCTAACCTTCATTGCTAAAATGCTGTCAAAATTTCTCTGCGGATCAAGAACAGCTGCCTGTTTTACTCTAGTCTCTCTTTGTGTTTGATGGTTAACTGTACAGCTGCATGCACTACAGATTAAAGAAAATCCGAATTTTACAGAATGATTGTTTGCACTGTTCATTTGTAGGACTACTATCTCTCAGATGTTAATTTTCATATTTATATGATGTTATTGATTTTAACTGTACGTGCAGTGTGTTAAATTGCTGATATCTTAAAGCAGTTTTCACATAAACATTGGGAAGAACCTCTATGATGCAAATAGTTTTGTTGTCTCTACTACATTTCTGTATGTTTAGCTTATGCTTTCTCCTCTAAGGTTTACCACATCTGAAGAGACACCATCTCTCTTCATCTCTCTTCATCTTTCTCACCATCTTTCACTCATCTTTTCTATGCATGTTTTCCTTGCATTGTCGTTGTCTGTTCTTGCTTTGTTGGTCCTACAGCTGAGATGTGCTAAAAGAATTAGGACTCTCATCACCTTCAATTCTAGTCACATGAGTAGACCCATTGACTCGAGTATGGATTAGTTGTATTCATAAGGACTCCAGGATAAGACCCTGCATTAGGGACTATTTTGTCCTCTGCTGAGCACTAGATGAACACTAGTCCAATTAGCCTAGATGAGAATAGAGGCACTCAGCAGTTTACTGGATGGAAGCCAACATTCACTGACATAGTGCTCTATGCAACAGGTTATTCTTACTACAAACAGCAGTGCTTGCGTTAACTCAGAATAATAACTTAATTTTGAGTGAAAGATCACTCCCTACCATAACCATAGTTAGAAGCTCTGTCTAGAATGTGTTCATTTTCACTGTGAATAACATCCATAATAGTGTTTATTTCAGGATTATGCAAGCAATGACAAGCTTTGTGATAATAAAGGCAATAAAGTATTTTTCTAACATTTGCCTCTGAGATCATGTTTGTTACACAGGAAAAGTTGCCTTAAAAACACCGGTTGGAAGTAAAGCTGAAAACACAAGAGTTATTTTACTTAGTTTTCATATATTTAAATAATGGAGATTTTATGTGTGTTACTAAGGTTTCTTAAACAAGCACATTAAGTGAACTGGTAAAGTAATGATGAGACTGGCAGAAAATATAAACAAAAAAAAAAAGAAAGAAAAAATCAAGAAAATATTTAATAATGTTGAATCACAATGGTGTGGTGATACACTTATAAAATATTTCATGGTCTTACCGGATAACAACATTGCCATTTTAGGAGGTAAGTCTCTTACTTATAATTTCAGTATCTTAGGTTGTAGAAGGCACAGCTATAAATATATTCAGTGGCAGCTCACTGAATACTGCCACATGGAATCCTATATTGTTCACAGACTGTGGAAGAATGATGTTACAGAATACCCAAACAAGCCTTTCTGAAACATGAACCTTTACTGCTCTTTACTTCTGTATTTCAACTGCAACAAGCCCTTTCAATTAATTTCCTCCGTCTAGATACAGAACCCTACTTTTTGTCTCCATTGCCTTAGATGACCTTAACGACACTGAATTTTGTTCTCATTGACTTCCATTGTGTCTCTTCTTGTGTTTCTCAATATTCTTCTATTCCATACTAATCTTTGCTTTGACTTTGCTCCTCAAGTTACTAACTGTGTTAGGCCCAGTCTCACACTGATTATTTCCTCTTCTCATCCTATAAAATTATTCTTAAGGCTTGTTTTATCCTTGTAAATTTTTCCTTTACCCTCCTTACTTGTGGCCTCCTTACCTTCAATTTTTGCCTTTTTTCCTACAAAGATGCTCCAAATCTCTTTATCAAGCTCCCACTGTTTCCTTATTTGAATAATTTCTGACCATATATTTCTGTAGTACTCTTGCCAAATAACAAATTTTATGCCAAAAATGTGCAAGAAAAGCAATGTGTTATCAAAAATGCCTGTCTTAGTAGTGTTTCTTAATCTCTGTCTCAGCTGGTATGTATCTTACTTTTATTTGTTTATAGTTTAACCTATATATTTTCCAGAAAATACTCGTCTATATATTTTTGAGAAAATACTGATCTCTAAAAATGCCTTTGCAAAATGTCTAGGCCAAAGGAAGCTGGCAGCCATTTACAGGGGCTGTAGCAGGACCCTAAAGAATTTTATGAAATTAATGAAAACATTAATTATATCACTGCAAATCATTAGATTCCATTCAAATGGAACTCAGTAGTTATCTGGCAGTATGCAGTTAGCTATAAGAAGAGCATATCCAAATTCAACACTTAGAAAAGCACAGGTAAGTGAAATTAATTTGCAACAGGTATTGTACTAGACTCAGTGATTAACCATTTTATTTAATGAAATGTGCTGTGGGACTTTTAATGAGCACACTGAAAAATGATCTTTCTTTTTCAGTTCATGAGAAGGTATTCTAGCAAACACCAGTCAGTAACATTTCTACAGTTCTGATTCTCAAGGAAGATTACTGTCTACACAACTAAGAACATCACTTATGACATAAATTAGCATATCCAGGAAATCCAAAACCCATGCAATTAGATTTTACATTATTTTGGATTCTTGTATAAGCAACAACTGACAACAGACAAAGTGTTAAGTAGGTTTTGAGCATTCTTTTTTAAAGGAATGGTGGATATACTATTCTGGATATTATGTTAAAGATACCTCCCTACAGGCAGCATGCTCTTCACTTCAGTTTTAAGAATGGCTAATAGTTATCATGGGCTGTACATGCACAAGCATTTCTGCCTTCCCAAGGAGAAGACAAGTTATAGGTCCAGATTTCAGTTCTTAAATTGTGCAAAACCATATATAAAACTCATCTTCTTATAAAGCTTTTGTCTACTTACTAAGCTAACCTTGTTTTAATTTTAATTATTTCAGCTTTTGCCACAAAAAGAAGAAATGATATATTAATAAGGACAAACATTTAGTTCATGTTTTGGAGAGGTTTCATTTCTGCAACAACCCAAATTTAAAGGCATGCACTGTTTTCCATTGCAACAAAACGGAGAACCACTACGTAGGCTCTGTGCTGTAAGTGGTCTGTACAGAGATCACATGATGAGTTTAAAACAAGTACTACATCATAATTATCTCTACTTACTGATCAGATTTCTCAAGTGGTATCAGTTTAACGGAATGGATATTCATGTATTTATTGTCATGTATGTAAAAGCATATTTTAAAAAACTGGCATAGAGAACATACTTTATTGTGCATTATAACTTTGTTATATTGGGTAAGATCATTCTGTCTGCAGCAAAAGTTCTGAAAATATAGTAAAAAAACCCCCATTAATTGCCATTTCTTCTTCTGTTGTTGGACCTCTGCTATTCCTGTTTTAGAGACCAAAGGAAAAACTGTTAATTTGAATGTTAGCTGGATTAATCGTTTTCTTGTCAGTGAATTTGTCACTCGGATATTTGGTGTGACATCTTGCATTTTAGTCACTTCTGTTTCTGTTTTGGCATGTAATTCATGCTTTGTAAGCATCAAACGGGTAAGTGAAATATCCTTTAGTCGGGATGTGGCAATTGGTCGTAAAATAAATAGAAAACTCAGTATAAGACATGACCGTTTCCAATAATGAAATATACCTTCTATAGTATACTGTCAATGAAGTACTACAATTCCTTGTCAAGCTGAATTATTCAACTTTTTTGAGCTTCAGAACTGTGCATCCATAATACAAATAAGGTAAATCCAAAATCTTTGATTACTCTTGAAACTCAGCTCAACAAAAGAAACCTGCACGATAGTTGTACACTGTAACATTTTAATTGAAAATGGCTATGGCTACAAAATGCAAATTACATTTCAGTAAGAAAAATCTTCAATTTCTCATAGAATGCAAAAAGGGCAAATCACCCTATCCTAGCTTGTAGGATTTGATTTATATCATCTAAAGTGGGGAAACTTAGATACCGTGTTTTCTGACTATGCAGTTTCCAGGGTCATTTTCTCCAGAAGAACAATTTATACTGCATAAAATCAGGGTAATTTGCACTTAGAATGACAAAAATTTGGATGTTTAATATTTTGTAGGTTCTCTTTTAGTTTTAGCAGGTAAAAATGTCTACATTGAGAAAATGTCTACATTTCTTCACTAACCTGGGAGAGCTCCAGTGTTAGAATGCTTCTTTCCTTCAAGAGCAATAAGAAAATACTTCCCCAAAGGTAGCTTAGCATTGAGGACAATGAAATAGTAGGAGAACAAAACTATTATTCAGGGTTATTTAAGTGTTGCAAACTGAGTGTGTAAGCTTCTCTACTCCATTATATATATATCCCTTCTTGATTAATAATTCTGTAGTCTTATCATAGCATTCCTCACATTCCACATCTGAAATTAGTTGCAGGAAGACAGTACAAATAACAAACTGAAGTACATTCAGGTAGGCTTTCACTTCTAAAATTACATACTACAGCACTTTGAGTCCCTATGTGCTAAAATGACAGATACAGTCTTAGGGATCAAAAAAAAATCTTAGAAATCCCTGTTACTTAGGAAAACATTCTCATTTACTAAAAAAAAAAAAATCTGAAAAATCCCTTCAATTTAGGCAGTTATCAATCTTGTTTATTCATAAAACTAAACTATATCGTGAACTGTAATTGAAATTTTTTAACCTGTATCTACTGTGTAAAAAACCTGCAGAAATCTCATATTTTATAAAAGCTGTGATGAGTTACAACAATTAGTAGCTACAGAATACTGCCTGACAAGATGTCATTTAAAAAAAATCCCAACCTCTTTTACTTACTGTTACTATGAGCCAATATTCATTTTCCTCAGACAGCTACTTGCTTGCTATTATGGACTCCCTGTGAATAGTTTGCTTTTCTAACCTCATGAAGGATATGCTGGCTGCCTTACTAAGGCTTAATAGGATAACAAGTTTCTTTTTTTTTTTACCTTTGGACTTGGCCACTTCTGTACTGTCAATCCTGGTCAGCAATGACATGCTATATACATATATCCTTCCAATCACTTAAACAACAAAGGACTACCAGTTATTTAACACTTAATCACTAAAGCAGATAAGAAAAATAACAACTCAACTTACCAGGGCTTTACAAAATGTCAGGTTTGCCTGAAAAGTCATAAGATAAAAGCAGGAGCAACATTGTTCACAGTCTTGCTCCACTTCTTTTTCTATTTCTGTCTCCTAAGCTCAGAATCTGATTACTATATTTAATTCCATGAAGCATTATGACTGGTCTACCTCTAATCAGCCTGTTGACACCCACCTCTTTTTCCTTCACATGTTGTAGAATTCAAGATAATAATTCACCATCTTGACCATATTCCTACACAAAATATAACGGTCATGCTATAGTATCAAAATCAGAAGCTTACATCTTGGTTAGTTGTATCAATTTTGTTTAGTGTTTAAACACCTTATCTATTTTTTTCCACTTTATTAAATTACTGTTTCTATTACTTGTAAATTATAATAAATTCAAAAATGATAAAATACAGATTCTTTACAAATTATAAAGTGAACAGAAGTTAACTCCCATTACTGTACCTGTAAATTGGGATAAAAGGAATCTCTAGAATATTTTCTGCCTTGTACATCTACATGTAATGAGTACTCTTTTTGCTCTGGTACTATTGTACAAGGGAGAAAAGAGTGAGACATTAATATTACACAACGTGAACAAAACTCTCTTTCTAGTTGTTTAAGAAATACAATTTTCTGAATGTATTGCATTAACTTAATGGTAAGAAATAGCCTACTTACAGAGCTTCAGTCTTTTGGATAAGGCATACAACTTAAATCTTACAAAGTTTTGCCCTGATTATATTCCACTCAGAATCACTCCACTATCTTTTCAATGGTTGCTAAACTTAATCTGGCACTTTTTGAAATTGTTCTAGCTGCTAAATAACTACAGAATAAGTCTGTTCAATTAGGTATTTTCTATGTAATCTGAAAAAATAACTATGCTTCAGAAAATTTCTGTGCAGTGGTATTTTCAAGCTATTGCTCAATGCTATGACCTACAAGCAGGTCGAAATAAGCAACAAAAAAAACAGGAAAAGTCTCCCTTTAAATAGGAGATTAAAATTATCAAATTCATTTTCTTAAACAAGGGGTGTCTTTCACCTTCTCTATGAATGATTCATCTGTTGGAGATGGAAAAAAGAAAAGCAGCTTAAGAAGGACTGTTGGTTTAGCTTTTAAAAATGTATAATATACTAAAAATTGTTGCAACACCAGAATTTATTAGTACTGAAAGATCACACAAATGTTACTCTCAAACTCTGAGATTATAGAAATGTTGTCTTCTTTTTCAAACTACCATTTTTCTTCTTTTTTGATGCAGAATGAAAATTTCCAAATTATTTATTAGCATTGTAAATGCAGATATATATTATTTATACAGATTTTCAATTTAAAAAAAGTCTGATTCTTAGTATCTGTATTGGTTATGGATACTTCTGAATTTTGCAGTTACAAACCCATCTCTACAGCAATCCACCATTATTTCCTACATGAAAACCTATATAAGTCTCATCATAATACTATTATTATCTAGTTACCTCGATGTCATGATTTACTTATTAGGTTGGTGCAAAAGTAATTGCAGTTTATGCATGTTGAAATTTGCTGTTGGATATTAGATACATTCTTAAATCAATACGGTTATGTCATACATAATTTTAATGCACTTTTCTTGCTTTACATTTTTGGTACTGACTTATTACTTGCTGTTTATTTTGTCTTTATTTTAGACTATGGAAATGATGTTAGACAAAAAGCAAATTTGAACAATATTCTTATTCGAGTTCAAAATGGCCTGTAAACCAGCAGAGACAACTCACAACATCAACAACGCATTTGGCCCAGGAGCTGCTATCAAATGTTCAGTGCAGTGGTTGTTCAAGAGGTCTTGCAAAGGAGACGAAAGCCTTGAAGATGAGGAGCATAGTTGCCAGCCATTGGAAGCTGATATTGACCAATTGAGAGCAATCATTGAAGCTGATCCTCTTACAACTACACAAAAGGTTGCTGAAGAACTCAACGTTAACCATTCTATGGTCATTCAGTGTTTGAAACAAATTGGAAAGGTGAAAAACCTTGGTAAGTGAGTGCCTCAAACAATCATCATTTTGCTGCTGGTCTGCTCTACTGCAGCTTTCTGAATCCTGGCAAAACCATTGCACCTGAGAAGTACGCTCAGTAAATCTATGAGATGCACTGAAAACTGCAACACCTGCAGCCCATACTGCTCAACAGAAAAGAGCCTAATTTTTCTTGATGCCCTCACCTGACTGCACATCACAGAACCAACACTTGAAAAATCCTTTGGGAGGGCAGCCACTAGTCGCTGCCAACCAGGTGCAGGGAGGAGCAAGCAGCTTGTGTAGTGAGTGAGTCCCACCCACACTGTGCTGCAGCAGCGGGTGTGGCAGCTTGTGTAGCAGGGTGCAGAGAGCACTTGTCACTTGTCAGCCCCTCTAACTTATTGCCAGCATCCCAGACTGCTGATGACCACGGTTGCCTCCAGGAGGAGAGCTTGTCTCAAACAGACTGTGGCTACGCAGACTGAGGTTCTGTCCTGAACGGTGGCTGTTCAGGTCTCCGGCTGCAGGGAGTGCCAGAGCCTGCTGCTGCCGGGGGAGGGAGGCCAGCACTCCACCTGTGTGAGGTGTGAGCAGGTGCAAGATCTGCTCGACATAGTTGTGAAACTTAAGGAGGAGGTTGAGATGCTGAGGACCATCAGGGAGTGCGAAACGGAGATCGACTGGTGGAGTAACACCCTGACGTGCCAGTCAGAAAGGTCCTAGAGAGGTACCCCCCAAAAGGAGATGGGCCTCCTGCCCTCTCGGACAGAGGCGGAAGTCCTGAGATGGCCCCACCCTTGTTGCTGTCGGGCAGAGATAGGGGACCTAAAAGATGATGAGGGTTGGAAGTGTATTCCAGTTCGGCGTCACGGGCAGCCCCCCTCCCTGCCTGCTTTGTCTCCCCAGGTGCCCCTCCGTAATAGGTTTGAGGCCCTGGATCTTGAAGAGGAGGTAGGTGAGGAGGTGGTACAAGCCTGCCTACAAGATCACATAGGAAGAGGCGGTTGACTTCACAACTTAAGACTGCCTCTGATAAGAAAGAAAGAAGGGTGATTGTAATAGGAAATTCCCTTCTGAAAGGAATAGAGGGCCCAATATGCAGAGTTGACCCTCATCTTAGGGAAGTTTGCAGTCTACCTGGAGCCCGGATCAAGGATATCGCTAGAGAGCTCCCCAAACTGGTGCATCTGACAGACTACTACCCCCTGCTGGTCTTCCAGACAAATGGGGGGGAAGCTGCTTCCTGCAGTCTGAGGGGAATGAAGAACGATTTCAAGGTCTTGGGAAGGATGGGGAAAGACTCAGGGGCTCAAGTGATCTTCTCTTCACTCCTTCCATTTTCAAGTGACGATGTGGGATGGAATAGGAAAATTCAGTCTCTAAATGGTTGGCTCCAAGACTGGTGCTACAGGCAGGGCTTTGGATTTTTTGATAATGGTTGATTTTATAAGACACCAGTCCGGACAGTGTCACGTGGGAAAGGTTTATCTTGCAGGGGCAAAAGGATGCTGGGGTAGGAATTAGCTGGGCTCATTTGGAGAGCTTTAAACTAGGCTCAAAGGGGGATGGGGTCGTAGCTGGGCTTGTCCCAGTGGGGCAGCATTCTAAAACTGATGAGGACCGGGTGGCCTCTAATGCCCCTAGGGAGAAATTGGTGTGCTCTGCTCGCTCCATGAAATGCCTCTACACCAATGCGCGCAGCATGGAGAATAAGCAGGAGGAGTTAGAATCCTATGTTTGGTCAGGAGATTATGATCTGGTGGCAATTACAGAAACATGGTGGACAGTTCACATGAGTGGAATGTGGTCATGGATGGCTATGCCCTTTTCAGGAAAGACAGGCCAGCCAGGCATGGTGGTGGAGTTGCTCTCTATGTGAGAGAGCAACTACAATGTACTAAATTCTGCCCAGGAGTGGATGACGAGCGAGTTGAGAGTGTATGGGTCAGGATCAAGGGGCAGGCTGGCAGGGGTGACACTGTTGTGGGCATCTGTGACAGGCCACCAGATCAGGCTGAGGAAGTTGATGAGGCCTTCTATGGGCAGTTGAGAGTGGCCTCACAGTCACAGGCCTTGGTTGTTGTGGGTGATTTTAACTTCCCTGATGTTTGCTGGAAGGACCATTCAGCCAGCCAGCCACAGTCCAGGAGGTTCCTCCAGTGCACTGATGATAACTTCCTCATGCAGATGGTGGAGGAGCTGACTAGGACAGGTGCACTGCTGGATCTCATCCTCACTAACAAGGAGGGTCTGGTCGAAGCAGTAAAGGCTGAGGGCTGCCTGGGTTGCAGTGACCACGAGATGGTGGAGTTCAGCATCTTGTGTGGCAGGAACAGAATAGCAAGTAGAATTGCAACCCTGGACTTTAGCGGGGCTAACTTTGGCCTTTTCAAGCAATTGCTGGGGGAAATCCCATGGGCAAGACTGCTTGAAGGTGAAGGGGCCCAAGATATCTGGATTGCATTCAGAGATTGCTTCTTCCATGCTCAGCATCAGAGCATCCCCACACGTAGGAAGTCAAGGAAGGGAGCCAGGAGGCCTGCCTGGTTGAATACGGATCTGTTGGGTATGCTCAAGGAGAAGAGGAGAGTTTACAGGTCATGGAAGCAGGGGCTGGCCACTTGGGAAGAATATAAGGCTGCTGTTAGAGGATGTAGGAAGGCAGCTAGGATAGCCAAGGCCTCCTTAGAATTACAGCTGGCGAGAGGGGTCAAGGACAGCAAAAAGAACTTTTTCAAATACATAGGAGATAAAACTAATACCAGAGGCAATCTAGGCCCACTGATGAATGGGGTGGGTGCCCTGGTGGCAGAAGATACAGAGAAGGCAGAATTACTGAATGCCTTCTTTGTCTCTGTCTACTCTGACGGAGGCTGTCCTGGGGAGCCCTGTACCCCTGAGACCCTGGATGAAGCCAGGTCAATGGAGGAGTTTGCTTTAGTCGATGAGGACTGGGTTAGGGAGCAATTAAATAGTCTGGACATCCATAAATCCATGGGTCCAGATGGGATGCATCCGCGGGTGCTGAGGGAGCTGGCTGAAGTCATTGCTGGACCACTCTCCAACATCTTTGCCAAGTCTTGGGAAATGGGAGAAGTCTCAAGGCATATCAAGGATAAGAGAGTTATTAGGGGCAGTCAGCATGGCTTTGCCAAGGGTAAGTCATGCTTGACCAACCTCAAGGCCTTTTATGAGAATGTAACAAGGTGGATGGATGATGGCAGAGTGGTGGATGTGGTCTACCTTGACTTCAGTAAAGCCTTTGACACAGTCTCCCACAGCATCCTCACAACTAAGTTGAGGAGGTGTGGTCTAGACAATAGAGTAGTGAGGTGGGTTGCAAACTGGCTTAAGGAGAGAAGCCAGAGAGTGGTAGTCAATGGTGCGGAGTCTAGTTGGAAGCCAGTATCTAGTGGAGTGCCTCAGGGGTCAGTACTGGGGCCAATATTATTAAATATATTCATTAATGATTTGGACGAGGGAATTGAGTGTGCTATCAACAAGTTTACTGATGACACTAAGCTGGAAGGAGTGGCTGACATGCCAGAAGGCTGTGCAGCCATCCAGCGGGACCTGGACAGGCTGGAGAGTTGGGCGGGGAATAACCTAATTAAATTTAACAAGGGAAAGTGTAGAGTCCTGCATCTGGGCAGGAACAACCCCAGGTTCCAGTATAAATTGGGGAATTACATATTAGAGAGCAGTGTAGGGAAAAGGGACCTGGGGGTCCTGGTGGACAACAGGATGACCATGAGCCAGCACTGTGCCCTTGTGGCCAGGAAGGCCAATGGGATCCTGGGGTGTATTACAAGGGGTGTGGTTAGTACATCGAGAGAGGTCCTCCTTCCCCTCTACTCCGCCCTGGTGAGACCACACCTAGAATATTGTGTCCAGTTCTGGGCCCCTCAGTTCAAGAAGGACAGGGAACTGCTGGAGAGGGTCCAGCGTAGGGCAACGAAGATGATTAAGGGAGTGGAGCACCTCCTTATGAAGAAAGGCTGAGGGAGCTGGGTCTCTTTAGTTTGGAGAAGAGGAGACTAAGGGGGGACCTTATTAATGTTTATAAATATATAAAGGGTGAGTGCCATGAGGATGGAGCCAGGCTCTTCTCAGTGGCAAACAATGATAGGACAAGGGGTAATGAGATCAAGCTGGAACACAAGAGGTTCCACTTAAATTTTAGAAAAAACTTCTTCTCAGTAAGGGTGACAGAGCACTGGAACAGGCTGCCCAGGGAGGTTGTGGAGTCTCCTTCTCTGGAGACATTCAAAACCCGTCTGGACATGTTCCTGTGCGACCTCACTTAGGCGGTGCTGCTCCAGCAGGGGGATTGGACTAGATGATCCCTTGAGGTCCCTTCCATCCCAAACATACTGTGATACTTCAGAAATTGAACGAGTTGGGCTACAAAGTTTTCTTTCATCTGCCATATTCACCTGACCTCTCACCAAGCAACCACCACTTCTTGAAGCGTCTGAAAAACTTTTTGCAGGGAAAACACTTCCACAACCAAGAGGACACAGAAAATGCTTTCCAAGAGTTCATTGAATCCCGACGCATGGATTTTTACACTACAGCAATAAGCAAACTTATTTCTTGTTGGCAAAATTGTGTTGATTGTAATGGTTCCTATTTTGATTAATAGAGATACATTTGAGCCTAGTTATAGTGATTTAGAATTCACAGTCCAAAACTGCAATTACTTTTGTATCAAGCTACTATCTTTATGCTACCTTCTTTGCTCTTTGTTTTATGCTCTCCCACCTGCTCCTTATTCCTTCCTTGCTCATCTTCCAACACTGTTTGCATACTGTCCAATGTTCTCCCTTTAGTTGTATGAACAACCTGAAACTACAATTCCTTCTGTCCAACATTTGTTTTTGAAGATTAATTCCACTGACAACATGCAGGCCTGCTGGTAGCCTTAGCCCATGACAACTTTTCATACTTCCCCTTCTCTGCAAAAGCAATTTGTAAGGGAAGCTGTGTATATCTTCTCATTTCCAGATGGCTCAACTGATAACCTGATTTTCTTCATTGTACGTAGAGCTGAAACAAGGGAGAGAATAAAGCAATGTAATGATTTATCAGCTGTTCCAGCTTTCTTAGAAATTCTTTTTGCTTTAAAGTTTGATATCCACTGCCTAACAAAGTATGTCACTGGATGGAGAAAAAAGAACTATTAGGATTTCTAAAACATTTTTATTGATTCCAGTTTGCAGAGAATTTTGGAACAAATCTGACATAATTAATTGATTTTTAAAAATGTTCAAATTAATCTGAATAAACAAATCACCATGTCATAGTATATTAATATTTATTACTTTACCATTGTATTTCCTTCTGGTCATTTGCGTTTTTTTTTGTATCACTGTAATGACTGTATAATCACAGACAACTGAACCACTACATAATGACATTAATAGTAAAACCAATACGTTTTCACAACCTTCAATTTTGAAAGAATATTAACATTATTTTCAGTAACACAATAAATTAAGGCACAAATTTGAACTTTAGCATTAAATATACATAAGTAAATATTTTAATTCATATATTGCTTTCCCAGTCTTATAGCTAGGGTTAATGTATATCTTTCAATTGTAAAATTCTTAATAGCACTAACAATCTTAGTGTTCCATTTCCATAAAATAACTGTACAAATTTTGAGATGTTGTCTTGTTTGATTAATCTATTTCTTTCCTCCATTACTCTACAGTTTCATTTCTGATTACCAGAGAATGGAATAACTCACTGCCTAGAGCAAAATATCTTATAAAAACATCTAATATTAATATTTAGGCTTTTTGTGATGATTCACCAATACCTTTTTCAGAAACAGAGTATTGCATTATAACTCTAGATTCAGGCTGATGTACAATTGGTAAGTGCAGGCCAGATCAGACTAGAAGAGTAAATACTCTGTTTAAAGGGCTATTAATGTAAAAGATACAAAGTACTAAATATTCAGCATTTAAATATGCTGTTACCTTAAAAATAAACATTGTTGGTAAGACTACCAGCACTGAATGTTGATTTTTGTGCCAGACAGAATGTAAGAATGGAGACAGGAAAAAATGATAAAGAAACTATTAAGACAAAATAGGAAGATGTAAATACAGAATTCAAACAGCAGGCAAGGTCAGGCCTCTTTGTAATGCTGTGACTTCTTCCAGTGGGTGACAGGTTATCAAGGCACCAATTTCACCTATTTCTTGCTTGCTCACTTGAGACAATCACTGGGTTGTTGATCAGTTTTAATTCAGATCTGAAAAATCCTATAAAAGTCTGTATAGTTTAGCTCAGGAACCAAAGGAAAGGCTCAAAAATTCACATGGTTGCACACTTCCTAGATAAACAATTCTTTCTAATTTATCCCTAATTTAGCATTCACTAGAAGATGTAATTTAACTTAACGAAATGAATTATTTGAATTAAAGATTAGGATTCATTCCAATCCAATGTTTCATCAGCTGGTGTGCAATAGCTCGACCTGGTGGTACAAAGAAAGAACGCTGATTTCTTTTAGTGAGAACTTCCACGACCTGCAATAAAGAAAGTTTTTTTCTTTAGAATATAATATTATAAGCTATATGGAATCTAATATCAATGCAGAAATAATCTTACAATGATAAATCAGTCTATCATTACCATAGCTATTGACCGAATACCATATTCTCCATCACAGATGCAGAGAAAGACACACACAGCATTCTGTGTGGATGCCGACATTTTTTACCTCAAATGTGCCTCAAAAAATACTTTCTTTCTAATATCATGGAGATTTACTGTTAATGTAACAATGGTTTTGTGAAGCCTCTCCATGGTAAGGACCACCAGATGGTGCTCTGCACTGTTTCATAAATAATTCTTCCTCTCTGCTTCCCATGAAGTGCAGAAGAAAACGTGTTTTGTTGGTTTTCTGAAGCACTTTGAACATGGGAGTGCATTTCTAGTTTAGTTCATTTCTCGGATACATTTATTTCCAACTGTAACCCAATATGCATTTGACTACCTGTAGTCAAAACTCATATGCATTTAAAATAACACTCTCAGTGTTGTCAGGAATACAGTATGAGATTGTAGGTGACCAAGTTTGCCTTCAAGTTGACTTAAAACAGTTGACTTGCAACTGCTAGGCGGAAGTACAGTGTTACCAGAAGTTTAGTTCCTAAGCAGCCTGTGGAAAAACCTGTGAAGACTTTGTAAGCAGCCCTTCCTTTTTCCACTTATGAACTTAAACCTCTCTTTCTGTGAAAATCTTTTTTTCTTCTCTTTTATTTTACTATATTTTAAGTACTCAGGAAAGCTAAGTGTAGAATTTCCTATCAATGCAGAGTAAACTGCATTCCATACCAGAATATTAAAGTAGTACTGCAGAGAAAAAGATGTTCAAACTAATGAATTTCCAGCATTTTACCTAGACCTCCCCACTGCCAGCAAATTTGGTAGCATGGTTGTTTGGAGAAACTCTGATGATGAAAGCTATTAAATACTACTTCTTTCAAAACAGAATAGACAAGCTTACTAAGAAAGTCACCTAAAATAACAACACCTTGGACATCTCCCCAGAGGAAAATCTAAAGAGCTAACTGGCAAAAATGTCATAAAATGGACTCAGGAATTACCATGAATATCTGCCTTTCTCTGGCTGTGTGTAATCTACAACAACAATATAATGCACTTGTAGTATGATAAAACAGAGACCATAAACACTAATTCAACTTGCCAAAAAAAACAAGTATCTATACACAGTCACAGAACAATCAATACAAGAAGGAAATTAAATTGAACTTTACCTGTTCTCTAGTGAACCAGCGTGCATCCTCTATTTCATTCTTGTCAACTTTAATTTCTGTAGACACTGCAACAGCTAAGCAGCCAATCATTAGGGAGGACGGCATTGGCCATGGCTGACAGGAGACATACTGAACACGTCCAACTTTGACTCCAGCCTCCTCTTCTACTTCTCTTCGAACAGCATCTTCTATTGTTTCACCTAATCAAAAAGAGCAAAGAACAAGCAGCTGATGAAAATACTCAGATCAATGATTACATTCTGTGCTTTGAACTGACTCAAAAGATTTGAAACTGCCCTAGATAATGATCTATAGAGATCTAGCTCACAGATCAGGGTGCAGACATTAAGTAAAAGATACAGTAGTCTAGGTAAGGTAAAACTAGCCACCAAAGCATAACGGACCTTTGAAAATAAAGTATGATGATTTCTCCATTATAAAGTTTATTTAAAGAATTAATAATTTATCATACATGCAAACTATTATTACCACACCCAAAATATCAAAAATTTGGTAGGACATACATTGTTCTTTTAATTACTTTTGAAACACTGCTGTGTTCACTTATAAATAGCACTGTGTTACTTTCTAGATTTTCAGTATGATTATAACAGCATATAATAAAACTTGAAAATCAATATTTAAAATCACAATAGTAAGGAAATAGAGACTAAAGAAGACTTGCAAACATTCCTGAGTTGTATTATTCACTACACCTGATTCATTCTTCGTTGTCTTAACAGACACAGACAATTCTCCAAACTTTTTATAAAGTAGTTGCTGGCAAGTACAAACCAGGCATATTTATTACAATAACTTATCTAACAAGAAGCAGAAGCATTCATTTGACATAACATCAAACATATTTCCATATTATTTTCAATGTACAATACTGATATCTGAGAAAAAAACATTTAGTACGAGAAAACAAAATCAATCACCAGGTTCTACAAATCCAGCAAGACAGGTAAACATTCCTGGGGGAAACCTCTTCTGCCTGCCTAAAAGACAGTGGTTCCCATCTGGATGGATGACTTGCATTATCACAACAGGATCTGCAAGGGACATAAAAAGAATATATTTCAACATCTGAAGGACTTAAAAGCAGTAACAAATTTCAGCCTTTTCGATACCAATGCACGTAAATACAAACAAGATACCATTAAGTGATTGAAATCAGAATTGGGTATTTTTTTCCCTGCAAGGTTTCTGTTTATTTTGTTTTGCAACATACATGCTTAGTAGAAGCAGTTCACTCGCCAAGGCTTGAAATGAAGGACACGTATTAATTGCAACCAAAGCACAAAGTCTGGTAAAAGTATCAGCAATACTAACCTAGCTACACATCCCGCAGATAGCAATAATTTCTGCAGCAAAAACAATTTATTATCACCTTGTCTACACCCACAGGTCTGAGAATTTACTTTTGAATGAAATACCAAGGAAGAGCCACATACTATACTTAAAATGTAAATACTGACTAAACTTTCCATTTTTGACTTTGTTGACTGTTTGCTATCAATCTCTCATCTGATGTTGCACTTCTATCTACTTTCTCATATCTAGTCATTTTATGTATCTTTTTCGTTCTTGCTTAATACTTTCTCCTTATTGGTATAATGATTTCTGTTATGCCTTCCTGTTCACTGTTCATCTACGATCTTTTCCTCTTTTTTTATTGTTACCTAGCTCTTAAGTATCTCAGTATTTCTATTTTTTTTTTCTAACTCTGCCTGTATATATTTTTTCTCTTGCTATTTTCTTTGGTTTTTTTTTTTGTCCAAAACACCTTGATTCAGCAACCACTATAAACAATAAATTCAAAGATTGTTGTCCTGCACAAAGACACCTGGAACAGGCACAGCATATTATATTCAGTGTTGCTGTCTACAGACTTTCTTCAGAGAAAGACATCAGTAGATGCTGGTTCATCAGTCTTCCCTATATAATCCCATTCCTTCTCTAAGTTTGTTGTGCTAGAGAATGTAAAAAAATGGCCTCTAGTATTTTAGCAAGCTTCACTATAGTCTGTAAGACAGAAGAATATGGCAGAATTACTTAGATTACTAATATATATCTAGAGCATGTAATAGATCATGAAATTCAGAAACACAACACACATACAACGTTCAGAACTACAACTGCAGAAGAGAGGGTGGGGTAGGGGAAGGTAAGGTGGTCAAAGAGACAAGAAATGATCCAGGAAAAAAAGGGAAAGCTGCTTTTCCTTCCTGGGTTCCCCATCAATGACATAGTACACTTCCTTTGCAACACATTAACAAAAGGAGCTATAGAAGACTGTCTATACAAGCTTATATTCTGAGCAAAAATAAGCCTGGCAGTTTCTGACTGACAATGAATAGTGGAAGACAGTGAAGATGGCTACTACAATCAAAGTAGCTCTACAGGAAAAATCAGAACTCTATCAGAAATTTGATCCAGGGCCAAATATGATAGAGAGCTATTTCAAGCTCAAAGGGCTTGCAGAAGGTGAGAAAACAACACATAGGAGAAAAAAAAAAAAGTAAAATGTGACACTTTGTATTGTTAATATCTATGTTCTTGGAACTTCTAAATGATAAAAATTCGTATTTTCACAGCAATTCTTTGTCATAGACTACTGCAAGAAAGAAGTCTGAACTACTTAATCCTAAATAAAGCTGAGCCACACATGCCCAGGGGAGAGATAAGCAAGACAGACCTGAAATAGAAGCAAGCAGGTGAAATAACTACAAAGAAACTGATTTACATCTATATAGTAGTACAAACAAGTTACTTTTGACCAAGTTTATCCTACAATATTCTCACCAACTCTTGGATATGATGTGTTGTGAACACCTTGGAGACTGGGACAACCCTTTTTTAAGCAAATTTTCTTGTAACCCCCTTCTTCAATCTTGGTTGCACTTCCACATGTTGGGCAGAATCGGTAGCGGTTGTGCCACGCTAGAACAGATCTAGCCTGGGCTACCACTCCTTTAAAAGAATACATTGAAAATATACACAATCAAATATCAATTCATGTAAGCTTTTAGCAGTGTAGAAAAGGCAAGTCATAAAGTTTAAGATAAAAATCAAAGTAAGATTATGGCTTGAATTGTAATTTACTACAAGAAAAATCAAGCAATATGAGTTATTCAGGTACTTTTCTTTGTAGCACAGCACATGCAATAGAACACAGTGCTACTTAGCTACAGACCCATTTATGTATCCAGAAACAAATTCATCTGGATCAACAGACCCTGTTTCTCAGAAAAGTTACTTTGACTGGGAAAAGTGCCAGAACTATATATCACACTTTTTACAGATGACCATTTTAGGTCTACTAAGGTACTGATGTAATAATACATTGTTCCATTTAAACTTCAGGTGCAAGTCAGGCTTGCCTTTTATCCTTCCATAAAAGCAACATTCTTACAACACCAGCTGTCCATACTGACTTTCATTCACTTTCAGATCCTGACTTTCCAAGACTTGCTCACAGTTCCCTTCTCAGATGGCTATCCAACACAGTCTTATTAAGGACTTAGTTTCATTTCTTGCAGTGAAAGCTCACTAATCACAGGGGGTTTTTTTTGTTGTTTTAGAACATTAACGTGCACACATTAATATTCAAATAGTACCATTTATAAAACTATTATGACCAACAAGTTTTAAAGTCTAATACTTGCCATTGCAGATGATACTGCTCTGCAACCACAAAAGTTCTTATATACAAAATTCTTCACAAAACCACTCACTGGCTTTTAAAATTAAAACATTTCTAAAGCCACTGAAAATACTCAATTCCTTTGCAGTGGTTTGACCTTGCATTAGTGAATTAGTGAATCCCAAAGCACATCCTTGTGATTACACATTCAATAACTGCTGAATTTTATGTATCTTACCAGCTTCTTTTTCACGTAGCTGCAGTAGTGCTGGCATTGGTGGATGAAGAAAGTAACAGTCCTCATGCTTTTGTTTAAATTTCTCAGCAGAAGCAGAATCTACACTAAGAGCAAACCAAGCAACTAATCCATCCTCTTCACCTTCTTGCAAAACTCCTCCATTGCAAGCAGTCAGCAGGTTCACGTGGAACTGAAGTTCAACTCCAAGAAAAATCAAGATGACTTCTTCCGTTTGGTTCATATATTGCTCCACATCCTTGTGGTGCAGCCTGCAAAGCTTTACTTCTGGCTGCTGGGAGCTCTCTATTTCCCCACCTGAAGTAACCAAAGGACTTAGATTTGAGAAGAGGATGTATACTGTAGTTGGATGGCTTTGTTTTTTGATTAGCCATTTTGAATCTGTTCTTTTTTCAGTTCTTCTGTCCAGAAGTGTCAAGCCAAAATAATTTTCAGATTCTTTCACTTCATTTGACAGAAAATTAGGCCTCTGCCCACCTTTCACATCAGCCAACAAATCAGCTATGTGCTTGTACCCCCAAAATTTAGCAATGTCCAGAGCTGTCTGCCTTGATTTATTAATGAGGGACCTGTCACACCTAGAGAAATAGAAAACAGTGGTTACCGGGGTAAATATGTTTGAGGAGAGTATTGATGCCATATTATTCTTACTTCCAGCATATATATCTGACAGTATTAATGTGCAAGAATTTCTAGACGCTGTCAATACTGGCACACTGTTTAGGCTAAATACTTAGAATTATGTTAATGAAAAGTAATCATATTTTGTTTTCTTTTGCTAAGGCCAGATCCCACATCTTTGTTGATCTACTCTAGGTAACACTTACCAAGGTTCAAGCAGTATTACAAGAGCAGTGAATTAACTAAATTCTCACACAGCGCATCACTAAAAAAAAAGGCTGAAGAAGTTTACAGATAGCACTTGGAAAGCCAGGCTACAGGTCTCTTCTGAATAACCAGTAATAAAAAAAAAGAAGTGACTGAAAGCAGCATCAAAACATTCACAAGAAAATATCATTGAATAAGGATCAAGAATGCAGCCTCTGATTAGTGAGAGAAATAACACCCTTACAATTGCAGTGCTGGTACCTACAGGGACTTCTTTGAAACTAAAATGTCTGGAAAATGACACATACAAAGCAACACTGCCTCATGATATATATTTGAATATTAACCAGAAAAAAAAGCAAGTCTGAAAGAGATTAGGGTTGACTGACAGGTCAAAAATAGTGCGCTTTTATATTTTGTCAATTTTAACTCAAGTGGATAAGTAAACCAGAAGTTTCACTGTAAACTACAAATTACACAGTAGATGTGGGGACAGACTCATCAGTTTTTAAAACCAGAAGATACCAATATATCCAAGTTGCTGATACACAGATAACTGTACCACAGGTAAGACTGTTTTTACTTGAGATTTTATATTAACCTCAACAGTTTTTGAAAGAGTGTGAGTACATTTTAGAAAAGCACTAAAAACTTGAATTACACATTTTTGGTGCAAAACAGACTATGACTGCCCATTTATATTTAAATGTTAAGTCTCCTTTAGGCAAAATCTTGCCTAATTTTCTACTTAATTGCCTCTCAGCCACTGAATTTTGTCTTGGTTTTGCCTTCCACCTTTTATTTGCTCAGGTACATGCAGACTGCGATCAGTAACATGAACTGTTTAGGTCACTAACATTTTTTTTCTCATTTATAAACATTCCCCTTAGCTTTTCTCAAGCATGATGAGTATTAAAAAAAAACAACAAAAAACTAGCTTTCCAGGATTAGCGTCTGTAATGTTATGTAATATTACATTCTTAGACATTCATTGTTATATATCCAGCAATTGTATTTGTCCAAATGATTTTTGTGATTAAGCATAACTAAAATGAGATTGATGAGGCCACAGTATCCCCTCAGCAGCCACAATAAACTGCCTGAGAACAGCCCTGAAAAGGACATTTAAAATTGGATATTCTTTTTTCTTTTTTCTTTTTTTTTTTTTTTTTAATAGCAAGCATAACTTAAAAAAGCAGTTATCCTATTTACTGAACTGGTAATTTCCCCAAAATACCAAAAGATTCCTCAATATACGGATGATTTCAATCCACTAAAACTGGCATTGAGGTACTCCTCTACTTGCTGGAATGTACTGATTATGCTACAAAAATGCAGTTCATCTAGTGTTCCATGCTGAGCCACAGCAGACAACACAGAATCTGGGCACAACTTAAAAAGGGTGGGATGATTACTAGAGGCTGGGAAATGCTATGCCTGAGATTCCTCACAGCTACAGAATGAACTATACTTGCTTGGTTCTGCAACTGGTGGTGCAGAAAGGAACAGACTGGGCTTTGTTAAAGTAGAGCTCAGTTGAACCACAACATCTGACTCCCATCCTTCATTTTGAAATGTTTTCCGTTTGAAATATCTGGATCCTGACTTTATTCAGGCTTCAGAAGAATCTTCTTTGGGGTCTGAAGGAGAACTCCAAAGCATTCTTGTTTTTTCCAAGTGTCTTGACAAACTACAACAGCTGACTTGAAGACAGACAACATGATAGCAAGTTTCTAACAAGCAATGAACATGTGCCATGTCATACTGACTGAAGAAAATAATGTGACAACTCAAGGAGCAAGTGAACTGTTAAAAGGATAGACAAATGAAATCCATCAATCAGTAACTTTGGTAAAGGTGTGTCTGTCACGTCCTACTGAACAGCCAGCATGTCACCAAACACTCTCCACTGTAACATAGACTAAAGTGGATTACAAGTAAAGTTTAGAGAAAAAGTCTAACTGGAACAATTAAATATACCAAATTTATACTCAGTGCAGTGGCTGGAATGGGACACAAACTTCATTCTACTCTGTTGGTTGCCAGGAGAAGTGACATTGTATCCCTGAAGATTAAAGGAATAATTTTAGAGATGCTCAAGATTTTTAAAGAGTTTCTTAGCAAATATGGAAAGCATGATGCAATAGCAGTGATAAACAGACACAGAGCATATTTTCCTCAGTTTTAATCCCAAAAATTCTTCTACTATCTGGCAGGTAAATTTACTTTTCTGAGATGAAGCTGAAATCAGCAGAAATGGATTCAGATTAGAGTTCTTCAACAGGATCTGCTAAACAGCTTACCCTTCTTCCAGAAGAATCTGCACAACCTCAAGGTGTCCATTTCTTGAACCATACATGAGAGCTGTCCAGCCATTATCTGCAGCTGCATTGATAAGTGACGGAGAATGACTAAGCAATACTTTCAGTCTGGCTGCATTTCCAACAGCAGCACAATTATGCAGTTGAGTAATCATGTCCTGATGGAGGTTCTTTTCAAAGTCTGTCATCGTGTTAACTAAGTAAAAAAGAAAAAAAGCCTGAAAACGTAGGCAACATTAGTAAAATGATTTAAGAATTAAGTTTAATGCTGTACAGTTAACCAACATTATTACCAAAAGTATGGACACAGCAGTCAAATTCTTATGATAAGTATGATACTGTTATTCCAAATCAAATCACAGTCCCACACATCTCCAAATACAGTGAAACTTTACCCTAATAATATTGTTTTAAATAGGCTTAAGAAGAGAAAGATATTTCTATGAAAATGAAGCTTATTCAAAGGCGAAAAACACGTTCTAGCTTTTCGAACACGCCAGACAGAACAGTACAAAACTCCTAGAAATGAGTCTCAGACGCTTTGGAAAGGATGAAAAATAACCGCAAGGGGGCAAATCCCATTGCAGGCTGCCGGACTCCGCCAGCAGTACCAGATCACTACAGGAACCTCCGCTACGCCTCCGGCGGCACCCGTCCGAGGCAGGGCTGTTGTGACCGCTGCTGCCACCCGACACCTGCGCCAAAGCAGAAGTTTACATTCCGCAGTGAGGCACTGCCCTCTGCACGGTCACTCCTTAAGGACATGCATAAACAGACCCCACTTCTTCCACCGCACCCGACGTCCCAGCACCAGCCCACCGACTCCGTGGCCCGGGCATGCGCAGTGTCGGGGCAGCTGCCGCGCAGGCGCAAGCTGCGCCTCTCTGCGCCCGCTGTGGCAGCGCGGTTGTGCTGCCTCCTGCGCCCGAAGCAGCCGCAGCGGGCGGAGCGTTCGGGGCAGCGGTCACGGCTAGCGCCGAGACCGCGCAGGAGCTGCAGGCTTGGCCGCTGGCGCAGCTCCTGGCTCCCGCAGGGTGCCCCGTTACCGTGAAGGGCCGGGTCGGCGCAGCCTACGCTGAAAGCCGCGCTCTGTACGGTCTTCTGCTGCGGCGGAAGGGAGCGAGGCGCGAGCGGCGCCGGAGGGTGTGCCGCGAGTGGCGGGCTGCCGGAAGGCCCGCCCCGCTGTCCGGCTGTGCGCGCTGCTGCAGTGGCCGAGGCAGGCGGTGGCCGTTGGGCCGCAATGGCGGCGTCTTTCTGGGGGCCAGGGTCCTGCGGGAGCGGGCGGGCCGCCAGCCGTTACCTGGGGGCTGGTGCCAGTTGGGCCAACTTGCTGGACGGGTTGCGGAGCAAAGAACAGTTTTGTATTTCAGGCAGGATATCTTGTGTTTACGAAAAGCTAACATACTTTTTTTTTTTTACTTTGCTTCAATGTGCTAGGGGAAGGCAAACACAGCACAAAATATTCAAGTGCTTGTGTGAAAACTGGAGCAAATGAGATGACATGGCAGGAGAGAATAGTTCTCAGGGAAGTTAGGGTGACTATACAAGCCAGAAAATATTGTGTGCCATTAGCCTCAGGAATGCTTGGGGAAATCAAGGCAACACAAGTACTAGAGAAATGAACTTGGGACTGTTGTTTCAATATGTTTACCTCTGGTAAGTACTTCAGAAACTTTGTGCGTGGTTTACAAAATTTGTTACCAAGTGGCAAACCATAGTCCAGCACAGGTAGTCTCAAGTCTTGATGTTGGCCTTGAACTTTCAGAGAAGAAGAACCCTATTCTTTTAAAATCTGGTTATATGAAAATATAAAAATATTGGTATTTATTTTTACTTGCCATTGAATTTTTGAGGTACAAGGATTCACATCTCCAAATTTCGTTAACACCATGTATCTTCAAAACCAGAAGAACTGTATAGCTTTCGTTCCTGGTGCTTTATGAAAACATATTTCAAAATTCATATATCGCTATACTGCTATATATTTCTGGTATTGATGGAAGAGGAGGAGAGAAATTGTGACTGGGTCTTGTCAGGTCCAGTAATGGCACATCTAATTGCTATATCTCATGTAGTCATAGATATGAAAGCTTGATCTATCCTTAATGTATAAATCTCATAAGTGATTGGTTTTATGTGTTATTTTTGTAGGTTATAAACCTCATGTAAATTATTTTTTGCAGCACGTGCAGTTTACATGTTTTTAGATGGTCACCATTAAAAGTTAGCTTTCATGCATCATAATAAGTGATTTGTTAAACATAATAAACAATAAAGTTTATGCATGTATTGTGGGGTCTTTATCACTCCTCAGTAAGCAAGCTTTAAAGTCCATGGTTGTTCTTAAGTTCTCTACTCTTATTAAATCTTCCTCAAGACAAGGTCAGCCGTGTGAGGTAAAAATTGCCTATGCAAACCAGTGAATTTGCATGAAGAATTGATGAGAGTATTCTTCCAGATAGGAACAAATGAAAAAGGTATGTGGGTTTAATGGTATTCACTCAGCTAGAAACCAGCCATATCCTCTGTGATTTGAGCCAGGTACCCATAAGCAATTGTTTCCACCTGGTGAAGTGGTGTCATCAGCCCTTAAATAGCTAATGTCCACGGTAGTTCTTTTCTTCCTGTGATGATTCATGGCTGAAGAAGAACAGAGCTTTATCCCTGTAATAGACAAAGGCACAATTCTTCTGCTTCTTAGCAATGTCTTAAGTCTGCCATTTATGAAGTTATGACAGCTGAGACTTACATCCTGATCTGTGTAATGAATGCCCTGCTTTCTTAGGTGGGCTAATACAGTCTTTGTGTTCTTTACTTGACTAACTCATGGTCCCCTGTTAACAGCTTTGAAACTTGTTTTCCTTGTGTGTAAAACTCAAGAAGCAGCAAAGCATTCTGAATTGTAGACAGTGTACCTGGAGGGGACTGAGCTGAAAAGTGGATATTTTGGGATTCAGAAAGAAGTGTATCACTTGATGGTTTTATGAGGTAAAGTATATGCCATATCTTTAACATTCATAATCAAGATAATGAGATGTATTTATAAGTTGCTTATATATAAACTATAGACATACCAAGAATTTGGCACTGTTGCACTGGTCAGCAAGTTACTGTATCCTGCTGCGTGGTGAAACAAATGCTATAGCTTTAGTATTGTTGAAGACTTTCTCAATTTGCACAATGTGAAGCATGATTTTCTTCTTGGATGATAAACTGTTTGGACAGAAGAGTTCCTCTTTTTAATTTTTCCAGAGTACTGTACATGCTCCAGAAGTGCAGTACAAGGTGGATAATGCCTTCCCCACCCCCCGGCTTCTTGTGTATTCCATTTTGGAAGAAAAATCCCCTTGCAGCAGAGCAAAGTTCATGTTATTTTGAATATGTAATTTGTGTAATGAGTTCAAATTAATTGCTATACAAAAATTGTATAACTTTATTTTTTTCATTCTTCCCCATGTCCTTTTTCATATGTTAAAAAGAGAAGGTACTATTTGAGAAGTCAAAATACAATAGTGATATGGCTGCAGTAAAATCCTGCAAAACTGATTCAGGTTACTTCATTTGGGACACACAAGCTAAATCCAGTTCTCCCGACTGTATCACATTTTTGGATTTGTCACTTTAATTTGCATTAAACAGGAATAACTAACCTGCAAGGATCTCTGTTTGAATGTTTTATTTAAATTGTTCACTATGTTTTCAAATACTAAATAAATTTATTGTTTGTTAGCTTGTTTCTAAATGTGTATCTCAGATTGTTTGATGTACCCACTCATCAAGTTTTTATTTTAGAAACAGAGCTTTAGCTGGAGAGATAAATATATGTATATGTATTAGTTTTAAACTTTGTTAGATCTGTAGGTAGAAGAGTGCTTTTTTTCTAAGCACATGATTGAAATTATGTGGAAATATGGGAATAGTTTGAGATTTTGATGCCATTAAGCTATAAATTCTACTGTTAAATAACCTTAGAGCAAAACCACGTCCTGTTCTGTTCTCTGTTGATATTTGTTACTGTGCAGTATATTTCCCAGTGAATAGTATTTAATTAAAATTTATATATTTTCTTGTCCTTTTAAATTTGATTTGGTTGTAGTTTCAATGTATTGTCACCCAAAAGTCCATACCAGGCATGTGGTTCCTCACCAGATCAGCATTGTGTTGTGTGTGAACTGCTAGTGTGGTCAGACTGTAGCTGGTGACTCTGCAAAGTGGAGGCTGTTCAGGACACACATTTTTTTTTTTGGTGTAGTGGTTTAAATTTTGAAATTTTTGTGTGGCCATTTCCCTAACCATGTGCATTTTCTAAATTTGTGTACTACACAAATGACAATATTTAAAATATCAGGGGGTGTGTGATGCTGTTCCCCTGCTGCTTGCACATGCTAACCTGTTAATCAAGGAAAGTGTCATTTTTCAATCATGAAGCTGGGAATGTGTGATCAGAAATAGAGGAAGCAATCTTTTTCTCACAGGTGGGAGGATACATTTTCTGTGTCTTGGCATCATCTCAGCAGCCCCCAACTGGCATGACTGAAAATACCTGAAGTGGAATTTGCACCATCTCCCAGTGCATCATTGCAAAAATAACATAGCCCTTGTTTCATGTGTCAGTGACTGTAATAAAAAAAAATTGAGTGAGGTTTTAAAATGATCATAACATACCAACTCATGAGTTTGAATATGTTTTTGTTTTGCTAACAGGTTTAGTTATTGTGCTGGATAGAATTTTACAACTTCTTGTGAATGTATAGAACTTCACTTAATCACGGAGCAGCTTTTTCTGAGAGCAATTTAATGGTTCTTTAGAATTAAAAGGGTACTGGGGGAGCTGGCAGAGGTGATCAGCAAGACACTTCCAATTATTTATCAGTAGTCCTGGCTAACCAGGGAAGTCCCAGTTGGCTGGAAGTTGATGAATGTGACAGCTATCTACAGGAAGGTTGAGGATGATCTGGGAAATTATAGGCCTGTGTGTCTGACCTTGGTGCTGGGAAAGGTCATGGAACAGATAATCCTGAGTGCCATCATGCAGCACATACAAGACAACCAAGAGGTCAGGCCCAGTCAGCATGGGTTTATGAAAGGCAGGTTCTGCTTGACCAGCCTGATCTCCGTCTATGACAAGGTGATACACTTAGTGGATGAGGGAAAGGCTGTGGATGTTGTGTACTGAGACTTCAGTACAGCCTTTGACAGAGGTTCCTGAAGACGCTGGCAGCTAATGACTTGGATGGGTGTCCTCTTCAGTGGGTAAAGAACTAGCTGGATGGCTGGGCCTAAACAGTTGTGATAAATGGAGTCAAATCCAGTTAGTGGCCAATCACGAGTGGTGTTCCCCAGGGCTCAGCACTGGGGCCAGTTCTTTTTAATCTCTTTATCAATGATGTAGATGAGGGCATTGAATGCACTCTCAGTAGGTTTGCAGATGACACCAAATTGGGTGGGAGTGTTGATCTGCTTCAGGATAGGAAGGCTATGTAGAGGGATCTGGACAGGCTGGATCATCAGGCCAGTTGTATGAGGTTCACCAAGGCCAAGTGCCGGGTCCTGCACTTGGGTCACAACAACCTCATGCAATGCTACAGCCTTAGAGAAGAGTGGCTGGAAAGCTGCCTGGAAGAAAAGGAGATGGGGGTGTTGATTGACAGCCAGCTGAACATGAGCCAGCAGTGTGCCCAGGTGGCCAAAAAGGCCAACAGCGTCCTGGTATACATGAAGAATAGTGTGCTTAGCAGGACTAGAGAAGTAATCGTCCCCCTTGTACTTAGTGCTGGTGAGGCCCCACCTTTAATACTGTGTTAAGTTTTGGGCCCCTCCCTAAAAGAAAGACACTGAGTTGCTTAGGAGAGAATTCAGAGGAAGGTGATGAAGCTGGTGAAAGGTTTGGAGCACAAGTCTTATGAGGAGCGGCTGAGAGAACTGGGGCTGTTTAGCCTGGAGAAAAGAAAGCTGAGGGGAGACCTTATCACTGTCTACAACTACCTGAAAGGAGGTTGTAGCAGGGAGGGTGTTGGTCTCTTCTCCCAAGTACCAAGTGACAGGATGAGACGAAATGGCCTCAGGTTGTGCCAGGGGAGGTTTAGATTGGTTATTAGGAAATATTTCTTCATGGAAGGGCTGATAAAGCACTGGAACAGGCTGCACAGGGAAGTAGTTGAGTCACCATCCCTGGAGGTGTTTAAAAGGCATATTGACGAGGGTCTTAGTTACATGGTTTAATGCTAGAGTTAGGTTATGGTTGGACTCGATAATCTTGAGGGTCTCTCTTCAGTTATTCTGTGATTCTAAAATATGGAGTGGTAATTTGCTTTAAAAGCTGTTTTTTCCTTCGATGTATTCAACATCTATAGTAGATAGAGCTCACTGAGAAGATTAAAGTGGTGCTGGGCTTGGGTGTTCCTTGATTCTTGAATTTTGTAACAAATAAATGAATACTGGCCTGTATAGGCTTTTACTTAGTCTGTTAGCTCTTCAGTAGTGGGAAGCATTGTTGTAGGTGTACTTATAAGACTTGTCATCAGAATGGAAATGAATGCCGTGCCACTAATTTACTCTTATCCTGAAAGAGGCTCTGGTGGCTCTGTATCGATAGTGACTAATGATAGTATTTTCAAAATGCTTGCTGACTGCTGCAGGCAGCAAATAGGGAGTAATATCTGAATGCCCTGATGCCCTATTCATTTTTTGCTGCAGCTTGTTGAAAAATTTGCATGTGCTGTAAAGAATGTACCAAAGTGCCATGGGGAGCACTGCAGTATGTGGGTAAAATAGAGTTGGAGTGCCTGCAAGAAGTGTGAGACAGCACTGCTTCTGTTAGCCTAAAAGATGGCAAAATGATAATACAAAAGGGAGAGAAGCAGTCCCCAGTTACCTGCAAACTTACCTGCAAAAGCTTAGCAATTTACAGGTATTTTGAAAACAGGCTCTTAGAGCTAGTAGTACTATGGAGGAGTTGCAGAAGAGACCTCTCCGAACCAGAAGCTACTCCAAGTTTGGGTTTAAGAGAATACTCTGAACTTCCTCTGTCTGAAGTGGATGTGGTATATGTAAGGAAAAATAACATTTGAACGTGTGGCTTGTGACTCTCCCTCACAGAACATTCTTAGAAGCAGTATCTCTGGAATCTTACTCTTTCAGACTCTTAAAGCCTGTGTGTGTCTCTTCCAAATTAGTAGTTAGAAGATGTCTGTAAAAATAAATGGCATTATGGATTACTGAATTTGGAATACCTTTTTTTGGGGATTAGTTCATGCTGTCACATCTTACGTAGAAGCAGCAAGTGTTTTTCTGTGGTGGGTCGTGGTAATCAGACCTTGCTGTGAGATGCAGGTGTTTTGATGCCTGGCTGTTAACTCTGTAGAAATTTGGTGCCTGACACTGTAAAACTTTTGAGATTATGCACCCTGGGAAAGATGGATCTGAGACTTGCAATGTATTGTCCTTAAACATGAGATCTTAAAGAGCTGTGAATCTGAGAGACTTATTGCTTTCCTGTATGCAGATGGCATTATGAAGATACTGCATCTGTAGAAGCCACAACCTGTATGCAAGCCAGAAGTACACAAGAGCGAAGAGAATGTAACTTGTTACTTAATCCTATGATTTGACTTCAATAGATAGTGCTGCCTTCTTAAGCCTAATGAGCCTTGGGCTGTCTGACCATGTAAGAAGTGTTATTCAGAGATAAACTCTGCCTAAGCAGCTAACATCTGTAAAGAAATAGGCCAATAATGCTTTTTTTTAAAAAAAAATAGAATAAAGGGAAGGACGTAGAAATGAGGTATCTGTTTTTGAAGCCCATGTTATCATGCAATGTAGCTCTGGTCTGAGTTACCTTTTAAGTATTTTTATTTGAATTAATGAATTGTGCTGAGGGAGGTGTCTGAAAGGACTTCAGTAGCTATCCATTCTTTCTGGACTAGGGAAAACGACTAGCTTAGTTACTTATGTTAAAAGATTTATTAAAAAACAGTGTAAAAACTCCTCATATTATTTTAGAGCGAGAACTGGGATTCATCCCATTTTAGGTTTGGGGCTAGATTACACACAAGAATAATTATTAATGTTCTTCACACTCAATAGAACAGTAGCAATGTCATAGAAGGCTTACTAGTTTTTTATTTGAGCCTGTACTTCATTCTTACCTCTTAATTTCCACGTGTTTTATGGAGGTTGTTGTCACGGTTTTGCCTCAGCCAGCAACTAAGCTCCACACAGCCACTTGCTTACTCCCTGCCCCAGTGGGATGTGGGAGAGAACTGGAAGAGTAGAAGTGAGAAAACTCACGGGTTGAAATAAAGGCAGTTTAATAGGTAAAGCAAAAGCCACATAGGCAAAGCAAAACAAGGGATTCATTCACCACTTCCCATTGCAGACAGGTGTTCAGCCGTCTCCAGGAAACCAGGCTCCATCACATGTAATGGTTACTTGGGAGGACAAACACCGTCACACTGAATGTCCCCCTCTTCCTTCCTGCCCCAGTTTTATATGCTGACCACGACATCATGTGATGTGGAATATCCCTTTGGTCAGTTGAGCTCAGCTGTCCTGGCTGTGTCCACTCTGAACTTCTACACCCCAGAGCCTCCTTGCTGGAGGTATGGTGTGAGAAGCAGAAAAGGCCTTGACTCTGTGTAAGAGTCAGCAATAACAGCAATAACAGCAAGCTCAGCAATAACAAATGGATGTGTGAAAGGAAAGTGTTGCCAAACACTTTAGTTTCTGTGCATTATAGTAGATTAAGCTTTTAGCACTTCTTGGCTCCAAAATAAAGTTCTAATGCACATGTAGCTTATATTAGGGATTCGAGACTGTTATGTGTCAAGCATAAATCAGTATTATTTGACAAGTTTGCCTGAATTGGCACTGCAGCATTCCAGAATAGCCTCCTTTGGTGTTTCCAACCAGGCCTTTGTCACAATCTAACTTCCTCCCAGCCTCAGGCATATTCCTGATCTATTTCCATGAAGTCATTGCTAAGAACTGGTTGGACAAATGCTAAAGGACCTGACCTGGAATCCATTGGCATAAATAAGAGTTTCTTGGTGCTGAAGAAATGGAGCCAGTTTGATGGGAAGTTTCATTTTCTTGAAGGAAAGAGTTGTGGCAAAGCTGTATGATTATTATTAAAAATAAATAATCTGTTGCAGGTATCAGTTAATTTCAGTTACAAAACCCCCAAAACACTATTAACTGTTTTTAATACTAACCCTTTACCTCAGCTAGCAGTCTGCAGGGCCAGAGTTCTTTCAACTCAACATTTTCAGTCGGCTAAACTGTCTTACAGACGGTTTGTTTTTAGCTATGATATGTCCTGCAATATGTGCTGTGCCTGACAATAAAAAAGGAATGCAGCAGTACCAATCTGCTCAGAATGTGTTCCTGAAAAGTGGATGGTTTGTGACATGGTGGTTAGTGAAACGAATTTTTCCTAGATAATGTGACTGGGGGCAAGGAGGAGGAGTGCAGAAACTTAAGAAATGTGCATGAGTTAAATTGGCAGAGATAGTATGCACTATGTGGAGGACTGGAAGGCAGGAGCATGGTCATCAGGATTGTCAGCTGCGGAGGTGTCAGCTTTTCAGCAAGTGGCTTTTCAGAAGGCATCACTGCTCTGAAAGGTTCCAGCTGCCTCATCTGTGAGACCAGACACCAGACCATTAGCCCATTTTTCTCTCCTTGACCTTACTTATTTAATATTGATTCACTGGAGAAAGATGAAGGCAATAAAAATGTACCTTTTCAAAGATCTAACCAAAAGAGGCAGCAAGAACATTTACAGTAGAGTAGTCTGCTGGATTCCTCAGAGTCCCTTAGCCTATGATAAGCCTACAGAAAAAAGAAGTAATATCGTAAAAGCAGGGAGGGTATGGGTAAGGAGGAATAGGGTTTGGGTAAGATTATTATGTATGTTTTGTGGCTGACAGTTGGAGATTTTTTTAGTTTTCTTCAAATTATTCTTGTGTTTTCAGTTTTCTGATGTGGTTCAGTTTGTTAACCACTTGCATTTAACTGATCGCTTATGAATGGGGCATAATGGCTCCCTGACTACGAGACAGGGTTATTTAGTTTATCAGTTTTCTCAGGTGGTGGCTACATTGGTGTTTGAATTGTTTAATGAGGGTCAATTATTAAGAGTGGTTTTAATAATATGTCAGTGTCTGGCTTACAAGCACTTCCTCATGAGTAGTGAAATATTTGCAGCAATAACTCTTACTCTCCCCATTCCGTAGACTACTTGCTGAGGCCACAGTTAGTATTAAAATCATATTATTGTGTTCTGTGTTTTTTAACTGAAATTAACTGATACCTGCAAATTATTTTTTTTCATTATCATTACCTTCATGCATAATTACCTTGTTTTGAATCCAAAAGATGACTTCACTTATATTAAAGGAGAGTTTAGGAAACTATTTTTACTTGTTTTGGGAAAAAATAGGCTTGCTAGGTATCTGTGGGATATGGTGGAACCAGTACAAGGATAAAGATTGAGCTCTCTGTAGCAGCTTTCATAAACTGTTCCTTCTCTGCTTTAATTCTCTGCCTTCATCATATTCACCATCTATTTCCAAAATATATGGCACAGGAAACATGTAAGTTATTTTCTCTTTCCAAAACAAAGCCTCATTTTGTTCCCAGAGCACACAGAAATGTACACATACTGTAGCAAAGATACTGCCCTGAAAAACTGTTATGTGGTCATGTGGGAGTCCTATTACGATATATATGATACATTAAAGTGGCATTAATTATGACACTTTCTAGTTTTAGTGTTTTGCTTCACACTATTCAAACCTCATGATGGGGTTTTTGTTTCTTTTGGGGCTTTGTATCTATATGTGAAACTTGTGAAGGTGAGCTTCTTCTTTCTTTGGAGAAGTAGAAAAAAAAGTACTGTTTGTATATTCACCAGTAGAGTTGGCACCTTAAGATTCACCAGAAATATTTTTGCTGTCTCAGCTGATGATATAGATCATTGAATGGACTGGCATCAGAAAGAAACAGTTTAGTCACTGGGTACTCCCTGTAAACAGGGAAATAATTCTAGCTCAGTTTTGGAAGAGCTATCTGAGACAACTGTTAAGTGATGTAGGAAGTACTACTGCTTCCTCCAGTGAAGGCCTTCTGCCCAGCTGCTGGAACCCCAGCTGGGGACCCAGGGTCTCTGCCCAGGCAGAGGTATGAGGGTGATGTTTGTGTGTTGAAGGCTCAACCAGTAAGGAAGTTGAGCACATGTCCCAGAGACACATACATGGATACACAGAGGACACTGACACAGATGGTCACTTGTACTGCTATAGAGGCGGTGCTGCTTCCAACAGCACCCCATGGAGGACTCCCACAACTGTAAGGGAAGAGTGTCCAGTGCCCTCCACCTCCTGGGCTAGCAGAGGCAACAGTCACTAGTGCAGCACACGCCTGTTGGCAGATCTCCTGAATACTGGCATCCCCTACTCACTGGCTTGTCCAGTTTGACTTTTGCTGGTAATTACACACGCACACCTCACGTGCACCAGGTTTGGTGAGGATACAGACTCTCCCATGCAGCTGACACCAGGCACATGAGCTGTGACCCATGGTCCCACTACAGCCACTGGCACTGAGCCCTCACTTGCCTTACACCGGTGCCCTCCAGTAGCTGATTTTGCGAACAGACATGGTTCCTGCCCCATGGGCGGAGGTTAAAGACCCCTACCTGTTCCAGTAGCTCACACTGGGATACCACCACTCTCTCCAATATCTGACACAACAGGCCAGGGGTGTCCACACCCTCAATCTGACTCCAGTGGCTGGCACCAAATTCCACTGGTGCACACACAGATCCCCCCCAGCATCTGGCACTTAGTCCTTGCGGCACTCAAATACATAGGATACAGAGTGAGTTTACACAGCGAGGTAGTTAAGAAAAGTTTTGATACAAATATGTAAGAAGAGGACAGACTGCGCCAATCAGGTGTGGGGCTCTGCCAGACAATTGTACTGACCAACCCTGTATACACACGACTGGACCCCTTTGTACCCCTTTCTGTCTGCCCCCTCTTCATTCCTTCCTGCTCCAGTTTTCCTCTGCGTGTCCCTCCATGGGTCTGTGCAGTTCTATAGTTTCCTGCACCCTCGCAGCCTAGGGTCTGTGGATTTGCAAACTTAACAGTTGCAAGGTCGAGGTGGATGTTCCCCAAAGTTGTGGCTGCAGTTTCTTGATAGCTCATCAGCTAGTGTGACTGACAAGGTTTGTTTTTTGTCTTTGTCTCTGTGTTTGCTTTGTCAGGTGTATGTCTTGGTGTATTTTAGTTTCTAGCTTCCCCCTTGATTTCCCAGTTGACTAGGTCTACAGTCAAGATAACTTTTCTGGAATGAACATTCCTGCACTCTCACTTGCCCTCATCAGTTTGTGTGATTGACCAGATCTGATTCTCATCATGGCCTCTGTTATAATTTACTTGTCAGGTTTGTGTCCCTGGATGTTCCTGTTTATGGCTTCCTCTTTTCCTGATTTTCTCTTGTTGCATTCAAAAACATCTTTGAACAGATACCCTTAAATAAGGTGACACCTTTCACATACCCTTACTGTAGCCATCGAGCTCCACAGCTTAACTGTAAGTTGTTTGGAAAAAGTGTTCTCTTTTTTACTGTTGTTTTCACTTTGAACCTGCTGCTTAGTACTCTCATTTGATTCTTACTGTATTGGAAGAGAATGAACAGTCATTTCTCATTTACCTATTTCATGCCATGCATAGTACAGCTCTGTTGTATTCACTGTCTCTTCTTCATAAGAAATAGTTGAAGCTGAGTGTTATCATAACCATATTTGCTGCTTATTCTACTCTTTTCTTAAATGTCACTTATATTCTTGTAATGTCTTAACATTGCCAATGTTCTTGTTGTGTCAGCCCAGTCCCTCTGCCATCTTTCTGCAACTCCTGGTCTGTGTAGGGGAAAACTAAAGTGTTCTTTACAGTTAGCATAGTGACTAGAAGAAAGAGATGACATAGACAGTAGGATTTTTTATCCTCAGTTTGATTCCCCAAATCTGCCCAAAAAAGATTGTCAGTTGGTGTTTATCCTGCAGTCCATCTTTTTTCAACAATTTTAGTGATGAACGTTTTCCTGGAATTCAGCCTTCAAGACCAGGCACTGGAAAAGGAAGATTTCCCTCACAGAAATACTAAGTTGCTTTCAGTGAGCATCTCTTGGTTTTTACTAATTTCTTTAGTGGTGTTTTTGTGCAGGCAGTTTTTCCCTATACTGCCTTCTAGGTACTCCTGCCTTTTAAAGTAGCAGCACTAGTAAACTCTTGATTGGAGCTGCCATACCCAGCTGAAAGTTAGATTAAACTGGCTGGTTATAAACGTGGTTTCAGTTAGACCACTAGTACTTTAACTAGCTCCTCTAAAACTGGTAGTGTAACCTAGCGATAGAGCACATGTGATAGTACTATGCTATGCGTGTTGCAACATGTACTGAACTGATGTTTGGGATGCATGAACAATTTGGATGCTAGTACCTACTTATGTTAAAGGAATGCTAGCAACAAACAGTATAAATGAATCATTAGGAAAAAAATAATGGTTAATTATGTGTTTTTGTTTATGTGTGGACAAGTTAGGGGACTGTTACAAATATGAACAATTATTCACCATTGCAAATCAGGAGTGTGGTCTGAGAACCTCAGACAATATAGGGTGCCCATGAGACTTGCAATAGTACAAACCAGTGGATTAGTGTAACTTTTGAAGAAATTTGCTTAAAGCAAACAAAAATAACATCCCAGATAAAAGCGTTACACGTGTAAAAAAATCAATTTTTGACATTATATGTGCTGGTTCCATTTTATAACAAAATACATGGTTTGCAATACAGAAGCTAGGGAGTATGTATTTATGTGGTTTTGTATGTGTATAAGGTAGTGACACCAAGAACACTTGTGTATGCGTTTTCTCATCCTACAAAGCAAGCAAAATAGGCTAAAGGACAGCAAAGCAGTGTGTGTGTGTGTTTATCTCTGTATACACAGAGGTATGATATGTATTTCCTTTGAGTACATATATTAGTTCCAAATTTGTCATCTATAGTTTAAAGTCACTATCTTAAACATGTAAAGAATCTAAATAGTACCTTGAGTGTGATTTTCTCTTTCTTTGCAAATACTAAATTATGTTTCATTTCATGAAATGTCAGTTTAGATTATTTGTTTTACTGAAATCTAATGCAAACAGTACTTGACAGGGAAAACTTTTCATTCTTATTTCTGTGGAGAGACATTTGCAAAAGATTGAGAGAAAAAGTGGCAGGAAGAAAACAAGTTAATGTACCCTGTGAATATTCACATAATCTCCAGTTATACTTAAAAAGCATGAAGAAATTTAAGTTAGGTATTTTCATCATTATGACTATGGAAGAAGGTGCAAATGAGATGAGGTTTATGGTTTTAAAAAAAGGCATAATCAGTAATTAATAAATGTTTACATACTTGTTTATTTTGCAGCAGTCATTCCAGATAGTTGATAGACATTGGAACTAGAAACCTAGGTATCAAAGTATAAGAATTTTGCTCATGAGTCCAAGAGCTTATAATTTTCCTCACGCATGCAAGATATAACAATGTTATAACATACATAAGAGGGGAGAGATTGTAGCTTATTTTTAGGACCATGATATGTACAAGTAAAACTCATAATTTTCAGGTACATAAAGTCATTAAGATATAATGCAAAACCAGTAGCTTTAACAGTATTAATACATGTAATATCTGCTAAAATATTTTTTCAACCATATGCAACAAAGCAAATTAATTCTACTGTTGTCACCAAAATCTTGCTTCATTTCTGCTTAACACTACTCAGTGCAGCATGTCTGTCTCACAGTGACCTGTCAGTAAATTGGTATGGACGACAGGGAACAATGCTACTCATAGAAGCCTAGGATCACGCCCGGTTCTGTAAATTCTATATAAATGCTTGAGTTGGTGTAAATTTGTTTTAATGATAATCCATTTTAACTATTATAAGACAATGTAGTAACCAATTGTTATGGGAACACATATTTAAACACATATTTATTCAAAACAAACAACGGGCTTAATTCTTTTTTTTTTTTTTTAAATAAAAATGCTGCCTGCTCCTGAATGAAATACTTTTATAAAAATAATTGCATGCAGTTCATGGTACAGATTGTCTGAAAAACTGGTAATAGTGTGAAAAAGACACCCTTTTTTGTCAAAATCAGCAAAATCTTTTTTTTACTAGGGAGGTGCCAAGTGTGCATGTATTCATCAACTCATTTTAAGTATGTACACCTCTAAAACTAGGCCTTTGTGTCCCGTTAATATAAACTAACAGCACGATATGACTACTTACAAGCTTTAGTAAAAGTTAATTGGATATAGTCTCTTTGTTTTGATGTGATGTTATATAGAAGTGACAGGAATTCTGCCTTCTCAGAATGCATCTGTCTGATGCAGACACACTGCAGACCAGCTGCAAGATTTTCTGTGTATACCTGAATGCAGGCATCGCTTAACCCTCTGTAAGACATCTGCAAATCCCTTTGGCTTAGAGTGAGGATGTATTTGTTCTGAATACCTTCATCTAATTGGGAGCAGTAATTAGAATTTTGCTTTCGTTGGTTCTATCTCATACAGAATCCTGAATTTGCTTACAACTACTTTTTAAGGTATAATCATGGGGTTTTTTCTTTGTATGGTCAGGACAAGTTCCTGTTTGGTGAGTTATTTATTGCTTATTTTCTCTGACTTTTGGACTTCCTGGTTATCATTACTTTGTGTTCTAATTACATTAAAAAATCCAGACAAAATCGTATGCAGTATTGTGCAAACTACATTGAAATTGTGCTAAGCTAAGGGATATCACGGTGTGTCTGCAGCAAATGGACTGGGCTTTGAGACTTCAAGTGCCTAAGGGAGCCGTTTATTGATTATGGGGAAGTAAGTATCATGTTAATACAGAGACAGCATAAGTGACCTTGATTACAATGGAGTTCTCATAAAATCACATATTACCTGCACAGTAATAGCATTGTGACAATCTACTTAAGGTGTTAATATCTTAATTTAAAAGTCATATAAATGTGTTCAGCTGTTGTGTGACACAAAATGAAAGAGAGCTGAAATACCTGGGAAAAATAGGTAAATATATATTTAATAAAATATATATATATACTGCATTGACAGTAAAGCCAAGAAAGGGTTGGAACAATTAATTTTTTTTTTTCTTCCCACTAGAGGATGCACAATGCACAGGAATAGCACAAAGGGGTTCAAAGTCCTTCACTACTTCCGTGCTCTACAAGAGCCCAGAAAAACATGTCTGAGGAACCTTGCATGTTTAAGATTTCAACGAGCATTCAAAGTTTCCCAGAGCATTTCTGTGAGTGTCTGATTCTACAGCTGACTGTACTCTGGGTGGATTTAATGATAGCTTTCTTTACCCAAATACTCTGAAAAACAAGATGTCACTGTTTATTCTTGCAAGCCTAAAATATGCTTAACACTCCTTAAGAGCACTGGAAGCAAAGAATAATTTAATTGACTATGATAGGTTTAGCTATATTCCCTTTTTGTGCTCTGAACTTTGTAGGCACTTTGCATGGAATATGACTAATTACTGAATGATTAGAGTTTACTTATACAGCTTCCATAGGAATCTCACTTTTAATAGGTATGGGAGTGCAGGTGTTGCAGGGAACATTGATAAAATGAAAAATGGAAGTGATGGAATAGCAGATGATGAATAGGATCTCTACCTTTTTAAAATTACTGCATAATTTGAATTATAGAGTGTGGCTGTTTTGATCCTCATTCCTGCATGGTGTCTAAGTACATGTTTTGTGGTGTTGATCTCTGAATGGTGTTGCTTTTCTGAATTTAGTTTTGAGTTTGTTGTGGTTTAACCTGAGCTAGCAACACAACCACTGTAGCTGCTCACTCACTCCCATCCTCTCCCCACAAATACAGGAGAAAATTGAAAGGAAAGGGAGAAATTTGGATTGAGATAAACACAGTTTAATAAAATAACAAAATATTAATACACTACTGTTAAATATACATATATATATAATATATAAATAGAATATGATAGAAAAGATACTCATTGCAATTCCTCAGGAACTCCATCTGCACTGAGAAGCCAGTCCCAGGAAGCAGCACCTGATCCCAACAGCCAATCCCAAAGAGAGGAAAGAGGAAAAAGGCAGAAAGGCCCAGAGGCCTCTGAAAACATCAGGATGGCAAAAGGCTGAACTAATGAAATCCCAGACGGAACGCCCCCAAACAGGTCTCTGAGAGCGAAGAGAAGAGAGACAACAGACCAGAGAGATTGGAAGATCCCAGCTCTCCTAAATATGAAGCATGACGCTCCCTGCCCGGCGTGGGCAGAGCGCTCAGAATGTCTTCGGCTCTCAGACAAGAGCAATTAAAAACAGTAACTCTGTTCTGGGGTGTTATCTCTTGTTCTCCAACTAAATTCAAAAAATGACTGTGCTAGCTATGGTAAGGAAAGGTTTCTAACTGCCTGAAGAAAATAAACTCATTTTCAGTCAAACCAGCACAGAGTTCCAGAAACACATGAAATAAGAAATTAGGAGCAAAAATTGTCTATTAGCAGATTTTTTGGTCTTTACAGTGGTTGATATGAGGCATTCCAGACACCTTTTAATACTTCATTTTCTGTCTTGCAACTAATTAAAGGGTCTCTGGTGGAAGCAAGACATATGCCCAGAACCAGCTGGAGGATATGTGAAATGTATGGCTACATGGAGTGCTCATTTTCTTATGGTATTCTTCAGAGGCCAATATCCTTGATCTGTGGATGTCAGCTATAAAGGATTTCATGTATCAGTTCAAGAGTGTGAGGGCTCGTAGCAATAACCAGCCAGGGACTGAGATGATCTCCATGTATTCTTTTCCACAACATTTTCAGAAAGGATAATTGTGAGGAACCTGTGGCCAGATGGATTGAGCACGCATAAGCTGTATTTATATCTTTCCCTTTGCTGGCTCATTCCAAGAGCAGGTCACCTTTCTCTGTGTGCCTTGGCACCTTTGTTTTCCTGGAGCCAGTTATCAAGGCTGCCTGCTGGCAGTGACTTTTTTAAGAAGAAGGAAGCAAAATTAAACAAATCAAAACAAAACAAAAAACCCAACAAAAAGCACAACCTCATACTAAACTGTATTACATAGTTTTATTATTTTGGTGAAGGTAGAGGTTATTCCTTTCCCTCCCAATCCATCCTCAGTGTAGTTAAATTGCAGACCATCTGGTACTATGGATATTCCTACTGTTAAAATTCACAGAGATCTCTGAGCACCAAAGAAGAGTTAAGCAGTCATGGAATTGGTCCACATCCTTACCACTTTGAATAAAGGCTTATCTAACACATCATTATGCAGTGTGTAAATTCTGAGCTAAAGCGCTTCTTCCAGGGCTAAAAGAGCAATTCATTTAATAAACCACTAGTTCTGCAACCATTCTTCGGAGACTGGCAACTCCTGTTAACCAATGCCACAAGCAGTGAGTTTCTCAATATGGAACAGATCACTGAGCATACCACATCTGTTTGATATAAAACTTCAGGACATAACTGCTTATGGTTTTCCTCACTATCCTCTTATGTTGCATTTTGTTTCTTATGGAGTCGAAAGGCTCTGTGTACCCTTCCCAATAATCTTGAATCATTTAGGCCACTTGTTTTAGTTTGTTTGAAGTACTTTGTAAACAGCTGCAGGTACAAACTGCAGCACTGAAAGAAAGAAAATCAAAACAATATAGTAGGTCCGTTAAAAGACTGTTAATGATATGCACCATTTTATCATGACAACATAGCAAGCATTTGGAAGGAGTAGACATGAGAAGATGAAAGCAAGAGACACATTTTCAGTATATTAGAAAAACAACTGAAGAAGTCTCAAGAAAATTCTTCACTGCTGTGCTTCCCTCCCTGGTTGGAGTGTGGAGGGAAAAAGTATTTCTTTGTCCTTCCTGAAAAGAGGCAAAGGTTGTCCTTTTGCAGATTTTCTGCGTATTTTTTAATGTTGAGATTTGCACTAAAGTGGTTTAGGCGGCACGAAATAGCAGGAAAACAGCTGCCAAAAAAATCGTTTCGGAAATAGTAGAGGAGGAAACAAATGCAGTAATATGCTTTTCACCTGTTTACGTGTATTTGTTTTGTTTTTCTTTCCATCTTTCTTCTGCTCACACCTGCTTCACACTGTTTGTCTTTTGCTTAGTACTGCCATGATGATTCATGATCACCCTGCACACTGTTTTTCAGGACCTTAGTAAGTGGCTCACACCCTGACAGCACTTTAGAAAACTGGCCCAGGAGCTGAGTCAGACCTATGCACTAGAGAGGTCATTTTTCTGATCTTTGTGTTGTGTGGCTGTTGGAGCTGAAGTGGTACAGGGGAGAGTTATTCTTTCAGAGAATGGACTGCACTGTGATTATGGAACTGATTAAGCTTTAATGACCTTTAGACTGTATTTCTAGGGAGCCATGGTCTGACATTCCTATATAGTATGAGGTCTAAACAGTGTACAATTTTCAAACTCTGAAAAGCCACAGTAACTACAATATCTGAATTGAATATAGTAAGCTATATGAATATATATAAGCTATATGAATATATATAATCTATTCCATGTAGTTTCTCCATACAATTTCAAATCAGAGCGTCAGTAAAAGGAAGAGACTGAAGACAGAATGAAAGGCAGTGTCTGTGTGGCTTTGTAATGTTGTGCACTCCAGTAGTAGTTTTATATTAGAGCAATTAAAAATGCAGCATGACCAAAAGACATCCTAAACATTTTCCTGTGTTCTTTGCCTCTCAGAAAGCATACTGTGCACTCCAGAAAGCAGCACAGATCACTTAGGACAAAGGATTCAGCTTGTCCCAAATGAAGAACTTATGCTTTTTTTTCTTCATAAGAAATGATTAGATGTTTCAGGACTTCTGTGCCAGATCTAGGCATGGAACAAAATTGAAGGTAGCTGTAAACTATTAGGTTGGTGCAAAAGCAATTGCAGTTTCAGACCATTAATTTTAAATTACTATAACTAGGCTCAAACACATCTTTGTTAATCAAAATAGGAACCATTACAATCAACAAAGTTTTGCCAATGAGAAATAAGTTCATTTATTCCTGTAGCATAAAAATCTGTGCTTTGGGTTTTGACAAACTGTTGGAAAGCATTTTCTGCATCCTGCTGGTTGTGGAAGCGTTTTCACTGCAAAAAGTTGTTCAGATGCTTGAAGAAGGGGTAGTCAGTTGGTGAGAGGTCAGGTGAATATGGTGGACGAGGCAAAACTTTGTAGCCCAATTCGTTCAACTTTTGAAGCGTTGCTTGTGTGATGTGCAGTTGGGTGTTGTCCTGGAGAAGAATTGGGCCCTTTCTGTTGACCAATGCCGGCTGCAGGTGTTATAAATGAAGACAAGTCTTTGAGCCAATTAATTAATTTTATTGAGCAAGCGAATTTAAAGCAAGCAGTAATTAGGCAAAACAGCGCTGGGTGACCGGGGGAAGCTCAGTTCCACCAATGGCACAAAACTCAACTTTTCGTATGTGCTTATATATGTTATACACTTGTTCACGCGCTGGGACACCCTGACGAGTTAGCTCCTGGTTGGCTAGTCGACAGTGAAAGATGTTGCTGGGTGTCACTTGGTGTTTCTGCCTCTGGAGTTCTGTTATCTGTTGCACCATCTGGGCGCTCTATTATCTGTTGCACCATTCCGGCGCTCTGTTATCTGTTGAACCATCCGGCCACTCTGTTATCTGTTGCACCATCCGGCCATTGGCTTGGTTGGGGTCCGGCATCCGGCCATTGGCTTGGTTGGGGCCCGGCATCCAGCCATTGGCTTAACTACTATTTTTTACAAAATATAATGAAACTTGCACAAACGCAATTACTTCTTACAACGATATGCATAATATGATTGAACCCTACTCAATTTGTTCAACAACCTTGACCATTATTTATTACACAGGCATTGCAGGTTTCTGTGCATCTCACCAATTTGCAAGGCATATAGTGAATCAGACTGGCAGCAGGCCACCAAGCAGTGACCATGATGTTTTTTTGGCGCAAGTTTCGATTTGGGAAGTGCTTTGGAGGTTCTTGTTGGTCCAGTCACTGAGCTGGTCATTAGCACTTGTCGTATACAATCCACTTTTCATCACTCCTCACAATACCATTGAGAAATGGTTCATCATTGTGTAGAAAAAGACACTTCAAAATGATGATTGTTTGAGGCACCCACTTATTGTGCTTTTTCACCTTTCCAATTTGCTTCAAATGCTGAATGACAATAGAATGGTTGAGTTCTTCAGCAACTTCTGTTGTAGTTGTGAGAGGATCAGCCTTGATGATTGCTCTCAGTTGGTCATTGTCAGCTTCTGATGGCTGGCCACTGTGCTTCTCATCCTCAAGGCTCCTGTTTCCTTTGTGAAACTTCTTGAACTACCACTACACTGTATGTTCGTTAGCAGGTCCTGGGCCAGATGAGTTGCTGATGTTGTGAGTTGTCTCCACTACTTTAAAACTCATCTAGGTGTTCCTGCTCCAGCAGGGGGATTGGACCAGATGATCTTTTGAGGTCCCTTCCAATACCTAACATTCTGTGATTCCGTGAAAACCCATTTTGAACTTGAATAAAGAATTTGCTTGAATTTGCTTTTTGTCTAACATGATTTCCGTAGTCTGGAATAAGTCAGTAGCAAAAAAACTTAAAGTGAGAAAAGCGCATTAAAATGATGTATAACATAACCAGATTTATTTAAGAATGTATCCAATATGAAACAGTAAATTTCAACAAGGCAAAAACTTTTTCACCAACTTAGTAGACCTGAGGCCTGTAAGACAGCCTATCATTTAAAATGGGTAGTGACTGCTTGTGGCTACAGTGATCCTGCAATGTGTCTGTGGTATCACTGAGAATCATAACCTGTGCTTCTAGATTATAAGAAAATCCATAGTTTTGGTATGTTTGAGATAGTTTTGCAGACAGTTATTTTCGTAGTGCTTTATTTAGTTATTTATTTAACAGAAGGAGGATGGCTTGTTGGCCTTATTTCTTGAGATGTGTTGGAGTTTATACCCAATGCAAATCAGGATGGTTCAAGAATATAATCTGTTGCATTCCTGTATTTTGTGTAGTTAATTCTATAATTGGCTGTGCCAAATGTATGCCTAGTGAGCCTGTTTTTTTGAAGTGTTTGCCAAAAGCATGTGACTTATCATGTCTTTTATAAACCTTCAGATATTGCTATGTGCTAGAAATTTTAGCTAGCGTTTGCAAGTTGATGGTGTAATAAATAAATTACTAGTGCAATAATTGCACTAAAAGTTCCCAGAACGTGAAAGTAACAAACACTACAGATAAGTCATTTTGCTAACTTTTAAAGTCTACACCTTCTGTAGAGAGCCACGTGTGTTTCCTGACCCCTTCTACATAAAGATATGTGTTCTCTAAAATAATTCAATGTCTGTCTTTTTAAGGTGCTTAACAATCTACAGCTGGATAATGGAAACTGCTGAGCACATGGTAGAAAAAGACCCAAAATATTATTCTGCTGAGACCTTTCAGTCAGCTGAAAGGTCATTTTACATCTGAGGTGGCTGAAGAGATGCTTGTATTATATAACCTTTGCCAAAGTATGTGAATGTTATTAGAATTAATTAGCTGACAATTTTAAACTTTTTGAGATCTTTAAGATGCTGTACAAGTGAAATAATTAGTTTTTCTTGTAAGAAATTTCAGCCATAGTAAATGAATAAAAGATTATGATTAATAATTATGTAGTAATTCCATAAAACCATGATTAAGGTAAGGGAATTAAAATATTTTTCCTTTAATATAATTAATGACTTAATATTGTGATGATTGGTATCAAGATCAAGTATTGTAGGTCCTTGACAACACAGTTTGAAGGTTTACATAGGAAAAAAAAAGCATCCTTTTTTTTTTTTTTTTTTTTCTGAACACACCTGTTATCCATTTTATTTGAAAAATTAAAAATTACAAAAATTGTTAAAACTGGATAATTCCTGTGATTGCTAACATTGTTTTTATTAAGCATGCCTATGGTCAGTGCATCTAAGCTGTCTTATGTTTAATGAGGAGAGGCAGATGAATATTTTTGACTTGTATCTCTCTTCACTAAACTTGTTTTTGAATTAAAATACCCATTTCAAACTTGCTACAAGACCATTTAATGTAATACTATTATATAAGAGTTAAAAGAACTCTATGTTAGAAGTAGAACCTGGAATTGAGCCAGTCTTTCCTCATGCCTACTCTTCTATGTTTTTTAGAGAGACTCTGTCTTTTTCAGGTGTGGATTCGTCACAGCCTCATTGAAAATATCAGTTATTGTCTTCTCTCTAGTGTGAGATTGGAATTAGACATAGGAAAACAGGCTTTAATTTTCAGACTTGCCTCCAGAAAGGAATGGTGCTCACGAGCACTCATCTTTTCTCTTTCCAGAAGAAAAACTTGTAAAGTTCCCATGCTGTGACTGTGAGGATCACTTTTTACACTGAACTTCATTGTTCTCTGACACAGAGATTGACTGTAACACATTCCCAGCACAGCTCTACAGTATTTCTCTGTTTATTTGACTGTTTCTGAACTGAAAGATGCCAGGTTATTTTACTACAGCCAGGCCTGTGTCTCTCACAGAGAAATCCAAGCTCAGAGAAGGTTAGCTGAGGGTACATTTCCAAGGCAGTGGGTGGGCACTATGGTTGCTGTCCATCAGATGACCTGTCTAGTCTGAAGGCGTACCCACTGTGTATTTGCACATATATGCATATCTGTTCTGTGGCTGTAGAATGCCACATGCATTTTCTGAAGCATTTTTACCTTGTCAAATGCTTGGATTCTTGTACATCAGCATGCAGGTAAGCTGGAATACCTTGGCAGACAGGAAGTAGAATAGAACTTGAAAAGTCAAACTGTCTCTTGAAAAGAACTTTAAAACATACTTTGGAGATTTTTACTCTTTGGAACAAAAAGTATGCTGGATTGCTGTAAGGCATAAATGAATATAATTTGTGAGTACAAAGAAATGCAAGCAAGTTTGTTGACTCATTGCAGTACTGATACAATTTTTTCCATTGTTTCATACATATAATGAAAGGAATTGGACTGATAATGAACTGATTGAGAATCTTTAACCATGAAAAAAACATTTTAAAACCAGAACAAAGAAGTGCATGCTATACATGGAACAATCTGGATTTCTGATCAGAATAGCAGAACTGAGGTGAACCACACATACCTTGTTCCTTTTCAGTTCTGATGGCCTTGTGGGAGGCTTATGGTCTTTGATGCAACTGTGAACAGAGTAGGACATTTCTGTTTGTCTTTAGATTATCAGTTTGTCTGTTCTCTTTCTGAAGAGGGTTATGGAAGAAAGATTGTGAAGTGAAATTATGTGCCACATACTCACAGGCCCTTTCATAATCCCTACATACATGCCTTTTTTTTTTTTTTTTAATTATACATTGGCCAAGTATTTAAGAACATCTTTAGTTCAAGCCAATTCAAAGTTTGTTGGTACAAGGACAACCCAAAGCCAGCAACCTCTGATTTATAGTTAAGACAGATTGTGACCAATGGTTTTAAATGCAGTGAAGATCTTGAAAGTAGGGAGACAGGAGAAACACCTGTCTTGATGTTCAGCTTGAGAAAACTTGCTTATGACCTGCACTAAGATCAAGAAGAAACAGCAAATATTGGAGAGGCTATTACTATTTAAGTTTTTTTTCCTATTATGCTTGCAGATACCTTGCAAACACACCATTTTTTGTATTCAGAGTCTCCAATCCATACTCCATTAAATCCAATCCACTTGTAGCTGAATAGTCCTGGATGTTTCTTGCATTAATATATGTCAGTGCAATGTAGGAAATTGGATTGAAAATAACTCTTTGGATCATCAAGTACAGACCTCTGCTATGATGTCTGAGCATATCATATAATACTGTTTGTCATCTTATTAAACTTTTTTTTTTTTTTAAATAGTCTTATTTCTTTTCCTGCATCTGTAGGATGACCATTCTGGAACGCTGTTTTAAGTTTGACTCTTCTGGAGGTAAGCAATATGAATTGTAGAATCTGTCCTTTTATCTGATGTGAAAAATATTATGACACATAAAGTCACTCTTAGAATATATATGTTTCCATAGATACCTAAGATTTGCTTGAGAGGTTTTTTTTAATTAATTTGGTTTAATGAACTTTTGACATTCTGTATCTGACACTTTTTTCTAACATGGAGCTAATAGTGGCTTTTTTTCCCCCTCTGCTGACTGATACACATAGCATCTTACAGCACTGCCAACAAAAGATACTTTGCCACCATTTGTTGAATCTGTCAAGATTTTAACTAGTGTCTCCTCAGGTGGCAACTGAAGATGAAGCACGTTTTGAACACATGTGTCTCAGGAACTGTTCGTTAGCTGATTTTTCATCTGAGTTTCTAGCTGTACCAGTGACCTGAGTAAAGAAAAAAAGAAGGTGATTTTCAAGACAAATCCTCTCTTAAATAGAATAAGAAATGCAGTGTTTGCTATTTGTCTTTTGAGATAAATTACTTTAACTAGTTACTGTCTGCTGTTGCTTGTCTCTAGATGTTCTTTTTCTTACCTCTAAGGATGGATGCAGCTTCTGCTGACAGTCTGTCGTGGTTTAACATGAGCTAGCAATACAACCACGATAGCCACTTGCTCACTCCCCTCGCCCCTGAAATAGCAAAGAAAAGAGAGAGAATGTGCAAGAGAGACTGGAAGATCCAAACTCTCCTTAAATATGAAGCATGGTGCTAATGGGATGGAATACTCTTATTGATCATTCTGAGTGTCAGTCAAGCTTTGCCCCATCCATGCTCCCCCTTCCTCGATGCCTCACACACCTGGGCAGAATGCTCAGAGCATCCTTGGCTCTCAGACCAGAGCAATTAAAAATATTAACTCTGTGCTGGGGTGTTATCTTCTTGTTCTCAAACTAAGTTCAATTAAGTACTGTGATAGCTATGAAAAAGAAAGGTTTCTAACTGCATGAAGAAAATTAACTAATTTTCAGTGAAACCAGCACACAATCATAGCTCCCCTATCTTTTTGGCTTGAAGTGACTCTGAGGGCTCATCTTTTTTAACTAGATAAAAAGACATATCTAGGTGAAAGTTCACAGCTAAGTGAGTTATGATGAGCATGTTCTGTAGCAGTTTCTAAGCAAGTTCTTTAAGAAGCAATATACCAAGTCACTCAATAGTTCTGCCCTTTCATGGTTATGCAAGCCTCTTCATTATACAATAGTCCAACAAGATAAAGCCTGGACACAGGCTGACATTTCCTAACACCAGCTATTGCACCCAGATGCTGTCCTTTCTTAGTATTAATAAATCTACATTTTCTTACACTGGCTAAATAATTCCTGTGAGTCATCCATGTAGGATCAAACTCCAGGGAAGGCTTGACATGAGGAGTTGAATTCATATGTATTAAAGCATTGGCCATTCTGCTTGGCTCCAGGTGCTACTTGTAGTATCCTGTCTATAGCTTTTCTTACACACATACTGAGGCATATGAGTTTTCTGTTTTATCCTGGAAGATAGAGCTCTTCAGAAAGAGTTTTCCTGCTTTACTCTTTATTTTAAGGCAAGTGTCTTTGAATAGTGTGGTGAATTAACTTGGCCTTTTAGGTATTTTATCTCAGAATTCTGAGATGTCTACTGGCTTTCACCAAAGTGCAGGTATTTAGATTTGACTTGTATTACATAACTGGTTAGGCCACATGCACATTTAAAGTAGGCTTTCAGATGGCTAGTAAACAACAACAATATTGATCAATAATGTAAGCTTCACTATGCTCTTTTTTTGGACTTTGTTTATTAAGTTATTGTTGTAGATTAGACTTCTGTATATGATTGGTTCCCACCATTTCTTTCAATTTATGTGAATATTAGCAATGTATTGTCCAGTAACCATACTGCATCTTGGAGTCCTAATCACCTGTATTCAATAATGTTATTTAATGTGTTGGTATTTTCTTCATGTTAATACACTTTCGTCAAAATCCTGAGTCTCAAAATAACAAAATCTCACTCTGTCTAGAACAGAATTTGAACACCCAGGAAATTTTTCACTGCTGTTTCTCAAACTGTACTTATTCTTTACAGTTTCCATACAGCACATTTCACAAAGGCTAAAATTCAACTTTGAAAGAAAACTTATTTACTTACTTCTCAGATGTCCTACCAGGCAACTTCTCCTAATGTTTTGAATTTAATAAACTGGATGCCTCTTATTCTCATGAGTTTTGCTTTCTTTTTGAATCAAAATACAAGGGAGATTTCAGCATTCTGTATCAGGTGTTCTTTTGTACATTTGAAAACAAGATACAAAAGGAGAAGCAAACCGGTTTCTGGGATGCTGTATCACAAAGCTGTAAAGAAATCTTTTCTCAACTGGAGACCTGTGATTGTGAGCCAAGTTTCTATTCTTGAGGTCAGGTAATTTAAAAGCGGAGTTCGCATGAACCTATTATATCTTTTACTGAAGTGGGAAACAGATTGAATTAATATGTATACAGAAAATTTAGCACACCTCATGCTAGATAAATAATGAAGAATAGTAGAAGTAATAGAATTGAGAAGACAAATCAGAAATAAGTCACATATTTAAAGCTAAATATGTGCATAAATGCTTCTTCTAAACAGGGAAATTCTTTTGCCAGTTACCTAACCAATGATTTTCTAATTTTTCATAGCCTTCTGAACACCTGAGTTCATGGTTCAGAACATTACAAATTAGTAACAGTAGCAACACATTTGTTACACAACACTAGTCTAAAAGTAATTATCACAGTGTGCTATTTCTAACTTTTAAAAATTAAGAATGTAAGTCTTATGTACAAATAATAAAGGTCCTGTATAATCCTGAACAGTGATGTAAACTGTATATTCAATTCAGCAAAATAATGTTTGTCATTAATTTGGGTAACAAATTAAAAAAAAAAAAAAAAAAGGGTGAATTCACCTGTATAGTATATTTGTATTTCAGTATTTTCTTTGGATTAGCAGATGCCAGGAGTAAAATTCATTTATATGTAGGTGGCAAGTTATGTATTCCTGTTATTGATTTCATATTTGTATCATGCTGTATAGTTCCTAATTCTTGCCTCCTTAACGGCTTTGATGGGAAAAATGCTCTTTACTGCTCATACTGTGTGTGACAAATGTCTGGACAATGGACTAGAAGGAAATGGTAGTTTTACAATGCCAATCCATTTTGCTATTCATAAAGATTTCAAGTTGAAATTAATATACTTCTCAAGACCATCACCTGGAGACAGTGTTTCATGAACAGCAGCTTACTGGGTAAGACACTTGGATAATTGTAATTATTTTTCTTCAGAAATTTTAGCATTTGTGCTATCCATCTAGAGAAGGATTGGTACTCTTGCTTTATGGATTGCAAAGCTGAAGTGGAAGATATGAAAGGACTACATCTGAAATGGAGTAAATACCTAAAACCAAAACAAGCTGGGAAAAATGCAAAAAACTTTCAAGGTCAAGCTAGGGGTAATCCAAAGCTGAATAGACTTAAAGTCCCTTTTTGTTTTGAATCCTCACTACATGTAAAAATATCATACAGAAAAGCTTTGATTAAGTGTGCTTGTTGATGGAGGTGCTGTCAGAAGGTTGAATACTCTGTGTAATAAATTTGAACTCGATTTGCAGATGACAAACAAAGTTTTATTTCCAATCAAGCAATAAGCAAAGACAGTGCTGGGTGCGGCCTGGGGATCTCGGTCTCCCTCGCGGCCCACACACACTAATTCGGTCTTCTGTTTTTTTATAGAGCGTCTCTGGTCCACGGCTTCCGGGTGTAATTTTCTATCCACGGCGTGTCTCGCATCATGAGAGGTTGATTTTTGTATAGCCAGTTTTGTTCGCCTTATTAGGCAAAAGACAGAACAAGGAAGTACAGAACAAGGAAGCATACAGAATATATTTTCTTATTAAGCATCATACACCGATTTCTCAGAATTTAAGTAAACATTTCCAGTGAGCAAGGAAGCATACAAGCGCTTCTCGAAACTCAAACACTTCCAGGAGCTTTAATGAACAAACATTCTGCGGAACTGCTTTTTACAATTTCCCCCATTTTCTATTTGTTCATTTATTTTGTTCATTAAAGCGATACAACTCTTTATCACTTAATACTAATAATTCGGTGTCATTTGAATCATGTAATTTCTCATATTTCGCTTTGATTAACATCAGGTGAGCAGCCTCTAGTCTGCCCTTCACGATTGCTATTACTTTATTCAAGATACATGGCCCAAAGGTCAATACTAGAATTAAAAGGATCAGGGGTCCTGCTATTGTGGATAATAAAGTTGTAAGCCATGGTGATTGTCTGAACCAATTTTCATACCAGCTCTGCTGAGATTCATGACAAGTAATTTTAGGAATAACTACTACCTGTACGCACTGCTTTCTATTATTCCCCCTGTCGAATCATGTTGGGGAGGTCTACATCCCAAAGGTCTCCAAGTTGTGGTTAAAAACTTATCTTGCATAGAAGGTGCCCAAGCAGAGGCAATAGTTTCACAACCCAAATAAGCACAATAATACTGATTAGGATAGTTGCGATAACCCTTCCCTGGATTAGACGAGGGACAAAAATAATAGGCTTTCCGATCTAAACATGGTTGTATAGGTGCTAACTGACAAAGGGGAACAGAAAAACTAGGGGATCCTACTGTAGTGTTCTCTTTAATCACCCGACTCTCTTCTACCTGAATTAAGGTTCATTTGTATGGTCTATGTGCTGTTTCTCCATTACCTGCTATTAGCAATAATATTAATACAGCATACCAGGTGGGTTTGCATTTGCCTAGATTCAGCTTGCTTTGATCTTGCAATTTGTTGTGCTGCCTAGCACTGGGGTAGTTCCTCCAACATTGCTGCACAATTCTATTCGGGTTTTTGCCCCCACTTTGTGTTATTCCTCTGCCTCGCCCGTCGACTCGGTTGCTTCGAGCCACGGGGTAAACCATCTTCTCGGCAGCAAGAATAGTCTTCAGGAGGCCCCGAATGTTTCCGGCGACTGCACCGTCGCTTGTAAGCTTCCCAGTTGCAGCTTTTTACCAAGGGGGAATGGCACGTTATTTCTTTTACAGTGGTTCGGCAGCACACTTGTATTATGTGTAATTTCAGAGGAGTTGGCTCATTAAGGTGGAAACAAAACCGTTCAGGTCGTATTCCATAGACATATATGTTCCACCAACTAGGATCTTTGGTCTCGATTTCTCCTCGTAAGACTTTAAGTTTTAATACTAATTCAGTAATTTCTCGTTCAATTGAATAACAAGTCCCTCAAGGGGGAATACTGTCTAGGCAATGCAATCACCAATCTCCCTGGCACACTGTACAACTAAAACATACAAAAGGATAACAGTTGCAATTTATGTTTTCACATACAACTCTATAATCCTTACAAAGAGGGTATTTATAATCAGCTTTATCGCTTTTTTGTACTTGCACAATGCAGGTTGGTAAATCCAAGTCCATTTATTGCTTCTTCAGTTTAATTCTTAAAGGTTCATCTGTGGGTTCTGCAGTCCACGCGTCGGTCTTGATCGGGCCTTTCACTCGACTGGCGTGTGTCCAACCTTTCTCGGCAGTTCGAATAGCTGTTTCTGAGTAAAACAACATAAGGTCCCTCCCATCGAGGGGTTAGTGATGCCTCCTTCCAGGTTTTTATAAGCACTCTATCTCCGGGTTCTAGAGTACGTATTTTTATGTCTAAGGGCGGGCGTTGTACCACCAACCCTTTTTCCCAAAGATATTTCCTTCGCTTTAATAACTGTATTAGATAATTATTTATTTGGAAATCTTTTATTTCTGAGTGGTCTTGTGGTATTTCTAAATCATAGGGCATACCATATAACATCTCGAAAGGTGAGATCTCGAGGTCTGTTCTCGGCTACGTTCTTATACTTAATAGTGCTAAGGGCAAACACTTTACCCATGACATCTTAGTTTCTATCATTATTTTTGTGAGTTGTTTCTTTATCTCTCAGTCAGTCTTAATATTTGTCTTATCTGCCTCTTAGACTTTGGGGCCGGTAATGACAGGATCCCTTTTATTCTTTCTGGATCTATATGTTTATTCCCCATGCTTAAATAGTGCCCCAGATACTTTATTTCTTGTTTGGCAAACTGAAGTTTACTTTTGGATACCTTGAGTCCCTGCAAACTAAGGAAATTTAATAACTTTATACTCTCTTGTCTAACCATCTCCTCATCCTGCCCTGCTAACAGTAAATCATCTACAGTATTGTATTAGCACTACTTCAGGACTGCGTTCATATTTTTGTAAAATTTGTTCTAAGGCTTGCCCAAACAAGTTGGGCGACTCCGTAAACCCCTGGAGGAGTACAGTCCAACGCGACTGCTGTTTTCTATGCATATCTGGGTCCTCCCATTCAAAGGCAAAATAATTTCGACTTTCTTCTTCTAATGGGCAGGCCTAGAAGGCGTCCTTTAAGTCTATTACACTATACTACTTATCATCTGGGCTTAGATGACTCAGGAGGGTATATGGATTCGCTACTACAGGAAATCGACTCACAGTCCTTTTGTTTATCTCCCTCAGGTCATGTACTAGCCTCCATTTCTCATCTTTTTTTCTTACTGGTAAAATGAGGGTATTAAAAGGAGACATGCAAGGTTCAAGCAAGCCTCTTTCTAACAATCTCTCTATTTTTGGTTTCAGCCCTCTTCAACCTTTTTCAGACACTGGATATTGTCTCACCCGAATGGGTGTTTCCGGACTTGAGATTTTTACTTTAAAGGGTTTTATACTCAGTTTTCCTACTGAATCCTCCGTATACCATACTTCAGGATTAATTTTATTCTCGTCTTCCACTTTTAGAGGATATAATCTTATTTGAATTTCTTTCCCTATTACTTCTAAATTGATGCTTAATTCGATTATTAAGTCCCGCTCCAAGAGATTATATTCAGCTTCTGGAACTAAGAGCAAATTTCCCACTCCTATCTTGGAGTTGGTTTCAATAACTACCTCCTTTATAACGGGGACACGAAATGGCTCCCCTTTTGCCTCAATTACTTGCATGGTGTCGGAGGATATTTAACATCCTTTGGGCAAAGCTTGTATGGTAGATCGCTCTGCCCCAGAATCGACAAGAAATTCAATTTCTTGCTGCTGGGGGCCCACCTTCAAGTTTATCAAGGGCTCTGTTCCTTTTTTGGGTCCCCAGCAAAAAGAGCCCTTGACATCCCTATTCTGCTTTAAACATTTTTTTTTTTTTTTCATCTGCCATCCTCTTCCTACAATTTCTCTTAATGTGGCCTTTCTTTCCACAGTAAAAACATTCTATCGACTCACCCCGTTTCATTGTAGTCTCGCTATTAAGGGGTCTTGTCTTAGGACTAGCTCCCTTATACTCTGCCCTTCTCTGACTGCTGCAACCATCATTCGTACAGTCCTCTGCTCTTTTTCGTCCTCTCTCCTGACATACACTTTCTGAGCTTCCTTCAATAGTTCATGTAAAAACATTTCTAAATTTCTACTTTCTGTTGCCCTCAGTTTCTATTACTTCTCTAGGGGAGTTTGCACCATTTCAGGTGTTAGACTACCCCGAGAGACATACGGCTTGTGTCTCCCTCCCCTCCGCCCCCGCGGGGAGGTTCAGTTTATCTTACAACTTAGCACAGGCTTGTGGTTTATGTTACAACACAGGCCTGGGATATTTCACTTTCTCATTTTTTTTCGATTTAATTCCAGTTATAATATACTTCATATGTAGTTCTAATTACTTCAGCGATAGTTACGTTCCTCAGTCTCATTTACCTTTGCACACGTCAGAAAAACAACATATCAAACATCAATTCCTTATATTAATTTTAGATCCAAATCAGTCTATCCACAGAACAACACTAACTTCAATACAACTAACTCAGAATTTCACATTCAAATCACTTCTCCCACTAATTTATTCTCATGTATATAAATGCATCCTAACAGAGAGCAAGGTGGTACTTTCATAATGGAACAGGTTCTCATTTTTTAATTATATCATCCCCAAACCAGGACCCCCCATCCGGTGTGCATACATGGGGGTGCTACGGGAATTTCTTTCTCATGCCGCTTGTTTCTTTGTTTATCGTGGCTCTCATCCTGCTTCTCTTTTAATGGATATATATTGATCTTAGTTTCTGACCCTATCCAAAATCGTGCATAATCACTCTCTTCTCGACTAAACGGTTCCTTTGAGTTAACGTAAAGGTTCAAGGCTTGGCAAATCCAATCCTCAAAGGATCCGAACACTGGCCAAAACAGGTGGTCCTTACGAATTTCCTTACCACCCCAAACTACCATACAATAGTGTATCTTTGTTATTTTACCCCGCCTAGAAGGGGTAAATCATTCCAATTCCCAGCCCCAACCGAGTGGAGCACCCATGGGACTACCTCTGTCCCATCTTCCAGGGTACACTCAGTCGTCGTACCCCAGGATTCCCAGCCCCAACCAAATGGAGCACCCATGGGACCACCTCTGTCCCATCTTCCAGGGTACACTCAGTCGTCGTACCCCAGGAAACCCAGCCCCAACCGAGTGGAAATCCGGCCTATACTCACGCGTCCTGCGTCTTCACTCAGATCTTCATGCACAAAGTTTAAGGGGCTGCCGGTATTTACTTTGCTTATTGCAATTTAGAAGGTTCGTTGGTGAAGGATGGCAGCGGAATCCTCCAAGGGCCGCTAGAAAAAGAAGCGGGGCGCCTCCCTCAAAAGGATCGTCGCCAAATGTCCTTCATCCGAGTCACGGCACCAAAATTGTAATAAATTTGAACTCGATTTGCAGATGACAAACAAAGTTTTATTTCCAATCAAGCAATAAGCAAAGACAGTGCTGGGTGCGGCCTGGGGATCTCGGTCTCCCTCGCGGCCCACACACACTAATTCGGTCTTCTGTTTTTTTATAGAGCGTCTCTGGTCCACGGCTTCCGGGTGTAATTTTCTATCCACGGCGTGTCTCGCATCATGAGAGGTTGATTTTTGTATAGCCAGTTTTGTTCGCCTTATTAGGCAAAAGACAGAACAAGGAAGTACAGAACAAGGAAGCATACAGAATATATTTTCTTATTAAGCATCATACACCGATTTCTCAGAATTTAAGTAAACATTTCCAGTGAGCAAGGAAGCATACAAGCGCTTCTCGAAACTCAAACACTTCCAGGAGCTTTAATGAACAAACATTCTTCGGAACTGCTTTTTACACTCTGTTGTTTCTTTCTGTGTGTAGTGTTTTTGTTTGTTTGTTTGTTTGAATAATGAGATCAGAGGAAATGCTATCTTCTTACGTTTTTCACTTCTGTGTAGGGCATATGAATGCATGTTTTGGTAGTGACAGTGGGTGGCTGCAGGGGTGGCCTCTGTGAGGAGAGGCTAGGACTGTCTGGTTCTGGACACAGCTGGTTCCAGCCAGCTCCAGTGGATACACTGCAGGGTGTGGTTGAGCCTCTCAGCTCCTCTGTGGGAAGTATTTAAAGAAATGGTAAAAGACGCTGTACAGCAGACTGTGACAGAGAGGAGTGTGGAAAAAAATGTGAAACAGCGCTACAGGCATGAAGATGAGGGTAGGAGGAGGAGAAGAAAGTGCTTTGGGCCCTGGAGTTGTTTTTTCCCTGCTGTGCGTGGAGGACCATGCAGGACAGATATCCATGCTGCTGCATTTGAAAGACCTCATGCTGGAGCAGGTGGAGATGCCTTGAAGGATGATGCAGTCCATGAAGAGCCCACAGTGGAGCAGGTTCTCCTGAGAGTAACTGTGGCCTGTGGAGAGGAGGGGAGAAATGTGAGGAGGAAGAAGTGGCAGAGAGGATCTGTTATCAGCTGACCACAAACCCCATTCCTAGACAACCTGAGAATGCAGGACTGAAGGAGTTTTCATCTTGACATGTTATTGACAGGACACAGGTAGAGTACCAATAGTTTTGAAAACTTCTCAAATTTGTCATTATTCATAATAAAGTGTCACAACCATAAGCCTGAGGAAAAGGAGGTTGAGGAGAAGGTATTTTAGCTTTCTGGTTTTGTTTCTCAGAATCCACTCTATTATAACAATAACATATTTTTCCCTGAGTTGAGTCTGTTTTACCCATGATGTTTTTGTTGTGACCCATGTGCTTTTCTGTCTTATTTTCTTCCACCACCCTGTTGAGAAAGGCTGCAAGAGTGGCTGGGTGGGTATTTGGCTACCAGCCAAGGTCAGCCCACCATAACTTCCTTTATGGGCTTTTAAAATATTATCACTTTTAAATGGCTGTCTGTATTTCATTGTTTTTCTACACATGGTAAGATATCAGAATCTTTTATGAAGCTCTGTATTTCCAGGTTTCAGAGACTGTTATTAAGTATATAAATAATGATTTGCTTTTTATTACAAGAATTGCATGCAGAATTGAGTAGGAATGCTGCCAGGCTGTCTGAATTTGTCTGAGCCCCAAACTAAGGGAAATAAGATAATGTTCTAAGTGCAGAGATGCATTTATTCTCTTTATGTAATGTTACCATGTTTTCTGTGAACATTTTTTCGTACTTCAAAAGAGACTTGCTCCATGATACATGTTTTCCAGGAAAGTGCCTGAAATATTGGATTGTAGCTATACTGTCAAAAAATTAGAGTAAATATTTTCATATTAGTGTGGGACTATCAGGATGCAAATAGAGTTCAAATAGTTTTGAAAACTTTTCATATTTGTCATTAATTCTACTGAGGTGTTACAGGTACAAACGGTATCACCCTCTTGCTTACACATTTCTTGCCATCTCAGTGACAGTTTTCTAGATTCAAAGATTACAAGATTAAGGAAAAAAAAATGTATTGCATGCATTTTAGGAGTTATAATGCATCAGCTGGCTTTTGACACAGAGTTAAAAGCATGTCTTCAGTGTAAGGTTTCACTCCAGTTGCTCTATTTGTATTGATTAATCAAGGACACTCGTTACTGATTGACCTTACTGTTGTACTTCAGAATAACTGATAACTCAAATTTAGTATCTCCTCTATTGCCCATGGTGGCATCTTGTATTTCATTATACAGGTATCGGCTATAAATACCTCTTCAGTATTTTTTACTTTGTTTTGAAAGAAGTGTACTTAAAACTGTAATTTCTGTTGCAGTGACAGTGTTCACACAAGTATAACTTGAACTGTATTGTTATTTTGCTGGCAAAAAGGTTTTCAAAGGTTTACAAGTTAGACATTAACAAAATATCTAAAGAAATTTAGTATTCATATCTTGAATGTGGGAATAGAATATTATTCCCAAGGAAAAGGGCCACATGTTCATTAAGGATTTTGAAACCTGCTAAATTATTATTTGAATTTTATATCTTTAAGTGCAAAACTGTGCCATATTACAAAGATAACAGAGACAAAAGGTTAGATGTGCTTAACTTGCATTTCTAGAAATAATGTAAACATGCACTTAGATAATAAGCATCTGGGGATCTGTTTTGTTTCTCCTGACTTGCACTGTATTTTGCTTACTGCACTAGGTACAAATCATCAGCAAGTGTAAGCTGTCATTGCTCTGACATCAAAGAGATCTATGGCAGCTTACAGTAGTGAAGATATGCTGCTGGTCTGTTTCTAGATATTTTCTGTGTTCTCCCTAATGTATTCCACAGTCTTACAGACACTGGACAGGAGGTGAGGTGCTTGGCTGTCGAGCTCACTTCAAACTAACACTCGTGACAGTATTATTTTTCATTAATGCTTTATGTATAGCTTCTAGCACTTTGAAACTTTTTTTTTTTTCCTGCTTCTAGGAAATAATCTAAAATATTTTATAATTCACACACTGTGTAAACAGCAGTGGTACACCAATGACTTCTTGCAATGGGTCATTTGTAAGCACAAGCTGAAACTTTCCATGGGGATTTTGTATGCAGAATGTAAAGGTACCAAATAGCTGCAGGAAAAAAAATATTGCTTTTATATGCCTTAATTCCAAATGCCTTTCCTTTTGGGGGATGAGTATGGGTTTCTTTTAATTTCTTTTGTGTGTGTGTTTGTGAATAGCCTTTAAAGTCAATTGCTTTTACCATTTTAACAGCCTGTCCAGATGCTGAAAAACAATTTCATATTTACTGACTCATGACAATTACTATTAACTTTTGCATAATCTAGATCTGATCACAAAACTTGCTTATTGAACAAGTGAAGATGACATTTGGGGTCAAATCACAGAGCCACAATGCCACATAGGTTCTGTCAGTCCCTACACAGGAGAGGTCCAGATCAAGAATAGCAGGGGTGTTACAGGTCAGGACTGAAATGCATTCACAGAGCTCTGCAGGGAAGCTTGTGTAACATCTGCTAGTACTACGTCTGGCATTTTTAACCACCGCTATCAATTCCTTATTTGAACAAATAGAGTAAAAATTCACCCCAAACCTCAGAAAATCTGCTCTATCAGTCCATCAAAAAGAAGAGAAACTGAAGTCCAACGGCAAAGTAAAAGACCTAGACTTCAGTTGCAAAAGCAGAGATGCTTACAGAGAGAAAGAAAAAAAACTAGTTACAATTAAACACACTGTCTATAGCTGGTACAGTTGCAATTTTCCTTACTGTAAAGGGTGAAGTTTAATTTAAAATGTGAGATAGGACTGTAGGTGTAAAAAATACAGATTAAGTTTTACATTTTCTTTGGTGTTTACAAGAATAACACTTGCAAATGAATTTTTAGATAGTGTGCCTAATATGTTGTGCGTATCTTGGGCTATTTTTTTTCAAATGTCATGCTTATTTTAAAATTAATTGAGAGATGAAATATATGAAAGAATGACATAGTACTATGTACAAGAGTAAGAAATTTTGAAAAGTGATTGTAGTCATAGATTAGGAAAACTACAGTATTGTTGGAGTATAATATGCATCTTAGTTGCTAAATACTATTTTGCAATGAAAGATATGAAGCTACAAGTGTATCTGTCCTTTTCTACCTCTCCTTGTTTATGAGCTGTATTCTGTGTTTTGAACAGTGGCCAATATCTAGAATATGGAAGGAACATTGAAGATTGCAATAGTGTATTAAGACAACTAATTTTTATATAACTTCCATGGTTTTATGCAATGCCTTTTTATATCTTCATGTCAGTCAGTCATTGAAAACTGAAGTTCATTTTAACTCTCTTCTTTATGGAGAGTTATGATTTCTCACATTCTTATGAATGGGGATGCACATCGTATTAGTTGAAGACAGTATTGGATTATTTTTTTTTATTTTAGACAAAGTGAAGACAGAAATAACAGGCATGTTAGCAAGTGCAGAACTGATAACTAGTACAATATCTAATGAATTTTGAAATGCTGTTATAATTTGATGCAAGGAAAATAGATCTGATTGAAATTTATTGTGAAATATTCCAGTCTTATGGAATTACAAAACCTGATGATTAAATAGAAGAGAATACAGTTTTTGTTAACTTGTACTTTTCATAGAGAGCAAATGTAGATACATTTGTACCAGTGTTTGTGTTCATTATTTATAGATGCGTAGCTTTGTTTTAATTAGAATGATCTCTTGGTTGGGAGGGTCTTAATATTCAGTCCAGACATGTGAGACCGTAAATTTCATTTTCAGGTGCGCCATCATAGCAATACTGTGTGGTACTGTGTGTGAAAGTAACAGTTATAAATGTAGGTCCTGTGACAGGCTTGTGCATTTATGATAGACCTTGTTATCTTCTCAGCGTAACAAATGTTTTGCAGCCTAGGCAAAATAGGAAGTGAAGAGTCAGGCTGTAGATGTATAGGCGGTAGAAAGACTGGTGTGGAAAGGACTGTTATAGATAGTCTGCTGATTAACACAGGATTCCTGTGTGTAAGTCTACTTCAGTGTTTCTTTAAAGAAACGGGACTGGTAGTCCTGAAGACAGTGGACCAAAATCTGGAAAAATACATAGAGGCACATGTTCAAGTGTGGAGTTGTCTAGATCTTGAGACTGCTTTAAACTGTTAGCAGTAGTTCCTTGAATTATGGACAGGGCCATGCTATAGATCCTTGTATGTTTTTGCAGCTCCCTGTTTCTTTTTCCTTCTGCTGTTGTGAATGACTTTGGGACATTTCAAGTAGGTTTGTGTTTAAAAAAAGGAGCAAATACTGTAGGATAAGTCTGCTGTTACTGAATATACATGTGTTACTAAGGTTTTTGCCACACAGTTGCTATTAGAAAAATAATCATGCCATGTCTCAAACTTAGCTTGAAACGGGAAGCTTTTTCTCTGGGGAGATTTTCCCACTGATCATAAGACATGTTTTTAGACTTTCGCCTTTTTTCCTGTGCCATTTGTGTCTGCAGCCAGGAGTAGTAGGTAATGCAAACTACTTGCAAAAACTGTATAGTTCAAGATGGTGCCTGTTTTTATGAATGTAGATATGAAGTTTATGCAATTTAAAGAAAAAAGTGGTCAGATAGAACTACAGATAAGGACAAGGAAAAAGAGAAAATATAAGCTCTGTGATTGTGATGCAAAGGTTAAACGAGAGGAGGATCTGAGGTTATAGTAGATTTTCATCAAATACCAGCAAAAAGCAAAGAAAATTCTAGGCTACTTAGATAGCTATATAAAACATAACATGGCAACATTAGTCTCATGAAGCTGCATTTGGGGTCTGGTATGCTTTGATGAGTACTTTGATAAAATGAAAGCATTATAGAACTGTGGAAAAATAATAAAGGGTAACCCAATTAATACAAGGACTCGGGGAACTCTGTGTGTATAAATATGTTCCAAAAGTAAGCATGTTCTGAAAGAAAGTGATTACAAGGCTATTTCAAAGAGGTACAAGTTCTGAAATTGTAATAGCCTGTTTTTCCCAGGCTTGGAACAAGACCATGCAAGCGTAAATTAAGGACGCCAGGTAGCTAAAATATTGAATTCCTTTGTTCTGTCTTTCTGTAACACAAACTACCAAGAGCGATATTACAAACAACTAGTACCAAGAAGGTACAGATACTGCATGGTAAGTTATTTAAGCAAAATAAACCATTTTTTTTAACTTTATCAGTAATTTGTAATCCACTCTGATAATCTGCAGAATGATTAAGTTTTGTAAGCAGCTGATGCTGAAGGTAAGGCTAAACTTCACAAAATGCAAGCAAATATATGAATTTTATCCTACGGTTGTTATCTTTACATATGTTGCATGATAAAAATATAAACCACAAAACAAAATTAACTGTAAATAATGAGCTGTTTTCTTTCTGCATTGCATACTGTAGGCATGGTTTCTGATTTCTGAGTTTTCTTTCATTTTGAAAGCATTGTATTAATGATCAGCTTGAAAAAGAGCAAAGCTTTTAGGGGAATATGAACTGGTATGACAGTCATTTGTAGAATTTGTAGTCAATTGAGTTAATAAACATTTAGATCCTTTTTCAAAAATACACATTTACTCTGTAGTCTATAATGGTTTGAGAAAAAAAACTCATTATGGCCTATCAGTTATACATGCATTTTAGGCGCTTTAAAAAGTGACTGAAATGACTCTTTTTGAGAAATAAAAAGGTCTCAAATCTAATGAGTGAATACAAAAGGAAAGACTGGAATGCATTCAAGTGGCAGTAAAACATTATTTTCTGCCACTTAGAATAAGACCTTTAGAATTTTAATCTACTGGTTTATTCACAGTCACTAATCTCAGAAGTCCAGCTGTTATTTACAGTTTTAGAGCTATGTCACCGTTCACTTTGAACTTTTTGGTAACCTCTGTCTTGCAATATGATTCTATAATGTTAATTTACTTTAACATAGAGGCACTAAGATTTTTAGTGTGTTCTGTTTAAGAGTATCACTAAATCATGCTTTAATTAAATTAGTTGTAGATAACAGAATTGGTCAGGATTCAGGTACCATTCATGTGAATAGGGGTGAAATCCTTTCCTTGAAGGACTTTCCATCATTTTAAACCTTGGAATTGCATCTCTAAAAATGCAGAGTAGAAATTGCCCATTAATTAACTTTGGACAACAGCTTCTATTGGAGGCAGGATTGACAAGGTTTCTGATTCTGAGGAATGTAGTGGAAGCAAGCCTCTAGTCAGCTTTCTGTTGAAATTTGATCAGTTTATAAATTACATATCATGCATTTTTTTGTAATTGCAAAGCAGTGGTTTTGATGACTTAGACTTTCTTCTACATCTAAGCAAGTAAATTTGCATTTCAAGGGCAAATTGTAGGCCATTACTTTACTCTGCAAAGATAATACATTACCTAGTTCTTCCATCTGCAGCTTTGACTTTCTTATTCTCTTTCCAAATACTGAAAACAAAAATTATTTGCATCTTGAATTTTTAAAAATCCATTCCTACATTGTGAGGAAAAACATAAATGTTATCTCCTAAATAAGAATGCATCATTAGATCAGAATGAGACTTGCAAACTCAGAGCCTCTACCAGCTGAAATCAATGTACAAAACCCATGCAAGAGAGAAGCAGTAGATAAGTAGTGTAACTAGATAAACAGTAAATGTAAAACCTCTGGAATCTTAGTGTGAAATGAACCAAAGAAATACGAACCTGGAGAGGAATTCTGGAACCTGAGGAGTCTGTGATTAAATGAGAAAACATGAGAAGACACATGGGAGTGGGCTCAGGTTATTACTGTGTCATGGTTGTGTCTGTGCAAGTGACTCTGAGTATGCTATTAATGGTTTCTGGCATTGGCACACATTCATCTGCGCTAATAAACAGAATGCTTCTTGGCATGAATTTGGCGTATGCCAACCAAAGCCCTCCCCAATGCCCTCCCTGGGTATGATCTGGCAGTTAAAATGCCCTCAATTAGTAGAACTGATAAGGCTGTGCTGCTTTGACATGCTCCGTCTGGCATGGCTCTGTCATATCATTTCTGCAGGCTTTGTGCCATGCACCATGCTGTGCCAGATGAACCTTTGGCATCATGCTGTACAGACACCATTCTTACAGAGTGCAGTGATGTAATCTGCTGATTTTTCACTGCTGGACAGAAAGAGTCTTGGTCTTGAAGAGGCCAGGAGATTACTACCCTCTTTATAGTCTGCAAGAAACTGAGTAAGAAATGGAGTTCAGGTATGGCCTGATCACTTTTCATCCAACACTACCTATGTCAAGATTGGCTTGTCCCAAGTGCCAAGACTGATAATCAGACACTTCCACACACCAAGCAGAGGCAGGCTACACAGCACTGACATACGATTAAAAGCTAAAAATATCTGCCATGACTGGTTTTTTTTTGTGCAGCTCAACACATACGCCTGCACTGTTCCAACATGCTTGGGATCTTCAACTGTGAGACGTTCCCAGAAATTCTGTCCTACTTGCATTCTTCATACCTCTTTGTGGCTTATCCATTAGTTGTATTCTTTTGTGTACAGCAGTGAGAAGTTGTGGAAACATTCCTTTTAGATGTTATAATTAACTATATGTGGTCTATTTGAAAGTATGCCCAAATACATAATGATGAACTAATTTTGTAGACTTTTTTAAAAAAGCCTGTATCTTCTTCAGAATTGTATTGTTTCCTATGGGTACTCTTTTTTTTGCCAGTGTAAATCCTTCTCTTGCAAAAATCGTGAGCCTTCGTAGCTTTACTACTAAAACAGTTGTAGAGACCTCAGCGGGCTTTAGGAATTATATTAGAACTTGTTTTTGTTGAAGTAGCATGGAAGACAACGGCAAGCTAATGCAGTCTTTCAGATAGCTCTCTGGTTTGATTGTCTGGGAAAAGTCTGGTGTGATGCACCTGTGTATTTAGTTTACTTGTCTTGTGTTTATTGAAGGTGCCAAGGGTAGGGTAAAACGCCAGATGCACTGAATTTCTGCTTCTTGCAACTTGCCGTCATGAAAATGGATATCCTGTTGTTCAGTGTGTGAATATTTTCACCTCAGCTTGACATATCAGCTTTCTAACTGCAGTCATTTTGTTACCTGTCACAAGTGACATTTTTCCCTCCTCTGGGCTCTTTCAACGTCCATATTTATGTAATAGGGAAGGGGATGGCATTCTCTTTAATATTCACCAGAATGTCTATTCTGAACATCTTAAACTCCATAGGGACATTCCAACCTCAAAGGTGATCCCTGGAAATTAAACAAAAGAGAAAAGCAATCTCTAGAACTTCAGTGAGCCGTTAACGAATTTCATATATTAATTCGCAATGCAAAAATTGTCATATCTTAGTGAATCCTAGCCATGTTAGTGTATTGTGCTCATCAGAGAGATGTGAATAATTTCTAACATGGTAAGATACTCTTCTAGCTGTGAAGGTATTCTGAAAAATGTGAAAATGACCAGCTACTGTTAGTAGAAGGCAGCCATTACAGCAAGAAATTAATTCAAAGAATGCTTCTCCTGCACATGTCAGAAGAATCTTCTCTATGGTATCTACACTTTGCTTACTAGAATAAAGTTAACTCTCAGTACTTCTCCACCAGTGTTGGATTGATTTCCTCATCCCTTAACATTGTCAACATGTTCTCATTATTATAACCTTGAATTTTAATAGCGTGCATAAGGTAAAATGCAAGAATGTGCCTGGCAGAAAAGTCTTTCCATGTGTGTCTAATAAAGTGAGTCTACCCTAGAGCACTGCTAATGAATTTAGGGAAGAAAGGCATAGAAAGAAAAAAATGCAAAGTCATTGTTCAGACATATACTGGAACTGAGCAACAAGGGGCTAGATGCTAATGCTGTCATAATCAATAACAAAAGACAAACCTAGCAATAGTAAAGATTATCAGCAAAGAAGAAAACAGGGGTTTCTCTTTGAAAGTTAGCCTAAAATACAAGTTGTACTGCATTAAGTCGTTCATTCAATAACCAGTTTCTGCTGAGCCTCTGCACAGGCTTACTGACCCATACACCTGACCAGAGCCCTGGTCTTGGCCTCTCTTCAAGCCTGTGGATGTGTGGAGAGTTAGCCTTGGGCTAAGGGCCAGGCACCCACCCAGCTGCTCACTTGCTTCTCTTCCTCTGCAGCTGTTAGGAGAAACAAGGATGAGAAAACTTAAGGGTTGAGAAGACGACAGAGAGGTCACTTAACAGTTACTGGCACAAGCAAACCAGACTTGACGTGGGGAAACTTATTTTAGTTTACTGGCCGTTCAGTAGATTCAGTTAGTGAGAAACATGGGGACAAATGTTAACACAACACATTTCATCCCTCCTTTCCCAGGCTTAACTTCACTTCTTCTGTCCCAACACCTCTACCCACACCTCCACATGACACAGGAGGGGTGGTGGGGGGTTAAAAGGGGGATATATTCAGTACTTGGAAGTTTCTTTCTACTGCTTCTCCTCACATCTTTCCTGTGCTCCAGGATGGGTTCTTTCAGGTGTAGAGGAACCAACATATCAGGCCAGGGTGAATCTTCACTTTCCTGTTCCACTTGTTCTTGTTTGTGCAGCTGGCAAGTGCAACCTGTTCTCTCAGGCAGTGCAAGCCTCCCAATGGTTTTCTCATCTGCTTCTTAGAAAACCACAACTACAAAACCACCTGGTGATTTCTCAGGCAATACAGCCAGTGCATCTCTCATGTGCTCAAGAATCAAAGCTACTGATGGAAACAACATATGGATTATCCAACCTCCCTCTGGTAATGCCTTTCTAATGCCTCTTCCAGTTTTTCAGCCCTTCCAAGAAAGAAGGCCTACATGTCTTACTGCATGATATAAAAGCCAAGAAGTATGTTACATATTTTTGAGAAGCATCTACTGGAATCTTACATATTTTGTTCACATCTATGCAGACTATACAGACCTCCATGCCAGCATGAACAAAAGAGGTATCTATAAGCTAACTCCTTGGATTTAATTTTTATTTTGCTATGCTTATTAATTAAGGACAAACAGGTACAGTATCCAAACCTTCTCAGTGCTGTAACATCCTCTTCTCTGAAAGGGTGTATTTACAGATAAGAGAACTTCTGCTTTTTGCCTGTGTGTTATCCAATTCTGTGATGCTGAAGCTGGTTTGCAGACAGCTGTCCTTCTGTTGTCACTGCTAAAAGAAAAAAAAAACAGTATCTGCTCTGGTCTTGCAGCTGCATCATCAAATTTTTCTAGAGGTACCTCGGTGAGCAGCAGGATGATTTCTGCAGTACTGACAGGTACTGCTGCTGCATTATGTCCCAGATTCTCTCCATGATAGGAACCTTCTTCAGTGGCATAGGACTGTAGCAAATGTGCCAGTACTCCAGGCTAGTGGAGCACCACGTGTCCATATGTTAACAGAATGTTGTTGCTCTTTGATGAAGAATTGAACATCAGCATGCTGTAAATATAGCACACTGCATCAGTCTATGTCAGGTCATTCTCTGATCAGTTTAAATGAAAACTGTAAAAGCCTCTGACACATGATTTTCTTTTTGATGTATTCCATTCTTGCTGGTAAATGGTGCAATACAGAATCCAAGAGCCATATGAACTACTGAGCCTTATGCCATATTTTTTTTTCTCCTTGTAAAAGGAAAGACTTATTGTCTACTAGTAGGTTGCAGTAGACCTATAAAAACTGTATTCCTGTAATGATGCCCTGTAAGAGCGAGATAAGGACTCAGCAAAACAAGTCGATTCAATGTGAATCACGCTAAGCCATTTATTACAGAAACAAGTCTCCTTATATACGTAACTATATTCTAATAACGCGTCCACGCTCCAAGCATGGATTCGCTAAATGAGTATCGTGGGCTGTCCGTGCTCTGGAGTCTCACTGATGATACGTCCGATGATTCATGCCACGCCAGGAGCCCGGTGATTGAGGAACGCCCCTCTTTCTCACAGCAGATTATGTTCTCAGCTTCTCGAAGCGGCCTTGAGATTCCTTTGAGCCTGACTAATTCAGCAACAGATCTTTATTTATCAAAACTCCTCCACAATGCCCTGAAAGTATACATTTGAAGAAACAATATGAAATATTTCTGTTACAGATGAAATATTTGTGTTACAGAAGAACTTGTGCCTGGTGTGCCCTTAATGAAGAAAACTGGGTAGCTTCTAACAACTTCCATACTTTTAAAAATGTGCCTTTAAAAATTTTATTTATTTTTAATTTTCTCAGAGGGACTATGATAAAGCACATAGATGTGAACTGTGTAGAAATAGTGCAGATTTTGACCTGAGGTAAATTGGTGTAGCTCTATTGTCATACATAGTGGAGGTGTATTTGAATTGCATTTCTTTCAGGAAATGAAACTTACAAGGATCTTGGAAAAGAATATACGATACAATATCACCTGTAAAACATAGTTTCAAAGAGTAGAGTTTCATAGAGTTGTAAAATTGGATTGAGAAATCTGGATTCAGCCTTTTTGTGCTGCTCAAGGCCTGGAAAGACAGCCAAACCACAGCTGCTGGGTTGTTTCCTCTTCAGAATAGGATCAGCTGCCATTTTCAAAAAAGGTGGCACAGCTCTTCACCATTGCTTATTCAATATTTGAAAGCAATGGAATGAGAATCATGTATACAGGTGATGTAGCTTCACTTTGTTATACAGATGTGGTGGATGAGGAGGAGCGAGAAAGAGTGAGAACAAGACAGTAAACATTACTTCATTCTTAAACAAAGGGCTCAGGTTGTCTCTGTCTTTCTGTTGCATTACCATTCCCTGTATCACGGTTGGTTTTCTGTAAATATTATCTGCTGATGTCAGTTGTTAAACTCAGCAGTGGTACTCATGCTAAGTAGGCAGCTTAGATATCTTGGAATTTAATTTTGTCACCTGAAGTGGGTTGAAATAGTATTGTGGAGAAGAGTGATTATTCTTAATAATATGCAACATCACAAATACCCACATAATGGCTAGTTTATTATGTACGTAGCCCTCTGTAAAGAATACCTATTGGGTAGCACAAAAGACTACAGTAGTTATATTTTGCCACCACTCGCCTAACTGGTATTAATTTGGTGATTTTAAAATGTACTAATGTATACTGCCATGTTAATGGGGTAGTACTGATAAGGCCGAGAAACTACCGATGTATGTTGAAGAGTGACTGTAATTAAACTAATAATAGTAATGGGATTTGTCACTTCGCAAGAAAAACAAAGGTATGATCAACCTGTTGCTGAATGTTTTGCTAATTGATACAAAACAGACCATCACAGAAGCAGCAAACATGGGAGATGGAATGATTATTACATGAGTATAATGTGTGTAAAAATGCTATTTCATAAAATGTTGGCTCAACTGTACAATACTCAGTGGCAGATAAAATGTGAAAATGAGATGAATCCCTGGTAACACTGTAAAGAAGAAAAGTAAAGAATATTTTCTAAACTTTTTTTCCTAACAAATGCTGTGAGAAAGCAACCAGAAAGGGATAAAAAGAGAAGTTACCTTCTCAAAAACTACTGTGTGAATAAATAACTGTATTTTAGGGTAAGTATAGGACATCAACCCCAGTATGTAGTCCCTCTGAGCTTAGTTTGATATGTATAAGGTCAACATTCTTCTCCCTCTTCTTGTGCTGATGAGGAGAAAGATTTATCCAGTTTTTACATAACCACTAACCCTACCCTAATTCCCTTCAATAAGGATAATGTTTTTGTTGGTCGTTGCATTATCTTTACAGAGCTACTAATACCATTGAACATCTTCGGTGATTCAATGCAATAACACTAAGCTACTGTGCCACAGTGGTGAAAGAAAGCAGTTATGACTATTCTATCTTCTCTGTTTTTCCAAAATGCTGTATCTGGGTTGCATTCCCATTCAGGAAAAATACCCCAAATATCAAAACAAAGAAAAGAAAAAAAGCAAAAATGTCTTATTATCTCAGTTTGCAGTGTCTTCATCCTTTAAGTCCTTATCAGCTATCACCTAATTTCAGCTGCTTAGCTTTAAAGCAGAAGCCTGATCACCAACAGGCATGACATACTTTTTATTGTGGAACACTATATGCAGTTTAGTGGGCACAGTACATCCTCTGTCAGGAAAAGTGCCTAAAAAGCGAAGAAGCTCTACTAACACTTTAGCACATTCTTGAATATAATGGGGATCATATAACGTAAACTCATGAAATGCAGGGCTGTATGAACCATTAGAGGAAATTATTTAATAAGTAACTAACAAATTCCTCTCTGGGTCATGAGGAGATAAGCTTCTCTATTGCATGTTTACTTATGCTCTCTAATTATTTTGCAAAGACACTTGAAACTAAGCTCTTTTATGTAGAAGTCAGTAGGTGTTCTGCTACCAATTTCAAAGGCGACCTTATGCTGTATAACTGTCTTGTAACATTGCACTGGAAACTCGGCATGCATCAAGAATTAGATTATATCTATCTTCTAAAAAGAAGCTGACTTTGTAGAGATAGATATTTTGTCTTGGATGTGTTTTCTGTGAATGTGTCTCTTATTTGGCTATTGAAGCTCTAGAGAAACTGAATGGAATTGTTTGAGCTGAGAGAACCTCTTATGGTTTTACAGGCAAATTTCTACGTTAACAGAACTTTACAGCAAAATGTTTTAAAATATCATAAGACAGTGGTGGCCCTACCTAAGAGGCATTAGAAGTTCATAGTCAGAATTTCTGAGAATCTTGTTTCTTATTTCATGGTTATTTTGAGTGGCTGTCAACAGTCACTGGCAGTATCTGAAGGATTAGTCCAAGGATATTTAGAATGGTTTACACTGTGGTTTATTGTGGACTGGTAGCCATTGCTTTATTAATAGAAAGTTACAGAAAGTCTGTGATTTTTAAGTCCTTAATTCCTCTTAAGTTATTAAAGTAGAATAATTCCTCACACATTCAGACTTCCACTAGTTCTGCTGGCAAGCAAATTGTGTTTCCTGGGTTTTGACTAGTCTGTAGCAGTTGATCCATGGACTGAGATAACAGTAGGCTAAGATGGTTCTGACATGAAAAAGGAATACAAGTCTTTGTCCCAGTAAGTTTAAATGTAATTATAAAGCGGGGGGGAAAAAAAAAAGGTATGACTCCAGATACGGTGTGTAGATACACTGAGACAAAAGATGGTGATGAAACAATATGGGTCGGGCCAGAGAAGCAGTAATCATGACACATGTGCCCACATAAAACAAAAGATCAGCATTGTGTAAGCATAGAAACAAATTCTAGTAATAAAGTAGTTTTGTTGATGGCATATGGTAAATTTTACCATAGTGAAAACCATTAGTGGTTAAAGATGAAAGATTTTTATTTGAAAATACAGAAAAAGTTATACAAGTTGGCATAATAGACTGTTGTTTACCTGTTAAACTGGAAGCAATGGGTAGCTTGTAATGGTGCTGTGAAGGTTCTTAATATTATAAATTATGAAATTAAATTGGTACTATGACTGCTATTCTGACATTGAATTTCTTTTATTTAAGAAAAACTGTGTGGCAAAATGAACTTCAGTAGGATTTTCAGACTAAAAGATTTTTTTTCAGGAATTCCAGCTCTTTATAACTTCATGAATGCCTTACTTGTCTACAAGTAATATAACATAATGCATGATATCTTACTCTTGTATTTTCATCAAAAAAACTAAGCATGTGAAAGTAAAAAATGTTGTTTAACACTTGTACTGGATTCAAGAAAAACTATTTGTAGTGTGTTGGAAGCATACTCCAATATTTAGTTTGCTCGAGAAGGGCAGAATTTTTTCTTAACTGTGGTTACTGTTGAACAGATGAACACAGGGCCACTGCATATATGGCAATGTACATTGCATCGAAGCTCTGAAAATAAGTTATTTTTTTAAATACAAATTTGAGAAAGGGCATAAAAACTTCCTGACTGACAAAATATGAACGTGCTTATTGGAATGTAGTGCTTCTACTGGTTGTTGACTACCTTTAGCAATAGAGTTTTCTTTTGGAGTATTAGCTTGTTCTGTATTTAAGGGGTCTTTGCAAAACGACTCAACGGAGTGACAACTTATGGAATGTATCTCTGCTGTAGATGATATAAAAATAAATAAAGGTAATCTTTGTAGATGTGTTGTAAGACAGGAAGTGATAATATTCATAATGAGCATCCTGTTTCTGGCACCAGACCCTATGGAAGTAGCCAAACGAATGCAGCCTGAGGGTGTTTTTTTAAACTGTAAGTGCAGCATTGAGTATATGTGACTGGTTTCAGGCTAAAAATATGAAGGACATTGTCAGGTATGATGTAACACTGGTATTTGACAATGACTCAATTCCTGCATTATTCTACTGCATGACAGAAAGAAAAGGAGAATGCTACCCTGAGAGGAAACAAGCCCCTTAAAGAATATTACTGTATGTAGTGGCGAGAAATTATTTTCAGTGTCATTAATGGCAAATGTGGTTTTGATTAAAAAATACAGAGGAATGATAGCAAGAGATTTTACCTTTACTCAGAACTCGTAGCCCAAATACCTGCAATTTGATTTAAATGGGAATGAGGAATGTCTGGAAAATGCTATATTGCAAAAAACATCTAGTCCTAAAAAAAGATACAGAAATCATTATGAAGTCATATGAACATCAAAAACTTCATGATGGCTGTGGCCACGTGTCTCTGAATACTGCAGTCTATGCTTATGTCAGTGCTGGAAAAGGGAGCTGGAAATGCAGGCTCGATGAGGATTCACATCTTTTTGTAAACAGCCACAATTCCACTTAAGTGAATTTGATTGTTGCTGGTGTTAACACTGCAGATTAAAGTACAAGATACTCCTTCCTGGGAATGATGGCTCTCATGTTGTCAAGTGGGTACCAAGTGACTAACTTGTAGCTGTGGTGTGCATGTGTGGTACCCTGTTTGAGGTTTCTGTGTTAAATACATTTGAAGGAGAATAAATTTTCAAGAATGATACATTTTTCTCTGCTCATACATTTTGGCTCTTTCAGAATGTTTTATGTTGTATAAAATCTGAACACACCTTACTGCACATCTGACATCACCTTACTGCAATAAAAAAAAGTTTACTTTTGAGGCATATATTTTAAATGCCAGCTTTCCCTAATTTGTCTCTTCACTTCATCCACTGTTTTAGAATAACCCTCAGTGACTTCTTATGTAGTGGATTTCAAAGCTAGAAGTCCCTTCAATTTGTCATTCTTAAAACAAACAAACAAACAAACGAAAAACCCACCAAAAAACCAAAACCCCCCCAACCTTTTCCTGATAGTACTTTCAAACACATAGACTGGCAAACTTTGAGAAAAAGAACTTACAGAGCTTATCACATCTTTAGGCTTTCAGGATTCCACTAGGAGCTATTTCCTTGTAAGCAAATGATTGACATCTGATGCTCTCTAGTTATACCAGTTAGCTTATTTCCAAGACTTTCCTGTATGTTCAAGTTTGCCACCATCCAGCATACTGCAGACCATTGTTTAATGTAAACTTGGTGGTATCAGTCTTCATCCAGGCATCTCGATCTAGTCTGGGAGAGATGTTGGCAGAAATCTTGAGCTGTAATCTGTATTGAGAATTTTACGTCTTCTGATACTTAAATTGAGTAAAAGAGCTGGTAGAAGGGCCCTCCCTCCCACTGCTGTCATAAGTTTTTAGGAAAATGGCCTAATATGCATCAGAGTTGGGCTTCTGGTCACAGTCAGCACAATGGGAAATACTCATTCCCTCAGGGGTTGCATACATTTACAGACTTTGGAAAGTAATGAAGTCAATTCATATACCTCGGTGTTTTTTATTTGAAGGGTGTTTCAAAATCAAATTCTTAAAAAAAAAGCCATAGACATCTACTACATGTGCAGCAGTGGTGACACAGGTAGTGTTTACTATGATCTTCTCTGTGTTTACAGCTTTAAGTGAAAGGACATGAGCAATTTGGTTTTCTGCATAATAGGCAGACAATGGAAAACACAAAGATGGAATTCTGTATTGCGGTAGAAATGCTTAATCCCATAAGACCTATTGCAATTTCCTGTGCAGCTTGCAGGCATTTGGAGAGAATTAACATATATGCCATATTGTAAAATATGGGCTTAATGAACATGTAGGTGTTATGTTATACCAAATGTAATTATAGACATGATGGCAGACTACTTTAAGACATGTCCAAATGTTTTGGTAGTCACTGATTTACCTTTGGCAATGTTAGAAGGAAGAATGTAGACATTTAATTTCCAGTCCAGAACAAACAGAAAAGGTTCCTCGTGTAGACTTGTGATTATTTTCAATAGCTATGTCAATATTCTTGTTTAAAGAAGATGGTGGTGTTTTTTGTTTGGTTTTTTATTTCATTCCCCATAGATATCACTAAAGAATTCAGTGACTGTTCTTTATTTGGCTTTGATTTAACTTTTCTGTTATTTTCTGCAGACTCCTACTGAAACGTTTCTTTCAGCTCTCAACCACACATTATCGCAGAAATGTTCTGCACAAAGTAAGTAAAAAAAAGAAAAAAGATAAATACCTCATTAAAGTGCAAATGAAATTAGTTAAGGACCTTGTATAACCTTGAAGTGCTGTGGAATCAAGCCTTAATTCCACAAAGTCTTAATAATAATGAATAATATCACTTGTCATCCAAATTATTGCAGGTTTGATTGTTTATCATGGAAATTCCATGGAGAATAAAACCAATGTATGTGGCTGTTGCTAGTGAAACTCGAAGGAGCAAAACAGTGTTCAGGATACGTCATTGGGCCAGTAGTAGCCAAAAGAAATTTTTCCTTCCTTGGATTTGGACTTATTTTAGAATCTGGAAAATGCATGTTGCTCAAACAATAAAGTAAAACAACACTTAAAGTAACCATTTTGCTTTTCCCCTGGCAGCAATTTTGTGTTGTCCTAAGCAAACACATCAGTGGCACCCATTTCTGTCAAAGTGTTTCAGGAAGTTGTTATAATTAATCCACTAGAATCCTCTTTTTGCAGATTCTGAGAGAAAGGTTGGATGCACCTTGTGTCAAGGTTCTGAAGCTTCTTGTTAGTGGTCACTGGTGCAAACTATAAAAAATCCTGAGAATTGGTACATATCAATTCACAACCTCCGCTTGGGCATGCTACATAAACTAGTCATGTAATGGCAAACTAATGCATGTCCAGTCTCACAGCTCATTAGTTGTGGATGAAGTGGCAATGATGTGAAACCATTTACAGAGGTGGTTGAACGCTGCTAGTATCCTCCTGATCTGCGAGTTAAGAGCTTGCCACTATTGCAGCATTTGTAGAAGTACACTCATGTCTTCCTCAAAACCAGTCTTATGCTTTCACCCTTATGTGGCTGTGTCAAAGGGCTTCCTTACTGTGCCTTCTTTGGAGTGTTATTTCCCTGCTGAAGAAGAGCAATGATAAAATGCTTTATGCAATTCTTGTTGAACTTTCTGCTAGCCATGTGAAGTGCTTGTATTCTGTCTAAGGCCATACAGGTCAGCAGGAGTGTTTTTATATGTAGCCACTGTATTTTGTTCAGCCCTTTGCTATACAAAAATGTAAGGTCCATACCGAATCTGACTGAGGGGAGCTGGAATCAAAATTTGGACAATTACAATATGCATTGCTCCAACAAATCTGTAAGCCTGTTTCCTGATCTGCTTAGATTATGAGTAGCTGAGAAGTTCTTCTCTTGAATTATGGCAGTTCCTAATTACAAGCACATTTTTGGTATATAATTAAAACACTTTTCGTAACACTAGTATAACAGAATGCATATAATGCATAGCAATAATGCTAAATAAAAAAAAAAATCACTGTATTCATGAATTGAATTGACATTTTGAAAGGTTAACACAAAGAGCTGCTTTGTGGTCTGTAATCAATAAGAAAAGGATTTCAAGTAATTAAAATCTCTGACGTGGACATTCCTTATTTGGTGCCTGTCAGAACAAAACAGAGTAGCCTTAGACGGGAGATAAATACAGATAAAATGAGCTTTGTCCCTAGGAGTTCTTATCTACAAAAGGAATTATTGATGCACAAGTCTTTCCTGGTTCAGATTGTAAATAAATTAAGAACATAGTAAGCATTGCTGTGAATTTACAGGTTGGTAAGGGAAGAGCAAAAACAAGATACACGGCAATATTTTCACATGAACAATATATGAGAAATAACTATTAACTAATACCAGCTGTTGTATGTGTCTGGTATATAAATATGTTTGTTAGATTCCATTGTTTTAAAAAAGATTTTAAAATATGCATAGATTCCTTTTATTTATGCTTTATTCCTTTATTTATGTCTTTAAGTTACACTTTTTTTATAGGCATTATTGATTACTGGTAAATGGTAATAAATGTTGTGCTGCTCCTAAGCAAACCATGATAGGACAGTAACTTGGCTTTAGTTCTTTCTGAAAAAGACTACTTTCTGTGATTAGTGGGAAAGAGGAACCTTGTTAATAAAATCAAGGAGTGTCATTGATATGATTCTAGGAGAAGGAGCAAAGAAGGTGGTTGGCTTAAGAGTCTGCGATCCATCATTCTTGTAATTTTTGCATTGCTTTTGTTTCCTGGTGGTATAGAGAAGGGGATGGTAGCATACTTTTAAATTCTGCCAGAGGAATGAAAGGAGTAGTTTATGGAGTTACATGCTAGGCTTCTAAGAATGGGAATGTTGCCAAGCTGTAAATCTTTGTTTTGCAAGCTATTTGATTCAGGTCAGTCTTACTTGAGACATATCTTTTAGAAAAATTAGGCTATTGAATCATCCTAGAGTGAGGGCATAATTAAAATGTTATTACCTGATTTAGTCACAGTAAGCAATGGTACATGGTGTTTTCTTGCGTAAGTCCAACTAAAAAGGTTATAGCTGGATCCATGTCTAAATGAGTTGCTTCTGTGTGTCAGGCCACATGTCCCATATGTTTGTGCTAAAGGTACAGTCACATGGGTGTGTCTTTGATGATTAACAATGTAGTTAACTGGGCAGGGAGAGCTTTAAACTAGAAACCACTGGAGAGGGAGTGATTCCTCAAAATATAACTAAGGAAGTTGTGTATAGAGTAGGCAAGCCAAGGGCCTGGGGTGATGGAAGCAGAAGGGACATAGTAATCAACAAAACAGCTGAAGAGGAGTCTCTTTGAGCATGGGCATGTAAGCCTCTACTGAGGAACTGACACACTTGGATGCCTCTCTGAAATACCTCTACATTAATGCATGCTGCATGAGTTAGAAGTCTGTGTGCAGTCATAGGGCTACAGCCTCACTGGGATCAAGGAATTGAGGTGAGGCAGCTCACACAGCTGGTGTGCTGTGATGGGTGGATACAGGATCCTTGGGAAAGACAGAGCAGGAAGGCAGGAAGGAGGAATTGCCGCTTATGTGAGGGAGCAGATGGAACACATGGAGCTCTGCTCAGTGGTGAGTAAGGAATCAGCTGAGAACTTGTAGGTGAAGTTTAGTAGGCAGACCAATATGTTTTCTGTTGCAGCAGGTATCTGCTATAGGCCTTCTCCCCAGGAAGAAGTAGTAGCCGAGGCCTTCTTCGGATGACTGGAAGGAACATCATATTCCCAGGTTCTGGTCCTTATGGGAGATTTAACCACCCTGATATCTGCTGGAGGGACAACATAGAAGGGTTCAAGCAATCTTGGAGATTTTCTGGAGTGCGTTGATGGCAACTTCCTGATATAGGTGACTGAAGACCCCAAAAGGAAGTTTGAACTGCTGCTTACAGGCAAGGAAGAACTGGTTATGGATGTGAAAGTCAGGGGCATCCTTGATTGCAGTGATCATAAGATGGTGGGGTTCTTGATCCTAGGAAGAGGAAGCAGTTTTAGGAGAGTAGACCTTGGCCTCTGCAGGGATCTGTGTGGAGGAATCCCATGGGATACATTCCTGGAGAGGAGAAGAGTCCAGGAGAGCTGGTTGATTTTCAAGGATCACTTCCTCCAAGCTTAAGAAAGGTCCATTCTGACAGGTAGGCAATCAAGCGAAGGCAGCAGTAAGAAAGAGTGGGCCCACTCTGAACAGGGCTGGGGTACTGTTGACACATTACATAAAGATGAGGTACTGAGTGCCTTCTTTGTCTTACTCTTCACTGATAAGACCAGACTTCAGCAATCCCACATGCCTGAGACCAGAGTGAAAGCCTGGAACATGGAAGACTTCCTGTCAGTGGAGATGGACCAGGTTAGGGGGCACTCAAAGAAACCAGTCATATATAAGTTCATGGGGCCTGATGGTTTGCACCCCTAAGTACTGATGGAGAAGTCTGATGTTACTGCAAGGCCAGTCTTGCTTATCTTTGAAAGGTCATGGCATTAGGGAGAGGCTCCTGAAGGCTAGAAGAAAGCAAATGTCACTCTTGTATTGAAAAAGAGCAAGAATGGGCATCTGGGGAAATACAGGCCAGTCAGCCTCACCTCCAGTCCTTGGGAAGGTGATGGAGAAAAATAAACCATTTGCATGGTGATGATACTAAGGGAAAGCAAGGACACAGTTCTGTTAGGCACCTCTAAACAGCAAGATTAGTATGATTTTAAAATATTTATTCTCAGGACCTTATAGGCAATGGCCTTACCCATTTTAATTTGGATGTCATAGGATCCTTTCCAGAATGTTCTGGAGAATATGGTATTGCTGCTGATTAAAACCTGAAGTGACCCTGTTATCCTTCGCCATTCCTGGATGGTTGCAGCCATTCATTCCCAGGTCAAGGGGAAAATTCTTTGCCTATGTCCTCAGTACAAAATCTGTATAGTATCCTTCTTTTTATTTTCTTCAATGTTTTCCATTGTGTAGATGTGTCCATCTTGCAAAACTTTTATTATTCAGCTATTTTTTTTGGTGTCCTCTGTGCTTGTGGCAGGCAACATGTTTTTGTTCCTTTCTAAAGGCTAGAACATATATGTATTTGGAGGACGTGGTGGAGAGGAATAAAACTTTTGAGCATGATTCAAATTAACCTAAGCCAAATACAGCTCCAGAGACACAGGGCTAACTCTATGGTGACAAGTTCCTCTAATTCCTTGTGCTTTTCTGGTAGAAGAATAAGCAATAACAACAGATACAACTACGCTGTAATCCATGGTATCCATTATTATTTGTTTAAAGAGGATCAAACCTGAAACTTTGAACCTTTTGGCTTTGGTATTCTCACTGTTGTCACAGGTGCTTTAAAGAGGTGATAGAAGAATGAAGAGGGACGAAAAATAATACAGGTGATATGTTCTTGAACTCTTAACTTCCAGGAGCTGGATTTTAAAAACTGTCATTTCATTTTGCTGGTATGTCTGCAAGGCCTCTCCATTATGCGTGCAAACACAATCTGATTAGTATTTTTTTATAGGTTTGTCTTGTCTGCTTTTATTACAGACATCACCTTCAGACGTGGGGCCACCACAGCTGTTAAATCAAGAATATTTAGCTATTATTTATAATTAATGTCAGCAGGGCTGAACTGAAGCCAGCAGGAAATATTTAGGGCAGAAAACACACTGACATTCATTCATGCAGATTTGTACCACTAGTAGAATCAATCATAAAGAAGGAGGGTAGAACATACATTGCATTTATATTACTGGTTTGGCCAATTGTAATTCATCAGGAAAATGAGGACTATAATGGGTAAACAGTAGCCTACTGAAAAAGAGCCACATGCAAAGTATAATTAGGTGAGTATAACTTTCAAGACAAAACATTTAAGGACTCTTTTTAAGTTACAATGGGTTAACGTGTAAGGAAAATGAGAACTCCAGCTCCTCACATTTTAACTGGTAGTTTCAAGTCAGACAACTTTCAATCTCTTTATCTTTTCTGTCTCTTTTCACAATGTGGGAGGATCTGTTCTTAACTCAATTTGACCAGAAAACAATAGTAGAAGGAAGTTTTTGAAGAGGAAATTCATAAGGCTTTTTTGACTTCAATGATGTATACTCTAGGAAACTTACTAAATGTGTACTTCTCAGGATATAGGATGGGAATTATTTTATTTTTGTGGGAATAGATTTCTTTGACAGGTATTTCTGCAGTGTGGGAATGTTTTGGCAGATTGTTCCTGAAGATGACTACCAGAATATGTGTGTTGGTGAAAAAACAGCAGGGTATCTAGTGTTGGGAAAGTTAAGAGTTCCAGAAGTTGCTGGGAAGCCAGATGACCTTTTACTGATTTTGAACCCTGTAGCCTGCACAGCAGATATAAACAGAAATTGCTTCAGGAATCCAGCTATTTAGTGTTAGTGGACTGATGCAGACTGGGAAATTAATTCTGATGACTAGCGAATTCAGCTCAGTGGAGTTTTGCCCACAAAAAATATAAATGAAGTGCTCCCTTCCAAAACACTATTCTTTACAAATTCCAGTAAACAAACTTATTAATAATTGCAAATATATTAAATACTAAGCATTTGAAAAAGATACAAGGATAGGTATTCTTTGCACTCCTGTAAAAGTAAAAGGAAACTAGTGTTAGATTTAGTTGTCACCAGGTCAAAATCTGGTGGACAGCTTCTTAGGAAATCATGACTTGATAAAAGTAAAACGACATTTTAAACTCATTTAAATGTATGTCAGTGCAATATTTGTTGAAGCCTACATACCTGAATAACCGGTAGCAAAACTGCTGTTCTATTGTATAAGGTGCAGTCCTTTGCAGCAAGCCCTAAGGAAGATTATAATATGAATCTGGAAGTGATAAAACTCAGAAAATACTTAATATTGCATTTCATTATTCCCAAAACATGGAAAACAAGAGGATGAAAGTATATATTTTTAATATCTTTCTATTATCTTGATACAAAGAAGAAAAGTCTTGAATCTCTTCCTGAAGAGATTAAAAAATAAGTGAGCTGAATGGAGGTGACATAAAGAAGTTAGGAGAATTTAGATACAGTAACTATTCTTACAGTTCTTCAGTTGTAGAATTTAAAGAATGACTCAGAGAGAGCAAAGCTGAAATTTGATTAATAAAATTAAAATACCAAAAACTTTTCCTTTCATATGGTGTTCTCTGAGCCAAAAGTAATTTTCAGAGTAGTGAATTTCCTGAAGTGCCAAGGAATTAAATGCAAACCAAGTAATCTGAAACAATTTTCCATTCTCAATGTTTATAATTTTTGCATAGAGTGTTCTAATGCAGGGTGGAAGGATATGTAAACAAATAAACCTTTTGAAGTGCCAGAAGCATTCGGTGTAAATTGTTTCCTTAGGGTTATATTTTTAATTGCTGAAGTTGAGGAGAGGACCTGCTCAGTTAGCATGTTATGCTCACTGAAAGAAAACATAATTAAAATACATCATTCTTTTTCTATGGCAAAACACATTTTTCTCTTCCATTCCATCTTAATTGTTCTTAAATGTGCTTGAATCCCAATTACACTGTTGTGTATGGGCAAAGAGTTTTGTGGTAGAAATACACAAACCCAACAGAGTTTATGCCCAAGAGATCTGACTTTTTACTTGTCACATATTTTCAGCACACTCTGTAAGGTAAGGGTTTTTAAACGTGAGAAAACAAGGGACCAGGAATCTTGTATAGAGCCTTGGTGAGCCCACTGTTGGAGTATTTTGAGCAGTTCTGATTTCTTCATCTCAAGACGGAAACAGTAGAGCTAGAGAAACAGCAAGCAAAGGTCGCTGCAGTCATCAAAAGGATAGAGAAACTGCCTTATGGGCAGTGACTAAAAGCTTGGGTTTGGATATGAGAAGGCTGAGAAATTATTTGAATCATCAAGGAGTTGCATAATGTCGATTATACAGTGCTGTTCACTAGATCACACTGTATTTTAAGCAGGAGCATGAACTGAAAACAGAAGAATTACTATAAAGATGAAATGTTAGCTAGGCCAGAAAGGGACAGCAAGGATTGTCTGGTCCAACCTTTCTTGGCAAAATGCAGTCTAGACAAGATAGCCCAGCATTCTGTGCAGCTGAATCTTAAAAATGTCCAATGTTGGGGAATCCACCACTTCCCTGGAGGGATTATTCCAATGGCTGATTGTTCTAATTTTGAAAAATTTCCCTTGTGTCAATCAGAATGTCCCCAGGAGTAACCTGTACCCATTACCCCTTGTCTTTTCCACATCACTCCTTGTACAAAGAGAGTCTTCTTCTTCTTTGTAGCCACCATCACTGGAACATAGTGATCAGGTCTCCCTTAAACCTCTTCTCAAGGCTGAACAAGCCTGATTCTCTCAACCTTTCCTTATATGGCAGCTTCCCAGTCCTTTGATCATCTGTGTGGCCCTTCTCTGTACCCTGTCCAGGATGTTCACATCAATTTTATATAGCAGTAACAAAAACTGAACACTGTATTCCAGGTGTGTCCTGAAAAATGCTCAGTAGAGTGTGATAATGACTTCTTTGTCTCTGCTGGTGATCCCCTTGTTGATGCAGCCCAGCATCTTGTCGGCCTTCTTTGCTGCAGCAGCATATTCTTTACTCACCTTGCGCTTGTTCTCCACCAAGACCCCCAGCTCTCTTTCCACAGAGCTGCTCCCCAGCCAGGTAGCTCCCATCTTGTTCTGCACTGCTGGATTACGTTTCCCCAGGTGCAAGATCTTACACTTGTCCTTGTTGAACTTCAATATTAAAGGACAAAAGGTCCATGAGGGAATACGAGGAAAATGGAATACATATAATAACAGGCAGGTGCTTGTGCTCTTCTTAAATAGCATCCTCTGTTGCTGCTGTTGGAGGCAGAGTCCTAGGCTCTGAACCATTGATCCGAACAGGTAGGTCATTTCTGATGCTCTTGAATGTTCTGGAGGTATCACTCTACGTAAAATGTTGTGTGATTATTTTTCATCTCAATAACATTGAGGCATAAATGGCAAGGAGGCAGAAATGAGTTAGCAAAGAAATTAGTTAGCACTTAGCTATGCACAGATGGCATTGTTTACATAACAAGTTTTTTGGTTAAATTAGACACTGGCAGTAATTGAGAGCCAACTCCTGAATAAACTTAAAGAAGATTCTGGCATGTCCTAGCTGTCTGTGCAGGAGTGTGTATATGTTTAACTTTAAAAAACTTTTCTTTTGTCTCCTGGTTGAATAATGGTGCTTTACACCAGTTCAAAAGCTACCAATGCTATAAAAGAGTTGATGCACAAATATTCATTCCAAATATTGCGAAAAATAATGAGTTGTGTGACCAAAATTATGGAATTGATTTAGAAATCATAAACTTGAAGAAAAAAGTCTTCTTTCTTCTGATGTTCCTTATTTGTATTTATTACCTTTTCTCTGAAATCCTGATAAAGGGAATGTGCTTTAAAAATAAATAAAAATAAAGCTGAAATTGTTGTTGAACAGTTCCGATAGATGGACTTGTCTAAAAAACTTAGTATGACATCTCCAAGACTGCTGTCAGTACATGATTACATTAGTGTAATTGGCTCATAACTGCTGTATAATGTGTAGATCCCCAATGCACTACAATTAAAAAAAACAAATTTAAGTTGTTGCTTTTGTCTTATTTCCCTGAAAATGTGATTCTATGTCTAGAATTATGAAGGTGAAACAAAGGCATGCCAGGTCTCTCATGGCTCCTTGTACAGTGATAAGAAAAATGCATTTCTTACCATGTAATTGTGGCTTGCTGGGTGCTTCTTTGTAAATGATCCTCTGATGTGAAGACCAGGTGACAGTTCAGTGTCTTCCAGCAGACTCCTACTCTTCCACATTGGAAGGCAAGGTAAAGCCATTTAATTCTATATGTCCTGGACTGGATGCAGTAAGACCAAATAAATACATGTGCTACAGTATGAAGTGAGGAGCTGAGCCCTATCTAAGAAGCAGAACCTGCTAAACTGTTTTGGTTCTTATTTCTTTGCTTCAAGGTTACGTTCTGTCTTGGTAAGAAAATACTCAACCTTACTATCTTGCTTAGTGTTACTAAACTCTGAGGATGTAAGCAAGAGCTTCAGAAATTTGATAAATGGGGCCTATATACAACCCTGTTTACCTTCTTCAGTTTAAGAGTGCATCGCTATTGACTTGTTCTTGATGTGTGTTGTCATAATATGAGACTGAGAGAGAATTTTCCAGCCATAGCAGGAGTCGGTATCGTATACCAGACAAAGAAGTTTATATCCAGATTATTTTTGTGTTGAGTAATTAATATTTTGATTGAGAACTCCTTTGGGATTAGCTTTAGAAATTGAAATTTGCAGTAGAGTCCTGGAATAACTGCAATTAGCTAATGTAAGAAACAATCTCTTCTGAGATGGCTTGTAGACTGATATTGATGATAAATTGCCCTACTGAGTACGTTATTCAACTGTGACTCACAAAAAATTTCAACAGTAGCAAGCAGCCAGTAGAGATAATATATGGCCTCATTTTAATGGTAGTGGTGTTGTCACCCATTGTATTTACTTGACCAAAATTATATCTGTTTTACTCTGTACATTTGTTTAAAGATATAATAATCTATCTTCAATATCGAGAAGTGAAGCAGTTTACAAATTTATTATTATTTTGCCTCTCTATTATTAGAACCTAATCAAACATAGAAGTTATTATTTTCAAATATGGCTAAATAACAATTAATAAACTGAATTTTAAAAATATTTGTTAAAATAATGCATTTTCTGTGTAACAGAAAATGAAGAAAACAGCAATGCTATAACTCAATAGATTTGACATCTATTTTTCCTAGAAAATTTGTATGTAAGCATAAAAATTTTGGAGTGGTTATAGGGGAGTATAAGAAAGTTAAAAATGGAAATGTCATTTATGGTCATATAATGTGGTACTTTGAGGGTATATCATTCTATAACCGTTTTATACTGAAATCCTAAAAATGGCTGAGGCCATTTTAAATGTTTTAGGTTCTTTGGAATTTCAGATCCATGTATTGTATGGGAGGCCAACAATGAAAGGAAAGGCACAATGGTTTGGCTGATTTGTGATGCAAAGAGTTGTACACATCTCAGTGAGTTAATGATGAATCAAGTACTGTAGCTTAGATCAGGAGGGTGCTTTCTGTCTTTTAGCTGAGTAATAACACAGTGTCCATGATAAATCAAATATTTCATGGTACATTTTGCACCTACCCTTCTTTCTCTCCTTGTGAGGAAGGTGTGGATCGCGATGAGGTCTCCTTTTAATCTCCTCTTCGCCAGGCTGAACAAACTGAGTGACTTTAGCCACTCCTCATATGGCTTCCCCTCTAAACCCTTCACCAACTTTATAGTCCTCTTCTGGACACTCTCCAGTAGCTTTATAAACTTTTTATCCTGTGGCACCCAGACCTGCAGACAGTGCTCCAGGTGAGGCAGCACCAGTGCAGAGCAGAGCAGGACAATCACCTCCGTCACCCAGCTGGCAGTGCTGTGCTGGATGCACCCAGGACATGGTTGGCCCTCTTGGCTGCCAGGGCACACTGTTGGCTCATGTTCAACTTGCCATTAACCAGAACCCCCAGATCCCTCTACGCAGAGCTGCTTTCCAGCATCTCATCATCTCATCTCATCTCATCTCATCTCATCTCATCTCATCTCATCTCATCTCATCTCATCTCATCTCATCCGGGCACAGATGAGGAGCAAGTTGAAAGTGTATGGGTGAGAATTAAGGGGCAGGCTGGCAGGGGAGACACTGTTGTGGGTGTCTATTACAGGCCACCAGATTAAGGTCAGGAAGCTGATGAGGCCTTCTACAGGCAGCTGAGAGCAGCCTCACAATCACAGGCCCTGGTTGTGGTGGGGGATTTTAACTTCCCTGAAGTCTGCTGGAAGGGCTACTCAGCCAGCCAGCCACAGTCTAAGAGGTTCCTCCAGTGCATTGAAGATAACTTTCTTATGCAAATAGTGGAGGAGCTGACCAGGAGAGGTGCACTGCTGGACCTCATCCTCACTAACAAGGAGGGTCTGGTTGAAGTGATAAAGGTTGAGGGCTGCCTTGGTTGCAGTGACCATGAAATGTTGGAGTTCAGGATCTTGTGCGGCAGGAACAGAATAGTGAGCAAAATTGCAACCCTGGACTTCAGCAGGGCAAACTTTGGCCTTTTCAGGCAATTGCTGGGGGAAATCCCATGGGCAAGGCTGCTTTAAGGTAAAGGGGCCCAAGGTAGTTGGTTAGTGTTCAAGGACTGTTTCTACCGGGCACAAGATCAGAGCATCCCGACACATAGGAAGTCAAGGAAGGGAGCCAGGAGACCTGCATGGTTAAACAGGGAACTGCTGGGTGGGCTCAGGTGGAAGAGGAGAGTTTACAGATCATGGAAGGAGGGGCTGGCCACTTGGGAAGAATATAAGGCTGTTGTCAGGGGATGTAGGGAGGCAACTAGGAAAGCTAGGGCCTCCTTAGAATTAAAGCTGGCACGAGGGGTCAAGGACAACAGAAAGAGCTTTTTCAAATATGTGGCAGATAGAACTAACACCAGAGGTAATGTAGGCCCATTGATGAATGAGGTGGGTGCCCTGGTGACAGAAGATACAGAGAAGGCAGAGTTACTGAATGCCTTCTTTGTTTCTGTCTACTCTGACGGAGGCTGTCCTGGGGAGCCCCGTACCCCTGAGGCCCCAAAGGAAGACAGGACAGTGCAAGAATTTGCCTTGGTTGATGAGGACTGGGTTCAGGAACAATTAGGCAATCTGAACATCCATAAATCCATGGGCCCAGATGGGATGCACCTGCGGATGCTGAGGGAGCTGGCTGAGGTCATTGCTGGACCACTCTCCATCATCTTTGCCAAGTCTTGGGAGACAGGAGAGGTGCCTGAGGACTGGAGGAAAGCTAACATCACCCCAGTCTTCAAAAAGGTCAAGAAGGAAGACCCAGGTAATTATAGACTAGTCAGCCTCGCCTCCATCTCTGGGAAACTGATGGAACAACTTATCCTTGGAGCCATCTCAAGGCATATCAAGGATAAGAGGGTCATTAGGGGCAGTCAACATGGCTTCACCAAGGGGAAGTCGTGCTTGACCAACCTCATAGCCTTTTATGAAGATATAACGAGGTGGAGAGATCATGGCAGGGAGATGGATGTGGTCTACCTTGACTTCAGTAAAGCATTTGACACAGTCTCCCACAGCATTCTCATAGCTAAACTGAGGAAGTGTGGTCTGGGTGATCGGGTAGTGAGGTGGACTGCGACTGGCTGAAGGAAAGAAGCCAGAGAGTTGTGGTCAGTGGGGCAGAGTCCAATTGGAGGCCTGTATCTAGTGGAGTGCATAAAGGGTCGGTGCTGAGGCCAGTACTATTCAATATATTCATCAATGACTTGGACGAGGGACTAGAGTGTACTATCACCAAGTTTGCTGATGACACCGAGCTGGGAGGAGTAGCTGACACATCAGAAGGCTGTGGTGCCATCCAGAGTGACCTGGACAGGCTGGAGAGTAGGGCGGGGAAAAATTTAATGAAATATAACAAAGGCAAATGTAGAGTATTGCATCTGGGCAGGAACAACCCCACGTTCTAGTATAAGTTGGGGAATGATCCATTAGAGAGCAGTGCAGGGGAGAGTGACCTGGGGATCCTGGTGGCCAGCAGGATGACCATGAGCCAGCACTGTGCCCTTGTGGCCAAGAGGGCAAATGGCATCCTGCGGTGTATTAGAAGGGGGGTGGTTAGTAGGTCGAGACAGGTTCTCCTTCCTCTCTACTCTGCCCTGGTGAGATCACACCTAGAATATTGTGTCCAGTTCTGAGCTCCTCAGTTCAAGAAGGACAGGGAACTGCTGGAGAGAGTCCAGTGTAGGGCAACCAAGATGATGAAGAGAGTGGAGCACCTCCCTTATGAGGAAACACTGAGGGAGCTGGGTCTCTTTAGTTTGGAGAAGACGAGACTCAGGGGTGACCTTATTAATGTTTATAAATATACAAAGGGTGAGTGTCACGAGGATGGAGCCAGGCTCTTCTTGGTGACAAACAATGGTAGGACAAGGGGTAATGGGTTTAAACTGGAACATAAGAGGTTCCACTTAAACTTGAGAAAAAACTTCTTCTCAGTGAGGGTAACAGAGCACTGGAACAGGCTGCCCAGGGGGGTTGTGGAATCTCCTACTCTGGAGATGTTCAAAACCCACCTGGACACGTTCCTGTGTAGCCTCATCTAGGTGTTCCTGCTCTGGCAGGGGGATTGGACTAGATGATCTTTTGAGGTCCCTTCCAATCCCTAGCATTCTATCATTCTATGATTCTATGATCTCATCATCTCATCTCATCTCATCTCATCTCATCTCATCTCATCTCATCTCATCTCATCATCTCATCACCTCACCTCACCTCACCTCACCTCATCTCATCTCATCTCATCTCATCATCTCCCAATCTGTATGTACAGCTAGGGTTGCCATGTCTCAGGTGCAAAATCCAGCACTTGCCCTTGTTGAACTTCATGTGGTTGGAGATTGCCCAGTTCTCCAATTTGTCCAGATGCCTCTGCAGGGCCACTCTGCCATCAAGAATGCCAACAGCTCCTCCTAATTTTGTGTCATCAATGAACTTACTTAGTATTCCCTCAAGTCCTGTGTCTAAGTAATTTATGAAGACATTGAAGAGTAATGGCCTCAAGATGAATCCCTGTGGAACCCCGCTCGTGATTGATCTAGTAATTGATCCCCAGCATGACATAACCCCATTTACATGTAAAATGATTTCCCATATCTTCTGGAGATCAAATAAAACACTCCAAAGAAACAAAATTTCTCTTTAAAGCTGTTGGAATTCAGCCAATTTAAGCAAATATTGTGCATAATCATTACTATTGAGGTTTTCAGTAAAGTTTTTGAAGTAATAGTCCCTCTTTCCCACTGCTTTACACATTAATACTCTCCTTTAATTTTGGACTCCTGAGTCTCTACAGAGAGAATGTGGATTTTCATGAATTTCATTCTTCTGAAGTTAGGTCCTTTCTGAACAGTTTGCATGGATATAATAGAATCTGTTGCATCTTATCTCAGCAGTTTTTTCCACTGAGCCTCACATCAGATTCCATCAGACCCACCTTGTTAATAACCTTAAGCAACTCTTCTTGGTCATAAAAGATTGTGGCTGCCAAATGATGTCTTTGGGAACAATCTCTCTCTGTGTGTTTCCCTTTTATGATACCATTATCTGTTGTTGCTGGGAAAGGGTGCTGGAGGTATCAGCTAGATGTATTTGTAAGACATACAATACATACAAAACACACACAGACACATATCACCACTCATTTTCCCACTCAGCCAGTTACAAGCAGACATTTTCCTTTGAACTCACAGGTTCATAGCTAAATGGGTTTAATATTGGAGGAATACATTGCACGATTCCAATTAATTGGATCTCGTTCTACTGCAGTTGGTATCCCTTTGGTCTGAATCATGCCTCATGTCATAAGAATGCCTGCATGTGTTTGTGATATAATCTTAAAAGTGGAAATGGCCTCAAGTTGCACCAGGGAAGGTTGAGATTGGATATTAGGAAAAATTCTTCAGAGAGATGGTTGTGAAGCCCTGGAGTCACCATCCCTTGGAGGTGTTTCAAAGGCATATAGACAATGTTCTTAGGGGCGTGGTTTAGTGTTAGAGTTAGGTTATGGTTGGACTCGATGATCTTGAGGGTCTCTTCCAACCAAAATGATTCTGTGATTCTGTGGTTCTATTCTATAAAAGTAGAAATGGGAGTGGGAATCCGGAAGAAGAAAAGTGTAAGTACCTGCGTTTTTTTTCAGACAAATGGTGGAGCAGCACACATCTCTGCTGAACAAAAATTTCTGGATGGGAACAGGCAACTGCTTAATGTAAGCTTGTTAGGCAATAACCTGATTCTAGGCATGAACAGCTGACAACTTCAGGGCCACTGAGTAATTTCTATAGTTGACCAGTACCTAAGACACATACACCACTGTGATTAATTTCCCTTGTACATAGAACCAACATCATCATATTCCACAATTACCTGACAAAATCCAGGATTTGAATATCTAATGTTGAATACATTGTACAGATTGATTGACAATGGTTCTAGAAAGGTTTGGTCAAAAGGTGAACAACTTTATCAGTGAGATAGTGTTCTGTGACAGCTCACACAGCTTAAATTCCATAACTTACAATTTTACAAAAAAAACATTAAGTGATATTCAGGAAAGCCAAACTAATCTTATGCAAATAAGAAGCCAAACCTGGTGATTATTTTTTTTTCCTACAAATCAGTTTTGCAAAATGATTATTGTTATTTATAAATTATGACATAAAATTGAAGAGTGTTCAAATTACATAACCACAGTAGAAAAAACTAATACAAGGGCAATTTTTCCCGTTGCTTTCACTGCTCTTTGAAAAAGTTAATAAAATAATAAATAAAAGTGGTGCAATGGCAATGATTTATGTGAGTTTTCAAAAATGCTTTAATAAGTTTTCTCAGAACAATTTAAAAAAAGTGTTAAAGATGAAAGCCCTGAAACATGGGGTAAAACTGGAGCAGAAGAGAAGAATGAGAACTGGACATGGGAAGATACCTCACTGCTTGTCATTTGGGTCAGTTATTTGTGTGTGATTTAGAGGAGAAAGTGGATAGTGAATTAGTGTTTCCTTTGTGATGTTGAGCTATTTTTTTAGTGAATAGTATGGCAGACTGTGAGAAGTGACACTTGTGTTATTGAAGTTTGGTGCACAACTGGTAAAATTCTTCAAGTATTCAATACATGTTGAATTTGTAGTGCACTATAGAAAGAAAAGAAAAATGCATGATTTTACTCTGCTCTCCATTTAATATTTGCAATATTACCAGAAATCTATTTTAGAAATGTGTCCTGAGAAGACATCAAATAAACAGTTTTGAAATGTACCATGCCAAATGTGAGACATTTAACATCAGGTACATGGAAGCTGAAAAGAAAAAATGTTAGTAGGAAGCTGAGAAGCTGACGTATTCAGAGTTGGCAATAAAAGGAGAAATCCAATTGATGTTGACTCTGCAATCCACTGAAATTGTAAATCTATATTCAAAGAACAAATAAAAGAAATAAATGCATATTTGTTGAAAGCAATTTTGTACAAACTTGGCTTGTTATGGTTAATATATCTTCACAAGTGTCCTTCCTGGAGTGAGAATGAATGTTTGCTGTGAGAATAGATTTGGTGTATTTTAGCCATTGAGATAGAAATCACCTGCGTGATTAGGTAATATTTCTGAGGAACTGTAAAAATGACCAGTTATGCCACATGTAACTAGCCAAGATGATGTACCAATCCTTTTTCAATTTTTGAGTATGCTAGTCTCCCTATCATTTACCCATTTATTTTGGTAAGATGCAGAGTGAGAAATAATTGGCAGAGTTCTGTTGTACTTGTCCTGCTTAGTGTCTGAAATCATGGGTGTCTTTTTTGTAACTGATAATGCGCTATTAAAAAAGTTTCAGTGCTATAAATTCAGTCAATTGCATAAGGAAATTAGGAAGATATGTATTTATTTCCACAGACTGCTTTTCTCTTCCACTCCCCTTTCTCTTCCTCTCCCATTTTCACACAATAAACTCCAGCTTCCCATTTTTATGAGAAATCCTGTGGAGTTTAAAATACCTACAAATGTATAAATAGCTAACAGCTCTTATCTCTAGTGTATGATTCTGCCAGTGTAGTTTATTCCATACAACACATATTCTTGTTCATTGTTCAATCTGCTTTCACAAGTCCCAAGCAATGAGGGCTCTACCACTTTGTCCAGGAGACTATTCCCCAATTTTAGTAGATTTCATTGTCAGCAAGAGTGAAATGTGTCCTCAAGAGATTAAAATGGCCACAAATCTTACCACCTGTCAGCTGCATCTGTCTGCTACTGCTATCATTCAATAACTACAGACAGCATTGAAATCAATAGATGAGTGGTGCAATGAAGAGGAAATCTGCATGTCTAGGAAAGGATACACTGAAAGAGACTAAAGATCAACAGTATTCAGGCTAGTGTTCATTTGATTGATTTCATCTAGGAATCTTTGGTTGGTTGGTTGTTTTTTGTTTGTCAAGCCTTTTGACACCATGGTAATGATTATAGTTAAAACAGCTGGCTACAAGAGAGTGATAGACAGAGAGGCAGGAAGTAATAATAATGACTGGTTTCTGTAACAACAGATGGAGTACCAGCTATGAATGGATCCAAGACAGGTTGTCTGCAAGAAAACCTCTGATTTTCTACCTTTTTGAATTGTCATTGCATTACATATTAGTAAGAGCTAAGTGGAAAAGATGTACAGAAGTACTAGTAAAGATTAACTCTTCACAAGACAGTGAGTTTTGTAATTCTTAACATACGAAGCTCGCTCACTGTGTTACACTGTTGACACAGCACCGGTATAGAGACCCAGCTGTACTGGTTATTGTGCAATGTAGAGAAAAGGATGTTCTCTGTGCGTTAAAAAACAGGACACGTGGTGGTGACAGAGACTGGCTGACGATAGGAACAGATGAGGGCAACAGTAGATCCCAGCTTTTTGCTTCCAGATTATTGTCTTTCTTTGCCTTAATTATGTGTGGTGGAGCAGAGGAGAACAGGGAAAACATGAGTTGTGTAAATGTGCAGCTTCATGTTATTCAGTTTCATGCAAATTTTATACATTATGCATCCATGAGAAATTTACACTAATGACTGACTAAATTTCTGTTACTCTGATATGGATTTAGAGAAAGAAAGTAAGTTGGCAGTGACTTTAAAAAATCTTTGAAGATTTGTTTTTAACTTTCTCCAAGATCTCTGAGATAAGGCTTTTGATAAAGATATCCAAATACATTTGATATCAAGAAATAAGAAATTTGAAGTTCTGCCTGGGGCTGGTTGGTGCAGTTTGGGGACCTCAACAGAAAGCCGCCAACTAAAGGAAAACAAAAAAAAGAGGATTTGTGCTGCATCACTTATATTTGCACTAAAATTAGAGACTATGTAGAGTGATATGCCATAATAATAATAATCCGAATTAGTGAAATATCACAGATTTAACTGTTTTTCAGTTTATGTTGTAAGTCTAACTCCTTATCTTTTCTTCTTGTTTAAAATCTACTTTGACTACTTAAAGGACAAAAGGACTTTTTTGGATGTTCTCTATGTTTCTACAAAACTAAAACAGTTGAGTGATTAAAAAAAACTAACGGAGACAAAATAGCTTCCGTCTTTTTGCTACCCCAATATAGATTTTTCATAATGACATGTGTAAAGAGTGCCTGCAAAATTTCTTACTGTTGTCTAAAACGGAACAAAATATGCTTTAACTACTGCTTTTAAATTGTCAGACACTTGAAATGCCAAGATCTCTAATTGTCTGCTGATGTCATTCTTTAGTGCTCAGTCTGAGAGATGTTCTAGGCAAAATTATTGTACTTTTTTTGATACTTTCCAGATTGCAACTGCATTTGACACAACATAACTTGTACATGGCAAAAGCAAGAATGTAAAACTTTCCCACACTCTGCTTTGTGGTGATTGAGCTGTTACAATCTTGTTGATTGGACTTTTCGACATTCTTCTGTTGGTGCCTTCCTACTCTCCTTGCCTTTGTGTCTGAAACTAGACAGACCCCACATTTTCTTCCTTGCACTGTGATATTCTTATTACACACCTGGGAACTGTAACCTAAACAAAGGAGCAATTAATTACAAGTGTTTTCAGACTGGTATAGAAAGCTGGAAGAGTAAAAATAAAGCAATTCTTGGATACCAGGTAGGAATTAAGTGGGATTAAAGAACTCTCGGGGTATTCATTTGGAGTCTTAAAGTTAGAGAACTCTGAGACAAATGTAAAAAGGAAATTAAGAGTTAAAATAAAACATTTGCTGTGCCAGTTTAACTTAATAAATGTCAATAATTGCTGGAAATGCTTGAAGTAATTTGTCTAAAGCTTTAAGGGTTCTCAAGAACAATCTGTGGAGCCACTGTGGATAAGTGATCCCGAGCAGAAAGTGATCTCAGGCTCAGAAGTATAACTACAATCTCTGGAAGTCAAAGAAATGATATTACAGTAACAGCAAATCAGATTTTTTTTTTTTTTTTTTTTTTTTTTTTTTAAATTCTATAACAAGGACAATCTATCTCCTGGAGGTCGTTACATTTAGGAGTTGTGTAAGAAATTTTGTTAGAAGCAATTTGAGTATCTTTATCAATTCTCTTGATGTTGGAATACATCATACATACATACAGTATGTTTCTGAAGATTGATGCTGCCTTTAAATTCCAAATGTTCTTTTTGGGCTATTTCAATAATAGCTTAAATTATAATATTCATTTAAAAATAATAGGCTTGAGGGCTGATAAAGAAATGTGTATGCAGAACTATATGACATGATAGTTTGTAAAGGTTTGAATCTGTTAGCATAAAGAACAATTTTTCATTTCCAGGATTTATTGTTTTGTCTTTTTCTCTGTTTCTCTCTGCTACATTAACGCTGAGCAAGTTGTAACTGAAATAATGTGAAGACAGGGGAAAAGACTGGCTGTTTGTCCTTTTAGTAAATTGCTGAGTCTTTTCCTCTGCCAAGCCCATAATCGCTGGCGCTGTTAGATCCCCACAGGTGTGTTCTTAGATGTTTGTAACTGCTGCTGGTCAGCTGGTGATATACTGAAGGCCCATATTGTTGACACTGCTTGTATCTCCTCAGTGCAAGTATAAGTAGGCTTTGAAGAGCAAGATAAGCCTGTTCCTCTTTTTCTTTTTGAAGTATTAGTAAGTACTTTCACTGACAAATGAGAAAGAAACAGTCCAGGCACACTCAGAATAGCATTGAAGTCAAATGGTTTGCTAATGTCGGTTGCATTTATTGGTACTTTTTTGACACGTTCTGTTTACTGGGAGGAAGAATTGAAGTTAAGCACAATAAAATAAGTACCAGAATAAGAGACTCAGTCAAATCCAATGAAAACAAATAAAAGTGAACTTAAATGCAACTGATATTTTATATAGAGTGTGGAGATAATAGGGAGATATACAAAGGTGTGCAGCTACATTAGAAAAAGTAATGCAAAATGATCTCCTAACCTTTGTATGTACATCTCACTGGTGCAGTGATTGGAGGAAAAATATGTCAAATTACACCTTTCTGTTTAGCTGTTAACATGTGAAAGTAAGTGGCATTTATTTTAAGAGTAACACACTCCCACTCTCTTGCAAATGAATATATGCTTGTGCGTGTGTATATGTATACACTTGTATACAGGTATATCTATATATCTGTTCAAGGAATTAGAGATCACTCTCATAGTGATCTTTAGGAGAGTGACATATCAGGACAGTTTCACACTTGGAAGAAAATGATACCGAAATTTTGGCAAAAATCTCCTTAACACTGTTTTGAAAGTGTTAAAAAACAGGTACTTTTATTGCAGCACACCAGACACTTTGAAGATCGTTCCTCTAATTGAGCATGCACATGACTCACAGTTCTTGGTATGTATTACACATATCAATTGCATAATCATTTGTTTCTACCATTCAGTACATGCATTAAGTATAAATTATTTACAAAATCCTGCCCTTTGCTGGAAGTCTATCTTTGGTATTCGAGGGTCTTCATTGGGGGTTTCTAGTGGCCCCCAGTGGTCCTTGCAGCCTGGTGCACCCCCAGTGTCAGCTTCTTTACCTAGTTTCCTGAGCATGCGTGCTGGCATTTTGTGCTACTACACAGAGCCATGTAGCTCTTTCTTAATTTAGTGGAACATCGTGCTTTCCCAGCTTGCAAACCAGGCCCATCCCACTTTGCCTCATGTCCAGTCTCTATAGAGCTATTGTTTCTCTGTTCCTGTTATATTATGCCTAGTCTTGTTATGTTAGGTCTAGTCTTGTTACACTAGGCCTAGGGTTTCTAAAAGACTTTTCTTATGACTTGTTCTTACAGAATGTGTCTTGTAATTGTTAATTTCTATAATTTCTGTATTGGAGTTGGAAATAGATATCACTTCACCACCTAAAACAGTGAATTGTAAGGCAGGCTAGAATACAAACAACAATGATGTGTATCATAATTGCAAGTATACCTTTTAGCCAATATAAGTTGAGTAACCGTGAAGTTATTGCATTCCAAATTTCCTCACATCCCCAGGTAGTGTTACCTAGGTTAACTTTGTGCAAAATCTGTGTTTGCTGCTATATTTGGTGCATGTCAGTAGAAACTCTTCCACTCTGGTCTATGGATGTACAACAGCTAGTATTAATGACTGTGTATACTCCTCTTTGTGAGGATGAAAACAGATTTAGAGCCATCCACTTTTGCATAACTACTTGTGATAAGCTGGCAAATTTTTCTTGTACAGCTAAGAGAGCATCTATAGTTTGATTCTCTATGCTTTCTATGGTGGCTGAGATGTTGACTAATGTTTTCTCTAATTCACTTACTCCAAGCCATGGTAAAAGCCCTCTTACGAAACTAGGAAATCTAATGGGTCGCTCAGCTATGGCATTTATGACTCATTTGGTATGTGTCATGTAGCTTCTCAGCTGTAAGCCTGATATGTTTTGATTTTTGCTAGTTAGTGTGATATTCGGTACTAAAGCACCCAGGGTACAAGAACCCTTCCATCCATAAGGTAGTACCTTCTTGGCAGTTTGCCAACAGAGCCAATACCACCCTACTGTGCTACTAGGGACTGGCCATCTAAAATTTTAGCTTATGGATCCAACAGTAAAAGTTTTGCACAGTTTGTTGTATTGCCAACTTCTGCTGAAGAGTTTAGGCCTGTGGTATCTGGCTTATATACCTCTGTACACAGGAATAGTTATAGGGTAATTCCACAGATACTTGCACACTGGTATGCCTCTTCCCTTTTTACTCTTGAATAATGAACCCAAGATTTTGTATCATCCAGCTTCAATGCTGTGAAAGTTGTCAGGAGCTCTTGATATGGTCTTTTCCACTTAGGTTTCAAAGGTTCGGGGTCACAGTCTCTGAGGTACGCCCAGTCTCCTGGTTTGAAGTTGCGAGCTGGTACGTCAAGTGCAGTTGGTCTTGAGGTCGTGATGAGCCGCTGCAGATCCTGGAGAGTTTTACTCAAAGATATAAGATAGACACTGAGTTTTTAGCTGCATATTGTGTGGGATTTTTTTGTTGTTGTGGTGGTGTTTTGTGTTGGTTTTTTTTTTTTTTCTCCTGGCAGAACCATTTTTTAAAGGAGTACTAGGGATAAGAGTTAGTTTCCCTAGGGTGCCTTTTTCTGCAGCTACTTTAACTACTTGATTAGCTAAATGATTTCTTAATCCGAATTCGGTTTTACCCACTTGGTGAGCTCTAACAATGCATAATAGTGACTTCTAGAGGTTTCGGAACTCCTTCAAGCAGGATTAAAATTTGTTTGCCGTGCTTGATCAATGTCCCTTGAGCTGTCAGTAGTCCTTTTTCTTTCAAAATATCTCCATGTGTGTGGACTACTGCAAATGCATATTTTGAATCAGTCAAAATGTTCACCCGGTTTTCCTTCACGCAGTTCCAGGGATCAACTAAGTGCTATTGACTCTGTCTTTCAGCCTGATGCATTGGAGGGCAGGACACCTAATTTAATTACCTTACCCTAGGTAGTCACCACGTATCCTGACAGATGTTTTCCGTTTTGGACTAAGCTGCTTCCATCCGTATTCAGCTCCCATTTATATAGCTCCCAGTCTGGGTTTTCTAAGGGAATATTCCTTAAATCTGGAGACAATCATGTCCGAGTGCCCCCTCCACATGTTTGGCTGCAGATGGTTTTCTTGTGTTCCACCCTCCTTTGACCCTAAAGGATTTCAAATCCCAGATAGATAATATTAGTTTTGACTGCTTGGCCTTTTCCTTGGACACTCGATATCTGCACAGTTTAGGAGAATATTAAAGTAGCAACCTTAAAGATTAACCAACCTCGTAACCATAGAATCTTTATACCTAGTAATCAATCCCTATTCTTAAAGTTGACATAGATTTATGACATATTCTTTGAAAACAGGTAACTGAGAAACATGCAAATGTTACATAGCATTGCTTAAACAGATAGCTTGTGTTAGAATAGGCATGGAATAAGTTAATGATTGCCAAGAATTGTGAGGAATAGGTAATTTTTCTGTCAATATAAGCCATGCATGACCAGCTGGTCAGCGGCAGACCTATGGAGGGATATGCCTCATCTGGCCCCAGCACTGAATAAGAAATGCTACTTTTAAAACCATGAAGTATGGTTTTAAGGGTTTATTAATTTGACGATTTTATGGTATCACCAGAAAGTACAATAGAGCTACAATTCGATTATAGCATTGTTGGTCCATTTCCATGGCAATTAGAATATCATCTACATATTTCCAAGAATTATGGGGCCACTTTTAAACCCCTGTGGGAGGACCATCCATGTCAATTGAGTTTTTCTGCCTGTATTTAGGTTTTCCTATTCAAAAGTAAACAATTACTGGTTACTGGTTCTCACTGCTCAAGGGGTTACAAAAAAAGGCATCTTTCAAATCTAATACTGTGAATCACTGCAGGCTTTCACTTAAGGTGGTTAGCAAAGTATATATCTTCTACTATTTTTTTTTTAAATGGGTATATTAAATTTCAATTCACATTCCTTCAATATGCTATATTTTATAAACTTTTCTATAATGGGGAGTAGCCCTCTATAGGCTTTAAAGGATATTTGTTTTGTCCTACCAGTCCTGTCCCAGGTTTTAATCTGATTCTCACAGGTTCAGTTCTCTTTGATCATCCAGATACTTCTACAGCCCATACTATGGGAATGACTGCATCTTCGAGAACTACTGGCAGAGGATCCTTGTCTGGATGGAGAGACTGCAACATAAAAGTAGAGGCTTCCACATATTTAGGTTCTGGAATAATGACTTGTATCTTTCCATTTTTAGACTTAATTTCAGCGTTTTATTTTTCCAGTAAGCCCCTTCAGAAGAGGGAGTAGGGAGCAATAGGTAAATAAGGAAACTGTTTCCCTAGCTTGCATGTAATCGGGTTAAAGAAAGACCATGTTTCGCTGTTCCCTGTGGCACCAATAATTGTTATAGAATAATTACTTAATTTTCCCTGCATAGTGTTTAACACAGAATAACCAGTTCCTATGTCAACTAATTCTATTTCCTCATTCCCCAGCTCAGGATCTACATTAATATATTTTCCACCTGTCTTTTTAAGACTGTTTAAAAACTCAGTGGGAGATTCCTTATGATCCTGTTTAATCTCAGAAAGTTTTGACATATTAATACCTTTTGGCATAGTGTGTCTAATCCTGTATAAAATTCACTGTTGATACCAATTCAGCCTGTCCCTTGATATAAGGATATTGGGATCCCACCTTGTCTTAGCTGAGGCAAAATTTTTTTCTGATGTTCTCTATATATTCCCTGCCAATATCTGTTCTTCAACAAACCGTTTACCAGTTTACACAACAATCTCCTCAGTACTGTCTAACAACATCTCTAACATCATGTTGCTGTCTTTCCAGACTGGATCCTGAGTCTTTATCATCACCTAGAATGCCTCTTTCCTGCCACCAGACTAGAACCTTCTGCTTCCTGACACATCCAGTCAGCCTTCTCTGCTGCATGTTCTCTCTATCTTCTCATATTCTTTTTATTAGACTAATTCATTTATAATGTACTTTGTGCCAGTGGTCACTTCCTACACAATATACATCATCACTGTATATGTAAAGCTGTTAGTCTTTAGCAATCATGTTCTAAATTACCTGTGAGTATACAATACCACAGAGCTGTTGTGATATAGTTACCACTGATGGCTATGATCTGTAGTAGATCTTAGATGCAGATGTCACATTAATCAGGCCTGGCAGGTCTTTGATGAAAGAAATGTATTTATCATTTTCTGTGTTTTTATTCCTTGCTTGCACTGGACATCCTTATGCTATTACCCTGCTATTACCAGGTTCATTGTTCTTCTTTGGACCTACTCCAGCACCTCAATGTCTTTCTTGCAGTGAGGGGCACAAAACTGAATACAATATTTGATGTGTGGCCTCACAAGTGCCAAGTACAGGGGAACGATCAATTCTCTGTTCCTGCTGGCCACACTATTTCTGATAAAAGCCAGGATACTGTTGGCCTTTTTGGCCACCTGGACATACTGCTGGCTCATCAATACCCGAAGGTCCTTTTCTGGCAAGCAGCTTTCCAGCCACTCTTCCCCAAGCCTGTAGCACTGCCTGGGGTTTTGGTGACCCAAGTAGAGGATCTCGCTCTAGGTCTTGGTGAATCTCATACAATTGGCCTCAGTCCAATGATCCAGCTGGTCCAGATCTCTCTGTAGAGCCTTCATACCCTCAAGCAGATCAACACTCCCACCCAATGTGGTGTCACCTGCAAACCTACTGAGGGTGCACTCAATGCCGTCATCAAGATCTTTGATAAAGATAATAAACAAAACTGGCCCCAGTACTGAACCCTGGGAACACCACACATGCCCAGCCACCAACTGGATTTGGCTCCATTCACCACAACTCTTTAGGCCCAGCGATCCAGCCAGTTCTTTACCCAGTGAAGAGAACACCCATCCAAGCCACAAGCAGACAGTTTCTCCAGGAAAATGCTGTGGGAAATGGTATCAAAGGCTTTACTGAAGTCTACACAACATCCACAGCCTTTCCCTCATCCACTAAGCAGGTTACCTTGTCATAAAAAGAGAACAGGTTAATCAAACAGGACCTGCCTTTTATAAACCCATGCTGACTGGGCCTGATTGCTTCTTTGGATGTGCTAGGTGATGGCATTCAGAATGATCTGTTCCATAACCTTCCCTAGAACCAAGGTCAGGCTGACAGGCCTGTAACTTTCTGGATCATCCTTCTGGCCCTTCTTGTAGATGGGTGTCACATTTGCCAACTTCCAGTCAACCAGGACCTCTCTGGTCAGCCAGGACTGCTGAAAGTGGCTTGATGAGCACCTCCATCAGCTCCCTCAGAACCCTTGGATGGATCCAATCAGATCCCGTAGAATTGTGCCTGTCTAAGTGGAATAGCAGGCTGCTAACCATTTCCCCTTGGATTACTGCTCCCTGTCCCTGTCTTCCAGCTCCAGGGCCTGTATAGCTGAAGCATAGCTGGTGTTACTTTTAAAGACTGAGGCAAAGTGTCTCAGCCTTTTCCTCATCCTCTGTCACTGTGTTTCCCCACACATCCAGTAAATGATGGAGAATCTCCTTACCCCTATTTTTGTTGCTAATGTATTTAGAGAAATATATTTTTGTTGCCTTTTGCAGCAGTAGCCAGATCAGCTCTGGTTGGGCTTCAGCACTTCCAATTTTCTCCCTGCAAAGCATCACAACATCCTCGTAGTCCTCCTGAGTTGCCTGCCCCTTCTTCCAGAGGTCATAAAACTCTCCTTTTCTTCCTGAGTTCCAGCCAAAGCTAGCTGTTGAGCCAGGCTGGTCTTCTTCCCCACCAGCTTGCATTTCAGCACACAGGAATGGTCTTTGCCTTTAAGCTTCTAAGATTTCCTTCTTGAAGAACAACCAGCCTTCCTGGACTCCTTTGCCTTTCAGAGCTGCCTCCCAAGGAAGTCTGCCAACCACCCTCCTAGCCAGGTTGAAGTCTGCCCTTTGGAAGTCCAAGGTAGAAGTTCTACTCACCCCCGACCTGATTCCTCCATGACTTGAAAATGTGACCATTATCAGGTACTTCAATGCTTTGTACCATATCAGTAACTTCTGTGTCTTTGCTGCTGCATGGCCTTCCTTATCCTGCCTTCAGTGTGAAATGGCAGACAGAAGGACCTTGTTAGCACGTTGTCCCCTAAATGTTGGCATACCACCCTTAGGTTTTTCTTTGGTGAGCCTGGTTTTCTCCTTTTCCCCCTTCAAATCTAGTTTAAAAGTCTTTCAATGAGTCCTGCTTAATCCCGTGCAAGCATGCTTTTTCCCCTTTGAAACAGGTGCCCATTTGTCGCCAGCAGGCTTGGTGTCACATAAACCAACCTGTGACCAAAAAACCCCAAATTCTGCCAGTGACATCACTCTTGGAGCAAGGTATTGATCTGTTGGGTCTTCCTGTATCTTCCCTCATCATTTTCTGCAACTGAGGGGACAGAGGAGAACACTGCCTGTGTTCTTGATCCTTTAAGCTGTCATCCTCAGGCCCAGGAAGTCCCATTTGATTGCTCTAGGACTTCCTGTTGCAACTTCATTACTGCCTACCTGAAAAATCAATAACAGATAATCATCTGAGGAGCATACATGGGCAAGAAGTTTTCTCTCCACATCTTTAACCCAGGCACCAGGGAGGCAGCAGGCTTTCCTAAGAAGTGAGTCTGGTCTGCGTACTAGGCTTTCCGCTCTCTTTAGAAGGGAGTCTCATATGGCCAAGACCTGCCTTTTTTTTTTATGGAACAGGATTTGATGGAGGACATAGACTAACTTAGCCTCTGTGGCACCTCCAACTTAGTTGAACCATCATCCTCATTATTGTTGTTCAGTTCCACTTGCAGAGCCTCATGCCTGTTGTTGAAGAGAACCTGGGAAAGTGAGATAGTCACAGCAGAGACCCTCCTTCTGTGCTGAGCAGAAACATACTTCTATTGTCTGCTGTCCCTTGAGTCACCACATTCTACCATGCAGAGAGAGGATAGGGAGTCCTCTGTATCACAGGCCCCTTATATCTTCTGGGCTTGCCTCAGGGAAGGCAGAGTGTGACTCCATTGGTCTGTCTTCCTCTCAAGCTCTCTGATGCTTCTCAACCTGCTCACCTCTTCCCAGAGCTCTGTCACTAAGTGGAGTTCTACCTGGGCACACCTCCGACAGCTGTGCTGGCTGTTACCATCTGGTACTAGTGTAAGGGCAGGGCACACCCTGCAGCCTGACATGTGAGTGGCAGCATCTGGGTCTCAGTCTGGGCAACTACATTGCTTGTGGTGGGTGATGGCTTTCTTCCAGCTGGGCACCATTGCTCCCTGGGACAGCTGGCAGAGCTACTCTGTCCTTCCTGCATGACCTTATGCATAAAGCACCACACCATGCCCTTGCTGATGTGCCACACCCTTGCTGATGCTCCACACTGTGTTTCCCTGCCGTGTTCATAGTGCTCGTCGTTGCTGGCACTCTCTAAGGGCTTCTTTTATACATTGAGTGGGACTTGGCTGCCATTGCTCCTGGCCCTGCCCAGGTCTTGTCAGCTGCTTTTGTGTGAGCCACGGGCTCCTGGTGGCTCTCTCAGCTCCCCCAAATTTCCCCTGGACCAGGAAGCTCTCCTGAGCACCATGCTTAGGGTGCAGCTCTGCAGATCATGCTGGCACTTGAGCTGCTTGCCTCCGCAACTGAGTTATACCATCTTAGTGTCACAAAATACTTGAATGCTATTGTTAATTACACTATTGTAGTGCACTTGTATCCAGTTGAACTCAAACTAATATTAACAATATCCTGTATCCTAATAACCATCATGTGTAGATATTAAAGGTCTCAGTTTTCATTAAACCTGATTTTAGAGAAGTAAGTCTAATAATTTTCAATAATTGGTTTCAGAATTTTCTAAAAATTTATAATGCTCTGATCTTTTAACTGACATTTGTTTTTGCAGTCCTTTCCATGAAAGATATCAATGAACATTTGGAAGAATAACTTGCACAGATAGATGAACTTATTATATAGAGGCAGTCAGGTTTTTTTCAAAATGCTTAAAAATGAAGTTATTTTCCCTAAGACCGTGATCTAAATATTTTTGGATAAGTAAGTTATTTTATGTTAACCAAAAACAACCAATGTGTGAAACTCGAAAAAAGTTAGTAGCCCATTGATACTTCACTTAAATAAAAACAGAGTTAAAAATACATATGAATTATAACTGTAGATAAGCTCCACGTGAAACTGATTTTGAAGCTGTGTGGAGTTACACTTGTTCTTGGATACAAGATCAGACTCAAAGATTGCAAGAAAAGATGGGACAACAGAAGTGGCGAGAGGACCAACAGGATGTTTCTGTATTAGAATCAGACCTACAGCTGAAGTTCCTGGCATATGCCCTTGCACCATAGTTTATGAGGGTCATCATGTAGCACATTGGCAGTGTAACTGAAGGGAGAAAGTGAACTCTTTACATGCACAATTACTCATCTCTAGTATTTTCATGCTGTGCTATGTTGTATGTCCTTATGCTGCCCATATATGATCTGAGCAAGAAAGGATAATGAACCATTTCTGGAGTAATTATTGTATATCAATGCATTCATTGATCACTTCTGCCTCATGCATGCCATAGTAACACAATTTAAATGCAGCTGTTCCTTTTGCCTGAGAACAAAGTGTCACAGATGGCTAAAACCTATTACACTTTAAAAGCAGACTGAACCTCTCCTAGTACTAAATGTGAAATATGTCCAGATATTTTAACTACTTTTGCAGTGTCATAGAACATACACACTATTTTTGTCCCTACAGAGAACATAAAGTGATGACTTTTGTGGCCCTGTTTTCAGAGGTTGCTAGCCATCCCTAAATACCTACAAGGAACATTGTTAGCAACACCAGGTTTTCTATTCAAAACTATTTTGATGTGAATGTATTGCTTTCATACAGCCATAGTTAAAATGAAGTAGCAGTGTGTGGACATAACACTAACTGTACAGCTCTGCGATCTTCAGTTCAAACAGTCTGTGCTGCTGGCCAGAGATGGCTGAGGAAATGAGCTTTGTCAAACCAAGAGTTACATGGTTTAGGACAGTTCTTGGTAAGAATTGCCATGAACTTTCCACATTAATTAGATTTTGCAATTTTGTTTGCAGCTCTGCATCACCTAAGATACATGTTTAGGCACATGGAGATGGGAAGCCAGCTATTTTGACAGCAATCCAAACTAGGAATTTTAAGTGAGGAACTTATGAGTCAGTATATAGGATGAGTAATTGAATATTGGAATAGATATCCTTACAGAAAAGCTAATGCCATTTTTAAAAAGGAGCTATAATCTTTGCCCTTTTGAGGTCTCTGAACTATGATAATTATGGAATCTTGTTTTCACTTGTGAAAGCATATAATATACAAAAGAAATAAAGACACATTAAAATACTTCTACCGATTTTCCTCCACTCCATATGAAGCTGTAGCTAAATGATGCTCTGTGGGAGCTTATTGCCCATTTTTTGGAATGAGTCATGTAACTCATTCACATTTTTCTCTATATGAGTAATGTGGCTAGACTAATCTGATGTTGAGAAAATCTTTATATCATAAATAAAAGACCTAATTTGGTAATGCTACTAAAGGTATTGCAAAATGAGGAAGATAAGTAGCACACTGTTCATCACCACTACATTTTTCACAATCTCTACTTAATGGTATTATGTCTCAGTACCTAAGTTGCTTATCCAAGCAATAAGCTGCACTTCCAAGCTAGACTTCCTCTACCAGAATAAATTTTTACTTACAATTATTTATTAAGAAACCCTTTTACTGCAAAAGAATACTCAAACTGTTGCTAGCCCAGCAGGTAGCTAAACAAAAATTTAGGACTTCACACACTTCCCAGCAGTAAACTTTCCTAGAGACATGCAGATGTGGCTCTCCTCTTTCCAGTAAGAAGAGCAGAATATTGATGGCCTCAGTTCTTCCTGTCTTGTGTGTTTGGACTAAAGATCTAGTTTAAACTACAGCTGCTTTTAGAAGGGTTTTCTTCCTTTCATAAATGGTCTTCTTGTCTATTCTCTTTTAGTTTAGCTTCACACCATCCAGATCTTACTTAACCTCAGTTTCTTTCCATTTGTCCTTCCCTTTCCATTTATCATGCTTTCCTTCCTCTTCATTCTTTCCTTCCTTTTTCATTCATTGCCCAATCCAGTTTCCTCAGGTCAATTCCTTTTCTCATTTAGTGTACTGTCTAACCTGAACAACCTCTTCATCACCGTTTAACCACCTCCGAAATCATGGAAGCAAAGGGACAGATTATGTACTAGTCTGTCTTCTTTACTGATGTAAGTTATCAGGATGTTGTTATGTAATATCTAATTTCATATGCCATTGACTGCATTTTTTGCTGAAACTTTTCTTGCCCTTTAAAAAATTTTTTTTAATAAGTAATGATAGTACAATAAATTTACTTTTTTTCTGAAACAGTGTGTGATGGAACACAAATAGGATAAGAGTATTACCTTATTTTCCAGTTTAATCACTTGTACTTAATTGTCAGTAAGAACTGATGTAAACAAACATAATGAGAAAATTTTCTCTCCCAGACATGCTGTGAGTGTGGAAAAAGCTATGGTTCTGTACATTGTCCTGTGCTTTTCAATTAAAGCATTAGTTGCTGGCAGGTGTATAGGAGTATTGTTAAATGCATGGCTTAATTGTTTATTCTTTCCTCTTTGTTACAAAGAGAATGGATTTGAAAATGTATTAGTGTGACAATAAGACTTAATAGGTCTGTTCTATAAAGACTGCATAGGCAGTCTTCATTCTCCTCTAGAGGTCAAAAGAAAATGTTATTTTAAATGTCTGGTTTTACTTTTATGAAATGCTGTCCTTTGCTGGGGTGTAACATAACTACTTCAAGTCTGGAAATACTAAATTTCACCTGTCCTGAATTATGTTTCCTTCCCTGTAGATACAAATCTGTAGTTTTCTTAAAAAAAAAGAAAAAAAGAGAGAAAAAAAAAATAGGAAAAGAAAAAAAAAAGGAAAAGAAAACAAGGAAAAAAATAAAAGGAGACTATTTGGTCTATTTGCCATGAACCTGCAAATAGACCAACTAATATCAATTAATATGACAGACTCATATAATAATAATGATGAGTAATGAGAGCATCAAAGATTATTCACCTAAATAGCCAAGTTAAACAGTGTTGTGTTACATCACTTTGTCAAATAGCTTTCATTTGTGGGCTTCTGAAACTTAAGATGAAGGCAAAATTGATCTTAATTATGGTTTGTTTTACTTGGCTATCTAAATGCCAAAACTGTTGTACTGTAGACTCAGAGAGAAATGTAGACAGAAAAACCCTACCCTCTGGGTTTGCCTCTGCCAGACCAGGATTGCACCCTCTAGTAATTTCTCAGTTGCCTTTGCTGACTGAATTAGGTATGATGAAAGTGATGTGCCTGCAAAACTTTGCTGTGATTCGGTAGAATGCAGAATTGGGTATTTTCTATCATTTTAACCACTTAAAAACTGATTTTTGTCCTTAAAAAAAGAACTATATTTCCTACAGCCATCATTTATACAGCATTCATATCTTCCTGGTACTTACATGCTCTTTTTAGACAGTAAGCACCTTCCAGCCACACACACTTGCTATTTCATTTCTAATTTTCTACATCCTACCTTCCTTTCCTCATTATGTTTTTTTCAGGTTGTCCTGAGGCATGACATCTGAGATCCAGGATCCATTCTGATCTTCCTTGCTTTTTACAGAATGTATCAAATCACATTTAGATCTATTCTTTCACAGAATCACAGAATGGGTAGGGTTGGAAGAGACCGCTGGGCCTCTGGAACAATTAGGCAAATAAAAATAAATAAGAACAAATAATAACTCAGAAATCTGAACGATTTTGCCTGCTTGTAGGGTGATGACTCCTGATTAACCTCAGTAGTTTATAGTGAGTAATAAGGTAGAGAGCAGCTGCATATCAGTTGTTTATGTGTATTCTGTTAAATTCTGAACCTTTAGTCATTCTATCATAAAGTTATTTCACTGCTAGCAATGGCATTCAGAGAGCAGGATGGGATGGCAGGCACAGAAGGGGACACCTACTCATAGAATTTAGAAACAGAAGAATGGATGATAACTTATCTAGGGTTTCATTGTTGAAGTATCTTTTTTACATATTGAGATAAATTCTCTTAGTGAGTGATATGTGGTTCATTTGATTTGACACAGAAAATGTATAGCAACAGTACACACAATATGCAATTAAACCAACTAGTGATGAAGAGCTGTCTAATCAGACCTCTATTGCAAGCCTGGAAAGAGAGTAGCACCTAACTGGAAAGATGGAAACGCCTTTTCCCCTCTGTACTCTGTATCTGTGTGTCGCACCATGCTGATGGCTTAACTTCTTCATGCTGAAAACAAGGACAATCTTTTTAAAACACAGGTCTTAGTCTGACTTCAGAGGTAGCAGAAACAGCACCTAGGATATTTATAAATAGAGGTGTTATAGTTGAATTAGTTTTTACATCTTATAGTTGAAATAAGTTTTGCATCTTATAGTTGAAATTAGTTTTCTTACGGTTGAATTAGTTTTCTGTTTTGCAAACCGTATCTAAGATTCTTAGTTTTGTAAACTATATAACTGTATCTAAGATTCTTGGTTTAGTAAACTGTATCTAAGAGGCCGTATCCAAGATTTTTACCTTATTTTGAAGTTTTTGGACTGTGTCCAGGGAGATGTGCATTCAAGCATGGTCTTATATAACCGTACCCTATTCTTCTAGTTGACAAAGATTTATGATATATTCTCTTAAAACAGGTAACTTAGAAATAACCGAAAAAATGCGAATGTTACTTAGCATCGGTTAGATAGGCAGTTTGTGTTAGAATAGGTGTGGAATATGCTAATGGTTGTTAAGAGTTGTGATGAATATGTATGTAACTAAGTTGCATAAATGTAGTGAGTTCTGAATTGGTGGTCGAAGCCAGCTTTGGGTGTGAACCCCTGGTTTCTCAGCGCTGGAATAAAAGCACCGCATATAACTACGTCCGTGGTTATGTGTCCTTTTTGCCAACATTTTTGGCGACCCAGGTGGGACCTCGCGAGCGCTGCTGAGGCGGATCGCGTCTTGATCCTGCTCCGGCTAGCACCGAGGTATTCTTGGGGAGCGCATCGGACGCGACCGACCCTCCGCTGCTCTCGACGGACCTCTGATTGGTAAGAAGGTGCTTTTATTTTTGGATTTGGGGTACCCCATTTGGTTTGGTAGCCTGCCGGTCAGACGCGGCAAAAGCCACGCTCGGTTGGGCAGGGAGCTCCCGTTTGGTAAAGCCTATAGGCGCCGTCCGTCAGACAGAGGGAAACCTCTGCAGGTTCAGCATTTGGTTAGGCGCCAATTAGTTTGTGTAGCTGAAAGGTTCAGCACTTGGTTAGGCGCCATTTGATTTGGTTTGTGTATTTGCTGCAGGCTCGGCATCCTAATCTTGGTCTCTGAATTTGTTCTGGTCTGGTTCCTGTATTTGTTCCTGTATTTGGTGTGGTTCTTGTATTTGTTTCTGTACTTGTTCTGGTTCGGTTCCGTTCCTAGGTGTCATTTGGTCTGGTTTGTGTATTCGTGGCAGGTCCTGACCCTTGGTTTCTGATTCTATTTTGGTCTGGTTTTTGCATTAGTTTCTATATTTAAGCTGGTTCTTGTGTTTGTGTTTGTGTTAATTTGGTTTGGTTTCTGTATTTGGTTTGTGTGTCTGAGCTCAGTATTTTAGTTTGTACGTTTATATTTGATACCAAAAGAATTCGTTTGGGGAAATAATTACAAAATAAGAACCGGTTCTGTTACTAAAGTACCACCTTGCTCCCCCTTCAGATGCATCTGTACACATGAAAGTAAATTGAGTTATCTGTATTGCAGTTAGGCTTGTCCTGTGGATAGACTGATTTGGATCTAAAATTAATGTCAGGGATTGATGCTTAATGTGCTGTTGATTGATATTTGTAAGAAGTTACAAAAGGTAGCAGCTGAGGAATGTAACTATTGTTCAGCTAATTGGAATTACATATAAAGTTTATAATCACAGGAATTAAATGAAGAGAGAAAAAGGGCAAAAGGAGCCCAAACCTGTGCCCGGCAGCTTCTCTTTGATAAGCTGCGGAGAGAAAAAAAAAAAAAAAGGGTAAAAAGCTGACTGTTTGCTAAAGCGGTGGAAAAGCGGGGGTGGGGAGCGGCGGCTGCTAGAGCTGGAGCTGCAGCTCCTCTCCTCCGGGCTTGCCGCCCGCGGGGATGAAAAGGGAGGGGGAACCAGTCTATGTAGAAGTTCCGTTTTCGCCAGGGGATTTAGTAACCTGGAAGCAATCAGCTGGTCCTTATCAGGAAAATCCAGATAAGGTTGCAATAATTAAGGTGATAATTAAAATACAGAATCCTCATTGGGATTATTTACAAGTGATTTTGGATACATTATTGGACTCTACAGAAAATATATGGTTATACAGGTTGCGAGGGATAAAGTGAGAGAAGATATTCGGAATGGGAAAGTAGAGGGTAACGTTGATGAGAACTTTCCAAAAGAAGATCCCCAACGGAATTATAATACAGGAGGAGGGTTATGCCGTCTCTGGAGATATCAGGATTGGTTATTGATTGGCATTCAAACTGCTATGCTGAAGCAAATGAATTGGTCAAAACTGTATAATGTGAGGCAGGAAAAGAATGAGTCTCCCTCAGCCTTTTTAGAAAGATTAAAAGAAGCTGCCAAAACCGGGATGTAAAATTTTTAGTAGACACAGGGGCTACTTACTCTGTACTGAATTCCTTACAAGGGGCGGTAGGTCACAGAGCTACAATTGTTGGTGCCACAGGGAAGGAGGAAGTACAGCCATTCCTGCAACCCTTGGATTTGTGTTTTGGAGAAAAGGAACTAACTCATGAGTTCTTGTATGTTCCAGATTGTCCAGTTTCTCTTTTAGGATGAGATTTGCTGACTAAATTGGATGCCACAATAACATTTGAGGATGGAGAGTTGGTAATGAAAATTCCAGAGTCAAAGGTAGGACAGATTTTACTATTAAAAGAAAAACCGTTTGTAAAAATACCACAGGCAATAGAAGATGCAGTAATTCCCACAGTATGGGAAACTGACATACCTGGAAGGTCAAAAACAGCTAGACCTGTGAAAGTGGAGCTGAAGGAGGATGCTAAACCAGTACGGTTGAGACAGTATCCATTGAAATTGGAAGCCAAATTAGGAATAGTATCTTTAATTAAGAAATTTTTGAAATATGGAATTCTAGAGGAGTGTGAATCAGATTATAATACCCTAATCTTTCCAGTAAAGAAACCTGATGGTAGCTATCGACTAGTTCAAGACTTACGAGCAATAAATCAGATCACTAAGGACATACATCCAGTAGTTGCAAATCCCTATATCTTGTTAACATCTGTGAAGGAGAAATATAAATGGTTTACAGTACTTGATTTAAAAGATGCCTTCTTCTGCATACCCCTTGACCAGGAAAGCAAAAAGCTATTCGCTTTCGAATGGGAAAATCCTCACAACGGCAGAAAGACTCAATTGACCTGGACACGTCTTCCACAAGGATTTAAGAATAGTCCGACCATCTTTGGAAATCAACTAGCCAAAGAGCTTGAGGAGTGGACTACAAGAGGCCGTATTGGAATTCCCCAACAATGGTATTTGTTGCTGCAATATGTGGATGATATTCTGGTTGTTGCTGAGACCCAAGAACTTTGCATCCAGGTAACAATTGAAATATTAAATCAATTAGGAATGAATGGATATAAAGTGTCGAAAAATAAGGCTCAGATTGCATCCACGACTGTGATCTATCTAGGATGCGAGCTTTCTCAAGGACAACGAAGACTAGGTATAAACCGCGTGCATGCTATCTGTGCTATCTCTGAACCGCGTAACTTGCATGAATTAAGATCTTTTCTAGGAATGGCAGGATGGTGCAGGCTCTGGATTATGGACTATGGACTTATTGCCAAACCTTTATACGAGGCACAGAAGAATAAGGTTTTGGTGTGGGAAAAACTGCAACAAGAAGCTTTCCAAAAACTGAAACAAGCTTTAAAGCAAGCGCCTGCTTTGGGCCTACCTGATCTGAGTAAAGACTTTCAGTTATTCGTGCATGAGCGACAGAGGCTTGCCCTAGGGGTATTAACCCAACGGCTGGGATCTTGGAAACGGCCCGTAGGTTATTTTTCCAAACAACTTGACCCGGTAAGTGCTGGATGGCCGGCGTGCTTGCGGGCGGTGGCTGCTACCACGATATTAATCCAGGAAGTTCGGAAACTGACCATGGGGAAAAGGATCGAAGTATTTGTATCCCACATGGTCACTACTGTATTGGAACAAAAGGGGGGCCATTGGCTTTCCTCAAGTAGAATGATGAAATACCAAGCGATTTTGACAGAACAAGATGATGTTATTTTAAAAACAACTAACCTAATGAATCCAGCTGTGTTTTTAAATGCAGAAACAGAAGAAGGGGATTTGGAACATGACTGTGTGGAGGTCATCGAATATACCCACGCAAGTCGTCCTGACCTGAAGGATACTCCATTGGAGGAGACGGATTGGGAACTTTTTACTGATGGCAGTAGTTTCGTGGAAAGCGGAGTGCGGTATGCAGGATATGCGATTACTACTGTCAAAACAGTGATTGAAGCCAAATCCCTACCACCAAACACATCAGCACAGAAAGCTGAGTTGATTGCCCTAACTAGGGCATTAGAGCTCAGCAAGGACAAAAGGGTCAATATTTGAACTGACTCAAAGTATGTATTTGGAGTTGTTCATGTGCACGGAGCTCTCTGGAAAGAGCGTGGACTACTTTCCTCCCAAGGAACAAACATCAAATACTAGAGGGAAATATTAAACTTGATTAATGCTGTTCAGAAACCATTGCAAGTTGCCATCATGCATTGCAAAGCTCATCAGAGTGGAACATCAAAAATTATTGAAGGAAATCGACTTGCTGATCAAACAGCTCGATCAGTGGCACGACAAGTCTGGACAATGGTGGGTCTTATCTCCCAGAAGGTAAGAGCAATTCATTTATTACCTACACCTTTAGAGGCACCTAAATATTCTACAGAAGACGAGAAATTGGCAAAATTACTAAAAGCTGTCAAGGATAATTCTGGATGGTATGTGACCACCAACGGACAAGTTGTGGTGCCGACCACGACTATGAGAGGAATACTTCAAATGGAGCATCAGAAGTGTCATTGGGGTGCAGAAGCACTGGTAAAATACCTGAGAAAATGGATTATCTCAGTCCAGATGTTAACAATGGCAAAGTCTATTGCGGCTAAGTGTGAAATTTGTTTGAAAAATAATCCTTTAGTAAAAAGAAAAGTAGATATGGGAAAAATTAAGACAGGCATACAACCAGGAGATTATTGGCAAATAGATTATGTGGAACTCCCCAAAACTCGAGGATTCAGATATCTAATAGTTGGGGTGTGCACCTTTTCAGGATGGCCAGAAGCCTTTCCTTGTCGCACCAACCAGGCACAAGAAACTGTAAAATGGCTATTAAAAGAGATAATTCCAAGATTTGGGGTACCATTGGGAGTATCATCCGACAGGGGACCACACTTTGTTGCTCAAGTGGTGAAGGAAGTCAGTAGATGTTTAGAAATCAAATGGAAATTACATACCCCATGGAGACCCCAATCTAGTGGACAAGTGGAGAAAATGAATCAGACATTAAAAAAGACAACTTAGCAAAATTTGCCAGGAAGCAAAAATTCAATGGCCTCAGGCCTTACCAATAGCGTTATTGCAAATTAGGATTAAACCCAGGAGCGGAATGTCAGTAAGTCCATACGAAATTTTGTATGGCAAACCATATGAAGCACCTGATCCAAATCCAAGTGTACATGTAAAAGGTAATCAGGATGTATACAATTATGTGTTGTCTCTCGGCAGGACATTGAATCAACTCAGATCCACACTAGTGTGGAATCGCCCACTAGCACTTGAGAATCCGGTACATGATATAGAGCCTGGAGACACAGTGTATATAAAGACCTGGAGAGAGGATCCTTTAAAAGAACGTTGGGACGGACTCTATCAAGTACTTTTAACTACATTCACCGCAATCAAGGTTGCTGAAGTAGATTCCTGGATACACTACACCCGAGTAAAGAAAGTCTCAACACTGTGGCAATCTCAATTAGTGGGTCCTACCACACTTAAAATCACAATGCAGGATGTCTAGTTTTGTTACCGTATTGTGTTTGTAGTAGTAAATGTACCCAGACTGTTTGCTTTTGTGGAAACACTTCTTGAAGAAGAAACAGAAAATGCCACTCTGATTTGCAAAGTCACTGGAGAACAATTATGTAGGACACGAAGGGCTATAGGAGGTAGTGATGACACTCAAATGCCACAAGTAGTGCAGAGTGTACAGAATCAGGCAGAGAACCTAATGATAGGATTGATTCGAAATTTTGCACGAACCCAGAACACCAGTAGCATCACTGTTTGCCTTCCCATTCCGAAATTGGCTGAAGACCCAATACAATGGGGAATAATATCTACAACCTTACCAGAAATAAACAAAACTGGTAGGATAGTGTGTGAATCTCGCACTAGGTTAGAGCAAGTGCCAACTGAACAATGGAAAAAAAAACAGGACCCGAACCAGTGGAATTTGGAGGAAAGATAGTTCTCAAAGAAAGTTGGACCAAAAAGATAGTATATGAAAAAGTCAACCGAACCTATTAGGAATGTAAAGATCAGGATATTCAGAACATAACTGAATCATGGAATAACATGTGGACGTTGAGTACTGTACAACAATATCAATATAGTGAAGCATTCCCATGGTGTGTACAATGGTCCAATGTAACAAGAGGGATAACAGTACCATGGTGGAATTGCTCGTGAGTAATAACCTGCCAGACGAATGTGGGACATTTAGTTTGGGCCTTAAGCGATGGAACCTGGACAACACATTTACCGGTAGCAGGACCTGCAAGGGAAATTACTTTGGGGTTACCAACCCTATGTCCCATTTGGAAAAAGTCACCCTTGAAGAACAGGCAGGAACTTCTACAAGTTAGGCACAAGCGAGAGATAGATGAAGATGATGTGTGGCATGAACCGTCAAGCAGTGTTAAATTCGGCTGGGCATTAGAATCCTTCTTTGCACCAATTGCAGCTTATAGAAACAGAGAAATGATTGACAAATTAATTGGGCAGATGGATCAATTGGCAAGGATAACCAAAAAGGGTTTTCGAGATTTCAATATACAATTGCAAGCTACAACCAGAATGACCTTGCAGAACAGAATGGCACTTGACATAATGTTGCTGAAAGAAAATGGTGTTTGCGGATATTTAAAAGATAGGGTTGATCATTGCTGCATTCATATCCCAAATGTAACTTCTGAAGTGGAGAAAGATATTTCCCAATTAACCCAAACAGAAAAGGAACTACAAAAGGAAAAGCAAGATGCAGAGCAGAGCTGGATTGGGGCCTTACTAGGTAAATTGAACCTGAATTTGGGAGGATGGGTACATTCATTACTGGAGAGCTTACTCCTGCTTGCAGTTGTAGTTGCTCTGCTCTTTTTGCTGTACGCTTGTGTTAAGCGTCAAGTAAATCAATCAAACGCCAGGAACGATCGCATCTTTACTGTCCTTAGCAGAAATACTAATCCACTCATTGACAACCCTCCAGCTGATAAGGAAACAATGAAGTGAAAATGCATTGTCTAAGAATAGAAAAGCATTTTCAAAGGGGGGAAATGTTATAGTTGAATGAGTTTTTACATCTTATAGTTGAAATAAGTTTTGCATCTTATAGTTGAAATTAGTTTTCTTACGGTTGAATTAGTTTTCTGTTTTGCAAACCGTATCTAAGATTCTTAGTTTTGTAAACTATATAACTGTATCTAAGATTCTTGGTTTAGTAAACTGTATCTAAGAGGCCGTATCCAAGATTTTTACCTTATTTTGAAGTTTTTGGACTGTGTCCAGGGAGATGTGCATTCAAGCATGGTCTTATATAACCGTACCCTATTCTTCTAGTTGACAAAGATTTATGATATATTCTCTTAAAACAGGTAACTTAGAAATAACCGAAAAAATGCGAATGTTACTTAGCATCGGTTAGATAGGCAGTTTGTGTTAGAATAGGTGTGGAATATGCTAATGGTTGTTAAGAGTTGTGATGAATATGTATGTAACTAAGTTTTATAAATGTAGTGAGTTTTGAATTGGTGGTCGAAGCCAGCTTTGGGTGTGAACCCCTGGTTTCCCAGCGCTGGAATAAAAGCACCGCATATAACTACGTCCGTGGTTATGTGTCCTTTTTGCCAACAGAGGGACTCCCCCACTGGGCTGCTGAATGATAAATGGGGAGTTTTGAGTCAGAAGTCCAAAAACTTCAAGTATCCAAGTCAGATTTGCTCTCTCCCTGCAACTTGGTGCCTTCTTGTCTGGATTGTTGGCACAATGCTTCAGACACAATCACCACCTACTGAGGGACTTCTCTTGAGATTTTGTGTTCTCCTTGAAACAGTGACTGCTGAAGGCCCTGAGGGCTTTGACTCATTGTCTTACCTTCAGTGTTATCTAGGATAAGGTTTTTCTTTGTTCTTTGGCATAGCTTTCAGCCTTTGAGAGCAGCAAAGTTTAAAACACATGGGAAGAGTGAAGGTGCTGGAACAAAATGTGACACAATGGTGCCATCTGCAACTGCATAAAGTATTTTTGCATTGACTTTTCTAGTTCTTCCAATGTGTTCAGTATGGCAGTCTCCAAGACCTTTACAAGCTTGAAGAAAGCAGCATAACAGGTCTGCTACATGTTTCTGTCTTTCTGTTCAAGAGGAGAATGGGATTTTGGGGAGCTGAATCTCTTACTTAGTAATATCCATACATGAAACAAGTGGGAAACCTTTCTTATCAGAGCTTATTTTTTCTACCAAAAAAGCATTTGTATGACTGCCATCACCAGACAAGCACTTTAAAATGCATTTTTACTTTAAGAGGACACATGCATAACACAAGGAGAGCATTTAAAATGAATTTTAAATCCTTGTGAATAATAATTGAATTCTGTGACTGTCTCAAAGAAAAACATGGTGACAGTACAAGAATTTGCAAGATTTCCATTTTCTTTTCATTTTTACTCTTCAGATCTTTGACACTTACTGTACAAGATCATATTAACTGATGGTGTAGTGCCATACTGTGTTTTGGGAGATTACTGGTTTTGAGTGAAAATATGTTGTCAGTTTTGCTAGTAATAATTATATCCCATTTCAAACTCTAAGGGCAGGAAAGGACATGTCAAAATAGTCAGATACAGGGGCTGTGTCACACACCACTTTACAGATCATTTACAAAGTGGCAGTGCTTTAAAACACAACCCCCACCAAATTGAGCCTGTTAAGATGTGATAATGGAATACCAAACTGGAGTTTTCAAAGCGTTGTTCTTAGGAGAGTCTACATTATATACCCATGTAAAAAAAAAAAAAAAAATAATAGAAAAATCTCCATTTTCTACCCTTTATTCTTACGTTTCTCTGCTTCTGTCACTTCACAGATCATCTTGCATTGAACACACGGTACTGTGGAGTTGATCAACAGGATATTGGAGAAAAAAAAAAATAAAAGAAAAAGGTAACAGTTAAGAAATCTGTGAAAGCAAACTAGATAATCTATATTCTGCAGATTTTTTCCAATTTCTGAAAGAACTCCCCCTGTTTCCGTTCTCTACTTTTTCATTATGTGTAGTGTACCATAAACCCTTCCTATTTATATTTGTGATCTCATTTAAATATTTCATTTTAGGCCAGTGATCTGGTCCAGGCTTCCATACACATCAGAATGTCAAAATCCCAAATCACTCTTTGTTGCCATCTGCCTGTTCACCCTTTTGCCTATACCTTTTGCAATTTGAAATTATATGTTGGTAGTGTCAACTAAACATGTTTGTACTTTCAGATTTTCCACAATATTTCCATGTAGCCACCTGCAGGGGCTTAGGTAAAGCACTTAAACACTCAGGAGGGAAAATGTTCATTAATTTTTACTTTAGCAGGAGCTTTAGTTGTCCTGAGCAGAACTTGGATGGTGAACAAATTGGAAACTGAACTGACCAGTGGATATCCCCAACTCAGCTCTTCCTTAGGAGCAGGGATGCTCTGTGCCTATACATATTGTCGGGCAGTAACATCAGCCAAAGAGGTGTTCACCCATGCAATGTTGTTTTCTGAGTTGTGTTCTTCTAATTTCTTGTGGGGCTAGGATGTAAACTCTGAGTCATAGTGCAGGAAGGAAAGTGGGTGGCTGCACAAATGTTTAAAGGAGGAACTTCTTAAATTGGCTTTTCTGTTAAATAAAGTGCAGAATAGACAAAAGAATAGATAAAAGATACTTCAAAAAGGAGTTTTTGTTGACTAAAATATATAGAGTATTTTCAGCTCTAATCCTGCTATTTTTCATTCAGCTCTAGGTTATTCTTACTGGGAAAGATGAAGTGTCTACACAGAAGTACATAATACACCCATGAAACTTTATAAAAGATGCACAAACTAAACCCGTGAAAGTAAAGGGCCAAGGAAAAATATACAGTTATGTCTTGTCTTATGCTATCTGGCTTTATGTGAACCTTTGTATTTTTTATGCTTTTCTCAGAGGTAAATATGAATTCAGAAATCCATTTTACAAGTCCTATATATTAAATGCTTACAAGGTCACACAGCTGCCATGGGATGAGATAATAAACCTGAATGTCTATAGCTTTTGTGGCAACAAGTGTTGCCATATTCAAGCTAAATAATAATTAATGATATCGTTATACTGCATGAGACAGGAAAGTTTTTCCTTCACACCTGGCCATGTTACGGGAATGATTGCCACTTGGTCAAGGTATATAAAAGGTGATGCTTATAGGCTGCTGTTGTCTATGTTTCTGCCGTGGCACTGGGAATATGTGAATAGACTGTTGGAAACTAGCTCAAAGGAACAAAAAGCCCAGGTAAAGTACTGTCTGCTCTCTTCATATAGGCCAAGAGATTTTCTTTTAAATCAGAAGTCTTGCATCATACAGAATGTCTGATCACCTTACAAAGTATACTTAAACCAGAAGAGAAATTTGGAAGAACTGGTATTAGCTTTAGAGATGTAGGCAGTTAGACTATGCTGTGTCCATTTCAAAAAGTGACACTAGACATGAATCTGTGTCTGGCATGTGTTCCTAGAGCCTGATAAGAGAACCGGTATGTGATTTGTTAACCTGAGAGCTTGAGAACCTCAAGGTTTGAATGTGGAATGTGCCTTGTGAAGAGACAGTCATTAAGGCTGTAATGCCATAATTTTATTTAAGGAGCCATATATCACATTAGTAAATTTTTAAAAAATTATGATATCAAGCTTTTGACAGTGTATCTGGTTTTACAAAATGTGTTGTGACAAAACAAGACTCAAAGTAGGGGAAAGGTGAATCCTTAGTGATTCCAACTCACAGGACTATTGCACATTCACCTCAAGGATGTTGAAACATTTCATTCATTGCTTTGTAAAACAATTCAAAGATGCACAGATGTTATGTGGATAAGCAGGGAGGTGAAGTGTTGCAATTTCTTACCAACCATGGGGACACCTGCGGTGGCTACTGAGTCCTTTAATTTTGGCTACATAAGAAATGGGAGTCTATTAGAAAGCAAAAGCTAAGTGTATAATGGCTATGCTGAGCTTCCAGTATTTTGTACAATTCTAAAGTGCAGCTGTTTCTAATAAGAAGCATGATGTCCTATTCCTAGCATACTTAAAATGGGGTTAAATTCAAAAGTGCTGTGTAATGTCATGTAACTTAAGTGATATCTAACATAGTCAGAGAACAGCTGTGTGGGGAAGTCACTTTCCTTCCAGTCCTCAGTGTGCAAATTTTAAAGACTCAGTGGATTTCACTGCAATATGGGTAAGTGGAGGCAAAACTAATTCTGATCTGTGCATTCCTACTGGGTTCACTCAGCATAAAGGACATTGTCCAGATATTGTTTGACCAAATAAATAACTTTTTTAGGTCAGTATTTAAATAAGGAAAATTGTCCTAACTATGCAAAATTTTGCGTTACTGTGTTTTTCGGTGGTATTTGGGTATGTATGAATTCATGTGCTACTTTGAAGTGTCTTAATAAAGGATAATATTATCTTTCCTAAATTCTGATTCTAAACTTGGTACACCAGAGCATTTGGAGTGTCATGGACCTGCTTTTGCTCTGTAGTGAGCAATTAGGAGACTTGAGCCCTGTTGCTTTCTTAGTAATTATATGTGGCCATTGGGTTCCAGGGCAAAGCATCCTTATGAAATTTTAATTGAGGGGAAGAACTGTGGTTATATTTCCAGCATGGTGTGAAGGAATTTAGCTGCATGAGTCCCATTAATGTTAATAAGTGTTGTGCATCTAAATGGTTGTGCATTGTGTTGAAAATTTACCTCTTGGTGTGCTTAGAATAGAACAGTATGTATTTGAAATCATCCTTCCTTGTAGCAACCTGAAAATCTAGTGAATATGGGGATGTCAGGAAGGCATTCAGAACTACCAATCAAAAAAGGGCTAGAAGAAACCACAGTGAAAAGACAAAACAAAGAGAGATGAAGCAGATCAAACAGCTGTGAAGTCAAACAGAAGGTGCTGGAACAAAAGAGGATGTTAAAAGCTTAACAAACCAAACTACAGAGGAATCAGAAAGCTGCATTTCCATAAGGGCATCATTAAACAAAAGCATTGTGTACCAAAGGACCTTCTCAAACCCAAAAATCTCTTCTGCCTCTCAGACTTCTCTTGTAGTTGTGGATAGTTGTGCATCACAGTGTCTAGAAATTTATACAAATGCTTTGGTTCTTTAACCACACAGTAAAAGTCAACACATCAAGTTGATCCTCTAGAGCAGGGGTGTCAAAATAATTTTCACTGGGGGTCACATCAGCCACGCAGTTGCCTTCAAAGGGCCGAATGTCATTTTAGGACTGTAGGACTAGTTACATTTAGACAGTCCTAAAATGACATTCAGCTCTTTGAAGGCAAGTGCGAGGCTGATGTGGCCCCCAGTGAAAATGAGTTTGACACCCCTGCTCTAGACTGTCATGTTGGGAAGTCTAAACTTTTTAATTTTTTTTAATTTTTTTAAACCCTTGACACAGAGATTAGGAGTTCCACTGTGTCATAGTGTTGAAAAAAATCACAGCCCACATGCTTGCAGTGCAAGCTTGCAATAAGCTGATCTTTCAGTAAACTGACGTCTGATTTCTAGGACCTGTGGGGAAAAAGGTGGAGAAAGAGGAAATCATAATACCTTTATTTCCTCACACTTGCAGAATAGAGTGGTTTTGTTGATCATTTGCACAAAATGGAAATGCAAAAGAGTCTATAGTGTAGGCCAGGCTTTGACCTGTCTGAACTAGAACAGTAGAAGGGCTATCAGTTATAAATGAAAAGCAAGATTGCAAAGTCTTAGCTAGAATTTGAGAGATTCCTCTTAGTGAAATGAGATTTGTCTTTTCCCTGTCTTAGTGTCTTGTCTCTGTGAGATGTCAACATGAGATTATTTTGAAGAAGGTGATGTATCCATTATACCTCTTCTTATTTGTTGTGTCTATATAGGGGGCTAAATTTATTCCTGACAAAAAGCAGTAGTTATTTTATACACTGAAGAATGTAGGTATATTGCCCTTTTTATTTTAGTTGGCTTAGTGTTAAGTATATATGCTGTTCTTTTTCATAAATGTCTAATCTTTTTTTTGTATCTTACTACCTTCAGTAATGCCCAGTAACACTGAGCTCCACAAATTAATTATATGTCATGTGCAAGGGAACTTCTTCCATGCTACCATTTATCCATTTTAAATGTGTAGCATTTCTGATATATAAGAGTTAGTCAAATGGCTAAATACTAGCAACAAAAGTAATGAAAAAGGTCCGTTTATTATTAGTGAAAAAAATCCTGAATTTCATTCTCAACTGTTCTTAGCAGGATATTGTATCTACCATATGTTTTAGTTATGACTCTACAGGTGTTAGTGTAATACTATCAGACATTTTAAGAAAGTGTATTGCTCTGACATGATGATTGTTCATTGTTCTGTTTCTAAAAAATAGTGTCATCCAATGAAAGAAGAGAAACCTAACTGGCATGAATAGGATGTACAGTGAACAGCTCCAAGACTACTTACAAATTTACCATTATTAATCCAAAGAAAAGTCAGCTAGCAGTTTGTATAATATCTTTCAAGAAAATCAAGATAAATGTAACTAATTTTTCTACATCTTTCATAGAATCATAGAGTCATAGAATGTCCTGAGTTGGAAGGGACCCACAAGGATAATTGAGTCCATCTACTGTCCCTGCACATGACAACACCACAGTTCACACCATGTGTCTGAGGGTGTTGTCCAGTCTCTTCTTGAAAACACTGCCAGGCTTGGGGCCATGACACCTCCCTGGGTATCCTGTTCTATTGCTCCACCACCCTTTGGGTGAGGAACCTTTTCCTAATGTCCAATGTAAACCTCCCCTGGCACATCTTCCTGCCATTCCCTCGGGTTCTGTCATTGGTCGCCAGAGAGAAGAGATCAGCACCTGCCCTTCCTCCTCCTTTTGTGAGGAAGCTGTAGATCGTGACGAGGTCTCCTTTTAGTCTCCTCTTCTCCAGGCTGAACAAACCAAGTGACTTTAGCTGCTCCTCATACGGCTTCCCCTCTAAACCCTTCACCAACTTTGTAGCCCTCTTCTGGGCACTCTCTAGTAGCTTAATACCTTTTTTATCCTGTGGCACCCAGACCTGCAGACAGTGCTCCAGGTGAGGCCGCACCAGTGCAGAGCAGAGCAGGACAATCACCTCCCTCGCCCAGCTGGCAATTCTGTGCTTGATGCACCCAGGACATGGGTGGCCCTCTTGGCTTCCAGGACACACTGCTGGCTCATGTTCAACTTGATGTCAATCAGAACCCCCAGATCCCTCTACGCAGAGCTGCTTTCCAGCATCTCATCACCTCTGTACAACCAGGGTTGCTGTGTCCCAGGTGCAAAATCCAGCATTGGATCTTGTACTTTGTGCGGTTGGTGATTGCCCCATTCTCCAATTTGTCCAGAATCTTTCGATGTGAAAGGAATATTCATAAAACATAGTAATTAAAATCTTAAATACTACTATTCATTCTAGAAACTTAAATTTCAGAGCAATGTTGACCTAGCTGGATCACTAAGCAAAACATATAACTTGTGTCCAATAAAAATGATGCAAATATAAATTACAAAATGTTTACAATATGCTGTTGGCAAACAAATTCCAGGCTAATTTATATTAAATACAAATACTTTTTGAATGACTGTACCTTCGGATATACCTGATCAATCCCATACAGAAGAAGCTGACTGGGACATTTTGTGTGAAATCACAGAATGTTAGGGATTGGAAGGGACCTCGAAAGATCATCTAATCCACTCCTCCTGCCGGAGCAGGAACACCTATATGAGGCTACACAGGAATGTGTCCAGGCGGGTTTTGAATGTCTCCAGAGAAGGAGACTCCACAACCCCCCTGGGCAGCCTGTTCCAGTGCTCTGTTACCCTAATTGAGAAAAAGTTTCTTCTCAAATTTAAGTGGAACCTCCTGTGTTTGAACCCATTACCCCTTGTCCTACCACTAGTTGTCACTGAGAAGAGCCTGGCTCCATCCTCGTGATACTCACCCTTTGCATATTTATAAACATTAATGAGGTCACCCCTCAGTCTCCTCCAAGCTAAAGAGACCCAGCTCCCTCAGCGTTTCCTCGTAAGGGAGATGCTCCACTCCCTTCATCATCTTTGTTGCCCTGCACTTGACTCTTTCAAGCAGTTCCGTGTCATTCTTGAACTGAGAGGCCTGGAACTGGACACAATATTCCAGATTCAAATATTCCGGGGTCTCACCAGGGCAGAGTAGAGGAGGAGGAGAACCTCTCTGGACATATTAACCACCCCCTTTCTAATACACCCCAGGATGCCATTGGCCTTCTTGGCCACAAGGGCACAGTGCTGGCTCATGGTCATCCTGTTGTCCACCAGGACCCCCAGGTCCCTTTCCCCTATGCTGCTCTCTAATAGGTCATTCCTCAACTTATATTGGAACCTGGGATTGTTCCTGCCCAGATGCAAGACTCTACACTTGCCCTTGTTATATTTAATTAATTTTTTCCCCACCCAACTGTCATGTTATTCTCTGTATCTGGCAATTCAAGATTTTGTCTGTTCTATCAGCCTATAGAAATAAAATCAAATTATCAACCTCAATATAAAATATATTTGCATAGTTCAGTTCTCACCATGAAAGAAAAGTCAAATTAAAGTCCTTTATGCTAGTCAGGTAAAGTAGATATCCCCTTAAGAACTGAAGATTTATCCATAATCATACATAACTAGATTCTAAGAAAGTAAAATGTTCACAAATGCTACTGAAGTACTCGGAAGCTTATGGTATCGGAAGATTGTAGAACCCAGAGCTGCATACCTAGTTGCATACAAGGAAGATGCTGAGGTACTGGAGACAGTTCAGAGAAGGGCAATGAAGTAGGTGAGAGGTCTAGAGAACAAGTTTTATGAGGAGCAGCTGAGGGAACTGGGGCTACTTAGCCAGAAGAGGAGGCTCAATGGAGAGCTGAACTATCTGAAAGGAGGTCGTAGCATGGAGGGTGTTGATCTCTTCTCCCAGGTAACAAGTGGTAGGACAAGTTGCACCAGGGGAAGTTCAGATTAGTTATTAGGGGAAGATTAATCACAGAAAGGGTTTTCAAGCACTGGAACAGGTTGCCCAGGGAAGTGGTTGAGTCACCATCCCTGGAAGGGTTTAAAATATGTATAGATGGGGTTCTTAGGGACATGGTTTATTGCTACATTATGTTATGACTGGACTTGATGATCTCGAGGGTCTCCTCCAACCATAATGATTCTATGACTTCATCTCAATCTATTATTTCAGACCAGATGAAATGAAACCACTTACTGAGTCCATAGAGACTGTAACTGTCTGGAAATGGGTGGGACTATTATGAGCTTTCCCACTTTCTTACAGCTTTATAGAGTTATCAGTAAATTGTGCCTCTACGTAAAACTATTTTCCTCATATCCCTAGGGTGAAGACCAATACAATATTATTACTGTTATTCATATCTTCTCAAGGACCTCATCCATATCCTTCTCTTCCAATTATAAGAACTGAACCTTGTCTTCTTTCCCATTGTGGCAGGTACATTCTCCACTCTCCCCATTCTTTGATTGATGGACTCTGCACAGTAACTGTAGTCACATACACCCACCAATCTAGGGACAGGAGAGGCAAGGCCCCTTGGTCCACAGACATGACACTTGGCCAACTGAGAGAATCTTCTTGACCATCGATCGTATGTGACCACAGATCAGATGTTGACCTGTTTTAGGGTGTAAATGAAGACTGCCAGAGACCCCATTTTGAGTTAGTTCTTCTCAGAGCAGTGGGTTTGCAGTGGGGTACTTTCCCCTTGAGTCGGGATGCTGCCTAAGGAAACTCCTTGAGGCTGAGTGTCATTGCACTTTTGTTGAGAGACTGTGTCTTCTGGACTGTCCTTAACTACCCTCTCCCTGTTGGTGAGTAATTATATTCTCTGAGTTACTCTTGAGAGTCCTCCTTTGTGAATGAGCAAGTGAGCACTTTGAATCATCATTCCAGAATTTTGGGAATTCCCTATGTCCTGTGTGTTGGCTGTATAGTAATTAGTTCTCAAACAGTATCCTGAACCTGTGATGATAATTTTGTTGGAGTGCTGAGTTATTTCAATAAACCTTTCTAGTTTGGTTTTCTGATGAAATATTTTGGTTGGAATAAAGTTGGCTTTGAGTTTATTATTTATCTGTTTTGGTTTTGGTGTGTCTGTGACACCCATATGCAGTAAATATGACTTTGTATGCAAGGTCTGACATCCCTGATTGTTGCATTGCCACCTGTTGTTGTAATGAACCCAGAGAGCATTCTTTTGTGTTCTTTTTTTTCTTGTTTTTCTTTCTACCTAGTCTTGTTTATGTTTTCCTCTATTTCATGTACTCTTATTTTATATGTATTTTTTCATTATTCTTTCTTTGCTTCATTTCAACTAGTCTTCCAGAATCTAAAATAATGATGTTTGGAATTTTCTGCCCATTTCTGTTATGCTCTCTATATAAAAGAAATACCACATTTGGCTGAAGATGTGTGTGACATTCCACACAGCACTTGGAAGCCTGATCTAAATGCATACTACTTGTAATAAAACGCAGCAAGAACCACAAGGTACTACTGCCTTCCTGCCAGTGTTCTTGAAGGCATTATGAATACTGCAGCCTTTTTCAGACTCAAAGCCTTGAGAGACATCTTCTTGTATCTCTCTTCTAGTTTTCCGCTGCTTGCAGTAGTCCTAATTCAGCCCTTAGTGATATAATTGTAGTGGTGACCTCAAAAGGCAAGTTGGAATTCAAACACACAGCAATTCCTGTGCAGCAATAAACCAGTCTTTTTCTACTGGTGGCTTGTACCGGATGGTATAGAGAAAAGCACCAGAAGATATGCAAATTTTATTCACTAGTGTTGCATGCTCTGGAGGATAACTACCTCGATTGTTAATTAGTTTTATAGTACACAAAGCAGTTAAAGGCTGCTGCTAGTGAGATTGATTCAGTACTGAAATGAAATATCCTGTGATATTTTCATCTCTGGTTTAAACAAAAAAGTAGGAAGTACAAAGGCAAACAAAATGAAAACTGTTCTTTTCCTCTACAAATCTTTATTAAGGCCCAAATACCTTCCGTGCATGATAAATAAACTATCTGAGAAGAGAAAGCCCGTGAAGATGCTTGTTATAGATGATTCAGTGTTGTTTGTATTTTTGTTTGTTTGTTTGTTTGTTTTGGTTTGGTTTGGTTTTTTAATGGTTTGTTATCCAAAATGGAAGGTACACAGTGAAAACAGTATTCAGAGAAGTGTCCACGTTCATAAATATCTTACTTGATGAAACCTTTCCAATAACTTTATTTGAACTCCTTAGTTTCTTTGACTTTGAATTGTACATTTCTGTCAATGGTTTAACTTAAAATGCGTTTGCATTACTGCCAATCTCATTCACAGCTCCAGCAATCCTCATCTGCAGAACTTGTCTTTCTTAATCAGTGGAATCCTCATTAACTTCTCTTGGAGTATCTCTGCTTTTCCCATCCTAAAAATATGACCCAAATGTCTTATAAAAACAACCACAGGACAAATATTAGCATGTGTTATGAATACTTAATTAATTACTTTTTAAGGATGTTCACACATTTTTTAACAAAGTAAGACAACAATGCCCATAGGCTTTCTGAAGTATCTTCACCTCTCTATACCATCTTTTCTAGCCATACATGTTGAATGGATTTTCCATGTGTAGATCTTGTGTAGAGTGAACCACAGTCACTACAAGGGGTGGTGGCAGGTATTTTTTGTCAAGTGGTGTTTTCTGTTTTATGAGAGAAAAAAAGGCCATCGTTCAAAATACCCAGTGGTATAATATACCAAGTTCTTCCACAGTTTGTCTAAGGCTTTGACTTTGAAATACCATTGTTTAATCAGATTCTTATTCCTCATCTATCTTCTTCTATATAAAAGGTTTTATGCAAACAATTAATTTTATTTTCCATTGCATACCTACTTGATGCCTTCCCATTTATCTTTAAAAGTATTGCTTTCTGCAATTGATAAAAGCATTCCTTAGCATAAGATAGACATTAGCAAGCCAAATCTGTGATGAAAACTGCAGATGCATAAGAATAAAACAGATCATACATTCACCAGTTTGCTGTTGTATTATAAGGTCTCAGGTTGTGCTGACAATGCAGATGCTGTATTTCATCCTGTGGGATTAGAAAATGCATGATGATTTGTGTCTATTTCTTTTGTTATCTTCCCTTTCTTCATACATGCTATTTCTTAGTTGTTTGTTTAAAAAGCTCTGTTGACTTGCTTATATTGCTGCCTTAACTGACTCGCTATGAATCACTAAGTCCATATATCCATGGGCAGATAGGAAAGCATTTTTTAATGATTTTTTTTTCCCACTCACCAGTACTCAGGTTTGTATCAATGACTTTTAAATCTGTACTATATGTTCCTCTGGAAAAATCTGATATCCCATATGTTTGTGGGAAATGCAAGAAAATATCTGATCTGGATTTGTGACCTTACTTATTTTAGAATAATGACATTTCTATCTTCCAGTGGAGTTCATCCTGTGTCTTCTATATATGCCATGCTAAGCTAACATTTTTTTAATCAACACTAGCATCACCCTTTTTTGCTAAAGCTTCACGAAACTTCACCTAATTTGCATATGTGAAAGCAATTTTTTAGAAAGATCACCCTTGTTGTCATATTGAATCACCAGTCAGCTACATCAAACATTTAATAAAATTCGTCTTCCTCTTCAGGCCATCATTGGGTCTAGTTATGAGTTAAATGCTATGTAAATCCTTGAAATTAGGCTAAAGTTCTGCTTATATTTTGTGTATAAGAGTGGACTCATCCATTTTAAATATGCATCTGAAGCTAAGTACTTCTTTCACCACACTCAGGATTCAATCTTCAATCTACCAAGTGTATCCTTAAACCTCATTGTTTTATAGGCTTTCCCAGATTAGTGGAGTGCTATGAATGGTTAAAGACCAAAAAGTTGTAGTACTTGATCATTCTGATTAATGCATTTGGACATTTTATCTGGTAAGGATGAGTGGAGTGTCTCCTTAGGGTGTAACAAAGAGACCTGACCTTTGCAAGCAGAGAAGTAACACTGGCATCAGCTCAAAATAAAGAAGCCATTCTTCTAGGCTGGAGTGAGGTCACTGACTAGTGTCTGTCCAGAAGGCAAATTACAATGAAACATACACAGAAGAATTAAAGTAACTGTTAATCTTAGATGTCTACAAGTTTTAGTTATGAGAAAGAATTAACTTCAGTAGAATTACAAAGTAGAAAAGAACAGCTGTTCTCCTGGTCTGCTGGGATTCAGAATGAAAATTCTATATATATTCTAATGTTAGAGTAGAACATTTGGGCATTTTAAACAGAAAAGAAGGTTAACAGAAATAAAGGATATATGGCCTTTATTATTATAAAGGCTTCTTGAATATTAGCAATGTTTTGTCAGAGGAAAGCAAGAAACACTCAAAAAGAGGCTTTCAATATACAGGCAAAGTCCTGTGATAGACTTTATTCTGCATTTGCTTTCAATCTAAAAGGCAGTGAAAACTTGGTTCAAACTCTGGAGAAAAAATATAGAGTAAGTTTCAAAGCTGTTCTGTTTTCTGGTGATTGGTCACAGCTCAGTGAAATAAGTCTTTGCTTGTCCAGTAAATGGGCTGTCAGGACTGGGGAAGTGCCTGACACATATTTGCCTGGAAACAGAATTATCAGCATGTGAAAGACTTCTTCCACATTCCGAATGAAGGAAGAGAAATCATTCTACAAAAATACCTCTGCCACTTGCAGGTTTGTATAGTTTCCCAGACAGTCTTCAGCAACACTTTGATCTGAAAGACAGAAAACTCAACTCATACTGAGAGACTGAGTAAAGCTATCAGAAAAAGCCTTCTAAAAGCCAGTTTAGTGAAAGAGTGTAATATTAATGGCTCGGGAACTGAATTACGCTTTTCCAATATAGAAGTAAAAACAACATTAACAACTGGCTATGGGACTGCTAAGCTGGCACACATTAAATTGACAGCTTAATATTTGTGATTTTGGATGTGAAAGATTTAATATGTTACAGATTATTTCATGTTGCAACTATAAGCAAAGGTAGTTTAGTGCATAAAGAAAGGTTTTTGGAAGTAGTAACAGGCATAAGCATCACATAATATTTAAACCATTAAAACCTGAATAATTAACATGTGAAAGGTTAGACCTGGCCATTTCAGATAAAGTGATGTTGCAGCTAACCTGGAAACTATGGTACTCCCAAGACCCGGTGTTCAAAGTGCGAACGCCTTTGAACTTCAAGTGTTTAGTGTGAACTTCACCTAAAGTTTGCATCCACATTATCTATAATATCCTATGTGTCCTTGTATCAGCTATGCCTGTGCTGCTACAATAAGAACCAGGTCCACATTTGTTTCATAAATGAACATCATTGCAAAACATTGTCAGAAAGCTTTGTAATACATACAGAACACAAAGATTTTGAGACCATCTCTGTGTTGTTTGTCGTTGCACATTTTACTTTTATTCCTGGGAAGACTGTCAGAAAGACATAGCTAAGACAGCACTGCAACAAGGAAAATGTGAATGCAGATAGCAAATCTGCACTCAGCTTCTGGCTCAGCCAGAAACTGCAAATGCACTGGACAGATAGTATGCATTTTATAACAATTTTTTTAAGGCCTAAAATTTAAATTATACTGTTTGAAATTTAAATGATACTTTTTGTAGCATGTATTTTTAAGCACTTGCTTTGCTCTAAGAATTAAGTAGTGTCTTCCTTCAATGTGTTAGCCATCACACAAAGATTGACACTCAATAAAAGGCTAGCAAGAATACAAACCTTATGAAAGGTGATGGATGAGTCTCTGACGTTAACTTTAAAATTACGGTAGCTTTATTTTTAAGGATCACATCCAAAGAGAACTGACTTAAAGGAATGTTTTTTATTTTAAAAAGCACAAAAAACAACCCCTCCTCCTCCTCCAAACTATTTGTAGGAACAGTAAAATTCTTTGATCTGGAAAATTTTTGCTTTTTCATCCCCAAATTTCCTCACTCAAAATAATATCAGCCTGTGGTTCACAACTTCCTTCTTCAAGCCTAGGATCAAATTGAGAGTGAAGTAGCTAATACTAACAGGATGGTTCTGTGAGATGTAGCTTGTACTGCACAAAGATCTAAAAACAAAAGCAACAAAAGAGAGAACCCGTAAAAACTTTAAATAATTTGATAGCCCTGTAAAAGCTTTCTATAGAAATTAACTTTTAGGACTTTAGCATTTATTTTCTCATAACAAGGGTGAATCAATTATTGAATGGTCGAATGCACACAGTGCATATTGATCTGTTCATGCGTAGCAGCTTTATCCCAGCAGGCATCTGGCTGCCTGTAACTTATTTTAAATAGGATTACTTCTCATTAAACTGCAATGACCTGGAGAAATGGTCAACAAAAATGAAATTGCCTCAGTTCATCATGGTTTGTATCACTGCAATTAAATTTCAGGGGCTGTGTTTCCCTGGAGTAAATAGACCTGAAGAACATACATGTTTGAATGCTTTACCTTCTTGGATTTAATAATGCAAAACTAAAAATTTCATACCTGTGTGTGCAAATTAAGAAATTGTAGGGAATTCGTTATTGTAGTTTTAGGTGCATTTTTAAGATTGGCTTAGATTAAAACATAACAGTCTTTAGCTGATATGATAGACAAGGTCCATACTATGCATTGCTACCTTGGCTTCTGCACACAGGGGACTTTATTTATTTCAGACACTGCTGGTAGGGTGGTTAAATCAGGCCAGGAACTTCCAGCTAGACTATTAGACCACATTTGTATTTCTTAAATTCAGAGACGAACAGAAAAATGGACATATAAGTCAAAGTAAACATACAGACAGTGGATCAAACAAATCACAGTAATGTTGTTACTTAGGGACCCAACACTGAAGGGGAATTTAGGTATTTAAGAAAAGAATGTTGTAAACATCAAGTAAAAATCAAATAAAGAAGTGGCTGTACTGGAATGGTCACTGGAAAAATGCATGCTTATTCTGAGACAAGGTTTACAGCTGCTAATTTGCTCAAAATCGAGTTTCAATAAATTTAGTATGTATTTATGTTGATAAAACAACAAGATGGAATTCCTCACAGAAGACAAAACCCCAAGTAATACATCAACAGCTCTATTTCTATATTTTGTTGCACTACTCTGTTTTTTTATATTCTTTTATGTACAAATATGAATATTGCTTGGCAGTTGGAATTTATTAAGAGCTCTCAACTCTGTGGTGCTTTTGCGAAATTGCTGTTGATAGGATTTAGTTTTTCATTTAATGTAGATCATAGTAGTTTATATAATTTAATTTCAAAATAAGTCAGCTTTTATTATTAACCCCAGTGATTTGAAAAGCCTGGATGTACATGTTCCAGCATAGGACTCCTGGTGGAAACATCAGCTGATGATGAAATAAGGATTGTGTAATAGCAGAGAAAAAACACAGAGAATTCCAAGCTGCTTGATTTGATAAAATGTACAAGCCTGCATGCAGAAGTCAAGACCAAGATAGGCTGTAATACAGTGATGGATGGACTATGTAGGTAGTCCTCTGGATTAAAATGGGAGCAAATCATCCACATCTATAAAAAAAGAACAAATTTAGAATATGTCAGGTCTCTCAGAAACAGGAGCCTCTGCAAGAGCCAAGCTAACATTTGGAATATTTGTCTTGATGTGGCTTTGTGCATAATGTTTGTGCCACATTTAACAGTTAGACTGTTGTGGTCTTGCTTCATTTGTGATTGTATCCGTAAGTTACTACGGATCCTCTGTTTCAAGTATTTTTAGGGATGGAGTTGATGTCTGATGTAACACAGGAGATGTTCATGGATATCTCCAACACACTTTCTGAAAATTCCCTAAAGACCCATGAGCTTGTTTCATGTTTTCTTGCATAGTCTTCATTCCTTCTCCTTACAATGGAAGCTATGCAGTGGCAGAGATCTTTTCCTCCTTTTCTCTCTCCCAATATTCTCAGGACATAGGCTTCCTTGCTTATATGCTGTTTCACACCCTGCTCCTAGACTAAGGTTTGCCACCTAAAATTATGTGAGTAATTTCTATTATTTAGTTGAGAAATGGAACTGGAAGCTGTCATCTACTGTTTTTCAATTAAGTCAATATTAAATTACCTTTGAAATTTTTAAGAGTAAAGTAATTGCCTTTTTTTTTGAGATATTTTTAGAACAGACAGAAGCTTGAAACTATTTGCAAAGATAATGGCACTGTCATCATTTGTACTAGGAAGCCAGTGATGAAAACTAGGAAATATGAAACATGTATGCAAATTCTTTTTCAGGTCAATCTGAAAAAGAGTCTGGATCTTCTGTGTAATAGAAAAAGAGAATTATAAAAAAAATCTCACCTGAAGTGTGTTGAAGATGTTCTGTGTACTGCTGTACAATCACCATAATGATTATCTTTCTGGAAAACGCATGTTTTATCCACATTTGAACTATTGATTTACTTTCATATGAAAACTTGAGGTTTGATTGAGGGGAGTGGAAAGAAAGAAAAATGTTGTGCGGGTAACAGTGGCCCTCTCAGTAAATTGGAGTTCTTTTGTGTAAGTATGTTCTGTTCTTTTTACATACTAGCATTAAGCTCGTCTATGTGGTTCGCCAGCCATTTCTGTAATATTAGCGTATGGCTTTGTGACTGTGTTTTCTAAAACAGTTTTGAAACACAAGTTCAAGCAATAATGGACATTTCTCAGTTTTAGTGGAAATTATTTTGAATTTACCCACACACATTTCTAGCTTTGCTTTGTTTTGTTTTACTGTGTGTGAAAGAGTTGCAATGAATTAAATTGGATGAATGTATGGTAATTACAGAGTGAATATCAGTTTCCTCACAATCACCTTTTAACCTGCTAATGTGGTATACACCTGTGCCTTGTTGGCAATACAATTGGTACTTTGTGACATATAGAATTGCTCTTGCAACTGATGGAACTTCTTTATGTCAGTTTGCCCTTTCAGATGATTCTGGGTGTTTCCTAATGGATTCTTTCAAATTTTACACTTCAAAATTGCTCTTGCTTTCACTCTCATAAATTAGTTTGACTAGTCCAAATCCACATGACGGGAGGATGCAGACATAATGCCATTAGTTGTATCTGTGAAAAAGGTTTGCAGAATGGTTTGCCCAGTGAGATCCATTACTTGTTATTCTCCTCTAGACAAGCAGTCAATAGCAAAGTTTGGAAAAACAACAGGAGAGTCCCCATCATTTCCAACTGTCATTGCACATTTTGCAAGATGGGGGACTTGGGTGCTTGCAGACTTCATGTCTACTACATGCACAGGAATTTCACGTAACAGGTGATGTCTTGGTTTTCATTGTGAATTCTGCTTTGTTACATAGCTGAAAGTCTTAGTTTTAAATATATATTGTTAACAGTTGTTTAAGGCTTTGATTTTAATAACAACAATCCATTAATGTAATTTCACCTTTTGTGCTTATTGCCTGTTTTTAACTTTTGTAGACCATTTTCTATTAGTTACAATGAAGCCTGAGGTTTGTTCCACAGGTAGGTTCTGAGTATGCTGCTCCCTCTGTCCTATTGTACTCTATTTTTTCAACAGCAGTATTCTCTTAATTACAAATAAGTAATAGGACCTTCATATAAATGTTTGGGATTTACAGATGAAAAGTAAATAATTAGTACATACTTTTAAATCAACAGAAAAATAAAGATGGAAGATGATTGCTTAAGTGAGTAAAGATATTAATATAAATACTGAAGAGTTTTTATGCTCATGAGTCTGATCATTTCCAGTTGCAGTCTGCTATGTATTTGCATAGTAGTATGTGCCACAAAGGTACCAAATATTTGTAGTACCAAAGAGACTATAACAAAAAATTATAGGAATTTACATATATTCCTCAAAATAAAATGTCTCTTGTTCAAAGTGAAATTCATGTTTAATTGTCACCCAGACCAGAAGTTACTAGAGTCTATGCCTTCCTTACATTTAGCATTTTGAGCATGTTCCACTTTAGATTGTGATAAGAAACTGTCAATTTTTTTTGTGGGCTTGACTGATATTCAGAGACCAGGTATTTCTTCACTGGAGTGCCTGAAGAGTACCAGTCATGTATGTATATTCTGTCAAAATTCAACTCCTCAGACAAAATGTTTATAGCCTACCCCCCATCTTTTAAGAGATAGCCAGAAGGGTAGATAATGGTGTTAGTGCCTACTTTTATATAATCTCCAGAGTTGGGTCATTCATATAAGAAGCAGATGCCTTTGGTCCATTTCCAACTTCTGCTGAGAAAATTAGACTTTGGCATTTGAAGTCCTGGTTAAGTGTCCTAAATACTAAGTTATTTGAAAGCATGTCAGTGTCTACAGGATTTTTAAAGATCTTTGAATGGAAATGGATAGGCACCTCCTTTTGAAAAGGCTTGCTTATGGTGGTTGAAGACAGCTCTGAAATCATAAAGTACAGAAAAACAGATTTATGAAACTTTGGCCTCCACATTTTCCTGTGTGACAGTTGTTTAGACACAGCCATATTCAGTGTATTGACTCAATTGTTTTGACTCCCTATTCAAAGTGTTTGCTATTTGAGGGCACCTGACTCACCCCATGGACTGTGAAGAGAGTGCAAAAAACTTTCCACAGTGTTATGGATTTCACTTTGGGCCAGAGGTCTTGAAAGTGTCATGGAATCTATGCTAAAGGTGTGTAGGTCATTCTTTTAATCTAGTCTGAACTAATTTTTATCATGTTGAAATTACTGGTGTGACAGCAGCGGAAATGTAGCAGTATCTTTCAAAGCATAGCAGTGCAAAGATTTAGCATTGAATGAAAGAATTCCAGTAAAAGCTTTAAAACACGCTAATGTGGATGTTGTGCTAAGAGCATGTGCTCTCAGTTATCATTAGTATTTTACTCTTCTGTTTGCAAAATATTGCTAAGCTGAATGGGCTTTTGTCACATCCAATACTGATTATGGAGATGCTTCTCTCTCTTATCTTTTTGAGAGAGACTAACATACGATTTCGTAGCTTTCAGCTAGAGTTAAACACTGCAGCAAGGACAGTAAATTAAATCGACACATGACTTGTCCCCTTCATTTCTTGTGCTGACTGACAGTTCAGTGGCACACTGATTTTCAGTTTTCCTGCTCTCTATAAAGCTTTCTTCCTCCATTACATGTTGGTGGCTTTCTTTTGCCTGAAGATGAGCAGATGCTGCACAGCCTGTTGTTTTAAATAAAGAGAGTTTTTGGGGCTCACTGGCATCCTCCGTCATACAGGAAAGGTTTTTTTGCTTATGTTTTTGATCCAGAGAGACTGTTTCTTATTTAACAGAAATTTTGAAAAACTTTGATTGGATGCTAGTGTATTACATTGGTAATGCTTTGACATATATCTCCACATAAATATCACACAGCAGAATGCATTGTACCGTATTAGCATAGTGATTGTTGAATGATGATATTTTTCTGTGTGTTGTCAAACTGCTTGGTAGATTACATTATATTCCACTTTCTTCTTTTTCTCTGAGTCCTTATGTGCTGGTTGAGGGGTTTTTTTTATTATAGACTTGGTTTCTGTTTCAAAATATCAATGTGTTGAAACTGAAACATTTAGAAGACATTCACCAGTTTTGATGCCTCTTCTATCTTAAAGTAATAATAACAAAAAAACACCCACACCAGCTTTAACATAGAGAAAACCTGCTTATAACATGGAGGTTGAAGAATAATCAAAACTGAAACAACTTTATTTGTGCAGTCTAAATATTTCTTCTATATTTGTGTTTCAGTTTAACATCAGTGGATATTGTCACTTATTCCTTTTTTTTTTTGACATTTCAGAGATTCTTATGGTAGAACAGAACTGCTTTCCCGTCTCTTCACTACAGTGACATCAGTCCTCAAAAATTGAACAGTGGCAGAGAACATCTGCAGTTATTGGAAATCATCTACTTACGCTTTTAAACTGTTAGAATGGCATCCATGTGGCATGTGTCATAGAATAGTTTGTGTTAGAAGGAGTATTTAAAGATCATCTAGTCTAACCTAGAAATCTCAGAGAGTTTTGGTAATATGCACATTGGATGTTATGTGCCAGCTGGCCTAAGGTCAGAGGCCAGCTGTGGGCGATGTTATTTGTATCTTAAGAGGTTGTGATGGCCTTGAAACCTCTCTATTCTTTGCAAAGCAAAGGCCTCATTAACAGTATATGTTATGCCTTAAACAGATGGTTTTTGCAACTTCTGATGGGAATAGGTAAGTGCTGTGGAGGCAGAACTTCCGTCTGTTCCTCAAGGTCTTTGCAAGATGAAGGCATAAATTTTTGAGATAAAAGCATTAACAGCGTTTCTTCCTTGAGGCCTACTATGGCCTCAGTCCTCATTCCTGATTAATTGGGCTGGAAGCAAGGCAAGGTCATTTAGCAGTCACTGAGAAATAATGAATCAACAGCTACCCCTAGAAGACAAAACAACTCACAGATGCAGATGCTCTCTACTAACACTGTCTCCCACCCCCCAATCCACCCCACCAAAGAAAAGGCAATAAGAGGAAAAGGGAGAGAGACTTGCAAATTGGGAAAAAAGTTTAAAAAAGCTTTATTAATGCTACTAATAAAATAGAGAAAATAATACAAAATATACAAAACCAATCTTGAATTTCCAGGCACAGCTCAGTGACAGGGTGGGCTCCTCCGGCATCTGCAGGGCAGGCACCCAGAAGTCCTGGGCTGGACTCTACAGGAAACTGGTACTGGATTCAGGGATGCAGGGTCCAGAACCAGGCCTCGGATCACAGGGACGACAGGCAGGGTTCTCTTCAGATGGTGACCATAGTAGAAGAGCAGGAGACCCTCATGATCTCCCACTTTTATAGAGTGTATGACGTGGATGGGATGGAATACCTATTTGGTCAATTTTAGTCACCTGTTCTGTTCACCCCTCCTTGGAAATACGCCCCTCTCACTTATGTGATGTGCGTTTTTATCAGCGACCTTGCATTCCATTGCTACTGTTGACAAAAACGTGCAGCCAAATTCAGAAAAGTGCAGTTACTTTGAAGAACTTAGCTGAAAGGAAAATTCAGTAACAGAGAAACTGGTCTTATTTTTTAAAAAAACAGGACGGTGTCTTATTTCAAGATTTAGTGTTCAAAAATTTTCAAAGTGAGAATTGCTGAAGGCCAATGGATCTCTGAGAAAAAATTATATGCAATGTAGTGTAAAGGAAACATACAGCCTTTTCAATGTATTATGGACTCCAAACTCAGAGGGTACTTCCTGAATAAACAAAAGCTGGAAAGCTAGAATAAGTCACATAGCAAAGGTAACATGATGCCACTTCTACCCCACATTTTTCAGCCAAGCTTTTTACGTCTCCATCAAAGACATTCAGTTTCCTTTTAACTGGTGATGGAATAATAAAAAACAGCAATTAAATAGTTCTTTTTCATGGCACATATTTAAATGTATCTTTGTCATTCAGTGTTCTGCTGGTAGAAGTCTACCAGAAAAAAGAGTAAATAGACCAGCAGCTTAGGAAAGCTTCTAAATCTAGGATCCCTTCTGAGTGTCTGACATTCCATGTTTTAAAGCAGGACTCACCAGGGAACAGCTGTAGTAAATATATTGAAGCTAGCCTAAATATGATTGCTTTAAAAATTGGTAACATAGACTTTTGATATGTATGTATTTCTCTTGGAAACCAGACAAAATTTTATATCCCTCAATTTCTTTGGCAAAGAGTTTTGTGGTCAAGTTATTTGCTGCTGTTCATCAGTTTGTCATGTTTTGATTCTGACTATTTTGTATTCTAGGTATTACCTTATCAGTTATGTAGTACTGAATGTATAAAAGAAATACTCTGTGCCTTGCTACAGTTTGTTCCTGGCTTACACTTTGGTTCTTCTGTGCCAACTACTTGGATAGGGCTCTTAGAAGGTATTTAGCATCTGTTCTTGCTACTGCTACTTGGCAGGCTACAGCTTTGAGCCAAACCTTGATGAAGATTATTATGCATTTGTGTTATAAAATGGTGAGTGCTACAGCATTGCTGCATGTAATATGATTATTGAAGTAGCTGGATTTTCTTAATGGGGTCAAAAGGCTACACAAAAGGGTACCCTAATAAGACGGCTATGTAATGCTGTGATGTTTGTTCTTGAAATTTTATAAGAGAACATGTTATGTGATGCTCTCAGCTGAACTGAGTATGTAAAAGACTGATCTTGCATATTGAAGTATTGCACTGTAGAAATAGAAGTTTGATAGAGTTTCATATATCAAATGAAGTTTGAGCATCATAATGCTCTGCAATAATCTTTTTGTAAACTTTCTATCTTAAGAAAAAAATGAGACATTTAAGTGTTTGTGGGAAACTGTCACTGCTACACTGTTAAAACTGACCTAGTTTACAAAAACTAATTTTCTGGAACTTCGGAAAGACAGAGGCATAGAAGGTTCCATCTGAATATGAGGAGAAACTTCTTTACTTTGAGGGTGACAGAGCACTGTAACAGGCCGCCCAGAGAGGTTGTGGAGTCTCCTTCTCTGGAGACATTCGAAACCCACTAGCATGCATTCTTGTGCAATCTGCTCTGGGTGAACCTGCTTTAGCAGGTGGGTTGGACTAGGTGATTTCCAGAGGTCCCTTCCAACCCCAACCATTCTGTGACTATGTGATCATGCCTACCCTTTGAGTAGTGTACATTCCCCAATTAAAAATGGTGCCATTAGCTTATGAAAAGTAGTTTAGGTATGGACATTACAACACACTTGGGATGCCTCTGTGGTCCATAAATATTTCCAGTCAGATAATGGGAACAATGATATCATGTTCCAAAGGTGTTTGATAATCTCTCTACCCTTAATCTTTATATCCGTGGTTGATCTTGCTGTGGGTTTTTTGCCTATAGCTTTGCATCTATGCTTGACTTTATGTCTTCCCCTTTTCTTGTATGCTTTGGAGTCTCTGTAGGCTTTGCTGCCTGCCAGAGCCTTTTTGAAGTAAGATTTTTAATACTAATTATCCTTCTCTTTTTGGTTCTGTCAACTTTCTAATGAGTTAACATACTACAGCTTGTAATATGTGGAATACCAGGGAGATGGTGGGAGCACACAGCAAGAAAGAAAATGCAGACTAGACAGCAAATGCCAGTAGTCAGGTCAGTTTAGAATAGACGCCAGAGAGACCCAGTTTTAGATAGCTGGAATATTTGATACCTAAATTATTCCAGGGATTGCAAGCTTGACATCTTGCCATCTTTGATCACTTAACAATGAGTGCCTTATTAATGTGATGTAAGGGAATGATCCGTATTGTATAAATATTTTTATTTTTTCTTGCCCAGGAACATTAAGAAGTTGTGCCAATATATTCATTATTAAATAATAAGAATTTCAAATAACTTGTATTGAGGAAAAAAAAAAGGCAGAAAAAGATTACACTTTTTTTGTTTGTGTGAGAAATGACATAATCAGAATTTCACAGGAAAAGGCTTGGATTCTGGCTGCCATTTTTTCCTCTCTGTAGCAGACAGGATGTGTGTGTGACTGTGTCCATATTTCTCTATTTTTGTGACAGCTGTTATGTAAATAATTTGTGTTTTTCACTGGAGACTTTCATAAGTAAATCGAACTGTGGATCTTTGGGAGTTAATTCATAAAACTCTTATCTTTAACGCCTGATAGGTTGCTTGGCAGAGCAGAATCTATAATTTTATCTTAAGGAAGCACAAAAATGAATGTTAGGAAATTTGTTTCTAGTCCAGACTATTTTTTAAACCTATTGTGTGACCTGGCAAATACACCACTTTACCTTTCTGTGGGCCCCTAATCCTTCGCATATTAGACCTTTATTATTTTAAAAATGGTCACAGTAGAGTAATATCTTGTACATGCCCTTAAAGTCTATGGACCCTTATTCCTTGGAGAACTGCTATCCATGTGAAGATTTCCTAGTTAACTTGCCCTCACTTGTGCTATTAAAGCCAAGTTGAGTGATTTTGTTTTGCTATTCAGATATATGATTCAAGTCTCCGCCACATATGTGCCCTGCTGCTATCCTGGGATCTGCAGAGATTAATTTAGGTTGTAGTCTGAGGACAGTGTAATTCTGCAGACTACCTGTTCAAAAATATGAGAGTAACTGAGCTTTCATTTGTGCTTCCATCCCAAATATATATTCAAGACCAATTAAGCAGTTGCATAAAAGAATCTCCGTCATTGCTGCAGCAGTGGACTTGCTGTGGTGTTCTGACTGAAAAACTGTTGTTTAAGAATCACATTATCACTGTGGTGCTCCAATATCTGAGGATGTAAGTGAATTCAAAATCATAAAATAGGTCATTTGTTTTTTAACTCAGTTTAGCAATGTAAGAAAGTAAAGTGCTGAGAGAACTCAGAGTGTGGTTACAAGTAATATAGAAAGGGAGTTACTGCTTGAAGACAGATAAAAGATATGGCACATTACTAATAGAAAAGACTAGATCTTAGTTAGGTCTTTTGTGAACCAGTGAATGGCTCTAGATGACTGGCCAATGCATGAACAAGACTTTTTTTAGAGGTTCTTTCTGTAGTATCATCTTGGATTTTTAGAAAATGAGGATTAGTATGTCCTGGGACTAAAAGATGTGTGCATAGAAGATCTCGTATATACTCTTCTCTTACATTGAAAAGGTCCTTAATTGTGCCTATAGTTTCCAAGAAAATAATAGCTTCACATGTGGAATGTTTGGATACTTTATCTGGGGTGTGTATGAGATAAAGCAGTGATATGTGAGGCAATTGACTTTTACTCTGGATCTATTGTCATCACAGCAGTTGAAGTATTGAGGAAATTTAGAATAATGAAAAATATTTATGTAAACTAAGTTAAACTTAAAAAGATAGAGATAGATACTTGGCAACTTCTGCCTTACTGGCATGGAACATGAAAGGGAGGTGGAATATTAATAAGAGAAGTGGATGTGGCAGATACATCTCTAGAGATAGTGACGTGAAATTATAAGGGATTTCCTTGCTGTTCAATCTCTTGTTTTTGTCCCATAATTTGGGTAAAAACTCAAACTTATTGGTTTTCTCAGATCAATGACAGCTGAATATTTTCAACGAACATAATTTTGTGGTTTTGGTAATACAGTAAAATCTACTATATAGTGTTTTACACTAAAATAATTCACATATTATGATTTTTAAAAATATTTACAAAAAAAAATGTGTAAAGGTTTTTGCAAGAATCAGAGATTGCCTTACTTAAAAAAAAAAAAAAAAAAAAAGGAATAATTTTCTCTGACGAGATTTCTGAACATGTGCGTGATGTGCCTGACAAATTCTTAGCTTTACAGTTTCAAAGTGATGACCAGTAAAGGCCAAGAAAGCTTTTGAATAACCCCTTATACTAGGCAAAATGCCAGCCAGCCTTTGCTGTAATTGTGCTGGCTTTTGTTACAGTGATTCATATTCTATTCTCAAGGGAATGGATAACACAAAGCTGTGTCATTTGTTAAAATCTGTCATAGGCTATTAATAGGCTATTAATGTTTCTACATCTAATAGTTCTACCATCTAATAGTTGATCAGTGACCTAATGTGGGCTGACCTTGACTAGGTGCCAAGCACCCCACCCAGTCACCCTCTCTCCACCTTCTTAATGGGACAGGGAAAGAAACAAAGGTGGAAAAGCTTGTGAGTCGAGATAAAGACAGGGAGATCACTTACCATTACCACTGGGCAAAACAGACTCAACTTGGGGAAAATTCTTCTACTTTATTGCTAATTAAAAATAGAGTAGGATGGTAAGAAACAAAGATAAAATTTAAAACACCTTCCCCTGCCTCTTCTTTCCATGTTTAACTTGACTCCTTCATTCCCAACTCCTCCAGCTCCTTCCCCTAAGCAGCGCAGGATGGATCTTGTAGTCAGTCCTAATCCCTCCTCTCTGATGCTTCTTTCTCCTCACACTCTTCCTTCATTAAAGTGTAAGGATATTGAAGTCCTTCATGAAGTGCTCCAACATGGGGCCTTCCCAGGGGCTGAAGTTCTTCAAGAACTGCTCCAGCATGGGTTCTTCCCACAGGGAGGGTCCTTCAGGAGCAGACTGCTCCAACCTTGTTTCCCCACGTGCCACAGTTCCTGCTAGAAAACCTGCTCCTATGAAGGCTCTTCTCCATGAGCCACACAACTCCCTCCAGGATCATGCTCCTGCATGGGCTTTCCACAAGTGTAGTGTGGATATCTGTTCCATGTAGTCCTCCAAGTTCAGGGAGACAACCTGCTTCACCACGGTCTTCTCCATGGGCTGCAGGTGAATCTCTGCTCTGGGTCCTGGAGCATTGCCTCCTTGTTCTTCTTCACCAGCCTTGGTGTCTGCAGGGCTACTTCTTGCACCTTTTTTTCCTCACTCCTCTCTGTCACACTCTGCTATGCAGCATTTTTATGCTTTTTAGAAAGTACATTTTCACAGAACAGGCACCATCTTGGCCGTGGGGCTAAACTGTATCCTGTGGTGGGTCTGTGGGAACTGGCAGGAGCGGACTGTGTCTGGCACAGGGCAGCTGCTGCCTCTCCTCAGAGAGACCAGCCTTGCAGCCACCCAATGGCAGCACCTGGGAACTGATTCTCAGTGCAGCTTATCAATAACATGAGTTTCCAGTGGACAAGCAACTATCATTAGAGAACCACTCTGCAACTGGCATTAGTGAGCATTTTTACAGGTGGTTTTAGTAGAGAAGTCAAGGACTGAATAGGAAAATGGGAAATGGATAGTGATTTACCTATCTGTCCTTGAACTGAGTCCTGCAGGTAATTTCTATTTATCAGTGAAAAATGTTGGTAAAGCAGTGTACAGGCAAGGCTAATACCAGTGTCTTGCATAACATCACTCCGTGGGAGAAAACGGTCATTTCAGTCATTACGGTTCTTCACACGATGAGTCATATAGAACAGTAATATCTGTTATGATTTTATGTTGTTATTGAGGCAGATTTGCATCTTGTTCCCTTTGATGGTGAAAATAAACTGAAAATTTGGCCTTCGAGCCTAAGTTAGTCATCTTGCTGTGGTCACTAGGTAAAAAAGAGTCACCTTTGAGAGTATGTCATTCTATCTGAAGATAGAAATCCAAGAGCGGCAAGATAGAGGGAAGATGATTCATTTGGGTTACAGACACTACCATCTTGATAGCCAAAGTAAGGCAAGGGAAAACTTGTTCTTAACTGCCATTGTGTTAGTATTAGGCTTGGAATAAGTCAAATGCACAGAGTCCGTATGTTGTCATGATGTTTAAGAACCCTTTGAGAGAAATATTTTTTTTCAGAAGACTGTGGCAATGTTGAAAATACAGCTATAGTCCTTCAGGATCTCAAGTAGAGTCCCAGACACTGTGACAAATGCCTCTTCATATTTTTTTAATGCATACTCTTAGTATTTGGTATTTCAATGTTTTTAATTTTTCTATATGAAATGTTCATTCCTTAGCAAGCAACTTCTTGTAGATCTGACTCCAGGGTCCCTCCAATCAGCACAGTGTCTCTGGCTTCTTTCAGTTTTTCCAGTCATGTAATGAAATGTTTCTACAACTTCAGCACTCAAAGATAATAAAATGTTGTTATGGCTTTCCTGTGGCAGATTAATGTCTATATAAACAACAACAAACCCAACTGCTTCTTTGAGTTTCTTTGTGCTTTGGTTAATTTTAAGAACAAGACCTCAAACTTGGCATATAGAAAGTGTGTTGCTTGCATAGCTGCAATGCAGGTATTGGTATACAGTTCTAAGGCATTTCAGGGGGATCATGGTCAGCAATTGTGGCAATTTCACCTGTCTTTGTTGCTGGAGCTTTGTCACTTTTTAAAAAATATGTCTTATGGTTGTTACTGTTCCTAATGTATACCCCAATTAATTTCTGTAATAAAATGTTCAAGCACTTTTTATTAGCTATCTGGCTACCCTAACTGACTGCAAATGCCTATCATTAATAGCATAAGAACCATACAGTTTTATAATTAAATTATACTTTTAAGGCAGTTTAACAACATCCAGAATACTTAGAACTGCTTTTGTGCAAAGCACTGAGCACAGATAAACCAGACTGGCATTATGTAATATATTTATACCATGTTACCTAAGTTATTTGAGCAATTTTTCATACTATAGTGAATAGTCCAAGATTTGGGTAATGTGATTTAGGTGTTTGCACAATTAACTTTGTGTGATTATATCAAGCACTTTGATACCATGTATAATAAGAGAGTGTGTGTGTATGTATGTGTGTGTGAAAGTAAGATGTAAGTGGTAAATTGTCAACACTATTAAGTGAAGAACAAAATAAATAAGCTTATAGAGCAGAAAGTGTCATAGTAAAAGTATAATAATAAAAAATCAGATTTGTAGCTCCTACTCTGTAGTCAAAATTATAACAAAAAGGTAGAGATTCTTTGGTGTTAGAAATAGCTGAGATTCAGATTCTGAAAAAAAGTTTGAAAAATCCTGTTACTTTCTGTAGTTTAGCAGAATAGTAAAACACTGTCCAATTCAAATCAGAGTCAGGATAAACTATGTATTTATAGAGTGGGGTATTTTACAGTAGGAAAAAAATTAAATATGCTAAAAATTAATTCAAAGCATAACTACGCTTTAATCAGAAACACTGCATCTTGCACCTTATTTTGTAGACTCAGAAGTAAAAGTGAACACATTTGTAACCCAAAACCACTTCTCTTCTGCCAGGACTCTTATAAGTAAGCAACAGCTGCCCTGGTACAGTCTTGAGATGATTATCTGTTATTGATTTTTCAGGTAGGCAGAAATGAAGTTGCAACAGGAAGTCCTAGGGAACTCAAAAGTGACTTCTGGGCCTTTAGACAACTGGTTAAAGGATCAAGAGCACAAGCAGTGTTCTCCTCTGTCACCTCAGTTGCAGAGAATGATAAGGGAATATACAGGAAGACCCAGCAGATCAATACCTTGCTCCAAGAGCGATGCCACTGGCAGAATTTGGGGGTTTTTGATCATAGATTGGTTTACATGACACCATGGGATTTAACAGGGCTCATTGAAAGAGCTTTTAACTAGATTTGAAGGGGGAAAAGGAGAAAACCAGGCTCACCCAAGAAAAACCCAAGGGTGGTATGCCAAAATTTAGGGGACAAGGTGCTAGCAAGGTCCTTCTGTCTGCCATTTCAGCAAAGGCAGCATATCGAAGGCCATGCAGCAGCAAAGATGCATAGATAATTGATGTGGGAGAAAGCATTGAAGTACCTGAGAATGGTCATGTTTTCAAGTAATGAAAAAGTCAGGTGGGGGGGTGAGCAGAACTTCTACCTTGGACTTCCAAAGGGCAGACTTCAACCTGGCTAGGAGGGTGGTTGGCAGACTTCCTTGGGAGGCAGCTCTGAAAGGCAAAGGAGTCCGGGAAGGCTGGTTGTTCTTCGAGAAGGAAATCTTAGAAGCTTAAAGGCAAAGACCATTCCTGTGTGCTGAAATGCAAGCTGGTGGGGAAGAAGACCAGCCTGGCTCAACAGCTAGCTTTGGCTGGAACTCAGGAAGAAAAGGAGGGTTTTTTGACCTTTGGAAGAAGGGGCAGGCAACTCAGGAGGACTATGAGGATGTTGTGACACTTTGCAGGGAGAAAACTGGAAGTGCTGAAGCCCAACCAGAGCTGCTCTGGCTACTACTGCAAAAGGCAACAAAAATATATTTCTCTAAATACATTAGCAACAAAAATAGGGGTAAGGAGAATCTTCATCGTTTACTGGATGTGTGGGGAAACAGTGACAGAGGATGAGGAAAAGGCTGAGGTTCTTAATGTCTTCTTTTTCTCAGTCTTTAATAGTAAGACCAGTTGTGCTTTCAGTACACAGCCCCCTGAGCTGGAAGACAGGTGGGAGCAAAATGAAACCCCAAAAATCAAGAAGAAATCGTTAGCAGCCTGCTATACCACTAAGACCTGCACAATTCTATGGGACCCGATTGGATCCACCTAAGGGTTCTGAGGGAGCTGGCAAAGGTGATCACCCAGCTACTTTCAATTATTTATCAGCAGACCTGGCTGACCAGTGAGGTCTTAGTTAATTGGAGGTTGGCAAATGTGACATCCATCTACAAGAAGGGCCAGAAGGAGGATCTGGGGAATTAAATGTCTGTCTATCTGACCACAGTACTGGGAAAGATCATGAAGCTTATAATCACATGGCATATACCAGAGAACCAAGTGATCAGGCCCACTCAGCATGCCTTTATGAAAAGCAGGTCCTGCTTGACTAACCTGATCTCCTTCTATGACAAGGTGACCTGCTTAGTGGATGAGGGGAAGGCTGCCCAGGGACATAGGTGAGTCACCATCCCTGGAGGTGCTTAAAAAATGTGTAGATGAGGTTCTTAGGCACATGGTTTAGTGGTGGACTTGGCAGTGTTAGGTTAATCGTTGGACTCAATGATCTTAAAGGTATTTTCCAATTAAAATGAATCTGTTATTCTTTGATTCTGTATTTATTATGTGATATAAATGTTTCCATTTCTCATGGGAATATTAGCAATGTATGATACTGCTTAAATATTGAAGCAATAGCTATCGAGATATCTGTCAAAAGTTAATCAACTTGCAAATGCATATTCATAATCTTCAGTACTTTTTCTCAGTTCTGCTTTTATAGGTCCTGCACAAAATTTTTTGGTGCTAAGCAACTAATAGTTGTTTTTCTTTCCATATTGCTGCAAGAAGCTTATTAGCATGCATTTGTCTCCTTATAGCACAAGTATGTGCCTATAGGAAATGTGTGAGAATAAGGGGAAATGTAAGTGTTGAAATCACTGTGAAGTTGTGGACTTTTGAGTCACACTCTTCAGCATTTTTTTTTCACATTAAGCAAAAGAAGAAAATATTCTCCGGAACTGAAGTTCAATGAGAATAAATAGCCTGATATTGAAAGCATGACATTAAATCTGAAATGATCTTGAACAAAGGGAAACAAGCACTTCTTTCAGAGGAAGGTGACACTAAATTTCAATTTCCAGTGCAAAAGGAACTCCTGTTTTTTAAGTAAAGGGAATACAGCTAGTCTCTTGAAGAACTGGGTGATCTAGAAACATTTCCTGTAATATTCCCTGTTGCATCGTGACATTCACAGGTGTATGAATCCCATATATGCTGTTATGTCTTCTTATCCTTTTCATGTGCAGTGCAGTGTGTCTAGCTGTCACAGAATCACAGAATCACAGTATGTTTGGGATTGGAAGGGACCTCAAAAGATCGTCTAGTCCAATCCCCCTGCTGGAGCAGGAACACCTAGATGAGGTTACACAGGAATGTGTCCAGGTGGGTTTTGAATGTCTCCAGGGAAGGAGACTCCAAAACCTCCCTGGGCAGCCTGTTCCAGTGTTCTGTCACCCTCACCATGAAGAAGTTTCTTCTCAAATTTAAGTGGAACATCCTGTGTTCCAGTTTGCACTGATTGCCCCTTGTCTTATCATTGGTTGTCACTGAGAAGAGTCTGTCTCCATCCTCCTGACACACCCTTTACATATTTATAAGCATTAATGAGGTTACCCATCAGTCTCCTCCAAGCTAAAGAGCCCCAGCTCTCTCAGCCTTTCCTCGTAAGTAAGATGCTCAACTCTTTTAACCATCTCAGTGGCTATGCACTGGAGTCTTTCAAGCAGTTCCCTGTCCTTCTTGAACTGAGAGGCCTGGAACTGGACACAATATTCCAGATGTGGTCTCACTAGGGCAGAGTAGAGGGGGAGGAGAACCTCTCTGGACATATTAACCACCCCCTTCTAATACACCCCAGGATGCCATTGGCCTTTTTGGCCACAAGGGCACGGTGCTGGCTCATGGTCATCCTGCTGTCCACCAGGACCCCCAGGTCCCTTTCCCCTACACTGCTCTCTAACAGGTTGTTCCCCAGCTTATACTGGAACCTGGGGTTGTTCCTGCCCAGATGCAAGACTCTACACTTTCCCTTGTTATATTTAATTAAATTTTTCCCTGCCCAGCTCTCCAGCCTGTCCAAGCCTCGCTGGATGGCAGCACAGCCATCTGGCATGTCAGCCGCTCCTCCCAGTTTGGTGTCATCAGCAAGCTTTCTGACAGACTGCTATTCCCTCATCCAAGTAATTGATGAACATATTGAATAGTACAGGTACCAGTACTAACCCCTAAGGGACTCTACTATACACAGGCCTCCAACTAGACCCTGTCCCATTGACCACAACTCTCTGGCTTCTTTCCTTCAGCCAGTTCGCAGTCCACCTCACCACCTGACCATCCAGACCACACTTCCTCAGTTTAGCTGTGAGAATGCTGTGGGAGACTGTGTCAAGTACTTTACTGAATTCAAGATAGAGCACATCCACTGCTTTACCATAATATATCCACATGGTTATGTCCTCATAAAAGGAAATGAGGTTGGTTAAGCATGACTTCCCCTTAGTGAAGCCATGCCGACTGCCCCTAATGACCCTCTTATCCTTGATATGCCTTGAGATGGCACCGAGGATAAGTTGTTCTATCACCTTTCCAGGGATGGAAGGTGAGGCTGTTCAGTCTATAGTTACCCAGGTCCTCCTTCTTTCCCTTTTTGAAGACTGGAGTGACATTTGTTTTCCTCCAGTCCATTGCTGTGTTAAGCCTTCAAAACACCTTGAAAGAGCAGGAGGCTAACTTACTAGTGGCAGCCTTAGCAAGAAATCTGAGTGAGAGGTGGAAATCAACGCTGAAGTAGAAGGAGACCAGGTACAAGGGTTGGGTCAAGACTGGGGAAACCAGAAAGAGAGGAAACAAGAATGAGCAGGAAGGAATGAGGGAAAAGAATGTTACTATTGTCAGTATTTAGGATATATGTGGCAAGAGTGTCTTTTATATCCACAAGGAATGATTAGAGAAGTGAATTACCAACATGAAGAGCTGTCCCAAACAAGAAGCCACTCACAATGACTAGAAGAGAGAGACCCTGAAAAATGTGAGGAGGCAGTAGAGTTAGGGATCTTTGATGTAAGGAAGACTTCTCTAGACCAAAAGGAATGCATAATAGGTAAAGTAGAGGGTCATGAAGTAGTAGATATTGGAGCTACATCATGCATTTTAAATTTTACCCCAGTGGGGTCCAAAACTATGAATGAAATTTTGATCCATAAAGTTAGTGATAATAGAGAAAGAAATTTAAGTAAACCTCTGTTTGTTACAACACGAAAGAAAAGTGTGTGTGGGAAGTTTGTATTAGCAGAAGAGTCCCCAGTCTGTTTATTAGGGAGAGATCTTTTACAGCCTCTGGATACAGACAAACGATTATTGCCTGAGACAGTGGATCTAATAATCATGGGTATGATTGTAAATACCGAGAACACTGACAAAGAGTCCTATGAAGAGTTCAAAATACCAGAAATATTAAAATATTCAGAGAAGAATTTTGGAAACAATGCATTCACAGGCAGCTGGACCTTAAATTAACACAGAAAGATGTGGGAACCATGGAAGAATGAGCACCTGTAAAACGTCCTGCAAAGTGAAGAAAATTGATAAAAGGTGACATTATTAACTTTGGTCAGAATGACAGAGGAAGTATCCTGTTTCACAACTTCTGATTTTGTTTAGTTCCATCCATCTATTCAAGGTAAATGGATTGATTATTTGTTCTGGATAGGGTAAAAGTAACTAAACTGAACAGATTATGAGAGAGCCACACAATCATATGGTATCAATCATCAGACCATTTTAGATGGTTTTTGCTCAAAGGAAAATGAGTAAAAGAAGAAAGGCTATATGCTAGCTCCAAACAGTCCTTACACTACTGTGACTAGCTCAGCTTCAATGAACTTAGGTGAACTATGCCCATTTGCTGAAGTGTGGGGTCTTGTCCTTAATATAAATTATGAAACTGAGACAGAAATCAATGATGTTATCAAATCATAATTTGACCTGTGAAGAAGCCTTGTGATCTGGAACTTGAAAATATTTGAAAAGCAAGGGTGAGAGGAACAAATGGTGAACTAGGTTGAACAAAGAATTTAATGATGTCACCAAACATTCAGCAAAACTAAAGTCAGATTTTTAAAAGTAGATCTAACATTCATCCACATGACATCACTGCAAATAACTTTCACTTGGCAGATTTCAGGAAGATGTGGGTGTTTTCAAATTTTTTTCCCTGGTTTCAAATAATTAATTCACTTTCTCTTTTTCATCTAACTAATAGGAATGCTGGACTAGTAGAGCTATAAGGCTTTTTTTGAAATAGTTATTGCTAATTCCTCAAAGTGTCTTTTAGATGGCTGAGTGAATGATTCTGGCATCTGTATACTGTGAGGTGGCATTATGACTGTGCCTTTCTGATCAGATAATTGACAATTTAGGCATTTGCAGTTATTTTCCTTGTCCTTGAAACTCTGCAAACACTTCTTTTTCTTTCTTCTGTGCTTGTTTGTTTGTTTCTTGATTTGGTTTGTTATTCTTACATATGCCAAAATGGACTATAAAACACAAAAAACCCCAAGAAAAACAGGTTACATAGTAAGGTCTGTTTGGGTGTGCTGGTGGGTGGCCCTTTATAATTACACATCAGTAGTTTGTCTTTCAGTTTGTTCTCCCAGTTTCACACCAAAGAGAAGAAAATTCTGTGAAGGCTGAATATAACATCTGCATGTATGTCACAAATAGGAGCTCAGAAGATATTTAGTAAGATATTCAGTATTTCACGTCTAGCTATCTGTTGTAGCAATCACTGGCTTTGCCATGTTGTATTACAGTAATACACAGCTGGAAAGAACTAGCCATCTGGTTTAAACTATGAAAGTTGATTTTGGAATTCTGGGAAATGAACAGAAAGTGTTTAGGTTTTTGGTTTTTTCTCTAAAATTTGATTAATCGTTCAATGTGTTTTTACATTACGTGATTTTTTCATATTCATGGAAAAGCTTAGATTCTGCGAGTTTACCTTATACAGAGCAAAGGACAAGAAATCACAATAAAAATGAAGAAAATACTGCTAGTATTATGCAGACAAGCCTACTTTAGCTTGCATTACATCAGACATCATTTATTGGTACAAGATTTCTGTACAGCTGTAGAAAGGCTTTCTTGGAAAGATTATGGAAATCAGCAATGGAGGTCAATGTCAACTACTAACTTTCTTTGCCTGTGGATTGATTCTGGCCTTAGATATGCATGATTCAAAGTTCTTGCAATTTCACATACAATACAGGCTTTCATCTTAAGCTTATTGAAGCACCATAAATATTTGAAGACTAAATATAACATATCAGAAGCTCTATGTACTGGTCACATTTTGCCATTAGAGTTAAAAGGATACATTGCCTTATTAAATGTGACCTGATATAATAAAATGAACTTACTATGTATGTAGTTCTTTTGGGGAGGTGAACTGGCATACACATGAACCATTAGATAACTTTAAATCAACTTATCAATGGTGATTATAGCAAAAGCTGGATACTGACAGTGTCCCCTTCTGGCAGTGCACAAACAGCATATGTACGCTCTGCAATATAATAGTCTGTAAGCATGTTTTACACTGAATTCAAGTTCTCTTCCAAACACTCTTTCTTTTACATTTCCTGTTCACATTACTTTTACCTTTGTAGTTCTGTCTGTTTTGTTTAGCACATATGGAGATGGACTATAAGGAAAATTCATATGAAAGGACAGCTGAACTTTTTAGCTGTTCTAATTGTCTATATTTCCAGTAGTTTTGTTTGTAAAACATTGTTCTGCCTTTTTCTGCTTTTCACTTCCATATCCCATACAATTGTTGCCTCTCAGATGGAATAAAGGTGAAGGCCAATTAATAGGAAGTAATATACTGTCATGGATATTGCTTTCAAAAGGTTGTCTTTGAGCTAATTATGTTTTAGCCACTGAGGCCACTCAACACTATGAACCAAATTCAGTCTTGATATATGGGAGTGCAGACTCATTTCCTTTGTTTTCAGCAAGAGCTCTGCTAAGTTTATTGTTCATCTTTTCATCTAGGGAGATGGTTGAAACATCTCACTAGCTGTTCAACAAATGGACCTTATATTTTTATGTATTGAAGAGATGGCATTGCTCTCCATTTTTGCTTTCCTTCCAGAATGAGTTAATGTAGACAATATAAATGTCCATGTTTGTACAAATTATAATTATCCCTTTCCTATTCAAAGAAAAATCAGTGTCTATCAGGGCAAATGGTGAATTGCAGGTGCCAAGTCAATAAAAGTCTTGTTGATTTACCTATTTAGCTATGAGTTGGTGTTGCTATAATGCTCTGATTTCTGGTGTTTGAGACTAAATGGTAAGGGAATAAGGATTTAGAGTCTTTTAAAATCAGGGTGGGTTTTTATATCTTACTTTTTGCACCAAACCAGTTACAGATGAGGCAAAACAATTACTATGGCTGAAATCTAACTATCAATAACCAACAAGTATGACAAAAGAAATAAAGGGATATACTTGGAACATAGCTTATTTTCTAATAAATCAGAAATAATATAATAATCAATTATTTAAAAAATGAATATTTTCCAATTTAATAACTTATATTTAAGTACAAATCACTTTCTGTAAAATCAGTTTTTCAGCTTATTTTAGAATACAATTACTCATCAGAGCATACCAGCTATATATTATGGCCTGTATATTAATTTATATAGCAGTTTCATTTATTATGTAGTCAAGGAAATACTCGCATGTACCTCAAAGCCTGCAGACAGTATGGAGAGCAACTGGAAAATACTTCTGCAAAACTGGGCTTTCATATTTGTTGTCTGCCTTTTGGGAATCCAGTCACAATATTAAACAAAGCAATCTCTTCATTAAAAAAGAAAAAAAAAAAAACTAAAAAATGGATATGGATACATATGCTTGAGATGTGATAATTGCTGCACCACTTAGACACAAATAGGTCTATATGGCCAGATGGGATCCATCCAGGGGTTCTGAGGGAGCTGGTGGAGGTGCTCACCAAGCTACTTTCAGTTATTTAACAGCAGCCCTTGATAACCGGGGACGTCCCAGTTGACTGGAGGTTGGAAAATGTGACACCCATCAGCAAGAAGGGTCAGAAGGATGATCCAGAAAATTACAGGCCTGTCAGTATGACATCGGTGCCAAGGAAGGGCACAGAACAGATCATCTGAAGTGCCATCAAGCAGCACATACAAGACAACCAAGTAATCAGGCCCAGTCAGCATGGGTTTATGAAAGGCAGATCCTGCTTGACCAACCTGATCTCTTTTTATGACAAGGTGACCTGCTTAGTGGATGAGGGAAAGGCTGTGGATGTTGTGTACTTAGGCTTCAGTAAAGCCTCAGACATGATTTCCCACAGCGTTGTCCTGGAGAAACTGGCTGCTCATGGCTTCGATGGCTGTTGTCTTCACTGGGTAAAGAACTGGCTGGATCACTGAGCCCAAAGATTTGTGGTGAATGGAGTTTAATCCAGTTGGCAGCTCGTCACATGTGGTGTTCCCAAGATTCAGTACTGGGGCCAGTTCTGTTTAATCTCTTTGTCAGTGATCTGGATGAGGGGATTGAGTGCATCCTCAGTAGGTTTGCAGGTGACACCACATTGGGTGGGAGTGTTGATCTGCTTGAGGGTAGGAAGGCTCTACAGAGACATCTGGACCGGCTGGATCATTGGACTGAGGCCAGTTGTATGAGATTCACCAAGACCTATTGCCAGGTCCTGCACTTGGGTCACCAAAACCCCATGCAATGCTACAGACTTGGGGAAGAGTGACTGAAAATCTGCCTGACAGAAAAGGACCTGTGGGTATTGGTGAGACAGCAGTATGTCCAGGTGGCCAAAAAGACCAACAGTATCCTGGGGTCCTTCAAAAATACTTTGGCCAGAAGGACAAGGGATGTGATTGTCTCAGTCCTGTTGAGGCCACACCTCAAATACTGTGTTCAGTTTTGGGCTGCTCACCAGAGTAAAGACATTGAGATGCTGGAGAGAGTTCAGAGGAGGGAGACAAAGCTGGTGAGAGGTATGGAGCACAAGCCTTATGAGGAGCAGCTGAGGGATCTGGGGTCATTTAGCTGGGAGGAGGCTGAGGGGATACTTCATTGCTCTTTACAACTATTTGAAATGAAGCTGTAGCATGTCAGGTGTTGGTCTCTTCTCCCAAGTAGCAAGTGATAGGATGAGAGAAAAATGGCCTCCTGTTGTGTCAGGGAAGATTCAGATTGGATATTCAGAAAAATTTCTTTATGGAAGGGATTCTGAAGCACTGGAACAGGCTGCCCAGGGAAGTGGTGGAGTCACCATTCCTGGAAGTGTTTAAAGGACACATAGATGAGGCTTTTAGGGACATGGTGTAGTGCTAGATTATGTTATGGTTGGACTCAATGATCTTAAAGGCAAAATGATCGTATGTTTCTATGATTCTAATGATGACTTGCTCTACTGTTCCGTAGTGTTTTGCACTGTGTTGAATCTATGACCTCAACATCGGTCATTCATGTCTCTGTTTTGCGATACCTCTAAGCAAAACTGCAGACTTAGAAGTTCTCTTTTTTTCAGTCTCTCACTCTACCATTCCCTTTTGCTGTTGCTCTTTCATGCTGTCACTCTGCCTCTCTATGCTCTCTTTCTCTCATACCCTCTCACCCTCTCATTGTCCTTTGCTTTCTTGCTCACTTGCTCCCATCTTTGTCTTTTTCTCCATCTGTCTTCTCAAAAAGGACCCTAAACACATGCACACAAGCAGTCCTCCAGAATCTTCTAGCAGAATAGTTGATTGATTGCCATCACTTTTAGAATTTTATTGTGTTGCTAATTGGGTCCCAAGACTATATCAACCACTGAAAATAACAGCACACCTGGGAATCAGACTGCAGGAGTAGCTTGACCTTCATAAAGTAAAATTAGTAGTGGTGGTTTTGTAGAGGTATAAGGAGAAGGGCTGCAAATTGTGATTAAGATGTGAAGTGAACACTGTGGTCTCCCAGTAGTCTGAAAACAGATAAGTTTTCCATCTTTGTACTGATTTAGTTGCTTAATAAGTAATTCTAAATTGTGGAGATTGAAAGAAAAATAAAGACATCTCAGTAATGCCAATTTTCATCTCTGTATGATTAAGTGCAGTTGGTCAGTATATAGTATTTTCTAAATAAAGTAAGATGGGTCAAGTGTTCTGTGTTTATAATTCCATTAAACCTCACTAATTTCAGATGAAAATTTTGTATTTAGTTACATCAGTGGATTTTTGCTCAATTTCTTTGAGTCTGCTTGCTCTTCTACAATCTATAAACTATAAGGGTTTCTACTTAATGTGGGAATGCTGGTCTTTGGAAACATTCCTCACTTGAGTTTTGACAATTGGTCTATGTGTAAATGAAATATTTTTCTTCGATGGTTTTTGCTTGAATACTTACCGAGGGTTCAACCACAGTTCCTGAATGTGGGATTTTGAGTAGGTTAGCATAGTTTCACTTTGCCTGAAACTGCGTTGCTGATGAGATCCAGTATGTTGTTTGGCATAATTATAAAACTTTCTGAAGAAATAAGACATTCTTTGCGGAATGCTAACATGCAGTTCCTGAAGGGCACATATTCTAAAGAAATGAGTCTTTGCAATACAAGAATGAAAAATACATTATGTTTGGAAAGCTTAGCTTTTCAAGGGTAGAGGTTTAGCACATAAATGAAAATTTTATAGCACTCCATTAACAGGCTTGGTATGTGCTCATACTAATAAACAGTTACACATATATAGATCACCAAGTGGGCAGTATCACATGAGCTGTGGCAGGTGGTATTTAGATATGTGCCAGTGGCTGTTACTAACTAATTAAAGAGAAGATGATGGCTTGGCAAATCAGCAAGATATTCAAGCAAGGATGACATATGTAGCCGTAAGAAATCCCACCAAAATTCAAACATTTAAGAATCAGAAGAATGAGACATGATTCACAGGGGATCAGAGAATAGAAAGGAATAATCCATGAAAGATGAAGAGTAGAAACTTTAAAGATCTGTGAGGACCATTTGTGTCCAATATTGTAAAAATGTCAAGCCAGAAGCACTATACTAACCTAACAGAAGCTCACATATTGATGAAACAATCTAGAATAGTACCTATCCAACAGTGACAGGATCTCAAAATACATAAAGGAAATAAATACTGTAGTATTGGCAACAACATGGCATAAGCATTTTTCTTTGTTTGAATTAACACCTAATAAAGGATGGACTATTTTAAGTATTTCAATATTTTTTTTTCTTCAGCTTCATCACAAAATTAATATTCTAATATTTCCCTGTATGTTCTTCTCACCCTGATCCTAAGAGCTACCATGAGAAAACGCCTAAATGACCACTGCTAAATATGGAAGTAGGAAAAAGCAATAGCTAGCAAAATCTCACAAACGAACAAAACCCTTCACAAAACACACTAAAACATCAAAAAATACATGCACAGAAAGAAAATTAGCTGTTAGACTGCAATTCAAACTCAGTAATTTTAGGACACATCTTCATGTTGAATAAAGACTGATGAATATTGCATTCTTTTCTTACTGGTTCATTTCCAGTATCCAGGTCAGCTATAATTAAATATTATTTAAATAATATTTAAATGTTTATCTATAATGAAGAGTTCTAGCTTTGCTGAGATAAGGAATAGATTAAATGGAACACTGAGAGAAACTGAGACTCTGGCAGCCCCTCTACTGTCCACCTCAAGAAGCTGCAAGTAGACAATGTTGCTCAACATTGTATAAATTATTAGAGAGCCCACCATAATGCAGGACTGATAAAATATCTTATGAAAATCAAAAACAAAAAGGCAAAGGGAAGCAATTGTGTCATTTTTCTGTATATATATTTGTGCATGTATAGATACATATGTGTCTGTATCTATAGAGATGTATACAGTTTTGTACTTCAGGCTTAGAAGAAAGAGGAGATCTCTGATACTGATTTGACATTTGGGTACTGTAATGATGAATGATCTCATAAAACACAAGAAAAAAACTAACTGTTAGAAGATACATTCTCCCTCCAGCAGGATGGATGAATACGGTATCTTTTCATGCCAAGACCTGTATTTACTATCATATAAAGTTTGGGGAACATCAGTCTTTGGTATCTATATTATACCCGTTTTAGAAGTGCAAGTTTAATCTTAAAGCAGTTAAAATTTAAAGGTAGATTCATAACATCAAGAATGAGTTAAGATGGCTTTTAGACCAAAACAGAAAGTTGAAACCTAAACTTTCCTATAAGGTTTTACATTGTTCTAAAGGACACAGGAGGATAAAAGAAAGTTAGTGATTTATGCTACCCATTATAAAGCAACGTGAAAATATTTCCCTCTAACTTCTCAGGTTTTAAGACTGAAAAATAAGTTGTTTTCAGATCCTACTCTTCTCTGCCCTATAGAAATAATAACAAATCTTTCTCTTGATGTTGGAGACTTAAGCTTTTTTTTTGGAGTTTAATGTCTTATGGTCAACCTTGTCAGTTTTTGTGTTTAGCGTAAGAGTAATTATATATAAAAGACCTGTGTTAGATCCTCTCATTATCAGTTTTTTATATTACCATTTTCTGTAAATGTCTAACCACTGAAGAGATGTTAACAGAAGTTCAGAAGTTACGTTGCTGCTTGCTAAACCTGGGCGGTCTCTCTGTTCTTTTTTTTCACTTTTACAGAATGATGCAATGATGCAAGTAAAGATTTTCTTTTTTTTTTTTTTTTTTTTTGGCCAGACTTACAGTAAAATATAAGATTAGCTCCATGTCTACTTCTACAACCAAAAGCACAGCCATTTTTGTGAGAAAAACAAAGAAGCAGAGAAGATTTATTTTGTGGAAGAAAATAAGTCTGTATGATGTAAAGATTCCCTGTTTCCTTTAGTCCAAATTGCGTTTTGCTAGACCACCTGCAGAAATTCTTTACTGAAAATAATTAATATTGTGTCCATACAGTATTTTAGCTATCAGAATGACACCCTGATGGGCATAGATATAAGTCTGTAAGACTTGACATAAGACATAGAAGTAAGACAGATTGATCATGACATACCCCATAGTAAAAAAAATGCACTGGCAAACAAAATCTGTAATAGAGCCTGTAGCCAAGAAGTGGTATGTGAAAGAAGAAAGAAGAGGAAATGGGGAAGAAGTAGGTGGATATTGGTATTCTGTATTATAAGGAATTTGGAGTTTTCCAAACTGGGTTTAATTTCAGTTTGGAGCAAAACCATGAGAAGCCGAAATTCCCAATAATTGCAATCTAGAAGTTAAATTCACTTAAGAAAAAAGAAATATTTCAATAGGATATGCTGCTTCTCAACATTTGAGACTCCATTAACAGACGGGAAACTTGGTTTCCTTAGACATAAAGACAAAATCCCTGAATCTGTGGCTTTATGGTGATCCTGGAGATTTTCTGGGAAGCTAGAAGTCCAAAAGCTTGAGAAGAGCCTGGACTTCCAGACCAACTCGCCAGCTCCTGTAAATTGGATTGCCTCAAGAGTCAGCCACCTCTAAACTAAGCTGTCTCTGAGGCAGCAATGAATGGATTCATAACAATAAGATTCTGAGATTTATATAAATAAAAGAACTTTAGAAAAAAAAAAGTGTCTCAAAAATACATTACAATTTAGATTATTTCCAGAAATCAGGATGTTTTCTATATTAGTTATTGGGATGTGATCAGCTGTAAAACATATGGTATGACTATAATCCAACAGAGCCTTTATTTTGAACAAGCTTTCAGATAAATGGTTTTTTTTGAAAATAATTGTCAGAAAGGAGACTTCACTAAAGAAAAATAGTAAACTTAAAAATACATATTAATACATTTAGCTGAGCCAATACATTATTAGTGAACTTTTGTAACAGAAAAATAATTTCTAAAATGACATACCAAGAACTTTGAAATTGCCTTACCTACTTACTGGACTGTCAGTTTGTGCATTCATGCTTGAATAGTGGCCTTTACCCCATATTTTAGTCAATGACATTTGATAACAATAAGGAAAAGAATGTGTTCCTGACAGCTGGAGAGTTGTGCAGATGAAACACTACAATATAAGATACAGCTCATCTTTCCTTTTTCTGGGCAGGTTCTGGCATTAATATTAAACAGAACTGATAAGTATTTGATACATTACCTGATTATCGCAAGTAAACAAAAAACTAGCTGTGTTTAAAACAACTGAACAAGAGAGGTTTGTACTTGAATCTGTCCAGCAAAATCTCCTATGTAATCTGGCAATTTTTACAGCTGTCAAGTAGGATTCAGAATGTGACAGATAGCTCTTTTGAATGAGAGACACTGGAAACTGGCTTAGGATTTCTTAATGACAACATAAATGGAATATGACTGAGCATTTTATCTGCATGAATGAAAAACAAATAAATAAATCTCCTTGCAACAACAGGTGACTCATAAGTGCTAAAATATTTTCTATTCCTCTAATAAAACAAGACAAAAGCATCTATCCTGAATGGTACAATTTTTGCTCTTTATGTGCATTGTGAACATGTCTACAGGAGCAGAAGATTTCAAGAAAAAAGGGGAAATGGCTTGAAACAAGCCCTGTTTATGGTCTACATCAATGTATTTGAAATGTGTGTTGGGTTTTCAGGTTGTTTTTTTTTTTGAGTAGTAGCTTTTAAGTCAACAGAAAATGATCCAAGATACCCTTTATATTGCAACTCCATTAGCTTGGAAAGGACAAAGTTTCACTGAACAGTTAATGGAAGCAGAGCGTGAGCCAATGCTTACTTCAAAAATTTGCGGGAACTGTGGACTGTCTACTGTGTTTAAACATCTGATTCTTCAGTGGCACTCAGTCAATTACACAGGAGTTTGCTTTGCTGCTGCTGTGGCTGAGCCTAGGAACAGCAATACACACCACAGGGTGTTTGTGTGTCTAGCCAAATTGTTTCTCTCATTCTCTCCTGTACACCTGCTCTTTTCTGGGTAGGAGCAGAGGTCAGGAATAAGATTTGCTATTAGTTGACTGCATTCAGAGGTGTAAGACAGACTACTTCATTAGCTCCCCCACTGTACCTGTCAAGGGACTGACTTTCTTAGAACTGCTGCTGACCTGATGAAATTGGGGGTCAGGGAGAAGGAAAGGATGGGGGCTCATACGCTGAATGTTTGAATCATGCCAGCCTTTAGCAAATGGCAATACGTTTATTTTGTGGGCCAGGCACTTTTGAAAATCAGAAAGTTTAACTACCTCAGCTGCTATCTAGTAGTGATATGCAAAATGTGCCTCTCAAAAAGCTGAGCTGCTCTTAGTATGAGTGATTGAGTGATGCATTTGTGAGGCAATGACTACAGCGAGTAGCTGAACCTGGGTTAATCGTAACAGAGTGCCTATGGTCTGATGCACATTAGCGTGAAAAGGACAGGAGGCTGTGGGTGTGGAAAAACTAGGGAACATGCAGATAAAGTTTTCTGAGTACATTGCCATGTGCATGCACTTGAATGCTTGGAGACTGAGAGCATGCTTAGATGAGGTACTTAACCAGGTAGACAGCGCATGTTGGATGCACACTGGAAGACTGATACCTGATAAGATTGAACATTATACAATTTAGGAAATAACAAATGCATATAAGGAAAAATTGATTTAAATATTATGCAGTTTAAACATTATGAAATCAGTAGTAATTTTCAGTATATGAGTCTTATTTTTGCTATGTGTCATTGTCCCTTCTGAAAATACCTGAGTAATTAATGTAATGGTGAACTGAGCTTTGGGGCTAAGTGTACCTGGGTCAATCAAGTCTCTTGAAAATTTGGGATCAGAAGCATATTGTGGAATAATCAAAAGTAGCTAATTGAACATACATACACACAGTGGCATGTTAGTAGTTCTGGGAACAGTAGTCAATGTATTTTGGCATTACAGTTATGAGCTACTTGTACAGAGGAGATGACAGAATCTTATTTGGTGGGGGGTGACCCAGAAGTGTCTGCCAAGAGCAATGACATCCAGTGGCAACTGTTGCGCTCACAATTATTTTGAGGTTAAAAAAGACAAATTTAAGTGACTGAAAGGGAATTTTTCATGTGTACATGATTTAAAGGAGTACATTGTAAAGAATCCAGTATATACTAGATACAGGCACCTTTTCATTGATCAAAACAGGGGAATAAAGATGGGAAGGTCAGATCTTCTGCAAAGGAAGAAAGGGAGCATGCTGCCTTATGAAATGTTAATCCTGTAAATAACTGAAAAATCTACTAAAAAACATTTTAAAAAATAATACATAGAAGACAGTTCTGTATAAATTCAAGAAAAGCATAACTTTGCACAATTCAAAAGGATTCTGTAGTGAGAGAACAAGGAGTTGTCCAAAATGTGGGGCTGGATACATAGGTGAGAAATTTTAAATGCACAGGAAATAGCAATGGTGTGATTTTAATGTCTGGATCAAGAAAAGAAAAACAATCAATCAATCAAATTCCTTATTGAAAATTAACAGGTAGCAAAGAAAAGCTCTGCACAATTTTTAATCTTCTTCAGCTGTTTCTTCATCAAAAAAATATGTTGTGAGAATTTAATTAAAAAAGGCCTTACCTAAGGAGTAAATCTGAATAAACAGTTTTATGGGCAGCTCTAGCTTAATGTCAATAAAATCCAATTAAATTCACTTCAGTGAAAAAATTTCAAAAATATGTAAGGAATCTGCTCTAATGTAATTTTTCAAATATGTAAGGAAGGGTATAAAACATTTTGCAACAGCTGAAACTGTTGTTTAGTTATCAACAAATGCAACCACATTTTAATTTCACAGATAATATAATTTGTAAAATCCTTTAACAATTGTCCTATAAAAATCAAACTCAAAATAATCACAACACTCTAAGAATGTGCTTTCCCCATTCTGTTTCATCTTATATGCCACCTGCAGCCCCACTAAGATAAATAGTTGAAACACTTAGGGTTTTTCTTTAAAGTAGTATGAAACAAGTTTGAAATATTTAGGAACTTTCAAGTATAACTATATTTAAACAGAATAATATTTAAACTAACTACCTCATTTTTAGAAAAGTGACAACTGTCTTCTGAAGATTTTTTTTTTCTCAGCTTGGTTAAATATATTTGATATATGAGCAAAATGAACAAGTGATTGCATCTTTTTCATGTTGGTTCTGAAAAATAAAAAAGACGACCTCACACTAGAAGTACAGTACAGGGTGTTTCAAAAAGGTGGACCTTAATAGTTTTTCAGAATAATAACTACATTCATGGTGAGAACAGGATTTGTCTGTACTTAGAAACAATCAACAAAGGATTTGGTATGTTGGTACCAAGGTGGAGAGAAAGTGGCAAAGCGAATCTTCAAGGTGCATATCTGACAGCAAAACAACTAAGAGATTTTCCTGTTTTGAAAACTGCACATACTGGGTATGCAATTGGACTTACATGATCAGTTCGCAGAAAACTTAAGGATCATAACAAGACTGTAGATTCTGCCTGAAGATTAAAAAAATGGAAATTGATTATACTACTGTTACAATCAGCTCACAAAATGAAAGTGGAAGATTTGTAGTATGAACAAGCGACACTACTAGATATGTTGGAAATTCTATTGAGGGAGTCATCTGAAAGTATGTCTTGTACATGGATGTGTGTTATATGCACAGAGTAGACAATTGTATGAAAAAATTAGTCAGATACCTACAGCCTATAAAGTTGATATTTTCTGAATTGTCTTTATAAGGTACTGAAATACTGTTCGCCTCAGACATCTGTGACTTGCGCCTGAATCTACTTCTACCTGAACCTGGTGATAATTCTGGGCATCAGAGACCTTGAAATAGCTAATGAAGAAACTGGTAGAGGCAAATACTGTGCAGAGGAGCAACTTTGAATTACATTTTCCAGTTTGAAGAGCAGGAAGCCTATCTCAGCTGTCATCTCACATGACATAATGGATTCTGTGTTTTGAATTCATGTTGTAGAAGGGAAAGACCTACATTGCCTAAATGGTTACCTGCAGGTAACTAATTAAAAGAATTATCTTTATGTCTTGGATTTGAAGAGTGAATTGAGCCTAAGGGAAGCTAAGTATTGTTAATCAAACAGGAGTTCTGTCAGCTACAGAAAGGATCCTGAACTATGAGATGCATACACTGGGAAATGTGCACCCTAGACATTAACACGCACATGGTTTAGTGAAATGTATTGAGCACATGACTTCAACAGTGATAGAGACTGTGTCATTTTGTACAAATCAGATTATTAATCACTTAGAAAATGTGGAAGTGTGATAGAGGAGTGATAAATAATTTCAATAATAATTGGTATGTTGTAAGAAACAGTGAGATTTTCGAATGGAACTGGAACTTGTTTACAAGTACAAGCTATTGGTATATCAGTGTTGACTTCTACTTTGCAGCACTGAGTAGAATGCAGAATAACTGTAGATGAACAAAGCTAAATTATTCTGATATTTAGAAGAGTCATGTCTAAAAGAGATTTAGAGACAGCCAGATAAGTACAGATCTATTTCTGGGATATAAATATTGGCACTAGGTCCCTGGAGTATCAGCAGTAGTTTGTAAAAGATTAAGACAGATCCTAGAAGATATGCTGGGTACACTCTCTTTGTGCTTCTTTAGGCATAGATCAAAATAAAGTATGGTTTTAGTCTACACTAGATTTAGTCCTAGCTGGCTATAGGATAATGAGGATCCATTTTGGGCCATGGGCAATTTGATCTGTTGGTACTGATTATAAAATGGAAATGTAATGCTATATTCGCAAAGCCCTTAAGACAATCAAAGGACCTGGAACAACTTTTGTCTGCTTTTTTCAAAGACTTTGGTGACAGGAGCTAATGTGATCTTTGTAAGGATACTTTGGCAAGTCAGGAACAAGCAATATGTTTGCCTATTTTTCCAGACTTTTCTTCCAGTGACTCACAAGTCCTGTCATGTAACTGGTTTGCTCTGTTAATAATATATATAATAATAGGATACTCTAAAAAATTTTTATTGTTTAGATATTTCTTATTTTGCAGAGGAAATAAGATAATTGAGGTTTCTGAGACTAGTTAGGGGAAATCATTTTCCTTCACGGTATCCAGCAAGATGTTCTCATTTAGTATCTTTCCTACCAGTGAAATAATTCATGAAAGAACATATTCTTTAGCTTGACAACTTAAGAAATTCCCCATTAAATACTTTAAAGAACTTCTTGGTTTTAATGGAGGAAGAATGGAATCACAGATGAGAAATTATACAGGTATAATGAAGACATGTATTTTTTTTCTGTTTTTGCTGCAAACTTCAATGTAGAGTCTGGAGATCACTTAACCTCCCTAAGTCTCAGTTTATCCAAGAGAGGAATGGAGTTTTCATTTCTTTGCCTGGCAGAAGTAATCCTAGTACTCCTACTCATCAGTTTAATTAGATACATGCAAATGTATATCAAATATTATTAATTTGAATTAGAATATGTGAGATGTAGAATCAAAAGCAGAGTCAGGCATGATGAATGGGCTATTTGGCTGAGATTTTGGGAAGCATTGTTTTAAACAGTGTAAAATGATACTCTGAAGTAATATATTTACTTATCTAGACCCTGGTTTCAACAAAGTTGAAACATTGTTCAACTGAACTGTAGTGTGAAAATTACTCTGGAAAGTGCAAATAGTTCAGAATATATATGTAAATTTAAAGATCAGGATACTGAAAGAACTGTTACCTCTTACTATAAATCTGATTCAGAACATCTCAATTTGAGACTGGGGACTTCATTAGTAAATTATGTCCTTAAAGAAAGCTATAAATAGTTTCCCCTCAAAATAAAACTTTCTATTATTTTATTTGATTTACAAAGCTCTTTCCTGCTTCTGACACTAAATTCCACTCTCTTTTGTAAAGTAAAACTCTTACTGGATTCTACAGCAAGTATATTTGTCTTTAAAGGCATAATCTCTGACAGAAAAACTGCTTTCCAGTTACTTAATTTTTCCAGAGTAATTAAAGACACAATCCTGTCACAGGCCCATGACAAAATTCCTTGCCAGCTTTAGTGAGAGTTCGAGTAAAAAAATGAGTACAAAATTAAATCTATAGTTAATTTTTTTTTTTAAAATGTGTTTCAGAGTTTCCTTTGGCTTTGGCGTGGTACATTCAGCTCTTTAATTGGTTTAACTTTGTTATCATCTGCATAGGTATGGACACTCTGAAAGCACAAAAGGTAATCCTGAGGAGCAACCTCAAATATCTCAAAAAAGAAAAATAAACAGAAAAGCTAGTAAATATATAAAGGCTGTGGCTCCAACCTAAATGGTAATCATCCACCTTCTGATAATATGGAATCAAATAATAAATAGACCAGTTTCAAAAATCCACATATATCATAATAAATGATAAGCATTTCTTTTGGACATCTACTGTAGAAATGTATTTTCAAACTGCAGAGAACATAACAGTCATGTGCACCAGCTCAGGAAAGAAGCTGATTTATTATATATGTGACTCCATCAGAGGAAGTATAGAGATGCTTTCTGAAGAAACAGAGATAAGCTGTCAAGGCTGACACCATTCCCCATCCTTTGTCTCCTCCAGTAAAGAAAAACAATATAAAGCAGAAAGAGACATAGTCTGCATTGTAAAGAACAGAGACAAAGTTAACCAAAAATGAATTTATGCTGTGTCTTTTGTTATCTGCAGTTCTTTTTTGAGACACCTAATCCTGTAGAATCTTTCATTATATGTACATCATCAGCAGTAAATCTTAGATAGACCCTTATAATTATCATACTTTAATGAAGCAAATATATCTCCTTGGATGGCTCCTTAGCATGTGCACTTTGAACAAAAGAGTGTTTTCCAACAGATAGCCACAAAAGTAGAGCTTTTTTGCCATTTAGCTAGCAAATTACATTGTATTTTAAAAAGTATGTTTATCCCATTTGAAACAGAAAAGCAATAAAGCCCACTACACTCCACTGAAATAAATACACAAGTTGCAAGGTAGATGAGAATAGTCTTGTCTTGTATTCTAGAATACAAGATTACACATATCAAAATTGCAGTAAATTGGCACTTATTGGGCTATCTAAGCTTTGATATATGCTCCTAGTCTAAGGATCTGGGAAACATAAGAAGAAAATGGAATATTCACACCAGTTTTGGATGAAATACATTTACGACATCATGGAACTGCAATTTTATATTTTTCTTTATATGTTTTAGTTTTCAAAAGTTTCTTGTTACAGTATCATGAAAACAAATACTTTGAATCATCAGGAGCTTTTTTTTTTTTTTTTTTTTTTTTTTTACCTTAAAGGTGACAAGGTTCAAAATGTCAGTTTGGAGTTAATGAAGAATATTAATACCCAGTTTTACTCAGGTCTGTTTTAGGCATTAATAAGGAGGGAAAAGGATGATATTCCACAGAATAAGACAATAAGAATATAAGTTTGTTGTTCTTGTGGTTTTTTGTTTGTTCCCTGTTTCCCAATCCCAAGACTCAGGTTTAGAGTCTATAAATAAGAACTAACTCCATGTTAGGACAACACAGAGTTTGTTCTCAGTCTTCTGGCTGCTATGTTGAATTTTGAAAAAGTATTACTTTTCTTCTTAGAATAGATGGATTTTCAATTGACATTTTGGCATCAGCAGAAAATACAGACTGTTCTAGAGTCCATTAGGAATCAACTATTAAGATAAATGCAAGCCAAATATGATTTCATATCATTCAAACCACCTTGACAATCACAGTCTAAATGAGGATTTGTGGTTACTATGGTTACATAAAACATTGTAAATTATATAAAAAGCAGACTTTTTTCACTTCTTATACTACATGTTTCAAGTCACATAGATTTTTTTTTAAATAAACATGATGTTTTGATAACACAAAGTACTCTTAGCCTTGTTGAAAAAAATGCTAGTATTATGCAAGTCACTTGCCATTAGAAAATCACAGAAGTGACTATCCTGAGAGATGTTGGTAGGAATACTCCATAATTTTGGGGTTTCTCTGTGATTATAGTGTTTAGAATCATAGAATCATTTTGGTTTGAAAAGGCCTTTAAAATAATTGAGTTCAACCATTCACCTAGCACTGTCAAGTCCAGCACTAAACCATGTCTGTAACTGCCACATCTGGTGACTCAACCACTTCCCTTGGCAGCCTACTCCAAAGGTTGACAAATCTTTCCATAAAGAAATGTTTCCTAATATCCAATCTCAACCTCCTCTGGTGCAACTTGAGGCCACCTTCTCTTATCCTATCTCTTGTTACTTGGAAAAAGAGACCAACACCCTCCATGCTACACGCTCCTTTCAGGTAGTTGTAGACAGCAATAAGGTCTCCCCTCAGCCTCCTTTTCTCAAGGCTAAACAGCCCCAGTTCCCTCAGCTGCTCTTTATAAGACTTGTGCTCCAGACTCTTCACCAGCCTTGTTGCTCTTCTTTGGACATGCTCAAGAACTTTAATGTCTTTCTTATGATGAGAGGCCCAAAACTGAACACAGTATACGAGGTGTGGCCTCACCAGCACTGAGTACAGGGGAATGATCACTTCCCTAGTCCAGCTGACCACACTATTCTTGATGGATGTCAGGATACTGTTGGCCTTTTTGGCTACCTGAGCACACTGCTGGCTTTTGTTCAGCCCACTGTTGATCAGCACCCCCAGGTCCTTTTCTACCATGTAGCTTTCTAGCCACTCTTAGCTAAGCCAGTAGTGTTGCATGGGGTTGTTGTGACCCAACTGCAGGACCTGACACTAAGTGAATCTTATACAACTGACCTCAGTTCAACGATCCAGCCAGTCCAGATCTCTCTGTAGAGCCTTCCTACTCTCAAGCAGATCAACACTCCCACCGAACTTGGTGTCGTCTGCAAACCTACTGAGGATGCACTCAATCCCCTCATCCAGATCACTGACAAAGAGATTAAACAGAACTGCCCCCAATACTGAATCTTGGGAACACCACATGTGACGAGCTGCCAACTGGATTAAACTCCATTCATGACAACTCTTTGGGCCCAGCCAAAGAGTTCGTTACCCAGTAAAGAGTACACCCATCCAGGCCATGAACAGTCACTTTCTCCAGGACAATGCTGTGGGAAAGGGTGTCTGAGGCTTTACTGAAGTCTAAGTACACAATGTCCACAGCCTTTCCCTCATTCACTAAGCAGGTCACCTTGTCATAGAAGGAGATCAGGTTAGTGAAGCAGGACCTGCTTTTCATAAACCCATGTTGACTGGGCCTGATCGCTTGGTTGTCCTGTATGTGCCATGTGGTGATACTCTGGATAATATGCTCCATAATCTTCCCCAGAACTGCAGTCATACTGACAGGCCTGTAATTTTCTGGATCATCCTTCTGAACCTTCCTGTAGATAGGTGGCACATTCTCCAACCTCCAGTCAACTGGGATCTTCCCTGGTTAGCCAGGACTGCTGATAAATAGTTGAAAGTGGCTTGGTGAGCACTTCTTTCAGCTCCCTCAGTACCTCTGCACTGATCCCCTCTGGCCCCACACACTTGTGTGTATCTAAGTGGTTAAGTGGGTCACTCCTCATTTCTCCTTGGATTATTGGGGCTTCATTTTGCTCCTCATCCCTGTCTTCCAGCTCAGGGGGCTGTGTAGCTGGAGCACAACTGGTCTTACTATCAAAGACTGAGGCAAAGAAGGCATTAAGTGCCTATGATTCTGTGATTCTACTTATACTGTAATTGTGCTGAGGCTGTATGTTTTTGTTGATAAAATGTTATGTGATTCCAGACATGAGTTCAACTACACAAAAAAGCCTGGACATTGTAGTAGATACTGAGATGTTCAGAAAATCTTGGTTGCATAGGTACTTTAACTGAACAATTTTATTGTAGTCAGCCAGTAGAAAGTGGTCTAAAGTTGTTAATATGAGTCTTTTAATTCAGATTTTTGTGTGTGTGTGTGTGTGTCCATCTCTTGCTACAATCCATTCTCAAGAAGAAGCAGAGTAAATATGTTACCTTTACTATTTTCTGTTAAAGAGGTAATATCTATTTGCAGTTGCTGTGCAATAAACTACATTGTGTGCACAGAAGTCTGTATATGTGAAAAGTGCTAGTTAAATGTGAGAAATTATTTTTCAAACAATTTTTGCCTAAATCGCTTTCTATTTTGTTTTCTGGATCTTCCTTTCGTACCGTCTTTTAAATGATTAAGAAATTTAAAACGTTTGCATTTTGAAGGGTTCTGTTCTCTGTTTTTATTTATTCTCAGAGCATCAAGTATAATACCAAGTTACTCTGGTGAATCATGCTTATGTGACTACACTGAATGATACCAAAGACAAAATTTGATGCACATTTTAATTGAACTTTGCAAAAAAAAATGAGATAGGGATCAACAGAGAAGCTTTTCAAACGATTTTTAAATGAATTAAAGCCCCCAATTTTTAAAGAAAATCTCATTAAGCTACCATGAGTGGCGTTTACTTTTTTCACTCCACGTTTTCCATAGCTTACTATTAATGATCTTCTGTTTTTCCCCCTGCAGCTTCAGTAATCATATTGGTTCTATAGCCTTCGCTTCTCTGTAAAGCTGTTTAAGCAGCCGAATAAAAATCAGTCATCCTTGACCTTTCCTTGAATCTTGTGTCATTGGTTGAACCCAGCTTCCATCAACAAATTGTTATCTCAAAAAGTGCTAACATTTACAGTCCAGCTTTCCCAAAATATGGAAGGGAAACATGAAAAATTAGATCTTAAGAGGTTTAACTGGAATCCAAATAATCTGCATCTATCAAGCCCAAATGCATAAAAAGGCATGTCCCCAAGCCCAGAAGAACTAGTTACAGAAGAGTGATGTAACATTGTTAAAATAAAGCTTCTATTTGTCCTGCAGTGTGTGTAACATTTGTGATTTTATACCATGTCCTGCTTTGATCAAGTGGACTTTTTTTGATGTCATTGTAATAAAGGGACATTTTACTTACTGAAATAAGAGATACATGGAAGAGAAGTGCCCTAATTTTGTAATAATTTCTTCTTGTCATAATCCAGAATGATTCACAGGACCTAAATGATATTCAAAATAAAGGAGTGTGGGCTATTTTTCTTAGAAATCTAAATAAATAGGAATTTAATGTGCTTTTCCCACTAAGCCCCTAAATATTCTGAGTTCCTTCTATTCTGAGTTGCTAACTAAAACCACATTCGAAACTGAGTATCTGTAACACATGATAAAAAATGGAGGCTGATCAAAATGCCTAGCAAATGTATTACTTGACTACTTTTTTAATCATAATTTTCAAAACAAAATGGAAATTTCTCAATTAATGAAGAAAACCAGTGATGGTTTAGTGAAAAGCAATGAAAAATAGTTCTACTAAGGAGATTAATCTCCATAACTATGAAAAATTATAAGAATATTATCCATCCCCAACCATGAAGAATTCTATTATCTGTAATTCTGACTGTATCGATAAAAAAATCACAGATTGTAGAGGTAATTCTTTATACAAGAACTATTGCTTATGCACCTGTGGGGCTCAGTGTTTTGTGAGTAACGAAAGGAGATATACATTCTGATTTCCTGTGCTTTTGTTGTTTTCTTCCACCATTTGTCAGATATGAACAATGACACAATATTAAGGTAGGCAAGTATCTTTTTAAAGAATTTACTGTGTTCTGAATGTCCAAATTGAGGTAACAAGCCCCCATTCTATTACCACATCTCTTAATACCTATTGGCCATTTAGCACCTGTGCCACACTTCATTCCAATTCCAATGCTAAAATTCACCACTTTATAAGAATAATTCATTTTAGAGTGGTAGCTAAGTAATTTTTCATTATTTATTAACACTTATTATTTGAAAAGGAAATATATATTATATATATATAAATACTTCCAAAGATGTGCTGGTAAAAAAAAAATAGATCTAAGTTATTTCAATGTTTCTTGGAAATATTACTTCCTCCCATTTGGTACTCATGGAAAATATGCATCTGAAGCTCCATAAGAGAATCATAATTGTTCTCTTGAGAAATTACCCTCTACACTCAGTGAAACATGGTGAGGCATGTATTTTTTCACTGTTGTTCATACACATATTTTGCACAGAGATGCTAGCTTTGCTACATTAAGATGTGAGGAATAAGAACATAGAAAAGTACAATTAAATGTTAAATACTTGTTAAAGTGGGCTAAATAATCTTCAAGCAACTGGCTGTCAGTAATGCAGTATGATTTAACATGATTCCTTCAGAACTATTATTTTCTGTGTGACAGAAGTTTCCAAGGGAGGTCAGTGATATCTCTAAGAGATTATGACATCTGGATTATGGATTCAAACAGCTGTGCCTTTTACATGACCACAGATAATGAAATAGCTTTTGATTTATAGCCGTTTTATTCTAATACCCATTTCTCCATATATATATGTTCACCTAAAATTAGGCTATCCAGGTGTATGCGTTCTCCACATTTTTCCTTGATTCATCCAGGAAATTATATTCTTAAAATTAAATAGTACCACTGCTTAAAGGAAATATGAGATGGAGCTAGTATTACAGAACCAGCAGAAAGGGTCATGATAGACATTACTAATAAACAAAGTGTGGGCTGCAAGACAAGGTTTGAGATGGAGGATACAGACTTTTCAGTTGAATTTGGAAATCCATCAAATGCCATCTATTGAAATGTTTTGCTTGAATTTGAGGTCTTGTTTAGTTGATATTTAGTTTTTAACTAACAGCATTCTTATGCTTTTGTTAGCTTGTGCAGTAGCTATCAGTGTGGATTATTCTGTATATTCTAAAACTATCATGGATGGACAACTCAGGTTGAGTGAAAAGGGACGCAAAGGAGGCAGGTGTAAAGTTTGGAAAGCAGTGGTCATTTCATGTCTTTGCATGTATTTAACAATTAAATATTCTTGTCTTTTAATGTTATCTTGATAATGCAAAGCCTTTAAAAACTTTTTTTTCCTAAACTTTCATGGCATTTTGTGTATGTAGAAGTACATATGCGCAGATGTACTACAAAATTTTCTGTTGAGATCCTTAAGAACTAATAAGCTTCAGAGGTTATGAGAGGGAGCATTATGAGAGGGAGCATTATCTCCTAACCTTCTTCGTGCAATTTCTCCCTCTTCAGGCCATGCAGACAACTACTCTGTGCAAGACTTGCCTCACATATACAACATATACATATACATATACAACATATACAAGTCTGAGATTTTTTTCTTACTTTGGAGTAACTTATTTTTTGAGAATCTCAGCAGTTGTTATCTTTCCAATGTCTTCAAGAGCTGGCTTGGAGATCTTGGTGATAATGTTGAGTCTGAAATTCTTCTACTTTCACAAGAGAAACGAATAAGTATGTGAGCTCTTGTTGGCATAAAACATCCTCTTTAGGCAGGTTAATGTTAAGAATTTTGTAGTAGTCCTACAGCTGTACATCCAGGAGCTAGTGATACACCTGAGCAGACACAAGTTTACACTTTTCTGTACTGTGCCATGATGTACTGTGCACAGTACTTAGCCTTCAGGACTGCACTGCACTACACATACCTCTTGGTTGGCTAATCATAATGGAAAACTCTAAAGGCAGTACCCACTTGGCACTGATGATGATGCCAATGGCATGCCTTTATCATTAAGTGAAGCAAAGTGTATTCATATAAACATTCTTTTGCTCAATAGTAGAAAAGATTAATAGAGTTGCTTACTTCTAAGAAAATTCTATAAAAAATCAACCGCAATGCCAGCAAAACTCACCACGCACAATAAATGTGTGGAGCATGCCGTGTCCTTAACAGAGGTCCATTCAATGCTGGATCATCTCAGTGTTCCCAATATCAGAAAACATGTAAAATTTTATAACATGTAGTCAGTTTTTCTTGGAGTTCAATAAAACCTTTCTTGAGAGTGCCCTTCTTGCTGGGATTCAGAAAGAAGGAGAATCTGCTGGTGCAAAACACAACTCCTACTAGAAAATGGATTTTCTCTGTACCTCTCTCTTCCTTGAAAAGCAAAAGTTATGTCAAATTTCCATTGAAGAGTACTGAGGGAAAGCAGCTATCTGAAACGTTTTTATTAAAAATTAAAGTAGAAATTTTTAAAGGTTCTCTCCTATTTCTTTCTCATATTTATTATACATTGTTGACCAAAATTTTCTGGATTTCTGGCCGTAAATCTTCCTCAGATTTCAATCAGTTCTCTTTTGTTGTTGTTGCAAGGTAACATTTTGCAATTTGATACAAGCCATTGGCATCCAATATTCCCACATTCTCAGGAGAGAACATGACATAGCTGCAGCTAGAAGAAAACTTAGGTGTTAGACATTATTTCCATAGAGAAAAATATTTTGATATACAGCTGGAAGATACAATCAGATAAAATATTACCCAGCATGACTGGAAAGTTGTTATGCTAGCTCACCACTGTTGTATCTTCTCTACAAAATAGCACATTTTGTAATCTCTCTCTTAGTGACTTACCACCCAGCTCTTCAAGTAGATAAGAAGGTTTAGTGAATAATTCAATTTATTCTGTTGATGTGGGAAAAAAACCCAACAAAACCCCTTCCTGATTTTCCTGTTAGAGTAAGTTCATTTAGGAAGGTTTTGGGGGTGGGTTTGCTAATTTTCTAAGTAGTTAAGTGGTAAAACATTTCAGTGTTAAATACTCAGCCTGAGACATGGTTTACAATAGGGAAAAAAGTAGAATACATTTATCAAGACACAAACTGAAGGCATGTATAAACGTAAAAGCACTCTTATATAAACAGTGAGAATAATTTTAAAATAGCATTAAGAAAAAAATAGTGATTTGGTCATGCAAAGAGCAATTCCTAAGACTGGCTGTATAAGGCAATATTTCAAACAGAGGAAAACTACAAATAGATGAAGTCTAGAATGCTCTCTCATTTTAAAGGCAAAAGCATTCAGGAATATGTTTATATTTAGGTTCTGATTTTTCTGTTATTCTTATTTTGCCTTTCAACAGGAGAGATGAAGTGATAGTGTGTGAAATTTAACCTATAACCTATTTAAAAGTGGCTAGCTCCATGATTTTTATAGAATTTATATGAGGAACAAAACCCCCCTAGATTTCATTATGAGCATAAGTTGTCATTTCTTTCAGATGTATTCTAAATGCTGCAGTAGAGTCCTTTGGGGTTTTTGGGTAAAAGACAGTGCTAGACATTTTTCAGTTGGAATTTCAAATTTTTTTAGGAATCTGGTACGGGTAGAGAAGAGTGAATGATGTCCTGGCAAAGCAGCCTTTAAGCAGTTTAAGATGATGAGATAGCCTGTCTGACCTTATGTACTACACAGGACTAAGAATAACTATATTTTCCATCTGAGGTCTAGCAATTAGCTCATTGTCTCCCAGTTTGCTTTCCTGTAGAAATCTTAACATCTAGTTTTAACTGATAGATTTATTGTATTTTCCTAATCTTAAGAAACTTCATAACATTAACCTTTATTTGTGCACAATTTTGTTCAAGCAATAAAATATAGAGATTATGAAACTACTTTTTTCATTTATTTTTTTGAATTTAAAAAAGATGCAACCTAATACACAGATCTATAGATTTGTGTAATTTTTATGCAAGAACTGACAGGATATATTTGCAAGTATTTGACAATATTTTACAGGAAAGAGACATTAAATATATTCTGATGGTTATCTGTATTCTTCCAGAGCTTAGTCAAACTCTACTCAGGAGATGCATATCTCAGCTGAAGCAGTGTAGGTTAGCTAATTATACTTGCAGAATTTTAGTACTTTATTTAAACAATTTTAGGTTTTGGTTCTAAAGTAAATTGAAACCTGGATCGAAGAAGTGATAAGCAGTGAGTAAAAGGAAGTGAGCAGAACAGGGTCCTACTCACTATAGGGTATGTGGAAGGTTTATGGCAAAGCTAAAATCCTCACATAAATATGAATGAAGACTTCACAGACCTCTGGTCTAACTTCAAGTAGAAATCAGTAGACCATTATCCTTGTCCTGGTTTTCTGTAATGTAATGATCATAAAGAAAGGAGGGCTGTTTTTGTTTTGAAGTATGATTTTCTCAGTTCTTCCTTGTCTTTACACCTTCCATCTTGGCTATCACTGTTCCGTGTTATTTCATTTCCTCCTCTCTGGACTAAACCTCCTTCATTTAGGTCCTTCTACTTCAGAATGGTCCAGGACACAGACCATTGATGATGCATCATGTTTTCTTGAGTAACTGCTCAGATACATGTGGATAAGGAGTGACACAGCCCTTCCTAGTGCTATTTTTGTATCTGGATGTGAAAATGTCATGTAACTCTACAAGGGCAATTCTTGCTTTTGCTGACATCTCTTTCCCATCTTTTGGGATAAAGACAGTCATACTGTTCTGGTTTCACTTGCAGTAAAGGGTGGGATGTCAGAGCTGGAAAGTAATGTTTTTTGCTGATGCCCACAACAGAATACACGGATCATCTTTTTGCTGTTTACTAGTCATCTGCTTAGTTTCTTCCCTTAAACCTGGAGAAGATCTAAGATCTCTTTAGTTCTTGTGGTACATCTGTGAACTGTCTGACAATTCCCTAAAAGATAGTATTTTCTTTCAAGTTTTCTTGAGCAACTAAATAGTTAGCATTAATAGACACTTTGATAGAAACATTGTTTTTATTTTGTTCAGCTCTGTGTTCAATACCTGTAAATTTCTTATCAGTATTCTTCCAGGATCTCTTCAGATTCAGACTCTTTATTGCACCATGACGTTTTTTCTCCCAAAGACCTAACCCCTACCCAGTTAAATAGGTTTGTATTAAATGTATCCATTTCAAACCAATATTTCAGGGTTTATCCAGATCTTCTTCATTTTGTTTCTATTGTTTATCGTCTCCACACCAGAAGCTGAGAACTTGTTACGTTTCAAAAGAGGTACTGATCAAAAGAATTAGAGCTAAAGAAGACATTATTTCCAAAACAGTACAGAAGACTGAAGAAAAGTGCTGAGACTGTGTATCAGCTTCACCAGATGCATTTATTCCCTGTTTGTTTATATGTTTTTCCTTGATTTGACCAATCAAAAAGTCTTGCCTTGTATTTTCAGCTCTGGGAAGACATAAAAGCTGATTCGTACATCATTAATCCTTCTATTTGCTGGATAGAATGTAATAGACTACTTTGAGGTCATAAATTGGTAATCCTTTTTTCCTGTGGTTCTTTGTTTACAATTAAATTATCTACAGATTACAGTACCATATATCAGATGTGATGAGGATCTAAGGACTTGTGAAAACCCATCTCCTAATTTCAAGGTACTGAATAAAGACATAATGCAAAAATAATATATAGAGAATAGAACCCCATCATATCACATGGTAGTAAAACTAACACCCTCCTCTACAACAAATTTGCCTGAAGTATTTTTTTAAACTGAGTGCAGTAACTATGTGTGAAAACCACCATGTACATAACTATGTCTTGTTTTCATCTGTCATAAAATACTGACAAGCAGTTTTGGCCTCAATCAGTGACTCCCTTGTAATGATGAATAGGAAGGGAAGGGTCAGATCCATTAAAAATGGATAAAACTTCTGCTCATGTTACAAAGAATTACATGTTTCTAAATATTTGAGAAAATTTGGACAATTATTTTATATTGAAAAGTCAAGGGCAATATAACTTTTGTTGAGGGCAGGAAGTGAAATTCTCAAGAAGAGACAAGGGCAATATTTAATTTGAAATATAACAACACTCAGAAGAGTTCAAAAGTGGACTTATAAAGGAATAACTGATGTGAGATTCTTGCTCTATGGATTTGTTTCAGGTGATGATAGTCAATTGGGAAAGGATGGTTTCATTTCCAGAGCACAGGCCATTTTTTTAACTGATTAAAAAGAGCAAACAAGAAGCGTCTCCAAAACTTCTTGTCTCTAAACTGCACAGATAGTGGCTATACTAAATATAAGTATGTTAAGTCTGTTTTTACAAAGTTACTGGGAGGATCACGAGTAAGGAAGGGTCAAATCTAGTACCACTGAATTCAGTATGGCCAGGATTTTGCTCCAAGTAGGAGCAAGGAGATGAATGTTGAATTCATTAGTCAGTTGTTTTTCCAGCAGGTTCCACCCCAGAGAGAATCCAACCACTAAGATCAGTGATATTACAATAAAAAGAGGCTAACCTCAAAGATACCAAAGTAAATAACCTCAGAAGAGTGGAACTGCTGTAATGTGAGTCTTAAATCATGGTGGAATAATCAGTACTAGCAGAATTTGTATATTTGTTCTCTGAGTATTTCTAGATTTCTCTTTCCATACAAAATTCACCAGCTCTGGCTCCACAGTTGCAGCTTTTAATGGAAGAACAAGGGGATAGTGCAACTACAAAGAGGAACATTTAAAGTTAAATAAATAAAGCAGATTATTTCTAGAATGGTTTTCCGTTTCTCACTTTTAATTACACTGAACTTGGTGCTTACTTGCATCTGTAGAATTCACTGGCACATGAGTTAGTGACATTCAAAATCTGATAACCTGATAAGGTAGGAGATACTTCCTATATGTTTGCCTTATAAGAATATTTAAAGTTATACTATGTGTATGATAACAATTCTGATGCATTTCTTTACCTGCTGCAAGCAAGGGGGAATCTAGTACTTTGTGTATAGAAGAGTTCCTGCAACTTCTGATGTATCCACTTAAAGAGAAGATTCTGGTCTGTCCAGCCAATCAGTTAGCCCTTGTGGGGTTTTTTCTAAGTTCCTGTAGAAGATGGTACGCTAACTCTGCTTTCTTTCAGTGTCTCTGTTTTGGCTCTTTTTCTTTTCTGTTTTAGTTTAAAAACAAGTCACTTTAATGTGATGGGAAACCTGTTGCTTTCTGTGTTTTAAAACAGTTCAGTTACAATTGAAAGGAAAATAAGTCAGTTAATTTAAGCACTGCTTCTCTTTTATATTCTGAAACACATCTACATTAGAGTTATGCTGCTGTGAAATCTAAAAACAAGTGGACCAAAAGTAAAATCTAGTCAACTCAGAAAGCAATAACAGTTCTGCTAGTGCAGTCTGGCACACAGGCAAGAATTAATTTAACCTGTTACCTGCAGCTAAAGTAGTCAGTACTGGACTCCAAACAAAGCTGACAATCAGATGAAAGGTTCTGTATAGACATACCCTGTGCTAATTTAAACATTATGTAGAATTTGTAAAAGTAGGAATGACAAATTTTGAGATATATTTATTAATGAGTTGATACATAGGCAGTGCCTAACTGAGGATCTTCAGGCACCCAATTATTACACAGACTGACAGGAGGAAGAAAGATCATAACAGGGCTACTGGAGACCTTCCTGATTGTAGTGGAGAGCTATAGGTGTGAAGTTACTGCTTTTGAAAGTCTATGAAGATGACAAAACAATCAAGGTAACCTCAAGTACTTTTTCAGTCTTATGCTTTTGACAGCGTGCTAAGGTCTGTCAGGCCTATGTTTCTGTTTTCCTCCAAACTGTTTTGTTTGTTTGTTTGTTTTCTGAAGGTGGGAAGTGTCTGTACAGGTACAGGAAAACACTAAACATGTAATGCACAACTTCCTATCATTTGTGCATTGTGCCTATACTTAAGTTTTTAGACAGATATTCTCTGTAAAATGGAAGGTCAGACAAATTAGAGCTATTGATGATACTTCTGGTTATAAATGTTCTCTCTCTCTTTGCCTTTTCTTTTAAAGCTTGTGTTATTCTAGACAGCAACGGGATGAAATTCGTCACCCTTTCAGAGACTGATCCTTTTTCAGAATGTCTTCCCTCTTCAAAAAGAATGATCTCTTTCAAGTCAGGAAACTAGTATGCATGTATCACTTCTCACATCTTATGTATGATCATGAACTTTTCAATTACTTTTGTGACCTTTATTCTGTGATCATGTTTTCTCCTTTTCACGTGCAGCTGTCCTTACTCTATTTTCACAATCAATGTGAAAGTCAAATAGGAAACAATGTCTTCAGTTCCTCAAGCAAATGAAAATCTCATCTGTGTAGTGAGTTCTCACTCGAGCAGGAAGTAAAAATCACCAGTTGTGACTGGGGAATCTTGAAAGATTCAGAGTTTTAGTCCAGGTGATTTCATAGGACTTTTCTGAATTATCTGTCTTCATGATCATTCTTTTCTCACCTAGAACAGTTGTATTCCAGTGTAACATAATTGACCTCTTTGAATTATTCCTTATTTATAAAGATGTAAGATAGGTATCAGGCCTGCATAGTGCATATATGTGCTGAAAACCATAATATAATTTTTTTTCTTGTTAGTTTTGAAACCTTTCTTATCATGAAGCAGAAATGCGGCAAGAAGCACTTCTATTTCTGAACCCGAGTGCCATAGGTTGCTCAGAGCTCTTTGGAAATGGAAGAGAAAATTCTTTCAAAACCACATTGGAATGTTTTAAGTGAAGACAAAAATAAAATCCTTAGTAAGGATTTTAGGATTTTTTTTTTTTTTCCTCAACAGAGTCTCTTCTTCAACTCTTTCCCTTTTAGTTCAGCCTAAACCTGCAAGGGGCTCATCGTTTTAATTCTTAATTTTCTCTTTAAATATACAAGGATTGTGTTGAGTTGCATGACCTTCAAAATATTTTCCTGCTGCAAAAGATGCAATATTTCCTATCAAGGAGATTAAAACATCGCTATTGCATTGTTTTGACCTTTTTTTCTCCTTTACCTTTTTAGCTATGTTTAAATCTGCTAATTTGATTAATTGAGGAGACTACAAATAGACAGAGCAATGTCAGTTATCCTGTGAATCCTTTTATTACTGCTTATGGCTCTGCTTTAACAAGAAGGAAAAGGAAAAAAAAACAACAGAGAAAGTGAAACACATCTTCTGGTAATGCAATGACGAACAACAGTGATACAGCATTACTGTGGGACTTCTGGCAGGGGATGACAACACTAAGTAGCAAACCAGGGAGTGACAGGAACAAGCAACAGTAAAAAGAAAGGAGCATGTGAAGAAGATAAGGGAAATGATTCCATAAATTCAAATTTAAGTTCATATTTAATTTCTGTAAATTGAAATCGCCATGGTAAATACCTGTCAGAGTATCAGCTTTTGCCATTCTCTTTTATTAAAAACTCTTAAGGAGAGATAAATTTACTCTTTTACTTTTTGCATTTATTAATTTATTTATATTCCAAATCAGATCTTTTGTGACAGTCTTTAACAGGTAGCATAAACTGCAACAGAAGAATCTTCTTTTTACAACATTATTAAGAAGTGTATTTAAGAATAGGACAGATTCTTATAATTTCTGTAGACTTTAGGATTCTTGCTGCTGTTCAGTGTAAACCAGCAGAACGGCTGCCTGCCTTTGCTGAAAGGAAAAAAAAAAAGCAAAAGCTTTTGACACCTCTGTGTCTTTCTGCTCTCTAGCCTCATATTTGTTTAGAATTTGCTCAACTATCACTTTCAACAGGAACTTGAATACCAAAACTATTTTTACAGGGATTTTCAGTGATCCATTGAAGAGATATGAATTGTCAAGTTCACTATTTGCTTTATTTGCAGAGCTGCTTCAGTCTGAATCATTTTACAAAGATGTCTTTTCCTCCCTACCCCCTGCCCCAGTTCCTCTGTGAGATGTAATGTATGCTTCCAGAGGTAAACATTTCCATTTCTATCATCCAAGCTCTCTTCTCCCATATTAGTATGGGAGACTCATGGTAGTGCCTTGTTAAGATGATTATCTGGGATCTACTTCTTCTGGGTGTGAAATTAACTAACGAACTGAGAATTTTACCAAATGTACTTGCACAACTTTTCATATCTCATCTGAGAGACAAACAACACAGAAATAGTAATCCTTTGAAGACAAATCAATTTCCTCTCACCTGTGTAAAGGGCCCCTTAGCTGTAGAAGTAAAGCTGATTCCTAGCATGAAAAGCTCTGTGTTAATGGTGAAGAATACAAGCATTTGGAATTAAGCAGCTAAAGGGATAACATTAGCTCTTTTCCTTTTATTCTTCACAATAGACCCCCCTCTGATAATAAGACCAGGGACTGAAGTGACAGCAAGTGGAAGGGAAGGAATGATTATTCTGTCTGTGTCTTCATCAATGACACAGACATTAGGATTGATTGCACCCTCAACAAGTTCACGGTTGACACCAAGCTGACTGGTGCACCTGAGAGGTGGGATGCCATCCAGAGGGACCTGAACAAGCTTGAGAAGTGGGCCCATGCAAACCTCATGAGGTTCAACAAGAACAAGTGCAAGGTCTTGCGCCTGGGTTAGGCAACCCCCAGTATCAATACAGGCTGGGGGAATGAAGGGATTGAGAACAGCCCTGTGGAGAAGGACTTGAGGGTACTGCTGGATGAAAGATTGGACATGAGCTGGCAATGTGTTCTAGCAGACCAGAAGGCAAATCAAATTTTGGGCTGCATCAAAAGGAGCCTGGCCAGCAGGTTGAACAAGATGATTCTCTCCCCTACTCCTCTCTGGTGAGACCTCACCTGGAGTATCGCATCCAGCTCCGGAGCTCTCATTACAGGAAAGACATGTACCTGTTGGAGAGGATCCAGAGGAGGGCCACCAAGATGATCAGAGGGATGGAACACCTCTCCTATGAGGACAGGCTGAGGGAGTTGGGGTGGTTCAACCTGGAGAAGGCTCGGGGGAGACCTTATTCCGACCTTTCAGTACTTAAAAGGGGCGTATGAGAAAGATGGAGACCAACTTTTTAATAGGGCTTGTTGCAACAGGACAAGTGGTAATGGCTTTAAACTAACAGAGGGGAGATTCATGCTAGACATGAGGAAAAACTTTTTTACAATGAGGGTTGTAAAACACTGGCCCAGGTTGCCCAGAGAGGTGGTAGAAGATGCCTCATCCCTGGAGACATTCAAGGTAAGGCTGAATGGGGCTCTGAGCTACTTGACTTGGTTGAAAATGTCCCTGCTCATTGTGGGGGGTTGGACTAGATGACCTTTAAGATCCCTTCCAGCCCAAACTGTTCTGTTATTCTGTGATTCTATGATTTCTCTTTTGCCTGGCACTACCATTGATGCTATACTCTGTATTCAAACATTTGACCATTAGCTCACTCTATATGTATTTAACTACTTGTTGAATGAGTGAGATAGCAATATTGTCAGATTCCCTTTTCTTTGTGGCTTATATGGCCTATGGGGCTCCCAGAAGTAGCTGATTGGTTTCTCATGTATGTAAAACAATTACAAAAATGCCAGTACTACTAACCCATGTCTTTATGCAGTCCTGATTTTAGCAGAATATCCATCTGTTAGGGCTGTGCTAAAAATTATTTGGGAAGAGTCTTAAAGTGAACCTCTCTGCACACTACTTTCCACTGTCAGCTTCTTCTTTAAGAACGCTTATTTTGGAGATTTTCAGCTGTGTGGTTGTTCAAATGAACTCATGTCTTAGGGTGCATTGCCTAGAATTTGGGTCTGCAGAATACATTTCCTGAAACGCTCTAAACTTCCTGTCCTTGAGAGCTTGCTTTCATTGTGCTTTCATTCTTCATCAATATGGTGTTAGCAACAGTGTTGCTCTGCCTTCTACAAGCAAGTTAAAGAAAAAAGTTGTACTAGTGAAAATTAAAAAATAAGTGTCTAATTATAGTTAGAAAAGTGCGTGTGGTTTTTTTTTTTGTTGTTTGTTTGTTTCTCTGCATCTAAAATGTGTGCAGGGAAAAGTTGTGATTATGCCTCAGTAGTTATGAAAATCAGAATAATTTTCAAACCTATGTCTCTCATGAAGTGTGGAATCCGTGGTCCTATGTATGAATGTCACAGTTGGTGCTGCACTGTTCTGAAAATTTGCAGCTGGCCATGCCAACCAAGGAGAGGGAGTAGGAGGCAACGTATAGAGTCACAAGAAGAAATACTTATTCGTGCACATGTGGAGTTTCGTTCATATTGAGGAACACTGAATGTGGTTTTACACAGGGTTCTTGTGCCCTTCAAACGTTGAGGTACAGCATGATTGCTGACACCCACATTAGTGATTACTGACTGTAGGAAAACTTTGCAGAGCAACTGTGACAACCTTGAAGCGCTTCCCCCGCTCCATCCTTAGCAGAACAAAGACCTTGTTATGCCTTAAACGTCTGGTTTTTGTTACTTTGGGACTAAGAGATAGATGACACCTCATCTTATCTTTCCCGAAGTTTTATGGCCATGAAGGCAGACACCTTGGAAGATAAGGACAATTAACAGTGTTGCTCTGAAAGGCCTCATGGCCTAATTGGGATGATAGACATGAACCATCTGTTGGACAACCAACTACCAGAAGAAACCATGAACCAACAGCTACCCCTGACGGGTAAGACAACTCACTTCTGGTCAATACTATGAATTTTCTCCCAATTTCAAGACCCCAGACCCATTTCCAGAAGAGTCTTACTAATTAGCATGAAGAGCAAGCAGAGGGAGGAGATGAACTGCCCACATGTAAATGAACTGGGTTATAAAATGACCCCGCGCATGGCATCAGGTGTGGCATGCGTATGCTGCACAGCATGACCGAAATCTTCAACGCGTCCACCCTCCCTTCACCGGACATCACTGGATCAATAACCTGTGGAGTGGTGATATCTTACTGTCTTTCTCTCTCTATCTCATATCTTAGTTTATATCTTTCTCTCTGTCTCTCTCATATCTTAGTTTTCCTTCTCTCTCTCCCTCTCTTTTGTTTTTTCCTTTTTTCTTGAACATATAAACGTAACATCATTTTAAGTTCTGCTGTTAAAGTCTTGTTAAGTTTTGTGTTATAGTTACTAATTGTTGCTAATCCATCGTTTGTAAAAGTACTTTTGCTGCCAATGTATTGATAAGTTTTGTGATATACTTTTGCCAAGTCACTAATCGCTGTAATTTGTATTCCACTATGTGCTTTTAGTAAATTCATAATTGGACCCCTGGAGTGATTGTCGGTCATTCACTTCGTATTGCTGCACAGAATTACCTGGAGTTAACTCACACCTGATCTCATCTATTGAGTCAGGGCACATGTCGCGTTCAGAGTTAGCTCATCCTTCATCCCATCTGTTGGGACGGGACAGCAACTATATTTTTGCAGCATGCTTGCAAGCTTCTCTATTGATCCAGATGTCTCTGGGATCATTCTTTCTATAGTGACTAATCTACGATGCCACACAGTGCTGGTAAGATTTTAATGGTCTGTTACATGGGCTAGAATGCTGACATTATCTAAGTCATCCAGTGGTAGCTTTTGTCCCTTACAGACAACTCTAAGCTTCCAAGAAGCAAAGTCCTTATTTCCAGAGACAGGCTGTCTTTTAGTTTGTTTTACTTAAGCATGAACAATATCAAAGTCTCCAGTAAAGTTCCACTAACTCATTACATGGCAGTATCTGATGTGAACTAATATATATATTAACAATGTTAATACATATTCATCCTATAAAGAGTGATTGATATAATAGTTAGGGAAGAGGACTTTCATAACACTGTAGAAAACACAGCTCTAATGAAAAGCAGAAATATACCTGAGTAGATTGATATCTTTTTGCCTGAGATTTTCCTTCAGTTGTCACAGCTGCTGCCACTGCATTTGTACTTGCAGGATATTTTTGTACCTTCCTAAAAAAACCCCAAACATCTTAAAGTCTACATTCCTCATTTCTGCTTGGCTTTGCAACAGAATTAGAGTGATTTAAACTGATATTTAATTCATGTGGTTGCAAAATTCAAGTACAAATTTGATGGATAGGTCTTAAAGAAAATATATCATGAGGTGATTTACCCAGACAGAAACAGAAAATCTGTTAAAGTACAGGGTACAGTTTGCATCACCTAACACCAAAGACTTGTTTTTACCACAGTTTCTTGAAAAACAAGAGAACAAGGAAGGAAGAGGATTGTAAGACAACAATAAAGATGGCAAAAAGATGGATCATGTGAAGAAAAGTTAAGGAGTTTAGAAGGGAACAAATCATTTCTATGAGAAAACATTAAAAGATCTTAATATAAGAGTTTTTATTTTGTTTTATTATCCCTTATGGATTTTCTTTACTCTTTAAGGTTTTCAACTGTCTCCATTGTCTAATACAAAATTTAATCTCTATTTTAATATCCTTCAAAGCTGTTTGCATTATCATGCTGTTATTTTAAAACCTGTTTCATACCCTTTTGATCTAATTGGTGTTTATCCTTCTAATCTCCTTTGTGTTTCCTCTTCATATCACTGTTTTCTCCTACTATGCATTTTTTCTTCATGCTCCTTCTTTCTTTCATCTTTGAATTTATATTGTGTCTCCAATTCTTCTTCTCTTTGGTTAAGCTTTGGTTTTATTTTATTTTATTTTATTTTATTTTATTTTATTTTATTTTATTTTATTTTATTTTATTTTATTTTATTTTATTTTATTCTCTTCCTTCCCTGAAAATGACCCATGACCACAAATTTATACTTTATTTTCTTTTTCTGTTTCTGAAGTGTATTTTTAAACTTACTTTTTCTTGTCCTTCCCCCCCCCCTTTCTTATTTTTCTGTTCTGTTTTAGCTGGCATGGGTACATAGGACTAGCTATTTTTCATTGTTGTAACTCAGTCAGCTCCAGAAGCATGTGTTATTCTGGTTAAAAAAAAAAAAAAAAAAAATCAAATGGTGTAAGAATTATAGGCAATCAAGTGCACTTTCTGGATGAGGAACTTCAGTAATTGAATTATTGCATAGCCAGTAGGTAAAGAGAAGGAATACAAAGTACATGAGATAGGACTAAGTGGACTCACAGAGTTGGTTAAATTGGATTTGAAGACTTAGCTAGTGAGTAAAACCTGAAACACATTGAAATCTCTCTTTGTGAGCTACCTGAAACAATTAGGATCATGTTTGAATGCTAAGTCTGCACTTGCCAAGGGAGATCGTGTATTGTAAAGCATCCTTATGAGAACTGTCCTGGGTGGCCATCTATAGGAGAAGACAGATCCATGTCAATTAATTGTATATAAATGTAGTGTCTTTTAAAGCTGTTTTTAAACAACACTTGTAAGACAATATGGAGAGCAGTTGTACTTTGAAAACAATATGGTCCACTCTTCCTGAAAATACTTGAGACAGTGAAAACACTTTAAAAATACACAAGAAAGGGTTAGAAAGACTTTCAGTCTGATAGTCACACTCCCAGCCTTCATATGGAACAAGACATAAGGTCCACTGAATGCAGAACCTAAGGGCATTGCATAAAGACACAGTAAATCTGCCTGGGAAGTTCCAGGATCATTCTGTGGGCTCTTATTTTATGTTTAGTTCTGGGAAATGTATGCAGATGTCTTTGCTGAATGTCATTTATTAGAGCCATGCATATGCATAGAAAACATATTCTGGCATGACTTGAGACAGCTAAGGGATGAAAAGTAAAGGGCTCATGGTACTGATCTTCAAGTGATCAGGTAGTTGGTTTTATGTTGAAATGATGTGACATTTACAGATATGTGACATTACAGATACTTACAGACAACCAGAATCAGGTGGAGAGTGCTTTCTGAGGTTGTTTCATCTGCACAGATTTTATATATAATGGCCTAGATTCTGCAACTTGATGAACGTAAAAGATGCTGTCGTTGATGTAATTAGGATAAAGGCCATTAAAGTGCTATTTGGCCAGACCAGAAGGTGTGATAACAAGTGTTTAAACTGCTGTGCTCTTTACAACCCAGTGAATGGAAAATATGTGACATACAGCTTTTCTAGACTTCAAGGCTATATTTGTCACAGTGACACTATTCATTTAAGTGTGTTGTCAAAAATTTGAAAGGACACAAAACAATGTTATGATACATATAGAGCTATTGAAAGCAGTGCTTTTCCAAACAACTAGAAAGAAGCAATGAGTTTAAATTAATTGTCTAACATGTAATTGAATGCAATGGGAAGATTTCTTTTTAAGGAAATAAAAGAAAAGCTCAAGGCAGTTATGACTTTAAAGGATGATGAAGTAGTCAAAGTTGAAAAGCAGCAGTAAACTGCTCACATATCAGGTCCAGCTAGAGGTAATCTCAACAGAATCACATTGGGAGTAACATATAATTTATAATACACAAACTTTCAAGCTCGGAAAGTCCTTCTAAAATTTATTTAAAATTGTTAAATACTTCACAGCATTTGTAGAACATTCAGTCTTCACATTTGTGGGTAATCTGTCTCAAGAGAAGCTTTAAAATGGTTAGGATATCTGCTTGTTCAGAGCCCTTTGTAAACAGTGTTGTTTTGTTGTCATCTTGTAGCTGGCTACAACTATTTTAAGTATTTAAACTTGTGATACCACCAACATGGGTTGCAAAACAGAGCATTTAGCCTAAGAGTTTGCCCTTCAGACAACTTATCAGTGTCATTACATTTATAGTACTTCATGTGTTCAAAGAAAGGACAGGTGGTTTAGTGCAGGGTTCCCTAGCCTATGGCTGGCTGCCATCAAGATTGCGCTGGTTTGACTAAAAGTTGGGTAGTTTTCTTCATGGATTTAAAAACTTTTCTTCTTTTCATAGCTAGCATGGTCATTGTTTGGTTTTGGTTTGAGAACAAGATAAAAACCCAAGACCAAGTTAATGCTTTTCTTCAAGTAACTTTCTAGTGTCTTTAGGCTGGAACAAAGAGAATGTAAGAGCTTACTGTCATCTTAGTTGTTGTTGTCTGGGAGCCAAGGTCTCTGGGTGCTCTGTCTGCAGGTGTGAGGTAGCTAGGAAAGGGGGCATGGGTGGGGTAGACCTTGACTGACATCCAAACTGAACAATAAGAATATTCCTTGCCACTGGCATCATGTTTCACATTAAAAGACAGTTGGATTTTACAGCTAGGAGGACGGACATGGAATCAGTGGCCCATATTGGTTTCTGCTCTGTTTTGGTGGAGTTCTATTTGGGAGTTCTTTTAGTTCAGCCTTTTGCCATCCTGCTGTTTTGCAGTGGCCTCTGGACCTTTCTGCCTTTTTCCCTCTTTCCACAGGATGAGCTGTTCAGGACCAGGATGCTTGCTTCCTGGGACTGGCTGTTTGATGCAGACGCAGTTTGTGAGGAATTGCATTGAGTATCTTTTACTTTATATTCTATTTTTAATTTTTATCCATATTATTAGTAGCAGTGATATATTAGTATTATTTTGTTATTTTATTAAACTATGTTTATCTCAGCCCACAGGTTTCTCTCAGGTGGCAGGGTGGGAAGTGAGTGAAGCGGCAATTGTGGTTTTGAATTGCGAGCTCGAATTGAGCTGTTACAATACTACATGTGAATTCCTGTTTTACTGCAGCACTGTCAGGCAGCAGCACCTTTATGCACCAGCCAATGCAGTCTACAGTCTATTTAATAGCTTTCACCTATATGAATCTTTCACAGCCTTTCACAGCTCTGTGTGAGTGTGGTGTGGGCTGGTCCCAGTTGTCTCAGTTTCTGGTCTTTCTAATAGGGTTAATCCTTCAAAATGTATTGGGACTTATGATTTATTACTGACTGTGAAGTTATGAAGGCATTGAAATAAAAGATTGTACTGTATTGAACTAGTTATTTACCTTTTCCAAAGAAAGTTGCAAATGGAAAATGAATAGTTCCACATTTAGTTGGAATCATAGAAAGGCAGGGCTGAAAAGGGCCACAGGAGATTATTTTGGATAGCTAGGCCATTCATATGCATAATATTTTCCATTAGTTTATAGAGTTCATACAGAACTAGTTTGCAGAATATAAGGCTGTCATACACTTTAGGATCTCTGTGTGCCCTTTTTTGATGTGGTCAGGGTGAAAAGAGTAGACATTGTGTCTATATTGCATAAATACAACATCCAGGACATACTCTACACTTTCCATGAGAATTTCCTGATGAGAAATGTGGGAATGCCTAACAGAGAAAGATTGGCAAGTGCTGGCAATGCTAGAGGAGTAGAAATTCAGTAAGATCAAGATCTTGGTGTGATGAAAAGAACTTTAAATCATTCAGAGCTAATTTAGAAAGCAAGCCACTACAGAATGATCCCATGGCTGACATACCCACTAGCCTATACTGACAAATGAAAAGAGTCAGTTCAGCAATAGAAAGCTGGCGTACAATACCACTTGTAATTTTCCAATTACCTCCTCCCAAAGAAGGAAAGATTAAAATAGATGTAAAAGGTAAGAACACTGTAAAGTCTGTTTAGTGAGAAGTGCAAAATCTTGCTTTTGCCTTCTTGCTCCTGGAATACACATTCATGCATAAGAAAATCAGACAATAGTTATTGTCTGTTCTTGTAGAACCTCTTTAGAATTTTTTTTTTTTTTTTTTTTCATGGTTGGAGTATTCAGTTTAATGATGACATGGATACAAAAGAGAAGCAGATATATCAACATAAGCCTGGGGCAGACAGACATGAAGTCTCCAAAGGTGAAAAGCTAATGAATTAAAAACTGCTGTTTTTCCTGTCTTCCTGCTCTGACTGTTAATTGCAGAGATTTATTCAAGTGGGCAGAAGGAAAGTGAGCTGGTAAAGTGGTTGACAACAGTTAAAAATTACACTAAAAATAACCCAATCCTTTTACAATATATTATTTTCAAGTGCCTTGGGACATCATGTTACATGGAAAGTGCTGTGCTAATTGAAATTGCTATCTCCTTTCATAATAAGTGAATTTATGAGTCCCTTTCCTCCCAGCTGCTAGAAAGTGGAGGAAAAATAAGACAGTAGCCTCCCACTTCTTGCAATCCAAAACCAGGGAAAGACAGTGAGACAACTCTCTTGGAATAGTATGGGGCAACATGAAATTTTGAAGAAGTTACAGGCTGCAGGCACACATATGATCTAGATTAGTTAGATTCTTTTTGATGGGTAAGAATTCAAATAGTAAGAGTGGCTAAGTAGAGCTGTAAGGATAGAGGACCCTAGGGCATGTTATGGGACAGTCTTATAATTTTTAAGGTGTTGTCTTTCTGGGGTCGTGTATGGTTTATGTTACTTAACAAAAAATCTTCTGTGATAGGTGCTGGAAAAGATAAATAATACCAAAAAGACATATGACCTCATTTGTAATCAGAGATGGCATTGGGATGGAGACCTTTCCCATAGTTGTGTTGCAAATGTATTATTGGGTTGAGAAACAGATGAGAGGAAGTTACATCATGGATGTATGCCCAGGATGGACAGTTTATTACAAAACTTACTTTGGTTCAAAGGCCAGAAGAGGAGGTTGTTGGCATGTATTTATTTTTATAAGAACATCTGCAGCTAATTTATTAGTTTTATCTTCAGCAGATTTTTTGGTCTTCTTTCATCTCAACCACTAAAACTGACCAAATGTTAAGAAATTTCTAAAGCTTTCCAATTCAGATATTGTGGTCAGAACTTGTTTGCTTGAAGAAAGGATCATATGTCTAAATTCCTCTCTTTAGATAACATATAAACACACTCCATTTTTAAGCTAAACCAAATGTATTTAGGATACATTGAAGAGACAGTGAAGAAGGGATGAGCTGGATCTCTCAGAAAGCTTTATTTTACTAAAAAAATAGGAACTGCATTGGGAAACCACTGAATTTATGGAGTAGTCTTTTAATATGTGCTGGTTTACTTCCTGTGGCGACAGATCTCATATTCTTTGTGTGAACTCAGGGACTCTGAGTTCTGGGCCAAATTACTCATACTTGCTTGAGTACTAAACAAATTTTGTTGCTACTTCTAGGCAAGGAAAAGGCTGGTAACATATCCAGTGTCAGATGTCTGACACCATTTGAACCTTGCAGAAGGTACTACAAAGCCTTTCCTTGTACTGTTTGAACTACTGTTTGAACTGTTAACTGTGTTAGGATTTCTGCAAACATTATAAACTCCGTCAGTCATGACAATTTTGGTAACAATTTAATTTTGACAGGTGAAAAGGAGACTATGGGCACTGTTAAAATTGGTCGAATGATTAAGAATCTGAATTTTCTTTTCAAAATGTACTAACTGAACACTGAATACAAAAAGATAAATGTTATGGCTAAATCTTAAGAATTTTAAATCACTCAGGCTCTTTAACAATACTATGTGGCTTACACACCTAAACAGTAAACTATCAGCCTGCTAAATAAGCTGTGATATTTTCTGGGCATCAGTGAATGTAGCAATGCCATTTAAATACTGTATTGTGTTCAAGAACCTTATTTAGAAAAAAGATGCTCTTGTACAGTAAATCTGGGGATTTATTTTTCATGTTTTGTAGATGGGATTTGTGATAATAATAATAGCAAACCTGTCTGTCCATAATGAGCTATTGAAACAGAAAGTAGAGCATTTTTGTACTAAGAAACTGCATCAGGTGTAAGAAAAGGCTAGCTGCAGATCATTGTAGCTCTCAGCTAGCCATTGTTTGCTCAGCATCCAAGAGGATTTTATGGAGGCTTTGGGGTTTTTGAGATTTTGTATATATAGCTATAAATAATTCCTGAAGAAATGGAATGAAGGTTTCTCAATGGAAGTGTAAACTGGTTTGTAGACACTAATTTGTTTAAGCAGAACAGTACATAATTTTATCTGACAAATTCTTGTGAATGATCAGTATTTGCTGTACGTGGAAGTTTATTGCCATCCTTTACACATATTGGGCTTCAGGTTAACTTCAGCATGTTGCCTATCAAACTGACTATTACTCTCTTATTGATTCCTAGTAATTTCCAGATCTGTTATCACCTCTTGTCTATGCAGTATGTTACCTTTCTGCTTGTAAAGTACTGGTATAACAGGATTCTGCCTCAGGATTAAGGTGCTGACATGATACAGTATTAAAAGTATTTAAATAGTAATAACAACAGTAAATCACAATTGATAAAATTTCATCTTACAGATAAAGAAGAAAGATTTTCAATAACATAGGGTTATAGGATCCTAGGAATAGGTTGGAAGGGTCCTCAGGATCTTATCTATTCCAGCCTCCTGTTCAAAACAGGGTTGGGAGATGTACTGGGCCTGGCTTTTCAAGGCTTATTTTATGTACAGCCATGGTGCTATCCATTTTAGCTTCATGTTACAAGAAAAATACCAACTGGATAGACTTTTTTTTTTTTTTTCCCCTGGAGTAAGGGAAATTACAACATATGTGCACAGCCATATGTGCATGGGCTGCAGGTTTGAATCTGGCAGGTTTTGTGTGCGTATGTATTTGTGTGCGTGAGAGTGTGTGAGAGTGCCACTGCAGCTTCCTAAAGAAATACATAAGGGAGTTCATTCATTCTGCTTGCTCTCTGTTATTGGATCACTCTCAATGAAGGGTAATAGAATACTGTCTTCTTAGTTACACTTTCATATTTTCTTGGGAATAACAAAGTTAAAATGCATGAGTTCTCTGGTGCTGAATGGCTTTCCTGAACTTTCTGTTTGCAGGATGCGTCTGACACAGCAGGTCTTCAAGTATATCACAGTTTTTGTAAAGAAATATACTGTAGCTTCTAACTTTAGGAAACTTTCAGAAACTGCAAATCTTCAAGCAGCTAGCCATTTTTATAGACCAAAATGCTTTGAGCATCTAGGGAAAAAAAAAATGCCGATCTTCCTATAAATTGTTTATAATTATAAAAAAACTGGGATAGATTCAAATGCTGGATTTTCTGTTCAAGTCAATAATTCTCCAGTGTGATAGAATGAACAAGCAGTTGTGTGATATGTGCTATTCTCAAATTTAGGGGAGTGCAAGCAATACTAATTCTACTTTTTTTTACATGATTGCTATGTTTTCAAAACGGCATTTTAAAACATTTATGCTACAGCTTAATGAAATTTCCAAACTACCATATTTTAAAAGCATGAGAATAATTCTTTAAGAACATCATACTTTCCAACTACTCTTAAACTGAAAACAACCTGCTACTTTTTGATGGTGTTTTTGTGAAATGGATTGTATCATGTGTACACATGTACATGTGTACGCACACACTCTTTCTTCTCACTCATTTATGTTTCAGTGTTGTAAATGTTTTGTGCCTTCAGTTCCATGTGTGACCTTTACATTTGTGGCAGCAATTGAAGTTTATCAAGGGCCTTTGGTGAATTGAACTGTCAGAAAACAAGAGTGACTGATGAATTTCTTGGCCTCACTTTCTGGGGGAAAAATCCACTTCTCAAATTCCTTTCTAACCATAAGATTTTCTAAGCTGTCAAAAGCTTACTAGGAAAACTGATCAAAAAGAATGAGAAGTAAAAGAACATGTACTGAATACTTCTTTAGATTAAGAGAATGCAGGTTTGTATGAGTTTATTTGCAGCCTGTTATTTGAGAAACCCCTGAACAACATGTCATATGGTTTCATTTAGGTAATTAAAGAGTTATTTCAAGGTACTGTTTGACAGAGGCTGTAAAAGATGCAATAAGCACACTAGCGAATACTGAATCTCACAACTGTGACTGACTTTTCTGTAGAATGGTCAGCTGCATGGAAAAATATGTAATTCCCAAAACTTAGAGGCTTTAGATCAGAATTAAAAATTATCTCACTCCCAAGTCACAGTCAAACCTCTAAGCACCCTTAGAGCTGAGCAGAATACAACTCATCTAGGTTGTGTTTGATGTGATTGGTTTTTGTTCAGTGAGCTTGCTTTTTATTCCTACAATTAAGTAGCTGAAACTGCAGGAGCATCATTTCCTGTACAGCATCTAAAAGTTAGCCTCTGTGCCTGTCCCTTTGTGTGCCTCCTATGTTATATCTGTGTTTACTTTTACCCCGTATTTGTTCTCCTTCACATTCTGACCCATCATACTCCAAGCCTATAGAAAGGGTTCTGCTTCAGGCTGAATTCAGCATAAGAGCTGCATGGGGAAATCAGATAAAAAAGTTTTGAAACTTATTTTTAAAGACCTAGGACATTTTAAAGAGCACTATTATTAGAAATATTGTATTTGTAAGTCTGTTTATGCCTCGTGCAAAATAGTTATTTGTTCGCTAGAAGACGAATGTGGACATTTTTCTATGATGCCCAGGACAATTAACTGTGAAAGGTGGGAAAGCCTGTATCCTTAGGGGTAGATGCTTAAAAGTGTGTACCTATGAGAGTATTAAAGAAGACAATCCCAAACCACACAAAAGCTTCATTACAAAAATCACCTCTATCTTGTAATTGTGAGGTAGGCTGCAGTGAACACCAGGAAACATAGACACCTGTATGCACACACATAGAGACATCAAATCATTCATCAGTAATTACTGGAGATCCTGCTTTGCTGTTTCCTGGTTACTGTAATTTAATGCATAGACCAATACTGAAATAATAACTTAGGTAAGAAGTTGATGGCAAGCATTGAATTTTGGAACTAAACTTGTCTGGTTTATGTTGTAAAATCCTTCCTACTCACTGCACTTAGTGACTATGTCTGTGATGCTTTTGGACGTGAATGGTCCTTGCAAGGATTACAATTACTATGCTGTAAAAACAAAGGTAAACTACGAAAGTTGATTTTCTGAGTACCACTGCAGTTACATTTTACTTACAGGCTTCAGAATTTACTGTAACATTTGGTCATGAAGGGGCTGAATTTGCTTTCAAGTACTTCTATTTGGCTCCAAGGGTCAAAAAGACATAACTTTTGTTTGATGTGTTATTATAACACACAACAGTGAATAAAAGTTGTATTTTAAGCTGCAGCATGGAAGAGACAAGACTTTGATTTCAATGCAAAGACCTGGAAATCGGGAAACTAAACCTTTTTATTAAGTGAAAACATGCCTCTTAGGCTAAGATATCTTAAGCTAGATCATTGGGAACAGATAGCATCTTTGAAAATCAGAGGTTACATTGCTTGGAGAGACCTAGGAATTGCTATTGCATATCAGGTGAGTTCTTCAAATAGTGTAGTTTCCTGTGTCTCACAGCAACCAATGCCAAATACTTTAGCAGAAGTGTATCTACAAGGAAAGTTATCCCTCAAGGATGAATACTGATCTTTCCACATTATCATGTTTACAAGGAAGAGGACATTTCTTCTTATTAATTTAATGTCCATATTTTTCCATGCGTCAGCTGCTTTCTTGGGAGTGAAGGAATGTTGAATAGGCTTTTCTGCAGCTGCAGTTCCTGGTTACTGGAGGATGACCCGTATGTCTGCATTATGCCCTTACTCCTCACCTGGAACAAAGGTCAGGGAAATGGCAGTAGAAAGGACATTTATGCCCATTTATGACCTTTAAGATGAGACACTAGCCAGAGTTTTAGAAGTCGTCTCAGTACCTTATATGACACCTTGGATCAGTTGTTTAGCTTGCTACTCTGGGTCTCAGTATGTAATTTTTAAACTGAAGATAACGGCGTTGCTATTGGATCTTTGGAAGGATATTATGAAAGTTAGAAAACTAAAGATTGAAGAATGCAAGGACTTTGCATGGTCAGTTACTACATGACCTATGACCTAGGTGACACAGATGAATGCATATTTTAGCATGATATTCAGTTATTCTCATATGACCACAGCATTTTATTTGAAGTAAATAATTATTAAGCAAATGTATATTCTGATGACTCAATATCTCAGACATTTTCCTTGTCTGTAAGAGTTCTACAGCAGGCATATCTTAAGTCCTACATAGCTAAATTTGGTTTTATGCCATTTTACATGTTCCTGAGCATGAATGCATATTTCAGATTTAAAAGGACAGATCCTGTTGCAGATGAAAACATGAGAGACTGATGACTTTCTGCCTATACAAGACATCCTTGTACAATTGTTATTCATGAAACTACAACAGTAGTAGGAAATTTTAGGATAAAGAGTTCAGTAAAAAAAGGATACAAAAGTTGCATGAGTGTTTTTGCAAGTGTAAAGGGATATCAGTTTTTCCCCCAGTCATATTCCTTTTCAGTTCGCTGTGAGCAGTTTTCTCCTATATGCAGTCATTCAGATACCAAGTCATTGATGACCCATTAGACTTCAACCAACCCAACAGCTATAAACACCCTTCTGTATGAGGAATTGGGTTGAGCCTTTCATCTTCCCTATGAAAAGGACATCAAAGGAATGTTAGCACTCAGTGAAAAAAGGGAAACTCAATTTACTCTTTTACTGTTAAATTCATATACACAATTATTTCATATATATGGAATATATATAATGATATGTAAACTATATATTAAAAACTATATGTAAAACTATGTATAATTCATATATATACATTTATGCCATGTTACAGTGTGAGGGTTTTAGAGAGTAGAAGAAAGGATAAAATCAATGAGATCAAGAACTTTTGGATTTCTACTAAGCTGGTTAAATGTACATGAAATATAGGACAAACAGAAGAGAAAAAGCACATATTACACATCACATAACTATGTATTATTATATTCTGCTGAACAAATTGAAGATTTATGATGTAACACATACTAACATCTGTCCATAGTATGTCTTTTGTCCAAATGCTCCTTTGCTAATTGTGGGCTACAAAAAACACAACAACAACAAAAAACAACAACAACAACAAAAAACCAAAAGTATCATTAATTGTATTTAATTAATCTCTAAAAACGGAATAGAAATTTGTCTGAATTACTATCCTACTGTAATATACAAGACCTGTTGTGAAACAACAAATTCTTCACTCCTTTTTTTTTTTGGTAGAGCAAGATCATATACTAGGAATAGTATGTGAGTGATAGGAATATCTGTGGGTTTTTTTGGATAAGTATGCTTAATTTATCATTTTTTCACTGTCACTCAATCAATTCAGTTGCCATTACTACAGAAATAAAATCTGATAATTGTCCTAAGAGAGGCCAACAGGCCAGGCCAGGAAAACACCAGTGAAATGCTTCAAGGAATTAAGGGGTGTTCCTCTGAGAAGGAAGATGAATTGGCCAACAGCCCAGCTGAAGTGCCTCTACACCAATACACAGCACGGGCAACAAACAGGAAGACTTGGAACCCACCATGCTGCTAGAAGGTCATGACCTAGAGGCTATTACAGAAACTTGGTGGGATGGATCCCATGACTGGAGTGTGGCAATTGATGACTACATGTGGTTCAGAAGGGACAGGCAAGAAAGGAAGGGTGGAGAGGTTGCACTCTACATCAAGAGATGGATAGCATGTGAAGAGCTGTCTCTGAAGAACAGCCATGAGCAGGATGAAATCTTATGAGTAAGAATCACAGATCAAGGAAAGGAAATCTTGTGTTTGGTGTCTACTACAGAATGCCCAATCGGGGAGACTATTGATGAAGCCTTCTTACTCCAGATACAGGAGGCATTGTGCTCACAGGCTATTGTCCTGCTGGGAGCCTTCAAACACTGCAACATCGGCTGGAAAAGTAGCATGGCAAACTGTAGGCAACCCAGGAGACTGATGGAGTGCAATAAGGATAACTTCCTAAGCCAGGTAACAGACAACCCTACCAGGCGGGATGTGATACTGGAAGGCCAAGGTGCAGCTGACCTTTGCAAGGGATGCAAAGAATAACAAGGGCTTCTACAGGTATGTCAACCAGAAAAGGAAGGTCGAAGTAAGAGCACTGCCCCAAATGAGCAAGACTGGTAAACTGGTAGCAACAAACAAGAAGGCTGAGGTACTCAACAACTTTTTTGCCTCAGTCTTTACTGGCAAGCTCTCTTCCCACACTTCTTGAGTGGATGAACTGCAAGACAGTGAATGAACTGGTGGGGGCAACCTGATCTAGTTGAAAGTGTTCCTGTTCATTCTGGAGGGTGTGATTAGAGGACCTTTGAAGGTCCCTTCCAATCAAAACTACTCTATGATTTTTATTCTAGCAATTTAGCAAGGCACGACAGACTGCACTGCCCAGGCACAGGCCAGACAAGAATACTGACTAGCACACTATTCACACATTTTTATTCCCATATCCCTCTTTTCCCACTCTTGTTCCTCCTCAAATCAGCTAAACACCTCCCTTGTCCCATGTTTGATTCCTCTCATAAAAATCCCATAAGTCCAGTGTGATCTGCAACAGCTTTCCCACTGCATCCCATAATGTGTCCAACCTTTAGGCGGCAAGTCTTGTTAGTTTGAAAGGTGATCCAGAGAGTTTCTCCCGGTCACTCATGGTGATGGGTTTTACACCTGAACAACAGGGCTGAGACTGCTGAGATAGTCATGGGAGGTGACTGGACAAGGTGGTGGTTCCTTTGGACTTCTTGACTGGTTTTCCCACTTGCTATCCCATTCTCCTCCAGGCTTGTGTAGATGGACCTTTGATGGGATGATAACTCCTGTGATGGGCCTGGGAGTAACCCAGCAGGGTCTTATTTGGGCTCCCCCACTGTGTCTGTGGGTGTGCAGAGCAGCTTTCATCACATACCTTAACAGACAGGACCTCTAGACTCTTTAGTCAAGGACATGGAAAGTGGTGCTTCACTTCTCTTTTGCTAAATGCAAAATCAAAAGCGAGAAACTGAAATACTGCAAAACATTAGCTAATAGTATTCCTATATTTAGCAGAATATCAGTGTTTGCACTGATGAAATCAGGCTGAAATAAATTTTTTGGGGGAAGGAGTGGAATCTTAAAACCAGATGTTATGATCTTACTCAAAATGTTCTTAGGTTATTTGATTCTAACTTAGAAGAACATAGAGTAAGATGTATCCCATAAACAGCTAAAATAGAATTAAACATTGAAAAAAGCTTCTAATTTATTCCAGTATATATGAGTGCAATTACTGTTTGGAAAATAAGACCTTTGCAGGTATTTGGGCATAAATGTTGAAGACAGGAATAAATGAAAGGGTAAATGGACAGAATATAGAACTTAAACAACAGAGACAAATATATTGATCAGTGCACATTAAGAGTACTCATCAGATCAGCTACATCGACCTTAACAGAGACATTTTGTGCTGGCTAATGTCCTATTGAAAGTACTAAACAAGAACAGGGAGCTTTGAAGCAATCCTTTGGATCCAGTTCTAAGGATATTGCTGTTTTATCAGCCAAATGACGAGTGCATACCTGTCTCTTGTAGGAGTCAAATGCACAAGTGGTACAAAGCCAAAATACATTCAAGGAAAGAACTTGGTTTATTTGATGTATCTTGTAACTGATTAATGGGTACCTTTGAAACACTGATGTGCTTTTTTTGTGTGTGTTTTTGTTGTTGTTGTTGTTGGTTTGTTTTTGTTTTTGTTTTTGTTTTTGTTTTTTTTTTTTGTTAAATGAAGAAAGACATGGAAAATAATGGTATTTGGAAGACAGCTTGTTGAATTGCGTAATTTCTGAATCAGTCGTTTTAAAAAATTGTGACCACTGTGGCTGATACTGCAAAGTTTTTGAACAAAAATTCTGTTTAATAACTACAGATACTTTATTTGCTAAAGCTATGAAACTAAAGCTGGTTTCCAAATATTGTACATGTTGGTTCCAGTAAAAAGGAAACAAGAATAAGTCTTTCAGAATTTTATCTATGACATAGCTTTTTTGATGCAGAGTTTGATAGCTTTCTGTGTAAGCAAAATGAGACTTTATTGGTACTTGAAGGAAAAAGAAAAAAATAAAATCAGGCTAGATCCTCAGCTTGCAAGCATGTTTTCGGAGAAGAGAACCAACACAGAGTGACTTGGCCGATTGGAAATAACATATCCTGAGGAAGAGACAATAAAAATATGAAAGCAGAAATTGTTTGGCTACAGGGCCAACACAGAGGTTATCTAGGAAGATATGGATTTAAACCTGAATTTCAGATAAAACTCATGGAAATTGACTTTGATGACTCTGTATCATAGACCTTGAATATCATACTTTTCCAACTAGATTGCTTACAACGTAGCTTTTCTGAAAACCAAAGAAACCCTTCATGTAACACCAAAGATGTGAAAAACCACTGTTTAACAAGAGAAGATAGAAAATCTGCCATTTACCAACACTTAATTACATGGTTTAAATAAATGATTGTTCTCTAATTCCAGTTCATATTTGTCTGTCTTTGTTCTGTCCCTGGGATTTCTATTATGGTTTTCAGTGTTAGGTCAAGGAGCTTACCTTAAATTAGCTTAAATTAGCTCTTGCTGACCCATATTACTTTTCTGTGTTTGGTTGAACTGAAGCTGCAAATTCGTTGCTGGGTCATGAACAGTTACCAGTTCGAATTTTACCCATTTCACAAGTGATAAAAATGGGAGAGATACAGCACAGCTCTAGTTGGCATAAATGCCCTAAACAAGTGATGGTGTATGTACACACATATATTTTTTACACCAGAATAGCTTGTCATCTCTGTACTAGAATGACAGCTAAAGGTATTGCTTATCTGATGGTAAGCAAATAGTATGTTCTGCCCAGTACTAAGAAACAGAAGAAACAATTGATGCATCAGTTACAGAGCTGAGAACACAACCACATGTATTGTAGTTATTTCAAATTTCCTACATAGAAAAATATCAGTCCTGCAATAGGTGTGATTATTTAGTACGTGTAAGAATGAAATGTGAATGTTTTGCTGTTCTAATACACTGGTTCAGGGGACTGAGTGAGCTATATGGTATCATGGCGATTTTCATAGGATAAGTCACTAAAAGCAGGATGCAAATTTCTGTCTTCATTAACCGAAGTTATCTTGGGCCAACCCCTTTAATTTCTTCAAATTGTTTATCTATAAGCTTGGTTCAGGAAGATTAAGTGGCCCAAAAGGTACCTATGAATCAACTTAATTCCTGAACAGAACTTACTTTGCTAAATATTAAAGTCTGTCTACCACTTGTGCAATTGCAAGTATTATAGTTGTTCAAATACCACTTATTCTATCTGGCCACTTCAGTCTGAATGTATGCCACCAACATCTCTACTGAAAACAATTTAACTGCTGGATGGATTTGTTGACTTTCTATTATTTGGATTTATTCAGACATATGCTAAGAACATTGTTTAATATTGATACTGTTCTGTTACTGAGAGTTGCTAAAAATGGGAGCTGCCTTATGCACTTACAGATGTAGCCACTGGATTTATGTTGCCTAGGCAAGTAAATGCAATAGTTGTGCAGAGCTTTACTTTTTAGGATGGGGTTCTCTGATGTAATTTTATGTAGCTAAACTTTTACTTTTAACTTACTGGTCATAAATTCAGAATTCATGAGCAATTCTCACTAAGCTGTAGGTCTTTTATTGCATTTCATTTATCCTCAACTGCAATGTGTTGGTACTATCTGCAAGTCACTATCTTTAGGCATTCCAATCCGCCTCTTATCCTTACAGTTTTTACTTCTAGGCCAGAAGTCTCATAGGAAAATGAAAAGTGACAAAAAGGTCAATGATGTGAAGACATATCTTTGTTTAAGTGCAGTAGTGCCTACTAAACAAAACTGATGAATCCACAGTACATTTGATATCTTCTTGTAGGCTACAGAGCTAAACAAGAGTTTTGTTCAGCAATTAGGATTGCTGCTGCTATCAAGGGCTTTCTGAAAACTGATGAAATGCAGTAGTGATAACCTGTTTTGTTTACTGATGGTATATGAAGGTAGTTCATAAATAGGGAGGCCAAAACTATCTGCTCATGATCTACTCTTCTTGGCACTGGGATTTTGTTTCAGAAAACACTGTAAAGGAATTTCCTGGTATGGCAGGATGGAAGGCAGCAAGGAATAATATAGCATCATAGAGTGGTTTGGATTGGAATGGACCTTCGAAAGTCATCTAGTCCAACCTCCCAGAATGAGCAGGGACATTTTCAACCAGGTCAAGTTGCTCAGAGCCCCATCTAGCCTGGCCTTGAATATCTCCAGGATCATGCATCTACCACCTCTCTGGGCAACCTGTTCCAACATTTTGTATTTTACCAACTTCATTGTTAAAAATTTCTTCTTCATGTCTAGACTGAATCTCCCCTCCATTAGTTTAGAGCCATTACCACTTCTCCTATTGTAACAGGCCCTGCTAAATGTCTGCCCCTATATTTCAAGGCCACTTTCAAGTACTGAAAGGTTGCAAGAAGTTCTCCCCTAGGCCTACTCTTCTCCAGGCTGAACAACCCCAGCTCTCTCAACCTGTCCTCATCCTGTTCCATCCCTCTGATCATCTTGGTGGCCCTCCTCTGGGCCCTCTCCAACAGATCTATGTCTTTCCTGTACTGAGGGCTCCAGAGCTGGGCACAGTATTCCAGGTGGGGTCTCACCAGAGTGAAGTAGAGGTGTTGAACATCATGAGATTTGCATGGGCCAAGTTCTCAAGCTTGTCCAGGTCCCTCTGGATGGCATCCAATCCCTCAGGCTGGCATCCTATCCCTCAGGCCTGTCAACTGCACCACTCAGCTTGGCATCATCTGGAAACCTGCTGAGGATGCACTCGATCCCACTGTCTATGTCGTTTATGAAGATATTAAACAGTACTGGTCCCGGTAGGGACCTCTGAGGGACACCACTTGTCACTCGTGTCCATCCAGATATTGTGTTATTGACCACTACTCTCTGGGCGCAACCATTCAGCCAGTTCCTCATCCACTGAACAGTCCACCCATCAAATCCATACCTCTCGAATTTGGAGAGAAGGATGTTGTGGAGGACTGTGTCAAAGGCTTTACAGAAGTTCAGATAGACGATGTCTATAGCATTTCCTTTGTCCACTGATGTAGTTACTCTCTTGCAGAAGGACACAAGGTTGATCAGGCAGACTTACCATTGGTGAAGCCATGCTGGCTGTCTCAAATTGTAGCTTCTAAAGAGAACTATTTCATGACCTTCCCAAGCACACAAATGAGACTGACAGGTCGGTAGTTTCCAAGGTCCTCCTTTCTACCCTTTTTAAAAAGGGGTGTGATGTTTCCCTTTTTCCTGGGACTTCAGCTGACTGTCATGACTTCTTAAATATCACAGAAAGTATCTTGGCAGCTACATCAGCCAATTCCCTCAGGACTCTGGGATGCATCTAATCAGGTCCCATAGATTTATATAGGCTCAGGTTCCTCAAGTGGTCATGAACGTCATCCTCACTTACAGTGGGAGGTACTTTGCTCCCCCAGTTCATTCACTGCCTTGCTGTTCATCCACTCAAGAAGTGTGGGAAGAGAGCTTGCCAGTAAAGACTGAGGCAAAAAAGTTGTTGAGTACCTCAGCCTTCTCCTTGTTTGTTGCTACCAGTTTACCAGTCTTGCTCATTGGGGGCAGTGCACTTTCTTTGACCTTCCTTTTCTGGTTGACATACCTGTAGAAGCCTGTTATTCTTTGCGTCCCTTGCCAAGGTCAGCTGCAGCTGCACCTTGGCCTTCCTTACCCCATCTCTGCACAACTTGATAGTGTCCTTCTACTCTTCCCACAGTACCTGTCCCTGCTTCCATTGCTTGTGCTTGTGAATTTTCTTCTTGCCCTTTAGTTTAACCAGCCATGCTGGCACCTTGCCCTCCTTACCTGATTTCTTACACCTGGGGACTGAGAGCTCTTGTACTCAATGGAAAGTATTCTTAAAGATCTGCCAGCCCTATTCTGTTCCCTTGTCCTTGGGGGCAGTTTCCCAGGAAGTCCTGTTGACTAACTCCTTGAAGATCTGGAAGTGGGATTTCCTAAAATTCAGGGTCCTGACTTTAGTCTTTGCATGTCCCCCATCCCTTGGGACTGCAAATTCCATGAGTGCATGACCACTGCAGTCCAGGCTGCCCCCAATCTTGATGTCATCAATTAGCTCACTTGCAACAATGTGCCCTTGTGGCCAAGAAGGACAACGATATCCTGGGGTGCATTAAGAAAAATGTGACCAGCAGCTCAAGGGAGGTTATACTCTCCCTCTACTCTGCCCTGGTGGGGCTGCATCTGGAGCACTGCATCCAGTTCTGGCCTCCTTAGTTTAAGAAGGAAAAGGAATTACTGGGGAGAGTCCAGTGGTGGGCTACAAAGGCGACAACCAATGATAGGACAAGGGGTAATGGGTTCAAACTGGAACACAAAAGGTTCCACTTAAATTTGAGAAGAAACTTCTTCTCAGTGAGGGTGACAGAACACTGCAACAGGCTGCCCAGGGGAGTTGTGGAGTCTCCTACTCTGGAGGCATTCAAAACCCGCCTGGATGCCTTTTTGTGTAACCTCATCTAGGTGTCCCTGCTCCGGCAGAGGTATTGGACTAGATGATCTTTTGAGGTCACTTCCAATCCCTAACATTCTGTGATTCTGTGATTCTGTGATCAGGGGTCTGGAGCATCTTTCTTATGAGGAGAGTCTGAGAGCAGTGGGTCTGTTCAGCCTGAAGAAGCGAAGGCTGAGAGGAGATCTTCTTTATACCTACAAACATCTCAAGGGTGGATGTCAAAAGGATGGGACCAGACTCTTTTCAGTGGTGCCCAATGATATGATGACAGGCAATAGGCATAGACTGAAGCATGAGAGCCTCTGTCTGAACATAAGGAGAAATTTCTTTACTTTGAGGGTGACGGAGCACTGTAACAGGCTCCCCAGAGAGTTCATGGAGTGTCCTACTCTGGAGACACTAAAAACCTGCCTGGACATGTTTCTGTGTGATCTGGTCTAGGTGTAGCTGCTTTAGCAGGTGGGTTGGACTAGATGATCTCCAGACATCCCTTCCAATCCCAATCATTCTGTGATTCTGTGATTTTACACTTGCATTTACTACTTTCAGGCCAAAATTATATTGCAGTTGGCCTCTGTACTACAGATCCTTCCACTATCTGCTGGATCAGTCAAGACTGGGTTAATTTCTACACTTCCAGGACATCTGGGTATTCTATGTCATATCTAGTCTCTCTCTATTTGGGTCTTCTTCCAGTTCCAGAGGGGGGCAAACCAAGAGGTGGGCAGAGTGCTGCAGCTCTGGCCAGACCAGATGGTTTCTTTTCCTTTCGGTATTTCAGGTGCAAGTCACAATGTGGGGCAAGGGAACAGGGAATAGCAGCAGCTTCAGTGCAGCTGCAGAGGCAAGAGAATTTAAGCACAAGCTGTGAGGGTTGAACTGACAGTTGGGAAGGCGCTGACTGCTTCAGCAGTGGGCAGCCACATGGGGAAGGCACCTACAGCGTGGATCATGCAGCGCTGTGTGCCCATCATCTTTGCAGGTTCCTTTACCATTGCTGTTACTGCTTGTTCATTTTCCTTTGTTTTCTCTTTGCTGCCCTGTTAAACTGGGTTTTATCCCAACCCAAAAGCTTTTGCATTTATAGCTTTTTTTAAAATTCTCCTCTCCATCCCACCAGGTGTGGGGGAGGGGTGAGTGAGTGGCACATGATTCTAGCTGCTGGCTGGGGGAATCAGGGCTAAACTATGCCAGAGGTGCATCCATCTTGTGCTCAGAGAAAATGATGCTTGAATATTAACCAGCTCTCTTGGACCCCTCTACCTTCTAGAGTACGAATTCATGGGATTCTTCCAAGTAGGACCTTTAAGAAGCCAATGTTAGCCCTCTTGAAGTCCATGTTATAATGCTACTTACTACTCTGTTCCCTTCATGCAGGATCCTGAACTCCACCATCTTCTGGTCACTGCAGCCAAGGGTGCCCCCAATCTTCACATCTCCAACCAGTACTTTACAGTTTGTTAGGACAAAGTCCAGCAGCAAACCTGTCCTGATTGGCTTCTTCATCACCTGTTTCAAGCAGTTATCATTAATGATCTGCAGGAGCCTTCTGGGCTGTGTGTGCGTAGACATGTTGTCTTCCTAGCAGATGTCATGGTGATTGAAGTCTCCCTTGAGAACAAAAGCTTGTGATGGTGACACTACTTTCAGCTGTCTGTAGAAGGCCTCATCCTCTTCCTGATTAGGTGGCCTGTTGAAAACACCCATGGCAGTGTCACCATTATTAGCCTGCCCTTCAATTTTTGCACGATCTCTCAACTCATTCCTCTCCCCCTCAGGCAGACTGATACATTCTAGTTACTTTCTCACATAAAGTGCAATGACTTGGGCACCAGTATTATTCACTTGCACCAGTATTATTCACAGGGCTTTATAGTCTTCCTCGATTCTATCTAGATTCCATCTTCTGGTGTCATTCATGCTCACATGGAAGAGTAGCAGTGGAATGTAGTCCGTGGTCTTGACAAGTTGTGGCACCCTCTTGGCCACATCTCATATCTTAGCTCCTGGAAGGCAGCATGCCTCTCTTGACTCTCTATCAGGCCAGCATATGGGAACTTTAGTGCCTTTTAACAGTGAGTCACTCACTATGAACACCCTATGTTTCTTTTTATGGTATCCACTGTGTACTGCTGGTACAGTTTCTCCTTGCAGACCTTGCTCGTGAGTGTGTATACCTGTTAAAGCTTTATATTGCTTTTTGGTTATGATACTAGAAAGAGCTGCTAAAAGTGTTTGTCAGAAAAAATGCCTATAATCCCAGTCTCCTCAACTGGTGGAACTGGTTTAGTTAGCAGAAGACATGGCAATAAGTACAATATCCAAAAAATGTCTTAGACACTATGGCATAGATTACTTCCATATTTAACTTTTTAAATGTTTCCTCTTCATAGCAGAGTCTACAACCCAGAGTGAAATATTGAAGTTAAATGCTTTTCTTAATCAATGCATGGTTAGGAGCTTTAGTATGCTGTTCTAAAACAATTTACCAATTAGAGCAGGGAGCTGTCTAGACATTGCAAATAAGAAATACTGAGTATATGTTAATGACTGCCACTATTTGCATCCATTCTAAGTAATTAATCCTTGAAGATGGGTGCCAAGTCTGCCTCCTTGAAGTGTGAAGCAGGCAAATCTGCCCAGTAGAAGAGCCTCAACAGGAGGGAACTATCTTGCCCAGACAGAGGCACTTGTGAGTGTGTAAAGAGGTGATACTGCAGGCATTTGGGAAGGATAAGTAAAAAATGCAGCTTCTTATGATGTTTACAAGACATTTATAGTTAGCTGGGGGGATCACTGATTTGCAGGTATTTCAGTTCCCACTGTAGGCATCTGAGTTGTCACCATCTGGCCACAAGCACAGCAGAATGGAACTTCGTTTCTCTGTGGGATATTGTATTAGTCCATCTACTTAAGCAGAAAAATACATTTTAAACAACTGTTATAAAGGTCAACACCTATCAGGTAATTATACCATCCAAAAGACAACATTCTTTCTGGCTTTCTCCTTTCCTGTTCTGTGTGTGTGTCAGAAATGGGAAGAAACAGAAGGTTCCCCCAAAATAGCAATGGAATTCCTTGGAAATGCAAACAGAGGTTATAGAGAGCTGTTGTTAGTGATATATCATTTTTCATCAAACTTCCAAATTTTGGATGTTTCTGTTTCAGAAATTATTTTCAACTGTTACAGGGCAAAAATAATTTGAATGAAGGATTTTGTTGGGTTACTAGCCTTTCAGTTCACCTTTTGCTTACTCTTTTAAAATCCATAGGAATGTGACTTTCAGATTGTAAAACTTAGAAGAATAATTGAAAGTTATCCTGAGACTGTATTCTCAACAGACCTCTTGCTTTCTTATATCAGTCCCAGTGTCCTTGTGTGTCTGATTAGGAAATCCGTTTTAGCTGATCAGAGTAAACTAGCTATGTATATTAATATCCTGAGAGAACATTTGAAATGAACGTAGTACCAACTGCTACAGGCAAGAAGGTAATCTTCATCTGTTAAACTGGGAAAGCTTAGTTGTAGTCGTGTTTTTATCTACATGCATGCGCAAGGCAAAATGGGAGTATCTGGGTTATTTTATTATAGCTTAATTCAGCAATAATTGTCTTTATTCTGTGAGCAGAAGCCCTTTGTAGTAAAGATCATGAAGATAAGACAAAAAATATATTTAAAATCTTAACTTTTACTTCATTGTAGTAGAATGTGTAATTTGTTAGGAAGGGACCTTTCACTGCTTTCTCCTGAGTATGAAGTAAAAAAGCAATAATTACTGTTATAGTAGCAACAGTTTTGTGATTAGTGACATAATAATAATCCTGCTCAGTGTCATTAGCATTTGTGTATAGTTCTTACAGCACATACTAATTTTGTGTGTTATGAAATACATAAACATTTTATGACCCACTTCATAAACAAGTAAAAGGCTAAAGTCTATTTTTCACCATCAATCTTTACTAAAAAAATAACTGTTTCTAAGATATGTAAGCATAGGCATAACTATAAAATCCAGGCCTTTCTAGCTGTTAAGCATTTCATTATTTTATTATTTTATCTACTACTGTGACAATTGTGACACTCTAATAAATATCTTAGCTAGAGTTTATTAGGGGGTTACTGAAATACATGATGACTAAGTACTATATTTGCCAGTTCAATGCTTCCAATACCTAGAAATGGCAGGAGTAAAAGTTATATCCGGAGGTACAAATAGTACTTAGGGTAAGTTGTTATACTTAATGCGGAATGTTTGGACTGGCCTGGTGTCACAGAGGCACGTCAAAGTCAGTTTTAGGTGGACAACAAGTCCCAAAACAGACTATTCTAGCTGGAAAAGTATAGCCAATAAACTGACAAGAAATAGGGTTTATACAATTATTTAGCACTCCAACAACATAAAATACAGACTCAGATATCAGTTGAGGAGATTCTTGGGATATGACTACACAAGAATAATGAGAATCCACAATGTGCACACATGTACTCACAAGAAACAAAACTAGAGGCCTCTTGCACTGAAGGGTACCCAGAAGAAATAATCACTTGCCCAGGTTAGTCAAGGACTCATACTTGCCTGGGTTAGGTAAGAACTCACTCAAGTATATATCCAGCAGAGAAAAACAACCACTTAGTCAAATGAGGAGGTGAGGCACATTAAATCCCGGGAATACTGGTGGGATCAAGCGCTGGCCTCCCAAGGGCAGGTAAGACCACCAGCAAGAAATGAAGACAAAGGGATTCCTGTATCCTCCCCTTGCTTGACTGAAGAGGGCAGGTCAAGGGAAAGGGATAAATAGAAGAAAGTCCGCACTCGGGTGGCAGGAGGAACACTCCCCTACCCATCCCACCTTCTCAGATGCCTCCGTTCAACAGGTGTGAGGCTCTGCAGTGACTTGAGGGATGGGGGGAAATGACAGCATGTTTCTGCCTGGTGTAGAAGGAGGAGGGTACCTGCTGTGACCACCCGACCCTTCCTGCTTCCCTTGCAAAACAGGTATAAGGCCTTGCACGTGGGACCAAACAACATTGATGGAGGTGGTTTGACTAAGTTGGAGGTGCTGCAGAGAAAAAGTCAACCTGCAGCCTCCATCAAAACAGGTCCCACAAAGAACAAAAGAAGGGTTGTGGTCATAGGAGACTCCCTTCTAAATGGAACAGAAGGCTCTATATGCAGGCCAGGCCCACTTCTTAGGGAAGTCTGCTGCCTCCATGGGGCCAGGGTTAAAGGTGTGAACAGAAAACTTCCTGCTCTTGTTAGGCCCTCAGACTGTTATCCCCTAATCATTTTTCAGGTAGGCAGCAACGAAACTGAAAAGGGAAAACTGAAGACAATCAGGAGAGACTTCATTGCCTTTGGACACGTGGTCAAGGGATCAGGAGCACAAGTACTGTCCTCTGTCCCCAGAGTTACAGGCTATAACAAGGAGAGATGCAAGAAGACCCAGCAGATCGATACCCGGCTGAGGGAGTAGTGTCACCGGCAGAATTTTGGGTTTTTGATCATGTGTTGGCTTACACAGCACTCAAGATGATCTGTTCCATGGCCTTCCCTGGCACTGAGGTCAGTCCGACAGGTCTGTAATTCCCTGGATCCTCCTTCTGGCCCTTCTTGTAGATGGGCATTACATTTGCCAACTTCCAATCAACTGGGACCTTGCCAGTAATCAAGGATTGCTGATAAATAATGGAAAGTGGCTTAGTGATCACCTCTGCTAGTTCCCTCAGTACCCTTGGATGAATTCCATCTGGCTCCATAGACTTGTGTGTGTCCAAGCGGTGCAGCCATTTTCCCTTGGATTATTTGGACTTCATTCTGCTCCCCGTCCCTGTCTTCTAGAACAAGGATGCATTTGGAGCACAACGGCTCTGTCTATTAAAGACTGAGGCAAAGAAGCCATTTAATACCTCAGCAGTTCCCTCATCCTCTGTCACTGTGTTTTCCCCCACATTCATCATAGGATGGAGATTCTCCTTAGCCCTCCTATTGTTGCTGATGTATTTATAGAAGCATTTTTTTCTTCCCTTCTACCGCAGTAGTCAGATTCAGCCCTAGTTCGGCTTTGGCCCTTCTAATTTTCTCCTTGCAGGACTTCACCACATCCTTGTAGTCCTCCTGAGTTGCCTGCCTGTTCTTCCAAAGGTTATAAGTTCTCTTTTTATTCCTCAGTTCCAGCCGAAGCTCTCTATTCAGCAAGGCCTGTCTTCTTCCCTGCTGCATTGTCTTTCAGCACACGGGGACAGTCTGCTCCTTCACTTTTAAAATTTCCTTCTTAAAGACTGATCAGCTTTCCTGGAATCCTTTGCCCTTCAAGACTGCCTCCCAAGGGATTCTGCCAAGCAGGCTCCTAAACAGATCAAAGTCTGCCCTTTGGAAGTCCAAAGTAACAGTTCTGCTGACCATCCTCCTTACTTCTCCAAGCATAAAAAATGCGCTCATTTCATGATCACTATGGCCAAGGTGACCTCCAAACAACATGTTACCCACAAGTCCTTCTCTATTCACAAACGACAGATCCAGTGGGGCACCTTCACTAGTTGTCTCACTGACTAGCTGTGTCAGGAAGTTGTCTTCCATGCATTCCAGGAGCCTCCTAGACTGTTTCCTCTCTGTTGTGTTGTATTTCCAGTAGACATCTAGTAAGTTGAAGTCCCCCATAAGAACAAGGGCTAGCAACTGGGAGACTTCTCTCAGCTGCCTGAAAAATGTTTCATCTGCATCTTCATCCTGATTGGGTGGTCTATAACAGACCCCCACCAGGACATCCACCTTGTTGCCCTTCCCCTTCATTCTTACCCATAGACACTCAAACCTATCATCACTTTTATCAAACTCTGCTCAATCAAAACTCTCCCTTACAGACATGGCTACTCCAACTCCTCTCCTTCCTGGCCTATGCCTTCTGAAGAGTTTATAGTCATCTAATGCAGCATTCCAGTTATGAGAGTCACCCCACTATGTTTCTGTGATGGCAATTATATCGTAGTTTTTCTGCCTCACAGTGGCTTTGAGGTTCTCCTCTTTGTTACCCATGCTGTGTATATTTGTATAGATCCAACTACCTGTTTCCAGTGAGAACCCTAATTTCTATGTGGCTATTCTCAGACGCTTCTTCAATATCTGTCACATCTGTAACCCTCGTGTCTCTTCTACCACATGGGTCTCAATCCCCTACCTCCACTGAGACAGCAGACCAAAGAGCCTCACTTGTACCACGTTCCTGAAACGTTTGCTCTTGTGTTTGCCTCCACTGTACCTGATTTTCTCCCCTTCTCCCTTCAAATGTAGTTTAGAACTTTCAATTAGCCCTGCTAATTGCTGCTCAATGATCTTTTTCCCCCTTTGAGACATGTGCATCCCATTTGTCAGTAGCAGGCAAACTCATTATCAAAAAAACCCAAAATTGTGCTGGTGACACCAGTCCCTCAGCCACGTATTGATCTAGTGGGTCTTCCTGTATCTTTCCTCATCATACCTTGCAAGTAGAGGGCAAAGAACACTACTTGTGCTTCTAAATCATTAACCAGTCATCCCAAGGCCCTGAAATCCCTCTTGATCACCTTTGGATTCCTCTTTTCAGGCTCATCGCTGCCTCCATGTAAAATTAGTATAACATAATAATTAGAGGACCTAACCAGGGTGGTAAGTTTTCTCTTCACACCATTAAACCTGGCCCTGGGAGGCAGTAGATTTCCCTAAGAAGTGGGTCAGGTCTGCATACAGAGCTTTCTTTTCCCTTTAGAAGGTAGTATCCTATGACCATAACCTGCCTCTTTTTCTTTAAAGCAGCTGTTTTGATGGGACGACTTATGTTCTGTGGTACCTCTGACTTAGTTGGACCACTTTCCTCAATATTGTTGTTTAGTTCCACTTGCAGAGCCTCATAACTGTTTTGCATGTGAACCTCGGAAGGTGGGGTAGTCACAGCAGAGATCCTCCTCCTGCGCCACGCAGAATCATGCTGCCATTGTCCCTTATTCCTTGGGTCAATAAGTTCCATTATGCAGAGGGGGGTAGGGAGTCCTCTGTACCCTGTGCCCCGTTTACCTGCTGGGCCTGCCTCAGGGAAGGTAAGGTGTGACTCCACCTCCCTATCTCCCTCTCAGACTCCCTGAAGCTCCTCAGTCTACTCACCTCCTCTTGGAGCTCCATCACTAAGTGGAGGAGTTCCTCTATCTGGGCACACCTCCCACAGCTATGCTTGTTGCTGACATCCAGTACTGGTGTAAGAGCAGGGCACACCCTGCAGCCTGACACCTGAATGGCAGCATCTCCCCAGTGGGTCTTGGTTTGGGCCGCTGCATCACTTGTGGTGGATGCTGACCTCATGGATGCAATGGCTTTCTGCCAGATGAACACCATTGTTCCCTGGTCCAGCTGGCAGAGTTGCTCCATGCTTCCTGCATGCCCTTCTGCATGAACTGCTGCACAAACTGCCACATCCCCCTCTGCTTGCCTGCTTGGTCACTTGTGGTCCCCAGGGTGCTTTTTGTAGGTGTGGTCACTGTTGCCCCGGCAACACCCAGATCTCATCATCAACTCTGGTGAGAGCTGGTGGCTACTAGTGCTGCCCTGGTGGTCCCATACAGCATGGGAAGCTCTCAGAGAGAATCTCCTTTTTGGATAAAAAATAAGTACCTTTTACACCATAGACATAAGATGGCATTGGACACCACAGCTTCAAACTGCCAATAAATGTTGTTCATTTCTACTCTTCATCTGTAACAGCCAATGATGATCACGTTTTCTGTTCTTTTAGACTCACTTTATTTTCCATACTCTTCCACTCTTCCAAGTTGCTACTACTGTTTCTTGGTTTTGCAGTTATTCAAGGCAGCTCAGGATGTTTCTGCTTTCTAGGTATGGCAGCTGTACTTGGAACAGGCCAGCCACACTTCTGAAGGATGTTTCTGGTTCCAAAGCCTAGGCTCACAGCTCCCAGGCTTGGAGGGAATTTCTCTTGTCAGTATTTTTCAGCAGATATGTTCTTCTATTCAATAAAGTTTCCCTTCTAACCAGGACACCTTTATGGCTGCTCAGATCACATGGTAGTAGAGCTGGGAGCATTCTTTGGCCCATGGGCGAAGAGAGTTTTTGTGCCTACAGCACTGCCTCCTTGTCTTTGCTGATGCTGTGCTACTGCTCCTTTTTCTTTCTTCACACTTAGCATGGAAATAGAAAATGGATGGCAGTTCCAGCTTGTAAGAATCTAAAGTAATTTGGAAATAATAAAGGAAGCATGGGGAGAATGATCTTCTTAGCCCTCTGGTTCTTTACTATTCAGCAGATCTTCTCTGCTCCCTGTACTGTGATGTTAGGCATAGAGGATGAAGAGGGACACTAGAAAAAGAAAGAAGAGAAGCGAAAACGCAAGGCATTGTCTCTCCCACTTTTTGGGGAGAAAGTAAGATAGGAATGAAGTGAAAACACTCCACAGGGTCCCAATTTTTGTCAGCCTTTTCCAGGCCAATGAAATTCAATATGTTTTAGTTAGGAGCTCATTAACATGTGAAAGCAATTTGGTTAGAATGAAAAATCTGAAAAGAGGAAAGAATATGAAGAAAAGACAGTCCAGACAGGCATAATAAATACTAAGATATACATACAGTTTAGCACCAAAAACATTTATAAGATGATCCAAGAAAAAAACAGGTTTTAGCACAAGTATACACCGCCAGTGGAAAAAAACAGTCAAACAAAAACCCCAAAAAACTAAAACCAAAACCAACACAACCAAACTCTTTGATGCGGACATGACTGTGTGTTTTAGTATTCTTTCATTGTTACCAGAGTTGACAAGAAGTTTTTAAATAATGTTTGTCTTATTGATACAAGATCAGTCTCAATGATACATTTGAATGAGATAAAAATTCAGACTCCACTCTGAATTAGTGTTTTGTGATAGACATCACCCTGTTACGGAACTGCAAAATAGCCTGTAAAACTTAAAGAGGTGGAGTTCTGGATCCAGTTAAGTCATTGGTCCAGCCCCAACATCAAGCCCAATTTCCAAAATCTTTTCTATATTGGTATTTGTACCATGTTGCTTAGGATTGCTGTGTACAAGAAAAAAAAAAAAAAAAAAAAAATTAAATGAAGAAATATATAGATAGTTTGGGGAAATTTGATCTTATTTCACAAACATAAAAAGTGAATTTTGATTAACAAATTGTTTGTTATAAATAATTCACTAAATTCTAATTTAGAGTCAGGTGGCTTTTTCTATAAAAGGAAAGAGGGGACAGTAGACCGGGATTTGTATTTGTGTTTTTAAAAATTTGATATTATCTCTTTATTTTGTTCTTTGTTTACTCACAATTGTTTTCATTAGCAGACACCACACAGTCTTGCATCTGGCCATGAGCACAGAAATTAGTGCCAATGCCTTATTTACAAAGGCTGATCAATTCTTCCTAGTGTGGGCATAGAAAAGGTACAAAGCATCCACTTTTGCCTTCAGAAAGGCAAGCATGAATGCTGAGCATGAATCAGATGACTTTGTCTAATTCCCTACTCAGAGTTAAAAAACAAAACAAAACAAACCTCCTCTCATAGCAACATGAGAAAAGTTTTATTAGAAATGCAGACTGTACACTAAAATAGGGCTGAGAGTGTCTTACCTTTTAAGCATATTAGCAATATTTCAAATATTCACATTTCCTCTGACCTCTGGATAAACAGAATGAACAGTCTGGCCAGCTACTCTGCAGAGTTTGGAGTGTTAAAACAAAGGAAGAAAGATGCACTTGTGTGAAAATGACAAATAACTATGGAATGCATTTGGTCAATGTGATACAAAAGTTAAAATCAAGTTAGCCACAGGAGTAGTTGCATTTTGACAAAGTAAAATAATTACATATTTCTCAGTTTCTCTATTGTGTATATAAAACACTCAAAATTGCTTACATATAAAAATGTTAAGATTTCAAGGCCAGCTGCCCAAGAGCTGGGTAATTCCTGAAAAAGAATCCCCATAACCTTAAAAAAGCCCCCTTCTTTGAATGCTTTATGGCACAGTTTTCTATTAAAAGTTACTCTTTTTTTGATAGGCATTGGGGCATGAACCTGCCAGTCTCAGGCAAGAGATGTCTTTTTTGCTACAGGAATGTGCAGACATGCACAAGTCATGGGCTCATTTTCAGCATCAAGAGAGGAAGGCCTCCTTCCACAGGTTCTGGGCCCTTCTGCTCCTTCTGCCATTTTTTCTTTTCCTGCTCTGCTTCTCTTTCTTCTCTCATCTGTCTGTTTCTACCTCCATTAGGTATGAATCACTTTTTTTTTTTTTCCCCTCCCCAGGGATTCCTGTCTGTTTTCCCTCCCTTCTTCTCTGTTTGTATTTTCCTTCACAGTGCTTTTTACCTGAGTTCCCTTTTTTGCTGTTGTTTTAACCTCTCTCTCACACATATCACCCTTTCTCTCTCTGTCTTTACTACTGTATGATACTTTCCCGAGTTATTGTGGTTGTCTTGGGGGTCAAGTTATCACTGTGTAATACAGTTCCTTCTCTGCTGAAAGAAAAAAAAAAAAGCTACATGTTTCTCTACTGTTTCTGTCCATGATGGTGATAACAGTGTGAAGAAATGTCAACGTGCAACAGGGTCACTGATATCAATAAAGAAACAGAATCCTCTACTGGTTGCATTGACCTGTCAGTATTGTTTGGTATGAAGGGAGTCCCTCCATCCATTATGGGCTGGAAAACACACTTTTCATGCAGAACCATGCCGCAACGTGAGAAAAGGCATCAGGTAGCAAGTGTGTTTTCTTTTATTTTTTCACAGTGATTTCATTATTGGTAAAGCAATCTATTGTAACACCACTGCTGTCTGTGCTGAAACTTTCCTACCAGATAGACAGACAATTTTTAAGAAACACTAGCAGCTCCCGAGATCTTATCTCATAGTGATGTTTCTGATTTGCTTTTGCACCTCATTATCTATCTCATTTATCTTGGATATCTGGTCTGCTATTAGACTTTTGCTTACAGCTTACTGAAAAGGTATTTACCAGGTGACTTCAGTGGCTTCCTGTAATACTAGCCTGTAATTCACTGATGCAAATCTTGATCAGAATCAATATTTCAACCCCTTTTTATCAAAAGGCAACTCTTAGGAGTCACAGTAGTGGGAATTTAGCATGGAATTTTTCAATTTCTATAGCAGTGAAAGCTACTGGAAGTGCTGGCTCGTGTTCTGCTATAAGGTTGCCGTGTGAAGTTTGCCCCTACTGGCAACAGCAAAATGAGGTAGCTTTGTTTAATGTTTGTCTCCTACAGGTAAAACTTCAAAACTACATCTAAAACTTCAGGGAAGGCCAGAGCTTTATTTTCTGTTTGCATATAATGAATTCACATTGTTGTTGTTTTGCTTCAAAAGCTCTACAACCTGTATGCATCTGGTCACTTGTTTTTCACACCCATATATTGCACTGAGAATCTTCATCGGCACTGTAGAAATCTAATTTTCTTCTTAATGACTCTTACTTTCTTAATGTGGTCTCCTCTAAAAAGGCAAATCTCTTTAAGTTACCAGTTCAATTTTGTGATTGGATGTGGCACAGCATGTTCATTGGGCATCTCTGTGTTGTATGATTCTCAGATGACTGGTCTGGACAAGAAGTTTATACTTCTAAGGAGCCCTTTCAGCAGTTCCTTGCCCGTGCTAGTAAGTTGTGTGTTGTGTTGAATCCCCCTGTACACCTTTGTTGTACTAACTAGTGTTAACACCTTACTGTATTAAATAACATCTATGGTAGGTCTGTATTATGGATTTTTTTTTTTTTAAATTTTAGTCCAAGAGCTCCACTCTTTCCTAGATGTGTTTATTGTGTCTGCTTATAGACATCTACTGTTTTTCTTTCAAAACTAAAAATGGAACTTCAGCGAATTTTGCTACATTCTGTACAATTAAAAAATTGTTATGTTTTCCTGTGAATTACCTTGGGTATTATTTGATGAAGCTGTTCCCCAAAACAGATGTTGTAAGTCTGCAAACTTTGTTTTTCTGTTTCATTGCCCAAATTCCCACTAATTCGTGAAACCTAGAAAAATACTTGGCATGGAACATCTCTACCAGCATTTTCTGCTCATAGGTAGTGGAAACAATTTTGTCTTTTCACACCATTATTTAGCAACATTTTAACATACGTACAAGTCAAAGCTTCTTTATTTTTTCCTCATTACTTGCTTGCTTTGCTTTCAGTGGAGTGATCAACTAATATAAAAGCCTTTTTCTGTTTGTGATTTTTCTGGTGTGATATTGTGGTTTTGTTGTTGTTGTTTGTTGGTGGTTTTTTTTTTTGTTTCTTTGGGTTTTTTTCTGTTTCATTTTGTTTGCTTGTGGTTTTTGTTTTAATTATTATTGTTATGTGCTCTATAGTTCTCAGAGAAGTGGATCTACTGAGTTTCTATTTTATCTCCTTCCTTAAGATCAGAAAAATTTTCACCAAGTGCAGAAAAACAGACCCCTTAGACTTTATTCTGTACTTTATTGACAGCTTCCGTTTTTCTGAAAGCAATTACTTTTTGAACTTGTCCACAGTTGAGGAGTCAGTCCTACCAGTGAGAACAATCTCTTGCAAAATCCATGGACATTACATGTTTTGAATCCAGTTATTGGTGCTTTTTCCTCAATGCTGTTATAAACTGAATACATGACGTTCCTCAAGCATTTGACACAAAACTCTCTTAGGAAAGAAAAGCCTTTAAGCCCTGAGTTTCACCTATTTCCTTCCTACTGCTCGTTTTTGTGTGGGTGGTTGTTTGTTTTTCCAGTACTAATTCACTATTACAAACATAACTGTATTCACCTATGCCAAACTTACTAGACTGCTCATTCTGTTTCAACACTGCCTGCAGCTTTTTTGAAGAGTTCCTCTGAACTAATAACCTTATTATTATATCGTTTGTCCACACTGTGCATGCTTAGCTAGGATCTGCAAAATGACGTGCTTCACTGTATCACCAGTTCTTTCATCTTTCTCCAAATACTGTGTATTGTCTTGACTGGTGATTCACATGCAGATACATGTATTGTCATTTTGTGAACTCCGATTCTGAGCATTGCATGATTTTTGTCTCTCATATCTTTTCATGTAGTATTTGGATTCTCTATGGTTGCTGTTCTTCCTAAAGGATAGCCTGGAAGAGGTGATATCTTTGGATGGCTTATTCTAGATGGTTTTCCATAATTCAGTTCTGTATTTTCTAGCAGCCACACTTGGGCTGCTTTGTCTTGGATCCAAACTGGATTTGTTTTTCTTATCTGGGACTTAGCTCTGTGAAACTGCAGCACTGACTCTTTGGCCTCAGATTATTCACAGTCTTCTGTGTTCTGTTGAGTGTTTCCTTCTTCATCAGACTGCACTGTTCCCTGAGTGTTGTTCAAACTTTCTCCATTTGTCCCTAGTTTGTTGGTGTCAACTCAAAGGGACTCTAAATTCTCCCATGTGGCAGTTGCACATCCCCTGACAAGATCCCATCCCAGAGGCTTCAATAAGGCAGTTGATGGCTCTCTAGCACCTTTTGTGTCTCACTGTGCCTGTCCTCACATTCATACCTAGGTCAGTATCCAGGTGCTGATAGTCACACCCTCTCCCAGCCTGGGGCATGGTGACTCCTCACCCTTCCCTTGGGCTGGGAAAGCAAGAGGGGTGGGACTCTCCGCCAGTAGACAGGGTCCTCAACAAAGGAAGGTGCCCAGAGAAGCTGAGAAGCTTCTGGACCATGCTCATAATGACCCCAGCCAGCTCTAACCAGGCTATAAAACGGGGCCCTTGCTGAAGAGACCCTTTGAGTGGTCTTCTTGGAGCAGAGGGTCTGTGAACAGAGCCCTCCTCTTAGACTGGGATGCTGTCTAAGGACTGAATGCCCTCACCTCCTCTTTCGTGAGTGGTTTTCCTTCTGGACATATTATTGAATAAGTCCTTGCCCACTGTGGGCAAGTGATTATTTTCTGCTGAATACTCTTGAGTGAAAGAGGCGTCCAGTTCTGTTTTTTGTGAGTGAATGCATGGATGCTGTAGATCATTGTGGTCATACATAATATTAATATCCTCAGCTGGTATCTGAACCTGTGCTTTATAGTGTTGTTGGAGTGCTAAATAATTTGGATAAACCCCTTTTCTAGTAGTTTTTTTGGCCAAACTGTTCTGACTAGAATACTGAGTCTGGAGCTTGTTGCCTGCCTAAATTGACTTCTGGGATGCCTTTATGACACCGCATGATTCCATTCATGGTCTGCTTTCTTTACCCAGTTTATTTTGGTTTTGGTCCAAGCAATGTTTAACGATCATTAAGAGTGAAAAGTGAGAGAGTGGATTTCTTCCTTTGGAAGTCTGTTCCAACTGTGTAGCATGAAAGACCACACTAGATCTTTTTGTCTCTTGATTTTATTAAAGGTACATGTTCTTCATTGTAATCTTTCTGCTTTTGAGCCTAAAGTCTGGGGACATGAAGGCTGTGGAAGATGAGTCCGTGCCCGTTTACTGAAAAGCTGGTTCGGTATTATCCTTGTAGGAAATAGTCACAGTAATTTTGGGGGTCCCTTACAAGATCACAGAAATATGAGAAGCAGGAGCAGACCCAACAATAGGTTGTATCTTTAGAGCATTCAACTGCCTACCTGTAATTCTTAGAAAAGAATTTATAAATGGTATTTGTAAATGCTTTTTTTCAGATGCTATTTCAGCTATTGATATTTTTGCCCAAAATAACTTTCAAATGTTGATTATTTGGCCTAATATGGTTATTATTCATGTAAACAACAAAATGCATTTTCCCGGGCTTGCTTATACTACTACTAAGCTCACCATATTTCAAGCCATTACATAAAATTAGATGATGGAAAATAATTCCTCAAATTTTTAAAAACATTTTATATTTTTTCAATAAGGCTACATCAAGAGACAACTATGATTAATATAGTTTATATTTGCACAAAAATCATTGTTTCACTTCTATATAGTCAGAAATGGCAGGATGGATTTCATACAAATCCTACTAAAAATTACCTTCAAGAGAATAGAAAACAAGGAAAATATATTCAAAGAGCACAATTTTCAGAATGATATGCCTGCCAAAAATGCAGGTTAAGGACTATCATATAAACATGAAGCATAACAGATCTGTAAGAGGCTGATGAAATAATGAATTTGCTCAATTTCTGACAAACCTAATAGTGGGCTGTTATAAAATAAGATTTGTATGAGAGACAGCAGAGGAGAAGAAAAAGCAAAGTACAAATACAGAGCTAAAATCATTCTCATAGGAAAATAGAATATATTATGAAATTATAGATTAACCCTGGCAGAAAATGGATCCCCCCTTCTTGCCGTTCAATCCTTTTATTATTGGTACAAATGAAAAAAAAATCTTTTAATGGGCTGGAACTTCTGTTGGAAGCTGTTCCATATCTGAAACTGCAAACCATTCTGGTTACTTACATTAGAATGATTATCCAGGGTTGTTTCCCCCGCTCCGCCGCCAGACTTGTTTATCTGTACTGATAGATCTGAAGACTATGATCCACATGACTCTCATTATGCATGATGCATTATTATTAATAAGAAATATCAAACCAATGCACATGTGCATGCTTGCATTTCTGATCCTTGAAGCAGACAATCCACTGTATATGCACTCGTCACTGCTGATTGTGGCAAGTAATAATCCTTTCTTTGTCTCTAACAGAATATTAATTGACATTTCTAATTCATTCACATGTTCCCATGATCAATATTCAGGGATTTTTATGTTAGAATAAGATCTGTTAGGGCATGAAAACTAATAATGAAAATAATGAAAATATTAAATAATGTCGTTATGTAAGTAAATTACTTACCATTAGCTGGAATCTGGTCTACAGCATTTCATCCGAAAATAGATATTCCAGACATGATGAGGCTAAGGCCAGATAAAATCATGGGGTAATGAGGAAACATAAATTTAAAAAAAAAAAAAAAAAAAAAAAGGGGGACAATTCTCCTCTTGAGAATAACCCTAAAAGACAGAAAAAAAGATGGAAAACAGTGCATGCTAGAGAGCAAAGAAATTAGATCCCTTTTTCTGTCTGTTTTATTATATCATTTATGTATCTGAAATGAAGTAATTTCAAAAAGAATGAAAACTCTTTCTAGCAATGCCATTATTTAATTAATATATTTCATTCTGCAAGTAATGGTGCTTTAGAATTAAAGTGGTCTAAAATAAAGGGGGTTCTAGGTGGAATAAAGTCCCACACTCAAGAAAGTAAGTCAGCCTTTGCTTCTTAGGGTGGAACTTTCTTTAGAAATAGATTCTAGAAAATTACCCTTGTGCGAGGTTTTCATATCCTCATCAGAGGCACCTAGTGGCAGCCATTACCTGGCACAGGATACAGTACTAGGTGGGATATATGTATATTCCTAAATGGAAATATTTGTATTCTAACATCATCATCATAGGGAATGGAAAATTTTAGTTTACTTCAGTGGGTTTGGGGTTTTGTCCTCAGTTTTGAAATTATCACTATTTCAAAGTTTTCTTAAGGAACATTTTCACATGCCTATGTTTTTGGAATTGTAAGTTCCAGACAGGGAGGGAAAATGAGTAACACGTTCCTCCATTTTCTTTCTCCCTGTTAAACTTAGCTCTCTCCATTGTGAAGTCCGTTAGCATTTCAGCTGAGTCTCTGCAGTTCATGCATCTGGTTCTAAAGAGAACTGTAAGTCTTTCATGACAAATGTCTCTTTTCTTTTTAGAACTAGGAAAAGAGATTATTCCCTATGGCTTATTTCAGAATTATTGGCATAAACGCAGCTTCATACTTTGTCTTCAAAGTTTCAAATATGGCCCTTTCTACCATCAGCTTAGTTTCTTTTTTCCCATTTTTCTTTTTTTAACCTGTTTACCAATAGCCCTCCCCTTTTGGTAGTGCTTAACTGGCTGTCTCAGTCCTTAAAGGTATTCTGTCAGAAGTTCATCATATTCACCAGCAATTGCATTATTACTGAGAGTCTAATCAATCAATAGACTTTTCCATTGAAATAAAGTATCCGGATTTTTAAAAATTGGATGGATTAGGATAGATATTTGGGATGACTATTTAGATACTTACTGAAGTGACATAACTTTTAAAAATTTCACATATTCACTGTCTCCCAGTAATTTCTTAAATGTTCTCATAAGATGTACTAGGCCAATGATTTTGTGTTTGTCAAAGAAAGCAACAATAATCATCTGGTAAATCAAAATCAAATCAAGGTAATATAGCAGGAGGAGGCCTGTTAATCACTTTGCTTCATTCTGATGTCAACAAAATCTTGAGGCTGCTGTTTCTTGTGATCAGGCTCCATTTGAACCATAAAATTTTAAACCCAGACTTGAAAAGGTATAGCTAACGAGATGGCAGTCAGGAAATACTTGAAAAACTGTCCTGTCCCACCAGGTGGCATTAGGGATGAGTTAACTCTGAAAAAGACATGTGTCCTGTCTCACCAGGTGAGATCAGATGTGAGTTAACTTTGGGTATTTCTGTGCGGTAATGCAAAATGAATGACAGACAATCCCTCCAGAGGTCCAATTCAGTTATGAATTTACTAAAAGCACTTGGTGGAATACAAATTACAGTGATTAGTGACTTAGCAAAAGTATATCATTATATTACAAAACTTAACAAGACTTTAGCAGCAGAACTTAAGATTATGTTGCCTTTATATGTTCAAGAAGAAGGAAAACCGAGAGAGAGAAAGAAAACTAAGATATCAGAGAGAGACAGAGAGAAAGATATCATCGCTCCACAGGCTGATCAGTCCTATGATGTCCTCCGGAGAGGGGTGGATGCATTGAAGATTTCGGTACATGCCACCACCTCATGTCACATATGAGGCCATTTTATAACCCAGTTAATTTACATACAAGATAGGAGAGGGTGGTTTGTCTCCTCCTTCTGTTCACTCTTCATGCTAATTAGGAAGACTCATCTGGAAATGGGGTCTTCAAACCAGGGGAAAGTTCATGGTACTGACCAGAAGTGAGTTGTTTTGCCTGTCAGGAGTAGCTGTTGGTTCATGGTTTCTTCTGGTAGCTCGTTGTCCAACAGGTGGTTCATCTCTATCATCCCAAGCCAGCCATGAGGCCTTCACAGCAACACTGTTAATTTCCTCTATCTTAAAAATCTATTCAGAATCTATTTCAGAAAACCTTGGGAAAGAAAAGACAAGGTTTCTGCCTCCACAGCCATCTATCTTTTCCACTCAAAGTCTCAAAACCTAGATGTTGAAGGCATAGTATCATTCTTTGTTTTAATTGGGATGAGGGGAGCACTTCAAGGTTGTCACACCAAGAAATCTTCATAAACTGTTTTCTTGCTGAATGAACAATGTGTCTCTTATTGCAGCTAATGTAAATTTCAGTTAGTGAGTTTATAAACCTTAACTAGGGTCAGCAACCCTAATTCAAAACTTAAATAAAAAATATCCAATACAGAATTAAAAAATTGTGTTATGGGAAAAGAATTTTAGAGGCTTGACCACCCTATTAAGATGACGTAGTTGAACAAACTGATAGAATAAAATGGTTTCCCTGTAAATAGTGAAATCTCTTATCACAATTTATGTAAAGTTTGCAAGTGTTTTAAAAAATATTTTATTTTCTCAAACAGGAAAAATGACTTTTGATTTGTGAATCTATGTATATCTCTTTTGTTTATTTGGAAATACAAGGTCTACAGGTGAGGTGCTATTTAGACTCCAGTATTGTTGCAAATTATCATAATGAAGAGGAAAAATTATGTGGCTTAAATCTTAAATTTCTATGTCTTTAATAAAAAAGGCATTAACAGATAAATTAAACTTCCTCCCCCCCCAAAAAAAAAAAAAAATTTGTTTTAACAAATCACAGCCCACTGTTAGTAAATTTTGAAAAGTAGCAGTATGGAATAGCTATTTCTTATCAGTAATATTTCTGAAAAGATTCACTATAAAAAAATGTTAACATTGCTGTCCAGAAGCTTGCTGTTCATATAACAGTAAACTTAGGTTATTCTGTAACTTTGTTTACATAACCATTTTGATGTTGTAATATAATTCACAACTGTGTGTTAATAGTGTTAATAAAAATAAGTTAGTTCATTTTTCATTCAGCCTGCAGTAACATTTTCATTTCTGTTTGCAAGAAGGATATGAATGCATGAAAACATAAAGGCTACCCTCTGTTCATACAATTATTTATAAAGGAAAATATACCTTTCCTGTTTCCCCCTCTAATGACATGATCATCCTACCACAAATAATTTATATTCAGTGGTGCCACATGTTATCAAGAATGGAACAACCATTGTTACAAGGTTACATTTTTTCTTAAGCTGATAGAGCTTCTACAGTTAGGGGAGGAAAAATTGAGTATTGGTATTAAGATTTTGTTTCTCTCCTTACTTCAGAAGGATTATTTTTTTGCACTACGTGAAATAATTACAATTGGAATTTTTCTCATCAGAAGTGTTTTGAAGTAAATTGGAGATGAAGTAGCCTAAATATAACACCTAGGACTATGATGATACCTATTCTAGAGGCCTGATAGTATGTTATGTAAACACATGGATGATTTTACAGTTTTATGTCTAGTGACTCCAGATGGTATGTCTATATTCCAGTGATGTGCTATGTGTAAATCATCACAATCAGGATCAATGTACATCCAAGAGCGTTCTTTTTTCTTTTTTTTTTTCCTGGTCATATGTATTGACATCCACTTATTAGGCTGTTTTACAGAATAACTCTGAATTAGCATGATGAGAATTTGCCAGTGTTTTTTTGATTCATCTACCCTGAAGCTGTCATAAAACATCACCCTTTTCCCTGTCTCCTGTAAGCTTCCTTCCACATAGATATTATTACTATCTCTTGGTTTTCTGCATATTCCTTCATGTGCTCTTGCATACATAGTGACAGAGTGTCAAAGGGTAACACCTGGCACTTCATAAGGAAGCTTGCAAAGGAATATGTTATGCATTAATGTTACTCTGTCAATATCAGTTCCACAATACTTATTCAATCTTAATAAACAAACCAAACAAAAAAAATTTACTGTTAACCGATAGTAGAGGTTCTAATCTGGACTCAGATTTCTAACTGAACCTATTTACTTCATGGCTGATACTGTGCTTGTATAACTGCCAGCACCAAAACTGTTTACCTAATGTGGGAAAATGCAGATCCATTACTGACACAAGGCTTATTTGACCAGACCATACATATTATCTTACCAAGGAAATAAAATTTAGCTTTTCAAATAAAGAAGTCCCCTATTTGTGATTTATCTTAAAACTGTGCTTAGTACAGATATCACTACATTTCTTTGATCTTTAATTCTTGCACAGCAGAGTAGTTTTCCACTCATGGGCTTTTCTTTTATTAGTATCTTGTAGTGAAGGTCATATTGATTTTGGCAGTGGTGCTCCAGACTCAAAAGAAACCCTGCAGTTTTGGTGTGGGGCAAGCTCTGGAATGTTCTGTTGCTATGACAGATGCTCTGAGGAAACTGCGGCGATTAGGAATGACGCATACCATGATGCAGACAGAAATCTTGTCCAGGAAGGAGCGCAGAGCCTGGCCAAGCAGAGAGCTGACCTAGGCCTAGGCTGCTTTCTTTATTCACCGTTGACAATTTATAGGATTTACAGGTACAGGCCTGGACTAAGATGTTTACAAAAGGTGTTTTTCCACTAACTGTTATTAAAAACACACTAAACTCATGTGATGCTTGTCTCACTTACTTTTTCACTCATTCACAGGCCAGGCCCAAGGACATTCACACATCCCATGCACTTGGGGGCGGTTATCCCGCCCAAGATACCATTCTCACGAGTCTGGGCTATAACTTTTTACAATTATGAGAAACATACTTCAAAGTAATCTGTCCAAGGCCCTTTATATGTTATTATATTAGCATTAGGTCTTTGACCATCCAGATGGTCATGTTAGTATTGATCTTCCTTTATCATCCAGGTGGCTGGAACCACACATCTTGCTTTCCCACATTTTACTTTCCAACATTACCCCCTTTTTTGTTTTAAACATCAGGTTCTCAATGAGCGCAGTAAGGACCCTGGCTTTGCTCTTCTTTACATTCTGTATCATTCTCCAGATGATTCAGAGGACTATAAGAAAAAACATCACACAAGCATATCCAATTCCCACAAAACCCCATATATGCAGATTGAGAGCTGAAAATGAAGTTTTAGGGTCTAATCACTTTATGCTATTAGATAATGTTAGCCACTTTGTTTTACAGTCCTAATTTTTACAAACTATGTAATTATTTTGCAGGGTACTGGCTAAATCCTAAATCAGGCCTTGCACGTTAGTTAAGACGGTTATTTTACTTCATATCACTCATAACACTATAATTCAATTTCAGCGATATTACACATATTCAGCACTCTGATAACATAAAATACAGGTTCAGATACTAGCTAAGGAGATTATTTAAATACAATATCATAAGAATAATGAGGATCCACAATGTGCATGTAGTCACTCACAAGAAACAAAACTAGAGGACTTTTACCTCAGGGTACTCACAAGAAATAGTCACTCAAATAAAGAAGTGAGGTGTCATTAATCCCAGGAAGTTTCCTTAGATGGTGGTCCTGTCTAAGGAAAGGACTCCAGTTTACAGACCCGCAGCTCCAAGAAGACCACTCAAAGGGTGTCTTTGTCGGGAACCCTGTTTCATTGTTTGGCCAGGTTTGGCTGTGGGCATTACAACATAGTCCAGAAGCTTCTCAGCTAGTCTGGGCACCTCCTTTGTTAAGGACCCTGTCAATTGACCGAGAATCCCATCCCTCCTGACCCATCAGTTGGTAGAGGTGAAGTTTATTGACAACACCTTGGTACCATTCTAGGTGTATGTATGTGGGGACAGGCACAGTGGGGCACAGAATGTGCTAAAGATCCATCAACCTCCTCATTGAAAGCTCCAGATTTCAGGGGAATGTGTACTGCCTCACAATCCAGCCTGTGACCACAGTCATCTGACAAACTACTTTGGAGTTGTCCTGCAGTCACCTCTTGCCTCCAAAGTCAAAAGGGGGCATTCTGTTGGTGAGTTTGAATGCCCACTGTGGATCATAATACCTTATGTGTCATTTTCTTGTTGCAAATCAACCTACAATGGAACAGAATCATACAAACTACAACAATTACAGTTATTAACAAATATTGGAGAAAGCTGGTTAGCCATACTAATAAGAAAAACAAATGCATTTAAAGTTTTTTGCCAGTTAGTCCCCGGTCCAAATAATGTAAATCTGTATCGTTCTGATATGCTAGTGCCTCTTCCTTTGGTCTCTTCTATTTCTTTGTTGCCCTCTGCTACAGGGACAGATGCTGTATCTCTGGCATTAGGTCCTGCATCATGTTTGTCCAACTCGTAGAAAGGTTTAACATATTTTGCAGGAAGCCACTTTGGTCCTGTTGGAAGAAGAACACAAGCATACCCACTCCCCCAGTTGATTAGTTCTACAGGCCCTTGCCACTGACTGTTATGCAGAGGATCCCGGTATAAAACCTTTGGTCTCTGAGATAGTGAATCTGGAACACGGAAGTGTTTTTCCACTGCTGCAATAGAGGAGGGAGGCATAGTACGATTCAAAAAATTTAAAGCATATATTGGATTGTCTAATTGTTCCTGAGGTGTCATAATTCCCCCTTTTTTGCTTTAATAACATATGTTTCAGTGTGGAATGTGCTCGTTCAATGATAGCCTGTCCAGCGGGAGAATGTGGAATACCTGTGACATGTGAAACACCCCACTGCTCTAAAAAATACTGCGTGGATGTAGAAGTGTATCCAGGACCTTTGTCAGTTTTAATCTCTTGTGGCACTCCCAGTATAGCAAAACAATGGGTCCAGTGACACTGAACATCTCTGCTTTTCTCACTTGTATGCGCAAATGTACAAAGCATACCTGAAAAAGTATCTATAGAAACATGCACATATTTCAAACAGCCAAAAGATGAAACATGTGTAACATCAGACTATCAAATGTCATTAGCTGAGAGTCCGCGAGGGTTAACTCCAAGGGAGGGTGAGCTTCTAATCAGACCTTGACATTCCGGACAAGAGCGCACTATGTCTCTCGCTTGCTCGAGAGTGAGACCAAACATCTTTTTTAAGGCAGTAGCATTCTGATGGAAGAAAGCATGTGAAGCCCTAGCAGTCTGGAAACGGACTGTAGCTACAGTATAACAATCCGCAACTGCATTGCCTTCAGTTATGGGACCTGGTAAAGTTGTATCAGAGCGTATGTGAGTAACTAACAGTGGGTGTTTGCGAAGCTGTAATGAAGTTTGCAATGATACAAACATATCAAAAAGTTGCTGTTGTGAGATTTCTGTAAGAAAAGTGGAGGGGATGTGCTGTAGGACCTTGACTACGTACTCAGAATCACAAACCAAATTTAGAGGTTCCTCCCTAAAAAGCTCTAAGGCATGCAAAACTGCGCCAAGTTCCACTAATTGGTTTGAACCTTCAACAGTTTTAACAGAATGATGCCAATGGTTATCTTCACGCCAGACCACTAGAGCTTTATGCGACTTCCTTGAACTATCAACACAAACTGTGTGAGCATTTGGGATAGGACCGAATACAAATACGGTCTGTGGTCTGATATCAAAGACATGTAGATTTTGAAGAAATTTACATTTAGGCATGCCAAAAGCTATGCTGTTAAGAAAATCAGCTAGTGCAATTTGCAGGGACAGAGATTGTGAATAAAAAAAAATCAAAATCTGCTTTCACAAAAGGTACATATATGACAGATGGATCACGGCCTACTGAAGCCTGAATCCGTCCTCTGCCTTTTTTGATCAGAGTAACAATCAATTCCAGGGACTCAGTAATAGCTTTATGAAAAGAATTGGGAAAAAAATCCATTCCAAGTATATCAGTCTGTTAGCATTCTCATCATACTGTCCCACAATAGCCACAGGTTGTTTCTGTGATGTAGCTATATATAGACAAATCTGCAAGTCCAATTGAATGCAGTCAGCTTGTAAGGTTTTCATAAATTTATTCATCAAAGTTTCTAACTCCATTTTGGCTGTCATATTTATTGGATATTGTTTTCCCTTACCGGATCGAAGTCCTGTTTCAGTTCTATCAGTGTAGTGTTTGCTTTACTGATACTTTGGTTGCCCATACTAGTGGAAATACAGCATCCAAAATTTCCCTGGAGATTTCTTACTTGAAGCAAGGAGATCTGCGCCATCCAAGCAGCTTCTTGTGGGACATGCAACTAAACAGAATTCTCAGAAAACGTTATTTGAGATTACAATTTACTTAACAAATCTTGACCCAAGAGAGGCTTTCTGGCAAATAGAAGAATTCAGCTGTTAAAACTTTGTTCCACATTTAGCATTCCATTGGTTTCAAAAAATGATCTTTCTTCCTTTCCCACAATCTCAAAAACTAGCATGGTGAATTTACTAAGAAGTCTATTACAACTAGTTACCAGGGAATAAGTCTATTAACACATTTTTGGTTTAATTTCTCTGTTTTGTTAGAACTACGGATCTGCTAGGGACGCCTTTAAATTTCACCCTCAGACTGCTCCATTCAGTATTACAACATTGCTGCAGTGTGGGGGGAGAATCCCCCCCCCCTTCGCCACTTTTAAAAGTGGGCAGCCAGGTTTGGTTGGTTTGTTTTTTTTTTCTTTTCTTTTTTTTTTTCTTTTTTTTTTTTTTTCCTTTTTGTTTCTCTTGTTGCAGTTTAGATACAGGCAGGGCCATGCAGGTGGCGTTAATTGCTGGTGCTAAATGGGGGCTGCCTGGGTGGCTAAGTTTATCTTGCAGCTTGATACAGGCCTGAAATTTATTTTGAAACAGTACAGCACAGGCCTGGGATATTTTGCTTTTTTATTTTCCCATTTCATTCCAGCCATAATACACTCTATATGCAACTCTAATTAGCTGAGCAATAGTTACATTCCTCAGCCCCATATACCTTTTGCAATGTCTTACAGTTGTCAATAAACAGCATATTAACTATCAATTGATTACTTTAATTTTTCTAGATCCAAATCAGGTCATATTCTAGCAACTTTTAAATACAACCTCCTCCAAGTTCACATCCATCATAGCATTTAGTTTTCTTTCCCATACCTCCAATGATTACATAAATTCAATGCTAATCAGAGTTTAACAACTTAAATTATTTTCTGGTCTCAAAATTATTAAATAACAATAAGAGCAACTATTCTAATGTATAAGGATGCATCCTAAGAGGGTGCAAGGTGATATTTTAGTAGCGGAACTGGTTCCCATTTTGTAATTATCTCCCCAAACAAAATTCTTTTCATACCAAATATAAATATGCAAACTAAAATGCTGAGCTCAGATATGAAAACCAAATACCAAGTTCAAATATACAGATAGAACACAGTTACACTAATTCAAGACAATATCTCGATTTTAGCATTGCACCTTTGAACCACTTACTGCTCAGCCCGGTAGAGGTGCCGCTGGGTCTCCCTGACAAAACAGGTCAGTGCGCACTGGAGCCCAATTGGCACTCGCCCCCACGCCGCTGCAGCAAGCTGGACCGGGCAAGGTTTTTATTAGTGTCTCATCTGGTGCGCTACAACTGTTATTCCAAAACCAGGACTCTTTATTTGGTGTGCATACAAAAGAGCCAAATCCAGCACATCGAGATGAGACACAGCCTGTCACAGAGTTGCGCAAGTTTGGATATTGGAATAAAGCTAGCATGCTAGAAAGAAAAGTAACAGCTGTCACACACAAAATCTTATCATCACATTCATGCAGTAAAGAACTGAATTACTCACAGTCTTCTGCATAATCACAAAACGCACATTTTGAGTCCATGGATTCTCATTATTTAACAGTCTGTTAACTTACTGTACCATATAACAGACAAAGACCTATTAAACTGTAATATGCTTAAACAGATACCTACAAAGAAAACAGGTTAATAAGGAAAAGTATCTCGCAGAGTTCAGCAAGTTTTCTATGACTTGTGTGTTATCAGTTAATTCTCTCCCAGCTTGTTGAAGTTCAAACCATTCTGCCTGTAAAATTGTCTGAAATGATTCAATGATCTCTTGTAGCGTTTTATTTTTGTCCTGCTCTTCTCGCTTTAGAAACAACAAAGTATTATACTTCAAGATTCTATTATCTGGACACTTTTCCCAATCATTTAACTTATACAGCAGCCACCATTAATTACAACATTTCACAAGATCTTCCTTCCTCATATTTTTCAAGTGCTTTCCTATGTTTTAAAACACCTCCCAATACTGATTTCTTAGGAACACAACTGAAAACAGTCATTCCTGACCCCATCTCATAAGTAAAAACCATGAGAAAAGGAAGGGGGGGGGTGGAAAGCACAGGGCTGCTTGCGGCGTGAGTGGGAAAAGTGGGGAGAAAGTTTGATGGTGTACTTATACCACGAAGAAACAATTCTAACAAGAACCAGTAAAACAATTAAGTCACATTCCTGACAAACTGCTTGATTTTCAGAGAGGCAATACACAGAAGCAGGTATGCCGTCATGTTCTGGTGGTTATTATGGTTTGTAAGTAACTGGAAAGGCAAAAGAAAAATCGCCATGCTCCCTAGCCTTTTCACAGCATTTTGCATCACCCCTTTGTGTTCTGCTGTCTTAGCCATGAAGGGGTTACTGTGTGCTGTATAAGCATCATTAAAATCAGACAAAGGAGGTGCTGAGGGCAGAGTTTTAGACTCCTGACCCAGCTCCACACAAGTTCCGGCCTTATCTTTACAAATCTGTGATGGCATTAATGATGGATATAAAACTGACTCTTTTTTGAGATCTATAGAGCCTGACTCAGAAGGATGGGTGCTGTCAAGACTCAAATCATTAGCAACATGCTCATTTGTGTTTTTCTGTCCATCCTCCCCTGTTAGCCCTTTGTGGGAAACTGCAGCGGGTCTGTGGAATCCTTGACAGAAAATATGAGAGTAGAGATCAGCCTTGAGATATTAAGATTTACCCTTGAGGAGGATGGGAGTAAAGGAGTATCCAGAGAGAGGAGAGATGTACCCGTGAGAGAGAAGGGGACAGAAGAATAACATGGATGATAGCAAGTTTAACCAATGAGATGTTAGTGCTGTAACTTGTAACCAATAGTGAAAAGACACATGAACTGGCAGAATTGTATAAAAATGCACTTGTAGCAATAAATGGCATCTATTACTTTCATCTTGAAAGAATTTGGTCCATGTCGCTTGTCCGTCTCAACCGCGACATGTGGTGACCCCGACGTGATCCTACCTGAAGAGGATCTCGCCTAACAAGGTGACAGTGGAAAGCTGTGAACAGCCGAAGAGCTGTGGAGACGGAGCCCGGTACAGCTGATAAGAACAGCCCAGGAGAGCTGCCGAAGATCCGGATCGATTGAAAAGACACCTCGCGAAGGAGGAGGTGAGCTACCGGGAACATGGGGGGAAACTTATCTAAAGAAGAGGGTACTATATTATCTACATGGAAGCTGCTTCTGAAGAAGCAGGGTGTTAGCCTTCTGGAACTGACTTTAAGAAAAATGTTACTATGGGGCAAAGCACAAGGTTTAGAGGTTAATCCTGTGACAGCATTTAGTGTGTCACAATGGATGGACTTGGGAGATAAATTGTTTGATAGTGCTACCCAAGGGTCCAAGGAAGCAACTGAACTGTTAACGACGTGGTGCTTATTATTAGATACTCTGAAAGAGTTAAAACAGCAACAGGCAGAGGCGGCCGAGGGGGATGGTCTTCTTGACTCTTCTGGGCCAGATTTGGAGGAAAAAGCAAGATTAAGTACTACTCCGACCCCCTCTGTTACTAAAGATTCGTCAAAACCGCCCAAATCCATATTATCTGATACGGATAAGGATCCGCAGCACTTAATTGAAAAATTAAAAGGAATAAAGGAGGAACGTACGTATGTGTGGCTCCGAGATCAGAAAAGAACTGTGAAAGAGTCGTATACATATGTGTGGCCCCGAGATCAGTTAAAAGCTATGAAAGACTCACATGAAAAAACAGCGTTATGGTCTCGGGAGGGGCCTTCAGAGAACCAGTCGGAGCACCGGTCGGAGCAGTGCGTTCAGCCGACCGCTCCGCTGTCATCAATTACGGCTCAAACCTCTCCTCTATCATCAGCAACCGTGGTTCTGCCGTCTGCGTCACCGCCATTGATCACAGTTCAACCCTCTGCCCTGCCGCTATCAGTTGCAGAAGGAAAAAATGGACATGTTTTTTTCCTATCCCCCCTTGCCTAGAGATTTAGGTGGGGAGGACCCCCCCGTGGTGAGCCAGACCGAGTCAAATAACGTAATTTCTACAGATTTGGGGCCCTCCAACCTACCCCCTCCTCCCTCCCACACTGAATTCCTGAGGGTGAGGGTAGAGTTTCAGAGCGTAAACCGAACTTACCAAAAAGCTGGGATTTACCCCCAGTTTCGATTACAGTTAAACCATGGGACCCTGTGCGTTTCGGGAAGAGACACTATACAGGCATAACTTTCTGAAATCCTGAAGCAGTCAACAGACCTCGCATATCAAGCTGTGATGGGGGTGCCTGGGACCAGCAGTGTGGCCAAATCATTTGCAACTATTAATCAGGTCCCAGTGAGAATTACATGCAATTTATTGACCATCTTCAAGAGGCTATCAATAAGCAGGTTGAAAACTTACAAGCTAAGGAAGCATTGGTGTTGAAATTAGCAGTAGAGAATGCTCATGTTTACTATCTGCGAGTTTTACAGTACATATTATGCATTTCTGTGTATTGCCTCTCTGAAAAATCAAGCAGCTTGTTAGGAATGTGAGTTAATTGTTTTACTAGTTGTTTTAAGTGCGCCGCAAAACTCTCTCCCTACTTTTCCCAGTCATGCTGCAAGCAGCACCCTTCCCTCCCTCCCCCTTCTCAAGGTTTTTTACTTGCAAGATGGGGTCAGTAATAATTGTTTTCAGTTGTGTTCCTGAAAAATCAGTATTGAGAGGTGTTTTAAAACTTAGGAAAGCACTCAGAATTATAAGGAAGGAATATCTTGTTAAATATTGAAATCAGTGTTCGCTGCTGTTTACGTTAAATGATTGGTAAAAGTGTCTGGAGAATAGAATTTTGTTACAATTAATGTTGGTTTTAAGGTGAGAAGAGCAGGACAAAATAAATCTCTCCAAGAGATCATTAGATCATTACAGACAGTTTTACAGCTGGAACGGTTTGAATGTCAACAAGCTGAGAGAGAGTTAACTGATAACACACAGGTCACAGTAAACTTGCTAAAGTCTGCAAGATGCTTTCCTCATTAACCTGTTTTCTTTCTGGGTATCGGTTTACGCATGTTGCAATTTTGGTAAGTCTTTGTTATATGGTATGATAAGTTCACAGTCTGTTAAATCATGAGAATTCATTGACTCAAAATGTGCGTTCTGTGATAATACAGAAGATCATGAGTAATTTAGTTCTTTACTGTGTGAATGTGATGGTAAATTTTGTGTGTAGTAGCTGTTATTTTTTTTTTTTTTTCTCTAGCATGCTAGCTTTATTCCAGCATTCAGACTTGCGCAACTCTTGACAGGCTATGTCTCATCTCAGTGTGCTGGATTTGGTTTTTCCGTATGCACATCATGTAAAGAATCCTGGTTTTGGAATAACAGCTGTAGCGCACCAGACGAGACATTAAAACAAAAGAAAAAACAAAACAAAACAAAACAAAAAAGGCCTTGCTCAGTCCGGCTCGGTGGGTGCGGATGGGTTTCAGCGCGCAACTGACCCTTTTTGTCAGGGAGACCCAGAGGTACCTCCACCTGGCTGAGCAGTGAGTGGCCCAAAGGTGCAATATAAAAAATTGAGATATTGTCTTATATTGGTGTAACTGTGATCCATCTGCATATTTGAACTTGGTATATGGTTTTCATATCTGAGCTCAGTATTTTAGTTTGCATATTCATATTTGGTACCAAAAGAATCTTGTTTGGGGAGATAATTACAAAATGGGAACCTGTTCCACTGCAAAAATTCCACCTTGCTCCCCCTTAGGATGCATCCCTACACATTAGAGTACTTGCTTATATTGTTAGAAAAGCATTTAAATTGTTAAAATGCTATGATAGCTGTGAATTTGGAAGAGGTTGTATTTAAAAGTTGCTAGAATATTAACTGATTTAGATTTAGGAAAATAGAATAATGGATTTATGTTTATTATACTGGTTTATACTGTTTTTTGACATCTCTAAATTGTAACAGGTAAATGGAGCTAAGGAATGTAACTATTGCTGAGCTACTTGAAATTGCATATAAAGTGTATTATGGTTGGAATGAAATGGGAAAACAAAACAGCAAAATATTCCAGGCCTATGTGCAGCTCATTGTAACTGAGGAGTTTACCAGAGCCTCCCACCTTGTACCAGCTGCGTGACCTTGACTATATCTGAACTGCAGGAAGAAGAGAACGAAAAAAAAAAAATGGAGAAACCTGTTTTCCCGCTGCTAAGTGGAGAAAGGGGGGCTTTACTCCCCCCACTCTGTCCTTTTTTTTTTCCCTGAAGTATTGTCATCCATTTTTGTTGTGGCACTGTGTTGTTTTTCAGCTTTGAATCAGGGGTTGTTGGTGTTTATTTTTGCTTCTGTCTTGTTTCCTAGTTTTTGGCACATTTGGGAAAAAGAGCTCATAATTTTACCTCCTTGCTGAAGTCAGTCTTTTCACACTGGTCAGCTTTGGGGGGTCACAGTGTTCAGTGCTTCTCTGGGTCAGACTGGTACTGATTTGAGTGTGGAGTGGAGCCAGATTGGTTTGATGTGGAGTTCAAACTGATGTGTTTTCATACTGGGCTGTACGTCTTGCCATCTCAGATGGGGGCGAGAGGGAAGTTTTATTCCCCCCCGCGCCCCTCCCGCAAGCAATGTTACTGCTAGAGAGCTGTAATACTGCATGAAAGAGTCTGAGGGTGAAATTTAAAGGCATCGCCAGTGGATCCATAGTTCTAATGAAACTGGAAAATTAATCCAAAAATTTTTTTAATAGACTTATTCTGTGGTAATTAGTTGTAAGTGACTTCTTAGGAAATTCACCATGCTAGTTTTTGAGGTCATGAGAGAGAACAAATGAAAGGCCGTTTTTTGAGACCAATGGAATGCCAAATTTGGAACAAAGTTTAAATACATGAATTCTTATAGTTGTTAGAAACTCCTATACCTCTCTTAGGTTAAGATTTGTTAAGTAAATTGTAAGCTCAAATAACGTTTTCTGAGAATTCTGTTTAGTTGCATGGCCTACAAGAAGCTGCTTGGATGGTACAGATCTGCTTGCTGCAAGTGAGAAATCTCCAAGGAAATTTCAAATGCTGTATTTCCACTAGTATTAACAGCCAATGTTTCGATAAAGCAAATACTACACTGATAGATCTGAAGCAGGACTTCGATCTGGTAAGGGAAAACAATATCCAATAAATATGACAACAAAAATGGAGTTGGAAACTTTGAGGAATAAATTTATGTCAACCTTACAGGTTGACTGTATTTGACTGGACTTGCAAATTTGTCTATTTATGGCTACAACATAGAAACAACCTGTGGCTATTGTGGGACAGTATGATGAGATTGCTAGCAAACTGATATACTGATTGTTATATACCAATTGTCACTCTACTCAAGAAAATGCAGGGAATTAATTTAAGTTTCAATAGGCCATGATCCTTTTGTCATATATGTACCATTTGTGAAATTTAATTTTGATTTTTTTATTTGTAATCTATGTCTCTATAAATTGCACTAGCTGTTTTCTTAACACCACAGCTTTTGGCATGCATAAATGTAAAATGTAAATTGCTGCAGAACCTGCAAGTGTTTAACATCAGGCCACAGGCCATACTTGTATTTGGTCTGATCCTACATACTTGCAAAGTTTTTGTCGATGGTTTTAGGAAGTCTCATAAAGCTGTAGTGGTTTGGTGTGAAGATAACAATTGGCATCATTCTGAAAAAATTATTGAAGGTTCAACCCAATTAGCAGAACTTGGCACAGATTTACATTACTTAGAGCTTTTCAAGGAGGAACCTCTAAATTTGATTTGTGATTCTGAGTACGTAGTCAAGGTTCAGTGCACATATCTGCTTCTGAACTGTGTTTTTTTGTTTTGGTTTTGTTCTTTTTTAAAACAAAAAGGAGGGAGAAGTAGGGAAAGTACCACAAAACCAATTGTCAAAAGCATTGTATGTGATGAAATACTTTGCAAGTATGACCCAAAATCATGCTAAATCAGAAAGAACCTACATTAGTTATGGTCAAATCCCTAGTCAATGGAAAAGGCCACGTCAATTGGTAACCTGGGGGAGAGGTTCTGCTTGTGTCTCTACAGATCAAGGGCCGCAATGGTTGCTGGCGCGAAACGTGAAACCTGTGTTATCTTCCTGACAACGATTGTTGCAGCTGCTGTGTTTTGGATGCCCGCACAGACAAAGACTAACATGTGGAGTACTTTAGCCAACATGACTGACCAGGACTCCATATGCCTGGCTATGGCATCTCTGGAAAACCCGTTCCACACATGCTTGGTTGGCATCCTTCTTGATGACTACAGCAGCATCACACAATTGTTTCAAAATAATGGTCGATGCAGAGGCATTGCAACAAACTGTAATAATACTAACATGGCACTTTGGATTAACTGTCTCCCGGAAATAGACATTGAACCACAGGAACTGGAATTGCTGGGATCTGTGTCCATGAACGCTTGTATCCAGCTGGTTTGTAAAAAGTGCCAGGACAATATGCTAAAGCATGAATGGATAAGACTGCAAAATGTTAATGCTACCATTGGTGACTATAGAAATGAAACTCGATGGTGTAATGCCTCGCAGAAGAATCCAAGGGTTGTCATTGATAATGTGGAACAGCGACCCCAAAACCTCCTGTATGGTGTATTCTTGATCTATGGAGATAGAGCCTGACCAGGAATTCCTTCTAATGCTGTTGGAGGACTGTGTATTTTGGGACTATTAACTCTCTTAACGCCCAATGTATCTATGATAATAGATCACAGAAGAGTAAGGTGAGAAAAACAGCTTTTGCGTGTATAAGAGTCAAAATGTGATGATAATGTAGATTTTTGGGGATCAAGGTTAAGGGTTTTAGGATCTCTTGTATCTGGTGTTGGCACAGCTAAAAGCTTTAAATATTTTAGAAAATTAGGATGCTGGCTAGTTAAGCAAACTAACAGAACTTAAAAGGCTTTAAGTGGACTTTTTTTAGATGTAGATTCTGTAAGACACGCCACATGGCAGAGTAGAGCCACGATAGATTTTTGTTATTAGCTCAAGGACATGGGTGTGAAGATTTTGATGGGATTTGTTAAATAAATTGCTTAGTGGTTGAGAGTTTTTAGGATGCTTGTTATCAGTAGTGAAAACAGGACTGATCATTTTGATGATTGTTGTGGTTGTGTTACTAATGTTGCCATGCATGATTTCTCTGCTGCAAAGGGCCCTGCAGCGGACAATGAGGGCAGCATTTTTAGCACAAATTAAAAAGGGGGAATTGTGGGAAACTGCAGCGGGTCTGTGGAATCCTTGACAGAAAATATGAGAGTAGAGATCAGCCTTGAGATATTAAGATTTACCCTTGAGGAGGATGGGAGTAAAGGAGTATCCGGAGAGAGGAGAGATGTACCCGTGAGAGAGAAGGGGATAGAAGAATAACATGGATGATAGCAAGTTTAACCAATGAGATGTTAGTGCTGTAACTTGTAACCAATAGTGAAAAGACACATGAACTGGCAGAATTGTATAAAAATGCACTTGTAGCAATAAATGGCATCTATTACTTTCATCTTGAAAGAATTTGGTCCATGTCGCTTGTCCGTCTCAACCACGACAGCCCTTGCAGTATGTGCTCCGCCGACTGCAACTGCAATAATGCAGAGTATACAAATCTCCAAGTAATATGTAAACTATTGGGAACTGAATTATTTTGTGTGTGTAGCTGTTCCCCGACCTGTTTCCAAATTTTACTGTCAAGCGTCCCCTCACTCAGAAACCAAGCACAATTCTCTCTCACCCATATCAGGAGCAAAGCTACCTGCTTCTCAGAAGTACAATACCCAGAAGAATGTAATAGCTGCAGTAAAACCTGCAAATACAATTTATGTTCCTGAGAAGCAGCTTGCTCTATACTAACGCAATCCTGCAGCTCTCTTGTTCAACGAGGACTGCTTGTCCCTATCTATACCGTAGGGATTAGTGTGGCCACAAATAAAATTTACTCACCTGTCGGATTGCATGGTTGCTGCCAAACACACTGCTTGATGAAGAGCCTCCAGGGGTCGTACACTCACACGGGGCACCATTTGTGGCAATTAGGAATGATGCATACCAGGATGCAGACAGAAATTCACGCAGAGGCAGAGATCTTGTTCAGGAAGGAGCGCAGAGCCTGGCCAAGCAGAGAGCTGACCTAGGCCTAGGCTGCTTTCTTTATTCACCGTTGACAATTTATAGGATTTACAGGTACAGGCCTGGACTAAGATGTTTACAAAAAGGTGCTTTTCCACTAATTGTTATTAAGAACACACTAAACTCATGTGATGCTTGTCTCACTTGTTTTTCCACTCATTCACAGACCAGGCTCAAGGACATTGACACATCCCGTGCACTTGGGGGCGATTATCCGGCCCGAGGTACCATTCTCACAAGTCTAGGCTATAACTTCTTACAATTATGAGAAACGTACTTCAAAGTAATCTGTCCAAGGCCCTTTATATATTATTATGTTAGTATTATGTCTACGACCATCCAGATGGTCATGTTAGTATTGATCTTCCTTTATCATCCAGGTGGCTAGAACCGCACATCTTGCTTTCCCACATTTTACTTTCCAACAGAAAGTTATTGTCAATTAAAGACGTTAAACATTCAAATGCAAATTGAATTTCCATAAACAATGAGTTTCTAGGCTGACCTGACAACCAGAAAACCTGTTTTATTTTGGATGATCTGTTTTTTTGTGCACCGATTTTAAGGTGTATGTTAAATGCAGTAAGGTAGATACACAGATTTGAAAGCTTTAAACTGCACAGGCTGCTGAGCTGATTCATTCTGTGGCAGTGCCACTGTTTGCCTTCCTAAGAATTGTTAAGAGGCAATGACCAACTGCATGAAGTTTAACAAGGGCAAGTGCTGGATTTTGCATGGATTTTGGCCTTGCCTGGAGCACTGTGTGCAGTTCTCCATGCCACAGTATAAGAAGGATATAAAGCTGCCAGAGAGTGTCCAGAAGAGTTCCATGAAGTTGGTGAAGGGTTTAGAGGGGAAGCCATATGAGGAGTGGCTAAAGTCACTTGATTTTTTTAGCCTGGAGAAGTGGATTCTGAGGGGAGACCTGATGGCAGGTACAGCTTCCTCACAAGGGGAGGAGAAAGGGAAGGCACTGATCTCTTTTCTCTGGTGACCAATGACAGGACCCGAGGGAATGGCAGGAAGATGTGCCAGGGGAGATTTACGTTGGACATTAGGAAAAGGTTCCTCACCTAGCAGGTTGTGGAGTGCTGGAACAGGCTCCTCATGGAAGTAGTCATGGTCCCAAGCCTGGCAGTATTCAAGAAGTGATTAGACAACTCCCTCAGACACATGATGTGAATTTTGGCATTGTCATTTGCAGGGACAGGAGTTGAACTTGGTGATCCTTGTGGGTCCCTTCCAACTTAGGACATTCTGTTATTCTACGAGTATCTCTCTGACTGGTCTGAATACCTACAGGAGATTTACAAGACTTTCACTACCTTTCTTGATTCAAAACATAGATTAGATGCCTCTGTTGGGCTCTGAGGATGTATGTGGCTACATCTTTGACCCATTACAGTCATTGTTCTCTTCATAATTATAGTGTAGGACTGCAGAAAATACTGTATTTTACTGTGAACTAAGGGGAGTATGCTGCAGCACTATTTTCATGATTTTCTGTAGTTCTAGGTACAGCTACTTTGGTTTGACGAAACAGAATGGGTTAGGGCTTTCATGGTCCTATGAGCAAGGGAAGACTCTTCCGAATGTAAAGTAGGTAGCTGCTTTTAAAAGATGAATGTTAATTCAAGAGTGACTTTATAGAATTTCAATTTCTGGACTTGTATTTGCTTGCAACCTTGATAGTGGCTTTTTGTATTGATGCTTTCTCTCTCATCAGTTTATAAAAGGTTAGTTAATTAAAGCTGCATTAAGGAATCTCAGATATAATGTTGTAACCGAGAAAGCAGTGAACTATATTATCAGCCTCTCATTTCCTCTGACATGAAATAGCTTTCCAGACACTGCCTGTTACTCTGATTTGCCATGTCAGAATCTTCCTCTTCGGAACAGAGAAACTAGTGAAGAGAGGAAGGAAGGTTTATTTATGAGGAGTAAACGGCAAATGTATTAATTTAATCACAGAAGGTTTCTCTGAAACTTTTTCCAACTAGAGATGAAAGTGGTGTTATGTATGGTCTCTCTATAAATATTGAAGGATAGCCCAGGTAGTTAGTATAGCAGAACTCAAATAATGAGGTCAAATCACAGGACAAAACACACATTATAAAATATCTATCATATGGATATGTGAAACAAGCAGGAAGAACCTACACTAAGATCCTTATTTAGCAGAGTATGTGCAAAGCCAAAATAGTTACCACTTGTATGCTTTATATGTTATGGCTTTATTTTCATCATGACAGCTGTTCTGGATCAGTTGTTGCAGAGTGCAGGCCAGTGATGGTTCACTGGCCTTTGTCTGAACTGTGGGCCTGGGAGTGCTTCCCAGTCTCAGATCCATGTGCTCAGCTGATCTGCTTCTTGAGTGCTCAGGGCAGTCAGGGGAGGGTGTGGTCCAAAAGGATCCCCAGGCTTGGCAAAGTTTCCTGGGCTGGAGACTTAATCAGTAGGGCTCCTGGACAAATGTCAATAAATCTTCCTGACCAGGCGAAGAACTCAACCTAATGCTTAATGTTAAAAAGTATAAATCCTGTTCTATTAACTCTTGTTTATTATGCCCTCTAATTTTTTGTTTTCTCAGAGGAAACCTTCATGGTACTACAGCATTTGTCAGGGAACAAACTTAGCTATTATAAATCTCTTTTGATGGGCAGCCAGTGCCAATTAACAGATTAAATGAAAATTAATATATACATCCTTGGGCTTCTTAGGTAAAAGGTATCTCAGTTTAGCTTAAATAACAGTTTGATTACAATATTTAATATAAGGCAAAAATCTCTGTGTCAGTGTCTGTGTCCATGCTGTGTCTGTGTCCTTCTCTTTATGTATGCATTCCAGGGAGCAGTAAATACCTTAAGCAAACAAACAAACCAACACCCCCCCCCCACCCCAAGATACTACTTCTGTTTTCACTATTGGCTATTTTAGGAAGTGATTCTGTTATTTTGATTATTAGAACTGTAGAGCTGAACTGTAATTTAAATGAAATTTACTATTTTGACTCAGCACAGAGAACTATGCTTAGTCTAGTGAACTTAGACTAGTGAACAATGCACTAACACTGTTTACTGTGAAATTGTGTATACGTGATTTGAAAACAGCACAGTTTATTGATTTTTTTTTTTTTTTTGCATCACACAAGACATGGCAAAACTGGCAATTATAAAGAAGCTAAAGATTTTCTTCTTATAAATAAAAGGAGAAAAAAGTTTTAATTTAGTTTAAAGGTTTTTGATTTGGGCAATGCATTTTGATAGCTCTGGTTGTCTACTTGATTAGTGTAGCTATCTGGTTTATGATTGAATTTGCAGTACTTGGAAGATGTTTATAGTTTAAAATCTTATTTTTAGCCCAAAATTTCTTCAGTCCACAGAAACTGTGCAACTGAATGGGACGCAGTCGAGTTTACTTCTCACCAATCACTAGCAACTGTGTTATTTCGGTTTCAGACGGAAGCTCTTTCAAAAGCAACAGACAACGTGCTTATAACAGGGCATTAGTAAATTACATAGAGAAATGTTATAAGGACTATTGCCATCTTAAAAACGTATTCCTTAAGATGACAGTAATTAATATTGACTGTTGCTGCTGTTTGATTTGCTAACACAATATTTTATTCTCTTGAAGGTTTATGAAAATTATGCCCAAAATTCAGTTCCTGTGGATTCCTGAGTAAAGTACACCACTGTATAGAGCTATCAGTCCCTAGTAAGGATTTGTATTTATCAGCATCACATAATTTGATCAGCAAAACTAAGTCTGAAATGAGTCCTTAAGAGATGATCTGACTGGAAGACAACTTTGAGAGCTGTTATGGAGCTGGACATTATTATTATTTTTATTTGGTTTTGGTTGTTGTTGTTTTGTTCTGTTTGTTTGTTTGTTTTAATGAGTGGGAGAGAAAAATAACTTTATACCTGGTAAGAACACACTAAATTTAACAGCAGACAATATACAGAAGACTGCATTTTTATTCTCTAGATTGGGGTATCAAACTCATTTTCACAGGTGGCAACATCAGCCTCGCAGTTGCCATCAAAGGGCTGAATGTAATTTTAGGACTACATAAATATAACTACTCCTGTACTTAGTAGATGTTCTAGATGTTGTATTCACATAATCAAGAACACCCAGATGTGTTTTTTGAGTTTTTTAGTAGAGCTGGTGGGGAAATGTAACCAAGGTACCACAGTGAAATTCAGTCTATCTGGAATTCAAAGTGTTTGGATACCTGAAAGACCAAATAGCCAAATATGGGTAGCTCTATTTTGGTATAATCTAGGAAGTTTGATCACCTAAATATTATATTTTCTTACTGGTATTAGTAACTTGTCATCTATTCACATGGTAGAGGTTTAGTACTTAAGAGACTGGGGTGGCCTGACCTTGGCTGGCTGCCAGACCCCCACCCAGCTGCTCTCTCATTCTCTTGCCTCAACAGGACAGGGAGAGAAAATAAGATGAGAAACCTTGTGGGTCAAGATAGAGATGAAATCGCTTACTAGTTACGGTTATGGGCAAACAAGACTTGACTTGAAGAAAAATAACTTACTTTATTAGCAGTTGAAATAGTTGGATAGTGAGAAACAAAGAAAAGAAACTGAACCCCTTTCACTCCCTCTCCCTTTCTGCTGAGGCTCGACTTGACTGTTTCATTCCCCATTTCTCCACCTCATCCCTGGTGCAGAGGCATGGGGAATGAGGTTTGGAGCCAGACCATAACAGCTCATCACTGCTGCTCCTCCATCCTTGTCCTTTTCCCTGGTTCAGTTTTGTTCCTTTCCATAAGCTGTGATTCTTCAGGATAAACCAGCTCCTGAGTGGGTCCTCCACTAGCTAAAATGATGGGTCTCTGTTCTATGGTGGTCCTTGCCACAGGTTCTGGGAGAATCTTTTCTTCAGTACCTGGAGCACCTCTTCCCCCTCCTTCTCTGATTTTGGGGTCCCCAGGGTTCTTTCTTGCACTTATGCCTCCTTTCTCCTCTCTCTGATGTGCAGCATTTTTGCCCTTTCTTAAATGTTTCCACAGAGGCACCACCACCTTGGTTGAGGGGTCCAGCTGTGCCTTCTGGTGGGTCCACCAGAGCCAGATGGAACCAGCTGTGTCTGGCACAGGGCAGCCCCAGCCTCTTCTCATAGAGGCCACCCTGCAGCCTCTGCTGCCAGAGCTTGGGCACATGTACTCAGTACAAGGACTAAGCATGTGTTATGGATATTGAGAACTCAGATTCCCAAAATACCGAAGTCTCTCTGCTCTTCACTTTTCTGTCTTCTCCATCTCCCTCTTTAAAAGGGATGACCTACATTAGATCTACACAGCCAGCCTGCACAGCACAATGTAGGGACTAAGATGAAGTAGGGAACAAGTACTGACAATAAACCATTAACCATGTCAGACGGAAAGAGAGTTTAGAAGATCAAAGCCAATGGTTAACAGATAACTCAGACACAACACAGCACATGGAATAGTTTAGGTGCTAGGCGTGGGAGACCTGTTGCTAGTTGGATCATATTATGTCTCTGAACTGTATTAATGAAATTATACTGATATTGTGTTTATTGCTCCGCTTGGTTATTCCTTTGTCCTTGCAATCTTATAGTCTGCCCTGTTGAGCTATGGGATGTGGCACCATCTGTAGCTTTGTTCATACATGTTAAAGGACATCATAAGGGAACTGAAAGAGTTACCCACAAAAAAGAATTCACCTTCTAGATCTGTGGATGTCATCATCCACCAGAGGTCGCTTTTTCTGCCCTAGAGGTAATAGTTATCTTCATAAATGTAGAACTCTGATCTGGATGCGTTTCATTACACCTGTACTTAAGTTCTCTGACTTACCCGTTCTTTAACTTCTTTCAGTCACTCTCTGCTGAGAATCCTGAAACACTAACAGCTATCTTAAAAAAACATGTTGTAGGGTTTATGACTGTTATACTGAAATTGTGTATTTTGTATGAGGCTGGCACATTCTCTCTTCCTTAAGAACACAGCACATTTTAAAATTTTATTTTCATATAACTTTCCTTTAATGCCCTGTGTTATATGCATGTTGTTAACAGGAATTTATCAGTAACTTTTTCACAGTCTGTGCAAAACAGTTAAGCAGACTTTCCATAACCTAAATAACATGCTAATCATGAAGGTTCCTCCACTTTGACTTCTAGATTAAATTTACTGGGAAGATTATTTAACACTACTAAATCCTGACTTTTTTGAAAGGAGGTTATCTCTTTCAATGAGGAACTAATCTTTAACTAACATACTCCATTCTGCATATACTCTTTCTACCCTGGAGAAAGGAAATGTCACTCGCTATGGCCGAGACTGGGATAATTCTCTGTTGTGAAGGTTCCTTCACAACTGAAGCTGTTTATCCATGAAATGTTCATGTCTTCCCTGACAGCCTCTGAATGTCAGCTAACCACACAAATCGAGATCTCAGCAACATTGTTTTAGCCTTTTTACACACTCAAAAAGTCAGCCTTGAAATAGGTCATACACAGGCTAAATCCTTCATTGTAATAGTTGCACTCACAGAGAAAAACATTTAAATTTGGTATTAAAATCCAGGTTAATTTAGTCTGGGAACACAAATGTCATTATGCATTAATGAGAATTATGTAATAACTATGGCAACGTTATAGGCACAATTAAGGGTTTCATTTATCTAAGGATTTCGATAGTTTCCTCTTTTTGGATTTGTTTTACTTTTACAGGGTACATCTATATTCCCTGTGTTTGTAAAGTTTTGGAAATAATTAGACTATTGTTTTAGTATTTTAATGCAAAATTCTGAGAGTATTGGTTTTGTACACACACAGATTTGAGGTTTTAAATAGCTGGAGTTCAGGTGAATAATCCAGGTAGGTAGGAATAAAATCAGTGCTCATAATTACTCTTAAAGACTAACAGATACTTGGCACGGCAAGAGTGAGGAACATATATGAGTATTTGAGCATTGTGCTCCCAGATGTTGCCATCTGTTAGCAACAGATTATTCAAAAAGGGGGTGGCAAAGAGTTCACTGGCATCAGTAGAAGTGATATGGTGAACAGAGCACTTAGTCTTACTTTCTTTTGTGTGCATATGGAGTGAAATAGAGAAATAGATGGCTACGTAGATTGATTTAAATCTCAGAATAGTGCCTGAAGCAAAGACACTCAGCTGAACTGCTTGTCTGGCTGAGAGGAAGAGGTGATCTCTGAGTGGTACTTGAAGCCCTTTCTCTCAGTATTATTGTTACATAGAACATTTATTAACTAAATCTGCCTCATTGCTGTCAAAATCAGTATGCTTCTTCATGCTTCTGAAATTCTCCATACTTTCCCACAGGGAGAGGAGATAGGATTACGTGATACGTGTAAACAGGGATTAATTTAATCTTCAGTCAAATCCACACATTGACTTGCAACTGAAGTTTGCATAAGATTATGAAGGCAATGTAATTACATACAATTAGACATCTTGATTTTTGAAGCTACATATATATTTCTAGCCTTTTAAAAAGATTAATTCATCATATCTCCTGATTCAACATTAGAAAGAGATTAAGAACAAAATCAAGTTTGCATTATATTGCACAGATCTGGGAAATGGAGCAGATTTGATGTGATTCTAAAATACCCCTCAATCCTCTTTGCAAAATGGCAACCTTCTTGCCCAGAGACATATGGTGAAGCAAGGTTCATGACTTGGGATATCTTGCTTGTTTTGATTCCTGGCACAGTTTGTCACTTGATTGAGTGGCATTTATTCGGCAACAGCATGTGAATTCCCGAATGGAAAAATGAAAAAATTCTCAAAGCCATTCCTCACACTCTCTGTCAAAAAACAAACAAACAAATAAACATAGCCTTCACATTCTCCAAGAGGCTGAAAAAAACCTAATAGAGTATCACATGTGATAAACTATTATATTGTCATTTTAATCTTAAGATATGTTTCTGGTTTTGTTTTGTTGGGGTTTGTTTGTGGTTTTTTTTTTAGATGACAAAATAAGCAGAGTACATCTGTTTTGATACATTTTTGACTTAAAATTGTAATAAATTTTAAACCAAGGAATGTCATTTATCTTATCTCCAAATACCTAAAATCCTTCAGAACACATATCTCCATGACATCAAAACTTTTGAAAAAGTCAACCAGTCAACCATAACAAAGAAAAGAAACTCCAACCTATTACAGGCTTGTCTTGGACTTAGGATAAAAACAATAACATTGTACAGCTATCATATCTCCTTCTGGAATAGCATGTGTGTTATTAGAGAAGAAAACTAAGATGAGTTTTCTTGAAATCCGTTGTGAAAACTTTATCAAATATCTGCCTGATATCTGGCCTTGAATTCTAGGATGAGAATGAAAGCTATCGTATTACTGATGAAACTACCCTTAAGAAAGAATGAGACTGAGACATGTAAAATCCAAATTTAACACCTCAATTAAAAAAATGTGGCAATTTAGGACACAAGCCTCACTCTTCTAAAATCTATGAAAAAAAAAAAAAATCTGACCTTTATTGAAAGTAAAAAAAAAAAGAAGCTCATATTCTATTATTACTTTGCTGGTAACTACAGTTTCATTAGTCTGAACTCAGAACAAATGTGCCATTTCTAATTATATAAATACAGATACATTAAAAATAAGGTAATATACATTCTCTATTTTTCATAGATAGACTGTGTAATGCTGTGATAATATGCATTTTAGACTAGGACAATAATCTAGCTTGTCAATTGGGCAAGTATTTACTATGAGATAACTTCAGGAAATTTATTAATAAAAAGAGTGAAAGTACAGAAGCATTGTTGACGAACTCTGCAGAATGTAAGGGCCTGGTAAGAAGCAGGTTTAGGCTAGATTTATCTGTGTTACTAAAGAAGCTGGTCATGGGACCAGTTTCCTTTTCTCTTTACCCAAATATCAAGTGGGAATGCGTCAATGAATCTTTAACGTGGCAAGAAGGGAACAGCTTGAATTCTGTGATTGGGATTGGGATGATATAGAAAGACATAAAGGAGCCTGTGGACAACAAAAGTAGAAATGAAATGAAATTAAGCAGTACTAAATCCAAAGTTCTGTTCTTTGTGACTAATAAAAAATATTTCAGAAGCTAGAAGCTCATCAGTTAAAAACGTCAGGGAAGAGAACACAGATACATTAATCAAATGCAGAACGACTGAAGAGATGATAAGCAAATGGCAAATGCAGTCTTACGATGTCTCAGATATTTCCAGCAAAGATATGGAAGTATTAAAGCCATTCTACAAAGTACTGAGGAGGTTTAATCTTAAATACTATATTCAAGAAAGATTAATTTGATTAATTCAATCTCAGTTGATGATGGGAAAGGGTGTCTATTAGAAAGTAAAAGAGCACGCCTTGCTTAGGCTAGAAAAACAAAGGTTAAGAAGGGATGTAACAGATGTTTATGAATACAGTGGGAGGGATAAATAAACTCTGCATAAATTGAAACTGGGACTTTTGTAACCCCCAGGGGAATGAGATTTTGAAATGATCTTTCCATAAAAGTAGTGAGGACGAAACACAAAACTTCTGTGAAAAGGTAATAATTATACTGAAATACAGATTGTTATTGTCTGTGATAGCAAAAGACTTATACTGATGACCTAGGAAGTCTCCTCCAGTCCTATTTTTTTTCACTGAGCCAGAGAATATAAGTACCCCTTTTAGACAGGTTTTAGCATGAATGTCAAGGAACACATGCTAATTTTCAATAATGGATTCACAGTCTATATATTACTTAACCAAGCACAACACTGTTTTAGAGAGAAGAAATTTAAAATAAATAGCTGCAATCTAAAAATAATTATTTCAATAGTATCACTATACATCATTATGTAATAAAGACAGAAATAATTTTAAAGTTGATTAAAAAACAGAGAAAGAGAAAAGAAAAAAAAAAAGACACCTTACCTGCCTCCAGACTTCAAAGTCTCTCTACTAAAATAAATAGACTATTCTGGCATATGAATTTTTTTCATGAAGTATGACAATGAATACTACAGCTTTACTCTCTACACACATTCAACCCACCTTGTGTGCAAAACAGGTTTCAGCATGAAGAACGGAGTTGATTTCTATCCTGTTGCCTGATCTACCTGTTTCTCTGGACAATGCTTTTGAGATTTTATTGATTCTGTGTTTTGTTCCATATATGTCCTATGTATGTTCACGTGTTGAATACAGCTCTCAAGCTTAAATAAGTCTACCGAGAAACTCTTCTGAATGTCTTTAGGGTATAGAGACAGAAGATACATCTGTCAGTGGAGGCCTTTTCAGCTTTGGTGATTGCTTGTTGCAAACAAGAAAATCTCCCTCTGCCTGGAAGAGCTTGTCCCCCTGGCTGGCTGTTGCCATCCCGAAGTAGTTGACTTTGAAGATATATTTATCTTGCACAATTACTCAGCATCCCAGTCAGCATGGGTTTAGGAAAGGCAGATCCTGCTTGACCAAACTGATCTCCTTCTATGACGAAGTCAGGGATGAGGGAAAATGGATGAGGGAAAGGCTGTGGATGTTGTGGACCTAGACTTTAGTAAAGACTTTGCCATTGTTTCCCACAGCATAGTCCTGGAGAAGCTGGCTGTTCGTGGCCTGGATGGGTGTATTTTTTCATGGATAAACAACTGGCTGGATGGCCAGGCCCAAAGAGTTGTGGTGAACAGAGTCAAATCCAACTGGTGGCTGGTCACAAGTAGTGTTCCCCAGGGTTCAGTACTGGGGACAGTTCTCTTTAACCTGTTTAACATTCTGTGATTTATCAATGTTCTGGATGAGGGGATTGAGTGCACCCTCAGTCTGTTTGCAGACAACACCAAGTGAAGTGGAAGTGTTGATCTGCTGGATGGTAGGAAGGCCATTCAGAGGGATCTTGACCAGCTGGATCAATGGGTTTAGGCCAATTGTATGAGGTTCAACAAGGCCAAGTGGGTTGCAACAACCCCAGGCAGCGCTACAGGCTTGGAGAAGAGTGGCTGGAAAGCTGCATGGCAGAAAAGGACCTGGGGGTGTTGATCAACAGCTGGCTGAATATGAGCCAGCAGTGTGCCCAAGTGGCCAAAAAGGCCAACAGCATCCTGGCAAATATGAAGAAAAAGAGTGGCCAGCAGGACTAGGGAAGTGATTGTCCCCCTCTACTCGGTGCTGGCGAGGCTGCGCCTCAGATACTGTGTTCAGTTTTGGGTCCCTCACTACAAGCAAGGCATTGAGGTGCTGGAGCATCTGCAAAGAAAAGCCACAAAGCTGGTGAAGGGCCTGGAGCACAAGTCTTAGGAGGAGCAGTTGAGGGAACTGAGGCTGTTTAGCCTGGAGAAGAAGAGGCTGAGGGGAGACCTTATTGTTCTCTACAACTACCTGAAAGGAGGTTGTAGCACGAAGAGTGTTGCTCTCTTCTCCCCTGTAGCAAGTCATAGGATGAGAGAAAATAGCCTCAAATTGTGCCAGGAGAGGTTTAGATTTGATAGCAGGAAAAATTTCTTTATGGAAAAGGTTGTAGGAACAGGCTGCCTAGGGAAGTGGTGCAGTCACCACCACTGGAGGGGTTTAGGAGATGTTCAAATGAGGTTTAGTGCCAGTGTTGGGTTAAGGGTTGGAATCGATGTTCTTGAGGGTCTCTTCCAACCAAAATTACTCTATGATTCTATGGTTCTATGATTCTATTCTCCTAATGAATGTAGCTTTTTTTTCACTGCATTCATCTTTAATTGTATGCAGTCTCCCTCATTTGCAATTCCATGCTGTTGCTTCATTGCAGTTCTCATTTTAGTACCCCAGACAAGAACATATCTCACATGCCAACAGGAACTGACATTATATCCCTCTGGTTTATTATGGACTATTTTAGTCTCATCTGTTTGATTTGTTGTTTTATTTGTTCAGTATACATTGTTTTGATTCAATAGCAAGGGTAATCATTCTATGTTTATCTTTCCCTGATTCGATGTCTAGTTTTTTGCTTTCTGGTCTTCCTTTGGGAAAGATTACAGTATCTCTGGAAGTGACAGTTCAGACAGTTGAAATGTCAACACAGCATATGCTAAAGAAAATAAGTGAGTACAGAATACATACCCTGACTGGGAGAGTCATACTTCATTTTTTAACGGGCTTTGGGCTGCCTATAGTGTGCTGCAGAAAAATGCAAGCAGAATTGTGCTCTATACCATGCTTTATTTAGTCAGATCTTTCCTGCAATATAAGCATAGACTTATATTCAGTATTTATGGGAAGCTCTCATTTGAAGATTTATTTTATAATTTATTTCAAAAATTACCGTTTTTTTTCCTCTGGTTTTGAATTCCAGAGCATGTATATGAGTTTAATCTCAGAAATCAAACCAACTTTTTTCTTCCAACTTTACCTTGTTTTTCTTTTGAATTTTGGGGTGTTTTTTTTTTGTGTGTGTGAATGTGGTGAATTTTAGCAATTAATTTTTCTTTACAGCTCATGCAGGCAGCAGTTGGGAGAAATGTTAGACAGGGAAGTGAAACAGAATGAATAGATACCCTTGATGTGGCAAGACTCTTCTATGTCCATTTTCTTCCTGTTTCGGGCAACTTAACTGTGGGCAACAAAAGGGATTTCCTGATTTCCTGACTTTTCCTTTAAGGCAAGATGGACAGCACAGTAAGTTCTGTATAGCATGAGAAGAGAATTCTCTTCTGCTGGATAAGGCTTAACATTTGTGTTCTGAAAAAAGTTACTACAGCAATACTGAGAAAACTAAATCTGAATTATATAAAAGCAGTAATGAAACATTGCTTTTATTTCTTTGAGGAAAAGTGTGGCATTATGGATAAAGAACAAGGAATTTATTTTCTTATTCAAAAACCTTTTTTTTCTAGAGGAGTATACTGTTCTAAGAGGGTGTGTAAGTATCTCATGTTACCTGTAGTTTTACAAGATCAGGCAGAAGTTTTGTCCAGGTGGAAGCCTGCAATATTATCATTAGATACATTTCTCTTTTGACAGTGGAAGATTGTCTATATTCCTCATATTATCACCTGAGATATATGTTTTGTATAATGTCCTCATATCACACAGAGGATGTCTTTCCAGTTGCAGTGTGGGTAAGTGACAATGAGGGAAGGTGGAGGTTTGTCAAAATGAGTATTTATCTAGGGAACTTACACGTTAATCAATACGATACTCAGATTTCTTCTGCTACAGTAATTATAGCAGTTATTGATGATGGAAAACTAATAGCTTGGTCTTGTACCAAATTAATATTTTCTAAATGTAAGTGATTTTGAGCTCATAAAACATATTAGTTGTGCAAATTACGGAAAACTTCTTGCATTTTCCATTTGCAGGTTCATTCTTTTCCATAGGCTTAGATGTTACACTAAAAACATCAGCAGACCTCCTGGAGGCAGGATGTGAAACTCATTTCAATTTCAAACTACATTAGTTCTGAGTGAAATCAAACTTATTCTCACATTTATTAAGGTAAGCAGGTCCCTGTGAAAAATTGCAGATTTTCAGTGGTTCCATTCCATTCTGACAAACTCATAAATCAGTTGCTGTCTTTCAGTCATTACAGATTTATCCATTCATGTGAGTAAATCTGACAGTTGAATACCGCTGAAACCAATACAGCAATATCTCATTATAAGTACAACTTGGACTCAAAAGATGCACTGTTCCATTTGTTGAGACTTTTGGTCTTTAGGTTTGTTTTGCTTTATTTTAAGCATGATTCAGACTATAGGAAACAAGAGGAAAAGCAGGGCCTAAAAAATGTTTTTCACTCTCTTGCCCTCCCCAACAGTACATTCAATGATAAACACATTTTCATCATGTCAATATTGTCACATTTTCTTTCAGTGAACACTTAGTCCAGAGACCAAAACATAACTTTGTCTAAGGCATTATTTGTAATAGATAGAGGAAGGAGGATAAACATTACTCATTTCAAATATTTAGATAAAAATCCAATCTAAGTTCCCCAGCATCTGTAGGACTCACCATATTTGTAACACATGGAATTTCCTTTTCTTGTAGTGAGAACCACATGGTAATAATTTTATATTCACTAATGGCATGCCCTAAGTTATTTCTTGGAGCATATACAGCATTCAATACTCACAGTCTCTGTGGGCTAATTGAAAATACTTAATTTTATGGAAAATGCCTTGCTCCTTATTTTGTTGGATTATAAATTGTGAGAATGCTTTCAATAAATAATACATGCCCACAGCAAGGAAAAAAGTGCAGAAAAATGCTAATAAGGGTGCAATCAAACTAATAAGGACAACATTTAATGTCTATAATTTTGCATTGACAGAATTTTTCAGAAAGTGAATTCTGAGAAAGTTGAGACAGAACAGTGAGCTTATTTGAATGTTTCCAAATTTATGACAGTATGTAAACACACTTTTCAAGGCTGCTGAATAGTACTAATTTGTGTCTATTATTTCTTACTGCCACTCATGGAGCTTAGTAATTGAAATGCTGCGTAATAGTTTCCCTCCTTAATTCTAATGATGCTCTTTATCATCTTCTTCTTAATGCAATGTCTGAACTTTAGAAAGGTTGTTTCCTGCCAGTTGTCTGTCCTTTGCAAGAAGTAGCAGGGGAAACTCTTTTTTTTTTTTTATAATCCATTTTGTGAAATAAAATTAAGGTTGCTAAATGTTTGGCTCCTGTTTCTTGTTTATTAGGTTAAAAAAAAAATAAAAAGAAAATAAATCAAATAAAACCAGTACTTTTGTCCAAATATTTCACTGATAACAGAGCAAACCAAGGCCTTGTTATTAAATTTAGAGGGAGAAGAATCCAGTTAGGCACCTTCTACTTGAAAAAAAAACCAACAATTTCATACAGAATGTGACCTGTTAACAAAGATACAAAAATTAGTTCATAATTGTAAGTTGATGTTGACTTCACAATGTTCAACATTGCAACTTTCATCCAAATCAACAATTTACATCCAATCCCAGTATAAAATATGAGTCTTTTTCTTTGCAGAAAAAGCTCAATAAGCTTTATGGAGATTTATCCTAGTATGGCATCACATCGGCAACCTCCATTCTGCACCGGTATTTGCATTACTGTGTTTGCATTGAAGCAGTAAGTACCTTGAATTAGGCAAAAGCTTTAATAGGAAAGTCAATAGAAGAGATTTTTTTCTCTTTCAGTGAAACTTTGGTGCTCCAGGGCTGCATAACTGTGGAATGTTTTTCTGTACTCTCTGTTCTGTCCACATTACGACTGCTTTCATTCCATTTGGACTTCAGTGTAATGCATACTAGCTACTAGACTGTCCCGTAAGTATAGCTGCTTCAGGAACAACTAATAGCTTGTTCCTATCATAGAACTAACTGTGTTCTACTTTTCATTCATCGGTTTTGAGAGTGGGAAGAAAACTTACTTCTTCTCTCCAAGACACAAATTTAAATGTCCCATCCCACTCAGTGGGGTGAGGGCAGAGTTAACTTTTAAATACTCTGCGTGGTAACCAGGAGTAACAACAATTACCTGAGAGGTTAAATTAAATAATGAATTCACTAAAAATTCAGTGGAATTAACAGTGAAAAGTGGCTTGGCAAAAGTTAACTATATCATAAAACCTAACAAGTCTTTAACAACCAAACTCACAACAATATTACCCTTATGTGCCCAGAATAAAGTTAGAGAGAGAGAAAAGAGAGATAGATTAAGGTATCAGAAGAAAGGTAAGATTTCATCACTTCAAGGGTCTGTTGATCCATTGATAATCTATGTAGCTTGCTTGGTGGCGAGTGCAATGAAAGTTCACTCACTAGTGTCCCAAGTGAGAAGTCTTTTATACTTTAGTTTATTTGCATATGAGATAGGAGAAGGTGGCTCATCTCTTCCCTCTGCTCGCTCCTTATGCTATTGTGACGGAGGTACCCCGAGGTTAGTTTAAGGGACAACAGGGTCCAAAACAACTTTTATTAAACCGGTGAGAAACAGGGTTTTAGCACTCCAAAGTGACTTAAATAAAGGTTTAGATATCAGTTGAGGAAAATTATTAAGGGGCAGCAACTAATACAACAGGCGGTCCACAGTATGCATGCACGTGGCTTCACTCAAAACAATGCAAGAGCCGGCCCTGAGTCCAAGATGAATACACACTTGCCTGAACATGGTGCGGGATTATTTTTAAAGAGATACACGTACTCGTAGTGAGTACGGGAAGTGTACAGTCACGATTCTGTGAGGGTAAATTTATAATACAGTCGCAATCCTGCAAGGGTTAATTTACTTACACGTGCAAATGTGCACGGAATATTACACGTGCTTATGTGGAAGCACGGGAGGAAAATACACTCGCGATTGTGCAAGGAAATAATTTATACACGTGCTCGTATTGAGCATGGAAAGTTACACATGCAAATGTGCATGGAAAGTACACGTGCTTGTATTAAGCACGGAAAGTACGCGTGCAAATGTGCACGGAAAGTTACACATGCAAATGTGCACAGAAGGAAAATACACCCGCGATTCCGCGAGGATTAATTTTACAGGTGCTTATATTGAGCACGGAAAGTTACACGTGCATATGTGCACAAAAAGTATAAATATACTCGCAATCCTGCAAGAAGTTTTACTCACACCTGTGGCGGCAAGGCAAGCGGAGTCTCCATCCTGGGGAGGAGGGCTCTTGGTGGCAGCATCTTGCTCGTGCTCCGAGAGACCCGCGACAATGGGTGGAGTCTCAACGAGAGTCCCATTTTTATATTGGCTGATCAGATCTGACTGTAGGCATTCTAGAAGCTTCTCTGCACCCCCACACTGGCTGCGGGTGCCCCTGAAGCCTCCAAACATCCCCCACACTGGCCGCAGGTGCCCAGCGTCTCACTGGTGCCTCGGCACTCCCTTCTCCTAACGGCCCTGGCCAGGGTGCTCTGGGGCCAAACAAAAGAAGCTGTTAGTCTCAAGTAGCAGAGAGAGAGGGAGATGTGCCTACTCCTTCCATACTGAAGGAGGGAGGGGGAGAGAGGGAGGTTTGCATTCTGCCACAGCTATTTAAGGAGATTGTTCCAGAAATAGGTTGGTAGTCCCAGAAGTGCCCAGAAGTGAGTTGACTGGTCCTGTAGGGGCAGCTGGTGATTTGTTATTTCCACTAGATTGTCTGTGATCTCTGAATGACCCTGTCTTTATTCAAGCCCAATTAATGAGGCCTCAAGGAAGATATATCATTAATGAAGCCTTCATTTTGCAAAGCATAGGGAGGTCTCATGGAAGAGACATTGGTTAATGTCTTTAGCTCAAAGAGTGATGCCTTTGTTTTGCAAATAATAGGTAGGCCTCAAGGAAGACATAAGTCCTGTCTCCAGAGCACTCATCTCTTCTTCTCTGCCAGTAGCTGCAAAAACCAGATGTTTAAGGCAAAACAAGGTGCATACCATGTCCATCACACACCATCTCTAGCTAAAACAAGAACTCAAACAGTTTCTCACCTCTCATTTCATTGGAATGTTCTCTCTGTAAGTAGCTAACAGAAAAAAAAAAAAAAAAAGAAAAAGTTTTTTTTCCTCTCTGTTGCTTGGTGGGCAGATAAGGAAGACTTTGAGGGGATGCCAGGGAACAGCCTCCTTGAAAATGATAGCTGACTATTTGCAGGAATACAGAAGAAAACAGATATCACCTGGACAAGAACTGTGTGATATTAAGTATCTAGAATAAGAACAAAAAGCTCATAAAAACACATTGCTCAATGCCTTCCACAATTCAAACATACTGCTTGTAGGTTTAGTTGTGCCCTTGACACAGAGCTAAATGAGAAGACAGTGTGGGAACTCTCGGTTGAGCAGTCAGGCCTTAAATCATGTTGTAAGTATGTCTTCTTGGAGTGCACATCCTGCAGATTGCTTAGGGAACCTTCATATCTTTAACAAGTGGATTTGAGTAACTTCAAATGCCAAAACATTTGGTGTGTGCAACAAGAAATGTCCACTACAGCTTAAGAAAGTTCAGCATGAACACTGTCCTGGCTGCTCTCCTCAATCTCCTTTGGGCAGCCAAGTTAAGAGACAGCTGTGAGCACTGCCTCGTTTCCCAGCTTTGTGAATTGGGAGGGACAGAGGGGATCAGGTAGCTACAGCCACCATGATCTCTGGCTGTCACTCTGATGACAGTCTTTCCCAGACTTTGCATGGGCTGCCAGCCCAGTGGCTAGTTGTGAACTGTCTACATTTGCAGCTGACGTCTAACTAAGCCTCTCTACAGAAGGATTATGCATGAGTCTCATGGGCCAGGGATATAAAAGGGAGAAGAGGATTGTCATGACCACTGATCTGTAAGTGAGTCTTGCAATTACTTTTATTAATATATATGTTAGTTGCCGTATCCCAAAAGTCTTCATGCTAATCTAAATCTCAGCCACCACTTCTTCCAGACTATACATTGCTACGTAAACTTTACCCATGCCCAGACATTGAACTATACACCTGTAAAGAGCAAGACCCATGCCATTTGACAGCTCTGCTTCCCGACTTTGGTTTTCTTTGACTGTCTTTTCATAGATGGCCTTGCTTTTGACAGAATGATATGGTGTGAAGAAGATGAAACAGCAAGCATGAAGTAAGTATTGGCTAATGATAAAAAGGAAAATTCATAAGCCTTGAAAAACATCTCTTTAATGTCCAGAGTAACATCATAAGGTCTCAGTATTAAAAATTTGAGTCCAAATCTCCATAGCAACTTGTGCAATATGACTGAACAAGAGACGAAGAATGTTCCAGTGTGAGAAGATGTTGGTAGTGCTTCCTGTATACTTTACACTCTGCTCATGTTCAAACAGCTATGTAAGCAGCAGGGAGTGAGTTCTCCATTATTTTAAACATGTTTGTCTTTGATAATATCAGCTATGAAATTAGACAGCTGAGTTCAGTAAAAAGTTCAATAAGCAAATTCCAGAGTGTATTAACTGTCCATAATAATAACAATACTGTGTAAGTTAATTCAATGGCAAATACTTCTACCAGAAGAAAAAATTTCTCCTATGAAACCAAGTATCTTGATTTCACCTGGAGAATATTTTCCTTTGAAAATGTTATGCTCTGTAGATATTGACTGAATAGATGGCAACTGAGAAACTTTAGGAGCCTTTTTCCTAATCAGTGCTTCAGTTTGCATTATTAATGATGAAACACTATTGTTTCTTTAATTTTAAGCCCTTACTTTTCAGAATGGTATCAAACTGTGTGCACCATACAGTTTCAGTACCTCATAGCTTGTTTTGAAAAGCTTTCCAAACAGAGATGAAGGAACTAAATAAACAAAAATTCTCATTTGCTAGTACATTTTTATGAGACTTAAAATGTCTGAAACTGCAAAATCATATGAAGTTCCACCCTGCTTCAGTTACCTGAGATATTTGTGTCTGTTTGCCTGACAAATCCTTACGGGTTAATACTTTTATGATGTTGCTTGTACTTTCTGAAAGAGTTTTGAGCTGTAATGGAAATGTGAAATCTTTGAAGACACAACCTTTGCAAGGCTGAATAATGCAGCTCTTATTTTTTAAGTACTGGATTTCAGACTGAAATCTACAGTTCTGCCTTAGACTTCCTACACAAGAAAAAAAGCCTTCTCAGAATGGGAGGCACAATGATCATCCATATTTAGCAGGCCACTGTCTTAAATGGTATTAAGAGATTCTACAAATATGCCAAAACCCCTTCCAGTCTCTGGGAATCAGATATCTTTGTCTGGGCTGTATAGAAATGTGCCTTCCTGTCTCCTGAGGAAAGATGCCTACGTCTCTATTTTAAAGATAAGAAAGTAAGTAATGAGCAAAAATAATGCCCTGCTTTCAAAGCAACAGTTTGTACAGTAGCCTATTTGCAATGGAAGAAACAGAAAGTAAGGTATTTAATCCAAGGAAGTAATTCAGATCCATCTTCCAAGAGACTGTGTATCAGACCTGATTCTCCACTCTTCAAGTTGGAGGGTCCTGGATGGGTAATCAGAATATGATGCATCTATACCCACTAGATAAGTTTCTGTTTGTTGTTTATTTTGAAGAGTTATGGTTTAAGTGTACTCCCATACCAAAATTACAGCAGTCTCTGAGCCACTTTAACTTACAATGTGTGCTGATCTAAGGACTTATTTCTATGCATACCATTCTGATCTTTGAAACAGATGTAACCCCAAGAACTAGCGAATGTTGCAGAGGGAAATTAGTATTGGTAAACTGATTTTGAGATAGTACAACCAAACTCCAGAAGTACACCGGAACTCCACAACTTAACTGACTTCTTATGCCTGCCCAAAACAATGCCACAGATCCCAAACTGAGTCTCAGTGTGATGAGAATAGTTCTTGCCCTTGTCCTCACCACTGCTTAACAGAAATGCTAGACATGTTTTGTTGTGCTCCTTTGTAATATATAAAACAATGAAATGGTGTTTATGAAAAATGACTCTTTGTCACTTTACCTTTAAATTCAGATCTTGTATATTTTAAATAAAAAAGCTTGCAGTCAAGGTGTGTCAAGGAGTAAAAAGCTAAATAGCCATAAGGGAAATGGAGTTCTGTTCACACTTCTGCCAATTATTTATGACCACAGTGTTCTTCTTAATTTAACTACATGGAAATACATTTTTCTTTGCAAAGGAGAAGGTGTGAATCCAAAAACATGTTTTGATATCTTATTCCAAACTTTAACCTGAAAACCACCAAATCTTACTCAGCTATACCTGGGTCTTCTCACTCTCTGTGGAAGGACTGGCTGCAAAATTGCAGTCAGGATCTCACTGATCACATTAATCTTTCATTCCTTTGTGCTGGTGCCCAGTCTCTGCAGCATCAGTAAGGTATGTTCTTCCTTGAAGTTGCTAGCAGCCTTTCAGATATCCCACTTTACTGAGAAACAGAGGTTTAAAACCTTCCTGCTGGAACAATGACTCAAAGCTATGTTTTTGACTGCCTCTTTTCTTCATGACATTGTATGAAAGATGGGCAGTGTCAGCAGCTCTGTATCAACTTTACTTGGTCTTTTGAAACCAAAATGTTTTCTGGCTTCTAAGAGTATGTCTGTACTTTAGATCCAGCATGTTTACAGGTGACTAAAGCTCATAATAGGTGGGATTTCAAAGGTCTTTTAGGTTAGGTATTTGTGGTACTGTTCTAAAACATTAAACGCCTGTATTTGGATTCCATTCAGGGAAGCAAGTGATTAAAAGTTTGGCACAGCTGCACCTAATTTATGGATGGTTAAATCCTTTCTTCCGTTTAGTGGTAATCCTCCCATAATTTCAGTAGGGGTTGACAAAATCACTGCTCTGCCTATTTCACCTGTTTAGCAAATATTTCAGAATTATTCTTTGAGAAAAATAAACCAAGAAAGAAAAGAAGTATGAAGAAATCTAATAGTAGGCCAAATATTCATTTTTTTTAGGACTAAAGAAAGAAGCATAATCTTGCAAACTACTGTTCAGGTCAACTTTAAACTCAATATATAACTTAAAAGTAACTCAACTGAGGGTAACAAAAGGACCTAACCAGCACAGGTGGACACTATTTTTCTGAATGAAGACTTAACTCAGTGTCTTCTTCATTGCGAACCATATGGCTATTACTTTTAAACAACTCAATTGTAAGCTTTCAACATGCACCAATTTACTTTGAGAATTTGGCCTATAGTCACAAAACAGTTTATACATTATATTAACATTCTGATTTCAAATAAGATTAAGACATTGAAGATGTGCAAAAGCTGGATTAAAAGCCAGGAAAAAAAGAAGTTCCCTTTCCAAAAGGAATATTTTAGTAGAATTTCCACCTTTTATCATTTTTAATAGACTACCCTGTGTTTGATATATTTAAACAAAAAATTCATATACTTCTGCAACAGGGGTTTTCATGTTTGGGGTAACATTAAATTCTCTCACAAATAATTATTAATTTAAAATTATTCTGCTTAGTTTCAGATGGCTGGAAGAGGCTGCAGGTGGAATAAATCTAGATGTCTTCTTTGCATTTTCAGCCCAGCAATGCCCTCATTATTGAAGCATTGTGCATAGCTGGTGTTGGCAGAATTTGCTTTAAAATAGAAGTCTAGGCTACATGTAAAGAAGGATAAATAGCTGCCTTCTTATTACATGAAAGTTTCATGGTACTTGCAATGCAGGATCAGGAGGCAGTCAGAGAATAATGTCCCAGCACAAAAACTGCATCTGTAATACATTATGAGGGCATCTGGAATGCTTGTGTCATTATCATCCTTGGTTCTTTTTGACAAACTATCAATATATACTGAGACTTATAAACCCACAATTAATATTTGAGAACTGAAAGTATTTCTGTGTGTTATGTTTAGGGACCTTTATGTTCTTATAAGTGTTATAATTGTCAGAGAGACTAATGAATCTTGTATTTAACTTGCTGGATCAGAATTGTTGCAAGCATTGAAAGTGCCTGTTAATTATAAATGATACCTCTTCATCCTTTAAAAACCAAATCTCCAGTAGTTTTACAACACTTTATAGGCTCATAACATGTCTTGGAGAGATTGTAAAAGGTGATACACTGTAAAGAATGACACAACTTTTAGAGCAAGTCCACACAAGAACTACAGTGAAGAACTTTTATGATTAGATTGTCTTCCTGTCTTTCCTCTTGGTTGGGAGAACGTATAGGTATAAGTTATTGTGCTTAAAATAATTTATTATTTGTTCATTTAAAAAAATGGCAACATAGGTTCACTAGTTCTATAACTAGGTGTCCACCTGAGGAAAATATATAACAAGCAGAATAGATTTTTTTTTTTTTTTTTTTTACTGTTTTTAAACACAGGTGTGGCAGCTACTGAATGTTCAGGAGTCTGGTCACATAGTTTTGGGTTAAAACTGGGGAGTCTTCTGGGAGTAATGTCCAGTCTCTGGCTGTTAACTGGACTTATGTATAGAGAAGGTAGTCACTCTATTGCTCTGCACAGTCTAAACTGATGTGCTTCTGTATACGTTCAGGGAGCAACTCCTTAAAAGACACAGAGCTCCACGGAGTCAACAGACTCAGGAGGCAGCTGAGCAGGGCATTTCAAGCTCCTAACTTCGAAAGTTTGATGGACATCTTAGGTAGAGAAATGCTTTCTAATGTCCAGTCTAAGCCTACTCTGGCACAACTTTGAGCCACTCCCAGGCATCCTGTCACTGGATACCAAGAAGAGATCAGTATCCCCTCTCCACTTCCCCTCTTCAGGAAGTTGTAGAGAGCAATGAGGTCACCCCTCAGCCTCCTTTTCTCCAAACTAAATGCCCTGTTCTGTTTTAAAACAAGACCCGTTCTCTTGTGGTGAATATTCCTTTCAGCTATGTTCTTCTAAATGGTGACACTAGACAAACCCAAACTCCTTAGCTGCTCCTCATTCCTTCCAGCCCTTATATACAACAATAATGCAGAGATAAATAGCAAATAAACTGATGGCTCTGGTATTCATGTCCTCAGAATGCAGTGATGTAGAGACATTGAAGGCACACAGAAGTCAAAGTAATATACAGAAATAATCACATAATATCAGATAATTCCAATTTCCAACTCATAGCCCATTAGATATCACAACGATTTTTTGCAGTTTGGACAGTTAAGTAGCTAGATATAACATCTAAAATTATCTTGGATAAAGTATCTCTGTTTTCAGACTGGGAATATATCACCACAATTCCAGATATTAAGTTAGTATTGTAAATAGTTCCTGACACTGAATAATAATTAGAGAAATCAGAGAGAATGAGCTCCTGAGCTTCTGCATCTTAGAACTATTTTCTCTTCTGTTAACAGATACACGAAACTATGGATTGGCTGAAAAGTAGTAAATGGGTTAAAAGAAATAATCCCAACCAAAGAAATCACAGTCACAGGAACTGTTAGGATAAATTGTAGGACAGATTTTTTTTCCTTTGTGATGATTTTACTTCCAATGTTTTCATCTAGCTTTTTATAAAAATTAATGTAAGCACTGTCACTTTTTTTGATAGAAATTGATGCAGTAGGGCAAGATACAGTGGTACTTAACTCACAGTGTGAGTGTGAAAGGATGAGATACTGTGAATTATTGTCTCAAAGCTTGCTTGCTGAAGTAATATGCTCAAGGCCTGCCTGGTTTGAAGAAACAAGACAGAGAAATGCTTGCTCACAATGCTTGCTTGATTGGGCTTGCTGTAAGCGCTTAAATACAGTGAGTTAAAGCAGAAAATTCATTATCACTGTGAACTGCTAAAATTCAGGCTTGAAGCTTGTGTAAGCTCAAGCGAAGCTCTAGTGATATCAGCCACCAACATCTGGGATCAGGCCTGCAGTCTGCTCAGTCAACACTCACCTCCAACTGCCATAAAATGCCCAGGTTACGACTTACAAGTGTGGCCACCCACCACCAGCACCAAAACCTATCACCTGAGACCGGGAAACCTGAGACCAGAGGGCTGCCAGCACTACTGGGACCTGGACTCTGATACTGGCGTGACCAGAGACCTGCAAACAGCCAGTGCTACTGGGGCCTGAAACCTGAGAGCTGCCTGATGGAAGACAGGGTTTTGGATTCCTTTCTTACCTCTTGCTTATCTTCCTGCATACCTGCTTAACTTTCCTCCTAATTTCTTCCCTGCTTCCACTCCCCCTTATTCTGTCTACTCTAGCCTTAGGCATAAAAATAAAATAGATTGCTTAGCAGCATCTGACTTTTTTTGTATCTTAATTTCACTCTTGGGATAATTTTGAAACCTTCCCAAGACTGAAACTGGACTGAGACTCCACTTTTTTTTTTTTTCTTGATGTCACAGACAGAATCCCTTGAAGTGTTGCATCTTTCCGTTTATGTAACCTGTAGTTAGCTTGTATGTGTGTACCTTTCAAGGAACTTAGGGGTAAAATTTTGTAGAATTAATACTTACATGTTGCCTCCCTGAAGACAATTGCCCCCCGTATGCTTACCTGTTGTTTACTCAAACATGTGAGACTCTCGGTGGAAGTTAGCTGTAATATTTTTGTAATAGTATTTGCATTGCCTTCCTGGGATGATTATCCTGCAAATTGAGCATGGACAACAATGAGCATACTTACCATATGGGAAAAGATGCATTTTACAATCTTTTGAAAAAACATAATGCCTGTCCCTCAGTATCAGGTATGGACTGGGCACAGAAAAATTGGTAAATTTGCAAAGGGTGATGGATCAAATCTGTGCTTTACAAAATGAGGCAAGATTTTGGTCTAGGAAAAAATTATTTGTGCTGTATTGGGTGCTAGCCTAGCTGCTGCTGTGGAGGCTCAAGAGCGGAATCCCATATTATACAGTCTTTCCAAGAGCAAATTTGAAGTTTAAAAGAACAGTTGGAGAATGAGCAGAACCAAATGATGCATTTAAAATTCATTTTAAGGATGAAGCTCCTCACTGGTGGGGACAGTTTTCCACTCCCTGAGAGGGAGACTGAATATCCTAGTAATGAATTGGAAGAAGCAAAATTAAGGCTGGACAAATTGGATGTCCCTGCCTGTTCTCCATGACCTTTAATCAAAACTGAATTTCAATGTGAGAATGGTGAGGATGAATCTCCCCAGGTTACTACCAAAGAGGTTCCATACTTGGCTACAGAACTAGCAAGAGTTGAAAAAGGACTTCACCCACACGCTAAAGGAAACTGAGACAGAATACGTTTGGAGAGTTTCACTGTCTGGAGTACATCAGATATTATTAAATGAAAAGGAGGCCAAAGGTTATTGGGGACCAGGAGTGTTTTTAACCACTGGTGACCACCACTCACCCTGGTATTTAACACAAAGAGTCACTTATTGGGCAGGAGGTCTAAATCCTTTGGAAAAAGGAGATCCCCTTGCTATTGTGGGGATAGTCGATCAATTGGTAGAAAATGCACAAAAAGCGGCATGCCTGCAAAAGATGTATGACCAGGAACTTAAACAAGCGTCCCAGTGATGATACTGGTTGACCCAGAATGAATGACTCCCCTCATATGAGGCCTCCCAGACTCCTGAATACCTATTGGTATTCAGCTACAGAGGAAAATACATGCACTACCTCAAAGTGAAAGAAATGTTGCTGCAGTAGAAGGAGTGGTATCCCCTGGTCGTAGGACCTAAAACTTAAAAATATGGACTTGGGGAGAAGTTGCCCAGGCACTCTTTAATTACTGATGGAAATACAGTTCAGTTAATGTTCCACATAGAAAAACTGATCTGAAAAGTCTGAGATGTACCGACACTTACCCCAAACAGTCACAGTAACAGTAAGAGAATGTCTCTAACCAGACCTCCCAGTGGAAGAGATATACTGAACAAATGTAATAACTTGTGGACCATAGGATGGTGAAAAGGCATTCCTGGAGATCTCATGAATGGGCCATCAACTGATAAACTCAATATAATAATTTTACGATGGCCCAAAAAGTCAACCACTAAAATAGAAGTGTCTGAAAGCTTAATTCCTAGTGTACCTTTGCCCCCTGCTTACCTGATTTATCTAACTACCTCACAGAAGCCCCAGGGAAACTAGGATCTTCGCCCCTTTGTACTGAGTCGGGGTGGGCGGACGGTGGATGTATATTAGACAGCTCACTGAAAATTACCAAGGTGATTTACTTATTACTTGCTTTGTGGGACCTAAGTCGATACCATTAACATTCCTGATAGACACTGGAGCTCAAATTTCAGCTGTTAAGATGGAAGATGCAGTACAAAGTGGCATCTCTCTGTAAAAACAACAGTGGTTTGTTGCACACAGTTTTGGCAATGTACACACAAAGAAATCGTCTACTTGGCGTGTGCTTACCTGGAAACGATACATCTACTCCAGTGACTATGGTGGCAGGACCCCTCCCAATTAGTTTTTTAGGGCTTGATGTTCCTAAGGGTAGAGCATGGACTGATAAGGAGGGGAGGAATTGGTCGTTTGGTGTGACAGCTCTAGATATATGTCTGCTACACCCCATGCCTTTCCTCTCCACCTTGCAGCTAACAAATGTTAAAGCTTACCCACTGCTCTTAGGGGCAAGGAAAGAGAGAACTCCAGTATTAGAAAAAATAAAGGAACAGGGGATTATAGTATCAACCCACTCCCATTACAACTCTCTGGTGTGGCCTGTTGGTAAGCTGAACCGGAAATGGGGGCTACCTGTAGATTACTGGAGACTTAATGCTAACTCAGGTCCTTTAATAGCCACTGTACCAAATATTGTTGAGCTCACAGCATCCATCCAGGAACAGGACTGCCCCATGATGGCAACCCCTGATGTGCAAGACATGTTTTTTTATGGTCCCCTTACAACCTCAGGATGAAGAACACTTCCCATTTACTTCGGAGGGACAACAGTTTACCTTTATCCTAGTTCCTCAAGGATATAAGCATTCTCCTCCTTAGCAGGAGAATTAGAATTAATTCCTCTGGAAGAAGGAGTGAGAATCTATCAATATATTGATGATGGGCTAATATGGGGAAGTCAGGGACATAAAGTTCAAGTGATGCAGGATAAAATTATTTAACCCTTAGAAAGCTTAGGAGTGAAAATCCCATCTGAAAAAATTCAGGTACCAGCCAATGAGAGAAAAAAATTGTGTATCTGCTGGAAAGGAGGAAAGACATGCATTCCTCAATGCAGTAATTAGGAACGACACATTAGGATGCAGACAGAAATTCACACAGAGGCAGAGATCTTGTTCAGGAAGGAACGCAGAGCCTGGCCAAGCAGAGAGCTGACCTAGGCCTAGGCTGCTTTCTTTATTCACTGTTGACAATTTATATGACTTACAGGAACAGGCCTGGACTAAGATGTTTACAAAAGGTGTTTTTCCCCACCGTTGACAATTTATATGACTTACAGGTACAGGCCTGGAGTAAGATGTTTACAAAAGGTGTTTTTCCACTAACTGTTATTAAAAACACACTAAACTCATGTGATGCTTGTCTCACTTACTTTTTCACTCATTCACAGGCCAGGCCCAAGGACATTCACACATCCCATGCACTTGGGGGCGGTTATCCCGCCCAAGATACCATTCTCACGAGTCTGGGCTATAACTTTTTACAATTATGAGAAACATACTTCAAAGTAATCTGTCCAAGGCCCTTTATATGTTATTATATTAGCATTAGGTCTTTGACCATCCAGATGGTCATGTTAGTATTGATCTTCCTTTATCATCCAGGTGGCTGGAACCACACATCTTGCTTTCCCACATTTTACTTTCCAACATTACCCCCTTTTTTGTTTTAAACATCAGGTTCTCAATGAGCGCAGTAAGGACCCTGGCTTTGCTCTTCTTTACATTCTGTATCATTCTCCAGATGATTCAGAGGACTATAAGAAAAAACATCACACAAGCATATCCAATTCCCACAAAACCCCATATATGCAGATTGAGAGCTGAAAATGAAGTTTTAGGGTCTAATCACTTTATGCTATTAGATAATGTTAGCCACTTTGTTTTACAGTCCTAATTTTTACAAACTATGTAATTATTTTGCAGGGTACTGGCTAAATCCTAAATCAGGCCTTGCACGTTAGTTAAGACGGTTATTTTACTTCATATCACTCATAACACTATAATTCAATTTCAGCGATATTACACATATTCAGCACTCTGATAACATAAAATACAGGTTCAGATACTAGCTAAGGAGATTATTTAAATACAATATCATAAGAATAATGAGGATCCACAATGTGCATGTAGTCACTCACAAGAAACAAAACTAGAGGACTTTTACCTCAGGGTACTCACAAGAAATAGTCACTCAAATAAAGAAGTGAGGTGTCATTAATCCCAGGAAGTTTCCTTAGATGGTGGTCCTGTCTAAGGAAAGGACTCCAGTTTACAGACCCGCAGCTCCAAGAAGACCACTCAAAGGGTGTCTTTGTCGGGAACCCTGTTTCATTGTTTGGCCAGGTTTGGCTGTGGGCATTACAACATAGTCCAGAAGCTTCTCAGCTAGTCTGGGCACCTCCTTTGTTAAGGACCCTGTCAATTGACCGAGAATCCCATCCCTCCTGACCCATCAGTTGGTAGAGGTGAAGTTTATTGACAACACCTTGGTACCATTCTAGGTGTATGTATGTGGGGACAGGCACAGTGGGGCACAGAATGTGCTAAAGATCCATCAACCTCCTCATTGAAAGCTCCAGATTTCAGGGGAATGTGTACTGCCTCACAATCCAGCCTGTGACCACAGTCATCTGACAAACTACTTTGGAGTTGTCCTACAGTCACCTCTTGCCTCCAAAGTCAAAAGGGGGCATTCTGTTGGTGAGTTTGAATGCCCACTGTGGATCATAATACCTTATGTGTCATTTTCTTGTTGCAAATCAACCTACAATGGAACAGAATCATACAAACTACAACAATTACAGTTATTAACAAATATTGGAGAAAGCTGGTTAGCCATACTAATAAGAAAAACAAATGCATTTAAAGTTTTTTTGCCAGTTAGTCCCCGGTCCAAATAATGTAAATCTGTATCATTCTGATATGCTAGTGCCTCTTCCTTTGGTCTCTTCTATTTCTTTGTTGCCCTCTGCTACAGGGACAGATGCTGTATCTCTGGCATTAGGTCCTGCATCATGTTTGTCCAACTCGTAGAAAGATTTAACATATTTTGCAGGAAGCCACTTTGGTCCTGTTGGAAGAAGAACACAAGCATACCCACTCCCCCAGTTGATTAGTTCTACAGGCCCTTGCCACTGACTGTTATGCAGAGGATCCCGGTATAAAACCTTTGGTCTCTGAGATAGTGAATCTGGAACACGGAAGTGTTTTTCCACTGCTGCAATAGAGGAGGGAGGCATAGTACGATTCAAAAAATTTAAAGCATATATTGGATTGTCTAATTGTTCCTGAGGTGTCATAATTCCCCCTTTTTTGCTTTAATAACATGTGTTTCAGTGTGGAATGTGCTCGTTCAATGATAGCCTGTCCAGCGGGAGAATGTGGAATACCTGTGACATGTGAAACACCCCACTGCTCTAAAAAATACTGCGTGGATGTAGAAGTGTATCCAGGACCTTTGTCAGTTTTAATCTCTTGTGGCACTCCCAGTATAGCAAAACAATGGGTCCAGTGACACTGAACGTCTCTGCTTTTCTCACTTGTATGCGCAAAAGCATACCTGAAAAAGTATCTATAGAAACATGCACATATTTCAAACGGCCAAAAGATGAAACATGTGTAACATCAGACTATCAAATGTCATTAGCTGAGAGTCCGCGAGGGTTAACTCCAAGGGAGGGTGAGCTTCTAATCAGACCTTGACATTCCGGACAAGAGCGCACTATGTCTCTCGCTTGCTCGAGAGTGAGACCAAACATCTTTTTTAAGGCAGCAGCATTCTGATGGAAGAAAGCATGTGAAGCCCTAGCAGTCTGGAAACGGACTGTAGCTACAGTATAACAATCCGCAACTGCATTGCCTTCAGTTATGGGACCTGGTAAAGTTGTATCAGAGCGTATGTGAGTAACTAACAGTGGGTGTTTGCGAAGCTGTAATGAAATTTGCAATGATACAAACATATCAAAAAGTTGCTGTTGTGAGATTTCTGTAAGAAAAGTGGAGGGGATGTGCTGTAGGACCTTGACTACGTACTCAGAATCACAAACCAAATTTAGAGGTTCCTCCCTAAAAAGCTCTAAGGCATGCAAAACTGCGCCAAGTTCCACTAATTGGTTTGAACCTTCAACAATTTTAACAGAATGATGCCAATGGTTATCTTCGCGCCAGACCACTAGAGCTTTATGCGACTTCCTTGAACCATCAACACAAACTATGTGAGCATTTGGGATAGGACCGAATACAAATACGGTCTGTGGTCTGATATCAAAGACATGTAGATTTTGAAGAAATTTACATTTAGGCATGCCAAAAGCTATGCTGTTAAGAAAATCAGCTAGTGCAATTTGCAGGGACAGAGATTGTGAATAAAAAAAAATCAAAATCTGCTTTCACAAAAGGTACATATATGACAGATGGATCACGGCCTACTGAAGCCTGAATCCGTCCTCTGCCTTTTTTGATCAGAGTAACAATCAATTCCAGGGACTCAGTAATAGCTTTATGAAAAGAATTGGGAAAAAAATCCATTCCAAGTATATCAGTCTGTTAGCATTCTCATCATACTGTCCCACAATAGCCACAGGTTGTTTCTGTGATGTAGCTATATATAGACAAATCTGCAAGTCCAATTGAATGCAGTCAGCTTGTAAGGTTTTCATAAATTTATTCATCAAAGTTTCTAACTCCATTTTGGCTGTCATATTTATTGGATATTGTTTTCCCTTACCGGATCGAAGTCCTGTTTCAGTTCTATCAGTGTAGTGTTTGCTTTACTGATACTTTGGTTGTCCATACTAGTGGAAATACAGCATCCAAAATTTCCCTGGAGATTTCTTACTTGAAGCAAGGAGATCTGCACCACCCAAGCAGCTTCTTGTGGGACATGCAACTAAACAGAATTCTCAGAAAACGTTATTTGAGATTACAATTTACTTAACAAATCTTGACCCAAGAGAGGCTTTCTGGCAAATAGAAGAATTCAGCTGTTAAAACTTTGTTCCACATTTAGCATTCCATTGGTTTCAAAAAATGATCTTTCTTCCTTTCCCACAATCTTAATATCTACAATGGTGAATTCACGAAGAAGTCTTTTACAACTAGTTACCACAGAATAAATCTGTTAACAAATTTTTGGTTTAATTTCCCATTTCATTCCAGCCATAATACACTCTATATGCAACTCTAATTAGCTGAGCAATTGTTACATTCCTCAGCCCCATGTACCTTTTGCCATGTCTTACAGATGTCAATAAACATCATATTAACTATCAATCGATTATTTTAATTTTTCTAGATCCAAATCAGCACCAAAGATCTAAATCCAAATCAACACCTCAAGATACCCTTTCCACCTTAAATCAGATAAAAATGCCTGAAATGAAAAAGGAATTACCATATGCATTGGGATTGCTTATATCCTGGAGAAAACACATTCCCCATTTTTCTGTCATTGCAAGGCCTTCATATGATCTACTATGAAAAGGCGAATGCTCCATGAAGAAGCAGTAAAACTGTTAGCATTTGAAGCTGCTAACCATCAAGCCCTGGGCCCAATCCACCCTTCTGACCCAGTACAAGTTGAATGAGGATTTGCCCCATCAGGTTTATCAAGACACTTTTGGCACAAAGGCCTTGAAGGATCTACTGGTCCTATTGGCTTTCACTCCCGCAGCTTTAAAGAAATGGTATTCTGCCTGGGAGAAAGATTAGTTTGTGGTTAGCTTAGCTCTGTGAGAGGCCAAGCATACTATACATAAACCGATAGTGCTCAGAAGCCCTTTTAAGATAATAAAACCCTCGTTATCAGGGACACCACTCCTTGATGCAGTGGCACAAAGAGGAAGTTGTATGCTCAGGCAGCATTATATGCAGTGAGAAAACTGTATGCTCAGATAGAACATTACTGCAGTATCTTTGAGGTTCCAGAGGGTGCAGCTAAATTTTTAACTATTCAAGAAGAGACTGCCTCAATACCTCTAACTGCAGCCTCTCCCCTGTGGTACAACTCGTGCCTGCCCCGCCCCCCATTCCCAGAGCAACGGCAAATTGTTTGGTTTACTGATGCCTCTGCTAAACGAGAAGGCAAAGCATGGAAGCCGTTGCCCTACAAGTAAAAACTGATCAATAAAACAACATATAAATAAAAACTGAACACAAATGTTGCCCTACAAAAAAACCTGAACATTAAAAAATTACCGAGGGTGGGAGGCAAGTGCTCAAGATGGAGAATTGGTATCTGTATGGAGTGCTTTTCAACATGAGGCACAATCTCTTTCTCCTGTCTATATCTACACTGACTCTTTTGCTGTATTCAAAGGATGCACTAAATGGCTCCTGTTTTGGAAACTGAATGGGTGGTAACTCAATCGAGTACCTGTACGGCAAAAGGAAAAATGGCAAGACATACTAGCCCTCACTAAACAATGGAACTTTGCAGTCGCGTGGGTAGCTTCCCACCAAACTAACGAAACCCCTGCTAATCAGTGGAACAGTAAAGTTGGTGAACTAGCTCGCTTTGCCACCTTGCACAGAGAACCAATAGCAGAAGACTAGGAACGACTTCTGGAATTCCTGCACCTCAAAACAGGACATACTGGAGCCAAGGATCTCTACAGAGAATCCAATGCTAGAGGCTGGCCAGTAACTCAAGAAAATGACCAAACCTGTATCTCAGCCTGTAACCACTGTCACTGCTGTTTAGACAGATACTCTCTAAAGGAAACTCCTTTGCACCTGAGACAGGGAGAAGGACTTTGGGAAGCCTGACAGAGAGATTATATTGGTCCTTTTCTGAAGTCTGATGGAAAACATGATGCATCAGATTAGTTCAAACAATGGCATTTCCTTGAGCAACTGGAGAAAATCATCACTTTAGATTGCTGGTTTGTCACTTTTCCCCTGCCTCAGCCTATCTATTCAGATAATGGCTCTCATTTTACCTCCAGAAAAGTCCAAAATTGGGCAAGCAAAGAGGGAATTGTGTGAGTTTTCCACACTCCCTATTATCCCCAAGCTAATGGGATAGTAGAGAGAAGTAATGGCCTGCTCTAACCCTTCCCAAAAACACAGGAAAATGGGTGGGCAAACCACCTGCGAGAAGCTGTAACTCAAAAGAAGTGAGTGTAAACCACGAAAAGCTGTAGCTGGTATTGTAAGAATAGATGCCCCAAAATCACGGCACTCTGCCTGCAGCCACTGACCATAATCCCAGTTCTTTCTGGTCCTGATCACTCCAGGAATCCCTCCTACTACTCCAGACAACCTGTGTTACTAGAACTCCCCACAGTGGGAGAGGTACCACTAGTACTTAAAGAGCCATTACACAAATACACCTGGAAGGCAAAAGATGATATCTGAAAGGAACACAAAATTAACACAAAGTGGATTGTCCTGTCTTTTTAATAATTCAAGCCCAGTTCTCCTAGGATGAAAATATTCTCTTTTGTTTTGACAGAGGAAATCTGTGAGACTAAATAAAAACCACCACTGCAAAGAAGGTTAAAGTTTATCTCAAATAAGCTTTGTTGGTAATTCTCAGGATGTCTAGCAAACTATTACAGATATTGCTTCGGTTAGTTACTTTCTCTGTCCTTAGCATCTCAGCAAACCTGCAGTTTGATGTCTTAAAGCATGAATGGGAAAATGAATTTATAACTTTGGGTCACCAGGTGGCTTATACGAATAACCTCACCAGTTGCTGGGTATGCAGAGGACCACTGGGCCTGGAAAGCTGGCCATGCACCTCTGTCCCCATCATTCCCAAATGGCTTGTGAGCAATTATAGTATAATTGGCAATAATACGTTTTGGGAAGGAAGTGCACCATCACCCTGGCTAATACACTATCCAGCTCAAGGTCAATATTGTCTAAATTGAACCCAAAAGGATGGTGTTTCTATGGGAATGAGTAAATGCATGATGATCATTGTATTATTCACAGCTGTGTATCAATTGACTGTTCTAATGTTAACTTGCAGTCACTGAAAACTCCCAAGGGGGAAAAACAGTATTGTAAGCTATATGACAGCAACAACAATTCCCTATTACCCCATATATGAAATGGTCTTGGGTAAACGTAGCCAGACACCAGAGACCGTTTGCCACTTATTGGTCTTCAATCAACAAAACAGCAAATTGTGGGGGGATTACTATTAAATGTAAATGGATGGAAGAAGAAGACTGGTAGCTAGTCTTGCAAAGCCACAGATCTCAGCCACAATCAGACCATTCTACAGTCTAGTCCATTAGGACGAGCTGACTCAGTTTACCTTCAGAACCCACAGACTGCCACAGGTCTGTTTGAGAATGGTGCATGAGCCTTATTATTGGATTTATGGTCAGTATGTATACAAACTACTGCCAGCAAATTCGACTGGTGTATGCTAGGTCCGAGTAACCCGTCCCTTATTCTTTCTGCTCCCCAGAACTGATGATAGAGACCTAGGTGTCCCATTGTATGATGATCTCACAGAGGGCAAAAGATCCACTTTAATGAATGGCACTGGCCAGAAGTGGGGGAAAGATGACTGGACCCCTCAATGGATCATTCAGTATTATGGGCCTGCCACCTAGAACCCCCATTAATAGTTTAGTGGTGCTCAAGAACCTATTTATAACCGAAATTGCATTATTTGATTACAAGCCATTTTAGGAATAATTACTAATAAAACTGGTCATGCCGTGAACCTATCGGCAGACCAGGCCACAGCAATTCTGCAGCACCACATGGTTCTTGACTACCTGTTAGCAGAAGAAAGAGGTGTTTGTAGTAAATTAAATTATTCAAGTTGTTTAAAAATTGATGACAACGGTAAAGTTGCTAAACAAATAACCCCTGGAATAAGGACATTAGCCCATGTCCCCATCCAGACCTGGAGAAGTTGAGAATTTGATCCCTTTTCATTGTTTCCAGGTACCCCATGGGTTTGTTTTATGTATCATGTGGCTTAGCAATGTTAATCTTTTTACCATGCATTATTCTGTGTTTAATACAACTAATCCAACTCATTGTAGTCAATTCACAGTTTGTAGCCATGTCATTGCCAGACTATGTCAAGTATGTCCAGTGGGTATACCAGCCAAAATCTTCAACTGTTGAGATTGTGTAAGCAAATGCCCTTCTCCTACTTCACCATCCTCTCCTTCTATCACTGCCTGAAGACCACTAAGACAACATTCTGCAGACAAGACAGCAATCTTTGAGCCACAGGACAGTGTAAGAGACAGTGCCTCTTAACACACAGTGTGAGTGTGGAAGTCTGAGATATTGCGAATTATTGTCTCAAAGCTTGCTTGCTGAAATAATATGTTCAAGGCCTGCCTGTTCTGCTTGCTCACCCTGATTGCTTGATTTGGCCTGCTGTAAGTGCTTAAATACAGTGAGTTAAAGCAGAAAATGCATGATCACTGTGAATTGCTAAAATTCAAAGAATTTCAGCCACCAACATCTGGGACCAGGCCTGCAGTCTGCTGAGGCAACACCCACCAGCAACTGCCATAAAATGCCCAGGTTATGACTTGCAAGTGTGACCATCCACCATTGGAAGCAAAACCTGTCACCTGAGACTGGCAGACCTGAGACCCGAGCACTGCCAGCACTACTGAGACCTGTACTCTGATAACGGCACCACTTGAGACCTGCAAACTGCCAGTGCTACTGGGCCTGAAACCTGAGAGCTGCCTGATGGAAGACAGTGCTCCTGTCCCTGGTGGTGATTATCTCTTATCTTCTTGCATACTTGCTCAAATTTCCTCCAAACCCCTTGCCCCTCCCTTTATTCTGTTTTTAGGCATAAAAATAAAATAGATTGTTTAGCACCTTGTTTGTGTCTTAATCTCACTCTTGGGATCCCCTTCCTGACCATGAAATCGGACCAGGACTCCACAAGTAGTAATTGCCCAACTGTCCTTTTTCTTTTTTTCTTCTCCAAACCAGATTATTTTAGAGGAGGAAAGCTTATTGTACGTTCCTGTGAAGAAACACTGGCAGCACTTTTATAACTAAAATCACTATCTATTTTTGATGTTTTAAAAAATTAGCAGCAGTAAATAACAATAAAAGTTCAGTCTCCAGCTGTCTGATTGGCTGAAATCAATTTTATGTAGCATAAGTAAGGAGTAAGGCAAATGGAATTGATATGTGAATGGATAATAGTCTTCCACAGTAAGTTAAATGTCAAGGCACTGTAAGTAAAATTATATAAATGCTTAGGTGAGGCTGAGACATCTGTTTTCAAAGCAAGAGACCATTTTCCAGTTTAATTCCACTCTCACTATTGCTATTATCTGAAGGGCTAAAGTTATAAAATCAATTAAAAAAATTGAAGTGGCTTTGTGTATCAGTGCAAGAGCTATCTGTGCAAAAATCCTGCATTTTGATTGTCTCAAGCTACAGGAATCTTCCCCATTCCATACATGCTGAAGCTTGTTTAGTTAGAAGTCAGAGGTATGAGAAACAAAAACTCTGAGGTGAACTTCAAAGCAGTATAAATTAACTTTTTGGAAAAGGTCCTTAGATTAAGTCTGAAAGTTTTTCAGAGGAGGAAAAAAGTAATAAATTTTATAGCAGTAAGAGCCAAATCCAAGAACAGAATGTATCATCCAGTAATTAGGAAAGGTGTAATAGAAGGAGCCCAAACTGGTGCAACATACATGTTGAGAGAATTAGAAGATGTCAATACAGATTTACTTCCAAATTTTAAGTCAGAAAACGAATTAGAGTCTTAACTGAATACAAATCTTTGTAAAGAAAACACTATTTTTAGCTATTAATGGGTTCATGTGTGGACACTGGAATTTTAAATGCATGTGTTAATGATATAAAGTCATCTAGAAGTCTTTCAGTCACTGGAGTAAGTGAATAAAATAAATTTTCTTCCCATTTGTTCTTTTCCTGCCTGAGTTACTGCTGTTCTCCTTTCTTCTCACCCTAACCATGGGGTGACCTTATCTGGTGGCAGCTTCAGGAAGGTAACACATGATCTGACGCACGAATATGACCCTACTAAGGGGAGGTTTTGTCTCTGGTTGAGTGGCGCTGTCTCTCTGTAGCTTCCTTCATGGATTTTGGCCCAGTGCGGATGTCCTTGTTCAGGGAGTTGGGCTTCTCAGTTTTTATGGGGCTATTGACTTCAGAGTACATCTGCTGTTTAACACTGTCTGAAAATCAATTTCCTGTGTTAGGATATAGAACCAGTTTGCTGCTCCTCAGGTTTGTTATAGTTGGCTGGAGGTCTCTCCAGCCAAACAATAGTGTGATGTTTGAGCACAGAATTATATATTAACCTGAATCTAACCAGGTTGAGAAGTTCTTCTCATAACTACATGTTTTTCAGAAAAGAGTGTACTTGAATACACATGGGATTGCTAGCCCATGCTAGGGCTTCTTCATTCTGTTTTTAGAGCAATTAAAGATAATAACACGTATTGACTGTCCAGGCCTGAAGGGCTTTAGTGTCAAACATTGTTCAAAAACTTGCTAAAATGTCTTTCTACATTTTATATCACAGGCTATTAGGCATTGTGGAAAACATCTTGTTTTTACTGCTTTCAATTGGTCATTCTAGAGAGGAGAAACGGAAGTTAATCAGAAACTGTGATGTGGCTTCAATGAGTCTTGCAAAGGTAACAGCATTGGTATTGAGAGATATCAAGTGACACTGATACAGGAAGTTCAGCTTCCATTTTCATCTGTGTCACTGATGTGCTTTGCCATTTAGCCTTTCTGTGCTTCAGTGTCAAAGTACAGCTTACAATTATTGTGTTGGGATCTTCAGGTAAAAGGCTTTATGCAATTGAAAATGTCGATCTGGTGAAAGCAGTAAATTACACTTGTTAACAGAATGCTTTTGTGTATTTTTTTAAGCTACCCACTTGTTCCTGCTTTGTGATATGAAAATAACTGACCAATAGTTTTTTATTTCATTACATTTATGGCAATAACAGTTTTAGTTCTAATTGTATCAGAATATTTTATAGCCAGATGCTTATGCATAAATACAATATTATTTTATTTTATTTTGACAAAGACTGGTAAAGAATATAAAAACAACTTGAGGAAAAATGTATCTTTCAGCTTAGAGAAGAAAATCTGCTTTTGCTGACTTTCTTGACATTTTGGACTCCACTTGGGAGATGTTTCGTTTCTGTGTGTTGATCATGAAGCAGTTAGCTGAAAACACAAAGTGCTGTATTTGAGGTGAAAGACAGAGACTATGATGAACACACACTGAAAGCAGGGAAAAGGTTAAAGTGGTATTTTGAGCGGTCAGTCTTCTCTAGGAAATACTAAAGCAACAGCTTATTTAAAATATCACCAACTGGATCTTTTTTGACAAGGGTACAAACTTTTTTTTTTCCCCCAGTGAAAAGGGTTGATTTCATTGGAAAAGGTACATCAGTATCGGGAAGATCTGGGAGTCAGAATCAGAGTCTTTTATTTTTGACCTTTGTGTTTTTGGGAGGTTTGTGGAATAATTACTGAGGAGGAAAATTACTGAAACTGCCTATTGCAAGTACATCTGTTGAGAACAAAGTTCTATCCACATCCTTAACACATAAGGCAGCTGCTCAGCGTGCAAGGAATCTACTGTCAAGATGCTCTCAAGTATTCCATTCCATCCAAAATGCTAGCTGCTGAGCTAGCCATTGTGGGAAAATCTATCCTGTGGAGAAACTCTGCTCATTATAATCTCATTATAATACCAAAACACACCTCCATCCCGAAAGATACATGCCTCCATGCTCCCTTGAGCATGCTTTCTGAGTTCTTCTATGTCTATACCTTTAAAATTGCAGTGAGAGAATTTTACACCTATCGATAACAAAGGGATGTATGACTAGAGTCACTCAAGCTCCGTCTTAACACATAAAATAGTAAAAATATCCTAACAATAGGGGAAAGTTAGGGAAGACAACATCACTGGGAAGTCAAGGAGACAGTATTGCAGACTTCTGGGATAGCTGACAGGCTGAAACTATATTTCCCCTCATAGGGATGCCTTCGGGTAAAATTTGCACACTTGGTTATACCAAGTGTTTCCCTGGGAAACTCAGACTTCAAGCTCATATTTGTAATCATATCAGTAGTGCTATATACTCATCCTAGAGTCCATATATACTTGGTACCAAAGTGTGTTTTTCACAACTAAAGTATATTTTATCACTGGCAATCTAAAAGAACCTGTTGCTTTAATAAACCTCATTATCTGTGGATCTGGTTGTGAGAATCTCTCATTGGATGAGCTTGAACTCACAGTGTATATTAAATTACTTGTGGATCTGTGTAAGTGCATAAATTCAATGACCATGGCTCAAACATTCACTATTGGTGAATCTGTAAATGTGTGAATTAAACATAATGCTGTACCGGCTGCTGAGCACAATCGGATCCACTGTGCCAACGTGAGGGCATTTTGGTTTAATTGAGCAACACTCAGAAGCTGACTTCAGCTGCCCTTTTCCCCATGTAACATACTGAGGACAAGCTGGAATGCAAGGGGGTTTGGTTTCTGTCAAATTACTCTTTTAACACCACAAAGTTTTTACACTTTTTTTTTTTTTTTTCCCCTAACTACAACATGAAACCATTTCAAATGAGCTTGTGATTTGTTTTCTTAACCCCCACTATGTATTATTTGGGTGCAAGTCTCCTGCAGAACTTCATCTTTGCAGTCTACTAATGGTTTTGTCTTTCCTTCCATTTGTAAACTTAAGCTTGGTGTAACCTTCTTCTCTCTGAAAAGGATTTGGCTAGTGTTCTTGCAGCTTTGGCCAAAAAGAAACCATTGACCTGCAGCCAAACACATCTTTTATTTCACATGATGAGAGCAATAAAACCAAAAAGAAGAAATATTCATTGGAGAGCACACACTCTTTACTTCCTATGTAACAGTTTGCACTGAACTGCAGAGAATATTGTAACTTATCTCTGGAAAAAGCAAAACACTAGAAATGTAAACGTTCAGTAAACAAAAAAGAAAATAATAACAAGCACAGATACACTTTAAATATTTATGAATTGTGTCTGAAATAATATATTTAGTGGATTGTATGAGTTTCAATCACCTCTAGAGTCATGCATTAAAATAAAATGAAATAGACTGTAGAACTGCTGTAGGACTTCAGGGTCAATTTTTAGCCTAGGTTTCAATCATGAAATTCCATTAGCTTTGTTTCTTTTATTTAAATATTTTTTCTCCCAGAACTTGGTACCTTGCAGTGAACACCGAATTGAAGTCCAGCTGCTCTTATGTCTACTGTGAGACATGAGGTAAATCATATCATTTGGACAGTCCTGTGAACAGCCATGGTTTACTACAAAGGCTTTTCAGTTTAAGATTTTGACTGAGTGAAACTTTTGCTTCTGGTTGCTGTCCCTGAAGTTGTTGTTCTTCTGCTGCTTTGTTTTGACCTGTCTAGGAATATTAAAACTGTTACTTCTACTGTTATCAACTTAAAGCTTAGCTTAAATTTGGTATCAAATTTTGAGAATGCCATTTGCCATCTGCTGAAGCCTTAAGGTGAACATATATTTCTAGCAATAATTCACACAGGAATATTCCCTATTAGCGATCTTCATATGTATAGCTGCATTCCATTCTCCAAATTGGTTTTGAATTTGCTTATAACTGACTCTAGTCACTAGAGCAGAGTGGAAAGATCTGTCTCACTTTCCAGAATTGTCCATTTACTTTTTTTCTTCCTTTTAAACAGGGAAACTCAGAGCCGTATGCTGTACAGTTACTTGTGATCTACTGGTCAAACTCTGCTTGATTAACACTTCTCTCCCCACTGGCAGAGTGCTTTCTCATCAGGGTTACAAAAATGATTGCTTTGTACTCTTAAGCACATACTCTGACATCCCCATTCTTAAATTAATCCAAAAGACAAGAAAAATAGTCAATGAATTCTTCCACATTAGGAAGCTCTGGTGTTTACTCTGAAGTAAAAGAACCTTTACAGAGGGCACTGAGATGCACCTTTAACTGTCCACACAGTGGCTTCTGCAAGAGCCATGTTATTGGGTCATAATGATTAGGACGTGGATTATTATCTGGTTAGTTTGTTTAGATTACTATGATAGTGAATGAAAACGTCTCAGAAAGACAACATATAAGTATCTCTTTTTGTATCTCCCGTTTATAACTGCTAAATAGCAGCTGTGTGAGTGGGGCACTACTATCCTTAAAGGCTTTTGTTCAAAAAAAGGAATCATTGAACAAAGTAGGAGATATAACTACAAATGTAAGAGGTAGAAATATAGGAATAATGATGTATCAGGGCTGACAGTAAAATACATTATATGTCTAGGCAATAGGTGAAATGATGGAAAGGATGAACATAAAAAAAACAAACAAACAACGCACAATTGCAACATAAAACCAGTACCTGACATAACACGTACAAGTAGATAAATTATTCTCATCTGTAGTTTTAGTAACTGTATAGATAGGTTCAGCTGAATTCCTATTTCTTAGAAATGGGACTGCGAATTAGGAGGGTCCCTTATGGGAGAGGGACCTCTCTTAGGAGTGGGACTTGGGAGCCATATTAAATAATTTGTTGATTAATAAAAAGACACAAAAGGAAAGCTGTGCCCAAGACTTCTGAATCCCAACTCCAGCAAAACTACTATTTTGATAGAAAAGAATACAAACTAAGTATGGAAAGCTGTTATGATTACTTCCTTCTTCATAACCATCATGAAGATAGGAGTTTCAATTTCTGAAGCAGTAATTGTCATGGAAGCTATATAATTCTATCACCAATCTATTCTACCTTTGATAGAAAAATGCCCGACAGTATTTTCAGGAAATGCCATTTTGACATGTAGATGTGCCAAGGTGATCATAGAACACTTTGGGTTGGAAGGGACCTTCAAAGGTCATCTAGTCCAACTGCCTGCAATGAGCAAGGACTTCTTCATCTAGATCATGTTGCTCAAAGCCCTGTCCAGCTTGGCCTTGAATGCTTCCAGGGATGAGGCATCTACCAGCTCTCTAGGCAATCCGCTCCAGTATTTTACCAACCTCACTGTAAAAAATTTCCTCTTCATGTGTAGCCTGGATCTCCCCTCCTTTAGTTAGTCTTCCCTGAGATTCAGCTTTAAACCACTGCTGTCCTTCAAGGTTCTGATTTTCATGAAAATTTTAAAAATTTTGCACTTGTTAGCAATTGTATAGGGTTGGATATAGTTGTTTTCTAATGGCACTGTATTCTATGTTCCCATCCCGGTTTTCACCATGAAGATATTGCATAGTATGTGGGAGGCAGCTGAATGCTGAAGAACCTAATATAGGAACACTTCACATGTAAAAGAAGGATTATTCTGAACAGCCCTCTTGACCTGAGTAGAAAAAGTGAGGCATAACGGGATGTTTTGGCCCTGTTGCCTCCTGGAAACTTATTAATAAAATCAAAAACATTTTACCTTTAGTGAAGTAAGAAACTCCCATTAACTCAGAAAAGGTGAGGATTGTAAGTTAAATATCTTAGAGATTCCAGTGGATGAAAAAACTTAGACATAGGCTAATTGTTCACACTGTTTAATAAATTTGGTATATTATGCTCTAAAAATTCTATAACAAGTTTGGTTTTATTCAGTAGGTTTTGGAAGAGGTGTTCACATTTTACGGCTGTGTCTTACCAGCAGATTAGAGCAAGAAGTATCACACAGGCAAGACCATAAGGCATGTTGTGTTTTATTCAGACAATATAAGGATAGCAGTTTAAACATCTATTTGAACTGCCTCTGGTAAGTCTGTAAAATGTCATATCAAGCATCTTTAAAGCAAAGAAAGTTACAAGATACTACATATCTGCAAGAAAATATTATCTTCCTGGATAGAAAGTCTAGGAAGAAGTCAGCTGAAGAAATTTATTATGTAGTAAGATGCTCATAGTGTGTGAGTTATGCAAACTCTTCAGAAATTGCAACAGAAAAAAAAAACCTTAAGTACATGAAGACATAGATCAATTGTTCAATGATTTTTGATGGGGAGCAAGCTAGTATAAGAAAATGATACGTAAGTGACCTTGATTCTCTTCCTGTCCTTTGTCCCAGACCTCCTATTCCCTGCAGAAGAATGTTCTGTGGCTCTTCTGAAATACTTAGTATTCAGAAGAGGTTAACAAAGTCTTGTCTCCAGACTTCGGCCTTGTACTTCCCTGGAGATGCACTGTGTCTTCTGTGTTATATGGCAGCGGGTAGATGACACAGCCAAGTAATCTCTTGCCTACACCATGCTGCAGTCAAGTTTTTTGTCCCTGAACAGTATTCTCATGCTTCTGTGCCAGAGGGCACCATGCATATTTGAAATTCCAGAATGTGAGAGAGATGGGATAATATGTAGAGGGAGCCATTTATCACAAAGAAGGAGACAGCAGTTGGCCAGTGTTCTCGTTCCATATATTCTCCTGTTATTTGCTTCTCAATGAGATCTAAATACTAATGGGCCAAATGCCTCCTGAAACCCATCTCGTCTTTTTTGGGGGAGGATGGAAATAATTTACTGAATGACTATTCAGTTAATATACCTTAGAAGAATGGTTTGACTTTTTTTCCTCTTTTGCAACAAAACTCCCACTGTGTCCTTGTTTGTAACTTCTTTTGAACTCTTTGCTGTTCAGTAATTTCGAGGTAGAATTATGTTATGAAAATGTCTTAATGGAAGTGACACAGTTTATTTTTTTTGCACTTCTTAAATAGCCTGTGAGAAAATCAATGGGGATTGAACTAGCACTTCAGGAAAGGAGAGTAAAAAGAGGGACAAAATGTAGGTGGCAATGGTTTTCTCTCGCAGTACTTTTTTACTAGGAAAGAATGCTAAACATTGCACATGCATTTTATTTGCTACTGCTCAGTAGTAGGGAATAGTAGCAGGGTCAGCCATTTTGGAAAACAAAGAGGAAAACTATTTTTAAAAGTCTGTTTTAGAAGTAGAGAGGTAATTGTTCTTAAAAGTGGTTTTAGTATTTCTTTTCCAATGTCTTTTTTTTTTTTTTTTTTTTAAGTATAGCAGACATGGAGAAGGAGAACAAATATATAAGAGAGGTTTCTATTTTATTTTGGATAGAAATGGGACTTTCTTTTGAAACTATATTAGTTCAAACTTAATTGTATTTTTAATAGCAACAAACTTTTCACAAAAAATTAATTAATTTTGTTAGACCTCTCTGAATTGATTGTATAGGATTGCGTTCTGACAGTTCACATGTTACATATGACAAGATAAACTCCTAAACCAATTGGTAATTTGCATCTTCAAAAAACTGTTTTCCATTAACACCTTCAGGATTCATGACTGATGTGTCTGGGTTCCTACCTTCACTCTCTTATACTGCACACAAAAAACCATTCGGATTTGTAAGCTTCAAACTTTTAACAGGAGTTGTCCTGATATTAACCCTTTTCAGGAAATCTGTATGTTATATTTAGCAAGACTCCAAAGACTTGGACCTAAGTATAGGTAGTGGAATGAGAGCTTGGTAGAAAATTTGAGCTTCAATAGCTCAAATTTTGGAATAAACTAGTAAATTTATTAATTTTTGGTAGTGTGGTTTCTAACACAAAATTTATCCCTCACTGCCACCATGTGACTTGATACAGAAAGGCATGTGCTCCAAATAACCACAAAATCATTTTAGTTGGAGAAGACTTTTAAGATCATCAAGTCAAATCATTAACCTAACAGCATCAATTACACCTCTAAACTATGTCCCTAAGAACATCATCCATGCACCTTTCAAACACCTCCAGGGATGATGACTCCACCGCTTCCCTGGGCAGCCTGTTCTAACACCTGACAAAGTTTTCTGTGAAGAAGTTTCTCGTAACATCCAGTCTAAACCTCCACCGGTGCAACTTCTGGTCATTTCCTCTCATTGTATCTCTTGCTACTTGGGAGAAGAGGTTATTCCTTTCCCTCCCCTTCTCTTCCCCTTCCCTTTCTCTTCTCCCTCCCCTTCTCCTCCCCTGCCCTCCCTCCCCCCCCCCAACTTTCTTCCTCCCTCCCTTCCTCAAAACCAAAACACAATAACAAGAAAAAAACCCACAAACAAATAAACAAACCCCCAAACCAAAACCAAAACATAACAACAATACCCCAAAACAAACAAAACCCAACAAATGTAGGTGAAAGAATGGGCCAAAACTTGGTTGTGTCTGTAGTTCTGTTTTTCAAGTAGAAGTTGGAGTTCAATGGACTTAAACCACAGTAGTGTTCAGTAGAGGAAACTTCTACCTGTATGTTAATGTCACTGTACAGCATTATAAAAAAATACTGCAGAAAATTTATCAGTCATTGTATGTTATTTTTTAAGTAATTACCCCAGTCACTCCCTCCTATGAAAACACATTCTACCTCATCTGACAAGGTCAGCATCCTTGTATAATATGTGCTTTGAGGAGAAGGAATTTAAGAATGTATATCTGACCAATGTAAAATGTTTGTCAAGTAAACAGTACAATTATAACATTCAATCAATATTTATTTCAGTACATTTTGCATACTTTTTCCTACACCAAATTTCTTTCCTCTTCTCTTGCCACAATTCTTCAACTGAAGCCAATAGGTTATGTGCATACAGGGCAAAGGCTGAATAAGTAATCATGGCTTCAGATGAAATTAGTTTCTGTACAATGGTATTTTGGTATATTTTAATCACAGAGATGATTCTTCTTCACTCTATGCCCATCTGATGCTCAACAACCTGTAAGCCTATTCTAGATACATATTAAGCCAATTTCTCTTCTAGACTTTTCTGCTAGGGAGTTTAAGAAAATTTAGAACTATCATTCTTACTTTGGTTGAATGCTTGTCTTTGTTTTTATCTAACAATAATACAGTTTAAATTTATTTTAGACAAAATACATCTAAATTAGTTATAAAATTCACTTTCACCAGATGAAAATGTTATGGGCACTGTACACTATCAATCTAGTTATAATTTATAAAGAGATTTTCTTTCTTTTAATCTTCATTATTGACTTAAAATTCAGATCTTTCCTCACTGAAAGAGCTTCTAATCTTCATTTAGGTGGTGGAATGACAGTGGTTACAGCTACATGTGACAGTTCACATGTACCTGTTTTTAGGTTAAAACATAAAAGTTTTGTATACTTTTCAGAATAGAAGAAATGGAAGAGTTCCAATAACATTTTCTGGTGATTTTACTTAAGCCTGAGTCTTAACAGTAAGCCTGAGAGATCTCTACTCATCTCAAAGTGTAAGGAAATTGCCAGCTTTCAATGCAATCAATGCAGTCTAGTAAGAAAATCCGTATGTTTACTATGGTAATTTGTCCTATTCCCTTTTGTGAAAACCCCTTCTATCTGCTGAAACAGAGAAATACCCATGTATAGGGTCTCTTGCAAGCAGGAGGTAAATGAGTATATAAATGCAACTTTTTTTTCTTCCTTATTAGTTCTTGTTCTGTTATGACAGCATCTGCCCTGTTGACTAGCTCCACCCATGCACACTCTCTGCAGGGAAAAGAAGTGGTATGAACCTTTTCATCTACCTAATGACCCCTGTTTTAATGAACATTCAGACAGATTCTGAAAATACTTGATCTACAGCTGTGCTGTCCAAAATTCTGCTGTGGGGATTTTGGTTCACTTGTATACTTACCATGAACTACTTCAGTAGATGGACCTAAGGTAATACCTTTCAAAAATAATCTCTATGGATCTTTTTTGTAGATTAATTTTTGTTTTAAATTTAAAGAAAATACACGTTTCCAGTGAAAAGAAACATCCTAGGCAGCAGTAGAAACTTTACCTTATTTCTAGCTGCCGTTTATTGTAATGGCCACAAAACCTAATTTTGGTGAAATAATAGTATTACCAAGGCATATTTTGGTTACATGTTATATAGCCTATCACTGCTAGAAGTTCAATATACTTGTTTTGTAATTTATATAGCAAGCCACTGGCCTTGGTTTGCTCTGAAGCAGTTGGTGATGTACAGTACTTTTACTTCCTGATGCCAATCATTACCAGGTACCTTTATTTCACCAGTTATTTCAGCAATTTTCTTGTAGGCATGCTGTTTATTGGTCCCACAGTGTGGGTGCTTAGCAACATCTACTGAGTCAAATTAGTTTTTCTATCATTGCTACTGTATTACCTATAGAATGAAGCCAATGGTAGGTCAGAACTTTGAATATTGCTACTACAATATAATCTGCAATTGTTTTGCCTTTTCAATAACATACGTATAGGCAACTGGAGCCTTTAGTATTAGGAGTTTCTGAAGACAATGAATTTCATAACCCTACTACCTGCTACATGAGAAATAATGTATTTGTGTTTCATTTATTGTCCTGAGATTTTGTGGTGGAAGGGGCTGATAAGCAGCTGAGCTCTCTGCTCTGTACATGACATTTGTCATTGTTCCCATTGCTCTTCTTTGAGTGCTTTCCAGGTGTGGGTGGAGCAAGGATTTATACTGAAAAAGTGACATTCTCTGTCTTGTTTGTCTTGCAATATGACTTTTTTTAATCACTACTGGCACTACACTGATGTTTTCATACCAAAAAGGTCTCATTCTTGAACAGTAATGGTCAGCTCCAGGCCATTGTTCTGTATGTGAAATGAGAACTGGGTGGAGCAGTGTTCTTTCATATTTTGCTTTATGCCAATCTAAACTGAATCCATATTTCCCCTTTACCAAAATAAGAACAAGGTCAAAATTGACTATGAAACAAACCATTCAGTATATTGGAGACTTGGGGAAAAAACAAAACAAAACAAAATTTAACAAAACAAAACAAAAAACACACACACAAAACTCCCAATGAAACAAAAACCCCACAGACAAACAAAACAAAACAGAGTAGTACTGGACCTTCAGCCTTTCTAGCAAACAGTCCATGGACATAACTGTAGAAGCGCTTACACAGATGTGAAACATCTAAGAGATCTGAGGGCAGAAAATCAGGATCTAAAGGTTCTATATCTTAATTCCAGACTGTGCAGAGGAAATAACCTCTGAGATTTACCATAAAGATGTTTACAGTGGGTATTCTTTGAGGTCTGCTTGCTAATAAATACTGTTTCTGTAACTACAGTGTCTTATTGTTAGCTATATTCTGATAACAAATTTGAAACAAATTTCTTAAGGTTTTTTATAAAGGAAGTTGGTGTCCCCTGTGAAGGTTGCGTGTGAAAGGGATCAACCCAATTGTGAAAAGAATGACAACAGATTCAGTCTGACTTAATCTGAAATATATTCAAGACATGAATGGTAACTGTAAAGAGGGCTGTCCTGGTTTCAGCTGGGATAAAGTTAGTTTTCTTCCTAGCAGCTGATATAATGCTGTGTTTCTGATTTAGTATGAAAAGAATGTTGATAATACACTGACGTTTTGGATGTTGCCAAGTAATGCTCATACCAAGTCAAGGCATTTTCAGTGAAAAGGCTGCAGGTGCACAAGAAGCTGGGAGAGGTCACAGCGAGAACAGCCGACCAAAACTGGCCAAAGGAATATTTGATACCTTATAATGTCACACTCAGTATATAAAGCTGCAAAAAGAAAAAGGGATACATTTGGACCTATGGCATTTGTCTTCCCAGATAACCATAATGCATGATGGAGCTCGACTTTCCTGGAGATGACTGAACACCTGCCTGCTGATGGAAGTAGTGAATGAATTCCTTGTTTTGCTTTCCTTGTGTGCACGTGTTTTACTTTATTAAACTGTCTTTATCTCAACTCATCAGTTTTCTCACTTTTACTCTTCTGATTCTCTCCTGAATCCCACTGGGGTGGGGAGTGAGCATGTGGGTGTGTGCTGTTTAGTTATCAGCTGGGGCTGGGGCTAGACCGTGACAAAGGCAAGACTTTATTACCTAGCACACTTGAACATTATACTACAGATCGAAAGTCAGTGTTGTTATTCGTTCTCTGATCAGGAAATACAGATGCATGAAGGTGTGCAAGAAATAGTATATTGTGGCTCTGACTGACACTTGAACATTTCAGGCTGTACTCTTGCTCCCACAGTTAAGTGAATTTTCCATTGTCAACTGGCACGTACCAGATGAAAAGGTTTAGTTAGAGGGCTATGCTCATTATAAAACAAGCAATTAATACAAAAGGAAAAGTCTAAGTATACGCAAACAAGTACTGTAATCCTGAGTAATCCCATATTGTGCCACTATATAGTGTCACTGTCGGTGACAGGTGCTGTAAGTCAGAATATTGATGAATAACAAAAGTAGTGCAGAAAAAGAATGAGCAGACTTGTCAATGAAAGGCAAGAGGAGAGAGAATAGGTCTGAAGGGAAATCCATATAGACTGAACAGTCTTTGTGATACTCTTCTTATCAAAAAGGAGAAATGGGTTATGACCAAATATAATCATTTTGTTTTGGAGAAAAAATCTATTTCCAGAGAATGGGAAGTGAAATGTTTAGGTCACCACTAACTAAGGTATTATTTATGAAACTGTGACACATAGTCTTTATTCAGCAGTGCAGCACCATGCTGTGCAAAGAAATTTAAACACATGAACACTGAACACAGCAGAAAGAGGCTTACAGGAAACTGATTGAACTCTAATAGCTTTCCACTGTTAGTTAGTGGCACTGTCTGCTTATATGAACGACGACAGAGACTGACCAGTGAATAATGCTCATGTCAGCTAGACAGCACTTAACGATTCTATTAATATACGTGGGGTAGTATTATCTGCTTAAGTATTTAAAGCCCACTAATTAGTTGATTCACTGAATCCCATAACTAGAATGGACAGTCTATTGATTCCATTTGGGAGGTGACAACAGTGGAAGGACAGCAATTTTATTCTGTGAACCAAGTCATTTGCAGGCTGCTGAAATGGCATACTAAGACCTGCCATTATAAATCTGTTTGTACATAAGAAACAGGTAGTAGTCAGTAGCACAACAATACAAATATGAGGACTCATATGCTAAAACCAAACAATGTCAGCTGAAAGGTCAGCAATAAGCTGTGTGATTTGTCTCCCTGTGAAAGGCAGTTGCAGTAATTTCTCCTGACATACATCACTTCTCACAATGTTCAAAGCAAAGTATCTTTCTGTTCTTACACTGAAAGAATTAAGCGGTTTGACTGGAAGGCTGTCTAGTCAGGTTGCCTTACATACCCTTCTTCTGGTCCTAGCTATGCTACTGTAATTTCCCTTTTGTAATAACTGCAGTCACTGAGAATGTGCCTTTCCTGGGCTTTCAGTAATAAGAAATGCCTGTGCTCAGTTCTTGGTATGGACAGATTTGTCTTGGTAGCTCAGAAGCTCTCTAATATTCTGTTCCACTGTCAGTTGCCCAATTATTCCAACTCTGCTGATCATCTCCTTTTTCCCTAAGCATCACGCATCAGAATTTAGCAGACACATAAATAAGCAACTCTTACTTCTAAACAAGTATCTTGATTTGATACTTGCGATTATTTTATCCAGTGAAATATAAATGGTGAAAACCTATAGTGAATGGAAGAAAGAACAGTCTTGATGTTACTCTAAGTACTTTTTTTTTTTTTCCTATTTATAAAAATGTAGATCTGGTGAAAAGTTAAAGAATACCAGGGATTTTGGACTCACATCCCAGATAAGGAACTGGTTCTTTTCAATCATTATTGCACAGATACATAAAGTATTTTGATTGATGTTGTTTTATTTAGCTTTGAAGCTTAGAAGTTTTGAAATTTTCCTAAAGTATCAGATTGGAAATATTATTGCTTTTTCTACTTTCTGCACCATTGTAATATACTGTGTTTTTATTTCTTACAGAATTTCCTAGATGCTAGTATGCCATCTGTTTTGTGAAATTTTAGTCATCAAGCATTAAGATTTATTTTCAGCACCTTCCTCACCACCTTTTCTGGATATCGCTGACTTGCAGTGCTGAGATGTAGCATATCATCCCTTCCACAGAACCACATGCCAAGTGCAGCTAGTTGAACAGCAAGGTGTTACACGTATCAGCTGCAATGGCTGTTCTGAGGCCTGGAGGTATGCTTACAGTGTGTCTACACTCCTTAATAAAGCAGCATTTTCTCATGACACATGGAAGCAGAGTCAGGCCATTTTATATAGCCTGTGTCTTCTACAGGGTTGTATGTGGTGTTTTTGTAGGTCTGGGCTATGACAGTTATTTCCAGTGACCGTTTCTTTCAGTTTAAAGTGGCTGAATTAATATGAGGGTTTTTTTGGTATCCTATAGAAGTCATGTTGGCCTAGCAATGAAATGAAGGTTGTGTTGTGTGCCTTCAGCTGCAAAATGAGGGATGACAAAAATGTCTGAAGATACAGAGCCTGTTGATAGACAGCCTGAGAGATCTGCAGGAGGGAAGAAGGAGCAGCTATGGCTACTGCAGTTTTATTGATGCTGCTCTCCAGGAATGATCTTCTTGTGGATGCCATCTCCCAAAGCATGGCTGGACTTCATGTCAGAGAGATTTGTAGTATTTTTATTTAGCAATATATAATAGATGTAGCCTCAGTAGGTTCTGCACTTGCAAGTCCCTTATATCATGCCCAGTCATATAATAATGTTATGTAATGCATGGCCATTTTTATCATGAGGGAAGAGTCATTGAAGAAAATTCAAATAGGCTGTTGTCTGTAGAACTTGACGAGATTTCATGATCACATGCCAGATTACATCAAGGAATTTTTGATGGCAGAAAAGTGAGTGCAGTAAGTAACAATATAAATGACCAAAAAATCTCCCGTAACAGTAGCAGCTTGACTGAGAGACTCACATTGTGCTGGTAAGACTACCCATAATAACAATACAAGTGGTGATGAAAGTATCCATCACATTTTAATATAAATCATCAGTAATAAAGTAATTAATGTAGTACTAATTTTTTTCTTATGTTATTAGGATCGTTGTTACGATTTTTGTGACAAAATTCTGTGAAACTTTCCTCACAAAGACTTTTCTTGCTACTTGAAGTTAATTGCAGCTTTACTGTATCACAGAAATAAATGTACCTCTGTCTACTTGAAGTATAGCTGAATTTCCCAAGGTCTACATTCCTCCACAGTACCTATCACAGCTTGCTTGGTCTGGAGGATTAAAGAGCCATTTTCTACACTAGGCATGGCTGAAATTTTTGATTACATTGTTCTTGCGGGGTTTACTATTTAAAGCTTTAAATATATTTTGTGGTGCTTCAGTGTAAAGATGAAACAACTATATTTTTAGAAATTAAGGATTATAAAATTAAGACTGTTCACCTCAAGATAATTCACATGACAAATTTAAAGAGGAAATTCTGCTTTCTGATGCATTCATACAAGTTGGTAGAGTTGCTCTGCATTTACACAGTTCTGCTATAATACCAAGTATTATTTTGCTGTACATGCAACTACAGATGATCTCAAACTAGCGCTTCAGGACTAACAACCCTCAGATCTATGGTAAAGGCCAATTAAGTTTCTTACTGTACAGATGTTTATACTTAAATTTGGAATGGCATGTGGATTTGAAGTTTGTAAATTTAAAATTTTTGATAATTTTGCAATCAAAAGCATGTATTTTGCAAATTAAAGTGAGAGGCAGGAATAAAGTGCTCCAAGCTAACTGCTTCTCTTCTATGAACATGGTCAAAGTTAAAATACTCGTAATATTGTGTATACATAAAATATGAAAATACTATTTTACTGTCACTTCCAGACGGAAATGAAAATGGAGTATGTGAAATTTCCCTGCTACTCTCTTCAGCTCACTTCATACTGTTGCAATGCCTCCCTGCTATCTCTCTGCAAATCCCTAGTTTTCATATACTATCTAGCTATGAACATTTTTAAAACATCTAAAAAAAGGTTTTTCAACCTACATACACACTGCTGAAAGCACTCTAATCAGATTTATTATGTATCTTACAGTATGTAAAAAGATGAAAAGTATTAGCAATGAAATTCAGTTTTCTTACAATGTGGTTAAGGAGGTTCATATTCAGAAAATAATTTAATCTTGTGTGTGTGCTGTGATTGCGTTATGTATCTTAAAATACCTAGAATTTTTTTTTCTTCTGCTTATTCATGATGGGCCAGGTCCTAGAAAAGTGCCAAATATTTGAAACTCACATGGAAGACTGGTAATTGGGACCTCTAAGGACTTGGCCTTGAATTAATCTGACAGACATTGAGACAATGGATGCCAAAATGTTTGCACTCCAGAATGTAACATCTACCACATTATTCATTAAAACAGGTTTTTTAAAAGAATGCATATTTCAAATTACATGAATGAAATTTGCTGCAGAACAACTCCACTTCTCATGTATTTCACTTTTTCTCTGACTAATTATATTGATGAAAAGACAGTCTTATACTTTGAACATTATGTAGGAAAATACTAATGTTCCAAACTTCTCACTAGGTTAGTATGAATTAGTTAAGGTAAAATATGAAACACAATGTCACACTTTCTCTAAGCTAGTCAAACCATAACTTCTGCTTAGCCTTGAATAACAGAATCCATAACTTGACGTTCTCCTCAACATTTTTGACCTTGAATGGATTTCAGTACATCACCTGTGGGAGATGCACACTATAGGGATTCTATTACATACAAAAAAGTCTGGAAAACCTTTTTTATGAATTAAAGGAAGTACACTTAGGCTTTTGTGTCTGATCAATTGTATCTCCACACTTAGCTACTTCAGGAAATTTTGATGAAAGCTGGGAATAGATCCATGACCTGCCATCTCCCCTTGTAGGGCAAAGGCTGTAGCACTGTCAAGATTTCCATACGGGCAACAAATAACAGAATGCTAGATTTCTGTGAGATAGCTTCGTATGTCTCCTAATGCAGAAATGATAAACATAATTGCTTTTCTTCCTGTGTGTGCTACCAGGGTGATATATTCACTTTCTCCCAAGAAAAGGGCTTACTAGCCCTCTCCATCCCACTGTCATAATTTTTATATTATTTTGATTCATCTGACCTCAGTGATTTTATTTAAGATTTTCTCTTGATGGAGTAAAGTAACAGCAACATCTTCATCTCTCCTGTCAAACTCTACGAAGTTTATGGAAGATGTAAAAACAAAGAATGGAGACTATGCCTTTGGCAGGGGTGCACAAGAAGCTGAGAGGAGCTACATCTGGACAGCTGACTCCAGCTGACCAAAGGGATGTGCCATACCATATGGCATCATGCTCAGCAACACGAGTCATGGGGAAAAAAGGTGAATGGGGAACTCTCAGAGTTACCAAGTGTATCTTTCCATGTGTGATGAAGCCCTGCTCTCCAGGAAGTGTCTAGACACCTGCCCGCTGATAGGAAGGGGCAAATGAATTCCTTATTTTACTTTGCTTGTGCATGCAGCTTTTTCTTTACCTTTTAAACTGTCTTTATCTAAACACATGAATTTTTGCAGTCTTACGCCTCTGAGTATCCCCCATCCCATTGGCTGGGAGCAAGCACGGTGCTCTGTGAGGCGTAGCTGCTGGTTGGGGTTAAACCAAAGCAGATCTTTTTGGTGCCCAACACGGGGCTTGAAGGTTTCAAGATAAAGGCAGACTTGACTGGATTGTGCTAGACTGAAATTATAGCTGTTATAGCTGTTTAGCTACTGATTGACAGGCTCCTGGGCCTTGCTTGCCCATGGTAATCCTCAGCAGCTACATGTAAAGGCACTGTCAGACTTAGATGCTGTAGAATTATGAAGTTCCCCTGGACTGATGAAACTCCAAACATAGCCAAAGCAGGGGAAGCTATGGTGCTATTTAGATGCATCGGATTCATGCTACTCTACGTAGTTTCAAGGTTACAAGATATGCAAAACTCTAAAGCAAGCTGGTAAGAATGAAAACGTGCAAACCTCTGATTATTAAACAAGGCTAACAGAAGAAGAAATCATCATTGCTTTTGCAGTTTTCTATTGCCAGTGGGGGGCTTTCCTGTGACTTCCATTCCATTGGCTAGATGATACTGTCATCTATGGTGAGGCCACGTTGTTTTTCTCATGGATCACTATCAAGAGCTGTAGCCTTGTAAACGGAGCCTGTCTTCTTTATGGGGAAAAAAGGCACAGACTAAATGTGAAATAGTGACTAACACAGCTGCTGCAGCATGTTAAATGGCATAATTAGATATTCCTTTTCATCTGAGTAACCTGGAAAAATCAGAAAAGGTCAGAAAGCAAGCCTTTAGTTTCAAATCCAAGGTTGTATAACTATAGACCACTCATTGCTCAGGACAGTTCACACAGTCTGTGGACAGGCTCTATGGACTGGGAACTGTCTTCAGAAGTACCATTTCCTACGCACAAAATTTACCTCTGCACTGACATGCTTCCTGGATACTTTGTTGTCTTGGGATGTTGCCACTACCAACTGCTGCTCCACAGAATGTTTGGATGTGAAAACAGTAATAAATGGCATTTATTTTGAATTTTTTCTTCTTCTAGTTGGCAACAGTTTATGGTCTCAGTGCTGCGGACTCATACTTGAATCCACTTTTGACTTATTACAACAGCAGCCATGAATCCAGCTACAGTAGTGTAGTATGGAATACCCCCCTAAGTGCATTCTGCTCTGTGTACTATAGTCTTAAATAATGAGTCACTGACATTACATAACTGATGGAACACTCTGTAGGAAAAAAAATAAAATTCAACTTAATTAAAATATTTTGAAATAAAATTGACTATTGTTTCAGTACTCTGATTTTAGAGTTCCTACTTTCTTTCTGTGTAGAAATATCTGGAAGAAACTTATTAGATATCTTAGAAATTAAGATTGCCTTCCATGGTCCAGATTCTACTACCTTTTTTATCTTTAACTGGCATAAAATACTGGAGTTAGCCAATCTGCTGTATGCTACACAGGGTGAAAAAAATCTGTCAGTTTTTAAGATACAATATTCCTTTGCGGTACACTTTTAAAGACAAGCTTGAGGAACATCATAACACTAGTGCTGGTGCTTTACCTGTTGGTAGATAAATGTAAGACTGCAATTTCCTGTGGTGTCAATCTGGCCCTTTCACAGTCCCTAAATGAAATGAAAGATAACCAAACAACTATTCACAGATAGGAAGCCAGCTGAAAATCCCTATTTAGAAAATAGCACTTAGTATTGATTTAACAGTCTGATGATGTAACAAGAAATGTGCACTTTAAAAAACACTGAACACAGTAAGGAAGAATAAGAAAGAATTCTGCAGAGTATTTGATGATTAGTTCTCTGATCATTCCTCTTCATTTTACCAACATTTTTTCACAGCATATAGTGCATATAACAGTTCGTTACTTTGTTACTTGTGAAATGCAAAGGCTATAGATTTCACTTAAGAGTATGGATTGCAATAATTGTAACTTCTGAAATAGATCTGCATTGTAGAAAATAAAGTTATGTACAATTAATGGTGATGAGAAGATAATTGCTTCAGAAGACCTTAACTCTGCCTACGAAGAAGAGTGTGTCAGTGCAGAAAACCATGACTAAGTATCTGTTGGACTTTTCTCTCATGAGCATTTAACCACAACTTTCTCACATGCAGTATGTGGATTTGCAACATTTTTTTTTCTTCTCTTTGTTTGGCTTTCTTGAGATATCTGGAATTAAAGGTAGGAAAATCATTGTTCTAGGTTAAAATTAATTTCTTCTATTTCAGCTCAGCCCTTGATGCTTCAAATTTAGATCTGCCTTATTGCTTGCCATACCTGTGTTATTTCAGGTTTATTTTCAAGACAAAGATCTATTTTATCCTCAAATACCTCTGCTTTGTAAACTTAGATTAAATTGGTTGAAAACATCTATTGAAGTAATGCAAATGAAGAAATGCAAATGAAGGAAAGAGGATGATCACATGAGAAGTCACAAGAGATAGCTTGTGTGTACATATTAAAGCATAGATGATGTATGTGAAAATTAAATCCCTTTTTAAGGCATGACCAGCCATAGTTAAACCAAATTGCTTGAAAAATAATATATATTTTGTAAAACAAAAGTAGCAGTTTAAGGTAATGGCCCCTAATGCTATGATATCACTATGTAAAACTGTAACTGGTTTATTGACATAAAAAGGCATTAGCTTTAGTGGGTCATAGGGTATTCATTAACCACATACACATTATGGAAATGATTTCAAAGGAATATATGCCAAATGTTATCATACAGTTACCTTGTGGTTGCCATTACTACAACAAATCTGGGAACATGAAGACCTTGTAGCGATACAGCTTTGTCACAGCGGTCAGTACAAACTCTATTTTTAGTGGTATTTCCAAGATGTGAGTTATGGAGCCAAGTAAGTCAAGGAGATCAGAATTTTCTCCCAGACGGTTACTCTAACTTCAAAAATATGTTCAGCACAGATTGCATACAAAACTAAACAATACTGCACTGCATTTGCAAAAATGAGATTTTGTTCCTGGAATGCTTTTACCCAAAAACCTTACTATATGGTTATTTATTGAAAGCTAGACTTATATTTCAGGAAAGTATAGCCAAGAACAGTTAAGTGACAGCAGACAGAAAAGCCTATTGAGAAGAGTGGATTTCTTGCATACCTTTTCCAGAAGCATTATTTGGAAAGAAAAAAAAAAAGTAACAACAACAACAAAAAAAGGTAACATAAACCTAAACAAAATTAGCTACAAAAACTACAGAATTTTGATCTTACAAGCTATTACTGTGTGTCTTCTAGGGCTTTTATAATCTTTTCTAAAAAACTCTTGATAGCTTTTGCTTCATTTTACACTGTGACTAAATAGTTGTTTAAGTGATTCCTTCCCTCTCTCCATTTTTTTCTCTTTTTCTTCAGACTTTTGCACACTGAATAACAGCTTTGTTTAAATCTTGACATGCAGTATTCTACTCTAGCTGAGCTAATTCAACAGGAAAAGTTCATTTATATCAGCAAAGAGAGAACTGTGCAGGAACATAGAAGCATTGATCTAGGTGAAAGTTACATTGCTGAGCTTTATTTAATTACATATCACAGTACACATTGCAACAAGAAAGACTTATTTTCGACAAGCTTCCACTGAAGATACATACATATATATTTAAATATATGCTTACTGAAAGGGATATAAAAATGCCATAATATCCATGTTTCATTAGAATAAACAATCTGTAATCTCAGAAATGGGCTGGCATTAAGCTGCTAACACATTATACCATTAGATATTATGTGATATTTGGAAGTTAACACATTTACTGATTTGTATTATTGCTAGTTCTAGTTTCCCTATGCTACCACAACGTGTTGTCCAAACTTATTATGTGCCATTGTGGTCAACAAAAAAATAGAATAACTCACAACTGAAACTGTACTACCATGGGTATAGGAAATGATCCCTTGTACAGCAGCAAATATTGTCTATTCAGGAGTACAGATAACCTCTGTGTAATCCACATAGGAGAGTTGCATAAATAATATATGAAGTGTTGGAGTTGCTTAAAAATAAGACACACAAAATACATTTTGTCACTCCATTAAGGAGCAAATAATATGAATCCATCCTTGTTTCTTTCTTTCTTAAGTGTCTTGTTGCCAACTCAGCTTTCATCATTCATTAAGAATCCTGTTAATGCTGCTTTATAATATATATATATAACATATATAACATAATGACATTGAAAGCAGTAGAAGGACTTTACGCCACCACACTTTTCCTCTATTATAAAGACTAGTTTAGCAGAGTTAATATCTGCCATAGTTGATGATAGACGCATTTTCTACTATGGCACTTTTTGGAACAATAAAATCAAGATGAGTGGGTGTCATCTAGCATCAAACCTGTTTTTATAGTATTGCTTTGTTTTTTGCTTATTCTGAACACACACAAGGTTTTTTTTCTGTGTAACTTTTTGCTTTTTAAGTCAGTAAATAAAAGTGTCTTAGGCAGATACAGAGATGTCAATGAGTGACAACTGGAGTGTGAGTGATACAGTTTAGTATTGATAGTATGTGATGATCAATAAATTGTTTTCTAGGATTATCTGCATCTCCTAAGGAAGCTAAGAATAAAAACACTTAACTCCTTACACAGGTCTGAAAGCTGTAACTACCTAAAACAAGTCTGTGCCTTGTTGTGAGAGAAAGCAGGCTCCTGAACTGGCTATAATAACAATATGTTCCATCTCATACTATAATAGATGTAGTAACTTTTTGTCCATTTTCACATAAAATTGGTCTCAGGTAAAGGATTCTTTTTCTCCCTCTTTATAATTCTTTCTAAAGTATCAATGACAAGAATTTCCTTTCTTCTGAATATGCAGACAGTATATTTTATATTAGCCACAGTTGTGTAAGTGGTCACCTTCTAAATGCTTCAGTATTACTGAGTAAACAAAGATTAGAAGAATTATGTTCCTGAAAACCTTCTTTCCCACACTGCATCAGTAATTTTAATATAAGAAACTTCCTTTCTCTACAAACATTGACTCATTTTTACTGATAATTGTTATGAAGGAAGTAACCATTGCTTAATCTTAATGTCTCTAGTTAAGGGCTCCAGAAGGAGCTTTTAAGGACTTAAATGAAAAAGGAAGAGTTCCAGAGGTTCTTACCACCTCTGTAGCTGGTGAGAGCTGTCAGCTTCCTAGAAACTTTGAAAATCTGGCCAAGGCATCTTGGTGCCATACAGTGTAGCATCATCTTACTGGTACAAAAGCCTTTTTGAGCAATTAGCCAAGTCATAGAATCATAGAATAGAATCACAGAATCACTTTGGTTGGAAAAGACACTCAGGATCATCACATCCAACTGTAATCTAATCCTAGCACTAAACCATGTCCCTAAGAAACTTGTCTATATGCCTTCTAAACACCTCCAGGGGTGGCGACTCCACCATTTCCCTGGGCAGTCTGTTCCAATGCCTGGCAGCACTTTCTGCAAAGGTTTTCCCGATTTCCAAACTAAACCTCCCCTGGCACAACTTGAGGCCATTTCCTCTTGTCCTATCACTGGCTACTTAGGAGAAAAGACCAACACCCTCCATGCTACAGCCTCCTTTCAGGAAGCTGCAGACAGCAATAAGGTCTTCTCTCAGCCTCCTGGTCTCCAGGCTAAACAACCCCAGTTCCGTCAGCTGCTCCTCAGCAGACTTGTGCTCCAGGCCCTTCACCAGCTTCGTCACCCTCCTCTGAACCCACTCTAGTACTTCAATGTCCTTCCTAGGTTGAAGAGCCCAAAACTGAACACAGCCTCACCAGTGCTGAGTACACTGGCACAATCACTTCTCTAGTCCTGCTGGCCACACTATTCCTGATACAAGCCAGGATGCTGTTGGCCTTTTTGTCCACCTGGGCACACTGCTGGCTCATATTCAACCATCTGTTAATCAATACCCCCAGATTCTTTTCTGTCAAGCAGCATTCTCCAGCCACCATTCCCAGAGTCATAGAATGACAGAATGGTTATGGCTGGAAGGAACCTACCTGCTAAAGCAGGTATATCTAGAGTAGATTGCACAGGAATGTGTCCAGGTGGGTTTGAATATCTCCAGAGAAGGAGATATTCAGAAGGAGACTCCACAACCTCTCTGGGGAGCTTGTTCCAGTGCTCTGGCACCCTCAAACTAAAGAAGCTCTTCCTCATATTCACATGTAACCTCCCATGCTTCAGTGTGTGCCTGTTGCTCCTCATTCTGTCATTGGGTACCACTGAAAAGAGTCTGGTCCCATCCTCTTGACATCCACCCTAGAGATATTTTATAAACATTGATGAGATACCATCTCAGCCTTCTCTTCTCCAGGTTGAACAGATAAATCTCATTCAGTCTTTCCTCATAAGAAAGATGCTCCAGACCCCTTATCATCTTTGTAGACCACCACTGTACTCTCCCCAGTAATTCCTTGTCCTTCTTAAACTGAGGAGGCCAGAACTGGGTGCAGTGCTCCAGATGTGGCCTCACCAGGGCAGAGGCAGAGGATAACCTTCCCTCAACTTGCTGGTCATACTTTTCTTAATGTACCCCAGGATATCATTTGCCTTATTGGCCACAATGGCACACTGTTGACTCACAGCCAACCTGTTGTTGAACTCCCAAATCCATCGTTGCAGTACTGCTTTCCAGCAAGTCCACCCCTAACCTGCACTGGTGCCTGGGGTTGTTCCTCCACAGGTGCAGGACCCTTGCCTGTGTTGAACTTCATGAGGTTCTTCCATGTCCAGTCCTCCAGCCTCTCCATGTCTCACTGAATGACAGCACAGCCTTCTGGTGTCGGGCCTTCCTCCCATTTTGGTACCACCAGCAAATGTACTGAGGGTGCACTCAGTCTCTTCATTCAGATCACTGGCGAACAGGTTAAATAGGACTGGACCAAGTGCTGATCCCGGAGGAACCCCGTTAGAGTTGCATGGGGTGGTTTGTGACCCAAGTACAGGACCTGGCACTTGACCTTGCTGAACCTCATACAACTGACATCAGCTCAACAATCCAGTCAATCCAGATCCCTCTGTAGAGCTTTCCTACCTTTCAACACATCAACACTCCCACCCAATTTGATGTCATCTGCAAACTTACTCGGGGTGATCATCCAGATCATTGATAAAGAGATTAAACAGAATCAGCCCAAATACTGAGCCCTGGGGTACCACTCATGACTGGCCACCAACTGGATTTGGCTCCGTTTACCACAACTCTTTAGGCCCAGCCCCCCATACAGTTCTTTATCCATCAAAGAGTACACCTATCCAGGCCATGAGCAGCCAGTTTCTCCAGGAGAATGCTGTGTAATATGGTGTCAAAGCTTTTACTAAAGTCTAAGTACACACCATCCACAGCCTTTCCCTCATCTACTAGGTGGGTCACCATGTCATAGAAGGAGATCAGGTTGGTCAAACAGGCCTGCCTTTCATAAACCCATGCTGACTGAGCCAGACCACTTGGTTGTGTTATATGTGTTGTGTGATGTCACACAGGATGATCTGCTCTATGACCTTCCCTGGCACCGAGGTCAGACTGACAGGCCTGTAAAAACTAAGCTAAAATTGTGTTCCTATTAAATCCAGTGTCAACACAGTGGTCTCTTCTGGCTGACAAACTCTGTGAATATCGGTGATAACTATTCTCAGTACTGTGTACCTGATGTTTAAAAAAATGCAGAAGAAACAGAAGAGATGCAGACCTCTTTGGCCCAAGAAAGAGTCGTGCTTGAAAGTACAGACTGTAGTTATCTGCATCGAAACAACCAACAAGCGTATCAAGCTGCTAAGATTCGAGTAGCTGAGGTGGACTTGGACTGGCAACATAAAGGTGAACTTTTCCTAGCTCGGTAGGCCCATGATGCTTCAGGGCATCAAGGTAGAGATGCAACATATAAATGGGCTCGTGATCGAGGGGTGGATTTAACTATAGACACTATTTCACAGGTTATTCATGAATGTGAAACTTGTGCCGAAATCAAACAAGCGAAGTGGTTAAAACCTGTATGGTATGAGAGGTGATAGTTAAAGTATAAATATGGAGAAGCTTGGCAGACTGATTATATTACACTTCCACAAACATGTCAAGGTATGCGTTATACACTTACAATAGTGGAAGCAACCACTGGATGGCTGGAAACATATGCTGTACCTCATGCTACAGCCTGAAATACTATCTTGGGCCTTGAAAAGCAAGTCCTTTGGCGACACGGTACGCCAGAAAGAATTGAATCAGACAATGGTACTCATTTCAAAAACAGTCTTATAGACAATTGGGCCAAAGAACATGGTATTGAGTGGGTATATCATATTCCATATCATGCACCAGCCTCTGGGAAAATTGAAAGGTAAAATGGTTTGCTAAAAACTACACTAAAGGCACTTGGTGGTGGAACCTTTAAAAACTGGGATTCACATTTAGCAAAAGCCACTTGGTTGGTCAACACCAGGGGATCAAACAATCGAGCCGGGCCTGCCCAATCAGAAATTCTACGGACTGTAGAAGGAGATAAAGTCCCTGTAGTACACATGAAAAATATGCTAGGAAAGGCAGTCTGGGTTACTCCTGCCTCAGGCAAAGGCAAGCCCATTCGTGGGATTGTTTTTGCCCAGGGACCTGGCAGCACCTGGTGGGTGATGCTTAATGATGGAGAAGTGCAGTGTGTACCTCAAGGGGATTTGATTTTAGGTGAAAATATGCAATACTGAACTGCATGATGTGAACTGCCATACTAACAGTGTTTAATAAGTGTCTTTCAGATCAAGACAGTGATGATGAAACCAGAGCTAGCTTCTTCGAGTGGCGCCTGATAACTTCTTCGAAGTTGATGTCTTTAACCCACAAACAGTGGTCATGAAATGCACTTGTACCATTTTTCCTGCCCTGGGAGACTGTTGTGACAAAATGAACTTAATGAACTTTTCAAAGGATGGTCCACTGATTAAGATTAATTACTCCTGTGTATATATGTACATATGTAAATATATATAGTAATAGTGATTAATTAGATTGTGTTGACAGATTGCATTGATAAGGTTTAAGTATTCAGTGAATGGCATATTATAAGGGGTGGAATGTCCCAGTTTTGTTAAAAAAAAAGTTTCTCTTTTAGTGAATTTTCCGTTTCCAGCAACTTCTCCTTTATATGTTGAGTGTGATGTTCATGGTATAGAATACTTCTATTGCCCAGCTTGGGTCAGCTGTCCTGAATGTGCTCCTCCCCACATTATACATCTGCTTACTTGCAAAACATGGGAAACTCAGTAACAAACTTGGTTAACCTAGCAAGAATTATCAACATCAGTGAGTTCTTGCATTCTTTCGTACTAAATCCCAAACACTGGAAAACTACCTGAAGAAAACATTAACATTATCCCAGGGTGCTATCTATGCTACCTTAGTACTCTCAAACTAAATTAAAAACAGAAAAACGCCCTAGCTACCAAGAAGAAAATTTGCTAACTGGATGGAAAATTACCTTGGTTAAGCCGCACCAGCACACCAGTACACAAATAAAAGCCTTTCTGTATTTTATCAGTCCATTTCTTAAATGCAGTATAAAATTACACTTGTGCTAGTAAAATATTTGTAGAGGATGTGATGGCAAAACTAATAGTTAAAATCTTTTACCATGTTTTAAGAGTGAAGTTTCAGCCTGATAAGATGGTAATGGTAATTTTCATTCAGATCCTACACTGACTCTGTGCAGGTCTAGCTAAAATTTGAGAAGAAATACTTATTTCTGGCATAGATTCTACAGATGAATGAAGACTGACATCCACAGCAAATAACAATTTTCATCCTAAAATGACAAAAAAAAAGAGAGATTTCTACAAGGAGAATTTCCAGTTACTGACACCGATAAGCTGTCTGGAAGACCTGAAAGAGTGAATGTGACATTCTCTTGTGATACACTGAAAAATGACCTGGCACATCAAGTAAGGACAAGACTACACAGTACAGTTTTGAAACTGCCAGTGTTTTTAACAATACCTTTGACAAACTGAAACATTACTGTCTATTTTTGTAATACATGAGGAAGTATTCAGAAGCAAATTTCACTGACAAAGGCAAGTTCAGACACTTACTTTCTCATCTGAATATCGTCTTCTAGCAAGATACTATTGTCAGTGGGAGTAGCTTGAAGAATCATCTCATCATTCATTCTAAATCTGAAATATCTGTTGATTTTATCATATGCAAAGCTTTACTTAATATTCAATTGTAGTTGAACTAGCAATTTTGTACTAATGCTTACAAGACCTTCACAGTCTAAACTAACCACAAGAAATTAAGATACTAATGGAAATTATTCTGCAGAATTGTGGATTCTGAGAAACACTCAGCCTGCTGTCAATGGAGAGTGCTAAATAATAACTTAGTAACGGCTTTTTGCTGCATGCAAGTGACTAAAATTATTATTATATGTCAGCATCCTTTGATCATTCTACAAGCAGCTTGTTTTAACTAATGACTATATGTGAGATCTCAGAGGACAATTCAGAAATGGAATAAAACAAAAATCAAAACAGATGCAGAGATGGTTTCTCTTTAGTAGACTGACCCAGAATAGGGCTGCAGTGTGGACAAATCTGCATAACTAATGGTCATACTATCTAAATTTTGTATGAGAAATATTTACGTTTTCTAGCCAGGCATTCTGATACCTTTCAATAGGAAAAAGTTACATAAATACAGTCCAGTCACAGCCATTACTTCTCACTCACCAGCTGACATGCTTGAAAAATCTTTTGTTTCTATAGTTTCTGTCTGCTTTCTTATATTTTCAAACAATAGATAAGGACTAGAAATTTACTAGTCTGTATCTTCAAGCTGCAAGACTTATGGTTGTGTGAAACATTTGCAGATCCAGTTTCAGAAAGGAATGAAATAATGAAACCACCAGGATGAAAACAAAAAAATATTAGCAATATTAGGCAGTATGCCATCATATTTCCTTTTAGATATTTTGCAAAAATCACTTATTATCCTCTTGATAATTTTATATGTTACTGTCCTAGAAAACACCATTTGTGCAGAATTATTTTTTTGTTCTGTATTTAGAAATGTAAACCATCATTCTGCAGTCTTTGTAGTGTGCTGCACAACTGCTTTGCTGCACAACTGTTTTGCTTTGCTTTGAGACCCTGCTATTAAAAAGATGTTATGCTTGCTTTGATAGGATATTAAGGTAAATACTTTTATAAAGCCTATTTAAAATAAACATACAGCAAAGCACTCATCAATTAAATCAGGTACAATAGTTTTAGTTACTCTTCTTATAATACAAAAGCACTTCTCATAAACAACTCATAATACAAAAACACATAAACACAAAAACAAGAAAGTACATATTTAATCATATAAATTAATAGCTACAGGTGCACCCACTCTGAAAACATACCGTCATTTTCAAAGCTCCTTTCATAATATTTTTCAAACAGGCTAATTGCTGTATTACAGAAAAAAAAAGTCTTCTGCTTGTATGGTGTAGGTTACCTAGTCAGGAGACAGAATAAATGTCTAGACTCACAGAATCACACAATAATTTCAGTTGGAAGAGACCTTCAAGATCATCGAGTCCAAACATAACCTAACTCTAGTGCTAAAACTTGTCCCTAAGAACCTCATCTAAACACCTTCTAAACATCTCCAGGAATGGTGACTCCACCACTTCCCTGGACAACCTGTTCCAGTGCTTGACAAACCTTTCCATGAAGAATTTTTCCTAATATCCAATCTGAACCTCCCCTGGTGCAACTTGAGGCCGTTTCCTCTTGTCCTATCTCTTGTTACTCTGGAGAAGAGAACAACGCCCTCCATGCTACAACCTCCTTTCAGGTAGTTGTAAACAGCAATAAGGTCCCCCCTTGGCCTCCTTTCCTCAAGGCTAAACAGCACCTGTTCCCTCAACCATTCCTCGTAAGATTTGTGCTCCAGGCCCCTCACCAGCTTTGTCACCTTCCTCTGCACTCTATCTAGTACCCCAATGTCCTTGTAATGATGAGTGGCTCTAAACTCAACATAGTATTCAAGGTGAGGCCTCACCAAAACCAAGCACCATGGCATAATCACTTCTCTAGTCCTGCTGGCCATGCTATTCCTGATACAAGTCAGAATGCTGTTGGCCCTTCTGGCCACCTGGGCACACTGCTAGCTTACATTCAGCCATCAGTCAATCAACACACCCAGATCCTTTTCTTCCAGGCAGCTTTCCAGCTACTCTTCTCCAAGCCTATAACATTGCATGGGGTTGTTGTGACCCAAGTGTGTTGACTCGGCACTTGGCCTTATTAAACCTCATGTAACTGGCCTTAGCTCAACTACCCTGCCAGTCCAGTTCTTTCTGTAGAGCCTTGCTACCCTCCAGCAGACCAACACTCCCATCCAATTTGGTGTCATCTGCACAGTTACTGAGAGTGCACTCAATCCCTTTATCCAGATCATTGATAATGAGATTAAACTGAACTGGCCTAAATCCTGAGCCCTGGGGAACACCACTCATCACTGGCCACCAACTGATTTGTCTCCACTTACCACAATTATTTAGGCGCGGCCCTCTAGCCAGTTCTTTATCCATGCAAGTGTACACACATCCAGCCCATGAGGGACTGTGTCTAATTCTTGTCCTGCTCGTGTTGTGTTGCATTACTGAGGCAAATGAAGAAAAGAAAAAGGCTGTATATTACCAAAGTAGAGGAATTCTCAAAACATATATAACCGATGTAGCCAGCTACTATCGCATTCTCATCTTCAGTTCCTGTTACAGCATTAAGATTGGCCAGCATGTGTTGCTTTCAGGCTAATGCCAAATGAGAAAGAATTCTTAGAGAGCAACTGTAAGTTGCCAGAGCTTAAAATACCACCTGTGCTCTTTTAAATGTTGCTACTGCATGTGCACAGTTTGATCCAGAATCAGAAAGTTATAACTATATATCTGACGTAGTGTCTTTCTCAGAAGAAAGTGGCAATACCACATAACTTGTCTTATGTGAGTTCAATGAAAAAAATACTCAGTACAGTAGAAGGCATACAAGACCATACTGTAGATTAGAATGTGTTCTTGTGAGCTCTTGATTGAATAGCTGAAGACAATGATCAAACTCATGACTAATTATGATTTGTATGAACAATTTACTAGCAAGGCAGAAAATAAGAAGAAAAAAAATATTTCACTTACTGCAACAATCTATTTCAATGAATAATTAATCTATCTCAGCTGTTATTTTTTTTGTATTAATTTATTCTGCTTCCTGGAGAAGCTGGTATTACCATTTTATTTTGCCACTCACCTTTTACTCCTAATGGCTAACATCAATAACTCCCAAGACAACATCCTCCAGACAGGAACTACCTGGGATCCACTAGAATTCGTTGTTGGCATATGTTTGACTAGACAGCAATTGGGATTGAAAAATACATGAAATTAGTAACATACAACAATTGATTCTCTGCTTACATTGCATTTTTGCTGTAAACTTATAGCACGAACAAACAGAAATGAAACTCAAAATGCAACCTCTGTAATTACTAAACAGTGTATCAATAAGATCTTTGGTAATTGAATGTATATGAAATACAGAGAAGTAACTCTAGATCCAACTCAACTTCCTGATACAGACTGTTCTAGATTATGATTTCTTTTACTCTGTGGGCAGATTTGAAACCCAGCAAAGATCTCTAGTGAAGGCTGATTTAAGAATGAATGGTAATTTATACAGGGACTAGATAATAATAAAACTCTGGAAAGCTGCATTTGTACACAAAAGCAGCATTACTATGGCCCTAGTTCCCCTTTAACTGGCAACAAAATGAGATGTGCAATACTCTCCTCTGAACTGCATGAAAGTCCGTAGACAGTTTTGGTTTGGGCTTTTATTGTGTTACCTTACTTAGTAACCAAAAGTATGGTAAATGCTTTATAGAAATAAAAGCATGAAAGCCTCTACTGTCTAACTTCTGAATTAATGAGTTGTGGAATAAATGAAAAGGAAGTTTCACTGTCACAGTTGATTATGCAGTATATTCAGCTCTTATTCAGCCATAAATTGGAATAAGAACCACTCTACATATACTAAGGCAAATAAGGGTCATGAAGGGTGAAAGAGAAGATGAAAAGAAGTTCTCAGGTAACTGATTCCACTATTAGTAAGTTGCCTATATTTTTCCATCATCTTAGGGAACTAGAGTAGGTGGCTGGGTAGAAACATTTGAGGAAGCATCATTCCTTGGCAGAAGCAACATAATTTTGGCTTGTGAGTGTAATACAAGTTCAATGAAAAGTCTGCTGAGAAATTTTATGTCATAAGGTCAACCTACTACCTGATCCCTTGCTGCTTACACACAGTATAGGAAAGGAGAAGAAAGAGAGTGGGACTGTGAAGGAGTATCGTAATGCCTTCAGAATACATATGCTCATAATGCTCATAAGACTTCCACATATAAAATAATAGTATTTGTTCTGGAGTTACTACAGTGGATGCAAGGGATATGAAATAAAAGTACATGTGCACGTAACAGTGTCTCACCTTTATACATCTTCCTTCATGGACAGTTGTTCACATCTTTTACAAAGAGTTCAGCATCATGATTCTGCTTAGCAGCTGGATCAACTGAAAGACACAGAAGGTTCCTCAGCAGGTCAGAAGCAGAGCCAAGACTAGCATACCTGCCCTGTAGTCTATTTAGTAGGTTGTGTCAGATTCACTTAAGATTGTAGGATCTAGGTTCTTTTTAGGCACTATTTTTTCCAGTAACAACCACCATTAAAAAAAAAAACCAAACCACTACAAATAATTGCAGTGGTCGTTTTTGCACTGAATAGTCAGAAGGTGGAATTCTTTTTAGTAACTAGTAATTAATAGATGAAAGGTTTTATGTTAAACTACAATGCATATATACTGTGCTATTGCTTGTATAGTAAGACAAGAAAAGTATTTTAAAATTCAATGTTCTCTGTACTGTGCAGGCTCTGAAGGTGGTGTTTTTCTTGTTTGGAGTATAAAACGAACACTGTATTTCAATTTTGAGACCTCTTTTGAAGTTATCTCTCAAAGGGAAGTAGAGCTTCTCAGTCTCATTACTGCAATACAGGCTCGTATCACACCTCCACTGAATATACATTTGTATAGGCAAAAAAAAGAAAATAGTCAATGAAGCTGGAAGGAATCGTATAATAGTGCTTATTTAACTTCTTTAATGGTGCCGAGATTTCAGACCTAACCTGAAGCTAAGTGTGGCTTCATATCCAAACTCTCCATTCCCCCACCATTGTTATAAAGAATACCTACCTCTGTACTTCAATCCAAGATTAAAACTCATTCAATGGGATCTCAAGAAGTACTGCCAGGACAATGGTGTGTAAAAAATGTTACAGTAAAGTGGTAGTTAAGCAAGGACTAAGGCTGAATAGGAATATAGTAATGTTCAGAGGCCAGAAAGCCAATATATGCTAAATATGAAACCTTAGCTTCAGTTATAAGAGCATTTATTTATTTTCCAACAACTGGAATATTTAGGAAACTAAAACATGTAAAATGTTTTGGAAGGAACACCTGGTATTTTTTTACTTAGATGCCTAATTCGTCAAGTTTTCTACTCATATCATCTTCTGATTACTGCATAGCTATAGTACTGCAATGATGTCTTGTGACTTTGAAACTTCTAAAGGAAAGAATTTTTATTTTTCAGCTATGTGAAGTGCACCAGCTTCCAGATGCCACGTTAAGACAGCACTATACCCTAGACAATGCTCCAGGCTTTCACCCTGCTGAACAATCATTACACTCTAGTGGCTTCATAGTCTAATGTTAATACAGACTTCAGTGGCCTTCAGCAGCACTGGTCTGACAACACTGTATTAAATGACGATGACCTTTGTTGAGGCCCATCTCTTCTACCATCCAATACCTATGTATTTCTATGAAAAATAATATTAAGTGCTTTGTTCATTCTGTTGTCAACATTTTCACAAGGCACTAAATAACTGACTTTTAATTTTTGTCCCAGAATTTTATAGTTTATTTTCCAACCTAAAATGTAAGACAAAAAAAACATTACTCAACTCTGGTTAATGTTGCTATTATCTTTTTTTTTTTTTTTCTATTTTAACAACTTATTTTCTCTGGCAATATGAGGAAATGAACAGTGGAAAACTAGGTATTAGATATTCTATTCAACAGCCTCAGTTATTCTACACTAACTGCTCTCAGTCTACAAAAAAATATATACTGATCAACTTTTACTTATTAGACCTTGCTTTTTGTAAAAATCCATTTTTTCTTTAGACTTTCTCAATCATTACCAATAAATTTATAGCTGTTAAAATTTTTATGAGCTAGTGTATACACTGTGAAGTGACTTGAACATATTTTCAGAACAGCTGTCTCCAAATTAATAACAGTCACAGATCTGTAGTCCCCTGAAAAGCCTCCTTTCTTGCCATAAGAAATCTCTGAGAATCTATGCAGACCTACAGGAAACATAAAGGTACCAAGCACATCTCTAAATCCCTTGATACATGAAACCTCATCATTAGTTTAGTAAGTATAGAGAAGTATGTCACAGGGGAATTATATAGGGTTCTGCTTAGATTTCTTAAAGAGAAGTGCAACCTTCAAGAGTTCAGTGGTGGGTGTGCTCTATTATTTACTGCATGGGGGGGAGATATACCAACCCAAATGTCACTTTCTTTCCAGGTGTGTGTATCCGTCCATGAAGCAAACCTTCAGGCATCTTCTTTCCCTTATGAGCATTCGCTCCAGGGACTGTGTTTTGAAGCTGTAGAGGCAAACTCTCAGGTGAAGCTTCTATTTGTCATGATGCAAATGTTCAGGATCCATCTTTCCCTGATAACAATTACCTCTGGAGCCTGTACTTAGAGGTCTGAAGGCAAACTTTCAGGGAAAACCCATAACTGGATGCAAAGCAGATTTTCAGGAAACAAAATTCTCAGAAAACAAAAGATTGAATGGAGTAGTGTAGCAGACGGGCTGGCTCAAGCTGGGTACTTGTGCAGAGGTCTGCCCAAGCACTGAAAACTGCGAAATCGTATATCTTTACAGACCATTCACACCAGGATCCAGTCCAATAGCAAAATTTCACCACCAGGTCCTTTGTTCCCCATTGGCCCCTTTTTCTCTGACTCCACATGGGCCTTTGTTTTGTTCAGCTGTAGACAATTTTTTGGTCCATATCCTTGACGGTGCCGTGTTGTCTGGATAAGCCCTTTCTTCTCAGTGGAGTGCAAAATAGGCCCTGCTCTCTGCGTTAGCCTTGTTTTCCCAGTCAGTTCCATTTTTTCCAGCAAAATGCAAGCAAGACTTTGTCTTGCAGGTGTTTAGTGTAGTCTGCAGTTGCTTTTGGTAAATACAAGCAGGACCCTACAGCCTCAAGTTTTAGCAAATCTAGTCTACCAAGTAACATGAATCAAAGAGTACACTAAAAATCATACAACCTTGTATCTCTAAATAACCCATCACATTTGGTGTGTATCTACTTTAGCTAAATGATTAACACTGAACTTGAATTGCGCTCATCTACTGACCCGTGAGTAGTAAAACCATTGCCACACAGCTCACTTATTTAGCAGGGAGAGCTCAAAGTGGGCTCATCCAGGCTGTTGTATCTATAGGACGAAGTGGTTGACTCGTAGTCAAATTGCATACAGTAGGAAAAGTATGCATGAGCCTCCTTGTGCCCACAAGATACCGGCATTCAGTGTGCTGTTCTGCTTCCCTGTGGGTCTACTGGAAGGAGTTCTTGGCCTGGCTGGGGCTCAGGCCTTTACCTCCTCTGGAGCCTGGACAAAACTGATGCTGGTTTGGCTGGGAGGGTCAAGTGCATCCACCACAAAGTAATGATCAGAAAATGAGAGTTTTTTTCCTCCTAGGAAAAAAAATATTCCCACGCAAGAACATGTAAAGCTGAAACATTTTGGACTATCATAAGAAGTCTTTAGCCAAACAGGAAATATTTCAGCAGTGGTGCCCCAGTGCAAACTGTAGCCTAATTCTCTCATGCTTTTCTTTACCACTCTGGTCTAGCTAGGCTGGCTGCAAGGGACAGCATTGTCTACCGTCTGAGAGATACTTTCCCACTGGAGGGCAGAGGATCTATGTAAGAGTGACCCTAACACTTCCCTCCAGGTAGTACAGACCAAATTTGAGACAATTTTTGGATGAAATGTTTTGTTTTCAGAAGTAGTTTTTAATAAAATGAAACATAAGATGAATTTCTTGATAGAAAGCACTTTTGTGTCTGTCTCTTTTGCAGACACATTATTATTTTTTTTGAAAACAGATTTTTCATTGAAAAAAAAAATCATCAGTACTGTTCAAGAATCCTTGGGCCAATATTTAACTCTAACTGAAGACATTTAATTTACATGCACAATGCTGAAAATAATCCCTGATTTTTAGTGTCTTTCACTGTGATGTATGTCATGAGTAGTTGCATACATATTCTATATTAGACATGATTCACACAGCATCTGTCATTAATTTCAGTAACTATAAATATCTGTACACTGGGAAAGGTGCTTTACTCTGGAACAAAATCCAGATACTCTTTTTTGTTCGCACTTTATTGTGTGGAAAGAAAAAAAAAAATATCTGTTGTACTCAATGCTAATCAAAAGTTCATGTACATTGAGTGAATTTAGTGCCAGTCAAAAGATGGATTTATTAGAAGAAAAATCCTGCAAGGGTCTTTCAAACCATCTGCTTTGTTAACATTGAGAAATTTGCTACATATTTCACTCTAAGTCTCATTCTCTGCATCTTCCTTTTCTTTCTTAAGCTGAAATGTGTCACATTTGGGGAGACTGAGCTTTATCATTATTGCAAAAGGAGCATTTTCCTGCCAATCTTAAAAGGATCTCAGAGGTACCCTGTGTCTTTTTCAACCCTGTGGGTTGAAAAAAACATTTTCCGAAGGTTTTCTCTAGTTTGTATCAAATTAATACATGCGTCCTACAGCTGTGTTTTCAATGCTCTGTTTATTCTGCTGCATGTTATGTAAGGTAGCTAGAAGAGCTCCGAAAGACATAAAATGATTATTCTAAATTACAGAGGTAATAAAAGATTTTTTAATCCTTTTTTTCTTTGTCCCAGTGCTTTGCTCCCTTGCTTCTTTAATTACCAATATATCTTTCCTACAGTGAAGTAACACTGACAGTAAGATACTTCAGTTTTGATTCTCTTCACCCTAGTTTTCCAGAGCCTAAAACTTACTTTGTATGCAGTCTTACCTTCCCATTCAATATCAATTCATTCTAACTAGTAGTGACCATCACAGTCTCTTGATACTTATTACTAATTTGCAGTTTGTCACCACTAGAGAAGTAGGAATGAAATTTTCAGGGGCACTAACATAATTTATATGACAGTCAATCAATTCATTCACTCAGTGCCCTATTTCTTTGATTATTCAAGATTGAAGGACAAGACTAATTCAGTCATCTAGAAAGTATTCCCCTTTGAACCACGAATATATTCTGGATACATAATATTCCAGGAAGGGCCAAATTCTTCTGTTTCTGCAGCCTTTATGGGTGACGAAGGCTCATGAGAAACCATAGTAGTTTTCAACTGGAAATCTTTGCTCTAATCATACTTGTAACACTGTCCTAATCATTCAAGAATCATACTTCTGCTGGATTTCTGTGCCATGGTTTTGAACTACTCTTTCTGACTTGACAGATAATTATGGAGCTTTTATTACTGCTACACATTCTGGAGTTAGATTGCTAATTCGCATGGAACTCGTTGCCAATTTTTGCTGATCTCAGTGCATTTAGCTGCCTAGTCTGAGAATGGAGGCTACGACTGGGCCCATATTTGCCCTTAGTTTCTGGCTTATGTTCTCTAGATGATAGCTGACACATAGATAGAGCTTGTTGGAAGATGAATTCGGTATTGCTTTACATGGGAAGTATTCCACCCTGGGACAACTATTAACTTATTAAAAAAAATAAATAAATACTAGAGTCATTAATTTCTGGGGAAAATGTTGACCTGCCATCAAGGGCTGTGTATAGTTTGGCAGTTGGGGTCAGTTTTGTCCAAAATGTTTTTATTTTTTTTCAGCTTTTCATTAATTTTTTTTATAGTTGTTGAAAGAGCGCAGGAGGAATTTCATTCCTTTTGAAGGAAAATTTAGTTTAGCAAAAACCTTTTGATGAGTAGTTTCAGCATAAAATTTTCAGCTAGACATATATGCAACACTAAAATAAAACAATAAAACCTTAACAACAGATTCCTGTAATGATACACTTTACAGCTTGCTCAGTGACAGATGTCCAGGTTCCAGTATAAGTTGGGGAATGACCTATTAGAGAGCAGTGTAGGGGAAAGGGACCTGGGAGTCCTGGTGGACAGCAGGATGACCATGAGCCAGCACTGGGGCCTTGTGGCCAGGAAGGCCAATGGCATCCTGGGGTGTATTAGAAGTGGGGCGGTTAGTAGGTCCAGAGAGGTTCTCCTTCCCCTCTACTCTATCCTGGTGAGACCACATCTGGAATATTGTATCCAGTTCTGGGCCCCTCAGTTCATGAAGGACAGGGAACTGCTGGAGACAGTCCAGCGCAGGGCAGCAAAGATGATGAAGGGAGTGGAGCATCTCCCTTATGAGGAAAGGCTGAGGGAGCTGGGTCTCTTTAGCTTGGAGGAGACTGAGGGGTGACCTCATTAATGTTTATAGATATGTAAAGGGTGTCACAAGGATGAAACCAGGCTCTTCTCGGTGACAACCAATGATAGGACAAGGGGCAATGGGTATTTGCTTCTTACAGCTTTTCTATGTAGGGTTAATATAAATCTATCATACATGACAGTTCCTGCTACTCACAGCTCCTAGAAGAAAACCAGCCTACCACTTAAAACACCCTAGCTGGTGTTTAGTTGTTCTGTACAAGTAGAGGTTGAACAGGTATTTGCTTGCTCCAAACTGTTGACCGCAGTTTCTTAAATAGCATATATGCTTAAGCTTTTTCCTCCTCCTCCACATTATACTTTACGAAAAAAATGACACTGGTGTTTACCCGGTTACTATGGAACCCATCAGTTCTCATGGTGTGTTTTCAGCTTTATGTATTTTATTTTTCATTGAGACATTCGTACTGCACCCATTGACATCAAGATCAGCAATAATTTTTTTGTTTTTTAAATCATACCCTTGAAGTGTACTTTGTGAAGGAATTTAGAGTTACCACTTTGTGTATCATAATAATCAAGGGGGTGCCATTTCTTTATAAAATGAATATGAGAAAGAAGGGCATTATTCAGTGCTATGATTTGATTTGTATCATTTAGAGTAATGGCAAAAGAAATTAAGGAAAAACTGAAAATCAGATATCTATTGGAGTTTTCAGTATGACATCTTCCTAACTACAGAGACCACCAGTACTTACCAGAACACTAATCTGCTGTGAGAATCACTTAAAATACAAAATGGGGACATGAAAATGTACTGGAAATAGCAAAATCTGGGCAGTTTAAATACAGCAATCTTAAATGCATTGCACAGGAAAGTGAAGAGCAAGTTACTGGAAAAAATAAGGAACATTCACACTCTTCAATTTTCTGTAAATTGAGGTCATACTGTTTTGGCTAGTTCTTAAGTTGAAGTTTGACACTTCGCAGAAGGATAATAAATACAACAGACCTATCCTGTTAATTGGTATACCAGTAGGAGGCTGACCTAGATTGCTTCTTTTTGAAAGAAAATTTCCAGGAAGAGAGAAAGAGACTATATTAAACCAAGCCTTTTCCAATTTATGTCAGTGAAAGAGAGAAGGATACACTTCATTACCCATGTTATATGAGTCCAATTTTGACTTGCACTGCCTGAATAGCCTTTCTTAAAAGGCAATTTGGGGGATATAAACATACACATTTTCAAACTCTGTGAACTTTAGTGCTCACAGCAGCTTTTCCACACAAGTTTGCCAAGGCAACAGCAGCTGTTATTAAGGCCTCCTGTGTGTGCACAGAGATAATTGTGCCAATTTATATGTTATGTGGCGATTTTCAGATACGGAAAAATTACTCATAAAGATAAAGCAAGTCTAAACAATATTCAACATTCTTAGATATAGTGATATTGTACAGTTCTCAGTAAAAGTCTCCAGGGGTGAAAGGTAATTTTATTAATCCTATACACATGACTGAAGATTTTTTTTGCATATTTTACAGAGAGTGTAAGTCCAATCATATGAACTTTGTTTATATTAAAAAATTCATGCTCATGTAAATAATCCTGTTAGCAATGCCCAAGGAAAGCCTACTTCTGTACATAAATACTCTTATGAACTATGCATACAGTTAGACCACGTTAAAAATCCTTTTGTTGCCTGGATCTTCCACACCAGTCTGTTTCTTCATTTACCTTAACCATCTTACCTTTTATACTGTGAAATCTTTTGGGAAGAGGTTGCAATTTTATTCTGTTTTTACAGAACCCAGCTTAATGACATCACCACACACAACAGAGAGTATAAGGCATACAGCACAAGAGAACATCATTAAGTAGCTGAAAATAGAAACCATTCTTTTAATATGAAGCTTTCTGGAACAGAAAATCCAAAAATTGCATTGCAAAAGACCAAAATTCTGTATTGTAGATTGCGTATTAAAATATACTGTGATTTGATTACAGAAATTGCCATGTATATGAAAACCATAATGAAACAAAGAAAATTTCTCCCTCTATCTCTTCATTCTTCCTGCCCACTTCTGCATGTCCACATCATGGAATAAAACTCTTGAGCTTACCTATTGATGCTTTATACCCAGCCATCTGCATAAGGAGCTTAGTTAATCTCCCAGAGCTCTATCTTAAAAAAAAAAAAAAGTCTTTTATCAATTGTAATAGTAAGGCTGGAAGCTGCCAATACTCATTAACATAGAACACAGAGGAATCCTGATTATCCATGTAAGGCTTTTTATTTTGCACTCCAAATACAGTGAAATCATAATCTTCGTCATTTTCTCATAAAATTTAATGGTTTTCTCTCATAAATGCATCCTCCTTAACATAATCCGAAACATCTCAGATTTTATTCACAGCTCATTGAGAACCAAAAAGGCCAATTATAAGTGAGAATCAACTTAATAAAATCCCAACCTACACTGAGAGAATAGGGCTGTTATACTGTATCTTTATTACGAAGATATAAAACCAATTTCATTTAATCACTTTGAATTACGAAGCGCTGCCAGAGTCACAGCCAGAAGAGTATAAATTAATTAATACAATGACTGCTTTGTAGTTTATTACCTGAACTGCACCATTACTGCATAGCTATTATATTTTTATACACTACTGTAGTTACTGTTATGGAAAAAGGACTTAAAATAAGGTTTCACAAGAAGATATCCATTGTAGAGAGATACAGTGGTAATAAATTCTGCCTGTGCTTCTTCAGTGTATCTCAGATGTAATCTGAATTAAAGAAACAAATGCTACTTCATTGTCCATGACTTTTTAGCTTGAGGTATATACAAAAGATTTTGAAATCAACATGCTGTTTCCTACTGATTAAATATGTTGAGGACATATAATCAACAGACTTCCAGAATTTCAGTCAAATGCTGTTCATGTGGATGTGAAAATAGATACCAGCACCTCCACAACTGGAAAATGGGTAGCAACTAATACCCATATGGGTTCCACACTGGCCACTGGTGATGGGCAGTGCATTGACATGCACTAGCTTGTACATAATTTTCTTCCGAGTGTTAGAAGCTGGTAGGAATTCATACTCAATACCTGGCCATTCTTCTGCTGTGAACCTAGCTATAAGACACATACTGCCATACTGCATGTACTGCAAACATCTGTTTGTGTAGCAGCTTTGATCCTAACCTGTAGGTTTTGACCTTGATACTGTAGTTGTATATAGTCATATTTAAAGACAGCTTCCACTTTGAGGTCCTCTAGAGATTTAAGATTCCTGTTTAAAGTAAAGAATATCCTGGAATTCCTGTCTGAATGTGGAGGAAATGGGTAGGAGTGGACACTGTTACCAACATGGACTTCCCATCAAATTGGCCACCTTAGGGCAGTAAACCCCTTACCTATTAAGTATTTTAATAGTTGTAGTTGTCCAGTAAGATACCTTATCCTGTATGGAAAATACTGAACTAGTATGGTATGTAAGAGTGGTGTGTTGACACAGAGATGAGTGCAGCTTTGTCCAGCCAAGTCAGTGTACCAGAAGACAAAATCCCCTTGGAGCACAACATGTAAAATAATGGTAGAATAAAAAATGAGATAAAGATGCAATAAAAAGCATATCTCCCTGCCTCTATAGCTGACATTTCTGCTCTCCTGTGCCTTCTGAACTCCCACACGTACCTGTCTAGGCATGAGAAACTCATCGTATGTCATGTTCTTGACATATCCTTGCTCCTACTCTATTACACATTACTAATGTAGCACTGAGCAAATGTGTTGTAATATTTGGAGACTCAATACCTGAAAGTCTTGTTGTCCATGGAATTTTATGTAGCAGTTGTACTCCTGATCTCCTGATTGCACTATGACAGGCTGGCCTTAAAAAATTAATTGGAAATTACACAACATTATGGATTTGTCAGCTGTCTTAATAGGTATCGAGAAACTCAGAGAAACCTTTGTTATCCCTCCAGCCCTCGTGATTCTGAATGGATTGCTCAATGACATATAAAGGCAGTAGCCATTTCAAGGAATCAAAGTTATTATAGATGACAAGATGATACTTTTCCCTCCTTTATTCCTATTTTTAAAAAATTATTATTTTATAAACAAATGTGCCTGTTTGCAGCTTTGTCTGGATTTACAGCACAGCTGGTGAGATAAGCCTTTGTTAACGAATAGGAAAAAGGTGGATATTATTTCCAGACACTTCATTAAAGAATGCACAGTCACATTAGTTCGAACCAAATTCCCAATAATAATCCAAATCTCTTTGTAAGATCACACTGACAATATTCACTCTAAATGTTGCATGATTATGCTGGTTATTGCCTTTCTCTCCACCATAAGGAGCACAGAGAGCTGAAGTGTGGTTTTAAATTTAAGTTTTCCCCAGAGGAAGATAATGGGCTAGCTTTTAAAACCAATGCTCAAGAAAAAGCCTCCCACTCCCCCCACTAACCAAGCAGCCCTCCTCTAAATACATATACAAACAAGTTTGCCCTCAGAAAGAAAAAAAAAAAGGAGAAAGAAAAATAAAAATCCATGTTACAGCAAGTCAAACCACATCCAGATGCTCTCAGGAATTTTTGGGGGCATGCAGAAATGTCATTGTATTCATTATACTCTTAGACAGAACTTTCATTTTCAGTATGAAAGCTGTGCTGATATTGCCAGTCCATTAAACTCTAACAAGGGTCTCCACAGTTTCATAGTTCCAATTATGACTCAGTTTATAGGACCCTAGCAATAAATACAGTTTGACTTGCTCCTCTGTGAGCTGATCTTTGCTCTTCCAGTTGCCAAATAAACAATGGGCTGGAGGTGAAAACTCAAATATCTTTTTTTCTTTTTCTTTTTCAAAAGTATAGGAACACCTCAGATAACATGCAGCTAAGATACAAAAGGAGGCTTTTTTTCTGGGCTTCTGTTGAAGCTGATCACTTCTTTTTGGCTGATATGAAGACTTTATATCACGTGTGAAAATAGCATTAGAAAAGGAACTAAACAAGCTTTCTGAATATGTGCATAGCATAGTTCTACACCGTGTGTGATAGCATACCATTATTGGCTAGTAAAAAGAAATGAGCAGGTAGGCAGGTATGTACTGTATTAGTCAAGGTATGATAGAAACTGGGAGTCAGATTTTCAAAGTGTATATGTGATGGAACTAACACCTGATGTTCTGGTCTGTGGTCAGAAGTCAGGAAAAAGATTTGACTCTAGGACAAATATAGTTAATAAATTAATTTTGACCCAGAATTGTTGACTATGTTCACAAACACCAACAGGGAGACTAATTTAACTGAAGGTATAATAACTGAGTTGCAGAATTTGTGTGCACAACTAGCAGTGCAAAAGAGAGATGAGTCTTGTGAACATCGATAATTTTCATTCCAAATCTATATAAAAATTTTACACTGCCACCATAAGAAGAAATAGATCTTTTTTATGATAGTAAAGCGATAAGTAATATTCTTCAGAAAATGTGACCATGTTATCTCAGAGTGATGATATACATTTTTTTCAAAAGTGCCCTTAGGACATATTTCAAATATATTTAAGCCCCTACAAAATACAAATAAGAGCTTAACTTGAGTTTCACAAACACTGAAATAGGAGCATTTTCTCTGCCTAGTTCCCAAGAAAAACAGAGATATTTTGTCTGTAAAGGGAATAATTATATATTTGTGTTGTGTTCTAAAATGAGGAGAAACTGATACATTAGGGAAAAACAAAGTAATAAATATAGCCAAAATACTATGGAATGATTAAGTTTTGTATATTCAAAAATGCTGAAGGAAAAATTATACTTAATCAAGTTCATAACTTCTGCCTTCAGAAGAGCTGCTATAAATCCAAACATTTATTCTGTAATAGAGGTAATTATATTAAACATTACTCCAAAGCTCATCAAGCAAAACTGACCCACAACATACTGTGTGAATTCCTGAATTTATTTTTATAATTAGAATAAGAAAACATTGGCAACTATAATTAGTGGAAACTATGAATAAAAGAAAGATATAATCTCTGTGATTCTTGGTTGTCAGAAAATACGTGTTAATGCATTAATTCCCACACAGAAAGTTGCACAAAGCTTTGTGAAGCTCAGTAATTATTTCAATTTCTAAACAAATAGAAATGCATGTCATGAGAACACTTAAATAACAAACGGTAACACTCCTCCAGTTTTTTGTGTATTGCAGTTTTATGTTTAGAGTAACATGTGAGTGCTATGACTGTAGTTCTAACAAGTTAATATGATGAACTTAATAACACCCTCTGCTCAGTTCAAGAGTCTGAACAACCTTGCCCCTCCTCCGCATGATAAAAAGTGGAAGCATTTCCAGAGTATGTTTTCTTTATATCTTCTATAGAGGCATTCAACTGGTGATTTATACAGAACTTTCATATACAATTTCTGAATGGCCATCACATTTCAAATCTGAAAGATCTAGAAAATGTGGTATGGTCATGCAGACAAATTATGTATCTTCTTTATAGGTATGTAGATTGCTTGATTATAAAACCTCCAAGATTAATAGTCAGCCATGCAAGCTATACATGATCTGATGTGATATTCTGAAATTCAATCAATAAAAATATCTGATATCTCTCAAAAAAAGAAAAAGGCATGCAGAACTGTAACAATATTACCCCTCATAAAAATCATGTTAAACATTTATAGCAGGTTCATTTATACCTAAGGAAAAATACTGCCATAGGAAGTAAAACTGTTTGAATACTTCCTTTGCAATTTTTTTTTCTTTTTTTTAAGCTGAATAAACTATATCATGGATATATTTCCATGAGATGCGCATGGTGGAATTGAAGGACAGAAAGATAGGACTGATATTGACATTACAGTGTTAGAGTTTTGTCTTTTTATCATTATTAAAGCAGAATTACTTCCTTAACTACTTTTTCTGAATATGTTTTAAGTTTTAAAAAAACTCATGTTATATTCACTATTTTTTTTTCTCTCAGTTTCCTAAGCAATATCATAAATATGATATGTTATGTTTATGTGCTTTCGAAGTTATCAAATTTTTGATGTCCCTGCATTCTGTTTTATTTCTGGCAGAAACACAAGAAGCTATGTTTCACAATCAAAACATCAACACGAATCAAGTACACAAATGAAGTTCAATTTTCTTTTATTCCCCAGCTGCTCTTACTGTCAAAACCAGACAGTAAATAGAATGAGTCCATAATCACAAATGCAACTTTTCAGATTTAAAACAGCCAAACTTCTCACATGTATTCAAACAAGATCAGCAGTAGGTAAAAATAAACTGTAATACCTTTTGGAAGCAATAAGTCAAATTAATTCAGAAGTTCAAATCCTTGCTTACTAAACTTTTTGTGTATCAAATATTACTGCCCAGTTGAGATTCAATCTGTTGCATTTTATGCTTCTGTTACTGAATTTAGGTCAGTAGGCACTCTAGGCCTAGATGTCAATGAAGCTGAAGAAATTCAGGCAGGGATGACGAAGTGGGGAAAAATAACCCCATATAGATTGGAAATGGTGGGGAAGTTCACGAAGCTCTGAATATTACTCTCATTCTTCTGATAAAGTCTCTAATGATTTGAATACAAGATTCTAAACCTGGGTTTATTTTTTTAAATGTTTTTAGACCATACAACTCCAAAAGAACTTTATTTTCAGCAGAAAATAATGGCAGATGGAATGGCGAAAGAAGAGTGTTATTGAAGATCAACAATCACTACGGTAACCAGAAGATAAATGTGTCACTTTTATATGCCAGGGCTATAGGAGGCATATGCTATGTGACCTCAGGGTTTCCCAGTTTCATAGAGGTGACATTCCCTATAGAACACTGGCAGATATTTTCTTCTTACTCAGGCCTTCCAAACACTCAGAAATTGCTGTTTCTAATGAGTGGCATTGTGTAAGGGATCCTATTCAACATATGCTATTTGGGGAGATCATGACCATTATTGTGATGGGAAATATGGGGAAAGTGATCAGTTATTGCCAGCATATTTTTTTTAATTGTTACTTGTGTACCTATTCCAGTTTGTTGTGTATTTTCTGCATGTATATATTTGGTCTTGTAGACAGAAGCAATTACAGCATTCAAATGAGTTGATGACAAACAATTATCAAGTCTCAGTCAAACATGCAGCTTCACATCCAAGAAATCTAGTTGAACAGAAGCAGAAAGCCGACAGGCTGAAGCAAGTCATCTACTCTGTTATGAAACCTCAAAATATTATCACTGATAGAATTAAACCCACCATATATAGACAATTGAGGGAACTCAATTAAATAGAAGCAACATTTAGGAAAACCTTCTAAGGTGAGCCCAAAAGAGAGCTGTGGAAGAAATTATGAAGTGAGAGGCCTTATCTGAGTTGTATGTGTTGGAAGGCAAGCCCATTTTGTAGAACAGACAGGCTAGATTAACCTTGCTGCTAGCGTTTCAGCTGTCATTGAAGGTGACTTTTGATGTGGCTCAGCTGTGTAACCTTGGCTCAGGCAGCTGAGGAAATTGCCAAGCTGTGAGGAAATGCATAGACTAGAGCCACATATGATAAGAGAGGTAACATTGCAGGCAGAGCAGATTGTTCAGATAGGGCTAGTTAGCAGCCAAAGGATTCAAGTGGAAAAGCACTCCTGTCAGATAATATAAAATCCTAGGGTAAAAACAAACAACAACCACACAAAAACAAAACCAAACAAGAACCAAACTGGAAATTGGATTAATGCAACTCAGGAACACTGTTGCAAGGAGAAAACATGTTGCTGTCCACCTGGTACCTGACTGATGGCTGCCTGGCCAGAAAATACTCTTCAGGGGGTTTCTTAGTAGGTGTACTAGTGCTGCATGTTTTCTCTAGTCCTAGCCATCTGCCCTGTGCTTTAGCCAATAGGGAGTTGCTTTGTACTTTCAAGTTGTGTTCAAACTGCTGGCAGTGTCCCTTCTCACATAGTAAAAGCTTCCTGCACATAGCAAAAGAGCCTAGGAAAATAGAGTTACAAACTGGTGGTTAATGTGGGCAACCAATATCCTTTGGTCTGGAGTGGTGTTATCTTGTATTTTTCAGCTTAGAAACTAGAAACATGAAAGCAGGATAACTGAAGCTGAATAAACTTGTATTTTGAAAGGAAAATGTGTAACCTATCATGGCATTGGGGATTACAGTACATTGTAGAGTGGTGCTAACTAATGCTTCCCTCCGTGATTGTTAAACTAAACAAAGAAACTCAAAAGAAGTTATGACAAAGCAGCAGTATTGTTTTACAGGAGTTAAAAGGCTGTTTTAGCTCCAGTATCATCCAGTATCATCTACTTTTGCTGCACATAGAGTGTATTTTCATTGCTTAAAAATGTGGCAACAATATTTCCAAGCTTGGTAATACAGATTCTCCCTCTGTAACTTGGCATGGTTGGCTGGCTCCTTTGACCTGTTTGTCTCTTTCTTTGAGCTATTTGTCTCTTTCTGCTTAGCTTTGTGAAGTAACAGAATGACTTCTGCAATATTTTACTTATTTGAAAACAGTTTTTCTTGTTGGTTGCTATTTTTGTGGGTGTGCTTCTGTGTCATATTAAGACTATTTTATACCTACCTTAAGGCCACTTCTTAAAGCCAGTGAGAGAGAGCTGGCACTAGTATAAAAGAAGAAATATATTTTATGCTAATGATCTATTTTATTAATCTAGAGAGTGCTGATATGATGAAGAAAGACACAATTACACAAAGCTTTCTGAAAACAGTGTAAAGATAAAAAATCAACCAACCAACCAACCGCCTGCTATAAAGTCACTTCACTGTAGTTTCATTCCTGTTCTTCTCATTTCTGACTCCTAAATTCCATTAAGCGGTCCAAACCATGAAACTCCTTCCTCTATTTTGCAGGATTTTTAGTGGCAATAGTAGCAAAATCAAAGGTGCAGACAGAAGAACAGTGAAAACTGTGAAGATTTTCAAGGCTGTGATTATACAAGGAATCAAATAAAATGTTCCAAGTGTTGCATGACAGAAATGCAGAGGTTGGCCAACGGCACCTCAGCCTTAGAAAGGGAGATTGAATAAGATTAGAGAACCTTTGAAGAAAAAGATGTTGGATAACCTGGTAGCTTTACTTCTCTAATCAAGTTTTGGGCATTTAAAGTGATGTCTTTTTCGTTCCGTACTTCAGATACGCTCCCACATAGTACTATGTAAAATGTTTTAGCTGAAAGATATACTCTGGTTCAACACTTCATATAGTTAATTCCATCTATACCTCTAGCTGTCCTCAAAGTTATTGTCTTCAGGATGTTCATATTCTTCCAGTATGTGCAGACTCCTATGATGCTCATGTTCTGGTGTCACTTAGTATCCTTATATACACTAATTTAGTTCCTTCAGTTTTCTCATAAACTAATGTTCCAGCCTTCCATTCCTTTTTGTCTCTGTCCTCAGAACTCCCCTCAGTATCTCCCTAGTAGCGAGTTGTTCAGAACTGAACTCAATATCTTAAAGGTGGTCGTAGTGGAGTGGTATAGACAAGACCTGTTATCACATCATCTCTACAGAGCATCCTGGAATACCATTGGCCCTCTTACTGAAATATTATGTGAAATTATGTCTGAATTTCTGTCTCAAGTCTTTACTGGCTCTACTGCTTCCTGAGTTTCTCTGTTCCTGTCTGCTTGTTTTTATCACTTTTTCCAGGTTACTTCTCCCTCCTCCCCCCACTATCTGCTATATTCTAAAATTATTATTATTTTCTACCTTTATTTCTATTCTTGTAAGATTTCTGTATCTCATTGCTCTCCACAGAAACATTCACAACACTCATCAAGCTCATCATGCAGATTTCACTAAGATGCCTTCTTATGTGACTTACATTCTCACATCTTTAACATATATTTTTTAAAACCAGCTTTCTATTTATATATACTCTTCAGTCTTCTAAAATGGCAGGCATCAACACTTATTGTTCTTGGTCCTTCAAAATATTTTTTGGCCTGTTTCATAAAATGGACATTGCATTTCACATTTCTCCTGTGGGAATAGCGAGACATGCAGTTCCAGCCACCTTGGATGATAAAGGAAGATCAATACTAATATGACCATCCGGAAGATGAGGAACAACGCATTCTTCCATGTTTTATTTCCTTCTTTTCAGGTAATTAATAACTCTTAATCATTAATTATAGTGATCAAAATAGATTGTGATATTCCCATTACAATTATAAATGCGTTCTTTTCTATAATTAGAAACTGTTTCAATTTCTGAACCAAGTGTTCCTTTCCTTCATAGGATAGACACATTTGAAATCTGAATCAAATATGACTCCTTATTTTTAATAATTACTAAACTTGTGGCTTTATAGATCATAAGTTTTGCAGTCCGTATCTCAGACTCTTGCTGAAAATTTCAGAGCAGAAAACAATGTGTGGCATCTGTCTATATATATTCAAACTAGTAATTTTACAAAAAAATGATTCTTTCCAGCTGTCCAGTGCTTGGAGAGATAGACATGTACTCAAGATGGCTGAATCTGAGTACATCAGCTCAGTAGGAGTGACATTAATTGATAATGTGCTGTTAAAATTTATTTCGCTAAGTTAAAAATTAGGAAACTATTGGCAAAGCACAAAATATGAGGTTGAAAATGAAAAGTTCATTATGTTTTCAGTATCATTCAGGAACATGTTCACATGACACATTTTTAGTTATTTCATGCACATGCATCCTAACATGCATAGAAAAAAACTTGAATGAATTTCTATTTCAGTGGCACCAAGAGCTTAAAGGGAGCTGCTCTTGCTTCTCAGTTGTACATCCTTTGGTGAGATCCAGTGCCTTTAAGAGTGCAGTTGATGGCTCTTTTTGTGCCCCACTGTGCCTGTCCCCATGTATACACCTAGGATGATGCTGACAGTCATGTCATCCCCACACCTGGGGACAGGATGACTTTACCTCCATCTGGCTGGAGGGGGGCAGGAGGGAAGAGACTCTCAGTCAGTTGACATAGTCCTCAACACAGGAGGTGCCCAGAGAAGCTGAGAAGTTTCTGGACCATGTTATAATGGCCATAACCAGATCTGACCAGGCTACAAAATGGGGTCCCTGCTGAAGACCCCCTTTGAGTGGTCTTCTAGGAGCAGCAGGTCTGTGAACTGGAGCCCTCTCCTTAGACTGAAACGCCATCTAAGGAGGCTTCCCAGGACTGAGTGCACCTCACCTCCTTGCTCGGCGAGTGGTTATTTTTCTCTGCTGGATATATCCTTGAGTGAATCCTTGCCTAACTCAGGCAAGTGCTTATTTCTCTTCTGGGTACCCTTGAGTGAAAGAGGCCTCTAGTTTTGCCTCTTGTGAGTGAATGTGTGCATGCTGTGGATCCTCATTATTCTTCTGTTGTCATACCCCAATAACCTCCACAACTGGTATCCAAATCTGTGTTTTATGTTGTCAGAGTGCTAAATAATTTGTATAAAGCCTGTTCCTAGTTGGTTTATTGGTTATATTTTCTGGCTAGAATAAAGTCTGTCTTGGAACTTGTTGTCTGCCTAAACTGACTTTTGGGGTGCCTGTGTGACAACTGGCAAAGCACAAACTATGAACTGAAAAGTTCATTATGTTTTCAGCATTGTTCAGGAACATGTTCACATGACACTTTTTTTGTTATTTCATATGCATGCATCCTAATGTGCACAGAAGGAAACCTGAATGAATTCCTATTTCAGAGTCACCAAGAACTGTAATGGAGCTGCCCTAGCTTCTCATGTGTATGCATGTCTAGTCTAATTTATAGTGATGTAGCTTTCCCTATCCAACTCAGAAACAATGAAGTTAGGACAATGTAATTTATTTGGGGGAGTCCTTACATTCATGCATCATTTTTACACAAACAGGCAAAATCATTGCAGTGGGCTGACCCTGACTAGCAGCTAGGTCCCCATTCAGTCACCTCCCCTTTGCCCCACAGTGGGATGGGGGAGAGAATAAGGACGAAAGTGTGAGAAACTCATGGGTTGAGATAAAGTAAAGCAAACTGTGCAAGCAAAAGTTAATAAGGAGTTCAGCCTAGAGAAGCAAAGGCTTCAGGGACACCTTATTGTGGCATTTCAGTAATTAAGAAAGACCTATAAGAAAGATGGGGAGACTTTAGCAGGGCCTATTACAATAAGACCAGGGGGCAATGGTTTTAAACTAACAGAGGGGAGATTCAGGTTAGATGTGAGCAAGGGTTTTTTTACAATGAAGGTGATAGAATACTGGAATAAGTTGCCCAGAGAGCTGGTAAATGACCCATCCCTGGAAACATTCAAGGCCAGGTTGGATGGGGCTCTGAGCAACCTGATCTGGTAGGAGATGTCCATGCTCATTGCAGAAGGTTTGGACTAGATGACCTTCAAATGTTCTAAGTCAAACTATTCTATGATTCGCTCCCTGTTCCCCATCTTTAGGCAGGTCTTTAGCCGTTTCCAGGAAAGCAGGACCTCAGCACGTATGTCAGTTGCTAGGGAAGAAAAATGCCATAAACCTGAACATCCCTATTTCCTCCTCCTTTCCCTAACCTTTTATTATTGAGTGCAATGCCATACGATATGGAACAGCCCTTTGGTCAATTCGGGTCAGCTGTTCCAGCTGTGACCCCTCCCAGCCCACTCACTGGAGCAACTTGAGAAACACAGGAGGCCCTGATGCTGTGCAAATGCTGTTCAGCAAGAGCTAGAACATCGGTTTGCTATGAATACTGGTCTGATCATAAGTCTGTAACACGGTATCATATGAGCTGCTTTGAAGAAAATTAACTCCATCCCAGTAAGATCCAGTACAATAATACAAAATATTAAAATTCAAAATCAGTTTTTCAAAGACTAGTAAACAAACTCAAGCCTATTATATAGCCTTAATGCTTCCTCTTACATTTATATTTAATATCTGGTATATACCAACTATTGCATTTATTATTCTATGTATGGATAATATAGATGCAACCATGTACTGTTTTATTCCATGGGAATCCTAGTACTTCAATGCAATTAGATCTCTAAGATTGACAGCATATTAGGATCTGGCCCTATTTTTATGTAATTATGTATTTTACTATACTTCCTGTCTCAGAATGATTTTCATATTGTGCATCTTCAGCTGATTTCGATGGTATTTTGTTAAATACAGACATTGGCTTCAATCTCATATCATTCTGTGTACGTTGTCAAAGAAGACCAAAGTAGACTGCTGCTTTGCTTGATACTTACGGGCTAACTGATGCCTACACAAAGTTTCACTGCCTTTCTGATTCCTACAGCTGCATTCTATCTTCCCATTTGCTTCACATTGTGCAGCTAATAGAGCTTCTCTTCTGAATGTTTCCATCTTAAATTTAAATGGGATTAATGCTGTGAGAAGTTCTTTTTAAATGATTAGGTTAATCATCTGGAAATTATAGCTCCCCAAATAAAGCACTGTAACTAGTACTGGTCTTAGTATTTATTGCAGTTCAATGGAAACGCACGTGTGTGTGCATATGGTTACCATTTTCCCAGGTCATAATTCCAAGACATCCTGACTGTAGCCATAACCATGATTTATCTCCTTTTTATTTTACATGTGGAGACTTAGCAAATAATGAACATGTTCTTGATTGTAGCAAGAGCTGCAGATATTTCCAGAGGTCATATCATAAGCTAGATATCTGGCATCAATCTTGGATTAATTAAAATTTGGGTTACAGCTAAATGGACATCTCCATTATTAATTTCCAATTCATCTGAGCTTCTGGTTTCTCTTTAAACCATATCAAAAGAAAAAAAAGTAAACATCATTATTCTGAAAGGTTCTATCTTTGCTTGTATTGCAGTTAATTTTCCTCTTGAGAAACCTTGCTTTGTTGAGACGATAGTGAGTGACTCATTACTGGGGACGTGATTCCTGTACTGGATATACCTAAAATTAACTAGATGCTTACAGGAAAGATTGACCCATTGTCTCTAATTTTGAACTCTCCTACAAATTTCTCTTTAGCATTTGAATTGCACATCACGTGAAAAATACAGCCACCTTTCCTAGGTAAGTCGGAATATATGTTGAGTGCATGGATGTAGTCAAGGTTTAGAAGGAAAGAGAGATGTTCTAAAAGCTGGATTTACAGGCAAAAATGTGGATATTGCATATGTCTCTTTTCTTGCACTCCATTTCTGTGTATGGGTACATAATCCATCACTATGATCACAGTCACAACTGTTTTACATTGCTGTCTTTCAGTAAATATAAAAATCCCTTCTCGCATATATAATCCCGTTCCGCTATCAGAGCAAAAAATCAAATGCCTGAAGAACCACCATGTGTTGAAAGGTGTGCAAAATCCCATAGCTTTGTACACAAGTATGGATCTTTATAACATATGTAACCTCATAAAGCCCTCGGGGTAGTTTGAAAATTATCTCCCCTTAATAAGTACCAGCTGAAGGACTAAGTTGTTTGTCTGGACTTAACTTTCAAGTAAAGACGGGAAACAGAGGTCCACGTGTGGGGCTGTCATAGTTCCACAGACTCCACTGTGGTTACATCAACAGCAAATCTGGCCCAGTGTCACTGCTACCATCGCGGCTTTATGTGCTTGGAGATGAAACTTCAACTCGTACTGAGGTGATTTACTTTTATACATAAACCTCCCCAAATCACTCCCTTTTCATTTTGCCAATGTAAGCTGATCACCCATTCAGTTATATTTACCCTACTGAAAAAGCAGAAGAGAGTGCTAAGCAATGAGAGGACTGGTAGTAAGAGACAGTCTTTAAAAATAACTATAAAAATTCATTTGAGGCTGATGGTGTCAGTAAGACATTACAGTCTGAATAGCCGACTTTAGTCTAGAAGAATTCATGAGATGGGTTCAGCCTGGATGGAGTCTAATAAAAATTATACCCATTACTTAGCATGGTTAAGACAACATGCAGAAAAGCTTTATCATTCAATATTGAAATTTGCTGAGTCCTCTGTGACATAATATGTAACCTCTTGCTTAGCTGTGAGGACAAGAGTAGCTGTAAGGGTAATAAGACTTCTCATACGACTACAATTAAGCACAAAATTATGTGTGTCGCTGGACTGGGAGCAGACTGAAATGCATAATTTCTTTTAAATTTCACAGCCTGTTCCCAAATTCTGCAGTTTTTGGGGTCCTATCATCACCAGCAGTAGAAGGAGTTCCTGTCCTTGTGTTAGGGCACGCGCACGTGCAGAGGGTGTTTTTAAATCTACTGGCATAGGATCTGGAGACGATAATTTAGGATTGCTGTTTTGCAGGGTTTTAGAGGAGTTCCATAAAGTAATGAGTAACTTTGTTAGATGGATATTAATGAGTGAAAACTGGTATGAAACTGGTACGTTAGCCCTGATATTTATTATAGCCTAACACCATCTCAGCCAGACCCAATACAGTAACAAATCCCTATATTAATTTCAGATGTCTACTCTTGTGGAAAGTTGTGTATGACTAAGAGATGTAATGATGTTAACATGGAGTTTCCCCAAAGAATATACATGTTCCTGAAAGCAAGAATTTGTCTACATCCTAGGAAATCCAAGCAAAGTCTTGTGTGGAACATCTGCTGTTCAAGAGTCTCAGTCTCACGTATCTTTAAAGAAGCTTTTATTAAAAATGATTATTGATTTTTTAAAAATCAAGATCTTGTAATGTCTAACATATTTTAGAACCATTTTAAGGAAAGCTGGAAGAAATTACTCCTAAAATTGAACAGCTCCACTATGCTCGCGTAACAAAATCAGATATTAACTAGTATGTCACCTATTATTCTTTCAGTGTCTACACAATTCTCATTAAATTACTATTCTTTTTATATCCAGCCTCAGGTATTTATTTTTTACTAGTTCACACAGCTGACATCAATTATGAAAAAACTTATGATGAAGCATATTAGTAAAATATGCCTTGCGATCTGACCCCAACAAATATGAATCTCCTACACATGGACTGAAGGCAGCTATGCAAACCAGAAGTCAACAACAGTAATGATAAAGGTAATCTTATAACATCTGATAGAAGCAAGCCAATCTAAACAGCCAAACAGAATAACCACTATCAGCTAAATGAATTATCCTAGTCTCCAAATGCTGTGTTGAACAACCAATCTGCTAATTAAACAACAGATCCATAATGATATGGCTTGGCTCCAGAAACACAAAAAGTCAAAGAATAGAATAAGTTGAAGATACACTGACACTTTTTTTTTTTTCTATGAAGCCCTGCTAAAAATATTACACAATTATCTCACATTCAGAGAATAAATAATAACAGATGCTGGGGTGTTTTTTGGTTTTTTTGTGTGTGTGTGTGAAATATTCAGATGATTTTTTTTCTGTGGAAAAAGTAAAGCAAGTGAAGCTGGCACGTGCAGGATCAAACCTAATTCTTCCCAAACTGTTCACATGCTATCCACTTCATTAAGTCTCCTGTGTAAAAAAAGAGTTTTGCTCTTTGAAGTTTTTGCTTTCTCATTGACTTATTTGATACAGCCAAATTATTCTCATTTTGAATCCCCTTGAATGAAGGAAATGCAATACATTTCAATTATAGTTGGGCTAATCTGTCTGAAAAATTTACTGGTCTGTGTAAAACTCTGACGAGAGCATTGCATGAAATTGATAAAACTAGACATCTTTGGCTGAATTGCTTACATCAGAATTTCAAGTTTAGATGATAAAACTAATTTAAAGAATAGACTTTGCTGATCCCTACTTTATAGAAATATAAATGCCACCAAGAGTCAGTCCTGATGGATGACAGCATTATAAAAACACAGCAAATGGGAAACTAGCAGGGTCCATTGCTCAATTAGATTTGTAAATTCAACCATATGAAAGCAAGCTATGTAGCTCGCCCCACATCAAGAAATGGTTCACATTAGGGGAGAAAAAAGAAGAAGAAAAAAAAGATCACGACGTTTCTCCCCTGTATTAAATTATCACATGCACTCCTCATCTTTCACCTTTGTCTCCATATCCAAACACTCATGGTTTAAGTATTGTAAAAGTCAGAGCCCCTCCAGAGACAACTAGTGTACAAGCTCCTTACATGAAACAGACTTGACTTAATGCAATAAATGCATTCATATTTAAACAAAAACAGTGATGATTTCTACGTCAAATTAAGTAACAGAAGGTATTCTATTAGTGTGGTATTAAACAGTAAAATAGTATGAAGAAATAGAACTGTAGACAGGCTGAACTTGTATGAACGAAAATGTAATAATTCTATTCTTCCTTGCCAGCTGAGTATGTTATTATAGCAAAAGAGTGCAGTATTTACTATAGCTATTAACTGAAAAGCCCATTCACTGGGCTCATCTACATAAGAAGCTCTATGATTCCTTATGTTTAAGTAAGTATGAACCACTTTCTCTAGTGAAGATGCCTATGTCAGCTTTGTTATTATTAATCTGAAGTCGTTGGCAACATTCACTGGATTCACTTATTTTGGAAAATTGGCTTAAAAGCTGAAGAAAACTAACCACCACTTCCTTTAGATATGAAAAGCTCTATAGCCACATCAGCTCAGTGCTCCACTCAGGTTAAAGAGCCCTACTGCTGACACTCAGGCTGCATGGCCTAAGCTGACCATGTCACACTGTGCATGTCTTTCTCTCACCACTCAATTCAATGTTCATTTACGTCTCTGTCCAGAAGCACTGCATTGCACTGGGTAGGTGCATCCCAGATGTTTCTGTTAATTAAGCAGCTGTCTCTCTGATATGACAGTCTCTGAAGATAGGTAGGGGGTGGCTTGTTCCTATACCTTTAGAAATGTGGTAGCCTGAAACCCGATACGTTGATGGAAAGGCTGCCCCATCGAACTGTCCTTTGGGTGCCTGTCTCCTAGAATAGTGGTAGCATTCTGTGTCTACAAATACAACTTTTCTGTTTCCTTACTAGGAACCTGGTCTTCTTAGTGATTTGGCCTCTTACATCAGGCCAGACATATGAAATCTAAAGCACTGGTAGCCTTTACTGACTTTTACTGTGACAACACTATACAAAATTGCCAGGAAATAGAAAATGCGCTATAAATGAAGAGAGCAAAACCAGAAAGAGCCTGCTGTTAGAGACAAAACACACACACAAAACAAACCACCAAAACACCAAACAAAACCAAAACCCCAAAACAACAACAAACCAAAACAAAAAACCACAATCCAGAAAACACAGAACTTGTCCTACTGTCAGTGAAGAAGGGCAAGATGAGCAAAAAGTTTAGAGTTGCTTGGTATCATAAACACAGATGTTTCCTGAGTTTCAGGAGTTAATTTTCCAAAACTAATGCTGTCTTGGGGGAAGTTTTCCATAGGTGGGAGAAGTCAGAAATTCTAGCTTGTATACTGTGTTGATTCCAGCAGTGCTTTCTGTATAAACTTGATACTATAATAGAATGACAAAGCATATTCTCAGTACGTTTCATAGATACTTGTGACAAAATAAAAATATGAGACGCTGATCATTCCTGGCTTCATTTCAAATTCTGGGAAGAGTGTTGTCACAGAACCCCAAAAGTCCGTTCAGGAAAATGATAATCACAAAACAAACTTCATTCTGACCAGAGTGGTTTAGTGGACAAACAACTAGGAAAAGGGTTTATTCAAAATAATTCAACACTCCAACAAGATTATAAAACACACATTCTGATACTGGTTGGGAGTTCAAATACTTCACAGCTGATTGTTACTTGGGATCCCCAAAGCTTTAAAATATTGGTTCAAAATATGAATCCACATACTCAGAAAAAATGAGGACTCTCAAGGGTAACCCAGAAGATAATTCACTCACCAACGAGGTCAGGTGTCTTAATTCTTGAGGAGGCTTTTGTAGATGGTGTCCCAGATCTAAGAAAAAGTCCTCAAACACAAAATTTGTGCTTAAAGGAAAACCAACAGAAATAAAACCTTCAGCAAGCTCAATTTATACTCTAGTAGAAGCTGAGCTTATGGTCATTTATGGTAGTGGTCTAGAAACTCTTCTCAACCAAGGCATTTCATTGGTCAAGGGCCCTATCTATCTAACAAGGGGCATGTGCATGATCATACTGGTTTATCGGCCTAGAAGTTTTTGGTACTTTCAAAGGTGGCAGGAAGTGTGCCCACAAGAGGCATTGCTTTCTGGACCCTTCTGTCCTTGGTTTTCTGACTAAATTCTTTCTACTCCATCCCCACATCAGACTTTTGCTTTTTTACTTTTCTTATTTGCTGACAGAGGTTCAATTTCTGGGGTCAGAACAATGAGGTTCAGTTTCAGATGCTGTGGAAACTTCAGCTTGGCAAAGAAAAATAAACCCTACACTTGGCAAGCAATGAAGGAACAAAGTATTTTAAAAGATTTTGTTTTAAAATGTCAATGTAGCTGCAATTTTAAAGTATTACACATCTGGAATCTTAAAAGTTCTTCTAACAAAAGCTTTAAATTTCTCTTTAAAATTTTATGTAAGGCTTGTCAGCTCTTTGGGTCTGCATTTTCCACAGTTAGCATTCACTAACTCTGCTAAAGGAAAGACAAAAAACAATGCATGCCAATTGTAATAGAACAAAAAAAGAGAATAAAATCCCAGTTCCTTTTAATGGATTGCTATTACTCAAACACATCCAGTTGTGGGTTTTTTTGTTTGTTTGTTTGTTTTTTTGTTACACTCTCAACATGCATACAATAGTTACAGTTTTATACTCTTTTGTGTACAGTGTTTTTCATTGAGGGGGTAGGAGAGAGAATGGAAAGAGTAAAAAGAAGTGTGAAAAGGTAGAAAGAACAATTACATGACTGGAATGTGAATCAGCACTTTGGCTGAGGATCCAAACCTGGTAACTTTTCTGAATATAAGTACAAACACCAGGCTAATGATGCTTCAGTATTTCAAAAGCTGAGCAGATATAAACCAACAAAACCAGGCTTTTAAAATTGAAACACTTGCCTGTGTTTGATTTGTTATTCCCATATAAACACAGTACTTCCCATTGGCACCATTTTTACCATGAGGCATGAGCTGTATAATTTGGAAGCTATTTTTATAGCAGAAACCATGAGCTAAAACCATATTAATACAAAATAAGTGTTCCCTTTTCCTGTTCTGCAGTCATATGCCCAAAATGAACATTTTTTTTTCGATATTATAAAGCAGGACTTAGCCCAAATTATTTTGGGCAGGTTAGACTTTCGTTTGAAGGGATAAAGTTAAAATCCATTGTGATGTATCATGATTTATATATGCATCTTAATATCATCCTGCTTTGTACTATCATAAATTTGCACTATCTCAGACCTGTAATAGACTGCTCAAGCTTCTTCTCAAGTTCATAAACTAGAGGGAAGAGGAGCATATCCTTGGGCTCATCTCTACTCTGCTTCATACTACTGACCACAGAGATAAAACAATGCTTTTTAAAAGCCTCTATATTACTGTAGGTATAGGTCTGTTCAATGTCTGTGTACATAGCTATTTTTTTCTACAGGTTATGTTTGCTTTAGCCTTCTTAGGTGATCATGCCTGAATGTTTGGTCTTTCTGGAGAGGTCTAATCTTAGCAAAAGGATGTCTAATCAGCCAGACTTGACAGAATTTTCAGAAACATTGCCTAGGCAGCTCATTAGACACACAGCAATTCTAGCATGCTGAATGTGAAATGGCTTCATATTTACACATCAGTGGAAATGTAAGTCTTCCTGGGAATTCTGAGCAATCAGTAGAATTTACATGGTGAACTTGCATATTTAAAGATTTAAGTATCTGAATCATGGCTAACGTGACCTAATACCTAACATAAAAATAGTGATGGGGAGGAAGTTTCTTGCTGTTTAAGATAGTGTTTTACTATGAAGCCAGATGGTCAGTAGAGCACAGGTCACAGCTGGACAGGAATTAAGTGGGGAAAAGGTGTAAAGTTCTCTATGAGCCACAACTAAGGTAACTGGCTTGGCCATACACAGTGGTACTGTGTTTAAATATGACAGGGTTCAGTCCTTTCTTGAAGGAACTCACTGAGGGTTTTTCAGGAATCATAGGTCTATGGAATATTCTCAAAGAAAGTATACAGCTAAGCATCACTGAGGATGCTGGCCTCAGGAGATAGGATGATGTGCATAGTCTATGCCACTACAATAGAGAAAAATACCTGGAGATTTCTAGTGTATCAACAGTTTACTATGTCTGTTACCCTATGCAAAACATAACATTATTATCATTCTCTTATCCTATGCATTGCATTTTTAGTTACTAATTTCATTATTGAGTATATGCATCATCTGTGTTTATAACTATTCCTTCTTACAGAGAAATGGATAATATTGTTCAAAGATATACTATATAATTTTGTGATTTCTCTTTCTGCCAATTTTATTATCTCAGTTACCTAATAACACTATTCCCAGAGCTGAAGATGTGAATGCAAAAAGAGAGATATGTTGGCATGACAAGACATTATTATAGATTGAAGTTTTTATTGCTGTGTTATGGTTTAACCCCAGCTGGCAACTAGGAGCATGCAATCACTGACTCCCCACCCCACCAAGTGGGGTAGGGGAGAGAATCAGAAAGGGAAAAAAAAAATTGTGGGTTGAGATAACAACAGTTTAATAGGACAGCAAAGGAAAATAATGATGATGATGATGATGATAATAATAATAATAATAATAGCAACGACAACAATAGGATATACAAAACAAGCAAAGCACAATGCAATTCCTCACTGCCCGCCACACTGATAACCTGTTCATTGCCAAGCAGTGTTGTTTGCCCCCTGGCCACCTCCAGTTTATGTACTGAGCATGATGCCACATGGTAAGAAACACCCCTTTGGCCAGCTTGGGTCACTGCCCTGGCTTTGATCCCTCCCAGCTTCTTGTGTACCTGCTAGAGCATGGGAAGCCAAAAAGTCCTTGACTACCCAGCAACAACCAAAACATCAGTACATTATCAACATTTTTCTCATATTAAATCAAAACCACAGCTTCTAGAAAGAAAATTAACTCTATCCCAGCAGAAACCAGGACATGCTTCTAAACAAATTTTAAAAAGAGTTAAAAATTACATAATCATCCTGCAACTCACTGACCTTGGTATGCTTGGTTGTAAGTTCATTTACAGTTTTTATGAACAGGTAAAAATTAAAGTAAAAATTAAAGGGCAAGAGTGGGGACAGAAAGCCTAAATGGTCTGACCAGATTAAAAAACAAACAAACAAACAAATTCTTGTAGGCTTTCCTTTCTTCCTCTGGTACTATACGAGGATAACTCAGTTGTTTCGGAAGCACTTGCTGAAATCACAGCAGTTTTTCTGAACTCGCAGAAAATAAGCATATAGGAAACATACAAGAAATAAGCTTCCTGTGTTTAGATGGGGCTCCCTTGTTTCCTTTTCACTGACAGAATACCTGACCTGAAGTTGAATGGTGTGTGATGATGAGCAAGCACTATATTGAAGTAATAAATAACTGTAAGATAAATGTACTTGAGGAAAACAGGAGGAGTAAGTCTACAAGGCTGTTAATGTGACACCTTTATGGAAGGCAGCAAGTAAGTGGAGAAACGCAACAACAGTTGTCATGACTTTTTTTCACAAAATGGGAAGTGCATGAGCCTTTCAGTGCACTCTGCCCTCTAAACTCATTAGCACTGGATTCGTGTTTGTAGTTACTACTCAGAATAGATTGCAGATTTTGTAGGAGATTGAAATAATCTATATCTCTATAAAACATAGAGATATGGAGATAAAACATAGATATGGAGAGAAAATTCCTTTCCTAACAAATATGTTACAGTTCCAAGGGCAAGGATCACCTGCAGAATATACATCTAGTCTCATGCCTTTTCTCTGACAAGTGAGAAGGTATCCCGTCAGTGTCAAATGTACTGAGAAATTTGTGGAGATACACGTTTGTCCTTTGAATAAGACAAATACCCTCATCATATCCAGTTATTATTAATCAGTACTTACATTAGATCAGTGACCTACAATGTGATTTTGTTAAAACAAAGCTTCCAAGAGAGCTGGCTTGGATCCAAGAGAGCTGGCTAATATTCAGACATTGAAGTGATAGACTCGAAGCTCAAGACCAATGCATCCCTGTGATCAAGAAATCGAGTAAAGAGAGTAAGAGGCCAGCATGGATAAGTAAGGAACTCCAGTCAAAGCTCAGGTGGAAGAAGGTTGTTTATGAAATGTGGAAAAAGGGACAGACCACCTGGGGGCAATATAAAGAAGCTGTTAGAATATGCAGGGATGAGAAAGGCCAAGCTTCACTTGGAAGCAAATCTGGCTAGGAATGTCAAAGACAACAACAAGGGCTTCTTCAAGTACATCAAGTAGCAAAAGGAAGGTTAGGAAAAATGTAGGTCCACTGCTGACTGAGGAGGATGCCCTGGTGACAGATGATACAAAGAAGGCAGAGTTACTGAATGCCTTCTTTGCTTCAGTCTTTCCTGCTAAGACCAGCCTTCAAGTATCCCAGACAGGAAAGAAAATCTGACTAAAGGAAAACTTTCACTTGGTTGAGGAGGATGAGGTTAGAGATCATTTAGACCAACTGGACATTCACAAATACATGGACCTTGATGGGATGCACCCACGAGTCCAGAAAGAGTTGGCAGATGTTATTGCTAAGGTGCTCAACATCATCTTGAAAGGTCTTGGAGAACAGGAGAGGTGCCTGAGGACTGGAAGAAAGCCGACATCACTCCAGTCTTCAAAAAGGGCAAGAAGGACAACCCAGGAAACTACAGGCCAGTCAGCCTCACCTCCATTCCTGGAAAGGTGATAGAATAACTTATTCTGGACATCATCTCCAAGAATATGAATGAAAAGAAGGTTATCAGGAGTAGTCAGCACAGGTTCACCAAAGGGAAATCATATTTGACCAACCTAATAGCCTTCTATGATGGTATGACTGTCTTGGTAGACAAGGGAAGAGCAGTGGATGTTGTCTACCTTGACTTTGGCAAGGCTTTTGACACCTTCTCTCACAACCTCCTCATAGACAAGCTCAGGAAGTGCAGGCTGGATGAATGCATGGTGAGATGGATCATGAACTGGCTGGATGGCAGAGCTCAGATGGTTGTGATCAATGGTGCAGAGTCTGGTTGGAGGCCTGTAGTTAGGGTGGTTCCCCAGGGGTCAGTATTAGGTCCAGTTCTGTTCAACCTGTTCATCAATGATCTGGATGAAGATACTAAATGCACCCTCAGCAAGTTTGCTGATCATACCAAACTGAGAAGAAGGGCTGACACACCAGAAAGCTGTGCTGCCATTCAGTGAGTCCTGGACCAGCTGAAGGACTGGGCAGAGAAGAACCTCATGAAGTTCAGCAAGGGTAAGTGAAGGGTTCTGCACCTGGGGAGGAATAGCCCCACGCACTAGTAGAGGTTAGGGGCAGACCTGCTGGAAAGCAGCACTACAGAGAAGGACTTGGAAGTTCTTATCAACAACAGGTTGACCATGAGCCAACCATGTTCCCCTGTGGCCAAGAAGGCCAATGGTATCCTAGGGTGTATTAAGAAAAGTGTGACCTCTACTCTGCCCTGGTGAGGCTGCATCTGGAGTACTGTGTCCAGTTCTGGTCTCCCCAATTTAAGAAGGACAAGGAATTACTGGAAGGAGTCCAGTGGTGGGCTACCAAGGTAATTAGGGATCTAGAGCATCTTCGTTATGAGGAGAGGCTGAGAGAGCTGGGTCTGTTCAGCCTGGAGAAGAGAAGGCTGAGGGGAGATCTTATCAATGTTTATAATTATCTCAAGCGTGGATGTCAAGAGGATGTGACCAGACTCTTTTCAGCTGTGCCTAGCAATGGGAGGAGAGGCAACAGGCACAGACTGAAGCATAGAAGGTTTCATCTGAATATGAGGAGAAACTTCTTTACATTGAGGGTGACAGACCACTGGAACAGGCTGCCCAGAGAGATTGTGGAGTCTCCTTCTCTAGAGACATTCAAAACCTACGTGGATACATTCCTGTGTGATCTGGTTTAGGTGTAACTGCTTTAGCAGGTGGATTGGACTAGATGATCTCTAGCAGTCCCTTCAAGCCCCAAGCATTCTGTGATTCTGTGATACTTCTTAGTCTGAAAAAGGACCACATTTCAAGCCCTGCACACACTTGAAACACATCCCTTCAGCTGTACAGCTTTTCAAAATGCAAAAGAAGCAAACATTAGGCAGAGATCGAAATTAATATTAGCCACTCGTTTTTTGGTAATTTTATTTTCTTCTTTTTTACCTCTGATATATCCTTTTAAATATTGATAATCTCTGGTTTCTAAAATCACTAGTGTATTGTTGAAAATTTGTAATTTACAATAATAGAAAGTCACCTAAACTTTGGACTGTGATATTACATTCACCAAGTGTCATAATTTAGCCCCAGCCGCACCTAGCTGGCAGCTAAAACCAGTTGCCACTCACTCACCATCAGTGGCATAGGGAAGAGAATCAGAAAGCAAAGCCAAAACTCATGAGCTGGGATAAGGAGCATTAAACAGAACAGCAAAGAAAAACAAAAAGCCCCCATAATAACAATAATAAAAGAACCTACAAAACCGATGGGCACACAGCACAACCTGATCATGTGGCAGCCCCACCGTGACAGCCTGCACCCCCTCCTGAGAGAGGCAAGTGGGCTCAGGGAGAGAGAGAGAGGGAGAGACACAGAGAATGTGAATATGGTATTCAATCTGCCCTTTAGCTAGTTCTGGGTCAGCTGTCCTGGCAGTATAGAAATTAACTCCATCTCGGCTGACCCAGCACACCAGGTGATTCAAATGAAGGAAAAAGTATACGTTTTTTAGTTTCTCTTGTCAAACTCAAAAGTGCTAGCAGTTGAACGACACAGAAAAGGGAGACTGCAATGGATGCAGCTGACACCTGAGTCATTCTTCTGAATACTCTGCACAAAAATCATGTCAGTATGTTGCTATTGCGTTGTACTCAGTATCTTTCCTGCCATGAGTATGGGCTCTTTGGAGTGTCTGCTAGCTGATATCGTGGGGAACGTAACTTAGGTAAAAGCTATCAGAAGTAAAGCCTAGCTCTGCTGCCTTGCTCTGTGACTGTGTCTACAGGGAGAGCTTAATCCAGATATGCACTTGAGTGTCTGAACTCCATGTTCCTTCATGTGTGAAAATGTCTAGATTGCTTACAGTTTTCTTTACAAAATTTACTAGGTCCTCTAAACTTCCCAGGATTTTCAGATATCTGCTGATCCTTTACAGCTGTTCAACTTACACCCTTGGATTTATGACTCTGAAAGTTTACTTTCCCTACATTTTTCCACAGAGGACAGGAAATTTCAGCGAACAAAACCTGTTCTCAGTTCTTCATTTAGATCCCCTTTAGGTGGCCAGGGAAATCACTGTATCTTTGCCTTCAAAAATTTACCTTGATACTTACCAGAAGTGGTCTTGCAAGTATCTATAGGTTGTGCAACATGCGAATACTGCATATTTAACCTACTCTATTACATGAGATGAAGAACACATGTGGTAAAGAAGTCCTTAGATTCAATGCTTGAGAGATTCAAGAAATTGTCAGATTATGCTATAGATATTTCTGAGTTAGGCAACCTAATAATGGTGGTTCGTTTGGTACGATTTCATCATTGTATATTTTAGCTGGATGTAGACTCAGCCTTAGAAAGTTACCCTCCACATGGACAGACTTAAAAACCACAAAAAGCCTTGGTGCATGCAGATAGCATTGTGGGAAAAAAAGTGACAGCTGCATGACATGACCTAGCAGTTTTTTATTTCAAGCAGAGGCCTGAACCATGAATGTGAACCACAACACCCCTGAACTTCCAGTTACATGGGTAAGCATCACTGTGTGATCGTAGAATCATAGAATCATTTTGGTTGGAAAAGATGTTCAAGATCATTGAGTCCAACCATTAACCTAATACAGCCAAATCCACCACTAAACCATGCCCCTAAGCACCTCATCTACAGGACTTTGAAACACCTCCAGTGATGGTGACTCGACCACTTCCCTGGGAAGAAAACTCAGTGCTGTCCCTATGTTTGGTCTTATTGTGCATCCACATCTGTTCTTCACCAACTAGCATACATCTGAAGTGCTGTTGTCACCCTGCTGTTGAGCTGACAGAGCCTTCACAAGAGGATCCTGGTGCTGCATACTACAGAGGCAGCTGATATCTGTAGACTGCCTGAATCTAAGGTATGTGGTTGCAGATCTGTTTTATGGTTACCAGGCACACAAAGATTTTGGGTCACTTCTGTGCTCAGTTGGTTTCCATCACTCCAGAGAAGCTTTAAATTGTCACGTGCAGGAACCTATTGAATGCTGCGTCTCCCAGACCTTTAGTCATCATATCTTTTGCAAACCTTTAGAAAGTGTGTTGCCCAAAAGCTAAGTGATCCCTGGCACCATCCAAAAATGAAGAAATAAAGTACACGTCCTGAAGTCAGTGATGTATTAGGTACTGGATCAAGACCTGATGAATAAGGACTTTCTTAGTTTTAAAATCAATGCATATTTCATTGGCAGCTGACTTAACTCCTTTAAATTGGTCAAATGTTTTGTTTGTTTGTTTGTTTGGCTTTTTTTTTTCTTTTTTCTGGGTCATCTACCCTGGACTACTTGAAATACAATAGCTGCTTCTTTACACTTTTTAAAGTGCCAGAGTCAAATTTTCACAGAAAGACCTCGTATTAGGTTTGACAGATAAGGTGACTGATTACTCTATCAGGTTCTGCACTGAGGTTTGGCCAAATCCTGAAGTCTTTATTTAAACATAATTCCCACTGATCTTATAGTTTTACTTGGGAAGGGGCTCATGGATTTGGTACTGGCTACATATTAGACAATGTGGTACTTTAAAGAGACTGTAATAATAAAAACCCACTTCATAAGCCAAATATGTGACTAATCTAAAACATCACATTAACAGACTGTTCAGCAACCTTTCCTCTCACTAGAGGAGAACATATTGTGAGCATGAGCAACAAGTGTTTTCATACTCTTTATTTTTCCTTTTTGTGTTATGAAGTCCAATTACAAGGATTACTGGTTTACCTACTTCATCTGATCCTTTGAGCTGTCTGCTTCACAATGTTTTCTTGTGAATTATATGTGCAATCTCAATAGTTTTTTTCCTCAGTAAAATGATTTTTAATCAAACAAAACAGTAAAAAAAGGAAAAAAAAAAAAAGCCAAAACCAAACAAAATCAGTAGAGCTCAATTAATCCCAAGAGTGGCATAACTCCAGAGTCCCCCTGCTCACTGTACACAAGTGGCTGACTGCAATGCAGGACTAAGTTTTTCAGAAGCAACCATGGAAGCAGTTGAACATTAGGCCTGTATTTGGTGTCATACATAGATGTTCCAGATTTGGAGAAATAAAAATCACCTCTGTCATTGGGAACATGAAATGTTGTATGTTTCTTTAGATCATGGATTCCATTTATCTTATTTTATTATACAGCATGATTCTATGGAATAATTATTACAGCATTGATTCTAGGTTGAAACCTCAGATTCTGTTCTTGTCCTTCTATGCTTTTTCCCACATAATAGCTAGAAAGAAGCCAGAAAATTATGTTTAAAGGATGATTGAAGATTCTCCAACTCTAAATGAGTTCCCATGATGGCAGAGCATCAGAGAAGCATGCATGAAAAGGGTCAGTTAAGGATAGATTTGAGATGTCCTACCTGGCTGCTGCAATCAGTGTAATGTAGATCAAGTCAAAGAAAGCATATCTGCTATGATAGCAAGACTGGCAAACTGTTAACAATGGCCGAGGAGAAGGCTGAGGTATTCAACAACTTCTTTGCCTCAGTCTTCACATGCAAGTAGTCTTCCCATGACTCTCAAGTGGATGAACTGCAAGATGGGTGCTGGGGGAGCAAAGTCCTTCCCACTGCAAGTGAAGATCAGGTTTGTGATCACCCAAGGAACATGAACATACATAAGTCTCTCAGACTTGGCGAGATGCATGGCAGAGTCCTGAGACAATTAGCTGATAGAGTTGTCAAGTCACTGTCTGTGGTATTCGAGAAGTCATGGTAGTCAGCTGAAGTCCCTGGTGGCTCAAAAAAGGGCAACATTTTACCTGTTTAAAAAAAGGTACAAAGAAGGACCCTGGGGACTACTGCTCTGTTGGCCTCACCTCTGAACTGGGAAGATTGTGGAATAAATCCTTCTAGAAACTATGTTAAGGCACACAGAAGACAGGGAGGTGATTCAGGACACCCAGCATGGCTTCACCAAGGGCAAGTCTTGCCTGGCCTTCTATGACAGAGTAACTACATCACTGGACAAAGGAAGGGCTATAGCTGTCATCTATCTGGACTTCTGAAAGCCTTTGACATGGTAACCCACAACCTCCTGCTCTCTAAATTGGAAAGGTGTGGATTTGGTGGGTAGACTGGTGGATAAGAAACAGGCTGGACAGTTGCACCCAGAGAGTAGTGTTCAATGGCTCAATGCCTAGGTGGACACCGGTGACAAGTGGTGTCCTTCAAGGGTCCATATTTGGACCAGTACTATCTAATATCTTCATCAATGACATAGACAGTGGGATTGAGTGCACCCTCAACAGGTTTGTGGGTGACACCAAGATGAGTGGTGCAGTTTGGGACACCTGAGGGATGGGATGCCATCCAGAGGGACCTGGACAGGCTTGAGAGGTTGTCCCATGCAAATCTCATGAGGTTCAACAAGGCCAAGTGCAAGGTCCTGCACCTAGGTGCAGTCAATTCCTGGTATCACAACAGGATGTGGGGTGAAAGGGTTTAGAGCTGCCCTTCTGAGAAGGGCTTGGGAGTGCTGGTGGATGAAAAATTAGACATGAGCTGGCAAAGTACACAGGCAGCCTGGAAGGCCAGTCGTATCTTGGGCTACATCAAAAGGTGTGTGGCCAGCAGCCTGAAGGAGGTGATTCTGTTCCTCTACTCCAGTGAGACCCCACCTGGAGGGTCCAGAGGAGGGCCACAAGAATGGTTAGAGGGCTGGAACACCTGTCCTATGAGAACAGACTGAGACAGTAGGGGTTGTTCAGCCCGGAGAAGAGAAAGCTTAAAGGACACCTTATTGCAGCATTTCAGTACTTAGAAGGGGCCTATAAGAAAGATGGGGAGAGACTTTATAGCAGGGCCTGTTACAATAAGACAGAGGGTAATGATTTTAGCCTAACAGAGGGGAGATTCAGGCTAGACATGAGCAAGAAATTTTTTACACTGAGGATGGTAAAACACTGGAGTAAATTGCTCAGAGAGCTGGTAGATGACCCATCCCTGGAAACATTCAAGGCCAGGTTGTATGGGGCTCTGAGCAACCTGATCTAGTTGAAGATGTCTGTTCTTATTGCAGGAGGGCTGGACTAGGTGACCTTTGAATGTCCTTTACAACCCAAACTACTCTATGTTTCTATGATTTTATGATCCATTTCAGTAAAACTACAAATGGTAGCTTTGGATCACTGCCCTTTCATAATACCCTTCTCATCTGTGCTAAATATTACCTCGAGATAAACTGAGACTTTGCATGTGATAACTCTACATTCTTTCAGGTTTTCTACAGAAACTCTGTCTTACAGCAATAAATTCTTTGATACAAGAAATAGATAAGTTAGCTGCTCGAATAATTGGATCAGTCACCAACTCTGAGCTTACAAAAGGTTTGTCTTTCAGGATAGAAAAATCTATTCAAATAAATATTTTCTTGTCCAGCATGTTTCTGCTTTGCTAAGGATAAATAAAAAAGGAAAACCAACCCCACTGTAATTCTGTCTGTCCTTTGGTCAGTTGTCCTTACAAAGAGATGCCAAAAATAATTCTGAAGCTGTTTGTTTCCCCATAAACAAAAATCTGGCAGTGGTACATTTGCAGAAATGTCACCATTTTGTTGTTTTGTTTGAACAAACCTTCTGGTCATGCTTTCCTGCTTTTTCTTCTGTTCTACAGAGCTTTCAGAGTGGCACTGTGCTTAAACTTTAAACGATATTTCAACTTACTGCAAAACCCTAAGGTGCTGGCACACTTCCAAGGCATTTATGACTCCTTCCCCTTTAAAAAAAGAGAGGAAAGAGAGTGTGTAATGGGGCGAGCAGGCAGAGAAACAACTTCTAATGAGAAGTCCACACCTGCATAGCTGAAAGGTGGTTCATGTATTAAAGGTCTCTGGGGTTTTTCAGGTCTGGAGATTGTAATGTAGCAATTAAAGTGGGCATTGTAGTGGCATCCATTATTTTAGCAGATCTCTATCATCTGTAATTGACAGAAAATGTTTAATTTGAGACATTTAGTAAAATAATGTGTACAACAGTTACATTAAGCAGAGGGGAAAAAATAATTGTTGGGGTTATATTACATTTTGAAAGATGAAATAAGCAATATTCTGTGGAAACTTCAGTTTCCAAGGGAAAAGAACAACATAGTTGTGGTTCTTGTAGTAAGAATTAATTTGTTTGGCTGATGCATTAATAAAAGAATTAATTGCCAAGTTTCTCGGTTTTGACTTCTAATAAGTCATTTATATTTTTACTTCATTTTTGAGTAAATGCTTTATAAAAAGAAAAACAGTCCTGAAGACACTGAAGGAAGAAGGTAAGTGCCATGATCTAGTAAACAGACTAGAGTTGGACCAAGGGTTGGACTCGATGATCTCTGAGATCTTTTCCAACCCAGTTGATTCTGTGATTCTGTGTGTAAGCAGAAAGATTTCATGAAACAATGTTTGTTTAAAAAGTGAACATTAGCCCTACCAAAGCATCAGCAAACATTCTGAAATGCTCTAGCTGGGGTCACTTTCCTAACAACAGTGGCTGTGTTTGAGACCAGTTACACCCATGTCAAGGGGAAACATGCTCCTTTATGTAAAAGTTTGGTTTTTTTTCCTGCGACTACATCATATCCCATTTTCCATTTATTTCTCTATGATCTAGAAAGAAACAAGTGCTATTACAATGTTCCTGTTGGTGTAAACAGACCACAGTCCTGCAACCACACTGTTAGATTTGTGTTTATTCATAAAATAGACCACAGCCTTGGCTACATTAGTTTCTTGCATCTGATCTCTTGTCCAGTGTCTGAGAAAAGCTGCAGATATCAGCACAGCTACTGTTGAATACCAGGTCACAAGGACTGAAAGAATTAATAGATTCCAGTTACTCCTGAGTCAATAAACAGGAAAAAAAGAGTAGTGGAATGTGAAATGGATGGAAGTCAGGGTGAAAGGTTAGAGCTTACACATCAGAAATTCAGACAATTTTATTTGAAAGTCTTAATAGCAAACTATCAAAGAAACAGCAAAAACAGTGATACCTTCTCCACCACATAGCTCTTTATTATAAAAATGTGATTTTATGAAGTTTGGTAAGCTGCCACATTAAATGAACAAATATTATTATCTACAAGTGTTTTTTTCCCCAACCATTCTTCCACATTATCTCATAATCTCATTTGCCAGATTCTATTTGCTATAAAAACATCTGTGGGACATATATTCAGAAAACATACAACAACAACAAGCATTTCTTAGCTGTTACATAGCATTAGAGGAATGAGGATAATGTGGAAAATGTAGTCTAAAACTTGAAAGTGGCTGGAGTAGTTTGTTTCTTAAATCCTTTCGCAAATATCTTTCTCAATGGAAGCACAATAAGACTAATTCACAGCTTATAAATTCTATTCAGAAAAGTACACACTGTGCATGCTCTAGTGGAGGGTGAATCCTCGAATGAGAAGAGTTAGTTATTTACAGTGCTCTAAGGAAAACAAATCTGTACCCTGTCCTCCACAGATGCACTGACTTTCTGTTGCTTTACTTTGTATATTCTAGCTAAAGCAAGTGACTGCAGTAACCTGGAAATTCTCCCATGCATGAAACAGCCATTATATTTTATCCATTCGGTTCACTCACCTCTAATTCATGGGACACTGAAAAGTCGCTGACCAAAAAAACCCATACCAATCTCAGGACAAAAGCTGAGCATCCAACTCATTGATTGTGATACTGAAAAACCCATTTTATGTTTCCAACTTCCCGTAAAACTTTGAGAGATGTTGTGGTTTAACCTAGCAGGCAGCTAGACACCACATAGCTGTTTGCTCACAGTAAGATGTGGCAGAGAATTGGAAAACAAGGTAAAAACTCATGGACTGAGATAAATAGGACAGAAAAGTAAGGGAAAATAACAATAATAATGATAAAAGAATATACAGAACAAGTGATGCACAATATAATTGCTCACCACCCACTGACTGAAGGCCAGCCAGTCTCCGAGCAGCAGCCACCACCCCCCCCGGCTGGCTTTCCCCCTAGTTTAAATACTGAGCATGATGTCATGTGATATGGAATATCTCTTTGGTCAGTTGGAGTCCTGCTGTGTCCTGCTGTGTCCCCTCTCAGATTCTTATGCACTCCCAGCCTCCTGGCTGGAACGGCAATATGAAAAGCTGAAAACTCATTGAATTCATGTAAACACTTCTCAGCCACAACTAAAACACCAGTGTGCTATCAACTTTTTTTCTCATCCTAAATCCAAAACACAGCACTATACCAGCTACTAGGAAGAAAATTAATTCTATCCCAGCTAACACCACGACAGGAGAGAATAACAGGAAGCAATCTGAAGGAGGATATCAGGAGCAATAACACATAGTTTGACTCATAAAACACGGCGAGGAAAGAAGGACAGCTTTTTCATAAATGTAAAAAAAGAGCTGGGTCTTGACAGAGGTATGCAATTATTGACCAAAAGGAGATTATGTGGATACATACCTACAGAAAACCCAGAGCAGGAGGAAGACCATTCAAGAAATGCCAGTTAATAAAACTAAAAGTAGAATTCCAAAATAGCATGCTTGTTGGGGTCACTTCTAGGCATTAGTGCTGGGTGGAAGTAAAGAGTAGGATCAAAGGTGAGTGGGATTTTTTATGAGCTCTTTACTACCATCGTTAATGCAGCCAGATTTATTTTACAGCTAATCTGTATCTTGCCCTTGCCCTTTGTCTTATAATGTCTGCTTTTTCTATTTTTCTCTCTCCTTTTTTTTTTTTTTTTTCTTTTTTTCTCCTTAGTAGCTTCTGGTCTTTTTAGGAATGAGAGAAATGGGGAACAAATAAGCACGGCTTCATGTTTTTTTCTTCCTGTGTAAGCTCTGACATCAATAGTTTCCAAGGCATTCAAGGCATGCTAAACATGTATGGTAGACATAGTTTTTGCTACTGCAGGTGTTTCCCAAACTGATCTTCTGTCCGTTTATTTCTACATTTCTCCTGACTACCATGTATACTTGATCTTGTCTGACTGTCATCAATTTATGATACAGACCAAAATTATTTTTGAAAGTCAAAATGTCATCTTCAGTTCTCCTAACTAATTCTTCTGTGTACAAGTATGAGTGTTTCCCTCCTTTTGAGTGATGTGTTGTAGTATCCAGAAGTTCAATGGAAATCTCCATGGTAAGATGACAGATGATCTCCTGAGAAATTCTTCTTAAACACTTTACTTTCTCTCTGAAACTACCCCCATTATCTACAGTATTTTTCTCCACATGTCAAGAAAAGAAAGCATTCTAATAGAAGCTGAAATAGTGAGATAAGTATACTTGGAGAACTTTAAATGCATGTGGAAGTACAGAATTTGTTTTTCCCTTAAGTACTTATTGTCCATTTTCAGATTGGTTCCTTTGTGTTCTTGAGTAAACTCAGAAAATGTCTAGTGGGGGAGATGTGAGATGAAATTCACAGGGCAAGAGAAAGCTCATTCATGCAAGATGCCTGCTGACCTTGGAAACTGATGCCAGAACTCTCCTGTCTGCAGAAGACAGGCCTGCCCCAAGCAGGTGCAGGTACCCTTTGCCAGGATTGGTTATCCGAGGTACAGTTGCTTGATTCACCTGCTGTTTGGGTTCCAGATGAACTCTAGCCGTATGAGCTTTTCCAGGATTTGTCTTATTTAGTAATCAATAATTAATTATGACAACATAGTCCAGTGTTTCATGTGATGAGGGAGTATGAATTCAGAAGAGAGAAGAGTTTTATGAATCCTGAAGCTCACTGTGTCTGATATTTTGTTTTCTGAAGAATGGAATCCTTGCAGCTTGTGAACCTTGCTTTTGTGGCCTTTTAGTCCCTAAGTGCTTCTTACACTGGTAGAAATCTGCAGACACGACAGTCACAGTGATAATATAAAAAACTGAACATGCCAGTTTGTCTGTAGAGTTGGAAAAAGGGTTGAGCTGTGGCAGAGACATACTGTGAAACCACTCTTTGAATACATAACAGGAGCACTTGATTAGATTTTTTAGTAATTTTGTGGAGCAAAGGAATCTAAGCTAGCATCTGCTCTGACTCTTCCATATTATCTTTATCATGTTGAAAATTCACATTTCTATTTTAGTTTTCAATATTCAATTTTCTTACAATTTATTCTTACTCGTACTCTTACTCTTACTATTTTATTTCAATTAATAAACTTTTTTATCTCAACTCATGAGTTTTCTCACTTCTAGCTTTCCAGTTCTCTTCCTCATCTGGCTGCAGGGGAATGAGCACATGGCTATGTGGTGTTTAGTTGCCAGCTGTGGTTAAACCATTACATGGATGGACTCTTAAACAGAAAATGACTTGGCTGGATTACCATGTCCAGAGAATTACAGTCAAGGGCTCACTGTCTGAATGGAAACCAATAACAAGCAGTGTCTCTCCAGGGCCTGTACTGGGATCCATATTATTTAATATCTTCATCAATGGCATAGTGGGATTGAGTGCACCCTCAGCAAGTTTGCGGGTAACACCAAGATGAATGGTACAGTTGATTTGGTAGAAGGAAAGGATGCCACCTAGGTGATCTTGACAAGCTTGAGGAGTGCACTCGTGAACCTCAGGAAGTCCAACAAAGCCAAGTGCAATTTTGTTCACTTGGGTTGGAGCAATTCCCAGTATCAGTACTGAAGGATTAATTGATTGATAGCAGCCTTGCAGAGAAGAACTTGGAGATGCTGCTCTATGTAAATTGTACATTAGTGGGCAATGTGTGCTTGCAGCTAGAAAGCAAATCATACCCTGCTGTACCGAAAAGGAAATCTGACCAGCAGGTTGAGGGAGGTGATTCTCCCCCTCTGCTCTGCTCTTATAAGAACCCACCTGGAGTACTGCATCCAGCTCTGGCATCCCCAGGACACGACAAGCATGGACCTGTTTGAACTGGTCCAGAGGAGGGCCATTAAAATGATCAGAGGGCTGGAATACGACTTGATGATCTCTGAGGTCTTTTCCAACCCAGTGATTCTGTGATTCTGTGATTCTGTGATTCTGTGATTCTGTGATTCTGTGATTTGGGATTGTTCAGCCTAGAGAAGAGAGTGCTGCAGGAGGGCCCTATAGCAGATTTTGTGTATACAAAGGGGGATTATAAAAGAGACAGACAAAGACTTTTTACCACAATGTGTGGTGACAGGACAGATATCACTACCAAGAGCAGAGTGGTTGGTTTAGGCAATCTTTGAAGGTTCCTTCGAACCCAAAACATTCTATGTTTCTCTGACAAACAGAATGGAATGGAATGGAATGGAATGGAATGGAATGGAATGGAATGGAATGGAATAGAATAGAATAATTTCGGTTGGAAGACACCCTTCGGATCATTGAGTCCTAGCATAACCTAACCCTGGCACTAAACCATGTCCCTAAGAACCTCATCTATATGCCTTTTAAACACCTCCAGGGATGATGACTCTACAACTTCCCTGGGTAGCCTGCTCCATTGCCTGACAACCCTTTCTGTGAATAATTTTTCCTGATATCCAATCTGAACCTTCTCTGGCGCAACTTGAGGCCATTTCCTCTTGTCCTATCACTTACTACTTAAAAAGATGATGTAGTTTAGTTATTAATAACTATGCTTTTGAAGCCAAAATTGTAATTCTTCTCTACTTAGGTAAATTCAGATCTATTCTACTTTTAATGAATATATTTGACCATATTAATTTATTGAACCTTGTTGTTATGCAGTCTTTTCAAGTTTATTCCCCTATTCTTGATGCAGAAGGGATTAGTGTAAACAGTCTTTACATTTAAGTACTCTCTAAGATAAATAATGGACAAAATAGCTGATGGACAAAATAGCTTTGGAGAAAGTTACATGGATGATATGTTTATATCTGATTTACTTGTACGTTTGTGTAGCTTTTTGCTGTCATTTAAACTTCAGAAAATTGCACAACTTATGTGAAAGATTTAATTGGCCTCATGTATTGAAAGTCTATTGACATTCAGAGAAACAAGCTCATGGCAACACCAACAAAATGGGATGAAAAAGGAGATCCTGCCCCTAATGGATCCTAATACACATTTCAGAACTCTGAAGAGAATAAGACAATATCTTGCTTTACTTTCTTGACACACTAAGTTCAAAATAAAAAACTTTTTCCTTTCATCAACTATAATTAAAAAAAAAACCTGCAGAGTAGAATGAATCTATTTGCTTCCTCTGGTGGAGAAATCCAACTCTAAAAGTACACCTTTTCTTATATCTGCTACCATTAGATTCCTTCTTTTCCTCACTTTAGCCAACATCAGTTCCTTTTCACATTAGTATCATTCAGAAATGGAGAATAGAGAACACCATGAGGGTGATATCGAATTACTCAACTGATTTTTTTTCCTTCTATTTAGTACCTCCCTCACATGCCCATTTTTTTTTCCCCTCACAGAACATATGTGACAATTACTAGGAAAAGAGCTATTATAAGTAAAGGTTTGACAAGAAGAATTAAAAATTAGTCAGAACACTATATTGTCTGACATTTTCCCGATGCTTGCTCTGTGGTCATTTTCTGCTTCCAGATCTGTTGTAGCACATTCGAAATGCAGAATTCTAGCTATCATTTTTCACTGCTTACGTATACTAAACATTCTTACTGAGGTCACTTCATTCTTCACTTTATTTTCCAAAGCTATCATTATTCTTTTGGTGTTTAAGTATGCACTTCTTTGTCCTCAGCTGTTCAAACTCCTCTCAGGTTGGCAGTCATGTTTCTAAGGATAATAGTAAAATGATGCAGTGAACAGTAGTAGCATGCAGTCCTTCAGTCCTTGAAAGGCACAAATTAGAGATGCTTTGTATATTTATTTTTTAAAATGTTCAATTTGCTATGCAGTTATGATCCCACTGAAACATTATCCTTTCTTTCTCAAACTGAACCAGCAGTCTGTGTCCCATACAGTGGCTAGACTATTTTATTCCTCCCCTTCTATGTTGTCAGCCTTTGCTAATTGAAATGTTTATAAAATGCTGATAGTGAAACATTGCAGCTTAAAACTTCAATAGTTCTTTAATGAGCCCTCTGTTTTATTAATAAAATGATTTATTGAAATATTTAATCTCACTGATTTACCATTAGCATTAATGAGTCTAGTTATTAACCAATTTATTTCAGAATGCCACAAAAATACAAACCCTGTAAAAGAAGCAGTATCTTGTACGAAGTTATTTTTTATTTAGGGGGAATCAATGGCATAAAAATCTCATGGTTTTTCCTCAGTGAAGTAGAGTTATTCGTTAGCATAGAACTAGATAATTCTTTTATACAATTTCTCTGACAATATTATCAGATGTTATGCAAATAATTTAGCACAGGGCCATTCACAAAAGTAATCCCAAAGACTGGAAACAGAAGTGCATATCCACTCATTAAAAATAAAGGTATTTCCATTGTCCTTGACTATTAAGCAGACTGCCTGGTTGTCGGCTATTAGTAAGAATCTGATTCTTTATTACTTTCATTCTAATTTATTGAGGGAAATAATTTGCTATTGTGTTGTATGCTATTATAAGATATTTTAAAATAATACAGCCATCACTTCTCTTCATATATACCTTCACAATGTTGTACAAATGAAGTACTATTAGTTAGCTTTCACCCAGCCTCTTGCATTAGGAAGCTCATAAAATGATCACTTCTGGGAGTAACTGTGTACCATGATGGGTTCAATGAAGAAGCTGCAAAATGACTTTGAGTCCTGAAAGGTGCCAGAGGTAATTTATTTCCCTCACTGACCCCTCCATGCTTCAGCCTCAGACAACTAGGAGGAACAAGAAGGGAAAAAAATATATTTTTTAGTTCCGTTAGTGTATTTGACCTATTTTTTATGTTCTCCTGTGGTTTTAATGCTTTTGGTTTTTCCAGTCAAAGGACTGGGACTTTCTTTTTCTTCCCCACATATGCTGGCTTTAACAAGTAAAATAGCATTTATGTGTTTTCATCTGTGTTTTCCTTATCTGGAAAATTTTCATAATGGAAAATTTCGGTATAATTAAGGCAATCCATTTTCATTGAAACAGTTATTTCTGTTTCTCCCTATTGAAACAAGTAAATAAAATAAAACCTTTTCACAAAACCCACTAGATTCTCTGGAAATATGGTTTTGTGTGTATTTGCTGAAAGGTTAAACAAGTCCACCCTAAATGTCTCCGATTGTCACTAGACCTTCTGAGAGATGTCATAAACCAGAATGTATGTGAAATATTTATGTCACGTATAACCAGAGTACTCAGTGAATTTTGTAGGCAATTTGTGAGGTCTTAGGTTCATTCTGCAGAGTCTCAGTTTTCCTAGTTTGCCTGTTTTTAGGAACTCAGTTCTCCTAATAAGAGAGAAGTGGTGCTGTCACAACTGTGATTAGCAGAGAACATTCATGTAGGATGGCATGGAGGCAGGGTCTTATGTATCCTATAGGAAGTTTTAATTACACAGAGAATGACATATGCATTACTGTAAAAATCCATGATTTTCAGTGGTTGACTAGGCTACCACTTTTATAGGAAAAAGGACTTATGAAAGGGTCTTTCTCTGACTGGAGGAGGTTTTCTCTGACTAGGCAGATGTGCTAATATGACAGTTTCACCAGAATGTAAGGTACACTGTCTGGTTCTAATTGGAGGAGATAGTGGGGGGCATAAAAGCTCCCTTTTCTGCAGGGAAATAATTTTGTGATCTCAACTGAGTCTTCATTACAGAATTCACTTTTTGTATTGATCTGAAGTAAATCCAGACATTCAGACTATATTCTGTACTTATTATCTGTTGCTGCATTCTAAATTACTGCATCTATTTTTCCTGTACTTTGAGGCATTTCTGGCTGGTCTGAGGATGACAGGATGTTGCCTGCACTTCCATTATTATTATCATTATTTCTATTATGATTGCTTTTACTTCTAGTATTATAATATCATACTTTCAGAGCAAAAGAATAGTGCTAACTCTACTTGCTTGACTTATTATATTTAAAAAAGAAAAAAAAAAGGTTATTTTGAAGCTTAGAAACATGCAAACAAAGTTAACAAAACCCTCAGAAATAAATATTTTCCATTTCTTCTATTAAAGATTATTTCCAATTTCTTCTATTAAAGAAGACTGCTTTTTCCCCCAGTTTCTTTCTTTGTATTTTCTGTGAGGAGAAGCAGCCATTATCCTTTCCAGTAAAAGACAGAACTGAAGGGAAAGCTGGTGAGTTTAATTCATTTTTGATACTCTCTCTTTGTATGAGCGTGTGTGTATGAATGTGGATGTTGATTACAAGGTCCTTTCATTTTTAGGAGTGTGTTCTGCACCATTCATCTGGGTATTTAAATAAAGTTGTTGAATATATGATACTTCAGCCTTAAGATGTCAAAAATGAGATTCCAAAGTATTTAACAGCACAAAAACAGCATAAAAAGACCTTTGCTACTATTTATCTCTGCTTGCCAGCTTGTAATGTTGATTCATGATATGTCATAATAAAGCACTTAAATGAATACAGCAACATAAAAAAGAGAAGCTACATGGCCATAGACACTGGAATATTTGATTTCTCTCTGTTTCTGTCCTTCATACACACACACACAAAATACTGGAAGACATACATTCTCACTGTGATCCTGTTATAAATCTGCTTTTTGCCAGCATATAGATAAGGTATACTAAAGCCTTCCAAATAATTACAAAGAAAATGGTAAAAGCTACTTTATATATAACCCAAATTCATAATTTCCATTTGCCTTAGTTAGAGTGAGGAGGATCAACACCATCTGAAACCCAGCTCTATATCTGATTTTCCCCTTCCTTACAATTCTCTAGTATGTAAAATATTTTAAAATTCTTTAGATATATATCTGTATGTGTTCATGTAAGTTTTTTTACTTTAGAAAAATGAACAAACTTTACCTTTTTTCCTCCTTACATCTTGATATAAATACATACTTGAAATATATAAATAAACATAATAAACAAAGCAAGAGACTCCATCTGGTAAATTTAATAAATTTTAATGTATTTTAAGGGAAATCCATTCACAATAAATCATTAAATCACAAGTTTTCACAGTATTTGTGAGAGGAGACAGTATGCCTGTCATTTTCATGCTTACTAAAGTAAGTTGCTCTGCAAGGATTTGAGTTCAGTAAAAAAAAATTCTTCCAGAATTGTTAATAGGAATACCAATAAGCAGAATCCCTGTGTTAAATAACACTTCAGCCTTTAGCGGTTTACCTGGCAGCAAATCTCTATCACAATCCTAGCATGAAAACAACAGCAAAGTAAGAGATTACTAGCCTAAATAAAATAAATGCCACTTCTATAAATTAACAAAAAAAAATAGCTTAAAATCTATTTCTTTTAGCACTACAACTAGTTTCTAACCAGCTCTCAATGTTATATTGTCAGATACTCTACTGACTTCAATGGAGAAAAGTCCCTATGAATATCTGTCCCATAATCTGTATTTTGTCCAACCACCAATACAACCTTAACAGTTTTACAGATGATTGACTTTCAGAATAAATTTAGCTGCCTGGGTGTAATAGGAATATATATTTTTTTTTTTACTTTTTTTTTTTTTTAAGTAAAGTGAGATTGTTTATAAACCACAGAAGTACATGTTCCTTCATTTCCACTTATTTTAATTTTTTATCTTTATTCTTCTGTTTTTGTGCTTTGAATATGCCCATTCCATGTGGAGTCCAGCCTTATTTGCAAGGTTATTGTTCTATGGCAAGCACTTGCTTACATTGAAATTTGCAATAGTATTTCAATGTGCCTAATAAACAAAAATATAACAAAAAGACTATTCACACTTGCCCAGATGTCTCTCCGTAATGTATTATGGGAAGAGTAATTGACTGTTGTAATTATATGCAAATATTACATCATAGAAATTACACAAATATGTACACACACATGCACAGAAATGACATATGTTTAATAACTGTTTATGAGCACAGAAAAGAATAACATACCACCAGAGGAACACACAGCATGTGTTGTCCATTGTTTGAAAGCAAAAAGGAAACAGCATATCTGAGTGACATGTCTCTGTTGGAGAGTATTAGAAAAAGAAAATGCCCTGAAGGCACTTGCTGCTTGTCTCATTAGACTGTGGATTTTTAAAGCTTACAAAGTCCTTAGACATTCAGTGAAGAATTACTGCTAAGATGCTTTTGTTATGATATCTTTGTGAGGATATGGATTTTGACACATTTCATTATGGCACATTGAAATCATTACTCCTGTCATCCCAAAATATTATCAAAGCAAAGCAACCACCTGTCACAGGAAAGAGCATTACATTGACCATCCTCCATTTTAAATTGCACCTCCTCTTGTCACTGCATCTCTCTAAGGTGACCAGTACCTCCTCAATACTAGGTGCTCATTATGGCAGCCGTCATATGCTGTTGCTGTGGCCATAGATATTGTGCCACAAAACCATAGATTTTAGATTTCCTAGCATTTTCTACATGTGTCAAGCTTTAGTTTTAAAAGCAAAATAAATTCTCTGAACCAATCTTGTATTTAGTTTATGAAAAAATATAAGGAACAATGTCAGATAAAAAGCATTTTTTTAAATTACCTGTTAACATGTGTAAGAACAGAATTGTTGTATTTTACCATTACAAGTCTTCCACATTAGGACTTTAACACAAGGTAACAAATGTCCTAAAAAGCATGATCAACCAACCAGTGATCCTGTTTTAGCAGACCGAGGGAGGTAAACATCATGAGAAGATGAGACCTGAAGATTCAGTATGTTCTATTCCTTGCCATGAATCAAGGAAATGGAAATACATTTTTCAATGTTTCGTATAGTCCATCTTAAAATTATTAATAGCTAGATTTCTGTTAGATACCAGGTAAATTATGTATGAAGGCAGGTTTCTTTGAAATTTAAATCCTCCAATAACAAGATTTTTTTTTTTTTTCTTACAATCCATCCCATGCATCCTTTCTTATACCAACTTACAGATTCATTTATGTGGAATATTTCTATATTTGTGGAAATTCATTTCTAGGCAGAACTCAGATCCTGTCTTTTTATGAACAGACTGTGAAAGTCAAATTTTTCTTACTTCTCATAAAAAGGAAATTTCTCTCCCTCAAAAATCCTTGTAGCCCTTCTCTCCATCTTCTCTAAACCAAATTTAATTAGTATTTCTTCAGTGCAGGTCAGCAAAGCTATACTTTGAATATCTCACAAGGTCTCAAAATTTCTTGTATAAGGCATGAATACTCCCTCAATTCTCTGTGGAACAGCTGACCTATCAACCTAAGGTAAAATGTTACTCCTTTTCATTCATCCCAGGCTGAATGGGTCTGGAAGGTGTGAACCTCTTTTTCAACAAAACTGAAACCTATGGTGCTAGAAACTGAAAAGTGACTAGTGATTTTAGAAGAAGAGGCTGTCGGTGCTATTCAATAGAAACAAGACTATAAGGTGTGAAATTCTAAGACTATACAATTTAAAACTAATGAGGTCATAATAAAATGTTCAATATGTCACAGATTTCAGGGATAACATTTGCAGGTTCCACCAAGGTAACCAAGGAGTCTGCATAATGATGGTACTTTAAATAAAGATAGAGAAAAAAAAGAAAAAAACTTTAAGGTGTCCAAAATAAGTGTGCTCAGCTGGCTCCCTGAAAAGCCTGTACACCAATGCGTGCAGTATGGGGAATAAGCAGGAGGAGTTAGAAACCTCTGTTTGGTCAGGAGATTATGATCTGGTGGCAATTACAGAGACATGGTGGGACAGCTCACATGACTGGAATGTGGTCATGGCTGGCTATGTCCTTCTCAGAAAAGACAGGCCAGCAAGGTGAGGTGGTGGAGTTGCTCTTTATGTGAGAGAGCAACTACAATGTATTGAGTAATGTCCAGGGATGGATGTGAGACCACATCTGGAATACTGTGTCCAGTTCTTGGCCTCTCAGTTCAAGAAGGACAGGGAACTGCTTGAGAGAGTCCAGCACAGAGCCACAAAGATGATTAAGGGAATGGAGCATCTCCCTTATGAGGAAAGGCTGAGGGAGCTGGATCTCTTTAGCCTGGAGGAGACTGAGAGGTGACCTCATTAATGTTTATAAATATGTAAAGGGTGAGTGTCACGAGGATGAAGCCAGGCTCTTCTCGGTAACAACCAATGATAAGACAAGGGGCAATGGGTACAAACTGGAACACAGGAGGTTCCACTTAAATATGAGAAGAAACGTCTTCGCAGTGAGGGTGCCAGAACACTGGAAAAGGCTGCCCAGGGGGGTTGTGGAGTCTCCTTTCCTGGAGACATTCAAAACCCACCTGAGCATGTTCCTGTGTAACCTCATCTAGGTGTTCCTGCTCTGACAGGGGGATTGGACTAGATGATCTTTCCAGGTCCCTTCCAATCCCTAATATTATGTGATTCTGTGTGACATTAGAATGGGATCAGGTGAATTGAAAAAAAATGTAGGAAAAAAAGATAAAATTCCTTTTAGACTATATTTTTTAAGAATTAATTAAACTATCTGTTTCTTCATATTGTTGCCATTGTAAAGTCTTTTTTTTGTGTATTATGAGGTCTCAATAACATCACTGTAAAGTAGTGTAAAGTGAGTTCTCCAATTAATAGTCAGTTTTGGGGATGCATGCATGGGAATTTTGAATCTTGTGCATTGTAGATGGATTTATTTGAATGGATAGTTAGTAAATGCCCCTTGTATATAAGATGATAAATGTTAATGCTTTTCATTTTTAAAACCTCATGTTAAAATAATCACATGACTACATTTAGATTATATCTGAGAAAGTACCACTATAAAAAAGCTAATGGAATAGCAACGGGGTTTTTTTTTTTAGAAATTATATCATAAAATCTGCACATAGCAGCAGTTAGAAAATACTAGGAACTATGTATCTTCAAATGAGCCAATTACTCATTTCTTTCAGTTTCATTAAAAATTACTGCCCAGTTCTGGTGTGCTAAAATCAATCAGTTCACTGATCCTAACTGCAGCATGATAAGGACAAGTAATAGTAATACTTGTAAACTCCGAGCACTCACATGTGGTATTGGTAAAGGCACAGGACTACATATGACTTTAAATAAGCAGAGAAGGAAAGCACATATGTTGTGCATAATAGAGGTTGCCATCTGCCCGCATGCTACTACCCAAGGCAATGGAGAGGCTGAAGGAAGAAAAGTGTACTTATGATAGGCATGGGTTACAGAGAGGGAAAAAAAAAAAATATGAAAAAAAGATTGGTATATATTATCCTGCATATTAATGAAAGGATAGACCACAGTTCAGGTAGTATAATGGTTATTTTGATTTGACAGGTTGAGTATTGCTCTATTTAATTTACATGTAATTTAAGTAACATTTTATTGCCAAGGAATGTAATAATAGTAAGTTTCTAGTTTAGAAAACTGCACTAAGTAGAAGACTGCATATATGCTTTCCTCAATAAACAATGTACAGGGCTTATAAGAAAATATTTAATTGATCAGAAGGATATCTAGAACACAGCTGTTATAATAGTCATTAAATCTTTGAAAAAGTACCTATCAAAGGGTACGTAATACTTAGCTGGCCAGGTTTAAGACCTAGGTTAGACCAAGTTTCAAAAAAAACAGATGTATGAGAATCATACTATGACTGAAGATATCTGGGAAAAGAGGTTTGGAAAACAAAGTTATCTAAATAAAACATTAAGAAGTCAAAATACTTGGATGGAAAAATAGCTCAGAGCTAAGAGCAGAGGAGAGATTCTAACACCATTGAGTGCAGCTGGTATGATGAGTTCCTATGGGAAAGCTTTATATATATGTAAACAAAATAGATATAAAACTCCCATAGATGTACATGCTATTTTTTCCTTTTCTGTGATGTGGAATATATGTGTAGTGGGTGGCAGACAGAGGGCCAGGGAGACAAAAAGAGACAGAAGTTTTATTCCTTCTCTATCATTTAATCTGTAAATGTTCAGACATTATATTTAGGAAAGTCTCATCCAGGGATATAAGCAAACTTTCCACACATTTGCTTTTCCTCTTACACAGTGATATTTTTTAACAAGCCCTGACTTTTGGAAATACATTGTTGAATGTTGGAAAAATTCAACTCATTTTTTCCTTGAGGATAAGAAGTATCCCACAGTTATGTGAAATAAAACATAAGGAACATAGGAACCAATCCAGAATCATCTTTTGGCAACCCAAATCTTCAAATAAACAGTGATACTCTGTTTTGTGTGGCAGTCCAACTGTTGACAAATCCTCAAAAGTACCAGTGGAGAGGTAAGAACGGGAGGGTGTGGTCAGCATTGTGCTAATTAATGTTGTTTCTAATGTTTTCATTTGGACTCTACACAGGAGGGTAGTTTTAAAAATACGCTGCAAAAAATGCAGTTGTAGAAGTGAGATATTCTGAGAGACATCTGCTCTTGCTTTATTACACAGTTCACAAGATTTTCTGGGAGAAAGAGCCCCAGGTTTAAGATGTAAGGCTGGGTTCAGAGGACTCTAATTCTCTAACGCTCTTTGCTATGACTCCTAGTGTAGTCTAGTTATTCACTTAGAAAGGCAGGTCAAAGAGCAGACAAAGGTTAAAAAGCTGTCTTCATGATTCTTTGAGATAGTTTAAAGCTTGTGGATTATAGAATCATTTTGGTTGGAAGAGATCCTCAAGGTCATCAAGTCCAACCATTAACCTAACACTTGCCCTAGCTATGCCCCTGTCTATGCATCTTTTAAACACCTCCAGCAATGATGACTCAACCACTTCAGCGGGAAGCCAGTTCCAATGCCTGACAACCCTTTCCATGAAGAAATTTTTCCTGATATCCAACCTAAACCTCCCCTGTAGCAACAAGAAGCCATTTCCTCTTGTCCTATCACTTGCCACTGGGGAGAGGAGGCCAACACCCTCCATGCTACAACCTCCTTTCAGGTAGTTGTAGAGAGCGATAAGGTCTCCCCTCAGCCTCCTTTTCTCCAGGCTAAACAGACCCAGTTCCCTCAGCTTCTTTTGTAAGACTTGTTTTCCAGACCCTTCACCAGCTTCATCACCCTCCTCTGAAGTGTCTCCAGTACCTCAATGTATTTCTTGTAGTGAGGCCTCCCACACCGAACCCTAGTCCTGCTGGTCACACTGTTACTGATATAAGCTAGGATGCTGTTGGCCTTTTTGGCCACCTGGGCACAATGCTGGCTTCTGTTCAGCTGTCTGTCGACTAATATCCCCAGGTCCTTTTCAGCCAGGCAGCTTTCCAGCCACTCTTCCCTGAGACTGCAGCACTGCCTGGAATTGTTGTGACCCAAGTGCAGGACCTGACATTTGGCCTTGTTGAACCTCATACAATTGGCCTCAGCCCATCAATCCAGCCAGCCCAGATCCTTCTGTAGTGACTTCCTAATATATGCCCTCTTATTTGACTGTTCCTAATGGGCCAACTTGAACTATGTTTGACCATATTTAGGTACTTTTTTGAATCCTTACATACTCAAATGAGTAATCCTTTTGATTACACTGAGTTTAATAGTATGTGATCTCATAGTCTAGATTATACTATTGGGATACGCATACTTTGCCTTCTTCACATCCCAAACTTCTACAATTTATGTTCTTCTTTGATCCAGAGGTTTATCTGGATCAATGCACTTCGTCATTTTGAAAATCTAAAGCAAGTCATTAAAAAGTCAGGCCCTCTTCAGTAAGAATAAGACCAATCTTACATATATTCACAATGGTTTTTTTCGATGCTTGTTTCTATTTTATCCAGTTTGTGATATTTCTTCCAGTATTAAATTACGCAACGTGGGTGTACAATTGACAAGAGTTAATACATATATATATTCCTTCTTACTCTGATTTTACCATCCTCTCTTGTCTATCTGATTTTCTACTTCAATACAACTTTAGTGGGCAAACTATTATTTTCCAGATCCCTCTGTAGAGCCTTCATACCTTCAAGGAGATCAGCACTCCCATGTAAGTTGGTGTCATCTGCAAACTTACTGTGTCTGCACTCAATCCCCTCAATCAGATCATGTTAAAGAGAACTGGACCCAATACTGAGTCCTGCAGAACACCACTCATGAGCATCTGGATTTGACTCCATTCGCCACAACTCTTTGGGCCCAGCTGTCCAGCCAGTTCTTTACCCAGAGAAGAGTACACCTGTTAAAGCCATGAATTCTGTGGGAAAGTGTCAAAGGCTTTACTAAAGTCCAGGTACACAACATCTGTAGCCTTTCCCTCACCCACTAAGCAGGTCATTGTGTCATAGAAGGAGATCAAGTTGGTCAAGCAGGACCTGCCTTTTCCAAACCCATGCTGACTGGGCCTGATCACTTGGTTGTCTTTTATGTGCCATTTGGTGGCACTCAGGATGATCTGCTCCATGACCTTCCCTGGCACCAAAGTCAAACTGACGGGCCTGTAATTCTCCTTAGCCCTCCTTTTGTTGCTGATGTATTTATAGGATGACTTTTTGTTTTCTTTCACAGCAGTAGACAGGCTCAGCTCTGGTTGGGATTTGGCCCTTCTAATTTTCTCCTTGCATAACTTCACAGCATCCTTGTAGTCCTCTTGAGTTATCTTCCTCTTCTTCCAAAGGTTATAAATTCTCCTTTTATTCCTGAGTTCCAGCCAAGGCTCTTTATTCAGCCAGACCAGCCTTCTTCCTGTTGGCTTACCTTCAAGCATAGGGCCACAGCCTGCTCCTTACCTTCTTGAAGAGAGACCAAGCTTCCTGGACTCCTTTGTCCTTCAGAACTGCCTCCCAAGGAACTCTGCCAACTAGCGTCCTAGACAGATCAAAGTCTGGCCTTCGGAAGTCCAAAGTAGCAGTTCTGCTGACTGCCTTCCTTACTTCTCCAATAATTGAAAACGCGATAATTTCATGATCGCTATAACCAAGGCAACCTCTGACTGTGACATTACCCATGAGTCCTTCTCTGTTTGCAAACAAGAGGCCCAGTGAGGTGCCCTCCCTCATAGGCTTACTAACCAGCTGTGTTATGAAGTTGTCTTCTATACATGCCAGGAGGCTCCTAGACTGCTTCTCTCTGCTATGTTGTATTTCCAGCAGACATCTAGTAAGTTGAAGACTGACATGAGAACAAGGGCTAGCAATTGAGAGACTTCTTCCAGCTTCATGCAAAATATTTCGTCTGACTTTTCAGCCTGGTTGGATGGTCTGTAACAGACTCCCACCAGGAGTTGCCCTTCCCCTTGATTCTCACCCATAAACACTCAACCCTATCATCACCCTCATATACCTCCCGAATTTACAGGGCTACCCCACCTCCTCTTCTTCCTCATCTGTCCCTTCTGAAGATTTTATAGCCATCCAATGCAGCACTCCAGTTGTGAGAGTCCTCCCACCGTGTTTCTGTGATGCCTAGTACAGAATCATTTTTCTGCCTCAAAATGGCTTCCAGCATTTGTATAGACAGACTTCAGCTGGGCTATTGATCCTGCCACCAGCTTTTTTGCAGTCAGAAGCCCTAGTTCCTTTGTGACCATTCTCAGGTACTGCCATGGTTTCTAACACAGCCATAACCTTTGTGTCTTTGCTACTGCATCTCTTTCCATCCTCTGTGCCCTCTGAGATGGCACACTGAGGGGCCTCATTAGCTCCCCATCCCTCAAACACTGGTATACTGCCCTTGGGTCTGTCTCTGCTGTGCATGTTTGTCTCCTCTTCCCCCCTTCAAATCTAGTTTAAAACCCTCTCAATAAGTCCTGCTAACTCCTACCCCAGGATGGATCCTTTTCCCCTTTTGAGACAGGTGTGTCCCATTTGTTACTAGCACGCCCAGTGTCATGTAGTCCAACCCATTATTAAAAAACTCTAAATTCTGCCACTGACATCAGTTCCATTTCAGAATTTATTTCTAGGGTCATCAAGTCAAAGAATGTTGATAGTATGGAGAAAGAAAGTCTTTTAGTTCCAACTAAAATGCATAATCTACACTTACTAAAATTAAAAGAAAATTACTGTTTTGAATAAAAGAACTGATGTTTGGGTTAAGCCTTGTCTGGGAAGATATAACTTCCACACTTACTATTTATGAGGATTTTCCAGTACTATTTACTTACATATTCAATAAGAAAAAAATAATCGTTATCCCATTCCTTTCATTACATGGTGCAAATACTACCTCTACAGTACAGAAATGCTTCTTCGAATTGGATATCAGAACATAGGTTTTATCCCAGTAGTTAGAACATGTATTTAAGGGACAATAAGTTTCAATGAACAAACATTATTCTGATTTTATTTTAAATTCAGTTTTAAAACAAATAATTGTATTGAAGACAGAAATAAGAGGAGAAGAAAATTAAAAAAGGGCATAGCTGGTTTATCTTTGATATACTACTTAGTTTCCCTATATAGACTTTTCTTTTCTTTTTTTCTTTCTTTCTGACAGGTAAATTCAGTTCTTTGTATTACAACTGACTATAGGTATATGGAGTAATGGGCTTCTATATCAGTCATGATGCAAAGTGAAAGACTCTCACTGTTGATTTGCAGATGCTGGCCTAAACACTGGTATGTCTTCCAGGAGAATGAGATAAGCTATTCTTCTTAGGACAAGCTGTAAGCTACAAGCAGCTGAAAATCAGATTTCTCTGATAATTCCTGGAGTAATTGTAATCCAGGAAAAGGAGAAAAGAAAAACATTTAGTTCGAAGCTATTATGACTCTTCTAGGGCAGCTGTATGTAAATTAGCCCTGAGGCCAGCTCCAGGAGGAAAGACTTGCAAATGTGTTCATAGAATATTTTGGATTGGAAAGGACCTTCAAAGGTCATCTAGTCCAACGCCCATGCAATGACCAGGGCATCTACCACCTCTCTGGGCAACCTGCTCCATTATTATACCACCCTCATTGTAAAAAATTTCTTCCTCATGTCTAGCCTGAATTGCCTATCCTTTAGTTTAAAACCATTACCCCTTGTCTTCTTGCAACAGACCCTGCTAAAAAGTCTGTCCCCATCTTTCATATAGGCCCCTTTTAAGTACTGAAAGGGCACAATAAAGTCTCCCCAGACCCTTCTCTTCTCCAGGCTGAACAACCCGAACTCTCTCAGCCTGTCCTCATAGGAGAGGTGTTCCAGCCCTCTGATTGTTTTGTGGCCCTCCTCTGGATCATCCAAGTGGGGGTCCACCAGAGCAGAGTAGAGGGACAGAATCACCTTCAAGCTGCTGGCCAGGCTTCTTTTGATGCAGCCCAAGATATGATTTGCCTTCTGGGCTGCCAAAGCACATCACTGTTTCATGTCCAATTTTTCTTCCACCAGTAGCCCCAAGTCCTTCTCCACAGGGCTGCTCTCAATCCCTTCATCCCCCAACCTGTTTTGATACTGGGGGTTGCCCAACCCAGGTGCAGGACCTTGTACTTGGCTTTGCTGAACCTCATGATGTTCACATGGCCCCACTTCTCAAGCTTGCCCAGGTCCCTCTTCAGGGCATCCTATCCCTCCAGTGTGTCAATTGCACCACTCAGCTTGGCATCATCTGCAAACTTGCAGAGGGTCCATTTTATTCGACTATGTCACTGATGAAGATATTCGATGTTACTGGTCCCATTGTGTTATGGATCTACTGCTGTATTCTCTGGTTAGCTGTGTTCTACAAGAGAGTTTATCATTGCATCAGTCCCACTGCTGCTGCCGGTAGCTGTTACTGGATATACACAAGTATGGTGTATCAGAGGATATTGGGGTATGAGAAGTCAAAGACAAGGGACATGAGTTAGTCTAGATTTGCAGAGGCCCATAAGAACACAGGTCAAATTCACAACAGGCCTTACTCTCTTCTCTGCATTGGCTTGAAAAGAAACTGATATGGTCTGATTTTATGAAGTGGTCTGCTTTTATGAGTTGAGGCATTGCCATATGTGTATAATTAACATTTCTTAACCAATTACATTTGGAAACTTTATTTTATTTTTTTTTCCTCTTTTGACAGCATTTTGATAATCACAAACAATATATTCATGTTGTAGTTTACTGTTTGAATGGCCTGAACATATTTGTGTTCAATAGGCACTGCAATCACTTTTACCAAGAAGTGGTATCCATATCTGTAGCTATGGGGAACAAATACAGAGAGACTTTATTTCAACACCTCCACTGTATCTGCAAGCATTTTGAACTACCTTTGAATTTTGATGAAGCAGCACACAACATCTGCACTGAACACCATTTGCAGCTGTACCTGATTGAAAACAACTTACATGATAAGGATCCAGATACTGTAGGAAAACAAACCTGCAAAATGAACTCACATTATTTATCCCTTATCTTGTCCTGCACTAGAGACATTAATATAGATTGGAAAAGTGCAAGCACTCTGCTCTGAAATAGAAGAACTGTCCTGTAATAGGCAACTGCACCTCTTCTTTGGAAGTACTGAAATATGTTTGCCGGATGATTTTGGAGACCGAAAGTGCTTTTCAGTAAAAAGGTCTGCTTGGTGTGATAGAGCATCTGTGACCCTTCCATGACAAAAAAAAAAAAATGTTAAAGAATGTTACAGCTTCTGTCTTTGTCAAGTAGAGAGTAAATAATAGCTCGGACTTTCCTTGCTTGCCACCTGCACTCCAACACAGACTTATCTTTACCTTTGGTTGAAGGAGAAAGCCACAGTGCCTTATCTGTCCCTAAGACAGTAAATTGACAAGGGATTTTTATTATATAAATGTGGAAAAATACCATCAATATATTAGGAGTGCAAAGATTCCTCAGCTGTAATAAAATTCAGTGGAATCTGTATCACCTCCTGCCCTGTCTGGCTATTGACAAACAGGTTGGATAAGTTTGAACAACCACTTCTGTCGTTTCTATCTGTTCACTTTTCTTCAAGAAAAATGTCTTACTGAGTTGAATGATTGCCATATCATTCAGAAAGGCAAGTAAGAGAAAAAAAAAAAAATTAAACCTTTTAAACTACTGTAGGCAGTAAGAATACCATACTGAGATTTTCTTAATCTCCTTTGAAAGTAGTGAAAATGCATTAATATGAATGCCTATTCTGTAAGCAAGATAATTGAGCATTCAGATTGAATAATTTATTCTGAGAAATCTGTAACCGTGAGAATGCTGATTCTGAAACAAAGAAGGTGTAAAGCAGAGCTGTTTAGCATCATTAAAACAACCTTCTGTGTACTAACGCAAGGTTTGGTGGGAAAGTGTAGAATGATTTTTTGTCATTGTCTGTGGGGAATGCAGCTAAAGTATTATATTTTTCCTCATTATCGCTTCTGGGCCCCTGGAGCCAGTGTGTGTATATGTGTCATTCCTGCCTCCTCATCCCAATTTCTGTTCATTATACAGTACTCAACAAATCATGTGAAGAAAAAAAAGAAAAGCAACACCCATATAGGCACTCCTATATTAAAGATAGATTTAGGAGTTTTGCTACATAAAGGATACCCAGTAATTTCTGTGGCTTTCCAGTGGTCTACCAATGTCACACGTTTTAAAAGGCAAGATGAGTTGGTAGATAAAGTACTTGGCTTTTCACCTTTGTTAAACACTCCCACAACTGAGCGTTTTAGCCTCAAATCATTCCCTTTTGACAGATTATAGTTTTTATCTTTAAAATGTGATTTAACATTCTCAAGTGTTTGACTTACCTTTCTGACTGAAGAAAAAGCTGGAATACAACTTTACTAAAAGTTATTTTTGATAAATTACAAATAAATGCATTTATTTTTCTTTTTATCATTCTAAAATAACCTTTTCAATTACCTAGATAAACCAATTTTAGAAAATCTGCACTAAATCCCTTTAAATTGTTATAAAACCTTGAATAAAGGGATCAAAAAATAGTGAAGGAACTATACACAGGATTTATAGGAATGCTGCATCCTTAGCAGAGATGAAATTATTATTTGTGTGAAATACACTTCAGAGTGCATCACTTATTAACAAGTCTAGAGTGGAAAGCTGAGCACAATAATAAGAAAACTAAAGTTGTAGTAAGAGTAATAAAGCCTGAACAAATGCTGTTTATTTTTTTTTCTGTCTTTTCTGTATTATTACACAGAACTTGTGGCATTTTTGAAATGGAGAAAAGTAAACACATAGTGTTCTGAGGTCTTGGAACACGGTGGAAAATCCAAGAATCATGCTGTAAGTTCCATTTAGTACTGTTACTTCCATTGTGAGTTAGAAGCTACATTTTTTGCTGTCTGCTCTGAGTCTTACATCAAACCCTGCTGGAGTTAAATTTATTAGTAAGTGTGTCAGAAGTTCAGTCCAGTGATCTCAGCTATTAAATCACAGTTCATTCTTGTGCTGCCTTGAAACAAGGTCAATTCCTTACTGCTGGTCCAACTCCTGGAAGGGTACCACTTGTACTCAGCTGGCCAAACAGCTGCTTTCTCCTCTTCTTTTCCTGCTCAGCTTTTGGCTGGGAAATCCTTGGTTTTTAAGAATCTGGTGAATAACCTTGGGGAAGCCAGTAAGAAGGTTGTGAAATTACATCTCAATGGCTAGTCTGGTTTCATAGATCAGTAATCTCTTCATAGAGGTTATTGGTCTCTGAGTACACCATGAGGGACACAGCAGAAATAATGTGTGGTTTATTTAAGAGGGTTTGCTTTTCTCCTATGGCAATCTAACTCTCTAACAAGCCAGAAAACTGGAATGAAGACAGAGGAAATGGAAACTATATTATTTTCACATTATGGCCTTTTATGAGTACTTTATAAATAAGGTGGGCATTTAATATAACAACATCAAAACTGGCAAACATTATGGGTATAGCTGATAATGGAAGAAACATACTCATGTGTTCTCCTTGAGGTTGATAGCCATGTATATTACTGATTTAGCTGGATTCATGCTGCCACACTGAACCCAACCCTTAAACAGAAACATGTTGTGGTAAGAGGAAATCTGCCTAGATTAAAATGCCAACAAGACTTTAGGTTACTTAGATAAATCAGATTTGAGATGGGTAAAAAGAAGCCAAGGATCAACACAAATCTGCAAATATATTAGTAAGCAGTTAAGGAGTATTGGGACACTAAGGAAGTTGATATACTATTTTCCAAAGTCTAAAGATCATATATTTCATTGAAAGAAATATTTCAGACAACAAGTGCTCCCAGAGCACCAGCAGCCGTGACTATCCTTGGCTGAGACACAGTAGACCCAGAAACAGCTGACTGAACAACTTATGTTAACTCATACAAACAGTGAAAAGAATTAAGTTGTACATGTAATGCAGCAGCGCTGATATGAAATAGGAACAATGGTTTTAATATTATTTAGATACCTGAGTTTAAATTCAATAGGCTTACCTTCTACCTACATATTTCATTTTTAAAAATCCACCATTCGGTGAAATGCATATTTCAATATTCTACTAGTTTATGCTTAAAAGAGGTAATGTAACAAGAAAGATGGTGTAATTTTACAGATATTTAGAAGTAATCCTGTAAAACATGAGAGAGAGAGAGCAAAAACTAACTGTATTTTTTTTTTTTTCCAAAAGACAGTTTACCTTTTATTAGTTGGGATTGGCATTTGGTAATGAAGGAAAATTGACAAGTAGACAGTGGATAAACTAGTTAAGCTGAAACATTTAAAACTGGAATCTTAATGCAATTCTTACATTAAACGTTCTCTTTCACTCTTTCATATTAAAAATAAAATTTAAACCAGTATTGTATTGCCAACATGCAGTGTTTATAGTAACCTTAGAAAATCCCACAAACACTTCCCCCAAAAGGCAATATAAGGATGACTCAATATGTATTCTTCTGTTCATAGTACAAGTACCAAGAACAAAAATGTAATTTCAATTGGTTTTATTAAGAACAATTTTCCATAGTAAAAGGGCATATAAAATTAGAAGGAATAATATATTTTTATTAATTTTACATAGTTTCAAGGCATTTAGAGATTAGGAAAGCTCTTAAGTTTCTGAATTCAATGGTAGGTAGGCATGTTTCAAAGACATTGCTGAAGCACTGATTTGAGCAAAATAATGTTTGTTGCTATGAAAATAATCCCTGCATTCCTCATCAGTTTTCATACACTATAGCTAGTGACCTTTTCCCAAGATAGCACAGACATATCCCTGACTTGAAAATTTTAAAGACCTACATTCACACTGATCACAACAAAAGTGTGTATGGCCACATGTCTTGTGAAACTAGCTCCTGCTTTTCTGTGCTTTATAGGAAGGGAAGAAAATTAAGAGAGAAAATATTTATTTCCTACTTTATTTAAACTAGTGAACCCACTCATATCAGCTTATCTAACAAGATCTAGAAAACATTCAGGAGCAGTACAGGCAGTTGCTCCGTTGTTCCACAGGCAGTGGTGTGGCTTTCCATTTCTTGCAGCAGGAGGGCCAATACTTTGTTAAATGTCTGCATTACAGCTGAGCTGGTGGTCCTCAGAATTGCAGCCATGTCCATGATTCTGTTAAGAAATATACTGGCACCACTGGCCAGCTGAATAGGGAGAAAAAACTCACAAACGGGGAGGATTAAAGAACCTGGTTTTGTAAGAACAAAAGTCAGTAATCTTAAAGACAAAATGGGCCCTGTATCATTAACTCTGAAATGGCAGAAACTACTTGGTACTGACTGTGACATTACAGAGAGTTAATACAATGCCAGTCAGCAGGAACTTAAGCACTAAACCTTCTCCTACTCTGAGTGTCTTCTGAACTGTGTGGTCTGAGAGCACCGCTCAGATGAAAGAACAGGGCAATTAAAGTCCTCTAAAGCTCCATAGCCTTGAAAATGTGGCAGATAAACAATAAAGGTAAAAATTGTGCTTTATTCTGTTTCTAAAAGCAATAAGCTTGAATAAAAACTCCATATCAACAGATTTACATTTTAATACAATCAGTGCTGAAGCCACCAATGTTTTTAGTACTTTGAAACAAATTTGAGCACAGGAAGATAAATACGGATGCATATTATATTTCTGTGAGAAGTACTGTCTTACATCAATGAAGGAATTATATGAAAACCAGATTTTTATGAAAAGGAGAGGGGGAAATGTACAAAGCTTTTAATTATCTGAGCCTCAAAAGACAATTTTACAATTTTTCAATTCTTGATAAGTCTAAATCAAAAGATTCAGAGAGTGAAGGAGATGCAGAACAAAAAAAGCCTTACCAGTACAGTGAAAACTTGCCAGGCAAAGGAGACTCTCACTCCTCATGGAAGCTTACAGGATGTCAACAAGCCTCTGAACAGTAGAGGGAATAAAAACAACTGGAAAAGAGAAGTGAGACAAAAGAGTTTGATAATCAAAACCAGCGTCAATGAAACAGGAAAAGATCAAACTTCAAATGCCTTTGTAAACAATGCAAGATCTGATTTTTTTGGGGGGAGTGAAGGAGCAGAAGGAGCAGAAGAGCATCAGATGACATCACTTTGAATGAGATTTCATGTGACATTAAACTGACTTTGCACAGTGTTCAGGCTTCTTCATATGATAACAGTGTGGTAAAATGTGAATCCAGCTCAGAAATCCCAACAAAGCAAAAGGATTTTAGAATTATGACTAGATTTAATATATGTGCGTGAAAAAACATGATGCTGGAATGACTGGTTTTACAAATTAAAGACTTCCCCTCTGCCCAGAAGTAGAATGAAAACCAAATAAAATGTAGGCTGACAATGTTGAATTCTTACAAAGAGCCTTGAATAAGAAAAATGTAAGAAAATTACATACTTGAGTTGTATTGTTATGGCATTATGGAGGAAAAAAAAATCAAATATTGAAGTATATATATGTCAAATATTAAGTCTGATATATTCATTGAAAGGAGAGGGAACTAAAATAATCAAGAAAAAGCTTGATAAGATTAAGGAAGCTTTCAATTAAATAAAAATATTATTAAATGAGCACATATATTGTTTGACCATTTGCCTTAGAATTCCAATGCCTTCAAGCAGATAACTGCTGAAGGACTATAGAGTATTTTATTGGTTTTGTTGTTGTTTTCCATTGGAAATCACTGGATGAATAGAAGAACTAAGTACCAATACAATTGTTCATCACTGTTGAAGAATATTAATTAAAAACATGATTTAACTGTAAACATCACATATCTTCATGAATGTATAAAGCTGAAACATTTACTGCTAACTGTAATGGGGAAATTATTGGTGAAATGGCAGCTGCTGATTATTTCTCTCTGCTCTCTTGTCTGTCGACAGAGTTCTGAATAGTGTAATTACAAAACAGTGTATACATTCCATATCTCCTTGAGTGACTTAATTTCTTTGTGCAGCTGTTTTATTTGTTTTAGGCTCTTGATTTTTCTCATGGAAAGAAAATTAAGGTTTTTGTATGTGATAATACGAATATAGGTGAAACAACAAAAGATTCAGAGAAGCTTGGAGGTAACACTCCTGTAGCAAAGCTAAGCAAGGGATTATATCTCCTACATAATGAGAGGAATCTATCTCTTCAATACTAATATAATAAGGTATACTTTAAGAATATATGGGATTGAGGTTGGCAGCCGGGCGTGAGTGGTGTTCCACAGAGTTCAGTATTGGGGCCAAATCTCTTTGATATTTTTAGCAATGATCTGGATGAGGGTATTGAGTGCACCCTCAGTAAGTTTGAAGACGACACCGGGGTGGGTGGGAGTGTTGATCTACTGGAGGGCAGGAAGGCCATACAGAGGGATCTGGACAGGCTGGATTGTTGGGCTGAGGCCAATTGTATGAGGTTTAACAAGGCCAAGTGCCAGGTCAACAACCCCAGGCAGCGCTACAGGCTCAGGGAAGGGTGGCTGGGAAACTGCCTGGCAGAAAGGGATCTGGGGGTTTTGCTTGACTGCTGGCTAAACATAAGCCAGCAGTGTGCCCAAGTGGGAAGGATGATGACATCTCTAATGGGTCAGCATGGGAAAAGGATGGGGAAAGCTCATTCCCTTCTTCTGACCCTCACAACTTCAATAAACTGCAAGCTGGTTTTTATTCCACAGTTTATAGCCTGATACCTGATTCACCATTTTTTGTAGCTTTTAATATTGGAGCAAACTCAAGACTTTCTAATTAAGGAGACAAAGAGTTGTCCAATAATTAGCCTTATTTTATGTTAATTGCTATTAACTGGTCATTATGTCTAGCAGACTCTTACTACATGGGAAAAACAGTTGCTTGCTCTGCAGTTATTGATCTGGCTTCTGGTTTTATGGGAGGTTCCAGTTAGGTGAGAAAAGAAAGTGGATGCCCCAAAGATTCCATCTCTATATGAAACACAATTGCCTTTCCCAGACTTTTGGGTCCAGGTTTCCTGTTAAACAGATAGCTGTGAAGTTTCAACCTCAGTATGAACTTTCCTGAAGAACCGCGATATTCATATCCAGAATTTTGGTTTGCATAAAACTCTAATCCTATTATTTGCTCAGCTAGTCAAAGATCATCTTATTCATCAAATAGCTATTTAAAGTGTGCTTTTATGAATAAATTGGTTTCCTGCAGAGAAACCTGTAATGAATTGCATTTTGTAGCCTTTGGTTTGTACATGTGTTAGTGTTAAATTGAAAATTACAGTTTGGCCAACTGCTTCTGTCTACTGCCTGTGACTTGTGAGTGGACTTTGAAAACCAGATTCTCAGCTCTCTGTAAATCTTTGTTTCCAGTGAACCAAAGAGGATTAGGACTCACATTCCCTTGGGACTTTCTTCAGGAAAAACAAAACAAAACAAAAAACAAACAAAAAAACACAAACAGAATAAAATCCTAGGGTTAGCTTTCAATAGGTGATGTCAGATATGCAAAATGACTGACATGATTCAAGTCTCTAACCACCTGATTAAAATGAGAGGGAATCACATATCCAGAAAGTAGCTGTTTACAACCATAAACATCAAAATGCCCTCAGTAAGTTGTACCCCCTTTCTGGAACGCTACAGCACTGTGCTTTTCCTGTGTTAAAACACTGTATGCTTTAATCTTGTAGATATATTTCTCTCTCTCTTTTTTTTTTTTTTTTTTTTTTTTTTGGAAGTATTTAGGAGGTTGTGGAATCATTTGGAAAGGTAGAGGTTTTCCTCTTTTGTAAATACTTGTTTTTTTCAGAAAACTTTTATGACATTTTTCTTCCTTTTGATCTGTGTATTGGCACTGGGATTAGTGGTAGGAATCTAACTTTAACACCAGCTCTTAATACAATGCTATCTGAAATGTCCAACTACCCACAAATCACCTGGTTCCCACAGCCAGGATTCCTGCATTTCATGGGAGAGTCTGAGATAACTGTTGGTAAGGATTTGATTTTTAGTGGCTGTGCATTCTCTGCAAAATCCTTGCAAATTAAGTTAAAAACATCACTGCCACGTGGAATATTAACCTGAAGATCACCATTCTTCCTTTCTGGATGGCAAAATTAATGATTTTTTTTTAATTATTTATTATTTTTTTGGGGTCTATTTTAACAGTACTAACAGAATTGAAAAGGCTTAGAAGCGCTGCATTAAGATGCCTGAAAACTTTTAATGATACTGAGTTTTTTGTGTGCTTCTGTTTGATTGTTGTTGTCGTTTGGTTGGTTTTTTTTCAGGGAGGGTAGGACTTTAAAATCTGGCTCAGAGCCCCAGCTGTGCTCATGTCTGTATTTCAGTTTTGCAGTTCTATTACACATCAGACTGTAGGATGCAGTGTCCCAGTTGCAGAGGCCCACCAAGCAACACACACTGTTTGGACCTTGCGACACCCACTGTGTCCTGCATGTACTTCTTCCTTGCAGTGCCACTGTAACTGCAAACTCCTTTTTTACCCATTTTAGGTATGTTTAGAACTGCCTATGTCTGCTGGTACTCACAGATTTGCTTTATTGTTTTCTATTATTTTGTTCTTAAGATAATGAAATTATAAATAAAAAGAAAAATCCTTTGTATTCTGTGGCTGTTACAAAAAAATCAGACTGACTATGAAATGAAAGAACAAAATGATAGGAAACAGCTAAATAAAGAGTAATATTTAATGCAGATATTTACTCAAGGAGCCCTTATCAGCCTTTACATAAACAAATGCTATATGCGTGAATGGTAACAACTAACTGAATTTACGTATTCTCAAACGTGTAGTAGACTGAAAGCTTTGATCCATTTCAGTTATTAGGAGCTGGTAAGAAAAGGAAGTTTTTCTTTCTTAATCAATATAGAGAAAAAAACATTTCCTTGAAACCATTTAAAGTTAGAAAAGGAGCAGCCAGTTAATCATAGGGAACTATGCAAGCAACATAGAGCTTTCTGGTATGACTGACATAACGCCTATATTAACAGATAAATAATACAGAAAGAACTGTGATGTTAAGTAAATGCAAAATGGCAATTTTTATGCATCTCAAATCAGCTTTGATTTAATTATTCCAAAATATCAGTTGATTAATTACACAATCCTATTAAGAGAGGCATATAAATGAGAAGTTAAATTTTGCCTATTTTTCCAAGTAAGTTAAATCTGCTGGAAAGTAAAGTGTAGAAATGTACAAAATATAGAAGCTGATTAAACATTTTAACCTTGGCCAAATATTGACAAAAAAATCCTAGTTTGTCCCATCTTAAATTTTACTTTTTTTTTTTTTTTTTTTTTTTTGCCATAAAGATCCAGATGGCTTGTATTTGCTACTGAGATACATATTTGATTGTATTTAAATATATTGCTATTTTGATACAAATTACTTTATCTATTTTTCTTCCTTGCAATACAGGAATGATAAAGAAAGACAGAGTGTGAGTGTTTAAAAAAGTATATATTTCTCAATACTCTTTACAGGACATTTGGTCCAAAACCTAGCCCTTCATCTCTGTGGCTCATAAGGATCCTCTGCCAGTGTCACAACTCTTTATTTGGCTACACTTTGCTCTTTAACTTACCAGCCAGGTTGACTTTTCTGTAGCACACTGCGTGAGGAGCATAAACATCTCTGTGGGATGTGGAATTTCACTTCCTTCCAAAATATTTTGAAAGATGCAGCTGATACAGAGACATGACATGCAAAGCTTGGATGGCAGCAGCAGTGTGGCGTAGTCATCAGGCAGCAGTAACTTGGTAATAAGTGTGCTCCCCTATGATGCTGGCAAGGTGCCTGCCCATGTGATGTCCTGCACAGAGCATTGCTCTGAGCAAAGAAGATTCACAGCGATTAATGTAATGAGAAGAATATATACATCTCAGCCACTCAGCAACTGCCATAGACCTGTTTTCTCAGTTGCTCCTTATTCATAGTTCATCTCAGAAAAATAAGACCTTTATTTTACTTCTACTACAAGCGGGGTAACTCAGTCCATTTTTATTTGCATGTGTATGTAAAGGATTCCTCATTTTTTTTCTCAGACACCATGCGTCAAAAAATCATGAGGGTAAACATTCATAATCAGACAAAGTTGTACAAATCAGCTGATCTGTATTTTCTGTAGTGTGGAAGCTGCAGTTGCCTGTGTAGCAATGGCAGGCTATCTCAAACAACAGTTATAAAACCAGCACGCACAAAATAAGTGAATATTGGTGACAGTTTTTCAAAGTTCCTAGAGGAGAAAACAAAAATCATAAATTGAAAAGTAGTTTTTTGTTATTTCAGTTGCTCACAGCTAGTTTAACTCTCAGGGTGGGTACCATTCTGTCCAGATGAACTGCAAGGTGAGGAGTGAATGTGAGTTCATTTGATCCAAATAATGAAATGTAACATTGCAGAACTCTGAAATAATTGTGGATGTTGAGAATGGAGACACTTGATTAGTTTTCAAATTATGGCCATTGGTGAAACTTTTGTTGTGTGGAATGAAAGAAATACTGTGTAAAGAAAATGATTAAGCTTTAAAACCTCATATACTAAAATCTCTCTGTTGCAGCATAAAGGATCTGGTATTAGGTAAGCCCCATGTAGTGTAATTGAATGTGTTTGAAAAAGAGCTAAAAATATTGATAAAAAGGCTGCAGGGAGAATAAAGACAGAAGATGAAAACTTTCTGTAAAATTGGATTCTATGAAAGGACTTTAACTTAAACAAAAGGAGAAGAGAAAAAAATAAATACAAAATAGAGATATATAGTAAAAATCAAGCTAAAGCATTTCTGAGAAGAATTCATAGCAACCAATTAATCATCGTATTCACTCAAAGATGAGAGAAATTGGATTAATGTTTAGCATAATAAAAAAGGTTTAAAATCAAGGTGGGTTTGTTGTTGTTGTTGTTTTTAATTATTATTAGTAGTAATAATAATAATACTTTTTATTTATTTATTCATTTTTAAAAAAGAAAAAAAAAATCATGTAACTCTACAGAATATTTAATGAGTACCCTCTGGATGGATATTAGAGGAATTTACAGTTTCTAAACTAAGGCCAAAATGTTGTTTTGGGTTTTGCTTGTTCATTTGTGTTTGTTAATTTTACTGTGGGCAAGTATTTGGTGAACTGTGGTGCAATGGGATATTACAATTGGCTATGAATGCACACACATGGAGAGTATTACTGAAGTCTATGGAATAATGTCTAAATTTTTGAGCCTAAGAACTGTAATTCTTACAGGCTACAGAAGGGAGAAGGCCCCCAGCAAATCATACCTCTCAAGCCAGAAGCAGATGTTGGCCTTAAGCAAATTAATATAATAGGTGAAACATTCACAATTTATTTTAACCTCCTAAGTATGTTCTCAAGTCCTTTTTCAATCTGTGGTAAGCAGGGAGGGGAAGTGCCCTAGTAGAATGGTGGACAACTAATAATAAAAGTGAGCTACGATCCTTTATTCAGCTCTCAATACATGTACTGGCACTTATAACAAGGCCTATTGCAGTTAAATTTTGAAAAGGATCAAGTGCTTCAGAGAAACAAATAAGCAAACAAAATGCAAAGACCATCCAAACTAAAAAAATCCCCAGCAGTCAGTATTTCTGTTATCTATTAGGTTTATAGTTTCTTCAAACAAATAAACAAAACCAGACCTATTCTTCATGCAAATTTCTTATACTTCCAGCACAATCTAGAAGATAATTTTCAGTAACTCTGTTATCATCACTAGCCTGAGTTTTATCTTCTTCCTTTTGATCCCACATTATTGATATATCTGAGCACTTCTTAAAATCCGTACATCCTCAGAACATCCTTATGAGGTAGGAAACAGTTGTCAGCACTAATCTTAACACAAAAGAGCACTTGTCAAGTTAATTGGGACTAGTCTTTAGTCCTTGGTATTGACTCATCTTTTTGATTAGGAATAGAAAACAGACATGTGGGGAAATGTTTCCTTTAAAATTTGTTTGTTTGTTTGTTTTTTGTTTTGGTTTTGTGTGTGTGGTTTTTTTTTTGTTTTGTTTTGTTTTGTTTTTTACCCTGTTATCCATATATGGTTTTAAAAACAGATGCGTGCATAGAAGTAAGTTGATGTATATTAGGGAACTGCTTAGTCCTTGGCACTTAGCTGTTGTTGCCGGACTAAGGCTGCCTGTGACTATGCAGATTAGATATTCCTGCAGAATGTGATCTGGTAGCATCAGAACGTAAATACAGCATGTGGCTCTCTGCTGGAAGCAGATCTCAAGAGGGACCAGTAGCTTAGCTTCTCCACCAGCCCTGCTTCAGTGTGGCTGTAAGATGGAGAGCGATGCCATCCCACTGTATGCCTGTGCTGTATTCTTCTCACCTTTGTTCATGTATGTGTACATATGGGTGGGCAACTGTCTGACTTGCACCAGGAAGCTAAACTTTATGCTATGTTCCTGGGATCAGGAGGACACAGACATTTCTAAACCTGTCATGACCTCCGGATTCACTTCAAATTATTCTATCTTTTTCTGAAAGAGAAATAAGATACATTTTGTTAATGTTTACTGGTTTTGGTGCTGAATATATATGACTCAACTTCCCATCTCCTGTATTGCAGTACAACTTCTGATTTTTTTTTTTCTTAAGAAACTTCTATTTTATTGTCCTTATAAGTTCGTAGCTCCTCAGGGCAACATTTTACAAGAACAGAAAATGTCTGAGGCCAAGAAAAACAAGAATTTAATTTCTGGAAGAAAAAATTACAGCTTTTGCAAACATGACCCAAGTGTCTGTGCCTTTCTAAAGAATCATTTTGTTCCATTATACACAGTTTATTTGCTGTGCTTGCTGCATCACTTTGCTGTTATTTTGTATCTGTGTAGGACAAGATGAATCATTTATTTTCTGTGTTCAGAGAACAATATGTTCTATAGCATTAGCATATCAAAGTATATCAAAGTTCTACAGAATTAGTATATCAAAGTTGCTAATCACTTCAAATCAAAGTTGTGTAAATGTTTCAATTCACAGTGCCTTAACACATGATGAAACTTTTCAGAATAGGCCATAAGTACGTGTAACTTCTTAAGGCTGTTTGCTACTATATGAACACATTCAAACTTGGTGTAGGCCACTGTGCATGTGAAGGTATACTAATTTCTGGCAAATTTATATACAAAAAGAACAAAGGCAACCTCTCCTGTCATAGAAGGTACAGAGAGATACATTAAAACTAACAAAGCAGAAAGGGGGCTTAAACTTGAAGCAGTTTTTAAAATTACAGTTTAATGAAAGCAGTGTAAAAATACCATCAGTCTGATAGGAAACATCTGTCCTCGAGTATTCCTGAATGATGGAACATTGTGAGACACTTCAAGAATTTTTTACCAATCTACGGTTATATCAACAGTAGGTCAGATGTTACCTGTCTCCTTTAATATCATAGCAGTGACACTACACTGTACTAAACTTGTCAGATGATCTGTAGATCCTGTATTGGTCCTTCTCTGCTAAAGGAATCCTTCAAAAGTATTGTATGTCATCATTCATGGATTTATCATGAAGTTACCACTTGCATTGCTATTTTAAATACATATTTGAGAGTTTAAAATAACTGCAATGAAATATGACATATTGTAGTAAAGTGCAGAAGATAGGAAAATAAGAGCCTTAATAAATTACATTATATAAATTTAGTACATTACCTATAGCACTATCTGGATCTGTAAGTACTACCTATAAACCGATGAAAGTGATTTGTCATTTTATCCTTATAAAATTCCTCAGCTTGCTGATGTTTGTTTAATGATTTCAGGCAACAATTCTTATTGATCATTTTCCATTTCTGCCTAGTAGTTTTTACTTCATGTTGCATTTTCAGAGAAGTATTACACTTCCAAATTCTCATTGTAACCCACAAACTACCTTGACTGACAGTAGCAACGAGTTAGTCACTACTTTATATATGATATCAATGGTGTCTTACTGCCAATGTACATAAAATCATTTTCAATTCTAGTAGATCCATTCCTGCTGCTATGGTCAAGGTTATACCATTACTTCAGGTTTAAAATCCTCTGAAATAACTCAATAGTGCAAATTTGCTTCAGGTGGATGGCACAGAGGTTCTCAGGTTCTGTTTTCTTTCTCAAGGATATGAAAATAATTGGTCAGGTTTTTTTGGGTTTCAAAAGGGAAAGAAAAAAAAATCAAGGAAGAAGTCTGGAGCATTTTGAAAGCGACTCAGATAAGTACTGTTAGAAAATGAATCTGTGCAAGTGATTAGTCTCTGATTTATAAAAGAAATACTGAGGAGAGGGAATTAATTAAATAAGAACAGACACTGGGGACACTTCCCTGGAAAACTGCTTGTGTATCAGTGTTGATTAGTAAATGTCACTTTGTTTATAATATACTACATTTTACATGTTTTCGCATACAAGTTTCTGAAGTCAGTAATGAGCAATAAGCACAGCAGCAGCTACAGAGCAACCATTGGAGATTTAAACGTGAAATGATAAGCACAGCAGTGGCTATAATAAGAGCTTGAGGCTGGGCATGGATTGAGGAGATGAGGAGGAGATCCCGGAGCCATGGTCCTGCTGAGAGAATCGCTGCAAGCTGGCTGATCTCATGAGAGGGGCTGACATAGACAGAGTGTTGCTACCAGGAGCAACTGAGGGAGATTTAAATGGCCTTCTAGGGAGCGCAGGCAAACAGGAGCACAGTGACTAGGGTGAGCTAACAAGGGTGAGACTTTTCATGCAAGTAGGGAGAGCAGGAAGGGTGATGAAGCTCTGCCAGCTCAAGTGATGACCTCAATTGGTTGCTGTCACCCCTTGCAGAAGGAGCCAACTATGGTATCCACTCGGGGCAAAGGTAGGTTCCCTGCACTGAACAGGAAAGAGGCAGCAACCTAGACAGAGTTGCCATGGGAACATGCAACCACCCAGACCTCAGGCTGCAGCGAATGTCAGAGCCTTTCACTGGTCTGGAGTGGCAGTAGAGAAAACAGTTATGTGAGGTGTCAGCAGGTGGATGATGTGCTCAGCCTGGTGGCAGAGCTGAGAGAGAAGGTGGAAAGGTTGAGAAGTATCAGGGAGCTGGAAAAGGAAATAAACTGATGGGATCAAGCTCTGGTCTCCCAGAGAAAGGAAAGACCACCAGCAGGAAATGAAGACAAAGGAAGTCCTGTATCCTCCCCTTGCCTGACTGAAGAAAGCAGGTCAAGGAATGAATAGAAGAAAGTCCACACTTGGGGTGGCAGGAGAAACAACCACTTGCTCGCCCCACCTTCCCAGGTGCCCTTGTCCAACAGGCATGAGGCTCAGGATGCAGAATGCAGTGACTTGCGGAATGGGTGCAATGGCATGATGTTCCTACTGGGCATAGAAGGAGGAGGGTTCTGTGACCACTGCACCCTCCCAGGTTCTCTTGCAAAACAAGTATGAGGCCTTGCAAGTGGAACCAAACAACAACATTGAGGGAGGTGGTTCCACTAAGTTGGAAGTGCCACAAAGGATAAGTCACCCTGCATCCCTCATTAAAACAGCTCCCACAAAGTAAAAAAGACAGGTTGTCGTCATAGGGGATTCCCTTCTAAAGGGAACAGGAGGCCCTATACACAGGCCTGACCCACTTCTTACGGAAGTTTGATGCCTCGCTGGGGCCAGGGTTAAAGACATAAAAAAACCCCCTTCCTGCCCTGGTTAGGCCCTCAGACTATTATCCCTGACTAGTCTTTCAGATAGACAGTGACGAAACTGAAAAGGGGAAACATAAGGCAATCATGAGGATGATGATATTTGAGAGTCTATGGGTGAGAATCAAGGGGAAGGGCAACAAGGCAGGCAAGCTGGTGGGAGTCTGTTACAGACCACCTACCCAGGCTGAAAAGGCAGATGAAATATTTTGCAGGAAGTTGGGAGAAGTCTCCCAATCGCTAGCCCTTGTTCTTTTGGGGAACTTCAACCTACCAGATGTCTGCTGGAAATGCAACATAGCAGAGAGGAAGCAGTCTAGGAGGCTCCTTGAGTGCAGGGAAGACAACTTCCTGACATGGCTGGTTAGTGAGACAACTAGGGAAGGCAACCCACTGGATCTGTTGTTAGTAAATAGAGAAGGACTTGTGGGCAACATGTCAGTTGGAGGTCACCTTAGGCACACTGACCATGAAATGATTGCATTTTCTATTGTTGGAGAGGTTAGAAGGGTGGTCAGCAGAGCTGCTACTTTGGACTTCCAAAGGGCAGACTTTGATCTGTCTAGGAGGCTGTTTGGCAGAGTCCCTTGGGAGGCAGTTCTGAAGGACAAAGGAGTCCAGGAAGGCTGGTCTCTCTTCAAGAAGGAAATCTTAGAGGCACAGGAGCAGGCTGTCCCCACGTGCCTAAAGGCAAGCCACTGAGGAAGAGGGCCAGCCTGACTGAGTAGAGATCTGTGGCTGGAATTTGGGAATAAAAAGAGAATTCTTAACCTTTGGAAAGAGGGGCTGTCTACTCTAGATGGATACAGGACTGCTGTGAAGTTATGCAGGGGGAAAATTAGAAGCACCAAAGCCCAGCTAGAGCTAAGCCTGGCTACTGCTGTAAAAGGCAACAAGAAATGTTTCTATAAATATATCAGCAATAAAAAGAGGACTAAGGAGAATCTCCATCCCCTGATGGATGCGTGGGGAAACATAGTGACAGAAGATGAGGGAGAGATTGAGGTACTAAATGCCTTCTTTGCATCAGTCTTTAATAGTCAGAGGAGTTGTGCCCCAGGTACACAGACCCCTGAGCTGGAAGACAGGCTGGACAGTTGCCAGGTGGTTGTGCTGATCAGCAGCCAGGTGAGTATGAGCCAGCAGTGTGCCTAGGTGGACAAAAAGGCCAACAGCATCCTGGCTTGTATCAGGAATAGTGTGGTCAACAGGACTAGAGATTTGATTGTTCCACTGTGCTAGGCCCTGGTGAGGCCACACCTTGAATACTGTGTTCAGTTTTGGGCCACTCATCATAAGAAAGACATCGAGGTACTAGATATAGTTCAGAGAAGGGTGACAAAGATGGTGAAGAGCCTGTGTGGCAGAATGCAAAACCCCTTCTCTCCCCCTCCCTCCTTCAGTATAGAAGGAGTAGGCACCTCTCCCTCTCTCTCTGCTGCTTGAGGCTAACAGCTTCTTTTGTTTGGCCCCAGAGCACCCCGGCCAGGGCCATTAGGAGAAGGGAGTGCCAAGGCGCCAGTGAGCCACTGGGCACCTGCGGCCAGTGTGGGGGATGTTTGGAGGCTTCAGGGGCACCCACAGCCAGTGTGGGGGTGCAGAGAAGCTTCTAGAATGCCTACAGTCAGATCTGATCAGCCAATATAAAAAAGGAATTATCAATGAGACTCTGCCCATTGTCATGGGTCTCTCGGAGCACAAGCAAGATGCTGCCGTCGAGAGGCCCCCTCCCAGAGATGGAGACTCTGCTTGCCTTGCTGCCACGGGTGTGAGTAAAACTTCTCACAGGATTGCAAGTATATTTATACTTTCTGTGCACATTTGCACGCGTACTTTCTGTGCTCAATACTAGCACATGTATAAATTATTTCCTTGCATAGTCGTGAGTGTATTTTCCTCCCGTGCTTCCACATAAGCACGTGTAATATTCCGTGCACATTTGCACGTGTAAGTAAATTAACCCTCGCAGGATTTCGAGTGTATTATAAATTTAGCCTCGCACAATCACGAGTGTACACTTTCCATACTCACTATGAGTATGTGTAGCTCTTTAAAAATAATCCCACACTGTGTTTAGGCAAGTGTGTACTTCTCTGGGACTCAGGGACAGCTCCAGCATTGTTTTGGGTGAAGCCATGTGCATGTACTCTGTGGACCACCTGTTGTATTAGTTGCTGCCCCTTAATAATTTTCCTCAACTGATATCCGAACCTGTATTTAAGTCACTTTTGGAGTGCTAAAACCCTGTTTCTCACCAGTTTAATAAAAGTTGTTTTGGACCCTGTTGTCCCTTAAACTAACCTCAGGGTGCCTCTGTGACAGCCTGGAGCACAAGTCTTATGAGGAACAGTTGAGGGAACAGGTGCCGTTTAGCCTTGAGGAAAGGAAGCTGAGGGGAGACCTTATTTCTGTCTACAACTATCTGAAAGGAGATTGTAGCATGGTCACCTCCCCCAAGTAGCAAGTGATAGGACAAGCAGAAAAGGCCTCAAGGTGCACCAGGGAAGGTTCAAATTGGATATTCAGGAAAAACTTTTCACTGAGGCGGTTGTGAAGCACTTGTGCAGGCTGCCCAGGGAAGTGGTGGAGTCACCATCCCTGGACATGTTTAAAAGGCGTATAGACAAAGTGATTTAGTGCTAGAGTTAGGTTATGGTTGGACTTGATAATCTTGAGGGTCTTTTCAAATCAAAATGATACTATGGTTCTATGAATTGGCTTCACTGGGATTAGTGGTAATCATCACTCCTGAGAAGACCTGGCATCTGAATCTCAGTCCTGCTGAAGACATGACTGGCAGGATAGTTTCTCTGTTTCTTGTCATTATAATATATTATTTAGACCTGTATTTAACATATATCATCTAAAGACAGCCAGAAAGCCATCAATACCTCTTTCCTTCCTTCAAAATGACCCAGGTTCTGTACACTTGTGTGTGTGGTTAGCCATACCTATTTTTCTGTGTTGTACAGAGGATGGGCAAGCTTTTACAGCTACAAAAACTCTTCCAAGAAAGGCTTTATTTCATGTCTTCCTTACAAAAAACCCTTTTGAGCTAAAGTTTGTTTTAGTTTACGTGTGGCCTACCATGGGAAGAAGTGTGATGAGCCTTAGGAACTGGAAGGGTCTTAACTTGTTAGCATTAGGAGAGCCTGTTTGCACTGCAGTAGCAGCTTCAGGTTACCTACTAAAAGTTCTTCATCTTAGATATTACAAAGACAAACAAACAAAAGCCACACCAAAACCAGAAACCAAGTAATGAAACCAAAACCAACCAACCAGCCAACCCAAACCAAAACAACAATCTGTGCCCTAGAAAGAAAGGAAATGAGAAATTCGAGATAAATACAAGGCAATGCCATAATTTGAGAGAAAAAAAGAAGGTGCTATACACTGATAATTTAAAAATAAATAAATTTTTGACAGCCTTCTCATATCTTAAATCAAGATTATTTCCAAACTTGCAGGCTTATTTTATTGGGTGTAGGTGCTAAGTGTCACGGGGGAGTTATTTAGGGTTCTGCTTGCTATAGATTTGCTCTAGATTTTTCAAAGAGAAGTGTCACATAAAAGGGTTTGGTGGTGGGTTTGCTCTCTTATTTACTGCATGGGGGAAATATGCCAAGCTGAATGCTGTTCACCTTCTCTCCAGGAGGCTATGCCCATTCACAAAGCAAACTTTCAGGCGTCTTCCCTCCCTGAAAACTATTCAGTCTGGAGTCCGTGTCTTGGAGCTCTTGAGGCAAACTTTCAGGTGAGGCCTGATAACTGTATGCAGAGCAGACTTTCAGGAAACAAAATTCTCAGGAAAAAAAAGTATTTCATGGAGCAAAATAGCAGGAGGGATGGCTCAAGCTAGGTAGCTCTGCAGAGTTTCCCAGAACATAGAAAACCATAGACTTTTATATCTTTACAAACCATTCATACCAAGGTTCAGTCCAACAGCAATATTTCACTTTGGGGTCTTCTTGCTTCTCATTGCATCTTTTTCACTGATCTCATATATGCTTTTGTTTTTTTTAGCTGTAGACATTGTTCATGGTCCATAGCCTTGTAGGTATTGTTTTGTCTGAATAAATCTTTTTATTCTCGGTGAAGTGCAAAACAGGCCCAATTTGCAGATGTCTGTAATGTTTCCTTATTAGCCTTGAAATTGTTATTTTTATCCCAGTCAGTTCCATTCTTCCCAGAAAAGTGCAAGTTGGACCTTATCTTGCAAAGTGTTCAGTGTAGTTTTTAGCTGCTATTGGTAAATATGAGCAGAAATTTACAGCTTAAGATTTCAGCAAATCCAGCTTACTAAGTAATATGAAGCAAATAATATATTAAAAATCATACAGTCTTATACTTCTAAATAAATGTCTGAAGGTTTACAGCATTTTGCTTAGTGTAGGATAATGACAAAAACTTTCTGAAGTGCCCAAGGCAGACAGGTCACAGCTCCAGTGAGACACAGATTAGTTCAGAAGCCAATGCTAATATTATGCTATGGATACTAGTGGGGCAAGACTTTAACCATACTCAAGTGAAACCATCACAAAAGTTGAAAAAAGCCTAAACAACATAGAACAGTTCTTTACACTATTGTGGTACCTACAGCATACGAAGAAACTAACATACAGGATTAGGACAAACCATCAGTATCACCATGAATGATGAACATAGTTGGAGAAAGATGAAAAAATGTTTCTCTAAAGGTAGATATGAAGAAATGGAGGCATAAAAGTACACAGGTGCATATTATGCACATATAGACACACACACCAGAAATATCAAAATATAGTGAACTTCCTAATGAACACTGTTTGGAGAGGCAGAATTATTTGCCTACGTCTGTAGAAAAATCTTTCCATTTTGCATTTTTGTTTTGAAGAAAGCCCTATGAATATGTTGCACATTCAGCACTCTGCCAAAATCCTCACAGTCACAGTGTCCTTTGGCAGTGTGCCAATAGGGATTGTAATAATCTAGCAATGAACTCAATTTTAGCCTCATCATGAAAATGTAAGGATACATAAGTGCTTTTTTTTTTTTTTTTTGCCATGTCTTTAGATCAAAATTTAACCCTATTTTAGGAGACACTACTGAGATTTACCTACCAAAAGTTAAAGACTGAAAATACATTTTGCATACCCATCTTCCTGTCTGTTTCCCTGCCTGTTTTTAAGTGGCTAGCATGGTACTGCTGAATGGTTGTACTTGTTTTAATAGCTTTTTTCAGAAATATTCGCTTACAGACATTATAGTTTGGAGCACTACATTGTACATTTGGAGAAAGTGGTGCAGTGTGCAGTATGTCAAAGGGCTCTTGCACTGTGAATGCTACCTGCTCATTGCTAGGAGCTCTGGCTGTCTAAAACAAGACTGTCGTACCTTGCAGGTCTAGGGTGAGTCTTAGATCTGTCAATGATCTAACGCACAAATGGAAGGATCAGCATGGGTCTTCCATTAAGGAATTGTCTGAGATGCTAGCTGCATCCCTAGCTACCTGGCAATGTGGTGACAGCTAGAGCAATTGCCTAGGAACAGTAAGAAAAGAAAAAGAAAAAGGCTTAGGCAAAGCCCCTGAGCTGCAAGAAGACAACAGAATTTAAAGTTCCTAAAATATTGTAACAAAGTTTGAGAGCAAAATTCTCAAACTAAAAATAGGAAAACTGAGTAACTAGGAGTAAGTGACTTGGCCTTTTACGTCATTGCTGAACAACGTCCTTTAGCAGTTGAACAAGTTTCCATACAGTGTATGGTCCAGACTAAGAAAATTAAAAATAACAAGGGGAAATAAAGGTGAACAATCATAAATAAGTTGATCAGAAATAACACCAAAACATTTCCTTAACAGAGACCTTGAAGAGAAGCCTGACCACTCCCTGCCCCACAACAAGAGTGTGAGAAAAAGCAAATCTAGCCACCATTTCAAATGCTAAACGCAGTTTTCTGAAGGTTTCATAAAATAACTTTGGAAACCACTGTGCATAAGGGTGTGCCATACTTGATCTAAACCTTTGGTTGTTTCAAGTTTTCTAGCCTCCAGGCAATGGCAAATATTTCTGTAACAACTTAGGCAGGGTAAAACTGAGATCATACCTAAGAGACAGTGACTTACACAAGGGAATGTCTTATTTGACATAATTGCAATGATATTTCCTGCCTATTTAAGCACATTTGTGGTGTCTAGCTAGAACGGGAAATGGACATAACAATAGAGACTTCTTGCAGATTTGTATGTACAGTCATTCTGCCTTAGTTTTCTCAAGCACACTAAGCCCTTAGCAGTCTTTGGCTTCTAGTCATGTCTTAGTACATTGACCTCTTTACATTTAAGAAAGGTAGTTTGCTTAAAAGTAGAGGGCTCCTTCTATCCAAAGTTCAGCTAATCCTTGCACCTGATGGCAAATATCACAAAAAGATACAGTAAATGCAAAACCTACATGGACATGACTTCTACTGTGATTCCAGTAGGCATTGCTACAGGTCACATTAAAGAAGATACGCATAAAAAATAGGACAGTTTTGACTGAATCTTACAAAATCTGTTTTCCACTCTGTAAAAAACTTACCTCAAAAATCAGTATTAATATTAGTCTCTCAAGCAGACATGATTAGTACAGATGAGAAAAGTGTGGGAGAGGAATAAAACAACATGGGGAAGAGGATTACCTGATTTGTAGGTGTACGCAATTTTTTCACAATTGCCTTTGACTGGTAGATGGAGTTTCTGGTGTGCCCAGCCAGTGATAGGAAGGAATGATACTGGATACAGGACAAAAAAAAAACCAAAAAAACAACAACAACAACAACAACAAAAACATTGCTTCCTGGCAAAACAAGCACCTGTAGCAAATTCTGTAGTGTATTTTCAGGAGCAACAATCTCCTCTTCTTTAGAAGCTATTTAAATTCTATCAGAAAATCAGCCCTTTGATGAAGAGCACCTGGTTCAAATTGAACTATGGCTTTAAATAGATCTTTTCTTTAAAGCACTCAGAAATGCTTTGCTTCTGAATAAAATATAGTCTGTTTTCCTCAAAATATTGAGCAACCTGGATCCTGCTGTAATCTTAGCAGAAACTTGAATGGTCAGGTAACATCAATTTCTAAAAATGTTTTGTTTTGTTTTTTTTTCTGCCACATCTCAGTTGAAATTAACACTTCTTTCTGATATTTAGCAGTGCTTGCATAATTGCATTTCTTTCAAAGACAGGACTAAAGCCTGTGTGATGATTAAACAGAAACTATCTAGCTGCAGAGCTGACACTAATGGTAGCTTGGGTTCAGGGGCTTTTGCTACAGCAACACTGTGTCCCCTGAGCTGACTATTTTACAGCTTGCTCTGCCGTATGTGTAAGAGCTGTTCAAAGTTGTCTTTGATTGCAGGCTTAGCAAAACCAAATGCATAGGACAGGCGAGCTTCCTTAAGGTTCTGTCTGGTCTACACTTTTGCTATATGCTTTGTATACAGCATCACTTTGCTCCAGGTCATTTCAGAACCTTGTAAAGGCACAGTTCCCCACTTCTCACCTTCCCTCTCTAGGCTCAGCTGAAGTTTGCAAAAGTTAGGACAGCTGCTGCAGTAATTGATCTAGTTCCACTTCTGTTACAATACCAGGAAAAATCCAGCTGACTTTATTGGAAGTAGAATCACAGCTGTAATAAGCATAAAAGAAAGGGAAAGGGGTGTGGTAGGAAACCTAATACTTTTACCAACTTTTGTAGAATTATTTCTGGTGAGAAAACTGTACGTTCCCACATCAATCAAAAATACGAGCTTATTTTTATTTACACCTAGGTCTGTAGGAGGAAGCTGTGTGTGTGAATGAAACCATACATGGAGATTGATGTCTTTATTTAAGTTTGGCTATAGGAATTCTGAAATCTTAATGATCACTTCATACCAAGATGAGATATTCAATGTCTTACCTAGTTTGCAGTGGAAACAATGTGTCTGGGAATGAATACTAGAGATCTCTGGAATGTTTGCTGAGAGAACAGAGGTAATTGCAAAATGAGTATCTCCTTTAAAACTAAAGGTTGTACTGGTTAATATTTTATACAGAAAAGTAGTTATACTGCATAACAAAGCTGATGAGAAGCACATACCTCTTGTAAATTTAAGGAACCAACCCAAACAACTTGTAGCCTTTGAAAATAACATGAAGGTTTTAGAAGGGTCTCTAAGTGTGGGCATACAATAGTTCAAGACAAAAATAAAGTGAATATTTTATGAATATTTTCTTTTATGAAACTCTTTGGGCATCAACAGCTATTTGGAAGAGCTGAGATCTACTTCACTATGTGGGGCAGAGCTATCTTTGCCAACAGCCTTGTATGGTTGGTAAGAAACCTGGTAGGGAGAGCTTTAAACTAGGTATGAGTGGAGAGGAAGACATTCCTCAAGAAGTGAAGAAGCTGTGGGTGGGGTAGGCAAGGCAAAGGCTTGGGGTGATGGGAGGAGAAAGGACATAGTAATACAGAAAACAGAGCTGAAGTGCAATCTCTTTTAGCATAGACATGTAAGTAAGGAAGTGCTTGCAGAGCAATCTTCTGGGGAAAGTTCTCGTGTCTATACTGGGGAATCAGCACATGTGAGTGTCTCTCTGTGGTGGGTTGACCCCATCTGGACACCAAGTGTTGGTTAAGCCACTCTATCACTTCCACTCCTCTGACGGACTGAGAGAGAAAAATATGACGAAAGGCTCATGGCTCAAGCTAATTGACTCATCCTTGGACAGAGGTGGCTCCATCTTTGAGCCAGCTGCCATTGGCTTTTTCAAACAAAGGGGAAGCTTCTGGCATCTTCTCACTGAAATAATGTCTGTCGCTCTGTGCACACAAACCCAAAATACTCTCTGAAATGCTTCTGATGCATGCTGCATGGAGAACATACAGAAGGAGGAGTTACAATTCTGTGTGCAGTCACAGGGCTATGACCTCACTGGGATCAAAGAAGTGTGGTGAGATAGCTCGCACAACTAGAGTGCTGTAATGGATGGATACAAGATCCTTAGGAAGGACCGAGCAGAAAGGCAAGAAAGACAAGTTGCTCTTTGAGTTGCTCTTTATGTGAGACGACTGCTGGGGTGCATGGAGCTCTGCCCAGGTGTGGGTAAGGAGCCAGTTAAGAGCTTGTGGGTAAAGATTAGCAGGCAGACTGACATGGTTGCGTTTGAAGCAAGTATCTGTTGCAGACCTCCTGACCAGGAGGAAGTAGTAGCTGAGGTCTTCTTCAGATGACTGGATGAGGCACCATAATCCCAGGCCCTGGTCCTTATATGGGACTTTAATCACCCTGATAACTGCTGGGGAGACAACACAGAAGGGTTCAAACAATCTTGGAGATTTTCTAGAGCAGATTGATTGCAACCTCCTGACACAGGTGATTGAGAAGCCAACAAGGAAATGTGCTTTGCTGGACAAGCAAGGAAGAACTGGTCGTAGATGTGAAAGCCAGGGACAGTCTTGTCTGCAGTGACCATAAGATGGCAGGGTTCTTGTCCTATGAGGAGGAAGCAGAGCAAAAAGCAGGACCACAGCCTATGTTTCAGGAGAGCAGACTCCAGCTTCTTCAGGGGTCTGCTTGCCTAGTAATGTATTATATATTGTTATGGCATTTCAGGTTTTCTGACATAGCTGTGTAAATACTACATTTTTTTTTTTTAAAGTATATAACTATGGGTAGCTTGCATTCCTATAGTAGGAGAGTATTTTCTGCATTTTTGAAAGAGAGAAACAATGATTTTGTAAGCTGCTTTGTCTTCATTTATACTTTAATGTCAGTGACTGGGCTGATATGAATAAATATGAGTAGGTTCAAAAGAATAGAGCTATAATTCTCCACCCCAGCTCTCTCCATCCAGGCAGGAGACTTCGAATATCTGTGTAATGTTGTTATTATTTGCTTTCAATCCTTTCTCAAACCCCTTTTTTTGAAACATTGCCTACAAACAAATGCCATGGCTAAAGCACTCATGAGTGGTCTCTGCTGCCTAGCACAGTGATCAGTTCAGACTTATCATGTCCTCACATTCCTTTGTGTATCTGTGCTCATAGTATACTTCTTCCTCTTGCTTGCTTTGTAAGCTCTTGTAAGCAAGACATTGTCCACAATGGTCAGATCTTTCATTTTGTGTTTCTGTTCTGTATTTGTACAGAAGATTCTTGCCTTTTGATAATTCTGTCTAAAATAATCTTGTCTAGATACAGTGAAATTAGAGTTACTACTGCTAATGCTTTTGCTATTATTACTGTTTTTACCAGCTGAGGATATGATCTGTTTGCATAAATGTATTATTTGTCCTGGAACTGTCTCTCCCTAAAAACAGATGATCTCTCACAGCTTCAAATACTTGGCAACCCATACTCTTCTTCACTGCTCAGAATTCAAAATCAAAGTACTGCCTCTTTAAATTCAATTTGCCAAACTGGGTGGGGTTTTTGTGTAACACACTGCTTCAGTGCTTCATTTTTCTCTCTCACTGTTAGGTCTGATGGACAGAAAACTATTCCAACTACTCAAACTTTTCTACTTTTTAAATTAATTTAGTACTAATCAACTTAAAGTGACTGTTCAGGAAAAGTTAGTACAATCTGGTATCACTAAAATTAAAATCCATGGCACTAAGCTAGGTGTTTCATAACAAAAGAATGACAATGGATTTATAGTTGTGGATGAGATTGCATCAACTTCCTGTTGTTTATGTTCTGAACTTTGCTCCATCCTTTTCCTCAAAAAAAAAATTGTCTAGTCATAATATCTAACATATATGTCAGTCCCACTGTGGTTTTGTAGATCATACATTGTCTTTCTACTACGCCATTAAACTATAGAACAGTTCTTGAGGATCCCACAGAAACTCCTTTTTGACCTTTCTCCAGATGAGAGGAAACAACTGGCTAGGAGACTGAGGAAATATAATAAAAATAAAAGAAACCCAGAATTTAAATATTTATATGCACAATACATTAGAGAATTTAATCTTTACAGAAAAATTTAGAAGAAACTTCGTAATTAGTTATTTTAGTTATTTTTTTATTAGTTATTTTATTATTTTATTAGTTATTTTATTATTTTATTAGTTATTTTTTATGTGTCTTGAAATGATGAAACTCTAAATCTGAATTCTGTAGTTTTCTGTGATACAAAATACATTATTGTGTCAGTAATGACTGTAGACTACTTCTTTACTCTCTAAAAGCACGTAAGTGGAGATGTGCTTTAGCATCAGCAGGTTTTGTTTATCATAATCCAGGGACATAATGGATACCCGATCAGCTAACCAGGTATCCTGTCTTTCCTTTGGGGAAACACACCAGTTTTCATAACAACATTACAAATGAGGCTTTTTTTTTTTGTTTTGATTTTTGCAATTGGAAAGATTCTGGGTTACAACAAAAATGAAAAAAACAAAACAAAACAGCAACCTAAAATATATTTCAAATATAACAAATACTGTTTTACAAATGACTGCACTTACTCAACAACTCAGTGAGCTTGCATTAATGTAATAATTTCTATGTGTTACCTGTTAAATGTAACAGAGCAACTGTCTGTTTCTGCCCTGTTTCACGTCTTTTCTCATTATTATAATGGATACCACTAAATATCCAATCCTATCCTAAGCTAATTTGCATCAGACTTAATGTGATTTGGAACTTTTAAGGATTATGGATATATTGGGTTTCTCACTACTTTCTGACAATCAAAATGTGCAAAAGAAGAGGATTAGTATTACTATGTCAGTATATTTAGTTGCTTTCTTTCTAACACCCTTTTTATCTTAAGGGGATAAAGGGAAGCAGCTGAGCACCTTATCAAGTAAATTAAAACCTACTCCATACTTGGATTTTCTAAGCAAATTTATGAAGAAAAAGAAGGAAATATCCTCTCTGGTCAGTCTGTCAAGTCTTCTACTAGTCTGAGCATCCAATCTCTCTTAATTTTTTTCCCCTAGTACAATCATTGAGCTAGCAGAATATATCCTCTGGGAAATGAAAACAATATTTTAAGACTTTCATTTGCTACATTTATTTTTTTTTTGTTCTGTCTTTTTTATTTGCTTTTTTGTTGTTGTTTTTCTTTTCTTTTTCTTCTCTTCCTCCAGACAATTAGTGAGCTCTGAAGTGATGCACTGGGATCACTTCAACCTAACTGTAAACAAAACCAACCCTGAATGTCAAAATGAGTGATTTCTAAGGTGCTATTTGTCATCTGTGGAGATGATTTCACACCACACTTTCTCCTGGGTGAAAAACATGAAGGGATTTCCATTTTTACATATCATGTCATTACACCAATGTGTACTGAACTGACTCAGCCTTTTTCTAGTTATTAAAGTGAGACTCCTTGAGGACTTATTTCTGTGAATAACCTACTTTGTGTGATTCACATAAAATAAGTGACTAAAATGATTCCAAGAGGACCATTCTTCAGAACAATTCTTACACAGCAGAAGATGACAGAATTATTTTTCCCCTCCTACATGTGAAACAACTTGGATACCTTGAGGTATACTTAAACTTTAAAGGTTGATATTATGGAAGGTATTTCAATTTTGTAAAATGAATCAGTTAATGAAGAATACCTCCTTCAAAATGCTAACAACTCTGATCAAGGACTAAGTCGTTCCAATTAGGTAATTGTTCAAGTAATGTCTTAGCTGTTTTCTTTAAATCAGTTTCATTACTCTGATCTATCATCTATAAAGTCTGTTCCAGATAGTAAAGTACAGTACATCTTAAGTTAAAATGATGCTTTTCTTTGACAAGACAATACACTGTTATTTGTACTGCAATGAATTATATCAGTGTATTTGTTAATATAAATTTTCTGGCAACAGTAATAAACTATTCTATCATTCATTTTATTGCTGCAGAAGATAATATTTTCTTATTCATACTGATGTAGCATTTCCATTAGTCCTTAAACAAGACTTGGCAATACTTCAAAATGCTTGTTATTTTATTACTGCTCAGTAAATATTTTACCTTCTTTTCCGTTATGCGTGCCGTTCTCGAAAGAAGGAGTGCTTTGATTACACTGTGCTGTATACCACATCCATTCAAGCCTCAGCAATGCCCTGAAAAGACAGGTCTGCAGTGTCATTGCTGTGCTCTGAGCTGAACATCATCTACATTTCTCCTTCAGGTAACAAGGAAAAATACACATTTGAGTCTTTGCTGAAGACACAGTATTCAAAACTGATGCCATGAGACATGACCTACACATTTAGTATTGCTATATTAAGCATATATTTTGGAAGTTGTAACTTATGAACATGAATTTAATTTTCAGTTGGTCTGAAAATATGCAGAATAATATTTTAGATTAACAGATCTATAGGTTTGTGTTTTATTTTTGTTAGGTGGACAGCAAAAGATTGCTGGAGACTCTGGAAAAGGAAGACAATGAGTAGAATTCTGTATGTAACAACAGTCTCATTCCTGTCCAGTGAGACTTTTTTGCTATGTTGGTCAATAAATTATTTTCATCCCCTCCTCTGTTTTGTATCTTTCTTCCTGGAAAATGAGTTAGAAGTAGAAATCAGTAAAATTTAAGTTTTGTCTAGATTGCCCCACACGTCACAATTGAAAACTGATAATCAATTTTAAATGCGATTGTTCAAAGTTACTGGGGTGTTCTCTACTTCATTTTTTAAAAAAGAGGTCAGTGGAGCAAAAGTCATGGCCTCAAGGCAGTGGTAGGTCCAAGGGAACACATTTTTAAGTGTTAAAGACCATCCATCTTAAGTCTTCAAAACTCAACATGAGATTGCAGTGGCCAGTCTCAACCCATGTTAAGAGTGTCAGTTATTTGCTCCTTTGTTTTGCCATAATTCCCTAGTACAGCCAGGCTATACCCAAGCACCCTGGAGGGAATGATACAGCAAAGTAAAATCACTGAAGGGCTCATGCATTTCTGTTGGATATACTTTAACACACGATCTTTACACACTTTTTCATAAAGAGAATTTTGTCTACTTGAATGTCAAGTGCAGCTTTGCCTGCTGTGCTTTTTTCCAGCTTTCTTGTTTTGCTGAGTAGTTGCAAAGGTGTAAAGCAAGTAAGGAAGAATCTCATTCTCATTGTACATGAATCTTTGATCCCAGACAGATCCAGCATTACAGACAGGTAGGGATAAGAGTCACCTTCCAAGTATTACCATCTGTAGTGTCAGCCACCTTCTCTTGTTCTTTTCTAATATCAGACATAGCTCCTATTACTATCATCTCTTCATAGGTGTCCTGTTCCTATATCTTTACACATGCTTTCCAAATTAGTCTTTCTTAACTACGTGCTTCAAAGAAGAACTGTTTATTTGGACTTTCCTACATATATTGATTCTGCCTCCAAGATCACAATCCACTCCAGATATATCACTTTACAATAATTTGATCCCCAAAAGATGATAAACAAGGCATTGAGATCAATATTAATTAGCATACATTCATAAATGAATAACAATTCAACAAGCCTTCTAATGTGAACAAAAATGGAGAATCCTTTGAGGATGTCAAGAAGAGTAGAAAAGTTAGGGAGAAAAAGTAGTACTAATTTTTACTCTTTCCTCCACCCCTCTCATTATTGCCTTTTTTTTTTTTTTTTGTAATCTATGATCAACATTTGTGTTCCTGTTTTGCTGCCTAACTTATATCCAGAAACTTAGTAAGGGGGTTGCAGGAAGGACTGGTTCTCAAATAATAAAAAAACCTGTTATGTAATGTCACTATTAAGATAAAATATCTCATAGAGCTGCAGATTGGAGCCTAATTGTATGAGTTTCGACAAGGCCAAGTGCCAGGTCCTGCACTTGGGTCGCAAAAACCCCATGCAATGTTACAGGCTTATGGAAGAGTGTCTGGAAAACTGCCTGGCAGGAAAGGATCTGGGGGTGTTGGTTGATAGGTGGCTGAATACAAGCCAGCATTGTGCCTAGGTGGCAAAAAAGGCCAACAGCATCTTGGTGGGTGTTAAGAATAATGTGGACAGCAGGACTATGGAAGTGATCATCCCCCTGTACTCGGCACTGGTGAGGCTGCACCTCAAATACTGTGTTCAGTTTTGGGCCCCTTGCTACAAGAAAGACACAGGTACTGGAACAAGTTCAGAGAAGGGCAATGAAGCTCATGAAGGATCTGGAGAGCACATCTTATGAGGATAAGTTGAGGGATCTGGGTTTATTTCGCCTGAAGGAAAGGAGACTGAGGGGAGACCTTATCCCTTTCTATGACTACCTGAAAGGAGGTTGTAGCATGGAGGGTGTTGGTCTCTTTTCCTAGGAAGTGAGAGATAGGACAAGTGGAGATTGCCTTCTGTTGCTCCAGGGAAGTTTAGATTAGATATCAGGAAATTTCTTCATGGAAAGTGTTGTCAGGCATTGGAACAGGCTGTTTCGGGAAGTGGTGGAGTCAACATCCCACAAAGTGTTTAAAAGGCGCGTGGATGATATTCTCAGGGACATGATTTAGAGGTGGACTTGATAGTGTTAGGTTAATGGTTAGACTCAATGATCGAAAGAGTCTTCTCAAACAAAAATTATTCTATGATGCTATGATTCTATGATTCTATTCTGTAGTTTTTTTAGATTACATGTTTTTCAGTGTTTGAAGGGAGCTATGTCTTTGTCCTATGTAAAATACCCAGGACTTTTGGTCTGCTTCTGTGTTAGGAAAATGCCTATCATATTTCAGGCTTATTAAGTAATTAAAAAATCACAAGTATGGTGCTCCTTTGTATGTCTTTGCTGGATCACACTGTAAGGCATTCAAGAGGATAGAGTTATCCTAGTCCAATATAAGGAAAATTTTCATTGGTTATATGAGAAAGACAGGTAACTGTTTATCACCACTGAAATGATTTGGCAGAAAATACCTACCTTAAGAGCAAAGAAAACCTAGCTACTATTACAGTCAATGTAAAAGATATCTTTTTATTGCTTGTAAAATAAAAGATCCAAAGTGGTAGTGTTATTTGGGAACACCAGCCTGATTTCACAAATCGTAAGTGCATTTCCTTATGGAATGCATTAATTACCAGAGACAAGAGGAAATGTTTAGGTTATGAAGCTCCAGGTATTCTTACAGTGTCACAGCAGTAAATTAATGCCATCAAGAATTCACACTGATGTAATTACATATAGCTTGCTACTTCAAGTACTGTGCAAATTACCTCTGTGGTTTATGATTCAGTTTAAAAACCAAAGATGGTTCTTCTGATTGTGGGTTAAAATTTGTGAACATATGAACTTAGGAAGCAGGAAGGTTTGAAAATAAAGCCATCTTTCATTGTGGTAGTATTACTACAATTAGCTTTTCAGAGAAACTGTTATCTTGTGTTTGTCTTAGTAAAATAATGAAATAGATTAGGAGAAACATATGGAAGAATGAGAATGTCAAAAGGCTGCAGGATTCAGATAAGAAATTAATGAAATAACATAATTGCATATTGGTATGTCATGGTTTAACTCCATCTGGCTACTAAGCACCACATAGCTTCTCACTCGCTCCCCCTCAGTGGGATGGGTAAGAGAACTGGAAGAATTAAAGTGCAAAAACCCATGGGTTGAGATAAAGACAGTTTAATAGTGTGCTGGGTTGGTTGAGATAGGGTTAGTTTCCACGTGTAGCTGGGGGAGGATGGCACAGCCAGAACAGCTGAGCCAAAACTAGACAAAGGGGTATTCAGTACTATATAATGTCATGCTCAGGTGGGCTGGCTGGGGGGAGGTCATTCTTTCTTGCTGCTGAGGAGCAAGTCAGTCTGAGACACTCTTGGTTCTCTCTGGACTCTGCATGGTTTGGTGCTCTTATATTTCAGGTGTGAGCTGCTGTCTGGGACAGGGATAGATTCCAACAAAAGTTGCAGTCAGGAATGCACAATTTCTGCTTCAGAGGAGGTAAACTGCAGCACTGGGATTGTGACATGGTGGGAGATTGTAGTGTGTATCCATTGCTTTGTATATTATTTCATTGCTGTTTTTTTAAGTGGTTTTGTTCCTTTTTTCACTGTTCTATTAAACTGTTAAACACAGGAGTTTTGCTTTTTGTTTCCCGATCCTTCTCCCCATCCCACTGGAGGAGGGGAAAGGATGAGTGAGTGGTGCATGATTTTATTTGCTAGCTAGATGAGGGCTGGGGTCAAACTATGACAAACAGGTAAAGCAAAAGCCATGCATGTAAGCAGAGCAAACCAAGGAATTCTTTCACCACTTCCCATCGGCAGGCAGGTGTTCAGCCATCTCCAGGAAAGCAGAGCTCCATCATGTGTAATGGTTACTTGGGAAGACTAATACCATCACTCTGAAAGTCCTGCCATTTCCTTCTTCCTCCAAGATGTATATTGAGTATGATGTCATATGGTACAAAATATCTCTTTTGCCAGTTTCCATCATCTGTCCTGGCTGTGTCCCCTCCCAGCCTTTTCTGCACCTGGCACAGCATGAGAAGCTGAAAGTCCTTGACTACTTAGGAACAACTAAAAACATCATGTATTATCAATGTTGTTCTCATACTGAATCCAAACCACAGCACTATAGCAGCTACTAGGAAGAAAATTAAATCTATTCCAGACAAAACCAGGACACTGAATAAGTCAAAGCCAAGAAATGGAATAGATTATAATTCTTACAAATTTAGCTATATCAACAGTTACAAAAGAAAAAGGAAACAGACAAAAATGGATGCTATTCAAGCAAACAGTAAAAACTGCACAAATAAACATCAATATCAGGAGATCATCTGAAAATATGGTCTCTCTATTGGTCTTGGATTTTCTCTGTATTCCAAAGTACAAGTTAGTCATAATAATAAATAATGAGTTGTTAGTTAGTAATCAAATGCAAAACTGGAGTAAATACCACAAACCTCTTAAAATATTCTCTTTTGTATAACTTAATATGAACAAGAAAACATAATAAAATGCATATAGAATTACCTCAAATGTGCTGAGATTGTTATGTCCTACAACTCAGCTAGCTGACACTGCAGATCATCAACCTGTACATATCTTTTGCAAGTACTTCTCTTTTCACCAGAAGAAGGGTCTGGGCAGCTGCTGCAATCTACAGTCTGTACTGAAGTCTTCTTGCCTACCAGATCTGTCCCGGTGGAAGCATCAGACCTCCCAGGGACTTTCTCTGAATAAACATTGCTTTTAACTCTGAAGTGAGTGCACACTATTACGGCACTCTGAGGTTCTCTTGAGTGGGTAGGGTGAGTATGCCCTTCATGTGTGCCCTTCCATGTGAACTGTTGTGCAAACTGCCATGCCATGACTGATGTACCCTGTGCTGTTTGCACAGCACTCATTGCAGCATTCCTGATCACTAGTGCTCCCTGGGCTGCTTTAAAAAAAAAAAAAAAAAAATCATGTAAAGCTTGATTTCCTATTTTTGATCTTTTGCATCCATAATGTTGGAGAACATCCCCAGTCATACTCTTCCGTTTTTATCCAATTAACCTAAAAGAGGAAGGGGGGGAGGGAGGAAGGAAGGAAGGAAGGAAGGAGGGAAGGAATGAAGGAAAATTTTTCACTCTGAAGTTTTCTTTACTACCTAACTGCAACAGTAACACCAATATATATTTTAAATTATAATAAACAAAAACAGATTTGAAAAAAATTAGTAAGAAACTTAGATACTTTACAAAAAGTAAAGTAAAAGGCCACCTTTATGAAAGTGATCAATTACATTTTGTGAGTGAGTGTGCCTACTAAATTGGATCCAACGTCTTGTATAGTCTGGGTTGCAGCTGGGCAAGTTTTTGGGATAGCAAAATAATTTTAAAAATCTGAGTGATTCTTAAGATTGTGAGTTTTTTGTGTCTTCTTAAGGCTTTGTAAACTGTATGTTTGAACAGCAGACACAACACAGAGGGGATATACCTTCAAACTCTCTTAATTTTTTGGGGCAGTCAAGAAAATGTGCTTGAAATAGGTCTCTAGATATCTGCACTATCAAGTAAAACAGGGTTGGGGATTGTTCTGGCTCATTGTCACAACCTAGTTGTATCCACAGTAATTAATAATTAGCTTCATGTCTCTCCTGAGCCATAATGGTCCTAGGGCATGGATGCATTTTTTGGTATATTTTCTTCTCTTTCTTTAAAGATCCTGAATACCTGAAATTATGATAGTGCAGGGGTCATATCATCTTAGCATCATTTCTGGGATTCTGGAGAGGGGCAGAGGCATGGTCAGTGATAGTCCTTTTTATTGCACCACTGCCCACCAGGGCAATAATTTCATTGCAATAACTTCCAGGTCTGGGATGTTGCATTCCTATGCACAGGGAAGCATTGTAAGAGCAAAGGTATACTGTTAAAGGACCATGGAAATTGGTAAGAACTTAACATGGTAGTTTCATACACACTACCTGTTGGGAGCATCTATTGTACTTCCTCAAGCTGTAGTTCACGGAATCACAGAAGTGCTTAAGTTGGAAGTGCTCTTGAGATATTGCCTAGTCCAAGCACCCTGGTCAAGCGGAGTCAACAAGAGCACATTTCCCAGGACAGTGTCTAGTAATGTTTTGAATAACTTCAAGGACTGAGACTTTAAGACCTCTCTGGGCAACTTGTTGCCAGTGTTTGCCGCCCTTAAAAATTAAAAAACAACAATAAAAAAAACCCAAACCAAACCAAGAAACCAATCACCACCACCACCACCACCACCAACAAATAATCAAAAAAACTAACCAAACCAAACAGAAAAAAACCCAGAAGAGTGGGGTTTTTTTGTGTTAAGATGGAATTTCTTGGTGTTTTGATTTGTGCTGATTGTCTCTTTTCTTTTATGAGAAGACAGTCTGACTCCATCTTCTTTACACACTCTCTTCAGGTGTTAATAAGATGCTCTGCCACGCCTTCTTTTTTCTGGGCCAAAAGTCCAATTTCTCTCAGCCTTCCCTTTTGAGACATGCTCCTATCTATTAATTGACTTCATGGCCCTTTTCTAGAATTGCTTTCTTGTCCTGGTGAGCTCAGAACCTGATGCAGCAGTCCAGAGGTGTTGTGCACCCTCTACTGAGTAAAGAGGGAGGATAGCCTCTCTCAGACTGATGGTGTTGCTCTTTCTAATGTAGCACAGCATGCTGCTGGCTGCCTTTTCCATGAGAACACTTTTTTGGCTTGTAACCAACTCTTTGCCTGCCAGGACTTCTGGGACTTTCTCTGTAACCCTGCAAAGAACAAATCAAGTCCCAGTGTGTGCTGGTATACGGGGTTGTTTCTCCCCAGGTGCAAGACTTGGCTCTTCCTCTTGTTGAACCTCATGATCTTCCTGTCAGTCCATTTCTCCAGCCTTTCATGGTCCCTCTGAATCATAGCACAAACATCTTGTGTATCAGTCACTCCTCCCAGTTTTGTGTTGTCTACATCAGAAAAGTGCTAGCTGGCATGGACCTAAACTATGTCAGGGAATAAGGTAACAGTCAAGCAATATGCATGATCAGATGCTTATGGCTTGAATTCACTCTCCAGCCATCCCTACCTAATGTGTCAATATGAATGTCACCTAGGTCAGGAAGGCACTGATTTATTTTTTCCCTGATAACAAATAGTCACAGTGTATAGTCTATATGCTATTCTAGTATCCTATAATAAAAATTTATAAAAGATGAAATACATATACCTAGAGTTTAAATGTCTTTCTTTTACTAGTCAAGACAACACTGAAGGTTTTTTCTCCCCAGCCCCCCGATCACCTAATTCTATTTTCTATTGGTTGTTACCTAAACACTAGAGCACTGTTTAAGCTGTGTGTCAAGCAGTCAGCCTCCACCATGACTGACACCAGAAATCCCAATCAAACACCAGTGATTTTAGTAAAACCAACTGGAAAGTAGCACTGATTCATAACAGTAATTCAGCTAATGAGGGTGTTGAAGAACAAATGCTTAGAAATGCAAATATGACAATAAAAGATTGATCAGAAACAAGTGCAAAATCAACCTAAAGGTAATGGTGGCAGCATTAGGTGAATGATCTATTTCTTTTCTGTTTAAACTTATGAACTTAAATAACTGATGTACATACCTGCTTATTTGACATCCAGGTAGATGTCTTTCCAAATTAATAGGATTATTTTATGTCAAATTATCAAAACTGTTCCTAGAATTATTTGCATCATTAAAAGGAATATCTTATAATGGCCAGACTAAATCACACTCTACACATTTCATTTCAAAATCAATATCTAGCACTGCAATATTTTGGCTTGATGAAGGTCTGTGATACATACAGAACTTCAAGGAGCTTTCAAAATTGTATTTTCTCTGACTGCTGAGTACTTTTGTACTTCTATATCCATAATGAAGATTAATATGAAATTCAATCCCCCCACAAAATTAAGCAGTAGACACAAAATTAAATACTAAAATGGAAGCCTTCATTTGGCTGAGATTAATAATAGACCATAAGCATTCCAATAAGTCATGAAATGAGCTTGTGTAATGTTTTAAGTGCATAAGTTGGATATCTCAGCTTGTGTGAGTTCAAAAGCCAGGAAGGCACTGATTTATTTTTCCCTGTTAAGAAATACTCACAGTATATGGTCTAGCTGATTTTACATTGTACAGATAAATAGGAAAAAATATCTAATATGACAGGTTAAGGGAAGATGGAGGATTACACTGAAGTGCAAGACTGTAGAGCACATGACAAATGACTAGTCTGAGTCTTTGAAGCAAGTGATATGAAACGGTCTGCAAAGGATAGTGTCACCCTGTCAAGGAAATAGATCTGATTCCAATTCATAAAACCTGTATCAGTTTCATGCTACAGTTGCTTGATTAATTTCAATTTATTTATAATAAACGGTAGAAGATCAGAATCAGGACAAAGTAATAAAACCACAGATCGCCCATTGTCCTATACTTTACTCAGGCACTGATAATGCACACATGCCATGAAGCTGTGTCAGTCAGACGTGCTGAAAGAAGTTATTTATGCTACATGGTTGTAGAAATCATGGTTGTAGAAATCTGATTCATATTCTGAGCAAGATTCTGATACCATAAAGCCTTGCTTTGTGGTTAATATTGAAGCAGTGTTTTTAAGCACTCACATACATAAATTTTTACAGAACAAATTCACAAATGCATCATGATAAAAATCAATGCTTTGTTGAAGTATATTAAAATATGAAGGTGCTTGTAATAGTTGAAACTTTGAACTTTCACTAGCAGAACATAGCATGAACCTTAACATTTTTATGACACTGAAGTAGCAGAATATGAGTAGATTGCATAGTTTTAAAAGAAATATTCATATGAGAGTTTTCAGCATAAATTAGTACTGGCAGCACAAGTTAAGCTACAAGGCATGTTAACGGTAGAAAGTGCCTTGGATAAAACTGTTAGCTGCAGGGTTATAGAGTATCAAAGAAAGCATTGAAAATGTCCCCAGCCCAAAGGGTCAACTCAAAAGAAGTTGAATTCTTCAATGTGATTAACAAGCCTGCTCAGAATGTATAGGATTTTATAAATATAGAGAAAGGTACAAAACCTAGCTCAGGAACATTAGCTGGACAAACAGAAACAGATCAAAAAGTAATGAGCACTAACAATGAAATGGAGAAGAAAAGCTTGTTGAGAAAGGCAAAAGGAAAATATTTTAAATCATCTTCAAAACACCTTTTTACTTCTTTTTAAGGAAAGTACATAATCTCCGACAAAAACAATATAGAGCACATTTTATTGTTTTGGTTGACTTGAAGGAGCATGCTGTAGAAAGAACTACTAATGAAAATGTGGCAGCCATCCTGAGTGTTGCTTAGTGACAAGCACTCAGTATGCTCTGCCTCTGACATGGTATTCTTCCATCTGTCTCAGACAAAAGTTGGAAATGCATAAATATTTCTGAACAACCATCCATTTCCCCCCTTTTTTTTCCACTTTTGATTTGTCTACAGCTGTATTGTAAAACTCTGGAAAATATCACTGAACATTTTTTTAATAGCTTCCTAAATAATAATTCAAGATCTTTCGCAGACTTGCACCAAAATTTTTCAGTATAGTTTAATATTTGCGATTCTCAAGAGCTGATTTATGTGCTGTGATTTTGCTTTAGCAAATACATTTAAAATACTTCAGGACATGAAGGTTTCCACTCTGGCCACAGTGCTTCCATTTGGAGCTATGATTGCCTCTAACAATTACATTGAATGTTAAGAGAATGAGAATTAAATAAAAAGTTTTTTTTTTTTCTCAATAGAGAAACAGCACATGTGGGTTTGTATTTGTTATTCAATTAACAGCTTTAAATAATCATAGCAACAGCGTTGTTACAGTGATAATGTAAAGATTATTGCATACAGTGGAGACTATATATTTTTTTAATTAAACAAACAAATTATGTATAGAAACACAGGTGAGATTTCAGGTGAGTTACAAAGCCTTTTCAGGTCATTGTTCTGTTTTTCTTTTCCAGAAAACACTGATGCTGTTGTGGCCATTCTAATAGTGGCAATTCTTTTGAATCTTCACAATTATTGACAGAGATATTTTCATTCATTCACATCCAGTAAACACATAGTAGATTTCAGTTACTCCACTTGTCTGAACAACAAGCTGGGAAACATTTAGTCAGACCATTTAAAACATTTTTATTCTCATGATAGACTCTTCAGAAGTCTCATGTTTCTGCCACACGTTAGGAAAGGAACTATAGTATTTGAATTATTTTAATAGGTTGCTGGAGGACAGTCAGAAAAAGAATTGTTTTTCCCTTGTAGTGTGAAGTTACAGTTTACCTGACATGCCGTATTCAGCAAGAATAAGTAGGTGTAGTTGCAATTGCTATTTCTCCCTAAAAAGAATATTTTTCTGTGCAGAAGTTGGGGCTGTGCTATACTATGCCTTTCTATTATAAAAACATATGATCACATATAGTCTGTTCCTTCTTAAAAATGTGCATTGAATGCTTTCATGATGAGAAGTAGATAGTCTTTCTTAGGATGACACCAGTATGCACAGTTAAGGGTGGTAAAAATAAGAACAAGCATCTTGAAATCTCTTCAAATGTGGTATGGGAGGTTAGCACCATGATACCCTGCAACAGGGTAGCATTGTTTAGTTGGCTGTACTCATTTTTCAACTGGAGCACATATTTTGTTTCATAGTTTAGAAGTAATCAGAAACTATTGCTAGAAGCAGGTCTTACAGTTTTTGTATGTTCAATAATTACAGTTGTTTAGACCGCACTGTGCTTCTGTGGCCCTGCAATACTAAGTTTTTGTAATAGAGAGCAAGAACAAAAAGCCTCATCCTTTTATACTTAGTGAGTTAACTTTTCTGCTTTCGCTGCCATGTCTGACCAAACACGATTCAAAGATACAGAGGTGAAACAGCCAAGTGAGAATGGAGAACATCAGTCTAGGTCAAAATATTACCCTGTGCAATTCAGTTTCAAACATTATCTATAAGCAGCCATTAAAATTCTAATATCCGAGTCTTAGACAAAATTTAAATAGAGGAGCAAATGACCAAACATTAATCAGGTCTCTTGACAAAGGCTGAAGGAACGGAAAGTGATGATAACTCATTCTTGGTATAGTTTTCACATAATCATCTCATGGCCTTCCTAGGTTACTGAGCTGTATGTTATCCTAAAGTTTATGGGTAGGGACTGAACCTTTTCTTTCCCTGCTAATAGCTCTTCCTCAAGTTTTAGTACTGTTAACCACTTCTTTGTTTTCACAGTTTGTGCCTGGTTGTCTTAAGGCTTCCAATATGAACTGACACAAAAAAATTCTGATATTTATATTCTCTGAGGTCCTTTAAACTAAACCTTAATTTTTCATAGGTCTTGTAACAGATTGGATTTATTGTTGTGTCAGCTTGCACTACACAAGCCTCTTATTATAATCACTCTTTAACAACTTGTAGAGAAAGACCTTTTGAGAAAATATAAACAGACTACAGCACACATACAATTATTTATGTTTATTTGTCTTAAGGTGGCAGCAGCACACTGGGCACCTCCAGAGCTACATTTGTCTGTTCTGTCTGTGGACAAGATTAAGTGCAACTCTTTATTCAATAGGGCAGCTGAATGGGATCTTGATGATGTCTGTTGTATAGGGTCTTTATGAAAACAAAGTCCAGTTTTTCAGCCTTATAGTATTCATTCTTTGACATTTGTTAGAGACATAAACCATATAATATCACATTGAAGTTCTTGGTATGTGTCACTGTAGTTTAGCTAGAGAGAATTATAAGGCTGTCACTGTGAGCAACAGCCATGTATACATGTTTTCATGAGCATAATTCATCTCGAATTGCCTTCTGTAGTGATTAGTAAGGTCTATGGGACATAATATGGAAATAGTAGAGTGCAAATCTACTATGGTATGACTCTTCAAAACCCACAAGGTTTCTGTACTTTGACATGTTGAATTCTAAATGACTTAAGCAAAACATGGTTGATCTAATATGTTCTGAATCACTCTCCTGTTCTAAGTATGAAACCTACTGAACCTTTGCCTGCTTTTCTAAGCCAATATCTGAATAAACTAATAATTGTCCCTCAGGTTTCCTTTATTACTGCATCTTTTTGACTCCATATCCCACCTACTGTATCAAGTTACAAATACGTATTTCCAACCAGGTAAAAGGCTAAAAGAAAAAAAAAATAGTAATAATAATAATAATAATAATAATAATAATAATAATAATAATAATAATAAAATCAGATCCAAAACTTGGAATGAGTCTGTATGATGAGAACTGGTATTTTACCAAGTGTATTCCCAAAGCAAATGTGTTTTTCTTCCATAAATGGCTTTATCTGCAAAATCTTCAGATTCATTTAAGTGTTAACTGTTTATTTGCAAAGTTTTGCAGGACTGATACTGCCAGGGAGTTAGATAACACAAAAATCAGGATGTCTCTGCATGTGATGTTTAGAAAAGAAATAGCTGATAGTATAGCTAGGGTGTATTTTTTTCATCAGAAAATTTACCTTTAGTCATCAACTATGCATTGTATGCAAATAGTGAAGCTGAGGTAATAGCTATAAAGTCTAAAATTTACTGGCTAATCACTCAATGATAATGTGATGTTTTATGATCAATGTCAGTCACATTAGAATGGGCAAGTTAGTAAAAAAAAGCTGTTGAAAGGCATTTTCTTTTGTAAAGAGAAAATTATCAAATTACTGGGATAATCAGACAAATGTAACACTCTTCACTAGGTTTATCACCGACCCAGAAGGGTGCAATTTTAATGACTATAAAGTTGTTCTTTTCAATGTATGTAGTTATTGCATGCAATTGCATATTGCATGCTGTTGCCACCTTCATGTATGAAGGCATATTTCATACAGTTATTATGCCCTGAATAATTTTGATTTTTACGACAGTCAGAACTGTAAGGCAAAGGAGAACAAAATGTATATGATGTAAATACTTTGCATATCTTTTCTGTCAAGTAATACAAATATTCATTCTTTAGAAATTGTAACTGTACCTGCAGGCTCATAGACCTAAGCAAAAAAAGAAAAAAGAATAAAAGCTACATTGCTTTCCCCCAGAGAATAAAAACATTAGTCCCTTGCAATGAAAAGCTGCAATGGTGCAAAACAAAGAAAGCAATAGTAGGAAAAAAGGTTTTCCCACATTAGATATCCTAGATCCCACTTTTGTTGTGCAAACCTACCATACTTCAACAACACAACAGACAGCTCCCTTTAAATTTAAATAAATGGTGAGAAATAGGTGTTCCTGAGAGGTATAGTGTTAGACATTATTAATACTCAGTGTCTAAAACAAGTTTTCAGTGTTCTTATCTCATAGACCTGAGCTCTAAGCTATATAGATATTGTCAAATCAAGTTCTCTGTCCCAAAATTGGCAGTAGGTACATAGCATCCATTGTTACGAAAATCTCTGTGAAGAGAATGAAAACTAAGAAAGATACAAAGGTTACCAATATGTAAAACAAGAAAAATTACTGAATATATTTCACCATTTTAATAGTAATAGGGGAAAGTTTCAAAGTTGTTCTTCTTTACACACACGTACATTTTTCTGCATATACTCACTATATACATGTAAGAAAGTTGAGAACAAATGAGGCAGTTTAAAGTTTGATCGGAATCATAGAATCATGGAATCATAGAATCATTTAGGTTGGAAAAGACCTTCAAGGTCATCGAGTCCAACGATAAACCTAATACTGCCAAGTCCACCATTAAACCTTGTTCCTAAGTGTCACATCTATGTGTCTTTTAAGAACCTCCAGGGATGGTGAATCAACCACCTCACTGGGCAGCCAGTTACAGTGCTTCACAACCTTTTCCATGAAGAAACTTTTCCTAATGTCAAACCTAAATCTCCTCTGGTGCAACTTGAAGCCATTTCCTTTCATCTATCACTTGTTACTTGGGAAAAGAGACCATCACCCACCTCATTACAGCCTGCTTTTAGGTAATGGTGGAAAGAGACAGGGTCTCATCAGAGCCTCCTTTTTTCCAGGTTAAACAATCCCAATTCCCTCAGCTGTTCCTTGTAAGACTTGTGCTCCAGACCCTTCACCAGATTTATTGCCCTTCTTTAAGCTCACTCCAGCACGTCAATATCTTCTTTCTTGTAGTCTGGGGCTCAAAACTGAGCAGTGTTTGAGGTACACCCTTGCCAGTGCTGAGTACAGGGGAACAATCACTTCCATAGTCCTGCTGGCCACACAGTTTCTGATACAAGCCAGGATGCTGTTGTCCTTTCTAGCCACCTGGGCACATTACTGGCTCGTATTCAGCTGGCTGTTGACTCACACCCCCAGCTCCTTTTCTGCCAGGCAGCTTTCCAGCCACTCTTCCCCAAGACTGTAGCGCTGCCTGGGGTTGTTGTGACTCAGGTGCAAGATCCGACATTTGGCCTTGTTGAACCTCATACAATTGGCCTCAGTCCATCAATTCAGCCTGTCCAGATCCCTCTCTATGGCCTCTCCAGCAGATCAACACTCCCATCCAACTTGGTGGTGTCTGCAAAATTACTGAGGGTTCACTCAATCTCCTCATCCAGGTCATTGCTAAAGATATTAAAGAAAACTGGCTCCAGTACTGAGCCCTGGGGAACACCACTCATGCCCAGCTGCCAACTGTGTTTAACTCTATTCACCACAACTCTCTGAACCTGACTGTTCAGCCTGTTTTTTTACCCAGCAAATAATAGACCCGTCCAAGCCATTAGCAGCCAAGGAGAATTTTGAATTGCTGAGCAAGATCACAGTATCCTGCACTCTCTGGGCTAGATGAGACAATAAATGACATTGTAAAAAGCTTTATTTATTTCCTATCTTTGTTTATTTGCTCCCTTACTTTTCTTTGTGCTTATGACTACCTCTGTATCCTTCCATACACCTAAATATGGCTCATGTGATCACCTCACATAGCTGTTCTCCTTGCCATAATAACAAATTGCTCAGAAAATGTTAAATGGCATCTGATTATGACTATAATTCCAATAACACTGTAATTCCAAGGCCTGTGAGTTTTAAGGATTAGCTTTCTTATTGGAAGTGAATCTGGAATTGACTGTTTGGGTTTCTTCTTTTGCATTTTCTCATCATAAAGGATCAAGGTTCCCTTACAGTTAAATTTAATTCTGATATACTGGGGTTTATGGTGTGAATATGTTTCCACCCTTCTCTTGCAAACAATTTCATGTTCTTAAGTTTATCGTTGCTTGATACCTTAGCTACTCTGTAGTGAGACAAACAATGTGCAGAATACCATAGCCAACACTAAGTAGTGGGGCCTGCAGTACTGCCCTGCTGTGCAATGTGTGGCACCACAGGAGAAAAGCAACGAGTGCTGAAGGACAGCTACTGGGCTTCCTTCACTCCTGGAGGCTCAATGCAGCATGTGAAGTCACTGTGCTTCTTACTCTGGGGTTTTCCACCTGTGTGATGGAGCCCCTTCACCCTAACATATAGATAAAGCTACATGTGGGATTTATTAAGATGTTATTGGTGCCACAGAGTTGCTCTTCACAATAGTAGTATTAATTAGTGAACAAGTGCTGTATGCACATACAGAAATTCCTGTGCACACAGACATACAGGCATACATTCAGATGACATAAAATCATGACAGAAGTGTTTCACCATTAGTGTTACTTTATGAGAGATTGTAAGGTTGCTACGTACCAGACTAGTATATAAATATTATGTACTTTATATCATATGTACATTCCAATGCACCGATAAACACAGTATGTGCATAAACAAAGACATGCATACACAACTGTTGGGCCACCAGTCCTTGATTTGGCATATTGCTCTGCTGTTCATATCTGACAGAGCATCAATGTCTGTAATTTTCCTTCAATGAAATCAAATTAGATTGTATCAGGGGAAAGAGTTCAAAAGGCAGTATCTACATTGCATACAGATTTCAAGGCCACCTTTGCTGATTTGGAGTTTTGAAGGTTGATGGATTTCTGAAATCCTTTGCTCAGCACACAGTCTTCACAACACTGGAGTGATAACACTTTGGCTAATGTGCAATAAACTGTTCTGTGCATGGGTGCATGTAGTGAAAAGTGTTTTTTGTCAGCCTTTCTTACAATATTTTGTGTTTGCATCAACTGTCATATTTTACTTTTTAAAATAAATGATTAAAAAATAATTAGAAAATTTACATATTAGTTCACTCCGTCCTTATGCTGGTGAAGAAGCATAGTGACATGATGATTTAGTAGGTGCAGATTACAAAGACAAAAAAGTATCTGAGACCTGTAAAGTGACTAAGCCAATTTAAGTGCAATAAATGACTATATATTGGGAGCGGGGGAAAGGCATGGGAGTTCACCTTACACATAAGGGGAAGAAGGTCTTTGCACACAAGCTAGCAGGGCTCATTGATAGAGCTTTAAACTAGACATGATGAGGGAGGGACATCTAATGGAACTCACCTGTGACATGCTGTGGGATGAGACAGCAAGCACATAGGGATGAGGCGAAGCAGGGTCTAAACTGATGAGCTTATGGGGTGGGATCTGATATGGTGAAACTCACACAATCACATACAACTGGGAAGCATGCCAGACCAGTCTGTTTTTCTTTCCTTAAATACAAGTAGACTGCTTGTGGCCTTTATTTCATAATGTGGCTAATACTACTCTGAAAACAATTCCCTAGACCAAAAGCTACCCCTGTATTTCCAAATAGAGTAAATGTAATCACAGCAATGTTTAGGCTGCAAGAGAGTACAAAACTGTTTGGAATCACTTTTAAAAACTGGGCCCAAACACTAACAACACATATGAAATCTCATAATGAGAGGATGGGGATGTGCAAAGAATACACTCCCTCAAATTATAAAAAAAAAAAAAAAAAAAAAAAAAAAAAAAAGCCCTGCATACAGTAATACAGTAAATGGAAAAAAAAAAAAGAAAGCATATGAAATTGTCCAGGCTGAATACCAAGGCACCTGAGATCTGCACAGAAGAAGGATGACTCAACAGTAAAATAAATACATTTCTCCTTTACTTTAGTGAGTTTTCACAGTCTATGTTACAGGCTATGTCAAATACAGTCTATGGGGGAAACTGTCAACTTCAAAAAGGTCGCAAAGTTGAAGTACCCACCATGCTGATTCAGCACAGTAGCATTTATCAAAGCACGAAAGTTTCTCCTACAGCAAAAAAAGCCTTCCTGGACTTCAGGAGAAACCTGGCATCCTTTTGTTTCCTGCAGGCTCCTGAGTTTTGATGCCAAGAAGGGTATCTGCAGAAGCTGGCTAGAGAAGTTGGCAAATCATGAGAAGCGCCAAGGAGAGTAATTTATCTCCTTCTAACCCATTTGTAGGCAATCTGTGCACAATGTTTATAGGAAGCAAGTAATGGGTTAATGAACGGAAAAAGAGTAATGAAATTCTTAATAGGTACATTTTTAAAGCTTTTGTGAAAAAAAGGAAAGGGGAAATGGGAGGGAAGGGGAAGGGGAAGGGGAAGGGGAAGGGGAAGGGGAAGGGGAAGGGGAAGGGGAAGGGGAAGGGGAGGGAAGGGAAGGTGCGGGAAGGTGCGGGAAGGTGCGGGAAGGTGCGGGAAGGTGCGGGAAGGGAAGGTGCGGGAAGGGAAGGGGAAGGGGAAGGGGAAGGGGAGGGAAGGGAAGGGAAGGGAAGGTGCGGGAAGGGAAGGTGCGGGAAGGTGCGGGAAGGTGCGGGAAGGTGCGGGAAGGTGCGGGAAGGGAAGGGAAGGGAAGGGAAGGGAAGGGAAGGTGCGGGAAGGGAAGGTGCGGGAAGGGAAGGGAAGGTGCGGGAAGGTGCGGGAAGGTGCGAGAAGGTGCGGGAAGGGAAGGTGCGGGAAGGGAAGGTGCGGGAAGGGAAGGTGCGGGAAGGTGCGGGAAGGTGCGGGAAGGGAAGGGAAGGGAAGGGAAGGGAAGGGAAGGGAAGGTGCGAGAAGGGAAGGTGCGGGAAGGGAAGGGAAGGGAAGGTGCGGGAAGGGAAGGGAAGGGAAGGTGCGGGAAGTGAAGGGAAAGGGAAGGTGCGGGAAGGTGCGGGAAGGTGCGGGAAGGTGCGGGAAGGTGCGGGAAGGTGCGGGAAGGGAAGGTGTGGGAAGGGAAGGGAAGGGAAGGGAAGGTGCGGGAAGGGAAGGGAAGGTGCGGGAAGGGAAGGTGCGGGAAGTTCTGGGAAGGGAAGGGAAGGGAAGGTGCGGGAAGGTGCGGGAAGGGAAGGTGTGGGAAGGGAAGGTGCGGGAAGGGAAGGTGCGGGAAGGTTCGGGAAGGTGCGGGAAGGGAAGGGAAGGTGCAGGAAGGGAAGGGAAGGGAAGGGAAGGGAAGGTTCGGGAAGGTTCGGGAAGGTTCGGGAAGGGAAGGGAAGGGAAGGGAAGGGAAGGGAAGGGAAGGTGCGGGAAGGGAAGGTGCGGGAAGGGAAGGGAAGGGAAGGGAAAGGAAGGTGTGGGAAGGGAAGGGAAGGTGCGGGAAGGTGCGGGAAGGTGCGGGAAGGTGCAGGAAGGGAAGGTGCGGGAAGGGAAGGGAAGGGAAGGGAAGGGAAGGGAAGGTGCGGGAAGGGAAGGGAAGGTGTGGGAATTTGTGGGAAGTAAAGGTGTGGGAAGGGAAGGGAAGGTGTGGGAAGGGAAGGTGTGGGAAGGGAAGGTGCGGGAAGGTGCGGGAAGGGAAGGTGCGGGAAGGGAAGGTGCGGGAAGGGAAGGGAAGGTGCGGGAAGGTGCGGGAAGGGAAGGTGCGGGAAGGTGCGGGAAGGTGCGGGAAGGGAAGGGAAGGGAAGGGAAGGGAAGGGAAGGGAAGGTGCGGGAAGGGAAGGGAAGGGAAGGGAAGGTGCGGGAAGGTGCGGGAAGGGAAGGGAAGGTGCGGGAAGGGAAGGGAAGGGAAGGGAAGGGAAGGTGTGGGAAGGGAAGGGAATGGAAGGTGCGGGAAGGTGCGGGAAGGGAAGGTGCGGGAAGGTGAGGGAAGGGAAGGTGCGGGAAGGTGCGGGAAGGGAAGGTGCGGGAAGGGAAGGTGCGGGAAGGGAAGGTGCGGGAAGGGAAGGGAAGGTGGGGGAAGGGAAGGGAAGGTGCGGGAAGGGAAGGGAAGGGAAGGTGCGGGAAGGTGCGGGAAGGGAAGGTGCGGGAAGGGAAGGTGCGGGAAGGGAAGGGAAGGGAAGGTGTGGGAAGGGAAGGGAAGGGAAGGTGCGGGAAGGGAAGGGAAGGTGCGGGAAGGGAAGGTGCGGGAAGGTGCGGGAAGGGAAGGGAAGTTGTGGGAAGGGAAGGGAAGGTGCGGGAAGGGAAGGTGCGGGAAGGGAAGGGAAGGTGCGGGAAGGGAAGGGAAGGGAAGGGAAGAGAAGGAAAGGAAAGGAAAGGAAAGGAAAGGAAAGGAAAGGAAAGGAAAGGAAAGGAAAGGAAAGGAAAGGAAAGGAAAGGAAAGGAAAGGAAAGGAAAGGAAAGGAAAGGAAAGGAAAGGAAAGGAAAGGAAAGGAAATCTTAGAGGGTCAAAAAGGTTGGCAATTGCTGTTTCACTAATGATTTTTGGTACATTAGGATAGTATTTCTTGAAAATAAGTAGTTATTCCTCTGGTCATCTTTTTCCATGACAGAAGAACGGTACTTAAAAGCAAATGCAAAGCTCCAAAAACAGAGTGATAAACATTATTTGAATTGGACAAACAGACAAGCCCGTATTTTTTGCTTTTTGAACAGATGGAAGCAAAACTATGCATGCTGAGAGGGAAGTCAACTTCTGGTTTTCTCCTTACCACCTCAGAATGTGTGAAGAGGCACTATACAGCTCTGATAGTAAATTCATGTTGTGCCAACAACAAAGAGTGTGTTCTCCAAGATGTGTGGATAATCTTTTAATTCATAAATGAGGAAAAATTTACTGTAATTTTTGCCTGTAAGCTCCAAAATACTCATCAGAGAGCATAACTCAGCATCTGACCCATCAGGTAACTCAATGGCTGTTTGAGGAGTACTGATTTCATGATCCAATAATTTGATTTCATTTATCCCGTTATTTTTTCCTACTGACAGTAATTTTGGTAGTACACTGCATATAATAGTGTAATTCAATATAAAGTTACTATTTATAATTTATTAGGACATATTCTTCATAATGCTCTGCATAGGATAATAGGGAAAGAAGGAAATTACTTATGTGAGAAGCAAAGGGACTTCAGTTAGGTAAGCTCATATCAGGTGTTCAAAAGACTTGTCATAAGCAAAATAAAACATTAAGATGGAAACTTGGTAAAAGTTGTGTGTTTGGAGAGCTATGTCATGTCTTACAAAAACTTGCAGTCTTAATTGCACGATCTTTGAGACAGCTTATATACGTATTGCAAAGTATAAAAATGATCTACCAGTTTAGGGTTATTACCATAGTTAAAAAAAAAAAAAAAAAAAAAAAGTGTATTTAAAGAGTTCATTATGAAAAGTCTTATTCTGGAAGGAGTAGGTAGGGAGATTACATACACAAAAATTAAGTCTTTCCTACTGAAGCTATAGCTATCACACCCATTGTCTCAAAATAAATGTCATAGCTGTTGTCCATGTTCTTCACAAGTGGTTTACACATGTGTAAAAGATTTGATGTATTCGGGATGTTGTAAACTACTGTGCCTGTGCAGAAGTAATTCTGCAGAGTCTGTGTAGCTCTGTTGTACTTTCAAGAAACTTTGAACCTATGGAGCTTATGATACAGACCATCATTTTATCAGATACAAATCTGATATGTAAGTCCTCTCAATAGATCCACAGCTTCCCTTCGTCAATTCACTTGTACAACTTACTGCAAGTGCAGAAATTCCCATTTGGAAAAACAAAGCAGAAGAAAACAACCCTTTACAAAAACTGTGTGATGACACCTTACATGAGGAGATTGAGAAATAAAAAATATCTTTTCTAAGTTACTAAGTTTTCTAAGATACTTTTCTAAGTATCGGGTGAAGCTGGCCCCCTAATATGTTCTTTCTCTCTTTTTCTCTGTTACACTCTCACAGTCAATAGTAAAGTAGGTATCTCAACTTCATATAGTCAAAATTAATTCTGTGTACACTACTTTCTGCATTGACACAGTCCCCCACAACATTTTTCTCTCTTGATTGGAGAGATATGTACTTGACATGTAGGCTGTTTGGTGGATGAGGAATTGGCTGGATGGTCACATCCAAAGATTAGTGGTCCGCAGCACACTATCTGTATGGACACAGGTAACAAGTGGTGTCCCTCAGGAATCCCTGCTGGCACCAGTACTATTTCATATCTTCATCAATTACATAGACAGTAGGATCGAGTGTACCTTCAGCAACTTTGCAGATGACATCAAACTGAATGGTGCAGTTGACACACCTGAGTGATGGGATACCAGGCAGATGGACCTGGACAAGCTTGATAAGTTGGCCCCTGCGAACCTCATTAAGTTTAACAAGGCCAAATGCAAGGTCCTTCACCTGAGTCAGGGCAACCCTCAGTATCTCTACATGCTCTGGGATGAAGGGATTGAGAGCAGACCTGTGGAGAAGGACTTCGGAGTACTGGTGGATGGAAAATTGGACACGACCAGCAATGTGAACTTTCAAATCAGAATGTCAATCATATCTTGTGCTGCATAAAAAGGAGCCTGGCCAGCATGTCGAGGAAGGTGATTGTTCCCCTCTGCTCTGGTGAGACCCCACCTGGAGTACTGCATCCAGCTGTGGAGACCTCAGTACAGGAAAGACATGGACCTGTTGAAGGGGGTCCAGAGAAGACCCACCAAGATGATCAGAGGGGTGGAACACCTCTCCTATGAGGACAAGTTGAGGGAATTGGGGTTGATCAGCTTGGAGAAAAAAAAAAGCTCTGGGGATATGTTCTTGTGTCTTTTTAATACTTAAAAGTGGCCTATAAAAAAGATGGGAACAGACTTTTTAGCAGGGCTTGTTTTGATATGACAAGGGGTAATGGTTTTAAAGGAAATGAGGAGAGATTCAGGCCAGGCATGAGGAAGAAATTTTCATGATAAACATGGTAAATTACTGGAACAGGTTACCACAAGAGGTGTTAGATTCCCTATCCCTGGAAACATTCAAGGCTGGGCTGGATGGGGCTCTGAGCAACCTGATCTAGTGGAAGATGTCCCTGCTCATTGCAATGGAGTTGGAATAGGTGACTTTTGAAGGTCCCTTACAACTCTAACTACTGTATGAGTCTATGATTCTGTTATTGTTTCTGTAGATTAAGACTTACAAAGATCCTGCTGCAACAATATGTACACAGTTATCACTGCTAAAGGGTGTATTTTCAGCTATGACTAACATACTTGAAAGGAAATTATAGGATAAACTTAGCTAAATCACTCTAATTTAGACTGCTATGTTTACTGTTTATTGACATGTTCTTGACTGCATATTTCTGATTAGCAATCCGTCTTCCAACGACAATAATTCATCTCACTCCTGTGCCAAAACTTGAAGGCATTCAATGCAGTAGGAGGGGTAGGAAACATAGGGAGTTACACTAAGACAAGTGAGTATTGCTCTGGAGACTATTTTCTCCTTGTGTAGAATTTTCTTTGTGATACTTGGCATTTCTTTTTCACAGGAGCCTACAACTTGTATATTTTCATTTTGTGTGCTCCTTATTTGTTCCCGATATCTGTAATCTGCAGGAGGGTCTGAATGCTTGCAGCAGCTGATGTCAGTAGTACAATGCTCTGATGATACAAGATATTATATAGATTATATGAAGTGTCCAAAGGCTACCCTTTATGGTAGGTCCAAATATGCCATTAACAGCTATGTAAATGCACCAGTATGATCACAGATACAACTATTCACAATGAAAGCTGCTCTTATATATCCCAGAATGTCTTGCAGCAGTATTTCATGGAAGATAGACAAATCAGAGGAGAATTTTTTACAGAAAGACTTAACAAAGCAAAGCAATATGGGATATGTATACATCCTGGTGGCAGACTTCCTAGACAGGGCAGTGTGGTGATGTTACGTTTGAGCTTGTGATTGCTTCTAGGCTAAGCAAGGTAAATGTAGTCTGCATATAAAACAGGAAGTATGCCAAAAGTTTTGAATATAAGTTAATATTTACTATTTTTATTCCTAATTCATAATACCTGCACTCAAATTCTTTAGCAATTAATTTTATATAAAAAGTTGTGAGGAAATCAGTAATTCAACATGTAACACATCAGCGCAGTAAATATACCCAGGCCCACATACTGAATGAAGATGATAAATCATTGCAATAGGGTTTCATTACATGAGCACTGAACACTGAATATGACAAGGCAAAATAGTATGTAATTATGATATTAGATTGTAGTGTTGTGTATTTACACAAGGGTGCTATTACTGTTTCTGTAGTATCTGCCAGCTATTGTCCACCACAACCACATTTAAAAGGGTTATTTTTAGTTTCTTTGGAAGGCAAAACTGTACTCTGCAATGTATTGGGAAAATTTCTTTTCACAGAATAAGAAAATAATTACAATGAAAAGTTCCTCCTATGCTCTTCCTTTTTTATAACAACATGTTATTTGTGGATTTAAGTGCCCACCAGTGGCAGTGGGAGAAATCCTGGAGCTGACCACAAGGTTTGAGTGTTCAGAGATCACTGATAAGTTAGGCAAGCTAAAAAGGAGTTTGCTTTCCTTCTGTCTGCACAATTTTACCTTGTAGTTGTGCTAATCCAAAGTTTGATATCCTCAGAATCTGACTCAACTCTAAAAACTCTGTACAGATTTTTACTACATCCAAGCTTGATGTCAGGAACTATTAATACCATACCACCTGTGGCTTTTGTCAACTCCTCTCCTCTAACACTGGTGACAACCAGGTGAGCATCAAATTAGCATTTCTTGTGCAGACTAGATGAGTTCTAGCTAATTCCCTGAACCAAAAATTCAAGGTCCACCAGTCAATTAAATCAAGGACTGGATTGAGAAAGATTCCCCCCTCTCCACTATGAAGAATATCTGTGTCTTTAAGAGTGGCAGTAAGAAGTCCAAAATGTCTTTTGCCTCCATCCTCTGTCAAGATGATTATGCATTTTTTTTTCTTTTAATGGAATGATTTCCCTCTGAAAGCAAGCCCATAATTCTAACAAATAGTGACATTGATTGACCCATAAATCTGTTAAACTAAATGTCACTCGGTTTTATCTGGAGGTTAATTAGAGAAGTACACGAAGCTTTTTTTTTTTTTGGTGGTTCATGATGAAACAAACTTTCTTTAAAGGGTTAAGTCTACTAGATTAAAAAAAAGCTGTGAGTTTTCACACTCTAGGAGGGACTATGTTTTTTTTATTCAAAAGTGTAAACAAATAAATGAGTTCATAAATAATAATTTACTGACTGACTGATCCAGATTTTCATTTGTGTGGTTTTGTGTAGCCAATTTTGGAACAATTTGATGTAAAATTTCACTAGCGATCAGTGATTTCTGAGTCATGGTTTTATCTTCTGTGAGTGACAAAGATACTGAGCCAAATGAAAATAGTCATTGGACATATTTTTTGATTTGAGAGTTTATTTTGGAAAAATTACAACAAGCAGCAATTTAGTTGCATGAGCTAGAGAACAAAACTTGCTTTTCCTGCCTTTTGTTGACCAATATCAATTACTCAATGCTAATTTAGTTATTTCAGTTACACTGATGTAAGTCACAACTGAAGCGAGAACAGATTCTCCAAATTTTTACCATGTAACCAGTGAAAATTCTTTCAAATAGATGGCAAAGATGCAAAATTTGTACAATATCAGAATTAGAGTACCAGTACTACTGTTATTGCTGTGCTTGTGAACATTGCAGGAGCTCCAACTTTGACTTCAGAATTGCTCTGCCATTGGTTGGAACACTTATAGGGCCCTAACTTGCTGCTGACACTGTTTTTTTGATTAATCAAGTTTTCCTTTTGGACTATTTATAATGATTAAGGAGAAATCCCTTTCAAAAGGGCATGGCTGAAATGGCATCTAGTTCTACTTGCTTACCAAGACCACTAGTTTACAGAAGAGATAAAAGTGACATGGTACTTCTGCTGCCAAAAAGTTAAAAGTTATTTTTCTACAATCTTTTTTCAAAATAAAATATCTCATGTTACCCCCAGAATAAAGACACGTTAATTTCAGATAATATTTTAAAGGTGCTGAGGTTTTGCTTTGCTGGAATGTTTTATTCTGGGAGGAAAGTTGATCAAACTTAATCATTCAGTAGCATTTTTGCTATATTTGCCTTTTAAGAATCAGTTTCCTACAGGATATTACAAAAAATGGCTACCCAGTGAAATATGTGCAATTTCCAAGAGTATTTTGCAAGGAAGTTTTACATTCGGATATGAATTTTGCTACTTATTTGAGATATATAGTTACTGACTTAATACACGTGACTGAAGGATTTTGAGTCATTCTCACAGGATAGAGTTACATTGATTTCATACTGATCCTACAAGCCGTTCAGTGCACTCATCTCCGAAAGCCTTTAGTGAGATCTGAAAGCCTTCTATACATTGCAGGAAGGTCTGTTTGGTAATGCTTTATACTTCTGCCAGAACGAAAACCACAGATGTTAAAACTCTGAACTACAACTACAATTTCTGAAAACCTCAAAAAACAAAAGAAAAAAAAATAAAAGAGGAGCAAACAGCTGTTTATCAAAAAACATATCTATACATCTATATCAATGCATTCCCATGTGCAAGTAAAATGAAGTCAAACAATAAGGAAATGCTATAACAATGCCTTGAAGTTAAGGCTTTTAGTCTTCATGCTAATATCTTCTATCTCCCATATGAGATTAAATTTTCCATTATGTGTTGTGATACTGTTTCATGATGAAAAGGGGATACAGAGGGTCAGTTCTGTTCCAGTTGCTTTGCATTGGAGAAAAGGGTTTCTTACAAGGGGCTCATGTGATATATTGAATGGAAAGATTTTATTTATCATCCATATGAGTGTTCAGCAAACTCTTTTGTTCTTCCCTGTGAAAATGTGCCACACACATTTTCCTTGGAAAGCAGAAATTTAAGACTCATTCTGTAGTTAAGAACATTTAAGAACATGCGAGAATTAAAAACATGCAATTTTATTTTAAAATTGTTCTGACTTAGGAAAAATTTGTGTGTTTGTTTGTGTAGACCTTTATGCACCTGTGTATCACTAAGTATCGAGAGAGAGAGGAGAGCTGTTTGTTGATTGATTTTAATACTTTGCCGCTACAGTTCAGTTGATTTAGTCCTTCAGTGTTGTCACAGTAAAACTACTGCTATGTCAATGACGGGATGTGCTTTTAGAAGTGTCCCTACATTGCTGCTACAGTGGCTCATGTTGCACCACCATTCTTAACCTAGGACGATTCTAAGCAGGAACACTTAGTTCTCTGCATAACTTTTAAGCATAAATGTAATAGCTTTTCACAGGAGACCAGGCTGATTTTCTAAGTAATTTCTTTCAAGCATTCTACATGTGTTAAACACTCATTCTCTGTGACTTAAGGTCTATTTCTCTTAACCCTGATTGAAATGTTCAGTTTTATTGTTTCTCTGTGGACTCAAATTATTTTCTCACTGCTTCACAAACTTCGAAGAGTGTATTCACACAATTTGTGTTTGATGAAAGTTTTAATTTTTTGAGCACAAATTTAGGGCACAGTTTAAGTAATTCATGTAGGAGAAATGTGTCAACACATTGTTATGTCCTACAACCTAGTCATTACTTGGTGTCTTGATCACTATACAGTCTTCTGGTGACTCAAAGGTGGCCTCATCCAGCAACAAGTAGAATTATTGAGGTGCTTAAAATCGTGCACAAGAAGAAATACAGTACCAGATCAGACGCTTAACATTCTTACATGTTTATGGACAGAATAGTAGCAACACTAGGAAATAGCCTCAACCCAATGAGACATTGCCAGGATGAGAGAAATGCAAGACATGTTTTGTAATGCACTTCGATAAACTGTTTTTGTTTGCAAATCAAATTAAAGCACAAAAGTGATTTTTTTTTTTTTAAATCCCTATAAAATACTGCTGAAACCCATTTGAATCTCATTTAATTTGATGGAAAATAAAGTAAGAACTAAGGAAAGGAAAGGGAAAGAGGTCAGGCTTTCCACTGTTTTAAACTGGAATATTTGAGTCAATCCTATGTTTTTGTGTGTTGTGTTTTGTTTTTTTTTTTTTAATAAAATATATTTATTGAAATACCATTGACAAGATAAGCAATGTGTTTAAATGAGATCATAGCAACTAAGAAATATTTTACTTACCTTCATTCTTTTAGCGAAATCAAGTTATAATTTTGAAGCTGAAATCAACCAAGATAAGCGGTGTGTGAGCACTACTGCTGAGACTGAAGAATCACAGCTTTAAGCAAATCTCTTACTTTACAGATTATGATAGCTAAGAATTTATAGGAATTTTGTCAGGTCAAATTTTCTCATGAGTTAAGTTTAATAATATTCTGAAATGTAATGTTAGCAAGAAAGTTTTGTACATATTGGATTATTTTTTGAATAACTTAACACAAATATTCTCTTACACTATTTGATACGAAAGTCAATATTGTGTGAGGGCTTAAAAATATAAATACCAAATGAAGTGTGAAACTGATCATTTTATGGAAAATTTCTCCCAGCGATGCTAAAATGTAACAGCAGGTGCATATAGGTCCCAGGTACTGTATTCTTATCTGGGTCTTTTGAATTTATCATTAGAAAGAGACTGCATACACAGAAATCATTGCCAGAAAATCCTGAGGTGGGATTGAACTCCCATCCTGTTGACCTGTATAGAAGGCATACTTTTCATTAAATTCTTATAATATTAATGATTTGACAAAGTGTGGTTCAAAACTGTTTGATTAATTTAAAGAAATTACAGTGCAGTTTCATTATATTAGCAATATTACTGAATATTGCCTTATTGGAAGGCTTTTAAGGCATTATCCAGTTCAATTATACTCTATAAAAGATGACATGCTGACTTAGTTAGCAAGAGATAGTGCAAGACATAGAATACCAGAAAACAAATGAAAAATAACAGGACCTGAGGCAGATACTCAAGCATACTTCTTTTTTTTTTTTTTTTTTGGAGTTAATAGTTCCTTTGTGGTTATTTGTTAATATTTTGGCATACAAATCAGATACCCATATGCTTAAAATAATGATATAAAAAGGAAAATAGAATATGAAGTGAAAGATACTCAATGCAATTCCTCATGATCTCCATGCATACCAAGCAACCAGTTCCAAGAACAAGGGTCCTGGTCCCAAGCAGCTGATCCTGGAGAGGGAAGAGAGAAAAAGGCAGAAAGGCCCAGAGGGCTCTGCAAATGGCAAGATGCCAAAAGGCCAAACTAAAAGAACTCTCAAACAGAATTCCACCAAAATGGAGCAGAAGCCGAACAGGCCTCCATCTTTGTCTCTGTCTCCGTTCTCCTAGCTGGAAAATCTGACTGTCCTTAAAAATGAAGCATGATGCTAATAGCATAGAATATTCTTATTGATCAGTCTGGATGTCAGCTAAAGTCTGCCCCATTCATGGCTGCCTTCCTAGCTGCCTCACACCAGGAGTCAGAGAGCTCAGAGAAGTCCTTGGCTTCCGTACAACAAATAAAATCCATTAACTCTGTCCCAGGGTGTTATCTTCTTGTTCTCAAACTAAATCCAAATTATGACTGTGCTAGCTACAAAAATAAAAGTTTCTAACTGCATGAAGAAAATGAACTTGCTTTCAGTCAAACCAGCACAGCACCCAATTACACACACTATACAAGCTTTCGGAAAAGGAATTTCCTGTTTGGAGGCTGTATTCATCCAGGAACCTAAATAATGTGATCTTACAATTCAGTGTTCTTTGAAATGGTGGCATTATTTATGTAACAGGATTGGAACAGGGCAAACATCAGCTGATCATGAGGAAAGATTGGCTTTTTAAAAGATGATTTTATGGATGATGACATAGGTTACAAGAAACTGTCGTACTGAATTACATGTCAGAAAATATGTACCAGACACGACATATTTTTTATTACTGAAATATTTCAGTCTTTTTTCTCCCATTAGCTGTCTTTCCTACCTGTACCTCATGACTCACAGGATGATGATCATCTTGTTGTACGTAGTGGCCATTCCTCAGGAAGACTTTGGCTAGGTCAGCTTTCAATAAATGCAATCACAAAATTATATACTGCACATTACAAAAAATAAACAAAAAACCTCAAAAAAAGCCCTCTATTATTTGTATTAATTGGACTCAGCAGTTTTAAAAATATAGGTATATAAAACCAGATGTGTTTGCAAAAAGAGCATGATTTTAGGAGGCTCTGAATGTCTATTGACATCTGAAAAATGCATCACACATTTGAATGTATGTTCCTAAACATCTGACTCTTGAAATCTGAGTTTAAATTAACATAAATAAGATTTAGCATGTGTTATGTCTGAAGTCTAAACCATCATTCTGTGCAAAGAAAATGGCATCTTAAAATGTGAATGTTTGTAATTTAAGAAGCTGTATTAAAACTTGAAGACTTCTCATCTCCTATTAAAAGAAACACATAAAATCATTCTTTGGACATCAGTCTGTGCATGGGTAACACATATGCACCAGAACAGTGATGGCATATTTAAATCATGAAATCATACAATTGTGCAACTAAATGGCTAGTAGAACTTTAATGATAAATAAAACATCCACTTGTGCCACTTCCATTTTTGTATCCATAGTTTTAAGCCAAATTTTGGAACAAAAGTTACACCTAAACATAAGAGGTTTAACATACCTAATCGCTCAAGCACCATCAAGCACCATCAGCACCATACCATTCAAAACTGCACAAAAAACTGTAAAATGTATGTCAATGGACACATTTCATTCCTGAATACTAATGAATTTTCTCATCTTCTACCAACACTACCCAATTTGGTGTATCTTGCCTGATGATTAAGTCTCACTAGGTTGGTGAAGAGCTGCCATTTTATGTAAAAGGGACTTTTCAAATGCCAAACTTTTAGTTGCCTAGTGTTTAAACAGCAGTCTGTGCTGAAGTGTTGATGGAGTTGGATGGAAAATGCAAGAAGTAAGATATGTTTTCAGGAAGAAATAAAAGTTCTCCATCAGAAATTAACAGTTTCTGATTTAGATGTTTTCAGAAAATCTTTGATTCAGCTGTAGAAATTAATGCTACATATGATTTGAACCTTCTTAAATTCAACTCACTGGGAAATTTCTCACAGGAAAAAGATAACATTTGTTAGGAAAATGACATTCTTGGTCAAAGAGAAAGAAAAGAGAGGCAGAACCTGCAAAATGGAAAAAAGACTTTTGGTCAGGCTTGCCTTCGCTACCTGGTTTATTCATTCCTGGAATGTGAATGACCCAGAATTGCCCTCTTTCATCCATTTTAAAGTGCCCTGTGGTTCACCAGGCCTACTCACACGGTATCAAACATGGAGTAACCTGAAGCAAGCCTGCAATCCCAACAAGTCCTGTAGAGTAACAAAGCCAGGTCTTTTAATTTGAAGTGGCAACCTTTCTTGTCTGCATCATGTAAAACTACCTGGCACAAGACACCTGACCTCTTACCCATCAGCACTGGAATTCTTTACCTTGCTGTATACTTCTACTGTCTTGTGCCTGTAAGATTTAGAAACTGTAGGCTACAAAGAGAAGAAAGTAGGATGAGAGATAGTCCATTTACCCATGCTCTTTGTGTAAAGAACTGAATGGGTGGCCGGGGCCAAAGAGTTGTGAATGGAGTCAGATCCATTTGGTGGCTAGTCATGAGTGGTGTTTCTTAGGACTCAGGATTGGGTCCTGTTCTCTTTAATATCTTCATCAATGATCTGGATGTGGGGATTGAGTGCACCCTCAGCAAGTTTGCAGATAACACCATGTTTGGGTGGCATTGTTGATTTCATGGAGGGTAGGAAGGCTCCACAGAGGGATCTGGACTGGCTAGGTTAATGGGCTGAGGCCATTTATATGAGGTTCAACAAGGCCAAGTGCCACGTCCTGCATTTGGGTTACAACAACCCCAAGCAGTGCTACCGGCTCAGGGAAGAGTGACTGGAAAGCTGCCTGGAAGAAAAGGACCTGGGAGGTGTTGATTGACAGCTGACTGAACATGAGCCAGCAGTGTGCTCAGGTGACTAAAAAGGCCAACAGCATTCTGGCTTGTATCAAGAACAGTGTGGCCAGCAGGACTGGAGAAGCAATCATCCCACTGTGCTCGGTGCTGGTGAGGCCACACCTCAAATACTGTGTTCAGTTTTGGGCCACTCACTACAGGAAAGGCATTGACGTGCTGGAGTGAGTTCAGAGAAGAGCAACAAAGCTGGTGAAGGGTCTGGAGCACAAGTTTTACGAGGAGCAGCTGAGGGAACTGAATCTGTCTAGCCTGGAGAAAAGGAGGCTGAGGGGAGACCTCATTGCTCTCTACAACCACCTGAAAGGAGGTTGTAGCATGGAGGGTTTTGGTCTCTTGTCTCAAGTAGCAAGTGATAGGACAAGAGGGAAAGGCCTCAAGTTGCACCAGGAAATGTCTAGATTGGTTAATAGGAAAAGTTTATTCATGAAGAGGGTTGATTCTATTTATTTTTTTTTTTTTTTCCACTGTCTAGTTTATCCCAGGAGATAAGACAGTTCAGGTAAGCTGTGGGGTCTGTGTAACCTGCTTAGTGACTAGCAAGCAATATGGCAGCATTGTTGCTAATTTCATGTCAAACATTTAATTGCTGTTCTTGGAGTGTGTTTCTAAACTACTTATAGCTCTAGATTGGCCATAACATGATAATTTCAGCAGCTTAGGAAGGTTTCTGGGAAAAATGAAGCAAAGATAGATCTATCCACACATAGTAGTCAAGTCTCCTTTTCCAAAACACTCTTCTATGGAGCCAGGTGCCATGGCTTCACCTTTCCCTTCTCTTTCTCTTCCTTCTTCCTTTGATCACTTCCCTTTATTTTGTCTCCAGAAAACTGCTCTGACGGCCACTTCCAGAATACCATGCAATCATGTGTCTATCCAGTGTGGTTATCTGATGCTGAAACTCTTTTCCAGGTCAGTAACCTGCCTTTCCATGTGCAAAAATACTTTTGTATACAGTATCCTCTCAATGTCCTGCTTCAGGAAACCTCTTACAGTGCAGAGATACAACTTACCCACTTTCTCCAAAACATGCTCAAAGCTCTCCTTCAGAAAACTCATCATTTGTAAAAGCAAGATTTCTCTTGACAGTTCTTTTCTGGAGGCATGTTTCTGTTCTTGCTCTTTTCCTACACTATGTTACACCTAATCTCCTCAGACCACCGATCACACAAATATCAATGGGGCACAGTTTTCCTTCTGTCTTACACTCATCATTTACTGTCTATGGGCCTGACCTTGGCAGTTGCTTAGACATATCTGTGGCTCTCTCCATGGAAGAGTACCACTGCTTCTGCCCTGCATCTTCCATTTTCTACTGAATCCTTAGGCTGAGACTGATTCTCTCCTGGGGAAGGCCAGAGATGCATATCTGTAGATTAAGTATTTATCCCCTTCATCCAAGAGTAGCATTTACATATATGTGGCTTCCATACTGAGAGGCAGATGGTTCCTTCTAACAGAAATCAGTAACTTTTTTTTGGCATGCCAAAAGAAATTTACTGCTCTCCACTATAAAACATTTAAGATGTGAAATGCAAGTAAACTTGGCTAGGATTCAGATGGATAAGCCAGCCTATATATCATCACATCAGTTTAGGGACTGTCTGCTCCACTAGGAGATTACCAAATCTGAGGAAAGATTTACACACAAGCAAATCAATCTGACTGTACAAGGTTTGATTGTTTGTGTCCACAAGTAAATTTTTTTTTGTGTTTAGCTGACCCCTAATTACTGGGACAAGTTCATTTTGGGCATAGTCCTACCACAAGTGATTGAAAGACAAGCTGCTCTTTCTTTGGCAGTCTGGAAGCTGTCAGAGCCCAAATGGAATTAAAACCCATCTACAGACCTTCTTCTGTCTTTGGTCAAGAATAGACTCATGTGAGAAAGACAGGGAACGTAATATTGGTTTTGCTCACCTTTAGAGTCAAATGAGAAATTTGAGGAATTCTCAAATGAGAAAAGAATGCTACTTTAGGACTGAGATGATGCAAATTAAACAAAAGGAAGGATCACTGCTGTGTCTTGATTTAAATTTCCAGGGCTTAAGTCCAGACCATGAGATTTTTACCTGTGGACCTATAAAATAGTCTTGGTGTTAGGGTATATGACTGAAGATAGAAAATCCCACCCAATGTGAGAACACATATGACTGCATATATCTGCTGAGATAAACATACAAAACACTTTCCTGCATGTGAGTTATGTTGATATAGGTACACACATGTATTTCATGCTTATAGTTGGTGTACTATTTCATTATTTTAAGGAGCAACATTCTGCTATTTGTTTTGAATTCTGTTCATTTTTGGATTTTTTTTTCCTCTGATAGTACCTGTGCAGATCTCAGTGACACTGAGATGGAATTTACTGTCCATGAACTGTATGCTTTCTTAAAGACCATAAATTCTAAGAGAAAGCATTTTTGCTTTCTTTCTGCCTCTGGATTAGCATTAACATCATGAAGTTCAACAGGGTCAAGTGCAAGGTCCTGCACGCAGGTCAAGGCAATCCTCAATATCGATACAGATTGGGGCATGAGTAGATTGAGAGCAGCTCTGCAGATAGTTAGGGTACTGGGAGATGAAAAACTGGTTATGAGCTGTCAAGGTGCATTTGCAGCTCAGAAAAAAGAATGGCCGGCATGGGAGGTGATTCTCCTCCTCTACTCCACTGTTGTGAGACCCAATCTGGAGTAGTGCATCTGGCTCTGAGGTCCACAACAAGAGAACAGCATGAAACTGTTTGAGCTCGTCCAGAGGAGTGCCATTGAAATGATCAGACTGCGCAAATACCTCGCCTATGAAGAAAGGCTGAGATAGTTGAGGTTGTTCATCCTGAAGAAGACACCAAGGAGACTTGATTGCAGAATTGCTGTATATAAAGGGGGATTATAAGAAAGATGGATGAAGACATTTTACTGGGACCTGTAGTGACAGGACAAGTGGCAATGATTTTAAACAAAAAGAGTTTTTTATTATTAAGGTTGTGAGACACTGGAACAGGTTTCACAGAAAAGCTATGGATGCCCCATCATTGGCAGTGTTCAAAGTTGGGTTGGATGGGACTTGGAGCAATTTGATCTAGTGAAAGATGTCCATGTATATGATTGGGGGCTTGGACTAGATGAATTTTAAGGGTCTCTTCACATCCAAACAATTTTATGACTCTATGACTGTTAAAGCGTTACTAATTTTTTTTTTTTTTTTTTTTTAAAAAAAAAGGCTTTTCTTCTAAATCTGAGTAACGTATGGCATTTCTAAAGTCTTTGGTACGTGAGTTACAAGTTTTTGACTATTTTTGTTGTCTGTTCTACTATTTTTCCTACTTTCTTTTACTGCCCTTCCACTCTTTCCGTACTTTCCTTGACATTGTTTCTTTGTGAGAGAAGCCTACATACTTTAGCTATTCTGATAATCACTGTGCAAAAAGGAAACAAACAGTGAAGTTTTTATACATGGATTTGATAAAACAAGAAAGAACCTGAAAGCAGAAGATTGCATCTGTGACACAGATTAAGCTTTTTCTCAATTGCAGGTGGCCTGGAGCAGTGATATGCACAAGAGCAGGAGAATATCTACTTTTTAAGGTTTTTTTTATATACTCAGGATCAGTCATCAAATCATAGCCTGGAATCATACATTCCCAAAGAGGTTCCTGACAAACTATGTGGATGTTTGTGAAGCAGTAGCTACACTCGGACTGGACAATTACTAACCTGGAGTAACTTGTCTAAATCGAGCTTGTTTACCCTTACGCTACACTGCAGTCACAGAGTCATGGGCAAAGAGAAGCTAAAGCTCCTCAAAACCAAAGCAAAGTAAAAACCTAGAAATGGGAGACTTCAGAATTTTGTGAATGTGCCTGATTTTTCAAAGCGAAATGACTTTGAGTCTTAATCCATTATTACATATGAAACTTGATATACCTTCTATTTTGAGCATTTGATGAACATCTTTAAGATGCCTTCTTCTTCTCCACTTTGAGATATTTCCAGGACTTTTTTCTGTCACCCCAGTTCAGTATGTTCTTATGTTCCTTGTGGTATCACAGAATGATTAGAGTCAGAAGGGACCTCTGAAGATGATCTAGTCCAATCCACCTTCTAAAGCAGGTTCACCCAGAGCAGATCGCACAGCAATGTGTCCAGGTGGTTTTTGAATGTCTCCAGAGAAGGAGACTCCACAAACTCTCTGGGGAGCCTCTTCCAGTGCTTTGACACCATTAAAGTAAAGAAATTTCTCCTCATATTCAGATGGAAACTCCTGTGCTTCAGTCTGTGCCCATTTCCCCTCATCATATCCTTGGTCACATTTACAATATTTACAGACAGAATTTGGTAGCAACACCTTCTATGATAGTTCTTTACATCTGGGGGTTTCACTTTCCACTTCTATTAACTTTTGGAAGGTTTTAGTTGCACAGAGAAAACTAGTGCTAGGAATGCATAGGTAATTTGCACTGTATGAGCTCTTTCTTTTCAATAAATTATATTTATGAAAACTGGTGATGGAGCATAAGAGACATAATGTCTCCCTGTGAAAACACACATATTCAAATGAAAAGCCTGTACACCACCTCATCTACCACCACACCACTTATTTCTGCTCTCTGGGCTATTTAGGATACAATTTTCACATTTATCTGATATCTCAGTTTGATGTAGATAGATTGCAGAAAAACTTTATTCTTAAAGGCATATATCCAGTAATATGTGGCCTTTATGATATTATTATTTTGCTTTTCACTTCTTCAAAAATGGGTAAGCTGATAGACCATTTTTACTGGAACTCTGAGTATTCACAAATACGGTACCTGGAATTGGAATTCTGTTTCATACCTGTCACCATCTATTGCAGGGCAACAACAGAGTGTGGAAGATACTCTCTATTAACCCTCACCCTCCCCACTGAGGAAATGGCACAGGAGGAAAAAGGAGGTTTACATGTTGGGAAGTTAAAAATTAAATACTAATAATACTAATAATGAAGGAAATAATGTAAAATATACAAAACCAGTATTGAATTTCCCCAAGTGGCACAGCCACCTGCTGTGGTGGCTGGTGTCATGCCAGCAGTTGCAGGACAGACACTCAGATGTCCTGCACTGGACTCAGCACTAGGTGGAAACTGGGTTCATGAGTGCATGAACTGGAACCAGGTTCAGAATTGGAGGCAGGAGAACAGCAGGGTCCTCTTCAGATGCTGGCCATGGACAAAGAGAGAAAGAGCATTGTGACTTCCCAGCTCTAAACTGTATAAGACATGGATGTCGTGGAATAATGCCTTGTTGGTCTGTTTGGGTCACCTGTCTTGTCTGTCTCTTTGTGCAGGTATGACCCCCTCACTTATGGTACATATGAAGTTCATCAGTAGCCTTGGCTGTTAAAACAATAAAAGATAAACCTGGGCCTTTTACGCATACCATTCTTACTGTTAGCTCAATAAAACAGTGAACATCAAGCATTATCAGCTCTGGAATGAATATTGTCTGGAAAACATGCAGCCAACTTCAGTAAAAACGCAGTTACTTAGAAAAACCTAAGTGAAAGGAAAATTCACTAACAGATAATTGGTCTTGTTTTAACAAAAATCAGGGCAATACTGCTGAAAATCAAGAGAATATTTTTAATGTCCTTCTGTTGCTTAACTTTTATAACTTTTTTCTGACTTTAAAGGTCTCAGCACACAATTCATTAGTATGCTCACTCTTAGCCCCTAGAATTATTCTAAAAAATAAGAAATACAGATATCTTATTTTTTTTTCTGTTTCTTTTGCTACATTTCCATGCCTACAGAATCAAAATCCAAACAAAATTAACAAAACAAAACAAAATCTAAAAAAAACCCCACAAAAACAAGTACCCGAAACTTTCAGAATCTACTAAGTATCCAGTGACATTATTTGAAATATTACCTGATTGGTATTGCCTCTACCCACCTTGGTGCTTGATGCTCTTTGCTATTTCCTGGCAGCTCTTTGGAACTATTTTGAGGTAAGTCACTCATAATAAGCCTAATTGGTGAACTGTAATAAAGTGAACGATTTTCAACAGTTTTTTTAGTCTGGCTTTTTAATGTAAGTATAATGGGCAAATAGTTCACTGCATCTCTAGCTCCTGGCATCCAGGAGAACAAGTCAGCCCATTAGATTAACCATGTAATAGACCCAGAAGTAGCTTTAAAATTGCAAAATAAAATTGCTTATGGAATCTGCCAAAGTACCAGATGCTGCTGTTGGAATAAATATTTTCCAGTGCTCAGCATCTGGGACCTGAGTTTGCCAGCAAAATTTGAAAAATATTTTTAGCCATTTCCTGCCATTTTTGTTTTTATAGGATTATGTCAACGTGAGATTGTTATTATTTTCACTATTATTACTGGTATTGAAGTTGCTATTATTTCTGAATATTTGAAAATGTTTTATATTAGTTCTATTTCATAGGAAAACAGATTTACATTGAAATCCTTCTTCAGAAGAATAATTAATTTATCCTAGTATTTTACCTCTGATAATGATCAGAAAAGTCACCAACAGTGTGCAAAAGTCATTTAAGATATAGTTAGATGTGTAAAGAAGATGCTTGACATAGATACAAAGAAACTTTATTAGGTATCATCAGAACAAACTGGCTCAAAGATCAAAAGAAAAAAAGTTAGGACAATACTGCAAAATTTATATGCAAATTGGCTTTATATTAGAAATGAGACAGTTACCTGTATTATGGCAATTCCATGTTATACAGATATAATATGTACATCTGCAATGCTTTATATCCTTCATAGATTTCTGTAATATCTAATTTTCTAACAAGATACATACATAGAGTAACAATTCTTTATCCATTAAGTACTTAATTTTATAGGGAAAGGCTTGTATCCTTGGCCCTAATTATATTTTGCGGCAATTAATTTCTTTAACTTATTATATGCTCAGTGAAATATAGAACTTATTTGACCAATATAAGCAAGCCAGTAGCCATGTTTATGCTAGGATGAAACTTTAATCTTTGCGTATATCTTTCCAATTACAGAAGCAAATATATCCTGCTTTTACACATATTGGGACAAAGTTTGTTCTCAGATGCAAGTTTAGCTAAAGGAAAAAAAAAAGTTCTCTTTTTTTTCCCACTACTAATCATGCTTTTTAAGTAATCTAGGGGTTAATACTGATATTAGCATGGTTAAAAGCAGTATGTTAAAAATAAAATACCTTAATAAAAGCCCTTGCATTTATAAACTAGATTTGGAATAATCTGATTTATCTTCTCCCTTATGGCATTTTACATTCAGAATATCTTCATTGACTTCAGCTGAATGAAGAATAGAAGCCAACCTATTTATTAGCTTCATATTGTGCCTTTGAGAACATGATGCATTAAGAGATGTCATGATTAATTACTATCAAGAAAACCAGCATCCTTATTTATCAAAATTCTGGTACATTACCATAGCATTGTAAGGCATTATGGCAGATGCCATCCAACTGCTTTACAGCTGCATGATTGATACTATCGTTTTTGCTCGATGTCTCTGAACACTGCGGCATTCAAAAGAGAGCAAAACCTCATATGCTTTTGAGAGACCATGAATGTAAACTTAAAAGTTGAGATTTTTGGGAGTGGAAGAGCTACATATCTACATATTTCCTCTCCTCCCCTCTCCCTCTCCCTCTCCCTCTATCTTCCCCTCCCTCTACTCTCCCTCTCCTCTCCATCAAAACTAGATGTTTAAGACATAACACCATTCTTTATTTTAATTGGGATGTGGAGAGTACTGAAAGGTTGTCACAACAGAGTTAATGAGAAATTGCATTATCTTTTATCACATTATCACAGTATCACAGTATCAGCGTATCACAGTATGTTTGGGAGTGGAAAGGACCTCAAAAGATCATCTAGTCAAATCCCCCTGCTGGAGCAGGAATGCCTAGGTGAGGTCACACAGGAACATGTCCAGGTGGGTTTTAAATGTCTCCGGAGAAGGAGACTCCACAACTCCCCTGGGCAGCCTGTTCCAGTGTTCTGTCACCCTTACTGAGAAGAAGTTTTTTCTCAAATTTAAGTGGAACCTCTTGTGTTCCAGCTTGATCCCATTACCCCTTGTCCTATCATTGTTTGCCACCGAGAAGAGCCTGGCTCCATCCTCGTGGCACTCACCCTTTATATATTTATAAACGTTAATAAGGTCACCCCTCAGTCTCCTCTTCTCCAGACTAAAGAGACCCAGCTCCCTCAGCCTTTCCTCATAAGGGAGGTGCTCCACTCCCTTAATCATCTTTGTTGCCCTACGCTGGACCCTCTCCAGCAGTTCCCTGTCCTTCTTGAACTGAGGGGCCCAGAACTAGACACAATATTCCAGATGTGGTCTCACCAGGGCAGAGTAGAGGGGAAGGAGGACCTCTCTCGATCTACTAACCACCCCGCTTCTAATACACCCCAGGATGCCATTGGCCTTCCTGGCCACAAGGGCACAGTGCTGGCTCATGGTCATCCTGTTGTCCACCAGGACCCCCAGGTCCCTTTCCCCTACACTGCTCTCTAAAACGTAATTTCCCAACCTATACTGGAACCTGGGGTTGTTCCTGCCCAGATGCAGGACTCTACACTTTCCCTTGTTAAATTTCATCAGGTTATTCTCCGCCCAACTCTCCAGCCTGTCCAGGTCTCACTGGATGGCTGCACAGCCTTCTGGCGTGTCAGCCACTCCTCTCAGCTTAGTGTCATCAGCAAACTTGCTGATAGTACACTCTATTCCCTCATCTAAATCGTTAATGAATATATTGAATAATACTGGCCCCAGTACTGACCCCTGAGGCACTCCACTAGATACTGGCCTCCAACTAGACTCCGCACCATTGACTGCCACTCTCTGGCTTCTCTCCTTAAGCCAGTTTGCAACCCACCTCACTACTCTATTGTCTAGGCGACACCTCCTCAACTTAGTAACTAGGATGCTGTGGGAGACTGTGTCAAAGGCTTTACTGAAGTCAAGGTAGACCACATCCACCGCTCTGCCATCATCCATCCACCTTGTTACATTCTCATAAAAGGCTATGAGGTTGGTCAAGCATGACTTACCCTTGGTAAAGCCATGCTGACTGCCCCTAATAGCCCTCTTATCCTTGATATGCCTTGAGATGGCACCAAGGATAAGCTGTTCTATTACTTTCCCAGGTACAGAGGTGAGGCTGACCGGTCTATAATTACCCGGGTCCTCCTTCTTGACCTTTTTGAAGACTGGAGTGACATTTGCTTTCCTCCAATCCTCGGGCACCTCTCCCGTTTCCTAAGACTTGGCAAAGATGATGGAGAGCGGTCCAGCAATGACTTCAGCCAGCTCCCTCAGCACCCGCAGATGCATCCCATCTGGACTCATGGATTTATGGATGTCTAGACTATTTAATTGCTCCCTAACCCAGTCCTCATTGATTAAAGCAAACTCCTCCATTGACCTGGCTTCATCCGGCGTCTCAGAGGTACAGGGCTCCCCAGGACAGCCTCCGGCAGAGTAGACAGGGACAAAGAAGGCATTCAGTAATTCTGCCTTCTCTGTATCTTCTGCCACCAGGGCACCCACCCCATTCATCAGTGGGCCTACATTGCCTCTGGTATTAGTTTTATCCGCTATGTATTTGAAAAAGTTCTTTTTGCTTTCCTTGACCCCTCTCGCCAGCTGTAATTCTAAGGAGGCCTTGGCTATCCTAGCTGCCTTCCTACATCCTCTAACAGCAGCCTTATATTCTTCCCAAGTGGCCAGCCCTTGCTTCCATGACCCGTAAACTCTCCTCTTCTGCTTGAGCATACCCAACAGATCCCTATTCAACCACGCAGGCCTCCTGGCTCCCTTCCTTGACTTCCTACGTGTGGGGATGCTCTGATCCTGAGCGTGGAAGAAGCAATCTCTGAATGCAATCCAGCTATCTTGGGCCCCTTTTCCTTCAAGCAGTCTTGCCCATGGGATTTCCCCCAGCAATTGCTTGAAAAGGCCAAAGTTAGCCCCGCTAAAGTCCAGGGTTGCAATTCTACTTGCTATTCTGTTCCTGCCACACAAGATGCTGAACTCCACCATCTCATGGTCACTGCAACCCAGGCAACCCTCAACCTTTACTGCTTTGACCAGACCCTCCTGGCTAGTGAGGATGAGATCCAGCAGTGCACCTCTCCTAGTCGGCTCCTCCACCATCTGCATGAGGAAGTTCTCATCAGTGCACTGGAGGAACCTCCTGGACTGTGGCTGGCTGGCTGAATGGTCCTTCCAGCAAACATCAGGGAAGTTAAAATCCCCCACAACAGCTAGGGCCTGCGACTGTGAGGCTACTCTCAGCTGCCCATAGAAGGCCTCATCAACTTCCTCAGCCTGATCTGGTGGCCTGTCACAGACGCCCACAACAGTGTCACCCCTGCCAGCCTGCCCCTTGATCCTGACCCATACACTCTCAACTTGTTCATCATCCACTCCTGGGCAGAATTTAGTACATCGTAGTTGCTCTCTCACATAGAGAGCAACTCCACCACCACGCCTGGCTGGCCTGTCTTTTCTGAAAAGGGCATAGCCATCCATGACCACATTCCAGTCACGTGAACTGTCATACCATGTTTCTGTAATTGCCACCAGATCATAATCTCCTGACCAAACATAGGATTCTAACTCCTCCTGCTTGTTCCCCATGCTGCGCGCATTGGTGTAGAGGCATTTCAGGGAGCGAGCAGAGCACATCCATTTCTCCCTAGGGGCATAGGAGGCCACCCGGCCCTCATCAGTTTTAGAATGCTGCCCCACTGGGACAAGCCCAGCTACAGCCCCATCCCCCTTCGAGGCTAGTTTAAAGCTCTCCAAGTGAGCCCAGCTAATTCCTGCCCCAGCATTCTTTTGCCCCTCCGAGATAAACCTTTCCTGAGTGACACTGTCCGGACTGGTGTCTTATAGAACCAACTATTATCAAAAAATCCAAAGCCCTGCCTGTAGCACCACTCTTGGAGCAAACCATTTAGAGAATGAATTTTCCTATTCCATCCCACATCATCACTTGAAGATGAGAAAAGCCAAGACCCTTCAGGACACCTGAAGGTGTTTAAACGGTGTTTAGACAAGGTTCTTAGGCACATGGTTCAGTGCTAGATTTAGGTTAGGTTATGGTTGGACTTAATAATCCTGAGGGTCTCTTCCAATTGAAATGATTCTATGATTCTCTGGTTCTATTATCCACACTGTGGAGCTGAAAGGGTGGTGGAATCCCTGACTCTGTTCATTCCCTTTTTTTTTTTTTTTTTTTTTTTCCCCCCTCTCCTTTATTTCCTTGTCTTTTTCTTTCCTATCTCCCTATTTCTTTCCTTCACCTTCTATGAGTAGTATAATAACATAAGGCTCATGAATGAACTTGTATGTAAATCCTCTTGCTGTTAAACTGTTCATCAATTAGGCTTAAGTAAAGTAAATCTTTCTGTCACCTAATTATCTGCTAATTGAGCTAAGCTGCAAAATAAAAGGTGTTGTTTTTCTTTGTTTACAGACCTTGAGTATAGTGTATACTCTTTTCAAGCTAAGGGGATGGATGAACCTGAGTCACTTCTCCCCATCCCCTTACCACTGGGCAGGATGTGACAGGGTGTCATCCCTTTCTTTAATTAGTTGGAAGCAAATAAAATCTTACTACAGGAACACCACAAATTACCCAATCACATCAACAGAATCGATGGTTCCTAATTACATGGATGCACTACAGTGGAATATAACTGGGAGCAAGTTAAAGTAACCCCTTCACTCTGCAGCTGTTTGCTAAGGCGAGTGAAACTATTGGCATGGTAAAGACAAAGTACATTTAACTGATTTGTGGAAGCCAGGAGCAACAAAAGGAAACTGTGGTGAAAGTAGATGTTTAATAAGAAACAATAGAAATAACAAGTATCCGTGTTTGGTGTGAATCATTTTACTTTGCTAATTGTCTTAAATACCTTTTAATATGAGTGGTTTTTGGAGACTTAATGTGTATTTTAGGCTGCTATCTACGTGTTGGAGAGTAACACTGTAAGACACCTTACAGAGATATCTTGTAAAAAGTAGAATATAGCTATTCTTCTTTATCTGGCTTTGCGAATGATACTAGCAATTTCATAATGAAGTCATAACTTAAGAAGAAACAAAACTTTTAAATTGGCATGGAGGAATAACCTCTTCAGATGACTTCTGGATTTGTCCAGACCTCAGCTTTTCTATTGGCCCACTCAAAGTGACAGCTCATCAGTGCATCTGTGATGAAGATAATTTTCTGTAAGGTGGTCATGTCTTCCTCAGGCTCTATACTGAATTGTTATCTCATTATGCTCTGCAGTGCTCAAATACTGACGAATTGCAATGCAACGTGACTGCAGTGGAATTGCAATAGTTTATAATAATATGCCCATGGGAAATGTTTGCTCCTGACACCTCAGGCAATGCAAAATTTTGATCTTTCCTCAACATATTCAAAGAGGGAGAAGACACACATTCAGATTAGTCATTGCAAATCAAAATTCCAGGTAAATTACAAATTTTGTATTTCAAAGAAGTGAAAAGTTATAGTCTTAACAAATTAGACTTTACATTATCAATAATCACAGTGATTCTGTCTGTCCTAATTCACTGAATTTAACATGCTTCACAGTAGGCTTAGTCAGCTAAGGTTCTTTGTGATGTATTGTATAGACATCTTTAATCCTGATGACACTGTAGTATCCCAGCTGCCCATCCTTCAAAACTACCCAGAAAGCATTCTGAAGCTATTAGAAAATGTGTATTTTACTACAGATAAGCTCTTAATAAATATCATTATCAATGCTTCTTAAAATCAACATAAAAAACCTTGCAAGCTATTTCATGCCAGCTTTTACAGGTGGTGATAATGTTTGTGAAGGCACAAAATATATTGTGGTGATAGCAGTGAATAGTAACAAATTTAAAGTATGCTACAGAAGCTGCACAAGCTTGGACAAGTGAAATTGAAATGCATTTTAACACGAGTATTTTTCTTTTTTTTAATCTGGCTTTAGAACTATGTATTGCATTACTTTTAAATACATAGAAGTTTTAAGGATGAGAAATAAATACGATGATAGGAAAAATGAACTGTACTCGTTCAAAATCATGGGAGATTGAAAGAATGAGAGATTGCCTTACAGAAATTAAGATGTTTCAATCCATTAATCAGTTAGGCATAAGAATTTTTTTTACTTGTTTTATTTTATAACTTCAGAATTTCCAATAATTACAGGTTCTCCCACAGCCTACATTTTCACCTATACAATGTCAACACATAGATCAAAAGATTTGTTTGTGTTTTGTTCTGTTTATAAACATTTCCAAAACAAGATGTTTCTCTCTCTTCTTCAATAATATAGTAAATTGTGTGTAATTATATCAAATTATAATACAAAAAATCTTCTGAGGAAATGTGTGTTAATGCAAATAAGAAAACATAATACAGCATTGCTGTGCTTCACTTCAACAGAAAGAATTATTACATAGTATCAATATTCATGAAGGCAAAGAAAGGAATCTCACGAACAGGAATATACTTCTGGGCCTGAGAATTCCTCTTACTTATTTCCTTCTGGTTGACTTTTGTTGCTCTTTTCCTGTGCAAAACTTTGGATGAAGATGAGAGCATGTATGTCAGAAATGCATTAAACACAGGATGAAAGAAGAGTGGAGCCTCTCCCAAGCAGATGTGCTAGTTTCCAATAAGGGTTTAACCCATTATACTCCAACAAGGAATACAGTTTTAACATTAATTCAGAATTACAGATAAAATGAATAACAGTAACTTCCTGGCATCTTTCTGGTTCCCTCCAGATTCTGCAGAGATACAAAAAGAAGAGAGGGCACAGCTAGGCAAAATATATTTGTTCTTCAACCAGATTTATTTTACTGCCAGACTTTATACTATAAGACTTTTTTCTGCCTGAAATTTTCCGTCGAGGACAATTAAGAATTTGGAAGGCATGGGAATGTAAGCAAAAGATTAATTATCAGTGGGATGAACTAGCAGGGAAATAGGAGGAGGGGAAAGGGATGAACTTAGCCAAAAAGATGGTATAGATGAGGGAGAGAAACTGGAAATCAGGGTCTGCTAAACAGAAAAACAAATACAGTATAAGAAATCACACAGTCATGAGAAATAAGAACTAAAGATTATTAAAAATTGAAATAATGCTCCTGAGGGGGGATAAAAAATCAACTAAGGAAAAAAAAAAAAAGGAAAGGGCAAGAAAAAACATTAGGAAAACAGGAGTGGGAAAAATATGACTGAAACAAATGGGAACAAATCCACGTTTGCTGAGTTTGATACAGAAAATGATGATTTGCAAAGTGTCACTAGTATTCTGGGTAGGAAGTATTATATATACACCAGTTAAGCTCAACAATAGGCAGTGAAAAGAAACAAGTTTCTCCTAAGATTTATGCCAAAGAGTTCACATGAAGTGTATTCCTTCAGTTTTAAGCTAAAAATTTCAAAGCAGTTTTCTGATAAGATAAAAAAAAAAAAAATGAAACATGCAGGAAGTCAGTGAAAAAATGAATAAGCACAGCAACATATTATCATCTAAAAGACTATCTACATGGCTTGTTCTACTGCAGATTTTCTTATTACAGCAGAAGCTACAGGTATATTGGCCACAATTTAGTCCATATTGAGTAAATGAAATATTTCTCTTAATCTGAGATGCTACTTCACACTCTTGTAACTGTTTCCAATGTGTTAAAGGCTCTTGCATGCAAACACTCATCAGTTGAAAAAAGCAAGCAAGCAAACAAACAAACCAGAAACCAAAAACCAAAACCCAAAAACCAAACCAACACATAAAAGAACAAAAAACAGAGGAAGAAAACATATAAAATCCACAAAAACCCCAGCAGTTCACACCCATGCATACTCATAAAAGATGGGTACATACATCTCTTGTGAATCAAATTGAGGCTGTGTAGACTACAGGTATACTAAAAAAGCTGTAAACAAAAATAACTTAATAAATAACCAGTCAGGAGCCTATTGGAATGATGTAACATTTAGTCTTCTCCAACATTTTGATTTATGATCTCAATACGAGCATAAACAACATCTTAATGACAATCATAATTTGTCTTAGTTTAGTGGGACTTACTAGTATCCATTGAAAACCTAGTGCTACAGAATGATTCAAAATGTTCAGTGAAAGAGTTTTAGCTCAGAAAAAGAAAAAAATGTTTTTTAAGTCTTGGGAAATTAATCTAATAATACTCATAGGAAGGGGAAGCAGTCATTTTGAAGGCACAGAATGGTAATACTGGAAATCAGGTATGTACTGAAACTTGATATGAGTCTGTAAACTTATTACAGATAGAAATGTAATAAAAGGTAATAAAAGATTTGTGCCACTTAAGCAAAATGAGATAATAACTTTATTTAACAGAAAAGAGAAATGTTTTTCTCTCTTTGCCATGGGTAATGTCAACCAACATTTAAGGAAGTTCCCTTCATGAGCCCTGGTTGGCTTTCTCAAGGACTGCTTTGTCATCTTCAGGGGAGTTTTTCCCTTTCTTAATCGGAGTTTGTCCTGCATGAATTTTTATTTTAACCAAAAAATATTTCCTCAGATCACATCACCGGACTTCTGTGAATATCCCTTCTTTGATACTCCCAAGAATAAACTTTCTGTCAATGTTTAAGAAAAATGAGACTTCATTTCCTGAGCCTGTCACCCTTTTCAGTGGCTTCTGCATTTTTATGGCCCTAAAGTAAATAATCTCCTTCTTGCCTCCAAAGCCTGTCTTAAGTCTGCTGTATTAATCTATTGATATATCTTAAATCCTGGTCCTCACTACAAAAGCCAAGATCAGTATTTCTTGCCACAGTCACAAGTTCTACAGTCATTCTTAAGCAAATGGCTATTCTTTCCTGACATACTACTGTAGGACTCTTCTTGCTCGACTGTTCAATTTCCAGTTCACTCACGAAACTGAGAAGGAGAAAATGTGTTAAGAGATGAAGCTGAGTTTTGTTTGTCAGTTTATATAACATGACCTCAGAACATAAATTGTACAGTAAGTGGTCTTTCAGTCCATAATTTCTTTCAGTTTATAATATTTTCAGTTTATAATATATTTGAAGCACTAACTATGCCATTTGGCCTTTTTAGCTTGTGTTTCATTGTGCATAATGCAAAAAAAAACACCAAAAAAACAAAACCAAAACCAAAACCAACCAAACAAAAAAACCCAAAACCAAACCAACAAAAACCCCAAAGAAAACACCAAAAAACCAATAACGGAATATGAAATGAAAAATAAAAGTGAGAGATGAAAACTGGATGTATACATTTGGAGCACTTATTACCGGTATGGAAAACGGTAGTTATGGTCTGCGGTTGGAATGGAAGCTTGAGTAGTACTTTTAATAGCTTCTCCTATGATAAAATGTCAGACTTCAAGGCTACCTCTGTGATATATGCAACTAATAACTAATAAAGAAACATGACAACAGCTCACAGTTCCTAAAGGGATTTAACTGGTAGGTAAGAGAAGAAATATTTACATTAGTTTAGAGTGTATCACTCCTGAGTAATGAGATGAGATTAACAAAGGCAAAAACTCAAGCTGAATTCCAAGTAAAAGCTTCTTGACAGTGAGATCTATTAAGCCATGGAACAACTTACCTCAGGATATTTAAAAAGAGACTAAACTATACATCTATTGGGATAACACATTAGTAAATATACAGAAGGAGGCAATTTCACCTTGGAAAAGTGAAGGATTAGTCAAGGTCTGATAAATTTTTGTGTCATATGAATCTGTGAGTTTGAATAAAACTGGCAAAAGAAAACACACTTTCTTAAATATCAGGAAGACCTACAATGGCATAGCTTTGGTAATTTTGTACACCATTTCTCTGTATGAAGACTGTTGATTTGTACTAAACATGAAATTAAGTGGCTCAGTAGTAAACAGCCCACTCTGCTCCGATCTGGAATGCCCCTTTTCATGACCCAGGCATAAAATGTTCCCTTAGAATCAAGTATTACTTCCTTTACACTCCTCTCTCCACCTCATGACCATATCCGAAGTACAGAATCTGGAATGAAATTTAATGTAAGTTTTGCTGATGGTAAGTGATGAAGTAGAGAAAGCAGAAATAATAGGGAAGGCATTCTACAACTACAAATGTGTAGACATTTTTATAGTGTCACTTTTCTGCTTATAACTAGCTTGAAACCTGCAGGAGTATGACATGTAAATGGCAGAATTGTGTACTATGTTTAGGATGAAAGAAACTGTACAAATATAAATTGTTGTCATCTGGCTGACCAACTTGCATTTCATGGCTTGACTCTTGGACTTTTGGGAGTTATTTGCTGTTCTCAAAGTTGCAGAATGAACAAAGTAAACAACATCACATGTACAAATTAATGGGGTCAAGGATAAGGAGACATTCTGGCACTCACATCACTTCAGAGCAGGCTGGTGTTCTACAGACTTTCCTACAGAAGACAGTAATGGTAAATAATTTACTAATATAATTTTTTAAATATTAAAATTATGTTTAAAATATTATAAATATCATTGATTAGTCATTCATTTTACATTTTCTATTTTATGGATAAGGAAAATTGAAAAAGCATGCAGAAGGACCACATTCAAAGCCACAACTGCAAGTGAAAGCATACTATGGTGTCAGTTGCTGTATCATATTTTATTGCTTGGCCTGCTAAGTTGTAAAATTGTAAGATGCTGCTGAAATAATTCAATCAGATAAAGTTAGGGTAATATTGAAGAAAATCCTTTTCATTTTTATTGATCCATAAATATTAGAGTGTAAATGTATGAACTGTTTCTCAGAAAATGTGGAGATGTTAGTGCCATAATTCTGAATAGAAAAGAAAGAAAATATGAATTATATATTAGCAGATGAACTTAAAGTCACCTGACCACAATTTAAGGTTATAAAATCAGATTTTATTAATACTTCCTTTACCCTTATCCATAATTTCCTTCTTTTCCTGAATTTGAAATAAATATTTCTACTGTCTCTTAGGATCTCATATCCTACCACAGGTATGAAAGGAAGTCTGAGGAAGAGTGAGCAACACCAAAACAGATATTACATAAATATTTATTTCTTCTCTCCCTGAAAATAGAAAGGTGACATATGTATCTCTTTGATTCTCACAGTAGTTTTAGCTCTGCATCACTATTTTTTTGTATTATAGTAAAACAATTATATACATGCTTAAGACATATAAAATTGAGTTAGGATATTGAGGCTTCTTTTCTTAGTGTCTGTTTTGAAATGTGTTTTATGTTATTTCCATCTTGCTTCTTCTGCAGTCTGTGTTTTTAGAAAATTTACTTTTATACCTTGGTTTGTTTCCATAGTCTTTTCTCTTTCATCCTCTGTAACTGTTGCTGTGTTACTATGGATTAAAAAGTTTTAATACTATTAATGTGCTCACAACTCTCCTCTTTGTCAGTCTATATCTATATTGACTTTTGTCTATCCTTTTCATCTTTTAACCAATTATATTAGCTATTGTCAATTATATAGCTATGCAGCTTTAGTTATGTTCTTCTCTTTACTTTTAGTGCTTGTTCTTTTGCACTTCTTTTTTTTTTTTTTTCTGTTTTTTTTCCTGTGGTTTTTTTTGTGTGTTTTTTTTTTTTTTTTTTCTTTTTGTAGTGCATGTGTATGTGCTTGGGTCTTTCTTTGCTTTGCTTTTTTCTCATTGTTGTTGTTGGGTTTATTTTGGTTGGCTGGGTTTTTTCCCTACTTCGTTGTATTCTAGTTTGAAATATAGAATATTTTAAAAAAGTAAAACTTCAGCAACAAAACTGAAAAACTTAATTATCCTTGAAGCATAAATTGGATCCCAGAGCTCTTGTGTCTCTTTAAGAATTCATATGCTGTAGACAGTGCCTGGTTTCTGAGTCCATTAGTTTTGTTTTGATATTGCAGAGTGACTGTGAATTGTTTTCTTTTCCTTCATTTTATCTGATGCCTTTTCTTGGGCTGTGAGTTGAACTCCTCAAGGCTTAGTTTTACTACCCTAGGTTTCTGAATATGCAGATGAGTTTTCTCACATTATGCCATAAGTGTAAGTATCTGAAAAATGCAGCTTTTTAAGAGGCTCTGTTTCAGGAGGACAAATACGTCACTCAGAAGAGGACTCAGAGTCTGGAATCTTAAAATCATAGAATCATAGAATGTCCTGAGTTGGAAGGAACCCACAAGGATCATCAAGTCCAACTCCTGGCCCTGCATATGACAACTGCCCAGTTCACACTATGTGTCTAAGGGTGTTGCCTAGTCTCTTCTTTAATACTGTCAGGCTTGGGGCCATGACTGCCTTCCTAGGCAGCTGGTTTTAGGGCTTCACTACCCTCTGGATGAAGAACCTTTTTGTAATGACAAACCTAAACCTCCCCTGACACACCTTCCTGCCATTCCCTTGGGTTCTGTAATTAGTTAGAAGAAGAAGAAAATAGCTATGCCTTCAGCATCCCCCATGGTCCCTCTGGCTGCAAGAACTGATGCAGCCACTCAGACTGCGCTTGGGAGGAAAGATCACAGGATCACACAGAATCATAGAATGTTAGGGATTGGAAGGGACGTCAAAAGATCATCTATTCCAATCCTCCTGCTGGAGCAGGAACACCTAGATAAGGCTACACAGGAATGTGTCCAGGCGGGTTTTGAATGTCTCCAGAGAAGGAGACTCCACAACCTCCCTGGGCAGCCTGTTCCAGTGTTCTGTTACTCTCACTGAGAAGTTTCTTCTCAAATTTAAATGGAACCTCCTGTGTTCCAGTTTGGACCCATTATCCCTTGTCCTACCATTGTCACCAAGAAGACCTCCATCCTTGTGACATTCACCCTTCATATATTTGTAAACATTCATAAATTCACCCCTCAGTCTCCTCTTCTCCAAGCTAAAGAGACCCAGCTCCCTCAGCCTTTCTTCATAAAGGAGATGTTTCACTCCCTTAATCATCTTTGTTGCCCTGTGCTGGACTCTCTCCAGCAGTTCCCTGTCCTTCTTGAACTGAGGGGCCCAGAACTGGACACAATATTGCAGATGTGGTCCACCAGGGCAGAGTAGAGGGGGAGGAGAACCTCTCTCAACCTACTAACTACCCACTTTCTAATACACCCCAGGATGCCATTGGCCTTCCTGGCCACAAGGGCACAGTGCTGGCTCATGGTCATCCTGTTGTCCACCAGGACCTCCAGGTCCCTTTCCCCTATGCTGCTCTCTAATAGGTCATTCCCAAACTTATGCTGGAACCTGGGGTTGTTCCCGCCCAGATGCAATACACGATATGCAAAACTACAGGCCTGTCAATCTCACTTCTGTTCTTGGCAAAATCATGAAGAAGATTGTTCTGGGAGTTATTGAAAAACATCTGAACGAGAGTGCAGTCAGTGGTCCCAGCCAGCAGGGATTCATGAGGAGGAAGTCTTGCTTAACAAAATTTATTTCTTTCTGCAACAAGGTTACCCACCTAGCTGATGAAGGGAAGCCTGTCAATGTGATCTTTTCAGATTTCAGTAAAGCCTTCGATATTGTCTCTCACAATATCCCCCTGGACAATATATCCAGCATACAGCTGAATGAACACACAATACCGTGGGTGAGCAATTGGCTGATGGGTTGAGCTCAAAGAGTTCTATTAAATGGGGTTATGTCAGGCAGGCAACTTGTCATGAGCAGGTTCCCACAGGGATCCATCCTAGGGCCAGCAGTCTTCGATGTCTATAAATGACTTGGACTCAGGACTTGAGGGAATACTTAGTAAGTTTGCTGATGACACAAAACTTGGAGGAGCTGCTGACATTCTTGAGGGCACAGAGGCCCTGCACAGCGATCTGGACAAACTGGAGAACTGGGCAATCAACCACTGCATGAAGTTCAACCAAGGTGAGTGCTGGCTTTTGCACCTCGTCAACACTGCTGTTAATGTTTCAGTGTAAGAAAATACCAGTAGTCTGTTTCGCTATTTGTTCAGGACTTGAAGAAACGATCAATATTTTCAGATCAATTAAAATGTTGAACAACACAAGCAGGGAGTCAACATTACAGTAGTATTCTAGTAAAGTTTTTGTATTTGTTATTCTATCCTTTAAAAATTTCTTTGCAGTTCATGTTTTAAAGTCAGGCAATAGTGCCTCAGTGTTAAATCCACAACAGAGAGGGAATGCTTTGAAATCAAGGAACTAATTAGTCATCTCAGGTAATATTCCTTCCACATTGCTTAAGCTTAAGACATTTTCAGAGAATGTATTGAAGCTTGACTTTGTACTTCTGACTCTCAAATCAGAACATATGGTCACTGAATTCCTATCCACACCATGCAGAGACCTGAAAGCTTAAAATTATCTTGCTGCCAATATGAGTCTTGTAAAATAAGAATAGCTGTGCATCATAACTCTTCAATACTGAAGACTATAATCAAGTCAATTAAAGCACCAAACAATGCAAGTAGGCAGTCAATATTAAAGCAACATTTCTACAATATATTTGCATTTGTTACCCTCCCCTGTCTAAAATGACTCAGTGGTTTATGATTTAAAGCCAGACAGACAATTTGTAATAGAGTTTGTGCCTGCACAGTTATATTTGCAAAACTCTATCATCCTTAGATTTGCTTTTCATAGTCTATTCCTCAGATTTCCGATGTTTACCTGCTCAATAAATCTGCAAGGAATTTGCCCCCCTCTTTTCCTTTCTATATGTACTCGACCACATTTACTGATGACAATATGTTGATATATAGCTCAGAAAGCTGGATTTACATGTTTTGACTATGGTCTGCATACTAATACATCTATGGAGAGTTGTATTACTCCTCAATGAAATACACTATTAAATAAATGAATATGCAGAAATTTAGATGGAAAAGGAAATGTTACATTTTACTTGTTTCTTGTTTGTTTGTTTCACTTACGTTATATGCAATCACTATTCTTCCCTACTAATCACTACTCTGACTTAAAGTTTCCTTGGGCTTTGAACATCTGGACTCCTTATTCTTTATTATTTTGTATCTGTTAGAAATGTCTATTTTTCAGTCAGAATACTATAGAAGAGTCAATCATATAGAAGAGGATAATTCTGACAAAGCCTGAAAATTTGATAATTCCCTTACTTTCTTTGATACAGAAGCAGGAAATAATCTTAAGGATTATTCACATCTTTTAAATGATACCATCAAATGACAGATACATTCACTTCAGCATTTTGGCAAAATTGGAGATTAGCTTTAGACATTTCAAAAAGCTTTAACACTACAATCTCAAATGTAAACTGCAGCTCACGTTTGATTGAATCCTGTTAAAAATGTTGGTTTTCTTTAGTCTTTTCTCTGTCTGCAGTTGTAGCCCATTTTTACCCATCGTTGTTCTTCTAGCCTTTAGACTCTGCAAGGTTGTCTGTTAGAATACATAGTTTTGTCTTGTAGAGAAAAAATATTATATTAAGATGCTGAAGTTCTGTAAGAAGCTACAACATGCAAACAGCATCATTTTTGTAGCACTCCATCATTGGTACACTAGATTTACAGTTAAAATCTCAGCACTTTTAATTAAAAACAAACCAGAGAATCATCTTAGGGTAAATAATTATTTTTGTCCTCCTAATTTTATTTTGTGAGGAAGAAATACTTCAATGTCTCTCAGCATACATTCAATTATGCTGCATCTTGAGAAAGGATGAAATAACAAAGCAAGCTTCCTGATGACATTCATGGCTTTGTAACTCATAACTATGCTATGCTTCTGACTTCTTCCCTGGATTTGTATTTGAATTGGAAAAGAATTTAACAAGGGGGAGAAGGGTGGAGAAAGAGAACAGGAATTATACCTGCCTAGTTCTCAACTGTGTCAAGTCTGCTACGGTTTGGTTTCCTGAAGAATGTGCTACTGAAATAAGACATAAATATAAAAAAATTTGATTTTGGGTCATTATACTGTAGTTTGTGCCTACAGACAGAAAATTGACTTTTTTCTGCCTTTAAAATTTCTTCCATGACTGAATACCTCTACAGTCTGGACAACTCTCAGGATGTGAGGAGTAACATTTACCATGCAAATTGCCTTACACTTTTTCTCTTTAAAACAAAAGCAGGGCTACTTGCTAATGAGAAAGCAAGAGGAAGCTGAAGCAGCTGTTTGGAGATGAAATTCCAGACAGCAGCTGAACAGGGATGGGAAAATTCATAGAAGTTCAGATATGCACATAGGATAAAACAGTAGAGATGTGGTCACGTGATATGAGGTCATGGTTTTATTAGCCCAGTGTTCACTCTTCAAAAGTCACATGAAAGAGGCAGAAAAGAGAATCACTTTCGACCCCAGTCTAAAAATATGGAAGAAGGGCTAAAAACTGTGAAGCTGAATAGTGCTGGTTTATGTAGAGAAACATTTCTTTTACATTTGGATTAGATAAAAGAAGAAAACGAACAATCAAAAAGATAGCTGCAGATAAAACTGACTGAAACTTATGCTTAGGACAATTTGCATACAACTTTTTGAGTGGATAGTGGATTAATTTGACAATTTGGATTTTTTTTTTTTTTTTCAAGATACAACTTTCGCCTATTGCACATGTCTAACAGTAAGAGTATAAATATGTAAAGCTTGGTGCAGGATAAAACTATTTTATTTTTCCAAAAGATGAAAATAAAATGTTTATGAAAGCTTCCACAGACAGACAGAAGAAGAGGGATATTTGTTTGTTGGTAGAACAGGGGAGGACTTGAAATTACTCTAGCAACAAGTATAAATCAAGACTTGGAGGAGCTAATTTTTAGATGACTTTCAATTCCATTAAGTCTCTGATATTTTTAAAGAGGCTGACACCAAAGCTGTCTGCTATATTGAGCTTGTGAAGTAGACAATTCTTCATTGACATTATCAGCTCCATTCACAGACTGTCACACACCTTCGGGAGAAAACTGCTTTCATTTGATGCCATAAATTTAAAAGACCTGATAACATTTAGACCCCCAATGTGACCACAGAATCACAGAATCATAACATGGTTTGGGTTGGGAGGGACCTTAAAGACCATCTAGTTCCAACCGCTCTGCCACAAGGACACCTTCTGCTATACCAGGTTTCTCAAAGCTCTATCCAATCTGGCCTTGAACAATTCCAGGGATGGGGTATCCACAACTTCTTTGGGTAACCTGTTCCACTGCCTCACCACCCTCATCATAAAAGTTTCTTCTTTACATCTCATCTGAACTGATCCTCTTTTAGTTTAAAATCATTTGCCACTGTCGAGTCACTACAGGCCTTGGTAAAAAAATCTTTCTCCATCTTTCTTTTAAACCCCCTTAATATATCCAAAGACTGCAATGAGGTCTCCCAGGAGCCTACTCTTCCTCAGGCTAAACAATCACAAGTCCTCACAGGAGAGGTGTTCCATCCCTCTGATGCTTTTCATAACCCTTCTCTGGCCTCTCTCCAGTAGGTCCATGTTGTTGTGCTGGGGAGTCCAGAGCTAGATGTAGTATTCCAGGTTAGGTCTCATGAGAGTGGAGTAGAGGGGGAAAACCACCTCCCTCGACCTGCTGGCTAAACATCTTTTTATGTAGACCAGGATACGATTGACTTTCTGGACTGCAAACACATATTGATGGTGCATGTCCAATTTTGCATAGACCAGTATCCCCAAGATCTTCTTCTTAGGGCTTTTCTCAATAATTTATTTCTCCAGTCTTTAGTGATACAGTGGATTGCATTTACCTAGGTGCAGGACCTTGTACTTGTCCTTGTTGAACCTCATAGTGTTTGAGTCCAGTTCGGAAAGCCCTAGGGAGGGGCAAACCCCAAGCTGGAGAGATTCTTTAATATTGCCTGGAGTGAGATTAAGTCACAAGCAAGGTCATATGCCACTTAACTAGAGTACCTTATAGAACACTTGTGAAAAAGATAGTGATAGGACAGGAAGAAAAAGGCAGGAAAGTGGGAAACTTAGCAAGCAGTAGGGACAGGCTTGCGAGATACAGTTTACCACTATGGATCCAATTGACTTCTCTGACAGGTGTAGCAGCGTATCTCAGGAAGGATGCTAGTCTGTTGTGCATGAGGTGGTCGGCCATTACTTCCCTGAAATGTGTACACGTGGTGCTGGTTGATGGTGGTTGACTCCAGGCTCCTCACATGTGCTGCGTGGTCATGTGGCCTTTTATAACACATTGGGGTATATTCTGGGATGTGGTTTCCCCTCGCAACAGCACGTACTGCCTGGTTCACAACTTTGCATATGCCTTCTGTCCTGACACGCCGGCTCAGTGTAGTACCATGCATGCTCTGGCGGTGGTAGGTGATTTGCTTGTGGCCAGGCAAGTCTCCTATTGCCTGTAGCTAGGCAGGTTTCCTGGGGCTTGTAGCTGGGGACGCTTCTGGGGATCGACATCATAATTCGTGGTAGAGACAGGAGCAAACACACTTAACTGAAAATATGACCCCTGGCAATCAGGTTCACATGGGCCCACTCCTCAAGTCTGTCAAGGTACCTCTGAATGGCATCCTATCCCTCAGGCATGTCCACTTCACCAAGCAATTAGGTATCAGCTGCAAACTTACTGAGGCTGCACTCAATCTCTCTCTCACTGATGAAGGTATTAAATAATATTGGTCCCAGTACAGACCCTTGAGGGACACCACTCACCACTGGTTTCCACTTGAACATTGAGCCATGGACTGTAACTTTTTGGACAAGGCCAACCAGCCAATTCCTTATCCTTCTAACAGTCCATCCATCGAACCCATATCTCTCTAGTTTAGAGGCAAGAATATGGTGGGGACTGTATTAAGGATCTTACAGAAGTACAGGGAGCACTTCCACTGATGCAGGCACTCCATTGGAGAAGGCCTCTAGATAGGCCCATCATGATTTTCCCCTTTTGAAGCCACGTTGACTATCTCTAGCTGCACACATGTTTTCCGTATACTTCAGTATAACTTCCAGGAGGATCTGTTTCATGATCTGACCGGGCACAGAGATGTGGCTGACCCATCAGTAGTTCACAGGGTCCTCCTAACTACCTTTTTAAAAAATTAGTGTGATATTCTTTTTTCTTCAGTCACTGAGGGCTTTGCCTGACTGCCATGACTTTTCAAATATGTCGGAGAGCACCTTTGAAAATACATCTGCAAGTTCCCTCGGGACCCTGAATTTCATACCTTTAGACCCCATGGACTTGTGTATGTTCAGATTATTCACCTGGTCTCAGATCTGTGCTTCTCTTATGGTGGGAGGGACTTTGTTCTCCCAATCCCTACCTTGAGGTTTAGAGAGCTGAGAGATATAGGAAGAGTGATTGCCAGTGAAAAATGAGGCAAAAAAATTTGTTGAGCACCTCAACCTTCTCCAATTTGGTTGTCATATGTTCTCATTTTTATTTCCTAGGGGGTTACACTTTCTTTTATCTTCTTTTTTGACCCACATAACTGCAGAAATGCTTCTTATTATTCTTCACATGCCTTGCCAAATTCTGCGCCCACAGACTGTGCCTGTTTTCAGTATTTTACCAGATGCTACTGTAATAACCCTACTTACTCCATCAATACATGTGCTGAGCTGATACTGATTATAAAATAATGCAAAAACTATTATGCACGTGTATGAAAATATCCATAAATTAACGGTCAAATTAAATGGGGACAATTATTTTTAAAAATAGTGAAATTAATACCAACATTATTCGGTCTGTATAGCCTTCTACAATGGAGTAACTACATCAGTGGACTGAGGATGGGCTACGGTTGTCATCTATTTGGACTTCTGTAAAGCCTTTGACACGGTTCCCCAAAACATCCTCCTCTCTAGATCGGAGAGATACAGCTTTGATGGGTGGACGGTTCAATAGGTGGGGAATTGACTGGATGGTGGCATCCAGAGGGTAGTGGTCAGTGCCTTAATGTCCGTACAGACATGGGTAACAAGTGGTGTCCCGGAGGGGTCCGTATGGGGACTAGTACTGTTTAATATCTTAATTAATGACATAGGCAGTGAGATCAAGTGCACCCTCAGCAAGTTTGCAGATGATGCCAAAGAGAGTGGTGAGGCTGACATGCCAGATGAACAGGATGCCATCCAGGGGGACCTAGACAAGCTAAAGAATTGGGCCTATGTGAACCTCTCGACAAGGCCAGGTGCAAGGTCCTGCACCTCGGTCAGGGCAGCCTTCAGTGTCACTACAATCTGGAGGAAGAAAGGTATGAGAACAGTCCTGCCAAGAAAGACTTGGGAGTACTGGTGGATGAAAAATTTGATGTGAGTTGGCAACGTGCACTTGCAGACCAGAAGGCCACTCATTTCTTGGGCTGCATCAAAAGGAGCATGGCCAGCAGCTTGAAGGAGGTGTTTTTGTCCGTCTGCTCTTGTGAGACCCCACCTGGAATACTGCATCATGCTCTGGAGCCCCCAATACAGGAAAGACGTGGACCTGTTGGAGAGGAGGCCACAAAAATGACCAGAGGGCTGGAACAGCTCTCTTATTAGGAAAGTTTGAGATAGTTGCGCTTGTTGAGCCTGGAGAAGAGAAGGCTCCAGGAAGACTTTATTGTGGCCTTTCATTACTTAGAAGTGACCTATAAGAAAGATGGGGACAGACTTCTTAGCAGGACAGCAGGACAAGGGGTAACAGTTTTAAACTAGAAGAAGGGATGTTCAGGCTAGACATGAGCAAGAAGTTTTTTGCAATGAGGGTGGTAAAATACTGGAAGAGGTTGCCCAGAGAGGTAGTAAGTGCTACATTCCTGGAGACAAATATTCAAGGCCAGGCTGGATGGGGCTCTAAACAACCTCATTGGAGGTGTGTTGGACTGGTTGACCTTTAAAGGTCCCTTGCAAACCAACCTACTCCATGATTCTATGATTTGCACTTAACTGTTACACCTTTAGATATTTAATAGATCACAGTGCAAACATCTAAACCTATTGTAACTCAGTGGCATTTATAGTTATTACAATGGGTAATACAGAACTGCAAGCATGTGGGAGAGTGTATTCTGTGTTGCAGTATACAAACTAAAAAAGGCATAAATCAGAAAGTCAGAGAGAACAGTTAGGCAATTTTTGGTTTTGTTTGGCATATGTTAGGTGTCTTTTCCCATTATAGTTTGAGTCTTTTTAGATGTTTTGTGATGAAATTTCTTTGGCAATTATCTGAACACAACACTGAACTTTATGTCTCAACAGTTTTCTGTGCCTTTCTAGTCAAAGTTCATTTGTATATTATTTGAAGAAGGTGTACTGTAACTATCTCTTTTTGTAATGCTGGAGCAATGTTCTTTGTGAATACTGTCTTTCTTCTGTCAAGAACTCACTATGTCAGGATCCCAAAAGATATAAAACAAATGAATGACAACTACCAGATAAAAGTTTATTAACAAAACACTGTTTTAGAAAACTAAAGCTTTATATTTTTCTAATGCTCCTCAAAGTTTATTTATTTCTCTGGCTTCTTACCTCCTCTGTAAATATGTTACTCTTCCTATGGAGCTGATATCTATTTTATTTAAAAGTCATATTTAGGTTTTAAATAATTTTAAATTTTATTTCTACAGCCCAAGTATTGGAAGACCAGTGTCATCTTTATAGGTTGTTTTAAGGAAAAGATAACTAGTAATCGACTAAAACCACTTATGAAGTAAATGAACATCAGGGAAGTTATTTTTGCCTGTTGATTTAAGTTTCATAATAATGCCACAAAGCCACTTAACTCTCTGTATTAAACAACATCAGAAAGATTGTCAAAAATTGTAACAGAAAGAAGAATATCAATGAGTTTTCAAGTCCCAGTTGATATGTAGCTTGCATGGGAAGGTGTCAATCATATAAAGTGACAATATTAGTTAACATTTTTTCCCTACACTGCTGTAAATTGTTAGATAACATTGCTGTTGGTCTGATTCAGAACTTCTCAAAATGTTTTTCTTCTCTGAAGTTGTAGCAGCAGTTTCTAAATTCTGATTATTTTATACAAGTTCTGAGTTACATGATAGACTCTTAATCATAGTAGATTGTCCTTTCTTTTGAATCTCATTGCAATTTAGGAGTCCAGAGCTGATTTCATCCCTTAAAATTACAAGGTACTTTGAAGAAAATACTTATCTGTGAAGATTCAACACTTTTCATACAGTACTCACGATTTCTCAGCCATACAGAATCACAGAATCACAAAATGTTACGGATTGGAAGGGACCTCAAAAGATCATCTAGTCAAATCCCCCGCTGGAACAGGAACACCTAGATGAGATTACACAGGAAGCCATTCAGGTGGGTTTTGAATGTCTCCAGAAAAGGAGACCCCACAACCTCCCTGGGCAGCCTGTTCCAGTGTTCTGTTACCCTCACTGAGAAGTTTCTTCTCAAATTTAAGTGAAACCTCCTGTGTTCCAGTTTGTACCCATTGCCCCTTGTCCTATCATTGTTTGTCACCAAGAAGAGCCTGGCTTCATCCTTGTGACACTCACCCTTTACATATTTACGAATACCCTTCAGTCTCCTCCAGACTAAAGAGACCCAGCTCCCTCAGCCTTTTCTCATAAGGGAGATGTTCCACTCCCTTAATCATCTTTGTAGCTCTGCGCTAGACTCTCTCAAGCAGTTCCCTGTCCTTCTTAAACTGAAGGGTCCCAGAACTGGACACAATATTCCAGATGCAGTCTCACCTGGGCAGACTAGAGGGAAAGGAGAACCTCTCTCGACCTACTAACTGCCCCCCTTCTAATACACCCCAGGATACCATTGGCCTTCTTGGCCACAAGGGCACAGTGTTGGCTCATGGTCATCCTGCTGTCCACCAGGACCCCCAGGTCCCTTCCCCCTACACTGCTCTTTAACAGGTTGTTCCCCGACTTATGGTGGAACCTGGGGTTGTTCCTGCCCAGATGCAATACTTGCACTTGCCCTTGTTACATTTCATTAAATTTTTGCCTGCCAAATTCTCCAGCCTGTTGAGGCATTGCTGGATGGCAGCACAGCCTTCTGGCATGTCAGCCACTCCTCCCAGTTTGTTGTCATCGGCAAACTTGCTGACAGTGCACTCTATTCCCTCATCCAAGTCGTTGATGATTATATTGAATAGTACTGGTACATAAACATAGTTGATGTTAATATTTCCAAAGTATCTGCTTGATACTTCCAATTAGGCAAAAAATCATCATAATTTATTCTTTATGATGCATACAGAAGCAATGGTCTGCAAGGTCTCCTAAATGCACATAAGCGGCGACCAGTGTAGAAAAAACAGGAGCTGGCACTCTCCCCACCCTCTAGTTCTCTCCCAATCTCTAACTGCTTCCATCTCAGAGAATACACAACCTAAGATGACTTAACTGTCCTTTGCAACATGCATGAGATTTCTGTTCCTTGAACTTGCCTAAGCTTTCCCAGAAACTTTTTTCACAGCATTCTTTGGCAGGAATTACTTGGCACCATGCAGAGATGCTTTTATGTTCTTCATGATTTCATTTCTATTTTTGCTAGCTTCATGTGATATGTGTACTGTAATTTTTTTTTTTTTTTTTTGTATTTTGTGATAGTGCCCTGTGAGACATCTGAGTTTATTATTTCTAAGGAATGATTAATTAAAATGATTAATGGATGGAGAAGCAGACTCACCATAGTCTGCTGAGGACCCCTGCACTAGAAACAGATCATAGCACTAATAAAGACAGACTTCATCAGCAACATAGTTGTTCACACCCTAGATCCTAGTGAACTAAAACTTCTTTGGGGCTACTCATTTAGTTATAGTTAAGCTTTGATTGAATACAGCCCAAGTCATTTGGGAATTTTTCCATTTACTTTAATTGATCCTCAGTATAGTTCTCTATCTGTACAATAACAGATGAATTTCATTTTTTCTGGTGACTCATCCACCTTTAGTCAAACTTCAACTCTGCAAAGCAGTTGTCAGACTGTGAAAAAAGAACATAGTCATGATACTATACTACCAAGACTCAGTTTATAAAGAACACTGGAGAGACTACAGCAGTGGCAACTATTAGAGTATTTAGAACACATGGTATGTGTATCTAGTGTACCTGTGACTGTGATCTACTGGCCAGAACTTAAGGTTTTATCTTACTAAGGACATTTAGAGTTTTAATATCAGACTAGAGTAGGTCTTATTGATAAGTATTTTGTTCATAACTGTAAAGACACCTGTGGTTCTTAACAGTGTACTTCTTCTGTAAGAAGAGGATATCTGAAAACTATCTGCATTTGAATTGGCTCTAGATAGCTCCAATCTGTCACTATTCTTAAGGAAAAAGCAGGCCAAGCAGAAAATCTACCCACAGGCAAAAAAATGATATCTTTTGTACGTGCTGACCTTCCTGTGGTGGTATAATTACTTTTACTGCACAGGTATGAGAGCTTGAGCATACTGATTTTGTTTGATTCTAGTGATGTGGCCTTGTACTGATGATAAAAGACATAGAATTATCCTGCTTTATCTTTTTCCTGAATTGCTGACATAATTTTCAACAACCATGTGAGATATACTGAGAAGTGACGTTAGCTCTATTGTCAGCATCACAATCTGAAGGATAACAGTGGAAATCCGTATATCAAATATTCAATTATTTAAAATACCCCTCTTTGTATTACTATGTTTCAGATTCTTTTCTATGACTTCTTCCTGACACTGGATGATGTATTGCCCCACAAAACTCTCTCGAACTCAGGTAAACCAAGGCCTTCAATACAGTGTGATATGAAAGGCATATTTAATCCTCACATGCGAAGATAACAATCTAATTAAACCCTGATAAAGTGTTAGTCACTGACTCCTTGCAGACAATGTCTGTCTTCTCTGTTCCAGCAGACCTAAGGTTGAGTGGCTTTAAAGTCAGAATCTGGTTGGAAGATGGAGGTTCAAATGCTTGTTGATCTCTGAAAGGCTTACCAAATATTATGCAATAATATTGCCTGGAGAAAGGAGTGTCAGGAGAAGCCTTATCACACTCTACAACTATCTGAAAGGAGGTTGTAGAATGGATGATGTTGCTCCCTCCTCCCAAGTAATAAGAGATAGGATGAGAGGGAATGGCCTCAGATTGCAATAGGGGAGGTTTATTAATAGATTGGGTATGAAGAAGCATTTCTTCACAGAAATTGTTGTGAGGCACTAGAACATGCTGCCCAGGAAAGTGGTTGAATCATCATCCATGAAGGGGTTTAAAAGACAGCTAGATGAGGTTCTTAGGGATATGGTTTAGTGCCAGAGTTAAGTGCGGTTGGATTCGGTGATCTCGAGGGTTTCTTCCAAGTAAAATGATTTTGTGATTCTATGTTCAATTAATGAATGCACTTACATAACAGTATCCCCAGACAGTCTAGAATAGTAAAATCTATCTTTTCAGCATTCCAGAATGATTTTCAGTTAAAAGCCAGACTTCAGCTCAAGCGCACAAGGTTCACACCCCAACACTAGTCAGGTTCAGCAAACGAACAACACTAAAAAATAACAAACTAACAAAACCAGCCAACCAACCAAAAAACCACAACAACAACAACCAAGGTTAGGAAAGGATGCCATAGAAGACACACATAATAAGAGAAACAGGAGTCAGAGGAAGGTAATTTTTGTTACCACATGATTCAGTTCTAAGAGCCACGACAGTCTGCAACATAAAGTTCAGTAAAAAAGGGAGCCAGTAAAGGAATAAAGCAAATTCAGAGGACAAAGCCAAGTAAAAAGTTAGGAGAAAATTACTATAGATATTAGGAAGAGGAAAGAGTTAACTTTCAAGGCTGCCTAAACAGAAAAACCTCTTTAGGATCTTTAGAATATGAAAACACATTTCTGAACACAATTTTTCTTTTTCTGCCACAGATAGGGAGGACTGCAGGTCATGTAGGAAATGACCAATTATATTTCATTTTTAAGGCTCTGCTGCAAAGTTGTATTGACAATATTTTATATTACTTCCTTTTTTTTTTTTTTTCTTAGAAGACTAGATAGTCCAATTTAGATAATAATAATGTTCTCTTTGAAACAGTAACAATCATATATAACCTGGCCTGAGGTATAGCAATATCTATTGTTCTTCTGTGTGCTTTTCTCTACCACACAAGTAGTTCTTAAATTAATTTTTGCGTCATACTAATGAATAAGATTGCAGTGGTTAATAGCACAATAGGAAATGTAGCATAATATAAAGTGTTATATACACAATTGATTTTTCTTCAAATTCTTTATTATTTATTTTTATGGAAGAGATTTCCTGTGGTAGAAACTGTCAGTTGTATGCAGGACTGTTCTAATGTAATTATCAGTGAATATTTATTCTGCCCATGTGGAATTCATGGCAAAAAATATACTTTTAAGTGTTCTGTTGCTGATAACATTGGTTTGGATTAAAAACTAAAGGATGTTATTTTCTCTAATTTTATAGAATCATAGGATCATAGAATCATTTTGTTTAGAAAAAAACTCTAAGATCATTGAATCCAACAGTTAACTATGTGTCTTTTAAAAACTTCCAGTGACAGTGGCCAAACCACTTTCCTGCCTGTTCCAGTGCCTGACAACTTGTTTCATTTAGAATTTTTTCCTAATATCCAAATTAAACCTCCCCTGGTGAAACTTGAGGCCATTTCTTGTCATCCCGTCATTTGTTACTTGGCAAAAGAGACTAACACCCTCCATGCTACAACCTCCTTTGAGGTAGTTGTAGACAGCAATAAGATCTCCCCTCCTTTCCTCAAGGCTAAACAATCCAAGTTCCCTCAACCATTTCACATAAAACTTGTTCTCCAGACCCCTCACCAGCTCATTGCCCTTCTCTGAACTGTCTCTAGTACCTCAATGTCCTTCCTATAGCAAAGGGACCAAAACTGAACACATTATTCAAGGTGTGGCCTTACCAGTGCCAAGTACAGTGGCACAATCACTTCTCTAGTCCTGCTGGCCACACTATTCCTGATACAAGCCAGGATGCTGTTGGCCTTTTTGTCCACTTGGTCACGCTGCTGGCCCATATTCAGCCTGCTGTTGATCAACACCCCTTCGTCCTTTTCTGGCAGGCAGCTTTCCAGACACTCTTCCCTCAGCCTGTAGCACTGCATGAGGTTGTTGTGATCCAAGTGCAGGACCCGGCACTTGACCTTGTTGAATCTCATACAACTGGCCTCAAACAAATAATCCAGCTGTTGATGATTCCTCTGTAGAGCCTTGCTACCCTCCATCACATCAACGTTCCTATCCAATTTGGTGTCATCTGCAAACTCACTAAGGGTGCACTCAATCCCTTCATCCAGATCACTGATGAAGAGATTAAACAGAATTGCCCTCAGTACTGAGTCTTGGGGAACAGCACTCATAACCATCTACCAACTGGATTTATCTCCACCACAACTCTTCGAGTCTGGCCATTCAGCCACTTCTTCGCCAAGCAAAGAGTACGCCCATCCAAGCCATAAGCAGCCACATTCTCAAGGAGAATTCTGGGGAAACAGTGTCAAAGGCTTTATTGAAGTCTAAGTACCTACAGGCCACTTTGTCATAGAAAGAGATGAGGTTTGTCAAGCAGGACCTGCATTTCATAAACCCATGCTGACTGGGCCTGATTGCTTAGTTTACTTGTATGAGCTGCGTAATGGCACTCAAAATGATGTGCTTCATAATCTTCCCTGGCACCAGGGGCAAACTGACAGACCAGTAGTTTCCTTCTTCTGGTCCTTATTGTAGAAAGGCATTCCAACCTCCAGTCAGCTCAAACCTCCTTGTTTATCCAGGACTGCTGATAAATAATTGAAAGTGGCTTGGTGAGCACCTCCACCAGCTCCCTCGGAACTCTCAGGTGAATGCCATGTAGGCCCATAGAGTTGTGCATGTCTGAGTGGTGTAGCAGGTGACTAACCATTTCCCCTTGGATTACTGGGGCTTCATTCTTCTCCCTTTCCTTGTCCTCCAGCTCAGGTGGCTGTGTACCTGGAGCCCAGCTGGTCTTACTATTAAAGACTGAAAGAAAGAAGGCATTAAGTAACCTCAGACTTTCCTTCATCCTCTGTCTCTATGTTTCCCCCCAAATCCACTAAAAGATAGATTCTCCTCAGCCCACTTTTTGTTACTCATGTATTTATGGAAACATTTTTGTCACCTTCTACAGACGCAGCTAGGTTCAGATTTAGTTGGGCTTGGGCCCTTCTAATTTTCTCCTTGTATAATCTCACAACAGCCTTGTAGTTTTCCTGAGTTGCCTTCTCCTTCTTCCAAAGGTCATAAACTTTTCTTTTCTTTTTCCTGAGTTCTAAACGGAGCTCTCTGTTCATCTAGGCTGGTCTTCTTTCTTGTCGGCTTGTCTTTCAGCACATGGGCCTGGCCTGCTCCTGCACCTCTAAGACTTTCTTCTTGAAGAATGTCCAGACTTCCTGGACTCATTTGCCCTTCAGGACAACCTCCCAAGGGACTCTGACAACCAACCTCCTGAATAGGATGAAGTCTGCCCTCCAGAAGTCCAGGGTAGCAGTTCTGTTGACCCCCTTCCTTACTTCTCTGAGAATACAAACTCCATCATTTTTGGTATTGCCAAGACAGCGTCCAAGCATCACATAATCCCCAAGGCCTTCACTATTTGCAAACAATAACTCAAGTGAGGTACCTTCCCTTGTTGACTCAGTCACCAGCTGTGTCAGGAAATTGTCTTCCATATACTCCAGTAACTTCCCGGACTGCTTTGTCTCTGCTGTATTGTATTTTCAGCAGATATCTGGCAAGTTGAAATGCCCCATGACGACAAAGGCTAGCAATTGTGGGACTTCATCATGCTGCTTATTGAATGTTTTATCTGCCTTTTCATCCTAGTTGGATGGTCTGTGACAGACTCCTACTATGATATCTGCCTTGTTGGCCTTCCTCCTGATAGTTAGCCATAAACACTCAACCCTATCACAACATCATTAACCTGTAGACAATCAAAACCCTCCCTAACACAGATGGCTACTCCCCTCATCTCCCTCCTTGCCTATCCCTTCTGAAGAGTTTATAGCCATCTATTGCAGCACTCTAGTTGTGCAAGTCATCCCACTATGTTTCTATGACAGCAATTAATCAGTCATCCCATTATGTTTCTGTAACAACAATTACATCATCATGTTTCTGTGATAGCAACTACACCATAATTTTCCTGCTTCACAATGGCTTCCAGTTCCTACTCTTTGTTGCCCATGCTGCATACATTTGTATAGATGGACTTCAACTGGGCCTTTGATCCTGCCAAAATTCTGGGAGGGAAAAGCCCTAATTTCTGCATTACCATTCTCAGGTGCTTCCCTGGTTTCTACCTCATCAATAACCCTAGTGTCTTTTTGGCCACATGGCTCTCCAACCCCTACCTCCACTGAGACAGCAGACTGAAGGACCTTGCTAGCACCCCATTGCCCATATGTTGATGTGTCACCCCCAGGCTTGTCTGATTTTTCTCCTCTTTCGCCTTCTAATCTAGTTTAAAGCTGAGCCCCGCTAAGGGCTATGCAAGGATCTTTTCTCCTTGTTTTTGGCTTTTCTGTTCTCTGACAGCAAAATTATGCTGTTGTTTTGCTCTAAATAAGTCTCCATTTATCTGTTTTCTAATTTACACTTATTATTTCATTGCTTTTCTAAACTGGCCAAAATGAACAGGAATATACTATTTCTTGTTAAAAAAAAATATATATATACTTTATGGCCAGAAGCCTTTTAAAATTTCTGAAGAAGAAGAAAGAAGCGAAGTTCACAAGATTTAAATGCTTTCCCGAATTATGGTTCACAATGTACTGCTTATATTTTTTGCATTAAAAACAGCATGTATTTTTTTCATTAATGCCTTCATAAATTGACCTGGAGTACATATCAGCCTTTAGAATAAGCCGTGAAAGTTTCACTTGGATTAATGATCTGTTTATCTTGTAATTGCTATAAAAAAAGAACTCAGCCATGTTTTGCTGGCTTCACGTGATACATATGCCTATGTTTGTATTTCTTAAATAGGAAATCTTGTGAAGATAACTGGAATTTGTCCCTGTGAAACATGATTATACTTCTCAGAAACATTGTTTTCTTTCCAATACTGGGAAAACAAAACAAAACAAAACAAAAACAAAACCAACCAACCAAACCAAAAAAAAACAAAAACAAAAAACCCACCAAACCAAACAGTTTAGAAAATTCAGACACTTATCACCATAATACCTAACTACTTGTTTTGTAATTTAATGTGGAATAATCTGAAGTTATACCACACGATTAAGCTGTTGTTGCAAGCATGGAAAATTCAGAAATTATTTTTTCAGTCAGGTCTCATATATGTTCTGTTGGATGGAGTGCAGTCTAAAAGGCATATAGAAATTGTAAGTAGAGATCTGGCTTACCTCTGATTTCACACTGTACTTGTGTGACCTATTTCCATAAATCACTTCATCAGAAAAGAAGACTGAAGAAGATTAAAGAAGATCAAAATTGAAAACCACAACTACACAAAATGTGAAAAGATTTCCTGACTACATTTAAAATTACTGTTTACCTGATGCAAGGTGGGAATAAGCTAAACAAGAGTGTTAGTCAGCACATTTTTCTCTTCTGGGTGCATCCCTGAGGACTGTTACTACCCTTAACTGCTGATATCACATTTCTGAAATAACAGGGTTTATACCTGTATTGTGTTGTACATATGTGAATGCTAATTCTGAGTGTGAATAATTTCTCCATTCATCTGTCCAAGGTCCCAAGTGTTATTATTTCCCTTGTTCTGGAGAAAATCTTGTATTTCTCACTGTATTTTTCTTTTGTGTTTCTGGAGGAAGCTTGATGGACCACCAAAGTTTCAGCCCTGTGTTTCATGCCTGGCTGAACTAAAAGAACTGGATTTAGAGAAGTATTCTGATTTTCTATAGAGCCAGAGGGTTGCAACACTTGGTGTTTCTCGGTGGTAAAACACTGAATTTTTGTCCAGACTCTTAGTGGTGTGTAAAGAGCTGTAAGGCTCAATTTCAGGCTCTCATTCCTTATCTAAGCTTCCTGAGACACTAGAAACACACTGTGTTGGTCACTCTGTATTTTAATGTCCCTACACACACCTAATGATGACAATGACATAATATGGACACTTCAAGTTTGAAGACTGAAATTATGTATGAAGAGTCTACTTGATTCATCATCTTTATATTGCTAGTTTGAGCTAGTTATTCGAAAACTAAGGAAAAAAAATGCCCAAATATGTAAGGTTGCAACAAAGTTGGATCCTGTTAGTCATGTATATGCCACTAGTATAAAAAAAAAAAAAAAGACGGTTAGAGAAGGAATAAGTCTGATTACAAAGCTTGAATGGAACAGATGTGAAGAAACCAGGAAAAGAAATAGGAAAGTGATATGAAGAATGAGTCATATTGAAGTGTGAGGAGAAACACCTAGAACAGGGACAAAATAAACCACTCAAGAAAAAGTGTGGTTAGATTGGTAATAAGGGAACAAAAGTACTTAGACAACTAGAACAGAAATACTGGATTGAAATAGGTAACACAACAGTAAGGGAATTCTAAATCAAACATTCTTCATGATGGAAATGAAAAGACATTAGCAAATTCTAAATATATTTTGTGAGAGAATCTGCGGATTAAAGTACTCTGATCTTTCAGATAGTTTGGGTTCCTTTCAAATATTCCAGTTTTCAGAATAGAGAAGTAGCTTTGCCTGTGTTAGGAAGAAGTTAAAAAAAAAAAAGCCAGAAGAATATAGCAGATATCTTAGCATTGTTTGATACTATTTATTAAATACCTAAGAGGTTGCCTGCCAGAAGTGAAAGAGTTAGTGACTGGCCATGGTTGAATATTAACAAGACAATTAATAGAAATTGACACACAGCATGTCTGTCCTATGATCACCTTCTGGATGAGTAACTTAACATATACATATAACTTAAAATTACCTGAAACTAAGCCCAGTGGTATTTATGTTGTGAGAATGTAATCTCAGTAACTTCCTCATTTTATGAGAAAGATTTAGGGGTCTTAAAGTGTGATGAGGATTTGATAGTGATTTTTAAACTGTATCTCCTGTTTTACCTCTGTCATATTGATGGCTTTGACTGTTAAAAAATGCAGCTTCTTTTTACAGAATTCAGGAATACACCTTTATTGCATATCTGCTTGCCTGATAAGAAACCTGGTTTGTACAAAGGAGGATAAAATAATGTTAGAGTTTAAGAGGACAAAAATAATACCAGGTGGTTCAGCCTCTGTTCAGAGTAAAACAATGTTATGTTCTGTCCGAACAACAATCAGTCTAGCTATCAGATACTGCAGGGTTAAAGGATGTTGACTTTTCTAATAGTATTTGCCACATAGGTAATGTCAGTGGTGAAATATAGTTGGAAATAAAAAAGACTGAAACAGAACCCTTTTAATAATTTTCTGTAAGTTTATTTCAAAGATGTAATTATGTTAGCAATCAGGACACATAACCATGGGCGTAGTTATATGCGGTGCTTTATTTCAGCACTGGGAAACCAGGGGTTCGCACCCAAAGCTGACTTCCCTGGTCAGTTTAAGTTACACAGTATTTATACAGTCCATTCACATACATATTCATATATTCATTAGATACGTAACGGTTACTCAACATTGATTGCAACATCGATTGCAACATCTTGGAACTATTTTGATCATGTGCAGTGTCCTCTGGTGGTCTTTCAGTGGGTCTTCAGGATGAAGTAAGTAGTCTTCATCACTTCTGTCACTTTCACCTTTGGGTACTGCACAGGCGTACTACTTCTATAGCTAGATAACTGTTGACTTGCTCAACCTCCGGAGATACTGCATATACTTCTCCTCACTCTATGCGTATTTAGGCTAAGATAAAGCTAGGTTGTTAAGAGTATACTCGAACACGATATGCTTGAACATCCTTTCAGGGACAGTTTACAAAACTGATTCATCCTTTCAGGAACATTTTGTAAAACTGGTTCTGTTACTAACAATTACATAAAATAAAAATTATAAAAAAAGGTGATTTGATTTAACATCAACTTGGGGAAGTTGCAAGACATGAGCCCTCTTTGACCTGAAAGAAAAATAATTGTTCTAAATTGGGACCTGGTCAATTCATTGATATGGCTTATATGAGATTTGAGAAGATGAATTTTCTATTCTCAGTGACAGAAGAGCAGACTTACTTGTAATTTTTATATATATATATATATATATATATATATATATATATGTATATTACAGTGGGGTCAGCGTGGAACCCATGAAACCTAAACTTCTAGCAACAAGTGTGATTTCAAAACTAGGACAGAATGTCACAGAATAATTACTTAATGGATCAAATCTAAATTTAAGCTCAGGTATAGAGCGCCTTTTTCTATGATTGAAGATCAGAGGAACTGTTCAGTTGACCAGTAACACCGCAGGAATATACGTGTATGCTAGCTGCCTAAAACCAAACCAAACCAAACCAAACCAAACCAAACCAAACCAAACCAAACCAAACCAAACCAAACCCACACAATGAACACCAAAATCTGTGGAAGAAAGACACTTTGAAAGTACAAAATGGTCTGGGGAGCAAAACTCTTAAGTATAAGTGTGCATCCATCTAATATATTGAGGAAAATTTGTCTTTTAATAAAAACTTAAGTATTTATTTGAGCAAGGCAATCACATCCATGTTCATTTTATTCTAACTTTTCTACCTAAATGGAGTTCATATTCTTTCACAGGAGAGGAAGTAAATGGTTTATCTCCAAAGTAGCAAATCTTATTTACAATGTCCTGTTTATTAGATTTGATCCTAAGTCCTTCTCTGATGGCACTGATAAGGAGTGTGATCCACAGAAGATAAAGAAGATTCTGCAAGCCCAGATTGAATTGTATTCCCATCTCGAGAAAGAAAACTACCCATCAACGTAACTTAAAGCAATAATACAGATCACTTAAAAGTCAAAGAGACAATACAGAGATACATCTTCATGAAAGAAATGGCTTAATGGGTGACAGTAAAACACCTTCTCAGAAAACACAGGAAACAATGGCTGAGAATTTTCAGCTCTTCACCAAGAAAAATGAAAGCAGAACAGTTAGAAACTAGCTTATGAGATAGTTTATTGGAAGCAAGTAAGTGTTTTTTGTATTGAAAAAGATCCTAACAGGCAATTTTGGTTACTGGGATGTGCTCATAGCTAGCTTGCTTTTCCTGTCTCTTTCAGTGTAATTTCCCACTATTGACTCTTGATCTTCTGAAGAAGATCTTTTTCCTTATGAAGAACTCAGGATGAAGAGGTGTGGAAGGAAGGGAGCTCTTCATTTGATCCAAATGCAGCTTCCAGTACATTTACATTCCTATGAGTATTCCTCACCTGGCAGGTTGTTTCTGCTAGAAGGCAAATTGGTCATAGGAGATATGGGACAGTCATGGGATAAAAATTCAGTGGGACATCTGTAGAGAGTTGGCATTTTGTTACAGCTTACTTGGAGAAAACAGCAACTTGGATTTCTTTTCTGAAGCTGTGAAGGCATTTGTCTCAATATCTGTATTCCAGACTACCATCAGCATCAGGCAGAGCGTTGGAGGGAGGGTAGATGCTTAATCCTTAAAGTTACATTCAGCAGCTCACTAGGCTGGATTTCAGAGTATTGTCTACATTGTTGCATGCACAATTACAATTTAAACAGCTCTTCCCCACTTCTGCTGCAATAAATCACATGAGGATTTCTTTAGGGATTGCTTTTAGCTGACCCAGGAAAACAGCCATGAACAAATTGTAATAGCAACTAGAGAAGTGGCAGCTTCGAAGCTGCTCACAAAGAAGTGATCATGCATAAAGTCACTCCCTTTTCTTAACTCTGTATATAGGGAGCAGTTCCTACCTCCAGAGCACTATCCAGAGAACTGCAGTTGAAATTTGAGTGAATGCTTATTTTTTCTGCCTAATAAATATTGATCAAGACATAATCTGCTAACATATTTTCAGCAATGTTTAAGAAATCTCTAGTTTTCTAAGATATTACAGTATCTGGTTTTTTGTTTTTTTCTTTGTTGTTTGTGTTTCTTCTTGTCTTTTTTTTTTTTTTTTTTTTTTTAATTATAAATGGCTTAATAGTGCTATTTATATATTAAATTTTAAAGCTTTGGAACATTACTATTACTCTACCAAGGAAGTTTCCTTTTACTCTTTAGAGAACTGAAAAGATGCGAGAGTGAATAAAGAGGGTTCTACTTTCCACAAGCTTTTTTGAAGTAATTAGTATCATCACTTTAACAGTTAGGCAGAAGCAATTATTTTTAAAGGAAAAATCTTCATCTATTAATTTGGCAAATAACTATGTTAGCATTGATTTTAAGAACTTAAACCTAGGAATATAAAAAAAAAAAAAAAAGAAACTTATCAGAAAACCAGGATATTAAGGATATTAAATAATTTTCATTCTAATTGTTTGACAAATGATTCACTTATGTGTTTTAGGCTGAAAGATCAGCAAAGCGTATGACAACTAATAGATTTCACAAAATAAAGAAAGTCTGTGTTTAATCTAGAAAATGCCTTTCATGTCTTTTTCATCTACCTTATTTTCTTCTGATTGTGCTACTGTTGGCCTCTACATCTGGTCAGGCCTACATACAAGTAAGTAACCACGTCTTGATTTGGTTACTGTGCCTTTCTTCATCAATTAAGAACTGCAATATTAACTATGTGGCCTTCAATTGCTGGGGGAAATCCCATGGTCAAGACTGCTTGAAGGAAAAGGGGCCCAGGATAGCTGGATTGCATTCAGAGATTGCTTCTTCCACGTTCAGGATCAGAGCATCCCCACACGTAGGAAGTCAAGGAAGGGAGCCAGGAGGCCTGTGTGGTTGAATAGAGATCTGTTGAGTATGCTCAAGCAGAAGAGGAGAGTTTACAGGTCATGGAAGCAGGGGCTGGCCACTTGGGAAGAATATAAGGCTGCTGTTAGAGGATGTAGGAAGGCAGCTAGGATAGCCAAGGCCTCCTTAGAATTACAGCTGGCGAGAGGGGTCAAGGACAGCAAAAAGAACTTTTTCAAATACATAGCAGATAAAACTAATACCAGAGGCAATGTAGGCCCACTGATGAATGGGGTGGGTGCCCTGGTGGCAGAAGATACAGAGAAGGCAGAATTACTGAATGCCTTCTTTGTCCCTGTCTACTCTGCCGGAGGCTGTCCTGGGGAGCCCTGTACCTCTGAGACGCCGGATGAAGCCAGGTCAATGGAGGAGTTTGCTTTAATCAATGAGGACTGGGTTAGGGAGCAATTAAATAGTCTGGACATCCATAAATCCATGAGTCCAGATGGGATGCATCTGCGGGTGCTGAGGGAGCTGGCTGAAGTCATTGCTGGACCGCTCTCCATCATCTTTGTCAAGTCTTAGGAAACGGGAGAGGTGCCCGAGGATTGGAGGAAAGCAAATGTCACTCCAGTCTTCAAAAAGGGCAAGAAGGAGGACCCGGGTAATTATAGACCGGTCAGCCTCACCTCTGTACCTGGGAAAGTAATAGAACAGCTTATCCTTGGTGCCATCTCAAGGCATATCAAGGATAAGAGGGCTATTAGGGGCAGTCAGCATGGCTTTACCAAGAGTAAGTCATGCTTGACCAACCTCATAGCCTTTTATGAGAATGTAACAAGGTGGATGGATGATGGCAGAGCTGTGGATGTGGTCTACCTTGACTTCAGTAAAGCCTTTGACACAGTCTCCCACAGCATCCTAGTTGCTAAGTTGAGGAGGTGTGGTCTAGACAATAGAGTAGTGAGGTGGGTTGCAAACTGGCTTAAGGAGAGAAGCCAGAGAGTGGCAGTCAATGGTGCGGAGTCTAGTTGGAGGCCAGTATCTAGTGGAGTGCCTCAGGGGTCAGTACTGGGGCCAGTATTATTCAATATATTCATTAACGATTTAGACGAGGGAATAGAGTGTACTATCAGCAAGTTTGCTGATGACACTAAGCTGGGAGGAGTGGCTGACACGCCAGAAGGCTGTGCAGCCATCCAGCGAGACCTGGACAGGCTGGAGAGTTGGGCAGAGAATAACCTGATGAAATTTAACAAGGGAAAGTGTAGAGTCCTGCATCTGGGCAGGAACAACCCCAGGTTCCAGTATAGGTTGGGAAATTACGTCTTAGAGAGCAGTGTAGGGGAAAGGGACCTGGGGGTCCTGGTGGACAACAGGATGACCATGAGCCAGCACTGTGCCCTTGTGGCCAGGAAGGCCAATGGCATCCTGGAGTGTATTAGAAGCGGGGTGGTTAGTAGATTGAGAGAAGTCCTCCTTCCCCTCTACTCTGCCCTGGTGAGACCACATCTGGAATATTGTGTCTAGTTCTGGGCCCCTCAGTTCAAGAAGGACAGGGAACTGCTGGAGAGGGTCCAGCGTAGGGCAACAAAGATGATTAAGGGAGTGGAGCACCTCCCTTATGAGGAAAGGCTGAGGGAGCTGGGTCTCTTTAGTTTGGAGAAGAGGAGACTGAGGGGTGACCTTATTAATGTTTATAAATATATAAAGGGTGAGTGCCACGAGGATGGAGCCAGGCTCTTCTCGGTGGCAAACAATGATAGGACAAGGGGTAATGGGATCAAGCTGGAACACAGGAGGTTCCACTTAAATATGAGAAAAAACTTCTTCTCGGTAAGGGTGACAGAACACTGGAACAGGCTGCCCAGGGGGGTTGTGGAGTCTCCTTCTCTGGAGACATTTAAAACCCACCTGGACATGTTCCTGTGTGACCTCACCTAGGCGTTCCTGCTCCAGCAGGGGGATTGGGCTAGATGATCTTTTGAGGTCCCTTCCAATCCCAAACATACTGTGATATTGTGATAATTTTCCTGAAACAGTCAGCTTCCTTCTGCTATGGGGTTAGGTCTCAAATTTTTTTGAAATATATTTCTCTGATGGTGAAGAGACATTTCATTGCAGCACCTGACCTCCATCAGTCACAAATACAAACCTAAAGAAGTAAGTTTTTGTTCCTGACTTTTCCCACTCCCCTTGTAATTGTCACAGGAATGGACTCAAGCTGTGATGTCCCCAGTTTCTCATTACAGGCCTTGTCATGAGAAGAGGCATCAGACTATTTAGTTCCTTATTTACAGCTCAACCTAGTTTTTAAACAATACGGTGATCTGAACATATGTGACAGTCTAAAGAGCTGCACAGCTGTGTGCTTTATTTCCTTCTGAGAATAAGGCACCTTAACCCCTCTAGAGTCTAAATCCAAATAAATAATACTATCAGAAACATTATACAGATCTGATAAACTGGTTCCTACCTAAAAGGTAGTTATGTATTTGTATGTTTAAATGGACAATGAATTAGCTAGAAAGCAAAATAGAATGAATGACCAGCTAAAACTCACACAGGTAATGTAGACATGAACAGGTGTTATTTCTAGGAACTCCTGTCTGCAGGTATTTTGGGGCAATAATGCAATGCAGGTAAAATGGGTAAATTTAATGGAAATGAAATCTTAATTAAATTTATGCTGAAAGATATTGTTACAGAAAACCTTCAGAACAAAGCAAATATTTTCATTACAAGAGTACAAAAATGTTCATTTGGATGACTGTTCTGTATGAGACTGAGAGACCTTTTGGTCACTCTGGTGTATGTTCAGACTGTACAACTGTGATGAGAACTACAGTCCTTGTCCACTAATTGTTCAGATGAGGGACCTGTAAAAAATATCTATTCTATGGGTCTCATGTAAACTTTTTCTTCTATTTGAAATCAAGAAGAGAGGGGGGAATTATGCATAATATGGCTGTAACTTATAACCTGATCCAAGGAAAATATCTTCAGGTGTTTCAGAACTTTTCTATATTCTCCATCTACAAGACAGATCTTACTTGCTTCTACTCTGAATCTTATATTTCTCTCAATGTCAGCTACTTCCAACCATAATAACTCATCATATCTCACTAGCTGCTCCCAGGTTTCCTGTCATGATCAGTGACTTATGAACAGGGAGATTACATAATATCCTTAAACAAAATATTTTAATTTTAAAAGTATCAACAATACTTCGGAAATCAATAAACAAACACCAGCTTATGTACAGTATAATTTATTCAAAGATTAACTTTTTCTCTGTATTAATAAATGCTAGAAACTATTGAATCCTGCCTTTTTTTTTTGCTTTGTTTTTTGTTTTTTGTTTTTTGTTTTTTGTTTTTTGTTTTTTGTTTTTTGTTTTTTTACTACAGTATTTTCTCCTGTTAGAATTCTTTCACTATTTGAGCATCCAGCCTTGGTAAAACAGCTATGGAACTTTCAGGAACAAAGCCTGAAATTAGCTTTGTCACAGCTATTAGCTTGGGTTTTGTCCCACTTTACCAGATGCTTTGTCTGGACCTATAGTATGGATTCACTTGTTAGTTTTCTAACAACCCTACCAGTAATCTAAATAAATCATGCAAAAGTAAATACCCAAACATTCCAATGTAACTTTTCTGTAAGCCAATAAGTAGTATATATATACAGAGTTAACAATTTTTCATTTATGTACATGATGTTCCTCAAACAATTCTCATAAGATTTGTTTTACATAGTTGACATCCTCCAAATTTTCATTAGCAAGAAAGATGTCTTTCTGGATTTGGATTTGGATTATCTGACATTAAGCATCATCCCTAACAGTATCTACTCCTTATAGGTTGATATTCCCTCTTTCATCTGCAGAAAACTTTAATTTCAAAACCTGGCTAGTGGAAGGCAAGAAGGTAGGCAGGCAGGCTAACAGGCGGGAAGGTAGGCAGGCAGGCAGGCAGGCAGGCAGGCAGGAAGGAAGGAAGGAAGGAAGGAAGGAAGGAAGGAAGAAAGGAAGGAAGGAGGAGTTTTTGCAGCCAACCATTAGATTTGTTGCAATTTCCAACACATTTCTACTCATGACAGGACCATCCAGCATCTCTAACTGGTTGCTATAAATGGGTGTGCAAAGTGTTAGGATATTCTTTAGCCACCAGGTGTTTATCCGCACTGATATTATGATTCTTTTGGAGCTAAATAAAACTACATTGTTTCTAAGCATGATGTTGTACCTTCCGATACACTTCTTCATGTCCCACAAAGCAGATGTGAAAATGTAAATCACCTCCTACAAATACCAAATTGATTTGATGTATTCCTCAGTTGCAGAAACCGATTTAATCACCTCAACTAGTTGCTCTGCCTTCATCAGTTGTGCTATTTGAGTTCTGAAAGTTTGCTTTAGGCCTTCCATCTTCCTCCTTGAAATAGCCCTATTTTTCTCTTTGATTCTTTAAATTATAACTGGAAGAAATATTTTCTATATGGTATCTGCTAAGTTTTGACTCAGAAGTTTCTCAGATTCCTTCTGGCCTTTGGGATTTTCAAATAACAAGAAGCTTATCTCAAACTGTCACACACAGTTTGTGCAAACATCCTTGCCACAATCAATGTCATTTATTAAAAACTATTCCAATAATTTATAAATATATGTCTCAGGAATCTATCTTAACAGACAATTAGATTTGTTTGTTCTCATTTATTTCTGGAGGGCTGGGTAGAGAAGAATCTAATTAAGTTTAACAAGGGCAAGTGTAGGGTCCTGAACCTGGGGAGGAATAGCCTCAGGCACCAGCAGAGATTAGAGGCAGACCTTCTGGAAAACAATTGCAGGGAACGACTTGGGAGTTCTGGTTGACAACAGATCAACCATAAGTGAGCAATGTGCCCTTACAGCCAAGAAAGCCAATGGTAGGCTGGGATGCATTAAGAAGAGTCTGACCAGCAGGTTGAGGGAGGTTACCGTCCCCCTCTACTCTGCCCTGAGAAGGCTGCATCTAGAGTACTGCATCCAGTTCTGGACTCCTCAGTTTAAGAAGGATAAGGAGGGAGTGCAGCAGAGACCTACAAATATGATCAGAGGCCTAGAGCACCTTTCTTAAGAAGAGAGACTGAGAGAGCTGGATCTGTTCAGCCTGGAGAAAAGAGAGCTGAGAGGGGATCTCATCAATGTTTATAAATGTCTCAAGGGCGGATGTCAAGAGGATGGCACACCAGACTCTTTTCCGTGGTGTGCAGTGATAGGATGAGGGGCAACAGGCACAGCCTGCAGCATAGGAGGTTCCATCTGAATATGAGAAGAAACTTCTTTACTTTGAGGGTGACAGAGCACTGGAACAAGCTGCCCAGAGAAGTTGTGGAGTCTCCTTCTCTGGAGACATTCAAGATTCACCTGGACACATTCCTGTGCGAGCTACTCCAAGTGAACATGCTTTAGCAGGTGGTTTGGACTAGATGATCCCCAGAGGTCCCTTCTGACACTAACCATTCTGTGATTCTGTGATTCTGTGATTCTCATCCACGCGCAATTCAAAATGCCTGCCTGACTGTTGAAAACAGGGCAGTGATGAGTGAAAACATCCGGGAGCACTTTAGAAACAATCTAGTTTTCTTAAGTTGTTTTACTAATACCCAGACAATTAGGAAATGAGGGATCTTTTTCATAATGAAATTTAACAGAAACTTTTACCAGATGTTATAGTCCCATACTTTGTTCTTAAAACTACATCCAAGGAATTTAATTAAAATAATTAATTTAGCTTTAAAAATAAGTGGCTGAAATCGATTAAACCTCCTCAGGTCTTGGAATTCAATGTTAATTAGGTAAAGGACATTTAACATGAATTTACTAGAGCAGGTCATGTCATAGTTTCCTTGCATTGTGAGTGTGACACTTCAAAATGGTATTCAAAGGAAAAGTACTAATTCTACATCATAAAGAAAATGAACTGTTGTTTTCCTATCAATTCCTACAGAATTTATTATAATATTTTAGCAATTTATAAAAAATAATTTATATCTGACATTTATTAACTCTAAAATTCCCTAGAAAATCACAAATCTTAGAGATTCTTAGACCTTTACAGTCAGAACTGCACTGGATGAAGAATTAAGTTCCAGATCATGTAAGAAGAAACAGCAAGAAGTCTTAAAGCAATGAGAACACATGTTAATCCATGTTCCTTTGGCAGAAACCGCTGTTATGAGGCCATATTCCTCATGATCAAATCTTTGACTATAAGCTTATTCACTAGAGGATACTGTAAGAGCACTTACATTGATCTGTACAGATGTCCCAAGGACCTCTATTAACCTTTTGAAGTGTATTTGGTCCATAAGTGCTTGAAGGAAATATCTGGAGTAAGGTGCTCTTGTCCAAAAGACAGCTGGAAATGCCACATAAGTAGCAAAGAGAAGGTGGTTTAAAACATTTTCTCTATTATTCTTGAACTAGACATTAGGGTGATAGGTGTAGGGTGATATTATCTGAGCCTTTGTAAACAGGAATCACTTGTCCTGCAACAATCTCATGTTATATTAGGATTTCATTTACATGTGGCTTTAAAAATGATTGGGTGTTCAAAGAGGTGGCAAATTTTTATATGCTGCCACATTACAGTAGGTTATAACATACTAGAGCATAGTAAACACTTAGAATATGTTTTAATGATGTCCTCACTATCAGTTTTAATACACACTACTGATGCCTCTTATTTAATTCATAAATAAAATCTGAAGTTCAAGAGTGAAAAATGAAACATCTAAATTCTCTCTTTGGCAACATTGTTGCTCTTATTCTAAAAAGACAATGGAACAGTAAAGAGCAAGATATTTATTCTCTGTTGTATAGTATTGATATGTTCTTATTAATTTGAAGTTAACAGATTGACAAAACAGAACTGGCAAAGATTGGACTTTAAGATTCCAGTAGGAAAGCAGGGAGGTAAGGAATTTTTTCTTCCAAATAGAAGATCTTTTACAAGTTAAGAGAAGTAGGATAGTAGTGTCCTGAAAAACAAAACAAAATAGGAAGACAAAATCCCAAAATAAAACAAAACAAAACAAAAAACCCCCAACAGAACAAATTCAAAAAACGTCCCAGAACTACACATCTTCCAGAAACATGAAAATTTTGATTAAGAAATCTCAGAATGTTTTTTGAATGAATTTTCTTCAAAATGTCAAAAAAATCATTATGTTTATCAGGAGATGTGACAATAAGGGAAATATATATTACATTTCTCTAACTATCTATATTTTCAAGACTATGGTAAGTTTTAAACACATCAGTACTTAAAAAGTAATATTTTACCATTGAAATGAGAGAACAAAATGAGAATAACTATTACGCTGTTAGGAAAGTCAGGGATGAACCATAGAATCAAAGGATCATTTCACTTGGAAGAGACACTCAAGATCACCAAATCCAATCATAACCTAAATCTAGCAGTAAACCATGTCCCTAAGAACCTCATCTACACGCCTTTTAAACACCCTCAGGGATGGTGACTCCACCACTTCCCTGGGCATCTTGTTTCACTGTTTTACAACCCTCTCCATGAAGAACTTTTTCCTAACATCCAATCTGAACATTCCGTGGCACAACCTGAGGCCATTTCCTCTGGTCCTGTCATTTATTACTTGGCAAGAGACCAACACCCTCCGTGCTACAACCTCGTTTCAGGTAGTTATAGACAGCCATAAGGTCTCCCCTCAGCCTCCTTTCCTCAAGGCTAAACAATCCCAGTTTCCCAGTTTTGTAAATTCTACAACCAAGTGACCTCAGTTAGCACTCAAAACCATTCCTTTATTCACTGGAATTATTTAATCTGAAGCTAAAAGAAACAGAAGAGACCTACAGGAGTGCTGCTTGCAGGAGCATCTGCAACTTTTATTTTCATCTGAATCAGATTCAGACTTGCCCTGTGTATCAGGTTTCTATATCAGCAGCCCAAATAAAGATATGTCCCTGGACTGAGTTTTAACCACCAGGAAAGGCAGTTACTTGGGTGCGGTGCTGGTGACCTGGGAGAGGCAGAGGCTCCCCTAGGTAAGGCAGAGCAGGACAGGACCTCCCTATTCAGGCAGCAGGTCAGGTTTAGTAGAATTTTCCACATCTGTATTCATGTCAAATTCATGTCTGAAGATGGTTTGATGATTAACATCTCACAAATCTTCAGAGGAAAAAATGCAATATTTATGGGGATTGTTCAACACATTTTAAAAAGTTTGTCCTTAAAGTCTGGTATTAGAAGTATGGTGGAATCATTTACAAAATTTAAGATGGGAGGAATATAACTTCGCATTCGAATCAACCAAAATTTATTTTTCAACTATAACCAAAGCGCCATGCATTTATTTTCAGATACCTAATGCATTCCAAAATTTTAAAATTATTTTCCTCTTAGTGGCCCCAAGGAAGTGCTGAGAAACCATTCCTAAAGCTAAAAAAATTAATCGCAGACTGGAAAATCAATTTAAGCTAGACTTTAAGTTTAGCAGTAATATCTGAAAGATGAACTTTCACAATCCTTCTTGCATCAAGTTAGAGAACACTTACATTTTTAACTTTAACTTTAACTTAAAGATGCAGAGTGAATTAGCCAACATATAAAGCTTTCTCTGTTTTATTATCTCTGGCTCAATCAGTTATTTAAGGATACATATTGTAATGTAAACATATCCCTAACTAGGAATAAACCTGTTTGTTTGTTTGTTTGTTTGTTTGTTTGTTTTTCAGCATGTTTGAAGACAAGCTTCAGGCTGAAAGAACAAAAAAAAAAAAGGCAGATCTAGTGATGTTAACTGCATATGATTCAATGCAGTGTTGTAAAATCGCAGATTGTTTTCAAATGGTGAATATGGAAGCTGCTTGGACCATGTCAAAAACTATAAAGAGAAGTATAAGAGATTATATTTATTTATTTTTTCAGGAAAAAATAAATCCTATATATAGGTAAGAAAGTTGTTACTTAGTTGACTTCACCACAAAAAGCCAGTATAATATTATTTGCATTAATTTTTCTTCTTCTTCTCCCTTAAACTAACAGGTAGAAAACAGAACTAAGGAAAATCAACAGAAATACTAGAGAAGGATCTGTAATAAACTCTACCTACCTAAGGCTATTTAGAAAGAAATAGGCATTCTTCTGTCTAGGAAATATTTCTTAAATGATAAATACAAAACACCCTAATTTATTTTAAAGATTTTTTTTTTTTTTAAATAATCAAACACTTGTAAAAATCTTAACTGTGTCTTAAAAGACATTGAAAAAACAATTTGATGGATCCTTGTAGTTATCAACTGTAGAGTATTTGCAAAATTGTCTCCATAATAAAGCTCAACTTTGGACCTGAAAAAAACCAAAGAGTACGCTTTCTCCAAATAAATAATCTTGTCTTGATTGTCATACTCCTTCATTTATATTATGGTCTGAGATTTGACCTTTTGAACAAAAAATAAAGATTTTTTTTTTTTTTATCTGTCCCTAAACACATAAAAATAAGTAATTCTGTAATATTATTGTATTTTTAATGACCAGGTGAAATTAGACCCAAAAATACACACTTGAAATTTTGTGTTCTAAGGGAGTGACAACAGCAGCTGACATTTATCTTAATTGAAGAGATACTTCACTAAGAATATGACTGCTTTAGTTTTCATGTATCAATATGACATTAGAATTATCCAAGTAGGCTGCATTTCCGAAATCTACATTGGGAAATTTCTAATGAGTCTGATCATATTACACTTCATATTCAGTTCCTACCTGATCCATCCTTTTCATAATGCATGAGATGGAAAATCAAGGTTGCACTACAGAATTGTAGTCTGTGTCATTTTATTCAACAAAATTATTGTTCCTGGAAAGAAACAAAGCAGCAGAAGCACTGCCTATGGTGCTGAAATATTCTTATTTTAATTCCCATCATCACCAATCAATATGTAATATTACTATACAAAAACATCAAAAGAAATTTTGATTTGGAAAGAAAAGAAAAATATATATCCTAGTGGTAAAATAACGTAGGAAATCCTGGCATTTTCAGAATAAAACAAAGTGTATAAAGTGTAGTGTAGTTGAAAAAAATCATAAAATTGAAAAGAAAGATACCAAAAAATATCACAACACCCTGTTCCATGGATGTAAATTGAAAAGTTAAAAATGAAGATTGTCACTGAAGACAGAATTAGACCTTTCATTTATTAATTGTGTGAGCCAATTTATACCTAACTATACAGTTTGTTTCTGTGGCTTGTCTTCATTTAATTGTACATTAGGAAAAAAAACCATTCCTCTCTCAGGTCATGATTTAGCTTGACATACATAATACAGTAAATTTCAATGTTCTTCTATCTGCTTCTCTGGTATTTTTAAGTTAAACATTTATTAAATATGGAACAAATTGTTAGCACTATTTGCCTTAATTTATTTTTTTTTAATGTCACACTGCTTGTAATTTTGAATAAATGCTTTTATGTGCTGTGAAGAACAGAAACCATTGAGTATCATGTTTTTGTTGAAATCCTATTTGTTGATATGAAACCAGCATCCGCATTAAGCTTCCTGCTCTAGATATGCCCTATAAGAAGTTACTTAAAATGTTCAGCAGCAAATTTAGAAAGATAACATAAATTCAAGTATTTTCCCTTTAATTTTTTAATTTAAAATATAAGATTTGACAGCTGCTGTCTGAGTTCTGTCTGAGGCACATACCAGGGTCTAGGTCCCCATCTGGAATAATTTGCACTCTGAGCATGCAAGAGAAACGTCAATGAGGAGTTAATTATAGTGCGCAAGTGAAAGTGAACAATGGTTTGAAAGGTTTTGTGTGTGTGTCTAGTGTCAGAATTAGTTTGGAAGGAGAATCTAAATCTAAATTGAGGAAGCAATACACTAAATAAGAATGAGAATAGAAAAGTATGAATGAGCAAGTTGTAGGCCATGAGTAAATCAGGGTGGAAACTGTTTAGAAATAGTGAGTTTTGCCCACAACTGTGAACCCACCTCTGAGCCCTCCAGGAAGGATCTGGGGTCAGGGGTCTTAAAAGGTAAAAGAGAAAGGCTTGAGCAAATAGTAAAGATGGACAGAAGAAGTTTTTAAAAATACTGAAATTTGTAAATCTTCACAGCCCATTTTTCCTGCTCAGGAAAGAGTTGAACAAGTATGTGACAGAAAATAAAGGCATGACTAAATTCTGGGGGTTTTCTGAATATCCAAACTCCACACTTTTGTCCTCTGTTCTTGGAAGATGTTTTCTGCATCTAGCTGTTTTCTGAAGTCTGCTTTCCATCTCTGTCTCTCATGCATGTATTGCTCTGGGTTCAGAATTTATTAACTATGGAACAAGTACTGACTTATTGTATGCAGCCATTTATTATGTGGATTCATTTGCTGTAATCCTAATTCAGATTTTTTTTTTTTTTTTTTTTAATCAGTCTTTTAAATTAACATCGAGACACTACAAAGGAGTAAAGAGAACCCCATCAGGGGAAGGCAAATCATATTAATATTCCCTTCAATATCATGGCAGAATTTTAGCCAGAAGCTCCCAGAAACCTTAAATAAACTCATCTTCTACATCAACAAAGCACCTGTTTTGTACTAGTCTGCAAATGAATTGAACAGAGAAATGTATACAAGAATGTAAATATGTTTCTCTCATTTACTAATTAAAACAATAAGTAAACTAATAAATTAATTAATTACTTGTAAGGTATAATTTTGGGGTCAGAGACTATACAAATATTTATATTTTTTTTCTATATACACTTACATATACATATCTACTATGCTTCAGTTTCCCACATTTAAAAATATGACTATACAAAACAGTGCCAGATAACAACCACAACAAATTATTCTCAGGTTTGAACCAAAGGACACTGAATCAAGCAGAATCACTCACTTTGTAAAGAATTATTTGAATCAGGTCCTAAACAGAGTTATATTTCATGATTAATTTTGTTATGTTCGCTCTTTCATTAAGCATAAAGAGGACTAGAAGGGATTTTATAAAATAATTTTCTGGCTTTTTAGCATTTTGAAATCTGCATTAAAAAAATTACATAGGCAACATATTAGAAGGGAAAAATGAACAGAAATTACTTATTAAGCTAGTATCAATATTAATTATATTATATAATTTCCTTTACAAAAGTTGCTAACAGGAGACAAGCATCTTGTTGAAATATAAGGGAGGCCTGTAGTATAATTCCACATGGTTCCACTGAAGTCCCACAGGAATGATTATATGTGACTATTTTTCTTGCAGCTTGTTTCCCATGGAGTTAGGTTGAGGTTGTGAGCAGCTAATTTAGCTAATGATTACTTGTAGTCTCCTACTTCTTTGAGGTCTAGGTTAAATCACAGTTTCATACTTACTCCAGACACTGGGTATGCATGATTCATTTAAGAATATACACAGTATCAAATCAAGAAAAAATAGTATCAAGGAGAAAGAATGCTATATATATGTTTTTATTGCATTCAGCTCTCACCCTACCACAATTCAGAGATAAGTAAGGCTCTTTCAAATGTAAAACAACAAAATACTGAAAACAAATCCTATCAATTTATAGTTTGTGTTACCTGAAAAGGTATGCTCAGTGGTACCAACCCACACCACCCCAAATATAGGTGTGTGATACACAGCCTGTAGATGATGTTTCAATTAAGGTATTTTCATGGAAATGAAAATTATAACCTAAAAAGGAAGGGCCATACACTATGTTTCCATTTTGCTGCTTAAGTTCTAGGGAAAAAAAAAAAATTGGTTACACTATTCTCATAACAAATGAGTAATCAGTGATTTACCAGCTAAAGGATGATCTCTTCCTGGGAAAATTCTGTACAGACAACAAACAGAATCATAGAACTAATTTGGTTAAAAAAGATCTTTAAGATCTTTGAGTGCAATTCTTAACCTAACACTGTCAAGTCTTCCTCTAAACCATGTCCCTAAGAATCTCATCTACATATGTGTGAACACCTTCAGGGATGGTTACTCCGGCACTTCCCTAGGCAGTGCATTTCAATGCCTGACAAGTATTTCAGTGAAGAAATTTTTCCTTATAACTACTCTAAATCTCCTCTGGAACAACAAGAGGCCATTTCCTCTCATCACTTCACACCTGAGAAAACAGACCAACAGCTTCCATGCTACAAGCTCCTTTCAGGTAGTGGTAGAGAGTGACAAGGTCTCCCATCAGCCTCCTTTCGCTAGACTAAACAACCCTTGTTTCCTCACCCTCTTGTCATAAGACTTGTGTTGCAGACCCCCCACCTGCTTTGTTGCCCTTCTCTGAACTCATTCCAACTCTTCAATGTCTTTCTGGTAGGGAGGGGCCCAAATCTGAGCACAGGATTCAAGGTGTAGCTTCACTAGTGCCAAGTACAGGGGGATGATGACTAGCCTAGTCCTGCTGGTCCGACTGCCCCTGATACAAGCCAGGATGCTGTTGGTCACCTGGTCACACTGCTGGCTCATAGTCAGACAGCTATTGATCAGTTCTCCCAGATCCTTTTCTGTCAGGCTGCTTTCGAGACACTCTTCTCTGAGCCTGTAGAGCTGCCTGGGATTGTTGTGCCTCAAATGCAGGATCCAGCACTTTGCCTTGTTAAACCTCATACAATTGGCTTCAGTCCATCATTCTAGCTGGTCCAAATCCCTCTGTATGGCCTTCCTACCCTCAAGCACATCAAAATTTCCACCCAACTTGGTGTCGTCTTCAAACTTACTGAGAGTGCACTCAAGCCCCTCATCCAGATTGTTGATGAAGATATTAAAGAGAACTGCCCAAAATATTTAGCCCTGGGGAGTACCGCTTGTGACTGGCCACCAACTGGATTTGACTCCATTGCGCAAAACTCTTTGGGCCCAGTCAGCAAAACATTTTTTACCCAGCAAAGAGTGTGCTCATCCAGGTCATGAACAGCCAGTTTCTCCACAATGCTGTGGGAAATAGTGTAATGAAGTGGTACATCTCAGCAATCTTGATTCTGTTGACTTGAGTGAATGTTATAGAATGGCTAAGTATAACAATGAAGGATTATCCCAATCTGTGGAAATTAAAAAAATCTGAAGGGAAGGAAGATTATCTAGATCATATTTCATATGCTTTTCTGTTGAGGGTTAAGATTGCAGGGTGACAATAAAACCCTGGCAGATGTATTGTTAACCCCCTTTTCCCCCTACTTCCCCCTTTTGCACCTCCCTCTCCCCCCTTTCCACTAAGGAGAGGTGATTGGGAGGAAAAGAAGAACAGAGAGAAGAGAGTTGGAAAAAATTAAAGATATTTTACTAATACTACTAATAAGAATAGAGAAAATAATACAAAATATACAAAACCAATCTTGAAAGTCTCAGCAACTGCAGAGCCGGCACCCAAAGTCCTGGATTAGACTCCACAGCCAATCAGAGCTGGATTCAGTCTCTCACTAGGCCTCAGTTCGCAGGGACGACTAGCAAGGTCCTCTCTTAATGTCGGCCATAGGGAAAAGGAGAAAAAGGGACGAGATCCTCGTGATCTCCCACTTTTATATGAAGTATTCACGTGAATGGAATGTTATACACAGTTGGTCAGTTTCTTGGTCACTTGTTTCTCTCGTTCTTGTTTCTCGCGAGATGTCCATCCATGCTTATCAATAAGTTTGCATTCCATTGCTAGGTTTACCAAAACATGTGTCTGGTTCTCCAGGAAAATGCAGTTAATACAAAGGCTTTAGCTGACAGGCAAAATTCACTGAAAGAGAAACTTGTTTTTAACAAAACCAGGACATTCCACCCCTTATAATATGCCATTCACTGAATACTTAAACCTTATCAATACAATCTATCAATATATTCTAATTAATCACTACTACTATATATATATATACATATGTACATATATACACAGGAGTAATTAATCAGTGGACCATCCTTTAAAAAGTTCATTAAGTTCATTTTGTCACGACAGTCTCCCAGGGCAGGAAGAATGGTACAAGTGCATCTCATGACCACTGTTTGTGGGTTAAAGACATCAACTTCGAAGAAGTTGTCAGGTGTCACTTGAAGAAGCTAGCTCTGGTTTCATCATCACTGTCTTGATCTGAAAGACACTTATTAAACACTGTTAGTATAGCAGTTCACATCATGCAGTTCAGTATTGCATATTTTCACCTAAAATCAAATCCCCTTGAGGTACACACTGCACTTCTCCATCATTAAGCATCACCCACCAGGTGCTGTCAGGTCCCTGGGCAAAAACAATCCCACAAATGGGCTTGCCTTTGCCTGAGGCAGGAGTAACCCAGACTGCCTTTCCTAGCATATTTTTCATGTGTACTACAGGGACTTTATCTCCTTCTACAGTCCGTAGAATTTCTGATTGGGCAGGCCTGGCTCGATTGTTTGATCCCCTGGTGTTGACCAGCCAAGTGGCTTTTGCTAAATGTGAATCCCAGTTTTTAAAGGTTCCACCACCAAGTGCCTTTAGTGTAGTTTTTAGCAAACCATTTTACCTTTCAATTTTCCCAGAGGCTGGTGCATGATATGGAATATGATATACCCACTCAATACCATGTTCTTTGGCCCAATTGTCTATAATACTGTTTTTGAAATGAGTACCATTGTCTGATTCAATTCTTTCTGGCGTACCGTGTCGCCAAAGGACTTGCTTTTCAAGGCCCAAGATAGTATTTCGGGCTGTAGCATGAGGTACTGCATATGTTTCCAACCATCCTGTGGTTGCTTCCACCATTGTAAGTACATAACGCTTACCTTGACGTGTTTGTGGAAGTGTAATATAATCAATCTGCCAAGCTTCTCCATACTTATACTTTAACCATCACCCACCGTACCATACAGACTTTAACCGTTTCGCTTGTCTGATTTCGGCGCAAGTTTCACATTCATGAATAACCTGTGAAATAGTGTCCGTAGTTAAATCCACCCCTCGATCGCGAGCCCATTTATATGTTGCATCTCTACCTTGATGCCCTGAAGCATCATGGGCCCACCGAGCTAGGAAAAGTTCACCTTTATGTTACCAGTCCAAGTCCACCTCAGCTACTTTAATCTTAGCAGCTTGATCTGCTTGTTGGTTTTTTAGATGTTCCTTGGTGGCTCGACTTTTAGGCACATGAGCATCTACATGATGAACTTTCACAGGCAGGCTCTCTAGCCGAGCAGCAATGTCTTGCCACAGACTGGCAGCCCAAATGGGTTTACCTCTGTGCTGCCAGTTGCTTTTCTTCCATTGCTGTAGCCACATCCACAAAGCATTTGCTACCATCCATGAGTCAGTATAGAGATAAAGTATTGGCCACTTCTCTCGTTCAGCAATGTTCAAAGCCAGCTGGATGGCTTTCACTTCTGCAAATTGACTAGATTCACCTTGTCCTTCAGTGGCTTCTGTAACTTGTCGTGTGGGACTCCACACAGCAGCTTTCCACCTTCGATATTTTCCTACAAGACGACAGGATCCATCTGTGAACAGTGCATACTGCTTATCAGTCTCTGAAAGAGTATTATACGGTGGTGCTTCTTCAGCACGTTTTACTTTCTCCTCATCTGGAGACATCCCAAAGTCTTTACTTTCTAGCCAGTCTGTAATCACTTCTAAGATTCCTAGGCGATTGGGATTTCCAATTCGAGCTCGTTGCGTGATCAATGCAATCCATTTACTCCACGTAACTTCGGTTGCATGATGTGGAGCGGGAACCGTCCCTTTGAACATCCAGCTCAGCACCGGCAGTTGAGGTGCCAGGAGGAGCTATGCTTCAGTACCGATCACTTCTCAAGCAGCTCAGACTCCTTCGTATGCTGCTAGTATCTCTTTTTCAGTTGGAGTATAGTTGGCCTCAGATCCTTTGTATCCTCGACTCCAAAAACCTAAGGGTCGACCTCGGGTTTCTCCTGGTGCTTTCTGCCAGAGGCTCCAGGAAAGTCCATTATCTCCGGCTGTGGTGTAGAGAACATTTTTAACATCTAGTCCAGTCTGAACTGGTCCAAGGGCCACCACATGAGTTATCTCACGCTTAATTTGCTCAAAGGCTTGTCGTTGTTCAGGGCCCCACTCAAATTGGTTCTTTTTACGAGTCACTCGATAGAGAGGGCTCACAATCTGGCTGTAGTCAGGAATATGCATTCTCCAAAAACCTACAACGCCCAAGAAAGTCTGTGTCTCCTTTTTATTAGTAGGTGGAGACATTGCTGCAATTTTGTTGATCACATCCATTGGGATCTGACAACGGTCATCTTACCATTTTATTCCTAAGAACTGGATCTCTCGTGCAGGTCCCTTGACCTTGCTTTGTTTTATGGCAAAACCAGCATCCAAAAGAATCTGAATTATTCTCTCACCTTTCTCGAAGACTTCTTTCGCTGTGTTGCCCCATACGATGATGTCATCAATATACTGCAAGTGTTCTGGAGCTTTACCTTGCTCCAGCGTGGTCTGGATCAGTCCATGGCAGATGGTAGGATTGTGTTTCTACCCCTGGGGCAAGCGATTCCACGTGTACTGGATGCCCCTCCAGGTAAAAGCAAACTGCAGCCTGCACTCTGCTGCTACAGGAATAGAGAAAAATGCATTAGCAATGTCAATTGTAGCATACCACTTAGCTGCCTTTGACTGCAGTTCAAATTGCAGTTCTAGCATGTCAGGCACAGCAGCACTCAGTGGTGGCGTAACTTCATTCAGGCCACGATAGTCCACAGTTAGTCTCCACTCATCACTAGACTTACGCACTGGCCAGATGGGGCTGTTAAAAGGTGAGCGAGTCTTACTAATCACACCCTGGCTTTCCAATTGACGGATCAACTTCTGGATAGGAATCAAAGAGTCTCGATTGGTGCGATATTGCCGGCGATGCACTGTTGTGGTAGCAGTTGGCACCTGCTGATCGTCAACCATCAGCAGTCCTACAACAGAAGGATCATCTGAAAGACCAGGCAAATCAGATAGCTGTTCAATTTTCTCTGTGTCCACAGCTGCTATACCAAATGCCCACCTATACCCTTTTAGGTCCTTAAAAATACCCTCTCTTGAGGTAGTCTATGCCAAGGATGCACGGAGCATCTGGACCAGTCACAATGGGATGCTTTTGCCAGTTTTTTTCCAGTTAGGCTCATTTCAGCCTCTACAACAGTCAGTTTCTGGGATCCCCCAGTCACTCCAACAATATTGATGGATTGTGTTCCTTTATAATTAGAAGGAATTATTGTGCACTGTGCAACAGTGTCCACTAAAGCTTTGTACTCCTGGGGGTGTGTTGTACCAGGCCATCGTACTTGTACAGTCCAATAAACTCTGTTATCCCTTTCCTCCACCTGGTTGGAGGCAGGGCACCTCTAATTTCTGTTTTGCACAGTCTCTGGGTGTGAATTAGAGGTTCCTTCAAGAGCATCAGAATCTCTTCTGCTCCTTTTGTAAACTGGAGCAGCCACCTTCCTAGGAGTTTTTCCTTTGATCTCACGTACTCGTTCTTGAAGCTCTGAGGTAGGCCTTCCATGCCACTTATTCATGTTTTCTCCCTGCTCATGTAGGAAGAACCACAGTGAACCTCTTTTTGTGGGCTGCCTCTGTCCTCTCTCTCGAGATTGGAAACGCCTTTTCCTAATAGCTGAAACATAGGTTTGTGCAGGTCGTGAATGGTATGTGTCTTATCTGAGTTCTTTGATTTCTTGCAATAGCTTTTCAAACCGGTCATCAGATTTTTCACACAGTTTCTCCACAGCAGAGACACAAGCTCGTAGAGAACCAGCAAGGCTGTCCTCAAAGTTCCGGAGCTGCTCAATCACTTCAGTAATATCTTGTATACCTCTAGATGACCAGACCATTCCTGCCAATGACTTAGCATATGCAGGTGATGCACTTTGTACAAATCTGCGCCACAGAGGTCGCGAACAATTGATTCTATCTGGGTCTGTTCCCTCTTGGCTGTTTGGTCCAAAATAGATGATCTCTCACACAGCTAATTCTCTCAAGAACTGAATACCTTTCTCCATAGTATTCCATTTCCCTAACTTGGATATACAATCTTCCTTGTAGGAAAATCTTACTTTCATAGCTGCCAGGAGTCAGGTCCAGAGAGTAGTGGTGTTAGACTCTCTTGAAATTGCCCTATCAATGGTGTAATCTCTTGACAGAGATCCCAGCTGCCTGGCTTCACCACCTTCCAATTCAATTGTTTCTGCCCCATTGTCCCAGCATCGGAGCAACCAGGTTAAAATATTCTTGCCTTCACGACAACTAAAGTATTTTCGCAGATCTCTCAGCTCACCTGGAGAAAAGGACCGAGTGGTGGTCATTTCACCTCCTCCCTGTCCTAATGGTGCCCCTTGGGTTGATGCTGGCCCTGTGCCATCATCTGCTATACGGGTAGTCTTTCTAGTGACTTTCTTACAACCAGCAACTGATGCTGATATGGGTTTACCATCATTTGATTAATTTCCAGAGTCTGAATGACTGTCACAGTGATCGCTATGGTTACAGCAGCAACAGTGCCCAGTGTGTGAAGAAGCGGGGGCTGCCTTTGAGGCTGCAGAAGTAATGTTATCAGAAGCGACCTTGGCAGAGGAACTCTGCGGAGGAGCTGTAGATTCAGCCTGCGAAGCCGCCGTTGGGGAGGCAGTGGCAGCTTTCGCTGTTTTGCTCTTTCTCGAGCGGCCAGGAGTGCTTTTTGCTAAAGCTTCCGAAGATGCACCGCAAATCTCAGGACAACAAAGAGACGCAAACCTCCTGTTGAACGCCATTTCTCTTAACAGAAGCACAAACTGACACACATTCAGCAAACCAGATAACACCATCACAGTTCTATCAAAACTCCAAGGATATTCAAAGCTCTCTAAAACATTTGCGAAGTGTCCTAGCAAAAAAACGAAAGTATTGTTAGTCAGCCTTTCTAAAGATTCACTTGACCAATTAGCGAACACAGAGCCGTACTGCTCTTTAATCTCTCCTGGAGGCTTTTCAAGGTAAAGCAGAAGCGAGTAGAAATCCATTAGCGGCTGCAGTATAATGAAATAAACCAGTGACAAACCACACAGTATCAGAATCATTGTCCAGTTTCTTGTTGTTATATAATGAACACTTTGATTTAAAAAGAAACTCCAACACAGATATGGAATTAGTGAGCACAATGTAGAAAATAACTGATACAACTTATGCCATAACATCTTTAAAGCAGTGTAATTCACTTTGCCTTAATACTACTAAATAATATCCAAAGCGAACAGACATGCAAGTATCACAACTCTATGAGTTGGCACCATGCCAAGAAAATTGAAAGGTACATCAGAGCAGTAGAAAAGCAAAAAATCTCCAGATTTACCCCTTTCTCTAGCCCCACGTTGGGCGTCAATTATCTGTTGAGGGTTAAGATTGCGGGGTGACAATAAAACCCTGGCAGATGTATTGTTAGCCCCCTTTTCCCCCTACTTCCCCCTTTTGCACCTCCCTCTCCCCCCTTTCCACTAAGGAGAGGTGATTGGGAGGAAAAGAAGAACAGAGAGAAGAGAGTTGGAAAAAATTAAAGATGTTTTACTAATACTACTAATAAGAATAGAGAAAATAATACAAAATATACAAAACCAATCTTGAAAGTCTCAGCAACTGCAGAGCCGGCACCCAAAGTCCTGGATTAGACTCCACAGCCAACCAGAGCTGGATTCAGTCTCTCACTAGGCCTCAGTTCGCAGGGACGACTAGCAAGGTCTTCTCTTAATGTCGGCCATAGGGAAAAGGAGAAAAAGGGACGAGATCCTCGTGATCTCCCACTTTTATATGAAGTATTCACGTGAATGGAATGTTATACACAGTTGGTCAGTTTCTTGGTCACTTGTTTCTCTCGTTCTTGTTTCTCGCGAGATGTCCATCCATGCTTATCAATAAGTTTGCATTCCATTGCTAGGTTTACCAAAACATGTGTCTGGTTCTCCAGGAAAATGCAGTTAATACAAAGGCTTTAGCTGACAGGCAAAATTCACTGAAAGAGAAACTTGTTTTTAACAAAACCAGGACATTTTCTCAGGCTTAAAACTTGTTTGTTTTTGCCTGGGACAGAGTTGATTTTTTGTTTCCAGTAATCAGGCTGTGTTTCAGAGTTGGTATGAAAAAAAAATACGATATTTTGCCTGTTGCCAAGGAGACTAAGGACTTTTTCAACTTTCTAGCTGCAGGTGCACGTAGAAACTGTGAGGGAACATAACAGGACAACACCCAGAGTGACATCTAAGCTGGCCAATGAGACATTACCTACCATTAGCATCAGGCTGTACGTATAGCTGGAGTGGGGTTTTCTGGTTTTCTTGTCTTCTGTGATCAGCTGTTCGAGACCAGAGTGCTTTTTCTTTTTAGTAGACTAGCTGTTTGGCATCATGTACAAGGGTGAACTGCTGCTGAGGTCTCTGCTCTTCCAAGGTCAGCTGTACGGGACCGATGTTGATCATTGCTGCTTGGAGGATCACTGCTCAGGAGGAAACTAGGCATCAGTTTTCTGGGTTGATGAGTGGTTGCATTGTATAACCCTTGCTTTGTCTTTTATTGCTATTATTGTTTTTGTTTACCTCCTCCTTTGATGTTCTGTTAAACCAACTTTATCCCAACCCAGGAGTTTTACTTTGTTTTTCCTGATTCTCTTCCCCTTCCCACTGGGTAGAAATGAGTGAGCAAGCAGTTGTGTGGTCCTAGTATGAGCTTCACAAAGCTTCATTGATAGACCACTAATCTACTAATACCTCTATCTACATTTTAGATTAAGATTATTTACATTTTAGATTAAGATAAGTCATTCTTGAAATAAAGACACAGCAAAGACCATTTTATAGTAAACTTTTTAAAACTAAGTACATTTGCTGGATTTTCTCTGTAGTTGAGGTCTACTGAAAAAGTATATTTTCCTTTGTGAGATTTAAAGACCAGCTCAATATGGATTGTGTTATTACAATTCAGTATTGTGCAGTCCAACATCTCATACTACATTGTTTTAACATTGACAGTGTTATTCTTGTCAATTGCCTTTGAGGTTTACACAACATCAGATGTTCCAAACTCTTCAATAGAGAAACATGATTCAGAAAAACTTGTAATGAAGGCAAAATGTACTACCGTATGTATTCTAGCTATTTATTAACGTGGAATCTTAAAGCCTACGCAAATTATTTTAAAATAGCAGCTACCTGTTCTGTCTATATTCTGAGGGGCCTAGGCATTTTCTTTGGATATGTCAGTATGGTCTAACCATGGTAATTGCATTCATCTATTAAGTCTTTAAACAGGAGAAGAATATTTGTTCTCTGGTATATACTCAAACACCACAACTTTTAGAATGGTTCTACAAACAACCGTATAAAGATATACACATCAAGCTATGGTTTGGTGCATTGTGTTAAAACACATTATCTTACAAAGTAAAAGTAAACTATTGTGGGGAAATTATTGCTGTAATAAATAATGCACAAATATCCCATGTCCCAGAATCCATACTAACTTTTCATATAAATTCTTTAAAAACTGGATTTTATATTCCTGAATTAAAGCCATATAGTATTCTTTTATCAAATAAATTTCTTTGATATTTGGAAGTAATTGAAGACATTCTTTCTCTTCCTGTTCCAGTAGACATAATTGGATTAAATTAAGCTAATGAGCTTAGTACAGACTAAGTAGTGTAGACAAAACACTGAAGAAAGCAGGAATCTTCTTATTAATACTTAAATTATCACAGTGGCCACAGAGCTGCTCCTTTAAAAGGACTGCTTTCTGTTCAATCATGGATTCTAGCCAAAGATACAAGTTAATACCAAGAGAGATTGTTTAAGTGTTGTTATTAAGGACACCACAATTGATGGAGTTAGTAGCTGGCAATGTGCTTCCCCTTTGGCTGCTCAGTGAACAACAGCAACAGATCGATACCACAGCTACATGAGATTATAAACACTTCCGAAAACAACCATATGAAAAAGCACAAAACCCCACCCTAGAAAAAAAAAACAAAGAAACAAAAAAACCCCAACCCAAACACACTTACCTGTAAATTAGCATGTTTGCTAAGTTATTTTTGCTTTCTGAATTCCCTGATCCTGCCAGCACCTTCTCCCTCAAAACCAATCAACCAGCCAACCAAACAAGTGACCTTATTTCCTGTAAAATATGAACTGATGTGTCACTCTGCCTCCTATGACATCAGTCCAGTGTGAATTTGTATGCTATTGTCACTTTCTCATATTGAAGAGGGAAGACTTCTGATTTCACTGCAGGTAACATTGTGATTATGTCAGGTAATTCAAGAAATCTCATCCCATCTTTATGATTTGATAAAATTGTTTTCAGTACATACAGTTTTCTGGTTTAACCTGTGGTAACAAAGTCAGGTCTGTTGAAGACAAGTCAAATTATGAAAACATAGTCCTGTTGGTAGTGGTCTGAATTAATGAATCCAGCTACAATTAGCCAGATAATATATCCTTGTTTTTCCTTCTCTGTAAAACCTAAATGATGTGCAGTGCTTTCCACAAGAATTTCAGTTTGCAAAGACAAGTTGAAAACATCAAACATATATACATAGGTACACCTACGCTGAGTAAGCAGTGCACATATTTTTATTCTGAGGATAAGATCAAATATCCTCTAGATCTGCCTATCTGAACAGTATTGAATGAAGAGAAATTAAGAGATGAATAGCAACCATAATGTAAAAGGATTTCTGTAGTGTCTCAAAAAGATTTAAAAACTAGCACTTCCTAATGTCATAAACTACTTCTCTTCATGCAGTAACATGGCTAGTTTAGGACATGCCCTTTAGCACTGTAGTCCTTTAAACTGTCTTAAACTTTTGCTCCTTTACTTCGATCTCTATGGGATATTTACTCTTATTCAGTAAGCTACTCAATTCCTAGCAAAACAATCAGAATTACAAAGAAGGGTTTATGAAAGTACAAAGCTTAGTGGGAATCAGATTCTAAATATGATCTGTAGGGACATTTCTGGTGCAAGATTTACTTATTAAATTTGAATAATTACAAAACTGAGCCTCTTAAATAACATAGTAAGCTCAAAGTAAAATTCTTATTCCAATAGTCAGATTTTGTACATCCTTTGAAAGTTTGTTAAAAATGCTGCTGGATTTGTTTATAAGGATTTAGTGAGCCAGCACTAAACAGGGTCTGATAAAATGTGCTGTGGCCCCTAGAAATCTTAGCTCCAGACTGTCAATTGCAAATTGTGATCTGGGAAAACTTGCTAAAGTGTCTGTCCCTGAATTTTCAAAACCTCTGTGCAAAGCTATCTTTATGAAAGTCAGTGAGATGGATAAAGCTATTTCTTGTGTCTTTAGTGGTTATAATGTTACAGGAAAAAAACGGATTTTCAACATTAAATGTTTTGTATTTAGAAGGCATCTGACAACTCTCATGTCTTTATTTCAAGTTCATTTTTGAAGGAAAATGCAACAAAACATACTATTTAAAATGTTTCTTTTCACCTACCAATGTATTACAGAAACAAGCACATTTTGTTCATCAAATCATAAAACATTTACAGTTATTTAAAACCCCAGTGAGCAATGAAATTAGATATGTATGTTAGGCTGCACAGAATGTTCAATAACTGTTTTTATTTCCTGAGCTTTTTACTTTGTAGTTTTACTAGCTATACCTCTATTAGCAGGTAATTGCAATCAGCTGGCAATGACACTTTTCTTTCAGTCCCAACTAAATATTTGAGGTTTCTTATCTGGACAGATCTCTCAGGTAGCATGTATTTATTCACCAAATTTTGGCCAGAAATTAGAGATTTCATTGCTGACCTTTTAACAGTTACCTTAGAACTGTTACCTTAGTCCTTGAGGACTGGGTTAGGGAGCAATCAAATAGTCTGGACATCCATAAATCCATGGGTCCAGATGGGATGCATCCGCAGGTGCTGAAGGAGCTGGCTGAAGTCATTGCTAGGCTGTTCTCCATCATCTTTGCCAAGTCTGGGGAAACAGGACAGGTGTCTGAAGACTGGAGGAAAGCAAATGTCACTCCAGTCTTCAAAAAGGGCAAGAAGGACCGGTGAGCCTCACCTCTGCCCCTGGGAAAGTAATGGAACACCTTATCCTTGGTGCCATCTGTCACAGTGGTACCCCGAGGTTAGTTTAAGGGACAACAGGATCCAAAACAACTTTTATTAAACCAGTGAGAAACAGGGTTTTAGCACTCCAAAGTGACTTAAATAAAGGTTCGGATATCAGTTGAGGAAAATTATTAAGGGGCAGCAACTAATACAACAGGCAGTCCACAGTGTGCATGCACGTGGCTTCGCTCAAAACAATGCCGGAGCCATCCCTGAGTCCCGGAGAAGTACACACTTGCCTAAACACGGTGTGGGATTATTTTTCAAGAGATACACGTACTCGTAGTGAGTACGGGAAGTGTATACTCGCGATTCTGCGAGGGTAAATTTATAATACACTCGCAATCCTGTGAGGGTTAATTTACTTACACGTGCAAACGTGCACGGGATATTACACGTGCTTATGTGGAAGCACGGGAGGAAAATACACTCGCGCTTGTGCGTGGAAATAATTTATACACGTGCTCGTATTGAGCACGGAAAGTTACACGTGCAAATGTGCACAGAAAGTACACGTGCTTGTATTAAGCACGGAAAGTACGCATGCAAATGTGCATGGAAGGAAAATACACCCGCGATTCTGTGAGGATTAATTTTACACGTGCTTATATTGAGCACAGAAAGTTACACATGCATATGTGCACGGAATAGTATAAATATAATCGCAATCCTGCGAGAAGTTTTACTCACACCCATGGTGGCAAGGCAAGCAGAGTCTCCATCCCGGGGAGGGGGGCTCTCGGCGGCAGCATCTTGCTCGTGCTCCGAGAGACCTGCGACAATGGGCGGAGTCTCGATGAGAATCCCGTTTTTATATTGGCTGATCAGATCTGACTGTAGGCATTCTAGAAGCTTCTCTGCACCCCCACACTGGCTGTGGGTGCCCCTGAAGCCTCCAAACATTGGCCACAGGTGCCCAGCGGCTCACTGGTGCCTCGGCACTCCCTTCTCCTAATGTCCCTGGCCAGGGTGCTCTGGGGCCAAACAAAAGAAGCTGTTAGCCTCAAGTAGCAGAGAGAGAGAGAGATGTGCCTACTCCTTCCATACTGAAGGAGGGAGGGGGAGAGAGGGGGGTTTGTATTCTGCCACAATCCCACCCTGTGACTACAGTCATGATCTGATGTAACTCTGGACTGGTAATGCAGTCACCTCTTGCCTCTAAAGTAAAAAGGGGACACTTCTGCTGACTTACCCTTGCAAAACAGTTATTAATAACAATGAAGAATAGAATTGAAGTAATTACAGCAATCAACAATTGCCCAAGGTAATAACTGAGTCCAAACATCAGTCACAGTCCATTAGTGTGCCCATTCCTGTGACTGCCTTCCTTCTGAATGGCTTGCTAGTGTTAGCTGGATCCTTTTCCAGCCCTTCATTGTTGGTGGTGTTTTCAAGGCATCTGGATCCTCTTCCATCCCTTGCTGGTGTTAGGTGGATCCTCTTCCACCCCATCATCCTCCTCACATTCTCTGCTGTGACCAGCACGTTGCGGGCAGACAGGTCACGGTGGATGCACCGTTTGGATTCCAGGTACTCCATGCTTTGGCAGCACAGTGAGCCAGGCAGACTGGTATGGTGAAATCACGCAGGATCTCCCCAGTCCCTCATGCCCGGCACACATTATGCCCTGAGTCCTCATAGGCGACCTCCGAGATCTCCAGCAGGCTCTGTCGGAGGTGGATGTGACCCGCTGGGACGAGCAGCCGGAACTCCTTGTACCAGACCACGCTGGCACCGCTCTGGCTGGCATCACAGTACAGCTGCAATGCATTGCCTGGGTCCAGCAGGAGATGTTCCTCTTCTGATTCCAGCAACGGGCTCTCAAATAGCTCTGGCTCCAGCATCCTGCAAGAAAACACAAAAACAGATCTCGGTCCCTTTGGAACCAGGCTTTCATAATTAACATGTTGAACTAGCTCAGAAGGTTCTGAGCAGAAAATATCTCTTGGACCTTTTGTTTTGGGGGCAAGTCTTTATCGAGTTGTTGCCTGTTATTAACTCTTTATCAAAATCATTAATGACCTCCATAATGCCCCATTTAGCTGCAGTGGAGTGCCAGTAAATTTTTTTGATAGTGAGTAATATTAGCAGCTACTTTTAGTAAGCAGCAGTGCTGAGGCACTAATGGGAGCTGCTTCTGAACCTCAGAGAGCACTGAGCCGAGGTGGGCTCGCTGGTCCCAAGCTGCGGCTTTTGTTTTTTTACTTCAGTTTGCAAGAGTGGGGGGCGCTCCCGCCCACAGCAAGGCGGGGGAGGCGGCCAACCTGGGATAGGTGGTTGCCTGCCAGCGCTCGAGAGGCTGGGCTGCCCCGCCCCACACCACCAGGACTTGGATGCCAGGAACGGTGGCGGGGGAGCCAGCTGGGAGGAGGTCCATGGACAGGCGGTAGAAGCTTTACGGGGGGAAGTTTGCCTCCGTTTTTTGGGTCACGCCCATACTGGACATGTATTTCTAGCAGCTCTTTCAGGTTGCTCCGTTTCACGCCGCCAGTCCCGGGGCGGTCGCCAGCACTCGCGAGGTCGGGCTTTGCTATGCTGGACCCTCCGAGTTGCCAGTACTGGGCAGGGACCGTCTGGACACCGTGGCTAGGAACGTGTCGCGGTCTCGACTGTGATGGGCACTCGGGATTGGCCGGTCGGGACGGGAGCGACCAGCTATAGCGAACCCACCAAGGCTCCCACGAACCGGTTGCAGTGCCACCGGTCCCGGATCCCTTGGTAGGGGATGGGGAAGCATCCAAACGACCACTTAACAATATCCGATCACCTCAGCACACGGGGCAGCACAAACAAAGCACGTACACGTCTCCATTTCAATGAGAGGGCGCACAACCTCTCTTTCTATTTCATCAACACTGTTTTCAGTGTCGAGAAGCGGGAGGGCTGAGGGGCACACCTGAACTGGGGAGATGCTAGAGGAAGCTCTTATAGTAATTAACAAAAACTCAAGTTTTTGTTCCAAAAAAACAAGTTTCTGTTCTAACAAGCCAAATCTCTGTTCTAAATAGTCCGATCGTATGCTTTGCCCCGAAAAGTCCTGCATTAGAGAGTCAAACTTTACACTTTGCCACGAAAGGTCCTGCTTTAAAGAGTCAAATTGTTCACTTTCCCACGAAAGGTTTTCCTCCATTCAGTGCTTAAGTTTACACAGATCCTGTGCTACCTTTAAGCAAACACCCAAACTGAAACACAATACGATCCACATAACGGCAAGAAGAAAACACACCACGAGACGCCAAGTTGCTGCAGAAATGTTACTCAACCCTCTAAATAATTCCTCCATCTCTGATATCCTGCTCGCTGCGCCAAAATTGTCACAGAAGTACCCCGAGGTTAGTTTAATAGACAACAGGGTTCAAAACAACTTTTATTAAACCAGTGAGAAACAGGGTTTTAGCACTCCAAAGTGACTTAAATAAAGGTTCAGTTATCAGTTGAGGAAAATTATTAAGGGGCAGCAACTAATACAACAGACGGTCCACAGTGTGCATGCATGTGGCTTCACTCAAAACAATGCTGGAGCCGTCCCTGAGTCCTGGAGAAGTACACACTTGCACGGAAAGTACACATGCTTGTATTAAGCACAGAAAGTTACACGTGCAAATGTGCACAGAAAGTACACGTGCTTGTATTAAGCACGGAAAGTACGCATGCAAATGTGCATGGAAGGAAAATACACCCACGATTCTGTGAGGATTAATTTTACACGTGCTTATATTGAGCACAGAAAGTTACACATGCATATGTGCACGGAATAGTATAAATATAATCGCAATCCTGCGAGAAGTTTTACTCACACCCATGGTGGCAAGGCAAGCAGAGTCTCCATCCCGGGGAGGGGGGGCTCTCGGCGGCAGCATCTTGCTCGTGCTCCGAGAGACCTGCGACAATGGGCGGAGTCTCGATGAGAATCCCGTTTTTATATTGGCTGATCAGATCTGACTGTAGGCATTCTAGAAGCTTCTCTGCACCCCCATACTGGCCACAGGTGCCCAGTGGCTCACTGGCGCCTCGACACTCCCTTCTCCTAATGTCCCTGGCCAGGGTGCTCTGGGGCCAAACAAAAGAAGCTGTTAGCCTCAAGTAGCAGAGAGAGAGAGATATGTGCCTACTCCTTCCATACTGAAGGAGGGAGGGGGAGAGAGGGGGGTTTGCATTCTGCCACAACATCTCAAGGCATATCAAGGATAAGAGGGTTAGTAGGGGCAGTTAGCATAGCTTTACCAAGGGTAAGTCATGCTTGACCAACCTCATAGCCTTTTATGAGAATGTAACAAGGTGGATGGATGATGGCAGAGTAGTGGATGTGGTCTACCGTGACTTCAGTAAAGCCTTTGACACAGTCTCCCACAGCATCCTAGTTGCTAAGTTGAGGAGGTGTGGTCTAGACAATAGAGTAGTGAGGTGGGTTGCAAACTGGCTTAAGGAGAGAAGCCAGAGAGTGGTAGTCAATGGTGCGGAGTCTAGTTGGAGGCCAGTATCTAGTGGAGTGCCTCAGGGGTCAGTACTTGGGCCAATATTATTCAATATATTCATTAACAATTTGGACAAGGGAATTGAGTGTACTATCAGCAAGTTTGCTGATGACACTAAGCTGGGAGGAGTGGCTGACAAGCCAGAAGGCTGTGCTGCCATCCAGCGGGATCTGGACAGGCTGGAGAGTTGGGCGGAGAATAACCTGATGAAATTTAACAAGGGAAAGTGTAGAGTCCTGCATCTGGGTAGGAACAACCCCAGGTTCCAGTATAGATTGGGAAATTACATATTAGAGAGCAGTGTAGGGGAAAGGGACCTGGGGTCCTGGTGGACAACAGGATGACCATGAGCCAGCACTGTGCCCTTGTGGCCAGGAAGGCCAATGGCATCCTGGGGTGTATTCGAAGGGGGGTGGTTAGTAGATCGAGGGAGGTCCTCCTTCCACTCTACTCTGCCCTGGTGAGACCCCATCTAGATTATTGTGTCCAGTTCTGGGCCCCTCAGTTCAAGAAGGACAGGGAACTGCTGGAGAGGGTCCAGCGTAGGGCAACAAAGATGATTAAGGGAGTGGAGCACCTCTCTTCAGCAAGGCCTTTGACACTGTCTCCCATAATATACTCCTGCAAAAGCTGGTAGCCCGTGGCTTGGACAAGTGCACTCTACGCTGGGTTAAGAACTGGCTGGAGGGCCGGGCCCAGAGAGTGCTGGTGAATGGGACTGCATCTAGCTGGCGGCCAGTCACTAGTGGTGTTCCCCAGGGGTCAGTGTTGGGTCCAGTCCTGTTCAACATCTTTATTGACGATTTAGATGAGGGGATTGAGACCATCATCAGCAAATTTGCTGATGACACCAAGTTGGGAGGGAGTGTCAACCTGCTGGAAGGCAGAAGGGCTCTGCAGAGGGATCTGGATAGACTGGAAAAGTGGGCTGATTCCAATGGGATGAAGTTGGCTGGAGAGCAGTCAGGCAGAAAGGGACCTGGGGGTACTAATTGACAGGAAGCTCAACATGAGCCAACAGTGTGCCCAGGTGGCCAAGAAGGCCAATGGTATCCTGTCCTGTATCAAAAATAGCGTGGTCAGCAGGACAAGGGAAGTGATCCTTCCCCTGTACTCTGCATTGGTGAGGCCACACCTGGAGTATTGTGTTCAGTTCTGGGCCCCTCAGTTCAGGAAAGACATTGAAGTGCTGGAGCTGGTCCAGAGAAGAGCAACAAGACTGGTGAAGAGACTTGAGCACAAGACCTATGGGGAGAGGCTGAGGGAGCTGGGGTTGTTTAGTCTGGAGAAGAGGAGGCTCAGAGGTGACCTCATCACTCTCTATAACTATCTGAAGTTAAGTTATAGCCAGGTGGGAATTGGTCTCTTCTCCCAGGCAGTCAGCAATAGGACAAGGGGGCATGGGCTTAAACTCTGCCAGGGGAAATTTAGACTGGATATTAGGAAGAAATTCTTTACAGAGAGAGTGGTCAGGCATTGGAACGGCTTGCCCAGGGAGGTGGTAGACTCGTCGTCCCTGGAGGTTTTTAAAGTGAGGTTGGACATGGCACTTAGTGCCATGATCTAGTAAACAGACTAGATTTGGACCAAGGGTTGGACTCGATGATCTCTGAGGTCTTTTCCAACCCAGTCGATACTGTGATTCTGTGAAAGACTGAAGGAGCTGGGTCTCTTTAGTTTGGAGGAGACTGAGGGGTGACCTTATTAATGTTTATAAATATACAAAGGGTGAGTGCCACGAGGATGGAGCCAGGCTCTTCTCAGTGGCAAACAATGATAGGACAAAGGGTAATGGAATCAAGCTGGAACACAAGAGGTTCCACTTAAATTTGAGAAAAAACATCTTCTCAGTGAGGGTGACAGAGCACTGGAACAGGCTGCCCAGGGGGATTGTGGAGTCTCCTTCACTGGAGACATTCAAAACCCACCTGGACATGTTCCTGTGCGACTTCACCTAGGTGTTCCTGCTCCAGCAGGGGGATTGGACTAGATGATCTTTTGAGGTCCCTTCCAATCCCAAACATACTGTGATACTGTGATACTGTGAAATGATTTGTTCCTTCTGGAAAACCTGTCATGTACCAGAGTGATTCAAGTTGTACTATGCAAATGACTAAATATTCCATTTGAGTAGGAAATTTTTTATTGAACAAATATCCTTTCTTTCTTTCTTTCTTTCTTTCTTTCTTTCTTTCTTTCTTTCTTTCTTTCTCCCATCTAAAAAAAAAAAAAAAAAAGTTCTTCTATTGTAATAATAGTATAACGTTAGCAAGAAGAACTTGTATTACTGCTCTTTTGTACTTTCAAGTACTTGGAACTATTTGGAAAAAAAATGGACTGTTTGATCCTCACAATAGTTTCAGAGGCAGGTAAAGTATCAAGGTCTGAATATTTAAATAGAGAACTTAAAACCAAGAAATTTAAGTCTTATTTTCAGAGGCTACAGAGTTAAAAAAGGATTTTTTTTTCAAAGTTCAGCTAAGCAGTCCAGTGTAATTAAAGCTCAATTTCTCTTCCCCCTTCCTAAGCATTTTTGAACATCTATAAGTGTTTTTAGCACATAGACATTATTCTGTTCTGCAACATTACTGTTTCTGTATTACCACTCATCATAGAATCATAGAATGTCCTGAGTTGGTAGGGATGCACAAGGATTATCGAGTCTAACTCATGGCCCTGCATAAGACGCCCCCAAAATTCACACCATGTGTCCCATGGTGTAGTCCAAATGCTTCTTGAATGTTTTAAGTCTTCGTGCTGTGAGAATATCCCTGGGGAACCAGTTCCTGTGCTCCATCACCTTCAGGGTGAAGAACCTTTTCCTAATATGCAACCTAAACCTCCCCTGTCACATCTTCCTACCATTTTCTTCGGTTCTATCATTGGTCAACCGAGAAATCAGCACCTGCCCCTCCTCCTCCCCTTGTGAGGAAGCTGTAGACCGCAATGAGGTTTCTCCTTAGTCTCCTTCAGGTTGAACAAAGCCAGTGACTTTAGCCGCTGCTCATACAGCTTCCGCTCCAAACCTTCACCAACTTCATAGCCCTCCTCTGGACACTGTCCAGTAGCTTTATGTCTTTGTACTGTGGTGTCCAAGGCTTAGCACATTGCTCCAGGTGAGGCTACACTAGTGCACTTATAGGCTGGTTTTGGATCCTAGTACTACACTGGAAATTATGCCACACTACAGATGCAAGCAACCTGCAGTGAGAAAATATACAGTTGGTTAAAATAGGTATCTCATCAAATTCACCAGACTACTCATTAAAGAGATATCGCAGTTGAGTGTGTGACTGAAGATTGTATTCACTTGCTGTGGTTCAGTCAGTGTTTCTCACTCACATGTCTTCCAGAAGAGACCTAAGATTATCAGTGCTCTTTTTTCTTTATAGTCTCAAGTTCAGAATTTCAAATTATATGTTATAGAGTCTGAATGTTTTTCTTCTTTGGGATCATAACAAACCAACACCTTCATCATGCATGCCCATGCCCATAATCCATTGTTTTTGTGCTGACCTACCCATATCCCAGCACCCTGAAAAATCTGCAGAAGTTGAACCATATGGCCTAACTGGAATTTTCAGAAACAGAATTAAAAATGAGACTGATGCTTCTGCTAGGCATCGTCTTTCTACCACTAGCTTTATTTCAATAACCACTGCATTAATTAACATGTTGATTAGCAGAGCTGGTCAGGATTCACTTCGTGGTTTTATGAGAAGCCAGCTTGTTGAAAGGAACCTCTGCATGAGAACATGTCACCTGAGCAATATTTTTTTTTAATTAAAGTGAAAGCTTTTAAATATTTTCAGAATGGAATGGCTCACTTATAAATAAATAAATACATACATACATAAAATCCACACCAGCTTTTTATTTTTGTTTTTGCTAAAAATCAAATATATTCAAAATGGAAATAAAACATTTAAAGTACATATTTATACTAAATGACTGTAATTATGGTTTTCAGTGTGGAAAAGCATCCCAAAGTAAAAATGAAAAATAGTGAGGGAGGGAACCCATTTTTTGCATGTACATGGTACATTTTCTGACTAATTCTAACAACTAATTCCTCTAGATCTTTCTTCACACATTCAAACAGAAAAGGGAAAAAAAAATCAAACATGGGGTCACCTGTTTAATAGTTATCTGTCCTGTTTCTAAAGTATATAAAAGCAATTCCCATGCTAGTGACCAGCATAAGCAGTGAAACAGAATTCTATAAAAATCTGTTCTATATCAACTTATATTGGGAATAAAGTGACAAAGAAATAGAACACATCCAAATACTTCAGAAGTCTTATATCATTTTTGGCACATTGTAGCATCAGAATTCAAAGGTATTACTAACTGCACTCCTAGACAATTCACAGTGCCTTTTCAGTGTTATGTTTCAACTCACAAATTTTGTTTCTTTATTCTTTATGCTCCTTGCATTACATCTTGATCTCAGCTCTTTTCATAAATGTGTCGATGCAGTTTGTTGATGTGACCTTCTGAAGTTTAGGGAGTAATGCAGGAACCGTGCACACTGAGTTAAAAGCAATGCACCCATAGCCAGGGTTCTACCTTTGAAAATGGGAGTCCAGCTAATTACTTAATTCACAATAATACGACATTGTAGTTGCTGAACTTTTAGCAACCTGAAGGCAAACAGCCTTCTGTCAGTGCAGGAAACAAGACGTCTTGGCAAGCAAGCTTAGGTTGATGCAATCAAAGCTAGAATTAACATTTCAAGGTCTTTCAGAGACAGTATTGGCCTCAGCAGCAGAGCAACCATGCGATAACAAATGAAACTTTCAGAATATTGCAAAAGTGGCTCTCAGAGGACAGCTCAAGTCAAATATATAAAAGAAGATTCCTAGCAGACAGGAAAGGAACAAATATGTTGCCATCAATCAAGACAGATAGCAAAGATACAGCTTGTGGTTTGCTCATTGCAGTAGAAACTCTTGCCTTCTTTCTAGAAAGTTAAGAGATTTGGGGAGAAAAATAAATCTGTAAATGAGAGAGCATATTAAAAGTGCTACTAATTATTTAATATTTATTATTCTTCTTAAGCACAGTGGCAATGTTCAAAAAAATACCTGAGAAACATATGTGTTGTGACAAGGACACTGACTATTTCACAGGGGGGAGGATAGTTTTTTCATTTAATTACTTCCAGGAAAAAATGTCACACAGGTAAGTCCTTCATACTCTTTGGACCAACTACATTTCTGACTTCAGTGCACAATAATGGCACATGTAACCAGAGCAGACCAGAATACTCAAAGCAATCTGAATTTCTATCAAGGCTTTTTCCAGCTTTGTCTCAGAAATTACCAATGTCCAATCAATCTATCCTTGACAAGAAGCATCAGTGGTGAAAATATATCTGGTGGTCCTTTTACAACATTATCAACTCTGCAACAAGCCTCTTGTGATATTTGAAATTCTCACTGTGCCTCAATACAGTCACTGTGAATAATATGAAGATTAGTGCTAATATAATACAGGTAATGTAAATTATTGATTTTTGTGTATGTTTTAGACATATGACTGTTAACTTACCTGTCTGATGTAATGTTTTAGGTAATAAAGCACTTCTGAATTTCCAAAAGTCCAACTGTTCCTTATACTTTGATAAATTATACCATCAAAAATCAAGATTAAGACTCTTTATCTTTCGGTTGGTGGTGTCGTTTGGATCTATATCTCAACCATCATGTCCTCAGATGCAGTTTGGGTCTCTGTGTCTACTCTCATGTCCTTAACTGCAGTTTGCACCATAGCATCAGTCAAGGTATTTACAGAAGTGGTTTGGGTTTCTGCTTCAATCTCAGTCATCTGATAGCACTGAACTGTGGCTTGGTAAGCTCAGGTCAAGCCCCACTACAGTGCTAGAAGCTGCTGATTTTCACTGGGGTGGGCAAGGCACCCTTTTATCAGCTGGCTTGTCAGCTTGCCAAGGTTACTTGCCTCTTCAGATGAAAAGTCTGAGGCTATGTGAGGTTATCACTATCCTAGGAACTTGCTGAAATCCTTCCACACATCTCTCACCCAGCAACTGGGCACCACATTTCAGTATTACCTCACCTAAAAGTTTTCTTGTCTTATACCAGAACAACACCAGATTCCACAAAACATGCTAACAGCATTAAATAGTAGTATTAAACAGTACACATAAGGGTGAACCATGACCTCAGGAACTTTTATAATAAGACAACCCACATCAGTCCCAGGTAGGAAGAGGGAGTCGTATTTCCTCATCTTCTCCACAAGACAGCTGACCCAGCACAGTAAAACCATCATTGCCAGGGAAAAGCACATAGTCATTGTTTGTACTAACATATTTCCAAGCTCAGCAAAATAGATAAGCAGTGCAGCCAACAAACTCTGTTACCTGCACAGAAGCTTGCCTCTTAACAACTACTATAGCTATAACATGCTTAATACAAAACTGCCATTATCTTGTGCCCCATGTTAAGCACCAAAAAGGGCTGTGGTGGGTTGACCTTGAGTGGCTGCCAAGTCCCCACCATGACACTATCACTCCCCTCATCAAAAAAATAAGAGGGGCAGAAAATCAGATGAAAAAACTTGTGGGTCAAGATACAGGTACTTTAATAAAGCAACAGCAAAAACTGCTTCTCAAAGCAAAGGAAAACACAAGATGTATTCTCTGCATCCCAATGGCAGGTGATGTCCAGCTACTACCCAGGAAGTAGGGCTTCAGTACATGTAATGGTTGATTCAGAAGACATGTCATAATAACGAATGACCCTCCTTCCTCTTCCTTTCTCTTATCTTTTATTGCTGAGCAGACATAATGCAGTATCATTTTGGTCATTTCAATCATTTATCCTGGCTATGTCCCCTCCCAATATCTTGCCCACTCACAGCCTACTGGCCTTCGGGTGCAGGGCAGGGGAAAGTTGGAGAGAGCCTTGATGCTCTGCAAGCACTACTCAGCAGTAGGCAAAACACTGGTGTATTATCAAGATCTTTCTAGCTACTGATACAAAGCACAGCACTATGAGGGCTGCTATGGAGAAAATTAACTCCATCTCAGCCAGACGAAACATGATATTTTGTTGTTGTTGTTTGGTTTGTTGATTTGCTTGGTTCTTGTTTGTTTTGTTTTGTTTTGTTTTGGTTGGTTTGTTTTGGTTTGTTTTCTTTTTCCCAGATGCAGCATTAGTATTACTTGCATAGCATTATAGTAACAGCTTGTTTAAAATGAGAAGAAAGATGTGATAAATGAATTAGACAAAGTCATAGATTGAGACAGCAATCAGAGATCATAATATCCATTTAATGATTGATAAATTTATTTCTGGCATAGACAACTTACATTAATTTTGACTTCAACATCCCTAACAAGACTAAAATTGATTTAGAATTCCACAGTCTGAGATTTTAACATCATGTTATAGATTAATGTGTCTTTGGATTGGTACTATTTTCAGTGCCTGTAATACACTATTATTAAATATATGAAGAAAATAAAGGATGAAAAGTCTCCAAAAAAACCAGCTTTTCTGAGTGGAGAGAAATACTTAATGCACAGACTTCAGTGAGTAAATGGAAGTGTCCACATGAACCTATGGACACTGCCTTTATGCAAATGGCTACATTCCTCCAGCAACCTTGTACAAAATCATTGTTTTCTGGACAGCTATGCAGAAAGTCTCAAATGACTCACTGTGCCATCCAAAGGAAGTGCTCATTCCAAAGGATTAATTTATCCATGCTTGAGACTGCCAGGTATTGTCTACCTATATATATTAATTCTATGTGACCTGACAAAATAATAGTTAACCAGTCTCACAGAATGATAAAACCAGGGATTTTTAGGGAAATTACTAAGCATACATGACAAAAATGAAAATATAATTTCAACAAATTTAATAATAAAATTATGCAATATATTTTTGTTTGTTTGTTTCATAAGTATTTAATTCCATATTTTTTATAATACAAAGAAATTTTTGGATAATTAAACATATTTTTGGGTTTGAGTACAGTTTTCTGTGATTTGTTGTTGTGATGATTTTAAAACTGTTTATAAAGTGAGTAACAAATTTTTTTCTTCCCCTCCTCCCTCCTTCTTTTTCTGTGAGTTCTGGATTATAGGCAATTATTTTAAATGAGTACCTAATACTTTTTAAAAAAATATCTGTTACAGTGGTAATACACTGAACAAAGTGTCCTTTGCCTTTACACATTTTATAATACAGCATTCACTGACTCACAGTATTTCACTGATTATATGCAGTTGACTAATACTCTTTAAGTCACAAAAAACTACATTACTTGTGTTTTAGACATATCCACTGATAATTGTGGTTTCTTTTAAGCATTTGATTCTTAAGAATCTATTTCTATTTCCTTTTGTTCAACACACCTTGTAGCTTAGCAAAGACACAAAATGAGTCTTGAGAGCCGAATATCTTAAGTATCCTTTAATAATTGAGTGTAATCTGTCTGCATTGTCAATAGAATAAAATTGAAAGTCTTTTACCTTTCTCATGTTTTCAGATACTATTTTTACATTACTCATAATCTCATTTGAATTAATTTAGCCTATGTGGAACTGTAGCTCAAGGATTAGAGGCGTACTGCAAGCAATTAACTGCTGTCCTTAAACATCTTTTGAATTATGGATGGGTGACATTTTGAATTCTGCAGTATGAAATTTAAACCACTGATATCTTTTTAAGCATTAATGACATATTTGGTCTTTACCAGTCATGTGATGACTGACTAGAGAAGTTAAAGAGTCTTAAATGTTATAGATCCTAGTGATTTAATGAGATTATCTGATTACTAGAAACCCATGCATGACTCCTTCATGTCATCTGAACTCGAACAAAGGTCACTTTCCTCAAAAACACCTTGGCATTCAGTATTAAAACTGAAAAAGTGCGGGTAAAAATGAAGATGGAAAATGTTTATCTGGACTTTTTTTCTTCCAACAAGACATTACAGAATGTATTCATGTTGTGGCCACATATTTGCAATTGTCTCAATAAATAAAACCCTAACATTTTTACTTAAGAAACAATTTCACAGGCTAGTGGTTCCCAGTGTCGGAAAAGTTTTATTTTTATCTAAACTAAACATTCCTTTCCTAATTCTATCTTATAACTCCTTTACCTGTGCTAGGCAATATACTAATTGACTTTTCTCTCTCTTTAGGATTTATAACCTTCAAATGTTAGAGGAGGAAACAATTAAACTTCATTTTTCTAAGACTATTCATCTGCTTTAAATGGTATTGTGTACTTATAGTAGTGTACTCAGAGTTTACAGGATAAGTATATGAGAAATACCAAAAATATTTGCTTCTCCAAAGCATCCTACAAAAACATATTAGCTGTTTCTGTGACAGTAATTTCACAGGTCTTAGTGACAGCTCAATTTTTTGGAATAAGAATTAAAATGTTTGACTAAAACCTGTGATTACACAATGCTCTCTTTTCAAAAGCCTGCTTAAGTCCTGCAGTCTCTGAGACTGAATAGCAATTCATAAGTGATTAGGAGAATTCATTCATGGTGTAGTAAAACTAATGAGAAAGCCAAAACAACAGCAGGACATGCTAGTATTTTCAAGATTAATGCTAAAGTAAATAGCAGATGAAAAGGTGTGATATAGTCACTAGTATTAAAATGTTAAAATTGTAGAAAATTCAGGTACTATTGACAAACGATCAAGTGGCATAGTGAAATCAAGAAGAGTAGCAGAAGAGATATGATGATTTACAAAATAGAACACACATGATATATGTGCACCATGAAGCACAGCAGATGTGTGCATCATGGATAATCAAACTAGAAAAAGAATACTGCTGAACTAGGTGACTAAAAATGTAAAAAAAATATCAACAAAAAGGTATGTGTGGCATGTACAATGTAAGGACACATAATATAATGTTATAAAAGTTACCAGATGGAAGAAAGCTAAAAACTGGGTATAGGCCTGATTAGGGAATATAAAATCAATGACCTCTAAAACAACCTTAAAATAATAATTAAAAAACCCCCACTATTTAAATTCATAAAAGAGAAATCTGTAGGGAACAATACTTTTTACCTTCATTTACTATGGTATTGAGGAAATTAGTTAACATTCTTTTTCTGAGTATACACCAAAAGATAAACACACAACTATAAGAACAATATTTGTTGTGAAGAGCACATAAATTATAATTATAGCTTTTGGGACTATACTATCAACAAAATGATTACTTAATGATTGGTATTAGTCCTGATACATTCTCTATAGGTCAGTTTCCCAGTGGACAGGACATATCCCTAGAAGACAATGAAACACTAAATGAAATATACAAGTGTGTGGAAGTATAAATTTATGATGGTTAAACTTTGAAAATTATCTTTCAAGAAGGCAAGGTTGGTTGTCATTAATTTTTATGAATGTGATCTCCTGTAATTCTTACATCTTTGGTAATAGGCTCCATAAGGACATGAAAATAAATAATATATTTTAAAACAAGCTTGATTATAAGTCTATCAGTGCAGATAACTGACAAGTGGAGGCATTCACAGTGTAAAATTTGCCGCCTCCCATTAATTTTGCTAAAACCTGGAATTTTCCTCCTCCAATATTGCTTATACAATTGATAGATTGTGATTATTTTTTTTCCTTAATGTAATCTGTACATACATGCTGAGCAACTGGAAAGAAGACTAGTCATTTCTGATCTTGAGTAAGGTAGAGCAGGTTATGCAGGTAATGCTTTGCTGAAAAATATGTTGAGTGTGTTGTATCTGAGCGTCCGAATTTTGATAGATTTTTTTTTTGTCTTGTGGACTAGTATTGCTTTAAATATTGTTTGTTAACAGCCTGTTACAATGTCTACCAATTGCAGAGCTGTCAAGTATGATTAAATTACACTAACAAGCAGAAAAGCTAGGATAAATGAAAAAAAAAAAAGTTCTAAAGAAGAAAATTTTATATAATTAGTGAACTGTTGTAAACAAGTAGGAATACTTTCCTCTCCTCTCCTCTCCTCTCCTCTCCTCTCCTCTCCTCTCCTCTCCTCTCCTCTCCTCTCCTCTCCTCTCCTCTCCTCTCCTCTCCTCTCCTCTCCTCTCCTCTCCTCTTCTCTTCCTCTCCCTCTCCCTCTCCCTCTCCCTCTCCCTCTCCCTCTCCCTCTCCCTCTCCCTCTCCCTCTCCCTCTCCCCTCTCCCTCTCCCTCTCCACTCTCCTCTTCCCTTTCTTCATCGTAAAGAAAATATTAAAAACAACATCTGTACCAGGAGTAGAATCATAGAATCACAGCATAATTTCAGGTGGAAGAGACCCTCAGGATCATCGAGTCCAACCATAACTTAAATATAGCACTAAGCCATGTCCCTAAGAACCTCATCTAAATGCCTTTTAAACACCTTCAGGCATGGTGACTCCACCACTTCCTTGGGCAGCATGTTCCAATGACTGACAACCCTTTCAGTGAAGATTTTTTTCCTGCTATCCAATCCAAACCTCCCCTGGCACAACTTGAGGTCATTTCCTCTTGTCATATTTCTTGCTACTTGGGAGAAGAAACCAACACCCTCCATGCTCCAGCCTCCTTTCAGGTAGTTATAGACAACAATAACATCTCCCCTCAGCCTCCTTTTCTCCAGGCTAAACAGACCCAGCTCCCTCAACTTGTGCTCCAGGCCCCTCACCGGCTTTGTTGCCCTGCTCTGAACTTTCTCTAGTACCTCAATGTCTTTCTCATGGTGAGAGGCCTAAAACTGAACACAGTGTTCAAGGTGTGTCCTCACCAGTGCTGAGTGGCACAATCACTTCTCTAGTCCTGCTGGCCACACTATTCCTGATACAAGCCAGGATGCTGCTGGCCTTTCTGACATCCATGAAAAGTAAGTGTGAAACCAGGCTACTATATTCTAACAGTGCTTAAAGAACATTTGTTGGAAAATGTTCTGACTAAGCTCAAAAGTCCTAAACAGCAACTGATATATTTTAAAGGCACAGTAGATACTACTTGTATTGTTAAAAGAAAATAGAAAACACTTTCAACATCTTACACTGCACAAATGCTTCCATTGTCTGATAATATAGTACTTGATGACTGTGAAGAAATCATATGACCAATGGGAAAGACAATTTTTTGCCAATATTTGTGAGAACAGAGAGTACATTTTGACTACTTGACAGTACCAGGGACACATATCTAACTGTACATCTACAACGTGCTTTACTTTTATAAAAGATGTTCTTCAGGACATGTTATGCATATTTTGTGTCAGGAGAATTAAGAATAGAGAACTTAGAGTAGGAATGGTACTCTTAACTTTTTTTATAAGTGCCTGCTATTTGATCAGTTCCATCATTTAAATATTTGGAAAAAAATAGTCACCCCAAACATCCTTTCATGAGAAAGACTTCTGAAGCTGAACGCTTTAATTCAAATTGGAGTTCACTACAGGATGCTCTAAAAATCTACATGCTTTATAAAAACAGAAAAAGAAAATTCATTTTTAGTCCTGTCATCATTTTTGACTGCAGAAAGGAAAAGTTATTAACAGAAGTAAGGTCTTATATGTACTTTCTTAAGAATGGTGTGTGTGTGAGCTGCAGGGGCTGACCGCTGGATGGTGTTACCTCATCATGTTTTCTGCTGGCTTTAGACAACCCTGTTCTCCCTGTTTATGTATTGATCAAATTTTTTATTTATTTATTTTTGTTTCTTGCAGATTCTGTAATCACAGCTTGACTAGAAAACATTGCAATTGTTATAGTTTAATTAATTTTTATAACTGCACAATCACTCTATAAACAGGCTTGCAAACAGTAGAAGTTACTTCTAAGGTTTAAGAGTAGGTACTAAATAAATTACTTTTCTGATAAACATTATTCTTATTTCACTAGATCTTTGAACAATTCAGATAGAAACACAAAACCGTGTCATTCATTGAATGAGATAAATCCCAGCATTCTCTCAGGAACCTCATTGTTGCTGTTAGTGACATGTGTGTTAGCACATAGGGCTGAAAATGTAGGTGAGCTGCATAACCAATAACCTCTGTACACCACCTTTGGTAATCTAGAGACTTAGGTCCATGTGCACCACACAGAAGATATTAGACACCAAGGCAATTAATGTCGGTTATACCTCTGATTCCCTGAGTCTGGTGTTTCCCTAAGTATGGTGGCAATGTCACTGAACTGCAAAGCACTTGACAGGCTACTAGTGATAATTATGGTAGAACTACATAATTTTAATGCTATTTTATTTACCTGTCTTTTGAGTTATTTCTTTGAGCCAACAGGAAGCAACATCACACTTTCTCTTCTTCCTGAAACCACTAGTTGTCCCTTTTTAATTGCTGTTTTCTTCCATCTGAAAGAAAAGCCATACATACTGCAAGTATATGGTTTATGCTCTCTCTCCATTAGAAAATTAACTACTATAGTTTAAGCGAAAGTTACATATACACATACTTGAGGGCAGATTTGGTAAAATCTAGTTGTGTATTAAAGCTTCATTGCAGTTCTGATTCTGATTTTGTTTCATATTTGCCTTCCTTCTTTTATGCACCTTCTAGTACATTGATAGCAGTGGATGTTATACAGATAGATTTTTAGGGGGAATACATTTTACATTACAGAAGTCAAAATACGCTAACATAGAGCAATAACTTACACACAAATTGTTTCCATTCATAATCCACAGGAGCTACTTTCTAGCAAATAATCAGCTCCTGTAGAGTTCTTAATTTAGTCAGAAATCTTCCATTCAATTAAGACCATGAGTTCTTAGGGGATTATTATTGTACGTATAAATTCATTGATTCATGGCAACTTCAGAGCATTAAAAAATATATATCATCTTGTCTTTGTCAAACAAAGCACAAAAGGTTTCTTGTTTTTTTTCTGTTGAAATAAAAAACAAACAAACAAACAACAAATAAATTCTTGAAGAAAGTTTTACAACTATTTTTGAGGGAGAATTAACCTGAACTACAATGAACGTAAGATTCATACTAATGGATGTTTAATTCTAAAGAACATATGAGAATGACCCAAGGAAAAAATTAAAGAGTACACTCGTGACTTATGTTAACACAAACCTCTCAGACAAGCATTTAGAGTCTGGCCCACCAGAATCAGCAGAAATCTTGTTTTTCAGTACAGAAAATTTAGAGCGTTTGCTGTTTCCTGTGTAAATTCTGAACCTGTGGCTGTCATACCTCTGGGAAGAGGTTGATGATCATTGTCAAAAGGTTAAAATCCTTAAATCTTTTCTTCATTATCTTTGCTTAGACATAGAAGGTTTTTTGTTTGTTTGTTCTTGTTCTTTCTCTTTTCTAAACAATTTTTCTGCATTTCTTTGTTACTTGAATCATTGTCTTGATTCATCTCCAGTTCTTTAACAAAAAAATATTTTCCAAAGATGTGACTTGCTCTGAGGTTTGAATACTCCTAAATTTGTTTCACATGTCCATTTAGCATTGCATTACCTGCTTTGGAGAAGAAAGGCTGATGTCTCTTCAAATCTGCAACACTTTTGCAGTCTAAACTATCCTTCCATAGTTCTGCATACACAGCCATTGTTTCATATTCACTTTGAATAAGTATTCTTCTCCTTTCAGAGCAGCAACTTTCATGATTGATAAAATTTCTGGTTTTTAATTCAGACATTGCCTATTGGCTTTTTTTTTTTTTTTTTCCCCCCTGAATACTTTGGAGATCTACTAATTCAAGGGACCTATGAAAGAACTGAAGTTCATGCATTTTCTTGTTGCTTTAGACATTCAAGCCTGAGAAGAAAAATGGCAATATGTGGCTTCAAGACAAATCAGGGCAAATTGTGAACACTGAGCCTTCAAGTATATAGATATTGGGATGCTGCTAAGTAGAACATGTTCGTCTGTTGAGTTTATAATGTACATGTATCCACATTATACTCAATAAGAAAATTAAACCTTTCCAACTCTGAGCATGTTCTCTAAATACATATATTTTTCTCATCACCCATGGCCTGCAAATTCATATTTGCACTCCTTTATTAGATCTCTTCTTTCTCATACGTCCAAGGAAGATATTTCAGACACTCAATCCAAACTATATTAAAAATGAGCTACAGAGAAAATCAGGTATTTCTACATCTTTTCATAAATTACAGTAATGTACACAGGACTAGCAAAAGCATGGAAAAAGAGGCTTGTTTGGTTGTGGTCAAAAAAGAACTTTTTTAAAAAAAATTTTTTCTAGGAAGTAATGGGACACAAAGGCCTGTGCAAGATCTTACGTCCTGATGCAGAATCTTGTGGGAACTATCAATCATGTGTATCTGCACAGTCTTGAGCCGTATGACTTGGAAATGTTGGTCATCCTCCTCCACAGCTCATAAATGTTACAGCTTTATGTAAAAGTACAGATTTTCATTTGCTGATACATCTTGCTATTTCTTTTCATACATCTACATGCAAACAACTGATACCTACAGAAGCAGGAGAAAAAGAAATGGAAAAAGCACTTCTGAAGCATAGATATTCACCCACATATCCACAGAATCACTCATGTGAGTATGAAGATGATATTTTTGCCCCCTGGGAAGACCTGGAAAACCTCAGCTCTTAGAAACATGTCTTGTCAAGGCTAAGCAAATAGAAGGACAGTCAGGTTCCCCTCATTTGTGAGTTTTGAAAGGCGTCATGCAGTGTATCAGAATTAAAATTTCTCTTCAACAGAAAAAAATCATTTTATCGTCTGACTGATTATAAGTGAAAGTTCTTCACTTACTTGGAACTAGGTAACCAAGTTACATTGTACTGTATTTTAATTTGGAGTACAACACAGGGAACTTTGAAGTATATTTTATCATTATGATACATGCTATGTAGTAGTTTGTCAGCCTCATTGGTTCTGAAGGTGAGATACAGCAAACAAAAGCTATGCCTGTACCTGGAAACAAAGCACTCCTTGTATATGGGCTGCAACTTGATGAGGGAAGAGCAGTTTGTGAATACATATGCGAGGCATTGCATGCCTGTTGGCCTAGTTCCCTGGTGATGATCCCAAGCATAGTTGATTTACTAGCTGTAGGCTGGTTCAGGGTTACTCAAAGGATCCTGAACTATTCATAGTGAAATAGTTTACTATGAGATAAGGGCATATTTTCTTACTACATGTGAAGACAGAAAATGACCAGGTAAAGTCAGAGACAAGCTTGAATTTCCTGCCCTCTCCTATACCATCTGCTGTGACATAGATGCCGTACCGCAGGGAGCAACAGTGATGTGTACACTTTGGATGGGTTTGTTTGTTAGATTGTGCCTCCCTAATTCATTGTCTAATTTATCACAAATAATTTTCAGACTTATACACAGGATTTATAGAAAAGATGCAACTTACACTCATGTGTCAGAGATTGTAATTTTTAGAAAGATTAGAAAAATTGAAAATATTTTATGTATGATGATTTTGTTCAAATACCTTATACTGTTTTTTGAATTAGGCCTTTTGGATTTATTAAAGGATGCTTGTGCAAGCAGTCTTCAGGATGCCCATGGAATTTAAATGTTGTCATCCTTCTCTCAAGTAGAGGTTGTATCTCCCTAGTATGCTGTTTAATGACCTTTTAACTGTTGGCCCTTGAAGTCCTAAGTGCTCTGCGATGGACATATTCCACGGTTGCTCAAGAAATATATTTGCTAGCAACTATTTTTCTTACGGTTCACAAGAAAGCTGCCTATTAATTTTTCTTCACTATCCTGTGTCTTAAGCTGGAAAATATCTGGAGCTCATGGAATTCCAGCCTAGCAAAGAGTTGGCAACACAGTTTTTCCAAAGTCCAGTTTTCTTTGTCACAGTGGTTATTTTGCCAGCAGAGTTTTTAGAATGGGATAAAATAAATTGAGAAAGCAAATTCTTGCTTGTTCTCTTGTGATTATCAAGACTTCTATAGCACTGCTTGAATTATGCAGAAAAGAGCATGCCACATAGCATGGCTACTATTGCTCCAGCTAGTTTGAGACAAATATTGCCTACAATCTTCTTTCCCTGTATTCGTCTTTTCAGTAGTTACAGAGCATACACAAAGATTCAAAAGCTTCCATTTGATGCTTTGATGTCTAGTGTATTAAAAGCAAACTTGTATACAATATTATCCAATGTAGTATACTTATTTTAGCCTTCTCCGTAGGTCAGCTTTTGTTTTATGGTATGTCCATTCATACTTCAGGTGTTCAGCAGTGAATGCAGGCACATAACTCAAACCCTTAACTGGAAAGAAACATGAAGTCTGTTAAAGCTGTGTGTTTATGAAAGAAAAAAATTTTTAAAAAAGAGAGAGAAAAACAGAAATCAACTAGTGATTTTAGGAAGGCTAATTATCTGCATTATATTTAAAGAGGTATTCAGAACTTCAAGCACAATCTATTTTAACTTATAGTTTAAACCCACTGAACTGCTGTCTTTCTTTAGTTTTTCTGTTGCATTCTGTAAACCACTAAATGTTATGAAATAAATACGTTTAAAGCTATTGCAGCAGTTGTCTTTGAAAATGCAATTTTCTCTTAATGTTTAAAGACTACTTTGTGGTTTTCCTTTTAATTGAAATAATACATTTTAATGTGACAAAGCTGCCACTACTTTATTGAAAAAAGGTAATATTAGCTTGTAATAGAGAGCAGATGTTTTATGCACTATGATTATTCATGGAATATACAAACAGAAATATACAATAACAAACCAAATCAGGAGCTGGAAGTGACATTCTTCTTATTATGTTTACAGATCACATGATTCTTTTTGGAAATGTACCACAATAGCTGTTAAGTTTTTACAGTACTTGTTTTCATGATTATTAGATCATTACATTTATCTTAAACCAATTTAAGTTTATATTAGGAAGAATTGGTGATAATCTCTCACCTTTGACCTGTAAATAATGAATTCCTCTGTGTAATTGCTATATCTTAAGCTGACACTGTGCTGTGTAATCTTTATTGCTGTAAAATGACATTTAAAGTTTGTTTTACAAGAGCAAGTAAAATAACATTATTTCTGCAGTGAGCAATAATTATCTGCCTCCTAGCAGAATATGCATGCTGTGGATAAATTGTGTTCATCTGGTAACCTTTGTTTGTAAGATAAATTAATTAAAAGAGGAATGTTGAAAAAAATGTCTGCCCACTGAGTGCTGATAGAGTAATATTATTATTTGACAAGACAACATTCTAAACAAAGATTATTTTTGCTCTGAAGATATGGATATTGCACTGTGATCATAACAAAAAATGCAGCCATGGAAGCAAATATCTGTTTGTTCCACAGAAACAAGAAATGCCTAGAACACCGTACTCAGTTGGTATTTAAATGGGTTAATATGGTCATGAAGTACTGAGCCTAATGAGTAGATTTTTCACCTGGCAATTTTCTATATATAGTAATGAATTACGCATTAGGTATTAATAATATGTTCTTCCTCTCTTGTTTTAATTAATTCATCTATAAAAAAGATACCGCAGTCACTCCACGTTGACAATTTGAAAAGTTTTTATTCAATATTTATTTATCAAGAAAACATTCATGGGGTGAGGATTACTTACAATTTCAAAGACTGTTTTCATATGTAGCATGGGACCCACAGACCTTGTTCTGCTGTGACTTGTCTTTTCAATTATACATAGGGTAGAAAGAAGGATGTTTCATGAGACAGCAAGCTTGATTTTGTTTTCCCCATCTTATAGAAACTTTACAGAGTATTGGTTGCGTGTTCTGTCATTAGTAAGATAAGTTAGATTAATAACTTTGGCTAAGTTCTTTTTTTTTTTATATCTTTCTATACAGGAATAGTGCATAATACCAATACTGGCGAGTAATTGTATTCAGTTTCACTTTCTTCTTTATAAAATAGGATAACTAATTTTTCACTAAAATTGCTTTATCAGTCTCAACAGCCAAAAAGTGAATTTACAACTAGCTATGGAGCAAAGCCTCTCAAGGAACTGATCCAGTACTTTTTCCAAATTTGTAAACAGACTGACAAGAGCATATTTAAGAAAATCACCATTTAGATTATATTTCCCACATATGTTCAGTAGTGTAACTATTTAAAAATAATCTAGTTTTAGATTGCTTATTTTGTTTTGTTTTTCAGCCATTTTCAGCCATTGACCTTTTTGGCATAATTTTAGTTTCAAATAAAAAAAAAAGCACCACACATACATAATCCATTTAAGTAGCAATTCTTCTACACAAGGTGGCATTCACAGCTACAAAATAGTTGATTGATCTGTAGTATCTCTAGATATAATTCAAAAAACCAAAAATCTAATCCTGTTATACCTAATATATAATTTCTTTAAATTTCTGATTAAAAAAACTTTGCAATAAACATATTTGCTGTTGTAAGATATTTTATAAGCTCTTAATTGCATTCATTTACTCTATAATATGTTATTTTTTTGTATGCATTTCGTGTACTAGGAGGGAGAAAGTTACATAGAGATTCTCATGGTAAAAATATCTAGAACTGCTTAGAGAATAGATGGCAACACACATAAATGCACGTTTTAGGAGGTCAAGTATATTTTAAGTGGTGTGCCAGGAAGAAGGAAGTACATAATAAGATTAGATATAGTGTGAATGGGAAGCAAAATACAGATTACAAATAGTTTACTTATATAGAGAAATAAAACTAGACTGTTATTGTCAATGTACTTTACAATAGTGGTTTAAAGGTTCAGTATAACACTCTTATTTCAACAGAATTCTTTAGACTTTTTTTTTTTTTTTCCTCTGAAGTTCTCAAGATACATACACCAAAGATGGAAATAATTCCCTAAAGGTATTTTCTACATCAGCAGTTTTTTTTTTTCAGATTCTTTAGGTGTCATCTTACTAGGCTGGGTATAATTAAAATAGTCATTCACTGTGTTTCAGCCCTAAGTGGAAACAAATACCAAAACCCTCAAACAAACAAACCAAACAAACAAACTAAACAAACAAACCCCCTCTCCTCTCCCCTCCCTGCCCTGCCCACCTCCAAACCAAAACCAAAATCAAACCAAAACAAACCTACCCGTTTGTTAGATTGGGCAGCTTCTTTCTGTTTTACTGAATAGTAGATGCACTGTATCAATAAACATTATTAAATTTGCTGAGATATGCATTAAATGTTGGATTCCCTAAGACGTGCTATGCAGTGCATTTCCTAATGAAGGATCTCAAAAAAGGAAATTGTACATTACAGTCCTTCAACTGAAATTATGAAGAAAATCTATGATACTTTCTATGTTTAGTAGATGCAGGAATCTCAAATTATCAAAATAGTTTTGGAATGCAATCTCCCTTGTGTACGCATGCAAATTTTCCTCATAATATCCTAGGGATTTTGAGTGAAAGAATTGAGTATATTTAGAAACATGGAAAAAAAATTATTTACAAATATATTAGCAGATACGATTTTTATTTGAAATAATATTGGAAACATATTGAAAGTAATTTAAATAATATTTGGAATGCCAGAAGGCACAGTAACACTTATTCCTGGAAACATCTGTTTAAAAGATAATTCCTTTAATATTACTTGCTACTTAGTGAAGTGCAATGGCAGCATTATCCTTGAATAATGGAGTTATTCTTCAGATCTCAGTTTATGTTCTACTTTTTTTTTTCTTTTTAAATTTTTTTTTTTTTTTATTTGCAGGGTTAAGCAGTACATTAAAGATACATCAGAAGGCAAAAACCCTCCACAGCTATTATATGTAAGAGTTATATCTGTATATATTTATCTATCTATGAATATGAATGAAAACATAGAATAGTCCTTGGGATTCCCTGTCATAAGAGGAGGTGAGAGGTTTGGTCATTCATTTGGGTGGGAGGAATTAGTGTCCTGACTGGGAACTAAATATTTGATCTTCTTCCCAAGAGCAAATTCCTAACAATCAATTCCAGCTATGCTCTAAAAGAAAACACTTTCCTCCATTTTTGCTCCTAGTTATTTGTTAAAAAGTGTATAAGCTTCCCCAGAAATGATGGTGTTAAATTGTAAAACTCTGGATTTTATCACAGGAGTGAGAAATCCACATTTCTTTTCAGCCTGGTCACCTAGTTCTTTCTTTGAGTAAGCATTAAGCCTTGTTTAAGAATGGTTTACAGATTCTTTCTTCCTGTATAATACTGGAACATCTGGTGGGTCCCTCAAATGATCTTTATCGTGGCAGGACAACAGTTGTAACAGGATATTCTGCAGAAGCACTACAATCAGAGCACAAACCCTGAGCATACTGATAAGTTGGTATGATAAGCAATAGGCAGAATTTTAATAATAAAGATACAGTTTATTAAAGTACATTTTCTTTTTTACTTGTTATGAAACCATTTTGAAACTAAACCTGGCAAAATCAGCATTCATTAACTCAATTTATTTTACTGATTTGATTGAGCTGTCTACATAAAAATATTTTCTTCGTGTTCAGTGACAATATCATTGCACAAGACACAACAGCAGAAACACCTGGAAACAAAAGAAAAATAAAGAAATAAAAGTAACAAAAATCTCCACTCAGTCTAAGCTATAAAACAAAAATCCAAAGATTGCATGTCACTGATGATGGGATTAAATAGTTGTTTTGCATTGGTAGCCCATCTTAGTACATAAAAAGTAACCATAGGAAGTGAAGTGTTGCCTTTCCAACTGTCAGTGTTTACAGTATCAAGCTTATGGTTCTCACTGAAGAACTGATGAAATTTGCAATAATGTTTTATGTGCAGTAACAGATGATCTGAAAATCAAACAAATCTTGGCTACACTTTCTAAAGCTTATCTGTGTGAAAGGAAAACATGAGCTACAATGAGTTTCAATCACAGCTCAATTATGGTAGATATCAGGAAAAGCCAGGCAAGGGCTTAAAACCAAATATATCAAGTTCAGGTATAGTTTTAAGGAGTCAATTGGTGTCCCTGACAAGCAATTACAAGTGCACAACCAAACAGAGCAGACTCAGTGACAGATAATAAAAGCTTAGCTATCCACTGAGCAGGTAATTCGCCAGATGTATCCCAAAATAAGTTAATCTTCTGTTTGCATCTACGAAGCAGATAAAACTGTTAAACCATTTGGGTAAGAATATCAAGACAGCAGAAAATTAAATTTGCCAAAAATGTATTTGAATTTCAGTGATAGATGAGATGTCAAGATACCTAAAGAACTTAGAAGAAAAAAAAAAAAAAAAGAACATATATATAGAGATGTAGGTAAAGATTGTCCTTCAAAACAGCTAGAATTTTTACTTGACAGAACTGCGAGACAGGCAGTTCACAGCAAGTAGCACCAAGACACTAACCCTGCACTACATTACTTAAATACAAGCATAAACCTAAATCACGGAGGAAGAAAAAGACCCACCAACCAAAACCCCCACAAAAAAATGAGCAATCTCAAACCTCACAAAAGAACCAAAACAAATAACGCTAGCATGCTTTCCTTCTCTCTCTCTCTCTCTCTTTTTTTTTTTTTTTCTTTTCCTCAGGTTAGTGTTTTGATGATGCAAAGCATTCATAGCACTAGAACCACAAACTAGCCAGGTACTGTAAAATCCTCAGTCATACTCTGTAGGGCACTGTAGGGCAACTGGATTATTGTTTACCAGGAACTAAATTAATATATTTCTTTGCTATGAAAGTGTTATTTTTGAAACAAATTGAATTGAACTTTTGTCATATCTGATCTGTATACTAAAGGTAAGTTGATAAGAAAAGAAAAAAAAAAAAAGGCAGCCCTCATTTTCTGTGTGTTTTAGTCATAATTCAATTAATTTTATTCACTGACTTGATGAATCGATTCTCAGGTTTTATGCCTTTGCTGTATTTATACCAGTCTGTGTATGTAAACAGATTTTGTGGGCTGCAAGCAGTCAGCAAGTGCAATTTTTCTTCACCTATTCAGCAAATAGCTAATTGGATTACAAGTTATTTTTCTTCTTTTTCCATTAGCATCCTTGGTTCATTCTTTAATCATTATTTATATGCTAATTTTCATTCTCCTTTCAAAACAAGAATTCTTAATGACGTGTGTATACAAATAAGACATGAAGACTATGCAGTTACAGAATTGATGAGTAACCAACCCTCTTCTTCCTACTCAGTTACCATACTTCTGTCAAATGCTCATTTCAGTTCTATTGTCTGCAGCAGCACAGGGCCATTTAATGCCCTCTGCTATTACAGGGTCCTAACTTGCTCTTTTTGCTGTTCACATTTCCTGTCCACCTGAGGAGAAAACATTGTTTCCACCCACTTAGTTTATTAGAAGATAGCAGACTTGGGGGTCTTTGAGTGACTGAAACAAGAGCAGCAAAAATGGAGAAAAATTGGAGAAAATTGATACAGAAAGAAATGTCGCCTTTCTAATACCATAAAAATCCACAATATCTTTCTTCATTTCAAAAAGGTAACAGAAGCACCAAGGCAGTTTCTATTGATACCATTTTGCAATAGATATGCAACATTGATAGCAATGATAGCAATGATACTTGACCTTTTTTTTTTTGTTTGTTTTTTTCGTTTGCTTTTCCCCTCTGTTCAGCTGGCAGCAATGGGAAGTCAGGATCTCATCTAAGCAACTGAAGACCCATATTTTACTCTTAGTTACACAGCTTCAGTTAACATGGTGGAAGCAAACTGGAACTAATTTAGGAGCACCAGTGTAACTAAGTGGGGAATTTGGACTACACTATTGGTATGGATGTTGGATTACAGCAAACACAGGAGTAATGAGATAAAGGGTGTGAAATACAGCTATTGCTGCAAATATATCATCTTCCTCCCTGCTAATCACTGCTTCTCAACAACCACTCATTCAGTGAAGAGGCCTGCCTTCTCTTGCAAGATGAATACTGTGGACAGGTCTTGATAGATAAAGATCTATTGCTGAATTAGTCAGGCTCAAAGGTATCTCAAGGCCGCTTTGAGAACAGAGTCTGCTATGAGAAAGAGGGGCGTTCCTCAATCACCGGGATCCTGGCGTGGCATGAATCATCGGACATATCATCAGTGAGACTCCAGAGCACGGACAGCCCACGATAGTCATTTAACGAATCCATGCTTGGAGCGTGGACGCGTGATTAGAATATAGTTACGTGTATGAGGAGACTTGTTTCTGTAATAAATGGCTTAGCGTGATTCACATTGAATCGACTTGTTTTGCTTAGTCCTTATCTTGCTCTACATCTGGTGACCCCAACATGATACTCTGACCAGCGTACCACGGAAGATGGGGAAAAGCCTAAAGCGGCCCAGCCAGAGGCGGATCAGCTGGACTGAAAACCGGGCGGAGGCGTACGGACGTTCTGCATTTTGTTGAAGAAGTCACCGTAAAGGGTGAGCGGCTGGGAGCGGGAGGAGGGAAGAGTGAAGTTATGGGGCAAAATAAATCCTTTGAGGAAGAAGCCGTAGTTAAACTCCTCCTGCCTATTCTCTCTATGAGAGGACTTAAATAAGAAGAAAGTAACATATGTGGACTATTAATTCGGTATAGAATTAAAGGGTACCCAGGAGAAAATGAGAAGGCTTTTAAATGTTAACTTTGGGACGATAAAAGGCAGAAATTATGGAATAAGGTCAGCAATGGAGATGATAAAGAAACTAAATCACTAGCGACTAAATGGAAGCTTAAAATTTCCACCTTAAAAGACTTTAAGGCTGAGCGGGCTACTATTGCCAGAATTTTTCCAGCGTTGCAGTCTGATAACAAACCTAAAAATGACTGTGAAGTTTACCTGGATCGTGTCTTTTGATCCCCTCCTCACTCCATCCCCTGTTGTGCCGGCGGCACTGGTGCAGCAGTCTGGGGCGGGGGGAGGAAAATTACCAAGTGGATGGCCTCTCATACCATCACAAGACCCTAAGGAGACCAAGCAGTCCAAGGAACTGGAGTCAGATAATTTGTCAAAAGAACTGTGTGAAATGTAACAGCTATAGATCATTTAGGATAGAACAATGGGGATTCGTCAAGGGGGGCAGGTGTCCCACAACTCCTGGAAGAGACACTAATCGACACACCGCAACTACAGACACGATAAGTTTCTGAAATCCTGAGGCAGTCAACAGATCTTGCATAGCAAGCTATGAGAGAGGTGCCAAATCATTTGCAACTATTAATCAGGGTCCCAATGAGAATTACATGCAATTTATTGACCATCTTCAAGACGCCATCAGTAAGCAGGCCTAAAACTTAGAAGCTAAGGAAGCACTAGTGTTGAGATTAGCAGTAGAGAATGCTAATGTTTGCTATCAATGTGTTATTTGCAAGTTTTCCAGTACATATTATGTGCTCCTGTGTATTGCCTCTCTGAAAATCAAGCAGCTTGTCAGGAATGTGAGTTAATTGTTTTACTAGTTGTTTTTAAGTGTGCTGTAAAACCTTCTCCCACTTTTCCCATTCTCGCTGCAAGCAGCCCTGTGCCTTCCTCTTCCTCCCTCCCCCCCCCTTCTCAAGGTTTTTACTTGCAAGATGGGGTCAGGAATAATTGTTTTCAGTTGTGTTCCTAAAAAATCAGTATTGGGAGGTGTTTTAAAACTTAGGAAAGCACTCGAAATTATAAGGAAGGAAGATCTTGTAAAATATTGTAATTAATGGTGGCTGCAGTATAACTTAAATGATTGGGAAAAGTGTCCGGACAATAGAATCTTGTTGCGATTAATGTTGTTTTTAGGGCGAGAAGAGCAGGACAAAATAAATCCCTACAAGAGATCATTAAATCATTTCAGACAGTTTTACAGGCGGGGTGCTTTGAACTTCAACAAGCTGAGAGAGAGTTAACTGATAACACACAGGTCACAGAAAACTTGTTAAAGTCTGCAAGATGCTTTCCTTATTAACCTATTTTCTTTGTGGGTATCTGTTTAAGTATGTTGCAATTTTGGTAGGTCTGTGCTATATGGTACGATAAGTTCACAGTCTGTTAAATCATGAGAATCCGTTGACTCAAAATGTGCATTTTGTGATAATTCAGAAGATCATGAGTAATTTAGTTCTTTACTGCGTGAATGTGATCGTAAAATTTTGCGTGTAGTAGCTGTTATTTTTTTTCTCTAGCATGCTAACTTTATTCCAGCATTCAGACTTGCGCAACTCTGTGACAGGCTGTGTCTCATCTCGGGGTGCTGGATTTGGTTTTTCTGTATGCACATCATGTAAAGAATCCTGGTTTTGGAATAACAGCTGTAGCGCACCAGATGAGACACTAAAAACAAAACAAAACAAAACAAAAGGCCTTGCCCAGTCCAGCTCGGTGCCGATCTGGGGGTCCAGCCGCACTGACCCATTTTGTCAGGGAGACCCAGCGGCACCGCTACCTGGCTGAGCAGTAAGCGGCCCAAAGGTGCAATGCAAAAATTGAGATATTGTCTTAAATTAGTGTGACTGTGATCCATCTGCATATTTGAACTGGGTATTTGGTTTTCACATCTGAGCTCAGTATTTTAGTTTGCATATTCATATTTGGTACCAAAAGAATCTTGTTTGGGGAGATCATTACAAAATGGGAACCAGTTCCACTGCTAAAATTCCACCTTGCTCCCCCTTAGGATGCATCCTTACACATTAGAGTAATTGCTTATATTGTTAGAAAAGCATTTAAATTGTTAAAATGCTATGATAGATGTGAATTTAGAAGAGGTTGTATTTAAAAGTTGCTAGAATATTTACTGATTTAGATTTAGGAAAATAGAATAATGGATTTATGTTTATTATACTGGTTTATACTGGTTTTTGACATTTCTAAATTGTAAAAGGTAAATGGAGCTAAGGAATGTAACTATTGCTGAGCTGCTTGAAATTCCATATAAAGTGTATTATGGCTGGAATGAAATGGGAAAACAAAAGACCAAAACATCCCAGGCCTGTGTGCAGCTCATTGTAACTGAGATAAGCCAGCTGCGTGACCTTGGTTATATCTGAACTGCAGTAAGAAGAGAAAGAAACAAAAAAAAGAAAAAAGGAAAAACCTGGCTGCCTGCTTTTAAAGCAGTGAAAGGGGGGTTCTCTCTCCCCCCCACTGCAGCGCTGTAATACTGACTGGAGCAGTCCGAGGGTGAAGTTTAAAGGCATCCTTAGGAGACCCATAGTTCTAATGAAACTGGAAAATTAAACCAAAAATTTGTTGATAGACTTATTCTGTGGTAATTAGTTGTAAGAGACTTCTTAGTAAATTCACCATGCTAGTTTTTGAGGTCATGGGAGAGAACGAAAGAAAGGCCATTTTTTGTGACCAAGGGAATGCCAAATTTAGAACAAAGTTTTAATACATGAATTCTTGTAGTTGCCAGAAAGTCCTATACCTCTCTTAGGTTAAGATTTGTTAAGTAAATTGTAAGCTCAAATAACGTTTTCTGAGAATTCTGTTTAGTTGCATGGCCTACAAGAAGCTGCTGGGATGGTGCAGATCTGCTTATGCAAGTGAGAAATCTCCAAGGAAATTTCAAATGCTGTATTTCCACTAGTATTAACAGCCAATGTTTCGATAAAGTAAATACTACACTCATAGATCTGAAACAGGACTTCGATCTGGTACGGGAAAACAATATCCAATAAATATTACAGCCAAAATGGAGTTGGAAACTTTGAGGAATAAATTTATGACAACCTTACAGGCTGACTGCGTTCAATTGGACTTGCAGCTTTGTCTATTTATAGCTACAACATAGAAACAACCTGTGGCTATTGTGGGACAGTATGATGAGATTGCTAGCAAACTGATATACTGACTGTTATATACCAATTGTCATTCTGATCAAGAAAATGCAGGGAATGAATTTAAGTCTTAATAGACTATGATTCTTTTGTCATATATGTACCATTTGTAAAATTTAATTCTGATTTTTTTTATTTGTAATCTATGTCTTTATAAATTGCACTAGCTGGTTTTCTTAACAGCACAGCTTTTGGCATGCCTAAATGTAAATTGCTGCAGAACCTGCAAGTCTTTAACATCAGGTCATAGGCCATACTTGTATTTGGTCTGATCCTACATACTTGCAAAGTTTTTGTTGATGGTTCTGGGAAGTCTCATAAAGCTGTAGTGGTTTGGTGTGAAGATAACAATTGGCGTCGTTCTGTAAAAATTATTGAAGGTTCAACCCAATTAGCAGAACTTGGCACAGCTTTAAATTACTTAGAGCTTTTTAAGGAGGAACCTCTAAATTTGATTTGTGATTCTGAGTACGTAGTCAAGGTCCAACACACATATCTGGTTCTGAATTTTTTTGTTTGTTTGCTTGTTTGTTTGTTTTACAAAAAGGAAAAAAAAAAAAAAAGAGGGGGGGAAGTAGGGGAAGCACCACAAAACCAATTGTCAAAAGCATTGTATGTGATGAAATACTTTGCAAGTATGACCCAAAACCATGCTAAATCAGAAAGAACCTACATTAGTTATGGTCAAATTACTAGTCAATTAAAAAGGCCACATCAATTGATAACCTGGGGAAAAGGTTATGTTTGTGTCATTACAGGCCAAGGATTGAAGTGGATTCAACAAAGATTCAACGGATATAGATGGACAGGAGGGAGATAAGTTGTGAGGACTGTTTCAGATGTAAACCATGGATCCTAATTCAGTGTTACAGATGCTCGCAGACCTGGTGGTCTAGAAGCCTATTAGCAAGCAGGTGGTGTACCTTCTGTGGAGAATGGCAATTTGAACAATCAGCAAGAGATCCAAAGGGGTGATATTATGATTAGATAGTCAATGCATAGATAAGGTAAAATTATGAGATATCTCTATCATAGTAATCTAAGTTCAGCAACTGATAAAGTTTTAGAAGGGATATTAAGGTTAAGCTATTGATCTTTTAAATAGGTTAAGATAACTTTTAAGATATTAATTCAATTATTAGTATATGTTGATGATATTAAGTATGTTACACTATAAACTGCGCAGTTATAAATCTTTTAGGAATTTAAGAGAATATATTGTATTAACTTGTCTGGTTATTTTGAATCTATTAAAATAGTGTGTTAATAAGGTTGTCATAGTAGAATTAAAGTTTTAAGAATAGGCAGGTAGTTGTTTGATCTTATTAAGTAAGGTTTAACTGCATTATATGTAATTGTAATTACGTTGTTAATCACGTGTTCTATGTTGCAGTATATTTCAAAAATGATGCACCATGCAGTTTAAGGGGCCTGACTAATTCAGGAAAAGAAAGGGGGAAGTGTGAACAGGTCTTGATAGATAAAGATCTGTTGCTGAATTAGTCAGGCTCAAAGGTATTTCAAGGCCGCTTTGAGAACAGTCTGCTATGAGAAAGAGGGGCGTTCCTCAATCACCGGGGTCCTGGCATGGGATGAATCATCAGACGTATCATCAGTGAGACTCCAGAGCACGGACAGCCCACGATAGTCATTTAACGAATCCATGCTTGGAGCGTGGACGCGTGATTAGAATATAGTTACATATATAAGGAGACTTGTTTCTGTAATAAATGGCTTAGCGTGATTCACATTGAATCGACTTGTTTTGCTTAGTCCTTATCTCGCTCTACAGAATACTATTGCTATTAGATCAGATTTACTTACATAAAGGTTGATCAGTTAATCACTCATATCCCTTAGTTGCTGTTGGTATGAGCTCTGAGAAAACTGAATGATAGTCCCAAAGGCACTAACTAGGTAAACTTCTATTCTAAAAACCAAGAGGTCAAAGCCGAAACAATGAAGCAGCTCTTCCTACTGGAACAACAGAAAGAAAATATCAATTATAATGACTTGAAAAGTCTTTCTTCATCAAAATCATGTCTGTATGGTGTTTGCCTTCTTGAAGACTCTGCATGATTGAAATATAGGTTTATTTTATGCAATACAGTCTTTTGAGCATTTCAGGTGTTCTTTAACCTCCCATCAGTTAACCTACCATGTTTAGAATAATGAAGTGAACAAAAAAAAAAAAGCAACTTTCTTTCCACATGAATGACAGGCACCAATCTACTTTCAACTATAGCAAAAAAAAAAGGACATATTTAATTTAGATGAAAGCTCAGGCTTACTCCTAGTGTGTAAATATATCGGGCTGCACATAAAATTGTAAATATGTACCACAAAGTTGGTCATGAAGTGAAACAGACTCTGAAGAAAACCATTTTTATTGTTCATGGACACAAAAATAGATGAGAGTCTACTCAGCTTTCCTTGAATGAAATGGAGATTTATAATTCAATTTGCTCTCCATAATATTTGCAAATTGTTCTGTGAATTTTTCAAAAAGAGCAAGAAAAAAACTTTCTAAACCATGGTTTTCTTTTCCATTATATTAAATTCTGTGCTTTCTTTTTGAATGTCTAATAAAATCACAGAATCAAAGAATCACAGAATGTTAGGGATTGGAAGAGACCGCAAAAGATCATCTAGTCCAATCCATGCTACATTATTCTCTAACACATGGAAGTACTACAAAATATCAGGGGGTGAAGGAAGAGAAGAAAGATAGGAAGAAGGAATCCAGAGTCTGTGCACAATTTTATGAGGCTTATTTCATTCCAGCAGGCTTTGTGAAGCAACTCTATGTTTTGAACAGCTAATCCAGACATCAGGTCTGTTTCATATTTTTAATCGATAGGTATTAATGTAGAATTAGAATGGGATTGCAAGTTTAAATTATAACTTGATGATTTAGAATTTTGCTTTCTCTTCTCATTTAGTAGTTTTGAGTAAAATTTGCAAATGGTTGGATTACATTTCTCTGAAAAGATCTTTTCAGTTTAATAACTGAAGTGGCTGCAGAATAACATGCTTAGGAAAACATTCACTGCACCCAGCAGCAAAACTCTTGATGACTTCAAGAGTGTTGAGGTTCCTTCCCTGGTGAGAGGTCAGTGCTTGATAGGTTTTTTTTTTGTGGCATACTTGAAAATATTTAAGACACCACTACCCAGTACATTTGGTTCCACTCCAGAGCTACTTACAACTTACTTTACACACCTATCCTGGAGTGTGAGCACAGCTGGTCTGTTTCAGCATGACACAGGTCAGTTTAAATCACATCATGAACAGCAGTCGCTTCTGGTGGAGGGGACAGAAAGCAGCAGTGGTGGAGCAAATCAGCCGCAACCATTGGTCAGACTGACAGCTGCTCACAGTCTTGACTACAACTCCTCTGCTGAGATGTCAGCAACTCATGGCTTGATGACAGTAATTTCTTAAAACACTAAGAATATAAGTAGTTTGTGTGACGTCATAGAAGGATGCAAATGAGGTTAGGTAGATCTACAGGGAAAGCAAAAAGTCACGGTCAATTGTTATAGTTCAAGCAATACATGAATGTCCCCTGACTCAACTGTATCCTTTTAGCTGACAGATTTTGACACATTCATTAGTAATACACTGATTTCTTCTCCAGAGAATTTTTCTGACTTTTTCCTAACAATAAATGAATGGATGGATGGATGAATGGATGGATGGATGGATGGATGAATGAATGAATGAATGATTGAATGAATTAATGAAAAATGTGTCTACTTCCTGGTCAACTCTCCATCTCACCACCTCTTCTAGCCTTCTTCAGCAGCTATTCCATTGAGCTAGTCCAGCTGAGTATGAACTGAGACTATCAACTAGTTCAAGCACAGGGGTTCAGCAGATGCATCTGGTAATTTGTTCCAGAAAGTCTGTATTTTCTGAGTCACCAAGTGGTGACTTATACTAATACAGAGATGTCATGAAATCTTGAGACCGTCATTCTTTTTTAATCAGTCCTAAAATTTTACCAGGATTACACCTATCTTCAAACTCTGATCATTCTTGTTTCCACCACCTTCTTGATCCAGTCACACATAGTTTCTCAGCCATTTCCTCAGCTTTGATTCACTCATCTTTGAACAAATACTGTTGCCACTTCATATACCAAATTTTAAAAAAGACTACAATTCTTAAACTCTGAGGCAACCCTACTGTGAGTCCAGATCTCAAAACAGTATGAATACTCGTCTTACTCATTGAAGATTCCACAGCTTTGCTAGCTTGAGACACCTTTATTGTCACAGGTTATAATACAATATTCCAAGACTCAATTTCAGTTTCCTAGATTTTAGAGTTTATGGCAGTTATGATCATTTTGGTTGTAACACCAATTACTAGCATGCACAAGGGATTGAAAGTATACAAGAAGCATATTGGTTTTGCCTGAGAAAAAGGGGAAGCTAGATACTCACCTGCATTCTAAATATCTCTCTTAAGGAGAACTGTGCCATTGTTTAATTCAGATGCAATAGTATTTTATTACATAAAGAGTTGCATTAGGAGCGCAGATACTGTTCATGCATTGAGTTATGTATAAGCAACATGGTTGAAGGTTGCAGAGTCTGATTCTGATTTGTCTTGAATAGTTGCTTGGATTTAGTAAAGTAAATTCAGGACACTAATTTCTTTTGGAATTAAATCAAAATAACCTACCACTTGGGCAATGGTTCTCATTAACTTTCCAACAGCATAGGTGCCTTATGTCAATGTTTTTGTCTCTTCCTGAATATTATGTTCAAAATCCAAACCTAGCATTAACTCATACGATAATGAATTAATTTTAAAGTCAAACACACAGTCCATTTGCTTTATGTGGTTGAAATAACCAATCACATCATTAGACATGAAGATTATATTTCTACTTGTTGGACACATAAGAAAGAATCAATAAATCCTGAATACTGTCAATACTGCACAATGCTAAAAGAAAATAAAAAATTAACCCTCTGGTCTGCCCTTGACTTTCATGTGTCTTAATTTCTTATGTGAACTATTTTTTCCATGCTTGAAATACAAAATCAAACTCTGCCTGTTAGTTAAATACAGGTTTATCTAAGGTCTACCTTACTAAGAAGGGATTTTTTTTTCAGTTGTTTAAAAAGATTTAATCAAATAAATAGCATTCTGGCCTTGGCTATTTTTATAGTTTAAATTTACTTTACTACAGTCAGTAATCAATTAGAAATCATATGAATTCTACTTAATATTGCTTATAGTTCAGACTATCCACTTTCTGATTGTTTCTTATATATTTCTCTGTGAGGTGAGCTATGATCATGCAGAATGAAAGGCCACTGACACAGAATATGGATGTGTGAAGTGTACATTTGCAAAACAGCATGTAAAGAAGAAAATGCTGAGTACACAGCAACTTTAGAAGCACCTGTTTAAGTCCTCTGACTTTCCAAGTGCAAAATTAACCTTGTGATGTACCCATCGCTCGCAATTTCTACTGAATGTATAATCTACATTACAACCGTATTACTCTTTTTTTCAGGGTTTGGAAACATACATTAGATAAAAGAAGTCCTGAATGATATTTTTTTTCCAGTCTTTACAGAAAGTTGTCAGAGATGTCAAACCATTTTCTGCCATGAGATCATATGCCTTTCTGAAACACCTTAAGCTATTGTTTCTTTTGTAGCTGAGCTAGCATATTGACAACAAAGTAGGTCTTTGATCTGAGAGCTTTAGAAGTACACCAGCCTCTAGTAGTAATTGGTAAAGCATTATGTAAGCAAAATATCTTGCACTATTTGTTGCTTTGTCAAATAATAAATACAGCTTTCTGAGTTTTTTCATGAGAATTATCAAGATGGGTGTCCAGCCTTACACCAAATTGGACTTCATTTTTAGCAATCATCTTCTTCTACCTTTGGCCTCCATTTCAAAGATCCCCACTTCTTCTATTGGTTTTATGTGCCAGTACATATTATTCTGAGGAATTCTGAACTCTTGGTCTTGAGCCATAACGAAGGTAAACCTAGAATTTAGACCAGATGAAGGCAGTCCAAGGCTCTAGTCACAATACAGCTGCACACAATTTATGATGCGTCTTGTGATAGTAACAAGTTTTGGTGCTCAGAAGCAGAGATTTCCCAAGATGAGATTTCACTAAGTCCCTCCCCTCAGTGAGGAAATTAAGAATGTCAAAGAGCATTCTTATCCCTCTGAATACACATTTCACTAGTAGGAATGTATTCCCCTGGTTAGATGGGTGGGGCTGCTTTTGCAAAGCCACTGTGATATTCACAGGTTTTTGCAAGTTCCCAGGGCACTGCTAGCAACACTTTATTTCAACGTATTGCTCATACTTACTTTTTTGTGTGTCTGTGTAAACTCTGCCAGATACTTCTTTTGTGGTTTATGTCTGTTGTGTTTACAAACATTCTCTTTACGTATATATAAAATAAAATCTTGGATTGTGATATTTCACTTGATGAGGAACGGAGACATAGTGTAGTACGTCTTTTCTTAAGCTTTCATAGACAAAAAAGTGCCCACATATACAGCTATTTATTTAGATGAATTGTGTGTTTCATTTTTTAAGCCTATGTATTTCATTAAGAAGGTAAACAGCAATCTGGTGTGTAAGAACAGAAATTAAATCCTTGAAATGAATGGGTAAATTCTACATGTAAAAAGACTTCTGGATCATACTTGGTATTGTCTAAAGAGTAAAATAATGCTATTGCTTTTATTGCTGGAGCAACATCAATGATTCTCATTTTTCCTCAGAATGAAATAATTGAAGTAATTTATCCTCAAGACATATGCTATATAACTATCCATTGTTGTAGCAAAGTATAGTAAATAAGGCTTTGTGGTAGTTTCAACTGCACAGTCCAGTACATAGAAGAATGATTAAAAATATCTTTTCTTTCTGAGACTAAGGATGCCATTCTGCCCAGAAATTCTGTTTGGCTTATCTGTTTGTCCTGTAAACAAAGGTGTTCAACTAAGATCAGGCTGGCTAGACCATATAGTGTAAAGCAGACTACTTGTGTAAACCACCTTTTCTTTTAATGAATACATTCATTTTAGTGGAAGGAATTGAATTAACATTTCAGCTATGTAGGGACTACTTGGGTATTTGGTCCAGACTGTGAATGCATTAATAAGGGAGTTACTTCACTAGTTTCTTACTTTTAAGCAACAGCTGGAAGCTGGGGCAGTACATTGTCTTTTACACTCAACAAAATTTTAAAAGTACAGAAAACCAGTTTTGTGATTACTGTTATTTTAGACCTATCTGGCCCTTTTTTAGTTCTATCAAACTTGAATCAAATTGACCAAGATTGTTGCAGGCAAAAAGAACAAAGAAGATTGTTGACAAAGGGGGGGAAACTAAATGGACAAGGAGGTCAGATTGAGTGATAGAGCAGACACTTGAGAAAATGGGAGGAATCATTAGGATGTGGAAACTGTACATGCACTCAGAGATATGAATGAGGCTGATTGAGTTAGAGGAGAAAGGTAGAAAAGCAAAGGCAGTTGGGGGTAATAGAGGGCAATAACTTGTTTCTATTTTAATGGTGTATGAGGGGAATGGAGGCTCAAGTGAAATATCAGTCTGGAGAATCCCATTCAGCTGTCAATATGATGAGTTTTGTAAATACAAAATATATTGCTTTTATCATGGACATTCTTGTTTGAAGCCTGTGCACTTTGCACAGATGAATTGTTCATATGAAAATCAATGGCATGCATAAGATATTCTGTGAACTATAAATGTAGGTGTCATGCTGAAAAAATACATATTGAAGTTCACATGGTCCCATACAGAGGCATTGTTGAATGCATATCCTATACTAACATTAGGAATTTATCATATTCACTTGATCATCCAAAACTGGTTGCAGAACTTAGTCCTGACACAGGACATAGAGCCTTAATAGATTTCCTGCTGTTACCTTTACTAATGACAAGGTAGTTGGCTATTGGTGGTAATCTTTGATGTGAACAGCTCAAATAACATCTCTATAAGTATTGATTTTGACATATCCATAGGATCATAGAGCAGAATTATAGATAAGAATTTCTCTGCAGAATGAAAAAAAGAATGGTGTTAGACCTGAAAATTATTGAAATCTCCCAACACATCAAGAAACACAGAAGATGAAACAGTTGTGTCAGTCTTCAGTGAAAAAGGCTAGGTGAGAATACTCTGTCGTCACTGGCCTGCAGAAAAATATGATTAGTAAAACCTTTCAGGGACAAATAAAGCTGAAGTGAGGCAATTATTCTGTTCTATTGCTATTTTAGAGTCATAGAAGTGAAAGCAATGGAAGCAAAGGTATAGTGTATGTTTAAATCTGAGTCACACTATGAGAAAGAAGATAATTAAAAGAAAAATATTTCTACTTGCTGGTGATATGAAACAGGAAGACAGATATAATTACAAACTTAGTCTTTCATTATTTTTGTGGATTTATTTTACTGTTTAAGCTACTTACAGGTTGGGCTTTTATGCAAGTAGTTAGCTCATAAACATGCTTCTCTCCTGCAAAATCATGTCCCTGTATTTTTGAATGTGTAACATACGTTATTTCTAAGAGAAACACTATATCTATGTCTATATATATATATATATATATATATAAAATATATATATAATTTTTTCCCCTGCAAGAAAAGTTGGCTGGATAAAGCCATCTACTCGAAAAACAGGCAGTCTTGGTAGTTAGCAAACATTGGCCTTGGAAGCCAAAACAAACTTCTGAATCTGAGTAACTGAATTGCAACTAAAATCTGCATCAACTATTCAGTGAAAAAAGTGAAACTTTTCAATAAGTAAACCAATTTAACTAGTATACAAAGATACTATATTTTTGTTTGTCTGAATTGGAGATCTTCCTGCTGTGAAAATGTCCTTAAATTACAATATGTTTCTCTCTTTCCTTTTCTCCATCTTTCTATCTTTCTCACTTTCAGTCTTATGTTCTCTCTTCCTTCTCCTTTTTTCCTCTTCTCCCTCCCTTTCTTTTTTGTCTTATTGTCATTGCTTAGTCAAGCAGCTCAGGATGTTCCCACTGAAAACAGTGATCTGTGCTGAAAGAATGGAGGGTGAAAAAAAAACACAAAGAGGAACTGCCACAAGAATGCTTTTGTTTCTCTTATTCAAAACACAGATGGAGGATTGAAGCAAGACCTTGAAGGGCTGCTTGAAAGGTAAAGAAGGGATAAATATTTAGAAGAGTTTACCAGGCAAGAAAACAGTGATTCTTGTGTTTTAAAACCTTATGTGTTTTTGCTCCTCCAGTCTCTATGGTAACAATATCACAGATTGAAAAGAAACACTGAGGAAAGGCTGATGGAAACAAGGCATGGTTTTATCTTCTAAAATAGCTGGAGAATTTGAGTTTTGGGTAACTTGACTAAAACAAAAGAGTTTCATTTTGTAACTTTGCCTGGCAATCAGCTTCTGCAAATAGAACTCTTCCGAGGTGTCCAAAGTTGTTATAATGTAGCCTGAATATCACTAAGCCACTAATAAGGGAAAAAACTATCACAGACTGTCACTTGCTGACAATTCTAAGCTTTATTTTGGATTCTTGGAGGGAAAAGGCCAACATTTTACCCAACCTTGCAAACAAATGAATGAAACCCTTTTCTTTGGTGCATTATGAATTCAATGAACAGGTGATTTGATTAGTATTACAAAAACACAAGTAAGAGATTTGCTTTTTAGATGGGTGTGGTTGAAGGCCGGCTGGGATTTCTATACAGATACAGGTGATAAGCTGTTCACAGCTCCACTAGATTGAAATTTGACATCAAGAGTGCTATTTTTACATATACATGTGTAACTTGATTTTCAGTGTTGCTAAGCAAATCTCACCCTACAACTTCCACTGACAGCAGCAAGTCATTAACATATTTGTATGTCATATTTATGAAAAATAAAGAGTGAAATATTACAAAAAAGTTATTTTGTAAGGTATTTCCTTGTGTCTTTTTAGATTTTCTGCAAATATTTTTGCATATCTGAGAGTTGTCATGCAACATATTTCTGGTACACAGGAAGTGATGTAGCAGCTCTTCAGAATGAAATCTAGTACACAGGTGAAAAGTTCAGGAGCCAGACAAAGACGATAAGTAAAGAAGCACAGGAGTTATCAGTACCATGAAGGACAGAATTATTCACAGAAAATGCCAAGTGTTTTCTATCTCATTGATGTAGCTTAAACTCCTACTATACCACTGATATGATGGATAAGGACATATCTGAGTAATTTTCAACAATGTATGTACAGTTTAAATTACTTAACTTGAAGGTAGGTTAATTGAAAAGCCTTTGCCTGAAAGACCAGAATGGGGGCTCCTAATGAAGCATTTCTTTGCCAACAAATAGGAGGTTGATAAAAACCAAACTTAACCTAATAAAAACCAAAACAACAACAACCAAAACCACCAAAACCGAAACAACAACAAAATCAAACAAAACCACAAACAAACAAACAAACAAAATATCACTAACCACAACCAAACAAATGGCTAGTGGGCTAGCGAAGGACAGTATGTGCTTTATTTTCTATAGCAGATGCAAGTCTCTTGTGAAACTAAACAAAAATGTTCTTTCATCCTTCAACTTTGCATGTCTGTATGTCTGTGTTGAAAGTTTCTTGTCATTGCTGAGCTACACGGAAGTCTAGTGATTTTGGAAATGTGTGAATAACATTTTTATCATTTGTGCCAAGATATTCCTTGAATCTTGTATGTTTCTGGTATTGAAGAATAAAACCAGTCCTTTCATGTACAGCCCAATCCTTGGGGGTTGAACCTTCTTTGCTGTGATTGGGGTTCCATGTGAGGTTTTCTAAGATTTGATCTTAGCTGCTGCATTGTATAAAACAGCTACACATTATTAGAAAACTGGGCTTTACAAGATCTGTGTCTTTTGACTTTCCCAAACTTTGTCAGCATAAGAGAAAGAGCAGTAAAATAATCTGTGCATTTATTAGCAGCATGATGCTTAATTTGAAACACCCCCACGCCCCGCTCCCCCCCCCCCCATTTTAAAGGAATATGGCTCATTCTGTTACAGCAGAAGTGCACAAAATTAGGGGATAGTCCTGAAATTTTACCAGTAGATCTAGCTAGTGCATACAATATCAATTCTTGAAGAGAGAGAAAAGAGAGAAGTAATAGAAAACATAGAATTTAAATATCTTCTGATTGGAAACCATTAATTATCAACAGATCATTCAACTGGAAATTTGTGTTATTAAAGCTTCCAATACTTCATCGAACAGACTTTAATCGGCTGCTTCATAATCACATCCATTGTGCTAACATTGTAATTAAAAGAGCTAACATAAAAAGCTTACTATTTCACCTGACAAACAATTCCACTGATATTATACCATTATCAGCCAAACAGTTTTTGTTTCCAAAATGTGTTTTACATTATGTGCTTAATGGACTTTCTGTTATAGTCAAAACTATTGTGTACTAAGCATTACTTAGCTTTTTTTTTTGGTAATTAATCGCAGTTAAGCTTTACACGGTCTTCCAAAAAGATGGATCCAAAATGCCTTGTGTTATAATTTCAAACTGGGTCAATCTTTTTGAAACACCCTGTATTTTTCAATTGAAATTATGTGTGTACAGCACCAATTTGGAACACAGCCACCTTTGGTAATGAAATAGAGAGCAGGTACTGTGCTGTCAGCTTAACAGAGGTATCAGAAAATACTCTTTTTTTCTGATTTTGGTAGTGTGTACAGATATGTCATTTTTCTCCTACTATCAAAAGAAAAAAAAAAGTTTGCTTTCTTTAACCATTTCTTAGGTATTTGGAGAAAACCGTGGTTTGACTTCCAATTTTCTGTCCCACTAGAATCTTTTGTTCAGATAATTCGCTTCATTCTTTTCACCTTCTTTTACTGTTTTTCTGCATGTGTTGATATAGTCTATTCATTGAGAGAATTCAAATGTCTGTATATTACACAGTTTCTTTTTCCAGAATTTAGATGTGCTCTCCACTAGCTTCTCCAGTTGTGAAATATATAAACAGGAATAACTCTACAATAGAATAGTACTATTGACTGATTTGATAATACAGAGAATCAATTCTATATTACATACAATATAATAAAATCTATGAGGAAAGGTAAATACAAAGTAAGAACTTTCTCATATAAGATACTGTCTTATATCAAGCTACCACATCTCCTACAAGTCATGGCATTGTCTGATAAATAGGGATTTATCCATAAAGGTCATAAAAAACCACATGAATCTAAGCCTGAAATTTCCTTGACTCCAAAGTCCACTACATACTTGGGCCATGGTGTGGTTCATCAGATGTCTAGAGCTACATTTCCACTGATCTGAAGATCTGCTAGAGTAAATGTTGTAGTTCACTTACTCACAAACTAGGCCACAACCTAGAAATAAGACTGTCCTCTATCGGAATTCTCTGAGCAGTCATCATGCAAATCCACCACAGTGGTTTTGTTCACTGCAACACATTTTATGTTAAATGGTCACTGGGTAAAATACAGAAGAAGTCTGAAAGTACAGATAATAGTCAATATTCTTTTTGATCACTAGGCCAGAGGGAGATCTTTTGTTCTGATCAACTTGGATTTTCTTCATAGGGGAATGGATACAACAGAAAAAGCTAGAGTATTGATCCTAATTATAGTCTATAGCAGTGTAGTTAGAGAGTTTTGTCTTAAAGGAGGATTTGAACTCCCTTACATAATGGAGAAAATTGCATTTTTTTTTTTTTTTTTTTAATTACAGCATTTTTCAGATAATTGCACTTAAAATGAAGGGAGAGGTGTGGCAGGAAACAGTCAATCAGGAATTATATTTTAAAAGAAAGGACTGAAATCTTAGTTTCTTGAAGGAAACAATCTATATGTGCATATTCAGGAGTGCTCAGTGTGTTCTTTATTGTGGACTGAAGGCTATTGTCTCAAATCCAAGTAGACTTCCTTTCTGGCCTGTCAAATTTCCTAATGGTTCTAGAGCACTGTGTGCTAAATATATATAATCAACATAAATTTTAGTACTGAGGTACTTAAAAAAATGCTATTAGCAAATCAAACTGATCTTCTATACATTCCTTTGATCAACCATACGGCACTTGGGTTGAAATTTACTGTGTCTGATTGTGCCTAGTGAGGGCAGTAAACACTGTTCTAACCACAGGTATTCTTCTGAGGTGAATTTACACCCCCCATTATCTCCCCATTTTATTTTGAAGTCTCTTATTTATTCATATGACTTGCATGTTGGATTACACAGGGCCATATCTGGATGAAACTTAATAATTAAAGCTGAGGTTAAATCGAGCAGGCCTGGCAGAAACCAAAACCATAGCAAGAGAGTATTCTGGTTGCAATGCTTCAATATGTGTGCTGGTCCCCAATAGTTTCTTATATGGGAGAGCTAGATCACAACATATGAATATAGCAGGAAATTTGGATCAAACAAGATATGATAGAGAAGTAACCACATTAAAGATATTTGGCCTTGGTGAGCAAAAAAGTGTGTTTATATCAAATAACAAGTGGGGTACATGTTATACCCCAAAATAGGTGCATTTAGCAGTGTAATCTATGTTATATGCTTATGGATTGACTACAGAAAAGCTGAATTAAAAAGAAATTATTTACACTTTTCCTTACATTTCTGCATCAGGAAGGGATAACATAGCATCATAGAAGAGAATCTTAGAATAGTGTGGGTTGGAAGAGCCTTTAAAGAGCACCTAGTCCCCTGCAATGAACACAGATATCTTCAACTAGATCAGATTGCTCAGAACCCCATCCAGCCTGGCCTTGGATGTCTACAGGCTGGTGCATCTAACACCTCTCTGGACAAACTGTTCCACTGTTCTGTTCTCCTTGTTGTAAAAAATTTCTTCCTTGCGTCTACCTTGAATCTCTCCTCCTTTATTCTAAAACCATTACCCTTCGTCCTACTGCAACAGGCCCTGCTAGAAATTCTGTCTCCATCTTTCTTGTAGGCCCCCTTTAAGTACTGAATGGATTCGTTCTTCTTGATCTATTTGAAGGCTGGAGTGACAATGGCTTTCCTCCAGTCCTCAAGCACCTCTTCTGTTCTTCAAGACCTTTCAAAGATGATGGAGAGTGGCTTTGCAATAACACCTGCCAACTCTCTCAGCACTCATGGGTGCATCCCATGGGGGCTCATGGATATGTATATGTGTTGGAAAGTAAAATGTGGGAATGCATTTGTTTTCCTTATTAGTATGGCTAACCAGCTTTCTCCAATATTTGTTAATAACTGTAATTGTTGTAATTTGTATTATTCTGTGCTATTGTAGGTTGATTTGCAACAAGAAAATGACACATAAGGTATGATGATCCACAGTGGGCATTCAAACTCACCAACAGAATGCCTCCTTTTGACTTTGGAGGCAAGAGGTGACTGCAGGACTACTCCAAAGTAGTTTGTCAGATGACTGTGGTCAAAGGCAGGATTGTGAGGCAGTTACACATTCCTCTGAAATCTGGAGTTTTCAATGAGGAGGTTGATGGCTCTTCAGCACCTTCTGTGACCCACTGTGCCTGTCCCCACATATATACACCTAGAATGGTACCAAGGTGTTGTCAATCAGCTTCACCTCTACCAACTGATGGGTCAAGAGGGGTGGGACCCTCGGTCAATTGACAGGGTCCTTAACAAAGGAGGTTCCCAGATTAGCTGAGAAGCTTCTGGACTATGTTGTAATGCCCACAGCCACATCTGGCCAAACAATGAAATGGGGTTCCCGCCGAAGACCCTCTTTGAGTGGTCTTCTCGGACCTATGGGTCTGTAAACTGGAGTCCTTTCCTTATACAGGACCACCATCTAAGGAAACTTCCTGGGATTAATGACACCTCACTTCTTTATCTGAGTGAGTGACTATTTCTTGTGAGCACCCTGAAGTAAAAGGCCTCTAGTTTTGTTTCTTGTGAGTGACTACATGCATGTTGTGTATCCTCATTATTCTTATGATATTGTATTTAAATAATCTCCTTAGCTGATACCTGAACGGATGTTTTTGTTATCAGAGTGCTAAATATGTGTAATACCATTGAAATTGAATTATAGTGTTTATGAGTGATGTCAAGTAAAATAACAGTCTTAGCTAATGTGCAAGACCTGATATAGGATTTAGCCAGTACCCTGCAAAATAATTACATAGTTTGTAAGAATTAGGACTGTAAGACAAAATGTCTAACATTATCTAATAGCATAAAGTGATTAGACCCTAAAACTTCATTTTTAGCTCTCAATCTGCATATGTGGGTTTTTGTGAGAATTGGATATATTTGTGTGATATTTTTTCTTGTAGTCCTCTGAATCATCTGGAGAATGATACAGAATGTAAAGAAGAGCAAAGCCAGGGTCCTTACTGTGCTCATTGAGAACCTGATGTTTAAAACAAAAAAGGGGGTAATGTTGGAAAGTAAAATGTGGGAAAGCAAGATGTGTGGTTCCAGTCACCTGGATGATAAAGGAAGATCAATACTAACATGACCGCCTGGACGGTCAAAGACATAATACTAACATAATAATATATAAAGTGCCTTGGACAGATTATTTTGAAGTATGTTTCTCATAATTGTAAAAAGTTATAGCCCAGACTTGTGAGAATGCTATCTCAGGCTGGATAACCACCCCCAAGTACATGGGATGTGTGAATGTCCTTAGACCTGGTCTGTGAATGAGTGGGAACGTAACTGAAACAAACATAACATGAGTGTGGTGTGTTTTTAATAACAACTATTGGAAAAACATCTTATGTAACATCTTTAGTCCAGGCCTGTATCTGTAAATCCTACCAATTATTACTGGCTAATAAAGAGAGGGTCTCAGCCTGGCTCAGCTCTCTGCTCAGCCCAGCTCTGTGTTCCTTCCTGAACAAGATCTCTGACTGCACATGCATCTCTCTCTGCATCCCGGTATGCGTCGTTTCTAATCGCCACATAGATGTCCAGTTTGTGTAGATGATCTCTAACTTGTTCTTCCTCAACCAAGGGAAAGTCTTCCTTTTGCCAGACTTTCTATGCTATCTCTACCTGAGGGCCAGTTTTAGCAGCAAAGACAGAAGTGAAGAAGGCATTCAATAACTCTGCCTTCTCTGTATAATCTGTCACAAGGGCACTCTCCTCATTCATTGATACTGGGTGTTGCCCAATCTTGCAGGACCTTGTACTTTGCCTTCTTGAGCCTCATGAATTTTGCATAGGTCCACTTCTTGAGCTGGACGAGGTTGCTCTGAATGGGAGGCCATCCCTCAGGTGTGTTAACTGCACCACTCTGCTTCATGTCATCCACAAACTTGCTGAGGGTGCACTTGATCTCACTGTCTATGTCACCAATGAAAATATTAAACAGTACTAGTCCCAATACAGACCTCTGAGGAACACCACTTGTCACCGGTGTCAATCCAGCCATTGAGCCATTGACCACCACTCTCTGGATGGGACCATCCAGACAGTTCCTCATCCACTGAACAGTCTGCCCATCAAATATATATCTCTCCTATTTAGAGAGAAGGATGTTGTGGGGGACTGTGTCAAAGGCTTTACAGAAATCCAATTAGATGACATCCATAGACCTTCTTTTGTCCACTGATGTAGTTATTTAATCATAGAGTATGACTAAGTTGGTCAGGGAGGACTTGGTCTTGGTAAAGCCATGCTGGATGTCCTGAATCACCTCCCTGTCTTTCATGTGCCTTCACATAGCTGCTAAGAGGATCTGTTCTGTGATGTTGCCAGGCACAGAGGTGAAGGTGACAGGTTGGTACTTCCTAGGGTCCTCGTTTCTACCCTTTTTAAAAACGGGTGTGATCTTTCTCTTTTGCCGTTTACCAGGGACTTCACCTGACTGCCATGACTTCTCAGATGTCATGGAAAGTGTCTTGGCAACTACATCAGCCAGTTCCCTCAGGAATCTGGGATGCACTTCTTCAGTTCCCATAGATTTATGCATGTTCAGGTTCCCCAAGTGGTCAGTACCTCATCTTCACTTGCAGCAAGACAGACTTTGCTCCCCTGGTGCCTCTCTTGCAGTTCATCCACTCAAGAGGTGTGGGAAGAGAGCTTGCCAGTGAAGAATGAAGAAAATCAGTTGTTGAGTACCTCAGCCTTCACCTTGTGTACCAGTTTGCCAGTCATGCTGATCAGGGGGGTACACTTCCTTTCTACAATCTTCCTTTTCTGGTTGACATACCTGTAGAAGGCCTTCTTGTTATTCTTTCTATCCTTTGCCATGTTCAGCTCCAGTTGCACCTTGGCCTTCTTGACCCCATCTCTGCAAAACCTGGCAGTGTCCCTTTGCTCTTCCCAGGCTATCTGTCTCTGCTTTCACTGCCTGTGAATTTCCTTCTTGCCCTGTAATTTTACCAACAGGTCTAGACTCATCTATGCTGGCCTCTCATCTTCCTTACCCAATTTCTTACACATGTCAATCACAAGCTCTTGTGCTCTATGAAAAAAATCCTTAAAGGTCTATCAGATCTGTTCTGCTCCCTTGCTCCTGAGAGCAGTTTCCCAGGGAGTCCTATTGACTAAATCCTTGAAGAGGTAGAAGTTGGCTTTCTGAAAATTCAGGGTCCTGACTTTATTCTTCACCTGTCCCATATCTCTCAGGACTGAGAACTCTACAAACATGTGATTGTTGCAGCCGAGACTGCCTCCAATCTTAACATCACCCATTAGCTCACTTGCATTGGTGACCTTCAGGCCCAGTATTTCATCCCCCCATTAGTGCTGCCTATTGCCTGCCTTAGGAAGTTATCCTCAATACACTCAGGAGTCTCCCAGATTGTCTGCAACTCACTGTGTTACTTTTCCAGCAGATGTTGGGGTGGTTGAAGCTTCCCAGCAGGACGACAGCCTACAAGGATAATGTGTCTGATAGCTGGAGTAAGCAGGCTTAATCAATAATCTCCTGATTGGGTAGCCTGTAATAGACACCAGCCACAAACTTTCCTTTGTTGTCTTGGTCTCTGGTTCTTACTCATAAGCTTTCTACCTGCTCATGGCTATTCTTCAGACACAACTCTTCACACTCTATCCTTCTCTTGATGTAGAGGGCAACTCCTCCACCCTTCCTTCTTTGCCTTTCCCTTCTGAACAACCATTGATAGCCATTCTGCTGTCATGGGATCCATCCCACCAAGTTTCATTAATGGCCACTAGGTCATAGCTTTCTAGCAGCATGGTGGCTTCCAACTCCTTCTGTTTGTTGCCCATGCTGCATGCAAAGGCTTTTCCTACAAAAGCTGGTCATTTTCAGCACTCTTCTGACCAAGCTGCTACCTCTTCTCAGTTATTCCTACTATAATCTCAGCCAGTAGTATACTGACAGAAAAACTTCCCTATCAGATCTATCCTGAAATTTTATAAAAGGACATAAGAAAAATAGGCCGAACACCCAAACGTATTTGCAGAAACTTGAATATTGTCCTACTGAAATGAGTGTTTGCACTGTCATGTGAAATTCGCTACGAGACTTTTCCTAATGAAAACAACTCATATGCTTAGTGAACTGTGAAAGCGGAATATTATTTCTTTAGTCTCAGATATTCTTTGCTGACACAGTCACAGCATCCAGTTGCTAGAATTTGTCTGAATAAACAATTTCTTATATTAATGTTTTTCAAGAAATATTTATATAATATGAAGATAAATGCTTGTTCATCAAACATGCCTATACATGCTATGGTTAAATGTAATGACCAGGTTTCCAGCTTTCTTGAAAGATTTTTCAAATTCATTTTAGGCTTTCCCTTAAAATGCTGGGACTCAGAGAGAAAGAAACTATTAAAGCATATTCTTTTTCTCCTCCTGGAATTGATAAGTCCACAGAGTGACAACTCAGAGTGACAAACAAACTGAAAAGCAGACAGACTGTCATGATTGCCAATCTATCATCACAAATATGATCCTCCTTGGAATATTATTTTTAAGGACTGGAAGGACAACAAACTAAATTCTTCCCTCAGTTACTGTGCAGTAACAACAGCTTTACTAGGTTTCTTCACGGAAATGAGAACATATTTTAATCTTTGATGCAGAGCTTATAGGCAATACTACAGAAAAAAAATACGATGTACACAGAAGGTCTAATTTGTTGTTCCTGCTTTGTAGCAGTGGGGTGTATGAGTAGGGTGAATGGATGCATTCCCTCAACTAAGAGCATTGTTCTTGAAAAATGCATGTCAGTAGCTAAAAGAAATTTTGAGGGTTAATTATTTTTTTTTTCCTTTACATTAGATATGACATTTGTGGAGTATAGGAATTTCTTTTACTGTGCATAAATTCAATTTAGTAAATTCCCTGTTCTTTATACCTGTTATATGAATACTTTACACAGTGGATCATCCTGTTAAATGAAGGATTAATCACTGCACAGCAAATGTGTTGAGATTATACTCCAGTTCATGAGAGTTCCTGTGCTGCCACTTACTGCAATGTTCAAGAACCAAAGGGAGGTTTACCTAGCTATCTATCTACTGTTTAGCTGAATGTCCTTTACATAAGAATCTCATGGAAGAAACGAAGTCTCTCCAGAGTGACCCCTCACCCTCCTTTCCCTCTGTTACTAACTTTATCCTTGGTTACGGTAGTGAATTTAGGGAAGAAACAGAAGACATGCAAGCCATATAATAAAAGTCTTAGCTGAACTTTTCTGACCACATCTTGAAGGTTTTTCTCCTCTTACATTTAAGCTTCTCATCAGAATATTTTTCACTCTCATGTCTTACGTGGTTCATTCTGGCTCAGTGACCTGTTTTGTCCCGTTAAAAAAAAAGCAACTGTAGTCACTTACAGGTCAGAAATCAATCTTGAGAATAGAGCCTGAGTTGTTCATGATCACTAGAATATGGGGAAGGTGGAATTTGTATGTAACATGGAATATGTACCAGCTGTAATTTGTGTGTAACCATGACATGCAGATTCAGAGGCACTAACTTAAAGTCATCTAACCTGGGGGTGGCACGATCCTCTGCATAGGAGAAACATTAAAGCTTCCCAGCAAACTGAAAGCAGACAAATACACTGGAAGTCCAATGAAAATTAGTTTCCTCTTTTAATCATGCTTAAAGAGGATTCAAATATGAATTCAATGTTTTATGACGGGAGAACTATTTACTTGCCCTAGTAAGTGAAAGAAATGTCATAGTTCTTCAAAGTAATTTCTTTCCTAATTAAAATTATTTAATTCTTCCAACAGATTTTATTTATTCATAACTAGATTCTATCAAAGGTCTTGACACTGTCAGTAGCAGTGGATGAAAATTAGATATATATTAGCATCACACCAATTTGCATTGAAGATCTTGAAAGATCATTTTTTGTTAGTGTCTGGCTATGCAAATATGAAGGTATTTAGCTACAATTTGATCTTCACTATAGTCTGAAGATCAAATCTGTGGTTTATTTTCCTTGTATACTTTTAGTGAACCTTAGATCATTCTTGTTTCTCTTCACTGGATTGTCTTCACTAACACATCTTTTTTAAAGGGCAAAGACATTTAAGCAAAATACTTCAAATAATATACATTGAACAGAAAAAGATTATGTGATTTATGCTGCAGATGTGTTTTCCCTTAGTACAAAAAGCTGCTGTATTTTTTTTGTGTTTGTGTGTGTGTTGCGTGTGGTGGTTTTTCGTTTGTTTGTTTCAGGTTCTTTCTTTTCCCTTTAACATAGTCTACATTGATGATTTACTCTATTATAGATTCAGGGTAGCTTTTTGAAAAACTATTACAGTCAGTTACTCTTCAGCCTACTTTGATGCTACTTTCTATGCCTTTATCAGTATAGAATAAGCAGTTATCATCACCCAATGTATTTATAAAAACCAGTTCTTAGTTTTAACACTCTGTCCAAAGTACTTAGCCTCTTCCAAATACATGTAATAATCAAATTTTCTGTGAAAGTATGTAGGTATTTAAATCTTGTGTCTACTTGAAAGCAAGTTTGTTTATATGAATCTTCATTAAAAACAAAAACAAAAACAAACAAACAAAACCAACAAAAACAACAACAACAAAACCACCAAAAACCTCAAAAAGAACCCAACTAAAGAAATGGTATAACACATACCCTAATCCCTTCTGTCTAAAAGATCCTTTACTTTACTAGAACGGGATATAAGACAGGAATTACACTACTTTTTCTTGACAATTTCAAATCATTGACAAACTCATTCTTGTGTCTAGATGCTTAGCTACTTGGCTGCATTTAGTTTATGTGGCAAGCTTTTGGTATCGAGGGTCTATATGCATGGCTTCTGTGACAAGATGCCAGAAGGTGTCTCCATGTAAGGTGCAGCCAGTACTGGATAGCTCCAAGACAGATCCACCCCTGGCCAAAGATGAACCACCCAGAGATGTTGGTAGTGCCTCTGTGGTAACATATTTAAGAAGAGATAAAAATGACTACTCAAGAACAGCTGGGAGAGAGGAGTGAGAATATGTGACAGAAACAACTATGCAGACACTGAGTTCAGTGAAGAAGGAGAGGGAGGAGGTACTCCAGGCTCCAGAGCTGAGATTACCCTGCAGTCTGTGGGAAGACCATGATAAAGCAGATGGTCCACCTGCAGCCCAAGGAGGTTAACAGTGGAGTATATATCCACCCTGCAGACCATGGAATATCCCATGTCAGAGCAGATGTATGTGCCCTGCCAGAGCCTATGACCTCATGGAAAGCTTCTGCTGGAGCAGGTTCTGGCAGGAGTTATGGCACCACAGGGGACTCAGGCAGTAGCAGTCTGTTAATGAAGGACTGCACCTCATGGAAAGGACTCATGCTTGTGCAATTTGTGAAGAACTGCAGCCTGTGGGAAGGACCCATGTTAGAAAAGTTCATTGAGGACCATCTACCATGGGTGGGACCCCATGTTGGAACAGGGGAAGTATGTGAGTAGGAAGTATTATAGCAGTAGAGACAAAACATTCTGAAGCGACCGCAACCCCTGTTCCCCATCTCCCTGCACTGATCAAGGGGGGTGTAGGTAGAGAAAGTTGGAAGGGAAGGAGAGGACAGGAAGAAGGGAGGGATGAGGGGAAAATGGTTTAAGATTTTTTTTTTTTTTTCTACTTCTCTTTATCCTAATCTGACTTTAGATTGGCGATAAATTAAACTAATATCCCCAAGTCAAGTCTGTTTTGCCTGTGATGGTAACCGGTGAGTAATCTCCCTGTCCTTATCTTGACTCATAAGCTTTTAATCATATTTTGTCTCCCCTGTCCAGCTGAGGAGGAGGAATGATAGAGCTGCTTGGTGGGTACCTGGAATCCAGCCGAGGTCAACCAACATCACTGCCCTTGTAACTTTTTCTTATGTACAAAGCTATGGTAATGTACAGCTTGTTCTAGGGCCCTCATTAAAGACAAAATTATATTCTGCTTTCTGTACCTGGCAAATATTTTTTTACAAATGCTTGTTGATAAACACTGCTATTATCAGTGTTTTAGTAAACTCTCCTAAATATTACAGAATGAATTTTACTTGTCTCAGAAAATCTAAAAAAGCCAATTGTCCTAAAATCCCATGCTTGTTTCTGAGGCCGAAAACTGATTCCCTTGCCACCATTTTCAGTTGTTTTAGGCACCTCATTACTAATATGGTGTTATTGTTGTTTGTTTTTTTGTTTTAATTGGAAGGCACCAATAATTAGTGCACAGCTGAGGACTATCTTCATAAAGTTGTGGGTTGAAGTGACATCTCCACTGTATATTCTGCCTCTCTCTTGCAGCTGAAGGGAGTGTGGTGTGGCATGACATGGCATGATTTGGCATGGCATCATGTATTAAATAGCATGGAAGAGCTTTAGGAGTGAGGTATCCTTTCTAGTTTTCACATCTTAATTTGTGTTGAGAGCTTGTGGTATTGGGTTGTCTGCTCCTGATAGATAGGTAATGTAGGAGTGATACTCCTGCTCTGTGATCTGCTGTGTCAAAGACTGCAGATAATTTTGAAAATATTGTCTCAACTTCTGTCCACTGTTACTCTTTTAGTATTAGTAGATAGATTTGTGAGCTATGCCATGGTGTGATGCTGACAATGCAACATCCAGTTGCTGGCTGGTTTATAGTTTCTTTATAGAGAAGTTGGTTAGTACTTGAAGTCTTCATACATGGAGCATACTTGGAGACATCTTCAAAGCTGGTTGGTCTCAGGAGAATTGAACGACCTACTAGATATTTCAATTTTAGGTTGTCAAAGTCAGTACCTAGAAAACTACTTGTATCTGCATGACTTCTCTCTTTTTTATATGAGCTTTATTTATAAATTTGGATTAGGTTGTCTTCATATGTAGACAACCAAATGTGGCATTTGAAAATCCATCCTTATTTCCTTTGAAAACTCTTAGATAAACACCAGCATGTTTTTAGCCTTTCATTTTAAATACAAATGTAGAGAAACTGTTTTTGATGGTTTAGCAATAGGCAGCACAGGCTACTAGGGGTTTTTGGGTCTTCAGCCACTCCCACATGAACAGATTTGTTTCAGTTTAAAATGTATGAAAAAGCTCTTTTTTTCCCTATTTTGTTTTGTTTTGTTTGTTTTCCTTGTTCTTTTAGAGGTCTGAGGTGAGGGAAAATAATAAAATCAATTTAGGACTAAAAAGTTTTAAATTTTGAGGACTGGGGCTCTGTGCTGACCTCCTTATTTCTCAGACAACAAAGCCAGATACCTGCAATGACTGTAACTCCAGGTGACCACAGAATATCCACTAATTTACTAAAGGAGAATAACTCCTTTTCCTGGACAATAAAAACAGCACATAAAGAATAAAAACAACAATAAAAACAATAAAAACATTGTATATATAATATATCTTATTTATACACATATGAAAGATACATATCTTATACATCTGCTGTAGCACATTTATACACCAGATAGATTCTTACACACCTTTGCTTGGCTATGGAGAGCCTTCAGTTATTAATAAGATATTTTCTACCTGTGATGATTTGGATTAGCTGTATTTCCTTCTTGACTTTGATAGGAAAATGTATGTATCAACTAAGAATAAAGATTGTATATCTTCTGTGATGTACATCTAAATTCAGCTCATGTAAATGTAGGACAGAATTTTTAGACTACATATTAGTAATACTAACAATATTGACAGATATAGTCTTTGAGTAAGTCTTTGTCAACTGTCATTTTATGTAGTTTGCAGCATCATAATTGCTACCTGAAAGACAAAATGCCACTACCAAGAATGTAAAGTGGTACACTCTTATCTAGAGGAAAAAAAATAATATTTTTTTCATCCAAAAGTTTCTTAGTTGAAAAATAGTGACAAAACAGATCACGTCATTGTATTTTTATACACTACACACAGGCTGCACATAAACTGGCCAAAGAACTGGTGTTTTTCAATGTTGTAGTAGTTAGCTAATAACTTACAGAACCTGAATTAAGAAAATATTTTTGCTGTAACAATGCTACTAACTCAAAGGTAGAAAAAACTTTACCCGAATCACCCTCGTGTAATCTGGTTAGGAAAAGATATGGAGAAAGATGACATACAAAACATGGGGTTTTAGATGCAACAAATACTTTGAACTGTGTTACTAGGAATTTGCCCTATATATATATATATAAAGGCAATTCATGGCTTCTAATGATTAGGTGTATGAATATTCTGGTTTGTTATTATCCTTGGGAGTCAGACACTGTAAAGGTAATGAAGATAGTACATAGCTATAGCATAGACTGTAGTAGCTCCAGTATCATGTCTTATAAAACAGAGCCTCATTAAAATTGGCAAGGAGAAAAATATGTTCCTAGCTAAAGTGAGTCAGTAGAGATAATTTAACTTTTTTTTTTTTTTTTTTTTTTTTCCCCTAGATAAATTATTGTGTGGTAGAGTAGGTGCAGTAGATAATGAAATACTGGAAACAGCTGGATTAAGTATTAGTGTTAGAGGAGTTCTGCCAGAAGCACTCTTAATTTTACAATGCTTCCCTGGTGTTTAGGCACACATACTGATAAGAAGATATGATCAAATGAGAGGATATCTTGGTCATTGTCATAAGAACAATCTAAATATGTATATAAACAGCAAGAGTAGACTTTATTTTTTAATTGCTTTATCATCTGAAGTGATGTAAACTCTTTACAGGAGAGGTGAAGGAAACAGGCTGTCAAGGTGTCTAGAAAGTAATTTGGATGGGTTAGTATGTGTTTTGAATAAGCACCTTTAAATAGAGAGGGAAGAATGGTGTTATTGTAAATCAAGTAGTACTAGCATTACACATCCTTCAAGATTACAGTCACTTGCTTTTAATGTGAAAATATTTATACTTTTAGAGCTCTGTATTTGTTGCACTTTATGCCTCTTGAGATGCTGTAGAATACGGTATACAAAAAGGAAGTTAAGATACAAAGTACATTTTTTAGAGAATAAGAGAGTTGCAATAGTTGCAATACAAGGGTAATGATATTAGGTAGCCATGACCTTTGTTGAGGAAAACTAAATTGCCTTCTCCTCTATATGCCCATCTGAAGCCTGTAAAAACTTGTTCACAAAGATCTTAGAGACCCTTGACATTAATAGAGAAGAATATTCTGTCCTGAATATGATCAGCTGCCTCATGAATCATGAAAATATTTTCAATACACCAGAGCTATTTCAATAAAAGTAGGACATGACTATTGTAAGAAAAGTCCACATGCATTTTACCATGTTTCCAGCAAGGTAAAAGGAAGGATTGAACTACTCAGATTACTGTTAAGGGGCAACTAATATCACAGGCTCCCTCTGCAACAGCTACATTTAAAAAAAGTTTTAAAAAAGTTTATTATAAAGTTTTAAAAGATGTATAACATTTTTTTTCATGGTGAAAAAAAAAAAAAAAGGTTGAAAAAAAGGTTGTGTAACCAAAAGGGTTGGAAATGGCTATCAATTTACTTTCTCAATCTCAATCCAAAGACCAGAATTTTAGGCATTCTTGTCTCTGGTGTTTCCTCTCGTCTTTGCTGTTTAACACAGCATTTGCTCAGCATATTGTGGGGCTTCAGCTGATGTCTCGAGGCAGCTCAGTTGCCTTATTTGAGTATTCGGAAGCTCAGGATTTAATAGAAGCATCCAGCTTTCAGAATTTAGTCATGAGTAGGCCTGTAATTTTCTTTAACTAGATTTGCTAATGACTTAATTCTTCTTCACACAACAAATTTAACTACAAATGACTAAATTCTGTACACAGAAGATATAAACATATGAACAAGGGCAGTTGCATTTGTTTTGATGAATATTGTCAAAACAGTTGATGAGGTACTAAATAAATATTGTTTCCAGCATAGTTTGCTGCTACCTGCAATGTGTTGTACCCACTTCATAGAGGAAAATCAACTCTTTTAGATCCAATATATATTCTGCAGAATTTCCTTCTAGAAGTCAGGTTTGTGTACAATAAAATTAATCAAAGTAAATGAAAGCAGAATGACTGGGTTGTGACTGTCCTTGGTCTGTTGACATCAAAAATATGAAGTTATTATAACCAAGGCCTGAAAAAAGTCATAAAACTGCAGCAGTTACAAAAATGGCAGTCACACATGAAAGCTAAAATATTATTTGTACACAAAGAAAAGGTCTGGGAATAATTGCTGATCTCTAAGTAGCAGCGAAAGAGACTCATCCTTCACTTCCAAATGAAGAGGTTGTTGTAATTGATGGTACCTTCTGAAATAGCTTCAATCATTAGGGTTTCTGTGGCTGAATTAAAATAAAATGGAAGATGCATACTCTGATGCTAAAGCAGGGAAAATATATTCCTTCCCGGTGACAGCTAACATGCATCATTCTACAAGGAAGTATTTTACTGAAAGTTTTTCAGCTTGGTAGTTCCCTGGGAAAATGAAAAGCAATGTAAAAATTAGACAAGATTAAACTAGCTGTTTCATTCCAGATAATGACTGCACAAGTCGCTTTCAATAAATCTACTCCATATTGGACTTAAGGCAGCAATTTGTTAATATTATGAAGGCTGTACAAAATGTTCTGCTTAGTAAGACAGCCTTCTGGTCTACCAGAAACTGAAGCTTATTCTAAAGACATATTTGGGTATATTTCCAGTATTTGAGGAATAGAAACATTAATTGTGTATAACAGGTCTGCCACAGAATGGCTGTCAATACCGTCTGACCATAAAGACACTTAATCCAGACCACTGCAGAAATGAAACCCTTGGTAAAAATAAAGAATGTGTAAGTTCTTCTGCCAGCTCTTATGGCTCATTCTTTTCAACAAAATGCAGTTGCCCAAAATGTCAGACTCTAGTTTAAACTAATAATTTCAGTTCCTAAAAGTGAGGAAAACCAAGAACCATTTCCATGTCCAGAAGCAGGATACCATCCTCATTTAAGTTTGCATTAAAAAAAAAAAAAGAAAAAAGAAAAAAAAAAAAAGAAAAAAAAAAAAAGCTGGGGCTCTACTCCAGCCAAGAGTTTTTGCCCCACAGGGGCATGGTGGTCAGTGTTTGCTTAGGTCTGACTTGATTATTTTCTCTGGAAAGCTTGGTAACAGACTAGTCAAGCATTTGCTGGCTCTTTCCACTATTAGCTGGTGCTAGGAACATTTGCCTTGCAAACTCAAAGGGAGCTACTGAATTTTGGAATCCAATGGAGTTCTCTTCCTTCCCTTTCTATGACATGCCAGAAAAATGATCTTCAGCAGATACTGACAATGTGCTCTAAAGGAAATAGATTTGATCTCAACTGAATGCTCTTGCATTTCTGCTTCTGCCCTTCATTCATGCTTCAGTACTATCAGAACAGCTGTCAGATACTAATTTGCTGACACTGATTTTTTTTCTTCTGTCAAAACATATCTAGACCTGATTGCTGACTCACTTGTGTGAGAGGTCAGCAGATTTTTTTCTAGGCTAATGACCACTTTAGCCCAGACTAATTCTTAAATATGTAAAGTGGAGGCAGTTTAACACATGGCATCCCAATGCAGCACATTGATAGCCACCAAAACCACACTCTGAGATCAAGGGAAGAAATTACTTTGTAGAAGTTCTGAGTGTCTGCTTTAGAAACTGTCTGAACAAGTGCAGCAGGAAAGCTATGACATAGTTGCCATCACAGAAACATGGTGGGATGACTCTCGTGACTGGAGTGCTGCTATGTATGGCTACAAGCTCTTCAGAAAAGATAGGCAGGGTAGGAGAGGTGGAGGGGTGGCTTTATATGTTAGAGAGTCACTCGACTCTGTTAAACTTGAGGTCAGCAGTGACAAGGTTGAGTGCCTGTGGACCAGAATCAGAGGGAAGTTCAACAAGGCTGACATCCTCGTGGGTGTCTGTTATAGACCGCCCAATCAGGACGATGAAGGAGATGAATTATTCTACAAGCAGCTAGCAGATGTCTCAAAATAGACAGCCCTTGTTCTTGTGGGTGACTTTAACCTGCCGGATATCTGCTGGGAGCTCAATACTGCACAGAAGAGGCAGTCTAGGAAGTTCCTAGAGTATATAGAGGACAATTTCCTTCATCAGTTGGTAAATGAGCCTACAAGGGGCAAGGCCCCACTAGACCTACTGTTTACAAACAGAGAAGGGCTGGTGAGAGATGTAGCGGTTGGAGGCTGCCTGGGTCATAGCGACCATGAAATAATAGAATTTTCAATACTCAGAGATGAAGAGAGAACCATTAACAAAACCTCTACGCTGGACTTCTGGAGGGCAGACTTTTGCCTATTCAGAAGCCTAGTTCAGAGCATACCCTGGGAAACAATGCTTAAAAACAAGGGGGCCCAGGAGGGTTGGACATGCTTCAAGCAGGAGGTTTTGAGTGAACAGGAACAGGCTATACCAGTGTGTCGAAAGGCTAGCCGGCGAGGAAGACAACCGGCTTGGCTAAACAGGGAGATTCTGAAGGAAATCAGAAATAAAGAGAGACTTTACCGACTGTGGAAAAAAGGGCTGGCAACTTATGAAGAATTTATAGAAATAGCTAGATCATGCAGGAAAAAAATCAGGGAAACAAAAGCTCAATTTGAGGTTAATTTGGTCAATTATGTCAGGGATAATAAAAAGTTCTTCTTTAAATATGTTAATAACAAAAGAAGGGGCAAGGAAAACCTCCATTCTATGTTGGACTTTGAGGGAAATATAGTTGACAAAGATGAGGAGAAAGCTGAAGTACTTAATTCCTACTTTGCCTCAGTTTTCACCAGAAAGACAGGTGGCCCTCAGGACAACTGGCCTCTGGAGGTGGTTGACAGAGATAGGAAGCCAAATAGGCCCCTTGTATTCCAGGAGGAAATAGTTGGTGATTTACTGAGCCATCTGGATCCTCACAAGTCTATGGGACCAGATGGGATTCATCCTAGGGTGATGAGGGAGCTAGCAGAAGAACTTGCCAAGCTGCTTTCCATCATCTTCCAACAGTCCTGGCTCACTGGGGCGGTCCCATATGATTGGAAATCGGCCAATGTTACCCCTATCCACAAAAAGGGCTGCAAAGCTGACCCTGGTAACTACAGGCCTGTCAGCCTGACCTCGGTGCCTGGCAGGGTTATGGAGCAGATCATCCTGAATGCAATCACACAGCACCTTCAGGATGGACAAGGGATCAGACCCAGCCAGCATCGGTTTAGGAGGGGCAGGTCCTGTCTGACCAGCCTGATCTCCTTTTATGATCAGGTGACTCACCTGGTGGATGAGGGGAAAGCCGTGGATGTGGTCTATCTGGACTTCAGCAAGGCCTTTGACACTGTCTCCCATAATATGCTCCTGCAAAAGCTGGTAGCCCGTGGCTTGGACAAGTGTACTCTACGCTGGGTTAAGAACTGGCTGGAGGACCGGGCCCAGAGAGTGCTGGTGAATGGGGCTGCATCTAGCTGGTGGCCAGTCACTAGTGGTGTTCCCCAGGGGTCAGTGTTGGGTCCAGTCCTGTTTAACATCTTTATTGATGATTTAGATGAGGGGATTGAGACCATCATCAGCAAATTTGCTGATGACACCAAGTTGGGAGGGTGTGTCAACCTGCTGGAAGGCAAGAGGGCTCTGCAGAGGGATCTGGATAGACTGGAAAAATGGGCTGATTCCAATGGGATGAAGTTCAATAAGGCCAAGTGCTGGGTGCTGCACTTTGGTCACAACAACCCCCTGCAGCGCTACAGGCTGGGCGCAGAGTGGCTGGAGAGCAGTCAGACAGAAAGGGACCTGGGGGTACTAACATGAGCCAACAGTGTGCCCAGGTGGCCAAGAAGGCCAACGGTATCCTGTCCTGTATCAAAAATAGCGTGGTCAGCAGGACAAGGGAAGTGATCCTTCCCCTGTACTCTGCATTGGTGAGGCCACACCTGGAGTATTGTGTTCAGTTCTGGGCCCCTCAGTTCAGGAAAGACATTGAAGTGCTGGAGCGGGTCCAGAGAAGAGCAACACGATTAGTGAAGGGACTTGAGCACAACACCTATGGGGAGAGGCTGTGGGAGCTGGGGTTGTTTAGTCTGGAGAAGAGAAGGCTTAGAGGTGACCTCATCACTCTCTATAACTACCTGAAGGGAAGTTATAGCCAGGTGGGGATTGGTCTCTTCTCCCAGGCAGTCAGCAATAGGACAAGGGAGCATGGGCTTAAACTCTGTCAGAGGAAATTTAGGCTGGATATTAGGAAGAAATTCTTTACAGAGAGAGTGGTCAGGCATTGGAACGGCCTGCCCAGGGAGGTGGTGGACTCGCCGTCCCTGGAGGTTTTTAAAGTGAGGATGGACATGGCACTTAGTGCCATGATCTAGTAAACGGACTAGAGTTGGACCAAGGGTTGGACTCGATGATCTCTGAGGTCTTTTCCAACCCAGTCGATTCTGTGATTCTGTGATTCAGACTAGAAACACAGTTTAAAATAGGTGAGTATGAATTGTCCAAATCAGTCTATGAATGTAACAATTTCTTAGCGAAAGAGTAACAAAGCTGAATGCTGTTGCTCTGGCTGTTTGGCTCTATTTTTAGGACTTTTCCAATAGCAATCTAGAATATTCTAAGAACCATTATACTGTTCAGAGTCAGTGCTAGGAACACTTTTCATAGGACAGCAACTGATTGAAAGGGGTACAAGCTCTCACAGGACATGTGAGTTTTGTCTTCATCTGGATTCTGGCTCAATATTCTAGATATCATCCCCCTGACAATCAGTAGAATATATTCCAAGTTTCCATTATAGGCTGTGGTCACATATTTTCCTGACTTTTATGTGCTATGATTCTATGTTTTGGTTTTTTTTTTTTTTGTAATATCATCAGATTCTCTATTTAAATGAGAAGAAAACTATTAGCAAAAGTCCAAAATCTTTGAGTCATCATATAGAAAGGACAATCTAAACTGTTGCTTTACAAGGTATAATGACACTCAAGTGACTTTTGTTTACCAAAATACGAAGTGAGATACTGCTGCTGGTATTTTAATCTTATCTGATTTTATTTCCTGTCATTAACATGTTATAATGATGTAACATAGATAGTTATCTTCTAAATGTTAATTAATTTAGGACTTGTACAACAGATAAAATCCTAATTCAGTAGAGAACATTATACTAGCAAAGATTGGACATTAAAGAGACTCAGTCACCTGCTTAAAGTTAACATATCTTTGAGAAATATTTACAAAATATGATGTCCATTTAGAGGTGGTGGCATATTTGAGTGATATGCTTAACACAGATATAATATCTGCCATCTGTGTCTTAGACCTGTTCCTTAAATAATGTTCTGTTTGACCATGTGTCACGGAGGCACCCCAAGGTTAGTTTAAGGGATAACAGGGTCTGAAACATCTTATATTAAACCAGTGAGAAACAGGGTTTTAGCACTCTGTTGGAGCGATAAAGGACTCAGCAAACAATTTGATTCAATGTGAATCACGCTAAAGCCATTTATTACAGAAACAAGCCTCCTTATATATGCAACTATATTCTAATCACGCGTCCACGCTCCAAGCATGGGTTCGCTAAATGAGTATCATGGGCTGTCCATGTGCTGGAGTCTCACTGATGATATGTCTGATGATTCATGCCACGCCAGGACCCCGCTGATTGAGGAACGCCCCTCTTTCTCACAGCAGATTCTGTTCTCAGCTTCTCCAAGCGGCCTTGAGATTCCTTTGAGCCTGACTAATTCAGCAACAAATCTTTATCTGTCAAAGCCCCTCCACACTTCCCCCTTTCTGTTCTTGAATTAGTCAGGCCCCTTTAATGGCACGGTGAATCATTTTTGAAATATACTGCAACATAGAACATGTGATTAACAACATAATTACATTTACATATAATGCAGTTAAACCTTACTTAATAAGATCAAACAACTACCTGTCTACTCTTAAAACCTTAATTCTATTATGACAACCTTATTAATACACTATTTTAATAGATTCAAAATAACCAAACAAGTTAATACCATATATTCTCTTAAATTCCTAAAAAATTTATAACTGCGCAGTTTATAGGGTAACATACTTAATACCATCAGTATATACTAATAATTGAATTAATATCTTAAAAGTTATCTTAACCTATTTAAAAGATCAATAGCTTAACCTTAATATCCCTTCTAAAACTTTATCAGTTGCTAAACTTAGATTACTATGGTAGGGATATCTCATAATTTTACCTTATCTATGCATTAACTATCTAATCATAATATCACCCTTTTGGATCTCTTGCTGATTGTTCAAATTGCCATTCTCCACAGAAGGTACACCACCTGCTTGCTAATAGGCTTCTAGACCACCAGGTCTGTGAGCATCTATAACACTGAATTGGGATCCATGGTTTATATCTGAAACAGTCCTCACAACTTATCTCACTCCTGTCCATCTGCATCCATTGAATCTTTGTTGAATCCACTTCAATCCTTGGCCTGTAATGACACAAACATAACCTTTTCCCCAGGTTATCAACTGATGAGGCCTTTTTAATTGACTAGTGATTTGACCATAACTCATGTAGGTTCTTTCTGATTTAGCATGGTTTTGGGTCATACTTGCAAAGTATTTCATCACATACAATGCTTTTGACAATTGGTTTTGTGGTGCTTCTCCTACTTCCCCCCTTTTTTAAAACAAACAAATAAAACCAGTTCAGAACCAGATATGTGCGTTGGATCTTGACTAGGTATTCAAAATCACAAATCAAATTTAGAGGTTCCTGCTTAAAAAGCTCTAAGTAATTTAAAGCTGTGCCAAGTTCTGCTAATTGGGCTGAACCTTCAATAATTTTTACAGAATGATGCCAATCATTATCTTTACACCAAACCACTACATCTTTATGGGACTTCCCAGAACCATCAACAAAAACTTTGCAAGTATGTAGGATCAGACCAAATACAAGTATGGCCTATGACCTGATGTTAAAGACTTGCAGGTTCTGCAGCAATTTACATTTAGACATGTCAAAAGCTGTGCTGTTAAGAAAACCAGCTAGTGCAATTTATAGAGACGTAGATTACAAATAAAAAAAAAATCAAAATTAAATTTCACAAATGGTACATATATGACAAAAAGATCACGGCCTATTAAGACTTAAATTCATTCCCTGCATTTTCTTGATCAGAGTGACAATTGGTATATAACCGTCGGTATATCAGTTTGCTAGCAATCTCATCATACTGTCCCACAATAGCCACAGGTTGTTTCTATGTTGTAGCTATAAATAGACAAAGCTGCAAGTCCAATAGAATGCAGTCAGCCTGTAAGGTTGTCATAAATTTATTCCTCAAAGTTTCTAACTCCATTTTTGTTGTCATATTTATTGGATATTGTTTTCCCTTACTGTATCGAAGTCCTGTGTCAGATCTATCAGTGTAGTATTTGCTTTATCAAAACATTGGCTGTTAATACTAGTGGAAATACAGCATTTGAAATTTCCTTGGAGATTTCTCACTTGCAGCAAGCAGATCTGTGCCATCCAAGCAGCTTCTTGTAGGCCATGCAACTAAACAGAATTCTCAGAAAATGTTATTTGACTTACAATTTACTTAATAAATCTTAACCTAAGAGAGTTATAGGACTTTCTGGCAACTACAAGAATTCATGTATTAAAACTTTGTTCCAAATTTGGCATTCCCTTGGTCACAAAAAATGGCCTTTCTTTCGTTCTCTCCCATGACCTCAAAAACTAGCATGGTGAATTTACTAAGAAGTCTCTTACAACTAATTACCACAGAATAAGTCTATCAACAAATTTTTGGTTTAATTTTCCAGTTTCATTAGAACTATGGGTCTCCTAAGGATGCCTTTAAACTTCACCCTCGGACTGCTCCAGTCAGTATTACAGCGCTGCAGTGGGAGGGAGAGAGAACCCTCCTTTCACTGCTTTAAAAGCGGGCAGCCAGGTTTTTCCTTTTTTTTTTTTTTTTTTTTTTCTCTTCTTGCTGCAGTTCAGATATAACCAAGGCCACGCAGCTGGCATAATGGCTGGTACGAAGTAGGAGGCTCTGGGAAACTTCTCAGTTACAATGGGCCGCACACAGGCCTGGGATATTTTGCTCTTTTGTTTTCTCATTTCATTCCAACCATAATACACTTTATACGGAATTTCAAGTAGCTCAGCAATAGTTATATTCCTTAGCTCCATTTACCTTTTACAATTTAGAGATGTCAAAAACCAGTATAAACCAGTATAATAAACATAAATCCATTATTCTATTTTCCTAGATCCAAATCAGTTAATATTCTAGCAACTTTTAAATACAACCTCTTCTAAATTCACATCTATCATAGCATTTTAACAATTTAAATGCTTTTCTAACAATATAAGCAATTACTCTAAAGTGTAAGGATGCATCCTAAGAGGGGGCAAGGTGGAATTTTAGCAGTGGAACCGGTTCCCATTTTGTAATGATCTCCCCAAACAAGATTCTTTTGGTACCAAATATGAATATGCAAACTAAAATACTGAGCTCAGATGTGAAAACCAAATACCCAGTTCAAATATGCAGATGGATCACAGTCACACTAATTTAAGACAATATCTCAATTTTTGCATTGCACCTTTGGGCCGCTTACTGCTCAGCCAGGTGGAGGTACGTCTGGGTCTCCCTGACAAAATAGGTCAGTGCACACTGGAGCCCCATCGGCACCAGACTGTGAACTTACCGTAGCATATAGCACAGACCTACCAAAATTGCAACATGCTTAAACAGATACCCACAAAGAAAACAGGTTAATAAGGAAAGTATCTTGCAGACTTTAACAAGTTTTCTGACCTGTGTGTTATCAGTTAATTCTCTCAGCTTGTTGAAGTTCAAATCACCCTGCCTGTAAAAAGGTCTGAAATGATTTAATGATTTCTTGTAGAAGTTTATTTTGTCCTGCTCTTCTGGCCTCAAAAACAACATTAAGTGCAACAAGATTCTATTCTCCGGACACTTTTGCCAATCATTTAACTTATACAGCACCCAACACTGATTTCAATATTTAACAAGATCTTCCTTCCTTATAATTTCGAGTGCTTTCCTAAGTTTTAAAACACCTCCCAATACTGATTTTTTAGGAACACAACTGAAAACAATTATTCCTGACCCCATCTTGCAAGTAAAAACCTTGAGAAGAGGGAGGGAGGAAGGCACAGGGCTGCTTGAAGCGTGAATGGGAAAAGTGGGGAGAAGGTTTTACGGCACACTTAAAAACAACTAGTAAAACAATTAACTCACATTCCTGACAAGGTGATTGATTTTCAGAGAGGCAATACACAGGAGCACATAATATGTACTGTAAAACTCGCAAATAACATGTTGATAGCAAACATTAGCACTCTCTACTGCTAATCTCAACACCAGTGCTTCCTTAGCTTCTAAGTTTTCAACCTGCTTACTGATTGCCTCTTGAAGGTGGTCAATAAATTGCATGTAATTCTCATTGGGACCCTGATTACTACTTGCAAATGATTTGGCTGCTTTGTTGGTTTCAGACACCGCTCTCATAGCTTGATATGCAAGATCTCTTGACTGCCTCAGGATTTCAGAAACTTATCGTGTCTGTAGTTGTGGTTTGTCAATTAGTGTCTCTTCCAGGAGTTGTGGGATACCTGCCCCTTTCAACGAATCCCCATTGTTCTGTCCTAAATGATCTCTTGCTGTTATATTGGATAGGTCTAATTTTGCTTGAGTTTTTAATGGTTCTTATCTGATCTTGGGGCAAATTGTACACATACTTAACTTTTCAAGAAAAACGCTTCAAACTCTCATCCCCTTCCGAGTCATCAGCTAACACGGACTTGAACGGTGCTGGAGAATCATTAGTAACAGGGGGGTTCGGAACAGTGCACATTCTCGCCAATACTTTCTAGCTTCATAATTATTTGTATAACCTGAGTCCCCAAGCGCATCCCCTTTCCCATCATGATCACCACCACCGCATTGCTGACTGTTGGATTCACTCGCTAATAGCTGATCTGATCTTTCACACAGTTCTTTTGCCCAGTTCTTATCCGGCGACTCCTTCTGCTCTTTTGTAGGAGTTAGAGGGGTAGAAGGCGGTAAAGGTGGACACGAATCAGTAAAAGAACTGATATTACATTTATTTACGACTTTAGCATTCTCAGCTTTCACCAGTTCTTTTGACAAATTATCTGACTCCAGTTCCTTGGACTGCTTGGTCTCTTTAGGGTCGTGTGATGGTATAGGAGGCCATCTACTGAGTGATTTTCCTCCCCCCGCCCCAGACTGCTGTATCATTGGGGGTGCCGACAGCACAATAGGGGTTGGAGCAGGAAGGGAATCAAAGACATGAACTGGGTAAGCTTCACAGTTATTTTTATAGTTCTTATCAGCCTGCAATGCTGTAAAAATTCCAGTAACCGCAGCCCGTTCAGCCATGAGTTCTTTTAAGGTGGTAATTATAGGCTTCCATGTAGTCATTAGTGATTTAGCTTCTTTATCTCCATCGCTAATCTTATCCCATAATTTCTGCCCTATATCGTCCCAAAGTTCAATTTTTAAAGCTTTTTCAGCTTCTGTCGGGTAGCCGTTAGTTCTACATCAAACCAACAGTCTACGGATGTTACTTTCTTCATATTTAAGTCCTCTCATAGAGAGAATATGCAGGAGGAGTTTAACTATAGCTTCTTCCTCAGAGGATATATTTTGCCCCATAACTTCACTTTTCCCTCCTCCTGCTCCCAGCCACTCACCTTTTCTGGTGATTTCTTCAACAAAACTAATGCGGAATGTCCGTACGCCTCCGCCCGGTTCTCAGTCCAGCTGATCCGCCTCTGGCTGGGCCGCTCCAGGCATTTCCCCGACCTCAGTGGTATGCTGCTCAGAGTATCACGTCGGGGTCACCATTTGTTGGAGCGATAAAAGACTCAGCAAACAATTTGATTCAATGTGAATCACGCTAAAGCCATTTATTACAGAAACAAGCCTCCTTATATATGTAACTATATTCTAATCACGTGTCCACGCTCCAAGCATGGATTCGCTAAATGAGTATCATGAGCTGTCCTTGTGCTGGAGTCTCGCTGATGATATGTCCGATGATTCACGCCACGCCAGGACCCCGCTGATTGAGGAACGCCCTTCTTTCTCACAGCAGATTCTGTTCTCAACTTCTCCAAGCGGCCTTGAGATTCCTTTGAGCCTGACTAATTCAGCAACAAATCTTTATCTATCAAAGCCCCTCCACAGCATTCCAAAAGTGACTTGAATACAGGTTCGGATATCAGTTGAGGAAAATTATTAAGGGGCAGCAACTAATACAACAGGAGCTCCACAGTGTGCATGCTCGTGGCTTCACCAAAACAACATCGGAGCCATCACTGAGTCCAGGAAGAGTACACACGTGCCTGAACACAGTGTGGGATTATTTTAAAGAGATACACGTACTCATATTGAGTACAGAAAGTGTATACTCGCGATTCTGCGAGGGTAAATTTATAATACACTTGCAGTCCTGCAAGGGGAAATACATGCCTAAATATGCACAGAATATTACACGTGCTTATGTGGATGCATGGGAAGAAAATACACTTGTGGTTTTGCGAGGAAATAATTTATACACGTGCTAGTATTGAGCACGGAAAGTACGTGTACAAATGTGCATGGAAAGTATAAATACACATGCAAATGTGCACAGAAAGTAGATACACTCGCAATCCTTCAAGGAAATAATTTTACTCACACACGTGGCGGCAAGGCAAGCGGAGTCTCCATCCCAGGGAGGCGGGGAGGTGGTGGCTCCAACGGCAGTGGCTAAGCTTGTAACTCCAAGAGATTGCGCATAAGGGGCAGAGTCTCAACGAGAATCCCATTTTGTTTATAGCCTGATTAGATCTGACTATAGGCATTCCAGAAGCTTCTCTGCACTCCCACACTGGCTGTGGGGTGCCCCTGAAGCTTCCAAACATCCCTCACACTGGCCGCAGGCACCCAGCGGCTCCCTGGCACCTTGGCACTCCCGTCTCCTTTCTCTTAACCACCCTGGCCAGGGGCTCTGGGGCCAAACAAAAGAAGGTGATTGCCTCAAGCAGCAGAGAGAGAGGGAGATGTGTCTACTCTTTCCATATCGGAGGAGAGAGGGGGAGAGAAGGGGGTTTGCATTCTGCCACACCCTATACTGGAGACAGGTCAAATGGTAGTTAGTATAAATTTTAATATAAGGCATCAGGTGGCCAAAGTTTCTGTGTCCTATATACATTCATCAAGTACACTCACTCCATGATGTGTAAAGCCAGCTCAGAACCTCTACTGTATCTTCCAAATATAAATACATATTTCATTGTAATTTCGTGATATATTGGACTTGCTGATGATCCAATTGCAGCCTTTCAGTTCATTCCAAATCTATTCCACAGTTTTGTAACACTTTGACTGCTTGTTCAACCACAATATAAACCACATAAGTTAACGAATGAAAGGAACTCTTCAAAATGGCAGAGGAACATGGGAATCACATCCGATATATACAATAAATTAAAAAATTTTGAATGCACTTCTTCATAAACTAAAAAAACCTTTCATAAAACTGAGTTTGGTCTCTGAAAATAATTATTCATTCTCATTGATTTGTAGTCATGGGACTGTAAAGCTGTTAACTGGAAATATTAATTTTAGTCTGATATGAGAAAGAAAAATAGAAAAAATTAGACCTTACCAAATGGACATAGAAAGTGGGAACTTACTCTATCACTACCTTAAATGGAACTTTTGAAAGCCAAAGTACTCCGCTTTCAAACACCCCCATTTCTAATTAGCTGATCACAGGGAAAAATGAGTACTACAAATATATAAATCTCAGTAACTGTTTCTGACTCACTAACGTATTTCTAAGAAAAAGTCACAGGCCACCATTAATCACATAGATTATGTTGGTCTTTCTTTCTCTCCTGCTCTTGACATATAATGAGAAGGAAGAAGAACAAAGAGAAAGAAAGAAAATTATTTTATTAGAGAAACTGATTCCAAAATGCACCTTGTCTTGAATAAATTATACTAGTAAGTCAGAGAGTGAATTTTTGAGGAGGTTCATGTATGAGAAAATTTACTACATGATTTTGTGGAAAATGGTTTAGGGAAGGGATCTTACAGTTCACCTAGTCCCAAAACCCCTGCCGTGGATAGATATACCTTTCAACAGATCAGCTTGCTCAAAAACTCATCCAGTGTGACCATGAACACAATCTTGGAAGATTCATCCATAGCTACTCGAGGCAACCCCTTTCTGTGTCTTGCCACGCTCAGAGTACAGAATTTCTTCCTAATATCTAATCTAAATCTACCCTGTTTAAGTTTAAAACTGTTGCCCTTTGTACAATTGCTACAATCCCTGTGAAAGAGTCCCTCCTCATCTTTCCTTTAGATCCGTTTTAGGTACTGGAAGGTTGCTATAAAGTGTTCACAGAGCCTTCTTTTCTCCAGACGGAACTTTTCTAATTCTCTCAGACTTTCTTCACAAGACAATTGTTCCAATCCTTTGGTCATTTTTGTGGCACTCCTCTTTCTTGTACCTGGTACCCAGATTTGTACTAACAAAAAAATAAGGACTGGTTCAGGATGTGAAGCCTTGAGGCATCCTTGGCTGCAGTGACCATGAGATGGTGGAGTTCAGGATCCTGCATGGAGGAAGCAGGGCAGTAATTAGCATTATGATCCTGGACTTCAAGACACTTAACTTTTGCCTCTTCAAGGTCCTACTTGGAGTAATCCCATGGATTAGGGCTCTAGAAAGTAGGAGGGCACAGGAGAAATGGTCAATATTCAAGCATCGCTTCCTCCAAGCTCAAGATTGGTGTATCCCTGTGAGCAAGAAATAAAGAAAAACAAGCAGAAGACCTGCATGGATGAGTAAGGACCTTCTGACAAAACCCAAATGGAAGAAGGTAGTTAATGGAATGTGAAAAAAGGAATAGGTCACTTAAGAAGAGTATAGGAACATCTTAGAGTACGTAGGGAAGTGGTGAGGAAGGTAAGGTCCAGTTCAAATTAAATGTGGTCAGGAATGTCAGGGACAAAAAAAAGTCCCTATATCAGTAGTAAAAGGAAGACCAGGGAAAATGTGGGCTCACTGCTGAATTACCTGGGTGCCCTGGTGAAGGAGGATACAGAGAAGATGGAATTACTGAATGCTTCTATGCTTCAGTCTTTACTTTTAAGGTTGAAGCTCAGGACCCCAGACCCTGAAGGTAAGTGAGAAATTCTGGAGAATGGAAAGATTTCCCTTGATTGAGGAGGATCAGGTTAGAGGTTGCTTCGGCAAACTGGACATGCACAAATCCATAAGTCCCAATGGAATGTACCCACGAGTGCTGAGAGAGCTGGCAGATGTTAGTGCTAAGCTGCTCTCCATCATATTTGAAAGGTTGTGGAGAACAGAAGAGGTGCCTGAGGACTGGAGGAAAGCCATTTTCACTCCTGTCTTCAAAAAGGGGTTGACCTGCTGGAAAGCAGCTCTGCAGAGAAAGACCTGGGAGTCCTTGTGGACAACAGGTTGACCATGAGTCATCAATATGTCCTTGTGGCCAAGAAGGCCAATGGTATCCTGAGGTACATGACGGAGAGTGTGGTCAGCAGATCGAGGGAGGTTATCTTCTCTCTCTACTCTGCCCTGATGAGGCTGCATCTGGAGTCATGTGTTTAATTCTGGGCTCCCTAGTTCAAGAAAATCAAGGAACTTCTGGAGAGAGTCTAGTGGAGGACTGCAAAGATGATTAGGGGTCTGGAACATCTTTCTTATGACGAGAGGCTGAGACATCTCAGTCTGTTTAGCCTGGAGAAGAGAGATTGAGAGGGGATCTTATAAATGCTTACAAATACCTTAAGACAGGTGTCAAGGGGATGGTGCCAGACTGTTAAGTTGTGCCCAATGACAAAATAAGGGGCAATGGGCAAAGAATGAAGTGTAGGAGGTTCTGTCTGAATATGAGGACAAACTTATTTACTTTGAGTGTGACAGAGCACTAAAACAGGCTGCCCAGAGAGGCTGTGCAGTCTCCTTCTCTGGAGACATTCAAAACATGCCTCAATGTATTCCTGTGAAATCTGCTCTAGGTGAACCTGCTTTAGCAGGTGGGTTGGACTAGATGATCTGCTAGGGTCCCTTCCAATCCCAACCATTATGTGATTCTGTGATTTTGTGATTCTGTGACCTCATAGATGAACGCAGTACTGTAGGTGGGATCTCACAAGAGAAGTGTAGAGAGTGATAATTACCTCCCCCTTTTTAGATGTGTTTAGATGTTACAAGGCCTAAATGACTTAGAAATAGATTTTTTAAATTTTAATTTTAATTTTTATTTTTTTTTTTTCAGAATGGAAATGAATAAGAGGTAGATGCTAGGCTTCGGTTTTACAATATTCAGCCAGAACTGCTCTCAACACCCTTCTGAACCCTCAGCCGTAACTGCTACTGACTACTTTATGAAGAAAATTTCATGCTTCAACAAATAAACAAATATCTGAAATCCCCATCCTGAAATTTTTATTTATCCAAGGCACCCTTATAAAGCACCACTGAAAACTGAAACTTATTTAAATAACAATGCAGGAACTTATGTTAGTGATGAGTTGCTTAGCATTTCATAATGTTAAAGGTGAAAACAGAATTTCAAAATTCTTATGGTATATGGCACTTAAGAAAAAGTGACTCCTAGGTTAATAACTATGCTTGTATATGCACAAAAACAGATTATTGAAGACTGAACTCTGAAGAAAGATACAAAGAAGGAATAAGTCTTTATGCAAGAATATAAAGCATATAAAACCATGATTTCCCTCCTACATGACTTTTTCAGGCTTATATAAGAGCAAAAGATCTGCTTGTGACTCTTAATTGGATATATGTAGTGATTACTAATTCAGGTCTCATTCAGGTGTGCTGTTAGGTTAGGGATTATGTGACTGTTAACGTGGGCCAGCTGAAGGGATGTTAGCTAAATCCTGCCTAAGCATTTCTAAGCAGTAATTCATTTAAGTTTTGGCATTTCTTACTTTTTTTATTTTTTCCTGACCTGTTCTATTGGTTGGGTACTTAGTACATTATAATGGTGTATGTAGGATAATATGCTTTTCTGTAAATTATACTAAACCCAAGAAGACTTGTAGAAAACAAACAAACAAACCCCAACCAACAACAAACAAAATAAATACAAGCAAAATAAACATTTAACTGTTTAGCTTTTGTTGTTTCTCCTCAGTAATAATATTCTGGACACAAAGAACAATATTTAGCTACTGGCAATTTTTTTAGGAGTGAAAGCCAGCTGTTTAATCTTTGGAAGTCATTGTCTGGTCTCTCCTTACTAAACTGAAGGAAATCAAACATTTTTCTGTGGAATGTGCTGCACCAGAGAATATGTCACTGTAGACTCAGAGACTATATTCATTGTTATATAAAGTTTCTGGAATAATGTCCATATGAATGAACCCTTAGCTCTATTGCAATAGCTGAGAGGTTATAACCCAAACTTGTCCCACTAAAGCAGGACTTTGAGGAAACAGGGATGCCCAAAACCACAACAGTTATTCAAACTTTTCCTTTCATCTCCTGCCTAAATCCAAAGTTATTCAAACTCATCACTCTCAAGCAGTCAGAGTTCTGCTCACCGCTACCCCTCTGAGTACCTTAGTGCCTTGTTAATATTTTGTCCTCTTTGGTGTCAGGGTACTTGGCAAAGTAACTCCAAATCCATTTGAAGAGCAGAATTGTTGTTCTGGAAACTCCTAAAGAGCACTGGAAAGGTCAGGTTACATGCAATGTATAGCACCAACTTTCATGTATTGGAAATACTGCATTTTACCTCAAAGTACCCCAAAGATGGTTTGGTAGATAGGGTGCTTGAGGAGGCTAACAAAGAGGATCTGGGCTACTTGAGGCAGAGAAGGCAATTGCATAGTAAACTAGAGTGTAGTATGACAAAGAAGGAGAGAGAGGCAAAAGGAGGAAGCTTTGTAATTAAAATAAACAAACGATCAATCAACAACAACAAAACAAAGACAAAAACAAAAAACACAAAAGAAAAAAAAAAAAAGAAAAAAGACAGGAGACTCATGAGTCCTAAATTAAGACCCTGAAGAGAACAAGGTTTCAGAGACATTTATTATTGGCTGCCTTATCTCACATGTAAATCTAATATTCTCTAAGATGTGTTTTATCCTATTCTGAGGTTCCTCATTTCCCTAGTGCTCAGATGATCCTTGTAACTAGGGTTACAGGATCTTTCAGAGGATCAGAAATTATTTTTCCAATGTCAAGACTCTAAAAGTAGGTTTTGTTGCATCTAATAGAGCAGTTTTTATATTTTCTTCTTGATCTAACTTTATTCCAGCTTTAACCATTTGCATGAATTTTGTTGAAATAAGTGTGATTAAAGCACATACTTAAATGATTTGTTGAACAAAGTATGTCCTAATTGATGCATATGCTTAAATGTTATTTACAAATTCTAAAAATGGGTAACCCTAAAGTGCCATGAAGAAAGGAATAACGGTTCACAAGTAGCTAGGAAAATTAATAAACCCAAACATCTTCACAGAACTGCTGCTTCATTTTTTTCTGAAAAACAACCCTTTTTCTGCAGTTAAATAACCTGCAGCATTTAGTAATAGGTTTTATTAAATATCATATTAATTCCCTGAAAATAAACTCCAAACTTCATCCTTTTACCCATGTATTGCCACAATATCAAAATTATCAAATTACCAAGAGATATTTACACGTATGCCGCATGTTCCATTTTTATTTATATATTAACAAAATATAGAAGAAAAAAAGCGTGACATGGCACTATACTATGATAGAAAAATATTTTGTTTTCTATATATGTATAATGATTTCTGCAATCTAATAGATAGTGGGGTGGTCTTCATTTATTAGTGAAAGTATAAAAAGTGCTGTGACATCAATATTCTCAGTAATTTCTAACACCCAGAACAACAGTAGAGGAAAAAGATATTTACTTTGTGGCTGCAGAAAAACGTATGCTTCAAAGCATAATCATAGACTCAAAGAATGGTTTGGGTTGGAAAGAACCTTCAAAGATCATTTATTCCAACTACTTTGTCAAGGATAGAGACAAGATCAGGTCCCTCAAAGGCCAATTCAGTCTGACTTTGAATACTACGAATGATGGGCATCCACAACTTCTGTGGGCAACCTGTTCATGTGTCTCTCCACCCACAAAGTAGAGAATTTCTTCCTATATTCTATCTAAATTGATCTTCTTTTAGTTTAAAACCATTGCTCCTTATCATCTCATGGCACACCTCACCTTAGTAAAAAGTCTTCGTCTTTCTTACAAGTCTCCTCTATATTTTGAAAGTCTGTAATAAACTGGCCCCTGAACTTTCTCTTCTCCAGGTTGAACTTCAACTCTCTCAGACTTTCTTCACAGGACAACTGTTCCAGTCCTCTGATCATTCTTGTGGCCCTTCTCTGAATCTCTGTCTAACTGGTACATGTTTTTCTTCTAGTGGGGATCCCACAGATGAACACAAAAATCCAGGTGGGATCTCACAAGAGAAGTGTAGAGAGTCATAATTACCTCCCTCAACCTGTTGGCCATGCTTCTTTTGATGCAGCCCAGGATATGGTTGGCTTTCCAGGCTGTGAACACACATTATTGGCTCATATTCAGTTTTCCATTCATCAGTACATCCAAGTCCTCCTCTGTAGGGCTGGTCTCAATCCACTCACTGGACAGTCTGTATCTCTGTTTGAGATTGTGCCAACCTTGCAGTTGGCCTCATTGAACTTCATGAGGTTCACTTAGGCCCAACTCTCTAGTCTGTCAAAATCCCTCTGGATGTTATCCCTTCCCTCTAGAGTAACAGCCACACGACTAGGGTTGGTGTCATCTGCAAACCTGCTGGCTTTCTGGGCTGCAAGCAGATGTTGTTGGCTCATATTCAGTTTTTCATTCACCAAGATCCTGAAGTCCTTATATGCACGGTTTCTCTCAATCAATTAATCCTCCACTCAATGTTGATACTATGGATTGCCCTCATCTGGGTGCAGGACCTTGCACTTGGCCTGTTGAACTTTTGAGGTTCACATAGGCTCACTCCCCAGGCCTTTCAAAGTCCCTCAGGCATATTATTTTTGGACATTTTGTCTCTAAAATTTTTGGCAGTGACCATTTTAGTAGAGACAATAGAAACGCAGGTGAACTGGTGAATATTTGTTATAAATTTCTCGAAATGTTTTCTCTTTACATGAAGAATCAACAAACAAAATAACTGAGCCAGCTAAACAATATGTGGAAGTGACTCGTTTTTCTCTTTCCTCTCTTTTGTTTTTATTCTCCCATTGCATGACAGATGCCTTGAACACTTGTAAGTGTGAAAGAGACATGTGCACACATGCATGGATAGCTTCATTGAAACACGAGAACATTTATAGCAAAATATTTAGATAGGAAAAAGTAGTGTTTTCCCATGGCAGATGTAAAGTGTTTGGCTTTCTTTTGGCTTTTAAATTAGCACAAAGGTTCAATAATCTTGTTTTACAAAATGAAGAGATTTTACCAACCTTAATCATTGTAGAATATTTTATCCAAACCCTAACATACTGTGAAATTGCAACGATTAGTTTTACTCCTAGGAAGATCACATCTTTACTCTTATATGATCAATTAGGAATAGGAAACCTCTTCCTAGTTATGTCTTTAATTTAAATAGCATAGGTTTAGATTATTGACCAAAGCCAGTTGTGTTGACTCTTTGTTAAAGAAAAATATGGCATGTATTCATTTTGACAGTGACATTCATGGAAAGGACAGATTTTATTAATTCATATTTCTATGGAGGTTAAAAAAAACTTGCTCTATCTGCAAGTTACAGAGCTAATAATTTTGTTTGTTTCGGAGAAGAAAGTGTGCTGCCAAACTATAATGTAACTTCTCAGATCATGAGATTAAATTACAGAAACTTTACAGTTTTTAAGATGAGCCAACAGGATTTGGCCTGCTATTGTTAAAAGAATATAAAGATGTACACATACCTGGAGCTGCGATCGGTTCTATATATCATCATTCATTTAACAGGAGCACTATGTCTGACACAGAAATATTGGTTTCATAGTAGCAATGTGAAAACAGCTGTAGAGGTTTATAATTTCCATATAGTACTGCAGTAACTGTAACTATTAGTATAATTGCTGTAGAAAGACAATTTTAAAGTCAATTGGTGTTAAGATTAGCTTTCATAAATTTGATAAATGAATCATTACCATGTCTGATTTATGGATTTTGGGTGGGATTTACATGGGAATAAGGAAACCAGAGCTAAAATGAAGGTGGTATATACAGAACTAGATAAAATACTGAAAAAGAGCTAAAAAAGAGCAGATGAAGGGATAGGAGTAAAGCTGGAATGTGAAAACACAATTCTAAATATATATTGTATAAGACACTCCCTTTGCTGGATCAAGGCAGACTACAGTTGACTGGAGATCAAATAAATTCTAAGGAAAGTGCAGTAGCAGAAATAATTTAAAAGACTTAACCAAACTCTCCATGAGCAAAATTAGTGACAGTAATTTTACTGTGAATTACTGTGAATAAAACTACTGACAGCCTATTTGATAAAACTGTTAACAAAGATCCTGTCCTTTGCTGGGAAATTTCATATATGTTAGCTTGAATTTCATTTGCTGAAAGTACTACAGATTTTGTTTGTCATTTGTTGCAATTACTAGCTGTTATTAATCAACTTGACTCATGTCGGAAAAATTAAAATGCTAAATAGAACATATTTCTTTAATTTTAAAAAAGCCCAACATATTCATAAGTAAACTGAAGGACTTTATGTATGTCTTTAGGACCCACTTACAAATTAAAGCATCCTTTGAAGCATATTAGCAATTTGAAGAAAATTAGATTGGGAGGTCTAGTAATCTGTAGTTTGGAATTGATAGTCTTAGTTTCCTTACTTACTTTTTCAAGCACAATTATAAGAAACATGAAAGAACGACATTTATCTCGGTTTTAATTGCAAATTGGCAAGAAAAAAAAATTAAAACTAATAAGGCAAAATAGAAAAAATAATTCACATTTATAATTCAGTAAAATTCCTCCCTTTATATTTTGGGAAAGAAAGAAGAACATTGCTGAAAACAAGGATAGTGCAGTACTTTATGTAGAAATTTAATATATTTATTTTTAGCATCTGTATATGCAAATAAACAAAGCACAAAGCCCCATCTGCCTACACAAGAAAATAACATGAAGTTTCTATTTCTGGGTATTAATCACAAGAAAATGAACTTGATTTAGATAGCAAAATACTTGACAAAGTGAGCCAAAGAGATAGATGTGGAGGAAAAAAAAAATCAATTTATTTCAGATAATACAGAGATCTAAAATCCAGAAATGATTGAAGAATTTCAGAAAACTTTATTTCATTAAAGTGACAGCTCACAGAAATCATAAATATTTATGACTGGAATTTTTAAAATAAATAATTTTTCTTTTAAAAAGCTTTTAGCAGACCAATGAAGAGTTTGTTCGTGAGTCAATTTTTCATTTTTTATTCTGTTAAACTAAAACTTACTTGAAAAAGTAAAACAAGAAAAAAAAATTTTGTAAATTTTGAAAATTAATATCTTTACAAAGCTTTTGTTTTATCACCGCCTAACTCAAGGGCCTAAATAGCTCTCGTCATATGGCCTCTGACTGCAGGCTCAACTCCCCAGACCTTCAAGGAGCTACAGCCCCTTTCTCACTGGCCTGCCCTGCAGCCACACCACTGCAGGGGCTCAGGTCCATGTCTTATGTCAGCTTATAGCAATTTGATCTTTTCTGGATCCACTCCAAATGATGGGTTATCTGATGTCAGAAACAAAGAATAAATCAAAACAATCAAGAATTTATGACCCCTGATGAAAGTTGTGGTACTAATCTTCCGGTAATGCTTAGCTTCTACTGAAAACTGTGGGGATCTCTTATGGAAGTCTTTCAGAAAGGGAGGTCAGTACAAAAGAGCTGGGCATTTGTTGAGAAAACTATGGCAAGAAATGGCGTATGTTCAAGTCTTCTGAGGAGTGGTTGAGGGAGATGGGGCTGTTTAGCCTTGAGAAAAGGAGGCTGAAGGGAAACCTTATTTCTGCCTACAACTACCTGAATATAATGCATGATAGGACAAGAGGAAATGGCCTCAAGTTGTGCCAGGGGAGGTTTAGATTGGATAGCAAAAAAAAAAAAAAAAGAAAAGTATTAGCTGGCTGTTCTATCTTTTCCAAAATAAATGAGAAAATGTGTATTTTACCGTACATAAATCACTAATGAATAACATGATTTTGTCTCCAGCATATGATGATTACTGAAGGACTTATACAACTGTTATGTTGTTTAAAAAAATCAGTGGTGGAAGAAAATAACAGGAGGATATGAATAGGAATATAGAAATTTCTGAAAACTAACAAGTTGTCAGGTCTCCAAAACTACTAAATTTTCCATTTCACTGGATTATAATAATAATTTATAATTATAGTTTAATGTTATTACATAGGTTAATCTCAGGAATATATACGTGTGTATATATATATATATATATATATATATATATATATATATATTTAGTGGCCCTTATGAGTGGAACATTTGAATTCAAAGTATTTCACAGAGAAAAAAAAAAAAAAGACTATATATGTGCCCAACATAAAAAGCATAATATATGCTTTAAAGAAAGTGAAAAATAGCAGTAACTTTACTAAAAGTAAAGTATTTCTAGATGTGTTATTTTGCTAAAGCTTCATTTCTCTCTTTGTTTAGGCAAAATATCTGTATTTCTCCTTCTCCACACAAGACAATAACAATGTGTTATTCAAGTTATGAAGCTGTCATACTAAGTACTTGTGTTTTGAAGCACCATACATATTTATTGCTGTTTATGACTATTTTGTGCTATTTTCCTTTGCCAGTCTCAGATCCTTCCCAAAAATAAAGCTTGGGGACAAAGTTTTGATGAATGATGGAATTTTGATGCTGTACTCCCTTTGATGACAACAAAGATTAAAGGAATGAGTTTATCTCATAGATTCTGATGCTAATTTTCATAAAAGTCACCTTATTTATGAGAAATTATAGTTGAATTTTTAAGTAACTGTGTAAATAGGAGATAATTGTCATGTTTTGTGCTTTGGCTTGATTTAGTTTATTATTTCAAAGGAACAACTTACTATGGCTAGTATATTTGTAGTTTTACCCTTATGTCATCAATCTTATGCAGCCTTTTCTATTTCCTTCTATCTATATGCACATACACTTGGAATCCGGTTAAGACACATGTAACCATTCACTCCAGAGCACATCTGTGATAACTCTCAGTTTAATTCCTTCCTGAGAGACACCTATTTCTTGAAGAAAAGAAGTAGTAATTAATACATCATGACTCTTTTGATGTTATCAGTACAAGTGTAGCTCTTCTGAAGAATAATTAGGTATTACTTTGCTTTTCCTACCAGATTTGTCTGCTTTTCCTAGTTGTTTTTTATATTATCTTGCCGTTAGAGGCATTTGCTGTGTAGTTGTTTGGGTAATGTTATATATCTATTGACATTCCAGAGATTTTCTCAATCATGTAGATCAGACGTGCCTTATTGGATTAAGCTAAATTCATCCTCTGCCAATACACACAAGTTCCTTGATTATATCCTAGTGAAACCTATAAACTCCTACAAAATATCCAGGTTCTCAATATTGTAAGGTGAAAATGGAAAGGTGACAAAATTTCATGGTGATCTGGACTATATTATATGTTTAAAAAGCAGCGTTTTATATTAAGAAATATAAGTGTGACTAAACATTCTTCTCCTGTTCTTCTAAAAGAGTTATTTGGGAAACGTTGTTTACCTGAGCATATTATTGCTGACTGCAGTGCACCAGCCACTTTCCTAACATTTCCTGTAATTGTTTAAGGATAATCCTACTAGTTTAATTTTGTTCTCTCAATCTCAGGCATGCTGACATATATGTAGTCTCTATATTTGTTTTTTTCTATATTTTGCATGTATTCCTTCTTTTCTTACTGCTTCTTCTCATTCCCTACACAACCTATCACGATCTTGTTAAGATTATTTCTTAGAGAAAGTCTCCACTATTCTCATTTTCCTGTTTGACCCATTTCTATTTTTGTTATGTTTTATTATTTTTTACTATGAGGTGATTAGAACTGAATCCTATGTTAAAAAAAAAAAAAATCAAACAAACAAAATACCAAAGAAAAATCCACCATATTTAGAAGACTAGTTGATTAAATTTTCATGAGCCATGCTGCATTTCAAGGTAAATATATAGCTGTTCATAACCCCTCATTATCAGAAGTGAATTTTTATGAACACAAGGTAAAACGTTTCTGAAGATCTACCTGTCATGACTATTATAAGGCCTCATGGCATTAGCAGTATAACTCACATTAATATTAATGTTATTAATATTTTGCTGCAAATATTTCTCTATTCAGACTTTTCTACATTTGTAAAAGTACATGGTATCAGAATCATAGAATAATAGAATCATAGAATAACTCAAGCTGGAAGGGACCCATAAGAGTTGCCAAGTCAAATTCCCTTCTCTTTGTAGGACTACATAAACAGGTCTTTGTGATGCACCTTGTGATCACCTTCATCTTAAAAAGTTTTCTTTACTTCTACTGTGAATCAACTCTCTCTAAGTTTACAACCAGGCTTACATCAGGCTTGGTGCTGTGACCAGTTCCTTGGGGAGCCTGTTCCAGTGAGTGACCACGCTCTCAGTGAAGAATCTTTTCCTAATGTTCAATTTGAACTTCCCTTCATGCAGTTTCATTCCATTTCCTTGTATCTTATTACTGGTCACCAAAGAGAGGAGAGTAGCATCTCCTCCTCCTGTGTGTCCCTTGGGGAAGTTGTAGACTGAGATGAGATCACCCCTCAGCCTTCTCTCTTCAAGCTGAACAAGCCAAGTCACTTCAGCCATTCCTTGCAAGTCTTGCCCTCAAGGCCATTCACCGTCTTGGTCACCCTCCTCTGGACAGTCTAATAGTCTGGTGTGCTTATAATGAGGTACCCTAAACTGCATACAGTACTTGAGGTGGTGCTGCGCCAGTGCAGTGTAGAGAGAGAAAATCACCATCCTTTACCAGCTAGCTATGTTGTGCTTGATGCACCCCAGGACATTATTAGCTTCTTTTGGCTGTCAGGGCACACTGTTGACTCATTTCCAACCTGCCATCAACCCTTACTCCCATATCTCTTTCCATGTGGCTGCTCTCCAGACTCATTCTCCATTTGGTATATATAACCAGAATTACACTATAGCAGTGGAGAATCTGGCACTTGTTCTTGTTAAATTTCATATGGTTGGCATTTGTCCATCTCCCTAGTCTTTCCAGATCTCTCTGAAAGGCTATTCTACCCTTGAGGGAGTCCACAGCTCCTCCTAGTTTAGTATCATCGGCAAATTTACTTAATGTACATTCAGCTCTGAGTATAGACCAATTATGAAACCATTAAAGAACACTGGCCCCAAAATTGAGCCCTGGGGAACCTCAATGGTGACTGGCCACCAGCCTCATGCAACCCCATTTCACAGATTCATAGAATAGTTTGGGTTGGAAGAGACATTTAAAAGTCATCTAGTCCAACTCAAACTGCAATGAGCAGGGACATCATCAAGTAGGTCAAGCTGCTCAGAGCCCTATGGTTTCTTTTATCCCTAGGTTTCCCAATGCAGACACTCAGGCACAGATTATAGAAATTCATATTAAATAACTAATTTATTTGCAAGGCACAGTGTACAGCAGTTCAAGCTGGGTGCCTCCAATAGAGGACTTCAAATAAAGAAGTTCTTTTGCTTCCTACCCCTTGAACGTCAGTTCAGGCCAATTGTAAAATTAGAGTCTGGGGTCTCCCTGTTCTTCATTGAATCACTTCATTTTCTTTAGGAGTGACGTTTTTGATCTCAGTGGGTAGTTGTTTGTCTTTTTTTATGACCAGACTAGATATCAGTAAAAGTCCTGATATAGAGTTGCCATACCTACAACTGGGGAAAAAAAAGAGTCCTTGGCAAAAACCAAAGCATTCTTCTGTTTGTCTTCTTTCAGACATGTCATTCTGTTCTTTTTCTTATCTCTAGGGCTGTAGCTCCTTTATCCTCTGGCTTAAACAGTCCCTAGGGCCTTTGAGGCAGAAAGTAAAAAGCTCGCATCTTGCAGTCTGAGCAAATTTAGTAATGCTAGGAGAATTCTATATAAGCAGTTTCTAAACAAGATCTATAAGAAGAAGTATATAAAATAATATAATAAGATAAGGCAGCCTATTCCCTAACAGCTGTCCAACCTGACCTTGGATGTCTCCAGGGATGGGACACCTGCCACCTCTCTGAGCAATCTGTTCCAGTGTTTCACCACCTTCATCTTAAAAAGTTTTCTTTACATCTAGTCTGAATCAACTGTCTCTAAGTTTACAACCATTACCCCTTGTCCTGTCACAGTAGAGCCTGCTAAAAAGTGTGTCTCCATCTTTCTTATGTAAGCCCTCTTTAATACTGAAAAGCTGCAATAAGGGAGCCTTCTCTTCTCCAGTCTGAACAACCCCAACTCTCTCAGACTTGCCTCACAGGAGAGGTGTTCCAATCCTCTCATCATTTTTGTGGCCCTCTTATGGACCCACTACAACAGGTCCATGTCTTTTCTGTATTGAGGGCTCCAGAGCTGGAAGCAGTATGCCAGGTGGGGTCTCACCAGAGCCAAGTAGTGGGATCAAATTATGTCCTTTGACCTGCTGACCACATTTCTTTTGATGCAGCCCAAGAGATGATTTACCTTCTCGGCTGCCAGTGTACACTACTAGCTCATGTGCAGTTTTTCATCCACCAATACCATCAAGTAGTTTTCTGCATGATTGTTCTCAGTCCCTTCATCTCCTAGCTTGTATTAATACCAGGGGCTGCCACAGACCAGGTGCAGCACCTTGCACTTGGCCTTGTTGAGCCTCATGAAGTTCATGTGGGCCCACTCATCAAGGCTGTCAAAGTCACACTCGTTGGCATCTGTCCCTCAGGCATGTCAACTGCACCACTCAGCTTGGTGTCATTTGCAATCTTGCTGTAGGTGCAGTCAATATCATTGATGAAGATATTAAATAGTATTGTTCCCAACATGAAACAGTGAGCATCATTCTCCATCTGGACATTGAGACATTGACTAATACACTCTGAACATGAACGAATTCCTCATTCACTGTACAGTCCATCCATGAAAACCACATGCCTCCATTTTAGAGAAAAAGATGTTGTGGGGCACTGTGTCAATGGCTTTACAAAAGTCCAGGTAGACAATATCCATAGCTTTTCCCTTATCTACTGATGTAGTAACTCCACTGTAGAAGGCCACTTAGTTAGTCAGGCAGGACTTGCCCCTGTTGAATCCTCCCTGTCCTCCATGTGCCTTAGAGTAGCTTTTAGGAGAATCTGTTCCATGATATTCTCAGGTAAAGAGGTGAAGGCTGACACATTGGTGGTTCCCAGGGTCACTCTTTCTACCCTTTTTACTATAACCCTTTGAGACAGACCCATCAGCCAAATGCTCACCCAATGTATTGTGGACTTGCCTAGCTGTGTTCTGGACAGCGTATCCAGAAGGATACTGTGAGAGACACTATCAAAACTTTGCTTAAAGCCAAAACCATGACATCTACTGGTTTCTTGTAGTCAACTAGACAGGTGAATTACTTTCTCACAAGAGGAAATTAAGTTAGTTAAGCAGGACTTTCCACTTGAGAACCTGTTCTCACTATGGCAACAACTGCATTGTCTCTCAAGTTTTTTTTCAATAAGTCCCAGAATAACCTTCACCATAATTTTACCAGGCGCTGAAGTGAGACTGTCAGGTCGGTTATTGCTAGGGTCTTCCTTTGTACCCTTCTTGAAATTTGGGACAACCTTTGCCAGTTTCCAATAGACTGGGACCTCTCCAGACTCCCAGGACCATTGAAAAATAATGGAGACAGGTGCCATGATTGTATTAGCGAGCTTTTCTGGTACCTGGGGATGAATACCAATGGACCCTATAGACTTACATGGATCCAGCTGGAGCAGCAAGTCTTGAACAATTTCAGTGTTGGCTGAGAATTTATCATCCCCCCAGTCACAGTCTTCCAACACAGGGTCCTGGAGGTCCTACAGCTGATCATCAGTTTTGAAGAAAATGGTGAAGAAGGCATTACATGTCTTTGCTTTGTCTACATTTCTACACCCTTATTTGTGAAGTGACCAGCCTTGTCAATCAATGGACAAATGTAATCTCTGATACTCCTTTTGCTATTAACATGTTTTAAAAATCCCTTTTTGTTGTCCTTCACAGTGCTGGCCAGTTTGAATGCTAATTGATCTTTGGCTGCATTAATTTTCTTCCTGCAATGGTTAACAGAATCTTTGTGGTCCTCCCTTGTTCCCTGTCCTTGCTTGCAATGTTCTTACACTTTCTTTTTCTGCCTAAATTCTAAAAGAAGATCCCTGCTCAGCCAGGTCAGCCTTCAGCCCCACTTGCTTGACTTCCTATACTTTGGAATTGCCTGCTGATGCACTGTTAAGAGATAGCTCTTAAAAAGTGACCAGCATCTATGTAACCCAATACCTTCAAAAACAGATTGCCAGAAGACCTTACTGACTAGCTCCTTCAGCAGCCTGACAACTGCTCTCCCATTGTCCAGAGACAAACTTTTGCTGGTGGTTTTTCTTCTTTTGCCAATGATTTGAAACTCAACTACTTCAAGGTCACTGTGACCAAGACAGCCACCAATCATTACTTCGCCCATGAGTCCCTCTCTGTTTACAAACAAAAAATCTAAGAGGGCACCTTTCCTAATGAGGTCCTTTAATACTCACACTAAGAGGTTATTTTCAATATGCTTCAGAAATTTCCTGGATCTGTTTGTGTAACCTATACAATATTCCCAGTTGATGCCTGGGAAGTTAAAATCACTCGTAAGGACAAGGGCAGTTGATCTAGAGACATCCCTTAATTCCTTGTAGAATAATTCATCAATGTTGTTGTTCTGGCTGGGTGGTTGATTGCAGACTCCCACAATAACCTTTTCATTTGCTTTCCCCTTCATCCTTACCCAAAGGCTCTAAATAATGTCATTGTCAACTACAAGCACCATACAATCCAACTCCTCACTTACACACAGCCTACTCTTCCAACTTGTCTGTTTTGTCTATGCCTTCTGAAGAGCTTATAGCCATCCGTCACAGCACACCTGTCACAGAACTCATCCAGTCAGGTTTCACTTATGCCAATGATGCTGTAGCTCTGGCACTGGGCCAAAGATTTTAGCTCCCCATGTTTATGCCTCATGCTGCACACATTAGTATAAAGACACTTTAAATGTACTCCATTGTGGAGTAGACTGAAAGACCTTGCTGGCACAGCATGTCTCAAACATTGTCGTGTCACCCCCAAGGCTTATCTCTAGAGAGTCTGATTTTATCCCTTTCTCCTTTGAAATGCAGATTAAAGCTCTTTTAATGAGCCCTGTTAACTCCTGTGTGAAGATCTTCTTCCCCCTTCGAGACAGGTGTATCCCATCTATCACTAGCAGGCCTGACGTTGTATAGACCAACCCACAATCAAAGCCCCAGAATTCTGCAACACCATTCACAGAGCTAGGTGTTGATCTGCTGACTCTTCCTGTTTCTTCCCTTGTCATTTCCTGCAACTGGAAGTATAGAAAAGACTACTTGTGTTCCTGACCTTTTAGCCAATTTTTGAAAGTGACCACAAATTTTTATCACTTTGATGCCAAATTAATAATTTCATTATTTGTTTTTCATTACTGAACTGAATGCTTCATATTAAATTCAACACAAGTACATAAATGAAATTTGATTAACAAGGTTAAGAATTTAAAGAGAATGAAAATTCTTTATGTAGGTGACTTGGCATTGACATTACATGAAGTTTTGATGTGATGAGTCTCCTACACAATAATATTGCTTATTAAAGCTGCCTGGGATATCAAGGAAACTTTAACAAAATATATTTTCTTTCAAGCACATAGTTCACATCTCCTCCCCAGACACTGTCTAGCTGGATATTATCAAACTATGCAAAATTTGACAGCACATTGCACGTGCCTGTGAGTTATGAGTTAACTTGTAGTATATTAAAAAGTAATGATAACAAAGTACATCAGTAGTATCCAGAAAATCAGTGTCAGTTTAAAAGGCAAAACATCAAAAATTAGGGGCAATACTGTTATTATTGATTATTTAAATACTGCTGTGAACATAAATAACACTATGTAGTAAGAAAGAAGATTTTATTTAATTTGAAATCTACTCTGTGAAGAAAGTTAGGATCAGGTCCAATTCTTTCTAATAAATGACATAGATTATTTCATTTGATACTGTTGAATAGTTTTTTGGCATCTATTGAAGAGACCATAACTGAAGGCTTTAGCTTTTTGGATTGATGTATTAAGCATTAGCATGCATTACTAATTGTAAATATGACTTTCTAAAATCCATTTATTCCTTCTAGATACGTAGATGGTACCTAGGAAAGATTTCTCCATGACAAGCAATGATTTTGTAGTGATCATTAAGGTTAGTTTCCAGCTCTTGCATACATCAGTTTCAGGGTTTTACTCAAGTTTGTTATTACTATTCATTTCTGAAATCAGTTGTCCTATGTAAAAAGTCCTTGCAAAAGCTGCTGCTGTAGTTGAGATCTCACATCATTTGAAAAGTGAAATACTAGGGAATAGACATTTTTCTATATAATTTTATTTTATTAATACCTCCCTTGATTGTGCTTTTAGTTTCTAGCAAGAAGACTTATCTTTTCTTTGTTTCAGTAATGGTAATTATTCAATAACAAAGTAGTGAAGAATAATTTGGTTCAAAGCTTTCTATATAGAATTGATTCAGATAGAGAACAGATTGTTCAAATCCCCAAAACTGAGAAGGATGTGACACTTGTCTCGAAAAGCTGACATGGTACTCCAGAACTGAAGTAACATAGCTTTATAAAACTTAGCCAACTGAGATGACACTGGGTCTTTTGGTAGAAAACACTGGAGTTCAGAAGGATTTCTCAGTGTTTTTTTGTTCTTTCAGTGAGTTGTTAATATACTTATTACAATTTTGTTTGGACTTCTTGTGTCATTAATAACTCCATTAGTGGGTGGTTATTTAATTTGTCTTTCAGTTTTGACAAATTTAATATAAAAGCCCATTTCATTCTTACTGATGCTGATACTAATTGGAGGTAACTTAGCTGGTATGACCAGAATTATCCTACTGTACATGTCAGGATACTGTGCTTGTCCGCTGAGTAAAGCCTCTTAGGGATAATTTTGTCAACTAACATAATGAAGAAAATTAAAAATTTAATAAGATTAGTTACAACTAGTAATCAGTACCTTTTCAGGTGCTAGAATTTTTATATATTTTCAGAACTACTAATATTTTGATATATTATTGTTTGTTTGTTTGTTTGTTTTTCCCTAATAACTGATCTTTGAAATACTGATCCTTTTAAATCACTTTCATATTGGTTCTTCTGAGGTGGGTGTGCTCAGACAGCTACGGAAGTCTTTATTCCTTAAACAGATTTTAAAGGACGTATCTAATAATTTAACTTCAATAATCTTACAAAGTATGTTAAAACACAATAAGTGGGCATGTCAACATGAAAAATATGACACATTTTATTCTTTTATGTATGAACAACGTTACTCGACTGTCATGGAGGCACCCCAAGGTTAGTTTAAGGGACAACAGGGTCCAAAACAACTTTTATTAAACCAGTGAGAAACAGAGTTTTAGCACTCCAAAAGTGACTTAAATAAAGGTTCGGATATCAGTTGAGGAAAATTATTAAGGGGCAGCAACTAATACAACAGGTGGTCCACAGTGTGCATGCACGTGGCTTCACTCAAAACAATGCTGGAGCCGTCCCTGAGTCCTGGAGAAGTACACACTTGCCTAAACACAATGCGGAATTATTTTTAAAGAGATACACGTACTCGTAGTGAGTACGGAAGGTGTACTCTCGCGATTCCGCAAGGGTAAATTTATAATACACTCACCATCCTGCGAGGGTTAATTTACTTACACGTGCAAATGTGCACGGAATATTACACGTGCTTACGTGGAAGCACGGGAGGAAAGTACACTCGCGATTATGCGAGGAAATAATTTAAAGTACGCGTGCAAATGTGCACGGAAAGTTACACGTGCATATGTGCACAGAAGGAAAATACACCCGCGATTCTGCGAGGATTAATTTTACACGTGCTCATATGGAGCACGGAAAGTTATACGTGCATATGTGCATGAAAAGTATGAATATAATCGCAATCCTGCGAGAAGTTTTACTCACATCTGTGGCGGCATGGCAAGTGGAGTCTCCATCCCGGGGAGGGGGGCTCTCGCCGGCAGCATCTTACTTGTGCTCCGAGAGACCCACACAATGGGCGGAGTCTCGATGAGAGTCCCATTTTTTATAGCTTCTGATTAGACCTGACTGTAGGCATTCTAGAAGCTCCTTTGCACCGACACACCAGCTGTGGGTGCCCCCAAAGCCTCCAAAAAACATTCCCCACACTGGGCACAGGCACCCAGTGGCTCCCTGGTGCCTCGGCACTCCCTACCATTGCTAATGGCCCTGGCCAGGGTGCTCTGGGGCCAAACAAAAGAAACTGTTAGCCTCAAGTAGCAGAGAGAGAGGGAGATGTGCCCACTCCTCCATACTGAAGGAGGGAGGGGAAGAGAGGGGGGGGTTGCATTCTGCCACAATGACATTGCATTTTATGCAGTAATGCATGGAAGAATTAGTATATGTCCAAAAAAAAATAAATAAACGACAACACATTGGACAAGAAAAAAAAGTCTGGAGACAGTTAGAAATGAAGTAATATGTAAAGAGATATCCCAAATTATCTCCACCCTCTCTGCAGTGTAGTTAATTTGGTGAAGACTGAAAAAAAGTCTTTGTGCACTTTTTGAACTTTTTTCCCTCATATTTCAAACACACCTGAATAAATCACTCCTCCTGAACAGGAATGATTAAATGGTTACTGTGTATCCTAATAGATCAGCTAGTGTGTGGATGTGAATTGCCTCTAGGCATCTTTGGTTTTTTCAGTGTGGTCTAACCATTTGGTAGATGAAAATGAGCATTAATATTTATATTTACATCTGTGTTTGACCTTAATTGATTTCCCTGTACTTTGCAGACATCCTTGTACTTAGGATTAATGTCAGTTTTGATCAAATAACACCTGATGAAATATAAACCTCAAGAGAAGGAGATAGTAGAATATTACTTAGATTAAATTTCTTCCGCATCTAGGTGAAAGAAAGAAGATGCACTGTAAGTGAATCAAGACAGTATTATGAATACTCTGAACCAAATTCTGGTCTCCTAGGGCAAATTGTTAGTAAAACGTATGGATTTTAATACTTGAGGATTTGTATAGCAATTAAGTGGAGGTGAAATTTGGGTTTATGGGGAGTGGTTAATATTTTGAGCTAAGATGATCCAGTTTAGAGTCACCTTGTTCATATTCTTCTTTAAATTACATATCAAAATTTCTAGAACATTCTCTGACCTCTTTCTGTATGATGCAGAAAAACGTGTGTAACAGTATAACGTGAACATTATACACTCAGTGGGAGGCTTAAGCTAGCCAGTCCTGATTCAAGGACCGCAAAACACTGTCTCAGTATGGTGCCTGTTTCTGTATGTCTCTTTGAAAGTTCACAGTGATGCCAAAATATTTTCATGTCTTTCTGAAATGTGATTTGAATTTGTGCTCTCAGGCGAATCTTGTCTTCCTTGTCAGACTGGGTCAATCCTAACCACGTCTCTGAATGCAACCAAACAAGAAAGACAGCAAGAGTCATTAAATTTCCCAGTGAAATGGACAATCAGGGACTATCATGCCTCCTGATACAGCTTATAACAACCCCAGTGTGGCTCTCTAATTACCAGGGTCATTTCCCAATCAGTGCTTGAGTTACCTGTGCCCTTTAAAAATGGCCGTTATCCTGCTAGGGTCAGGTTTGCTTCATGTGGGGCTCTCTGCATTCCCTCAACTGCAATTTTAGCTTACAAAAAAGTACCTTTTTGGCTGTCAGATGAATAAAAGGGAGTTACAGAAGAATGAAAATCAAAATGGTCCGTGCAAGCCATAAGGGTCCACTTGTGTCCATCTCACAATGTAATTCTACCTAGGCAAATTTGAATTAACCTCAGTCATGGGGGGAAGAGATGAGAGCTAATTCTCTTGTACATGGAATGTGTTTGAGCTTTTACCTTTGAGGAAGCAGGAATGTGAATTACTTTACCTCCTACCTCAAAGACGAGAGAGAGGGATCGAGGGATCAGAAGTGTTCGGGCTCATGTTTTACAACCTCAACACATTTTGTGGCTTGTTTGCTTTAAAACACAAACTGCTAGAAATGCAAGGAACAAGAGCCAAATAGGAACGATTTCCATTCAAAATATCCATCTGCTGCTGTAAAACTTGCATGAATGGTTACATAGCAACCTTTATTTCCTTTTGTAGCTGGAATCCCTGAGTTACTGTTTTTTGCTCTGGGAGTGTGCTGGCCTTGAGAAAGACTCGGTAAATCCTGTTGTGATGCCAAAGTTTTGGCCAGTAAACGTTAGAGCCTGTTGTACAATGTGCTTAGATAAATGCTACTTTGCATATAGTTATGACATAGGAAAGGTGTTATATGTGAATGCATCTCTTTCCTCATCCCCATTGTGAGAGACACGGTAGCTCTCAGCATATGGCCTGAGCGTGTGTGAAAGACAGTGGTCCTTAATAATGTAAGTGTGGGAGGATGAGATATTGTGAATTATCTGTATCAAAGCTTGCTTGCTAAAATAATATGCTTAAGGCCTTCTTGTTACAGAAAAATGCTTGCTTATGCTGCTTGCTTAATTTGGCCTGCTGTGAAGGCCTAAATACAGTGAATTAAAGTGTAAAATGCATGATCATTGTGAATTGCTAGAACTCAAAGAATGCTTGAAGCTTATGTAAATTCAAGTGAAGCTCTAGTGATATCAGCCACCAACATCTGTGACCAGGCCTACAGCGTGCTCAGTACCCACCACCAACTGCCATAAAATGACCAAGTTATGACTTGCAAGTATGACCATCCACCACCAGGACCAAAACTTGTCACCTGGGACTGGCGGACCTGAAACTCGAATGCTGCCAACTCCTATTGGGATCTGGACTCTGATACTGGCACGACCCGAGACTTGCAAACTGCAGTGTTACTGAGGCCTGAAACCTGAGAGCTACCCCGGACAACGTTTGAATCCCTGGCAGTGATTATCTCTTGCTTATTTCTTGCTTATCTTCTTGCATGCTTGCTTAACTTTCCTCCTAATTTCTCCCCCTTTGTCTCTGTTGCTCTAGCTTTAGTTGTGAAAATGAAATAAATTCACTGTGTCTTTAGGCATAAAAATAAAATAAGATTGTTTAGTGGCATCTGACTTCGTTTGTGTCTTAGTCTCACTCTTGGAATAATTTTTGAGCCTTTCTGCATCCAAAACTGGACCAGGGCCTCACACCCATTCTACACTGATTAACATCTGCCTTTTCATTTACAATATTTAACCATTTGGTATGAAATGATAGCTCACGAAACTACAGCTTTGATGAAAAAAATATCTGAAATGCTAAGTTTGGTATGTGACAAGCAAAAATATTTTGGCTTATGGTGAATGGAGAGATTATTTTTAAGTGGCATTTTATGTTGTTGGAACTGATTTTGCAATAACCATAATGTAGTGCAGAGTAATGCCTGCTTATAGGCTTTTACATAGGTATTTTTCTAAACAGCTATTATGATAGTATGGAACCTCATATTAATACACATTTTGTTGCCTTTTCATTTTGTTATTTTTGACAACTGGTAAATACTATACATTTAAATATTTATTAATTTTTCTCTTGTATGAATTACAACAATGAATAAAGATTATTAAAGCTGCTGATTAACACAGATAAGCTAGCTGATTTCTTGATATCATTGTGGACTAGAGTATTTCAAACTCATAATTCCATCTTTAAATGGGGAAGGCCTGTTCTTGATCTCATTCTTCCTTGCTTTGTCTCTCTTGATGAGATTTTAATATTGTTTAATGCAATTTGTCTTTCTTTGTAAATTCTTCTTTTGTGACAAACAAGGTGATTTTAAAACAAAAGGACGGCCAACTATATCTTGTTCTTTCTGAGACATATTCATCCATCACTGATAACTACTGTCCTAATTTACAAATCTTAGGGAAGCAGTTAGAATTAAGTTCTTCTACTTCTCATGAAGTTGCTTATTCTATGGGTTCCAACCTTCTTCTTCAAAAATGTTAAATAATTTCTGCTTTAGACTCAGAAATTATTAACTTAACACTGCAGTCTTTCAATGTAATGTATTTAACTGTTTTATTAATGTTCTGATATTATCTCTAAGTATGATATATATGTATAATATTAATGTTGCTAATTTATTTATTGATACAATACAATAAAGATTCCACTAATATCAATTAATTTGACATATTGCGGTGAAATAATTTGTCTTAAACAAAACTATTTTTAGAAGAAATGTATTTAACGAAAATGTTTTTTCCAACATCTACTTTATATGAACAACTTTTAAATATTCACATTTTTTTTATTACTAGCAAGACCTCTGACCTTCTTTATTTCTAAAATATTTTAAAATTATACTGCCCAGAATAAGATCTACTGAACAGTAGATATTTTAGACAAACTTGATAACACAGAAAGACCAAACAATTGCAATTTATCTGATAAAGTAGCAGCACATTAATATTCATGTATCATTAATTTTAATTTGAAATTTGATTTAATTTGTTTGCTTGGATGACAGTTGAAAACTACATACTGTTGAATCCAACTTGCTTTTCAGAACTGAAATATTTGGTGAACAACAGTAACGTAAATATTTTTCCTTTATATTATTGAAATAAATAACTTAGGCTTTTTCTATAGATAAACAACATTTAATCCAATTCCTTGTATTCCTTAAACACGTGTTCATTAGAGCATAAGCAAAACAGCGCTGGGTGCGTGGGGGATTCCCTCCGCCCAACACGCACACCTTTAAACAATGAGAAGTGTGCTTAAATACAGTAAGGTATTACATATTCATAATGACCCCAGGAATGCCTATACATATTCATAACCTTTCCCCGCTTCTGATTAAAATAAGTCTCAGATAACCATTTCCATAGACCCTCCCCAGTTGCGCCTGCTCGGTGCCACTTGGTGAATTTGAGGAGGGGTCTTTGGGGGTCTTTGGATGAAGGCTCCTTCAGCTTCGTCACAGTGAACTTTTTACCTTTGGCTCATTATGTTGAATTGGCTGGAACCCAAGCTGCCAAGTTAATAGAAACTAGACTGGCGCCCCCTTTTGCTGTAAATCTTCGTTATCTTGTCTCCTCAAGTTTACAGCTAGGTGTAGTAAAACTTCTTACCTTGGCATTCGATGGGGTTCTGTTCTTCTTAACATAAAGCTCTAAACTAAGCATTTATTGTGTGACTAAACCTTAAAGTGTTAGTTAGTAGGCACCCATTATAAGTTTTAGTTAACCCTTAAAGTGTTAGTTCCCTCTGTCAATATAACTTCATATAGAAGTTTCATGGAGCTTAATCACCTTTTCCTTTCTCCAGGTTCAGAGCCCGTGCCTCATTTGGTTATATCTGTAAACATTAAACATCTTAGCATGAATCACAACTGCATTTTTCACATTATCATAATATTATATGTTTGTATGCATCCAAAAATCACTTAAATATAAGAGACAAAGCTCTGAGAAGACATAAGAGAGAGGAAAGGTATCTACAGCTTTAGAGAAGAAGAACGGGAAATATTCTTTTCCTGTTTCAAAAAAATTACAAAAAATATGTCATGGGGGTATATAAGTGACATACTTTTTATGGAAGTAGTAACTGAACATGTAAAAGATTGATACTTGGTTACATTGGTACGAATGAGAAAGTCAAAGAAATTAGGAGAGTAAAACAGGGACTATGTCGATTTGTGAAATGTGGGCTCCCCATTACCTAGCAAACACAGCGACTCCTTTGTATCAAGGCTTCCTTAATCCAGTGATTAACAGAAGAATACAACCAAGGAAATTCACATCATGCATGTCATCTTAGTTTTTTTCCTAAATATCCATTACCAATAATTTGTCAGAATAATAATGTAGGTGGGTATTTCAAGTAAAAAGTATGACAAATCTTAGGATTTATAAACTGAAAAGAGTTTACAATAAAATAAATATCTGTTTTAGTAACAGATTAATCAGAGAGGTATTTGAATCACTTTACATCTATTTGTTTTAATTATTTACTTATTTTCAGCTAAGTAGTAGTTAGAATTGAACATCTTTCCCCAACAGACAAGCCATTAGGAAAGTCTTTTTAGGGACATAGTTACAGATTAAATTTATTTGTGCATGGAAGAGAATAATTCATTTTTACGAACAAGATTTTATTTTCAGTGAAAACAAAATAAACAATCACCAGAGTACTAGGGTGTTGAGCATTGATAAGGAGCATGGCTGAAAACATTGTGATGAAACTAGTTCAGCCAGGAGAAGACACATGCAGAGCAGGGGGAACTGCGATCTACACAACAACAATGAGCTAACAAGCCACACATCAGGCCAGCTGACCAACTGGAGATGGAGGATGTGCTGGAGGGCACATAGCCCCATCTCCTGATATGCCCAGCTCGGCAAACAAAGGGGAAAAGTTGAGACCCTTTTAACATGGCCCGGCACTTGTGGAAACTTGTTCATCTTTTGCAATCACCACTTCCCCCTGATTTCTGCATGACACAAGGGGCAAGGCAGAGACCCTTAACGTGGCCCAGGACTTGTCCAGACTTGTCCCTCTTTCACAATCACCACTTCACCCCCGCCCCAGGCTTTCCTCTACTCTGGGAGCTATAAAAAGCTCACCTAAAACAGCCAGTGCTGTTGAGTTAACTCTAGATGCGACACGCGCCCTGACTCAACAGATGAGACCAGGTGTGAGTTAACTCTGGGTTAATTCTGCATAGTTATGTGAAGTGAATGACAGAGAATCACCTCCGGGATCCAATTCAATTGTGAGTTTTACTAAAAGTACTTGTTGGAATATTGGTTACAGCGAATGATGACTTGGCGAAAGTATAACAAAACTTATCAACACATTAATAGCGAAAATCCTACTGCGAGCAATATATTGGCAACTATCAGTAGCTATAATATGAAATTTAACCAGAAATCAACAGCAGAGCTTAAAGGTGGTGTTATCCTTATATGTTCAAAAGGGAAAGGGAGAAAGAGAGTGGTAGAGAGGGAAGGAAAACTAAGGTATAAGGGAGAGAGTAATATATATATATATCTACTGAAGGAGAGGCAAAGAAATGAGGGTATAGAAAAAAGGAGAGAAGGAAAGAGCATAGAGAAAGGAAGAAAGAAAAGAGTGAGGGATCCAGTCTCTTACGGCCCCACAGTGTGGATGACAGGACTTGTACGATGATGTGTAGCTTCGGTGTTCCACGGCGAGGATGCTGGGGTCAGGAGCCCAGCGTCCTCTGATGTCTGGTTCAGAGTGAGGATCCGCAGGGTGCTGGTATTCCCTTTGTGAGGCTGAGCTGGTATTTGCTTGGTGAGGCTGAGCTGATATTCCCTTGGATGAAACTGGACAGGCCCTTAGATAAGACTCGTATTCCTTGAACCGTGATGTTTTAGGTGAGCTTTTTATAGCTCCCAGAGTAGAGGAAAGCCTGGGGCGGGGGTGAAGTGGTGATTGTGAAAGAGGGACAAGTCTGGACAAGTCCTGGGCCACGTTAAGGGTCTCTGCCTTGCCCCTTGTGTCATGCAGAAATCAGGGGGAAGTGGTGATTGCAAAAGATGAACAAGTTTCCACAAGTGCCGGGCCATGTTAAAAGGGTCTCAACTTTTCCCCTTTGTTTGCCGAGCTGGGCATATCAGGAGATGGGGCTATGTGCCCTCCAGCACATCCTCCATCTCCAGTTGGTCAGCTGGCCTGATGTGTGGCTTGTTAGCTCGTTGTTGTTGTGTAGATCGCAGTTCCCCCTGCTCTGCATGTGTCTTCTCCTGGCTGAACTAGTTTCGTCACAATGTTTTCAGCCATGATCTTTATCAATGCTCAACACAGGGTGTTCTGATTTGATCTGAGATAGGAAATTCCATTGTCTTGGGAAACTGAAGGGCTGAGGAAATTATAGCATGAAAAACTAAGGAGAAAAAATTGTATAATTAAGAGTAGAAAGATTATTTTTTAAGGTGAAATTTTGATAGTGTTTTTTGTTCGTTTGTTTGTTTTGTGGTTTGGTTTTTGTTTTTTTTTTTTCACCTGTAACACTCAATGAGCAATGGTAACACAGAAATTTACTATTCCTTTATATTACAGTATGAGAAATCAGTACTCTCCAGAGCATGCCCTCAGTCTAAACAAAGGAACAAATAAATAAACAAGCAGACAAAAACAGTAAGGTCAAATTTTCCTGGGGCTGACATTTCCAGTTTTGTTGACAATGGGGAAAGGAGTGAAACAGTATGGCTCAAGACGCACTTCCCTTGACATGTTTAAAGAAGCAGGAGAGAACATAACTCACTCTATGGTAGAACATTTCAATATAAAAACAGCATCCAGAGTTATTATTCATTAGTATATCTCACAACCACACCTGCATATATGCAGGCTTAGTAGTCAAAGATGCAATGCCTTCTATGCTCTTTTAAAAATCATTATTCTGAATAACTGTAATTTTAGATTTCATGTGCAGATTATATGAGAAGGATGTAATGAAGTGATTTAGCTAAAATTATGTCAATCAATCTTTATCCAAAATGTGAATCAAACACAGATTAATATTTTCCTTTACCTTAAAATAAATATTTTACTATTCCTCCTCTTATTTTTATTTTACATTTCTAGATTGCAGGTGGAAGAAAGAATGTCCAAACAAGAACATCAAGTGCTATTCCAAGCACTCTGTGGAAATACTACTGGAAAAATCTTGTTTTTAACATTAATTTCTAACCTTACTTTCAGGACCACAAAGTTGAAGGCAAAAAATATCATCCTTCTCCCTGTGTTATTGTCAGATTCAATTCAGATCCTTAATTTTTTTGTTCACCTTTGACTCAGTGGCAATTCTCTGCAGTTCCTCTTGAACAACAGGTACAACAGTCAACAATGTGAATTTTTTGATTGACTTCTGGGCAAAATATCACTTCAGTCTGAAGAAATGACCAAGCCTCACTTGCACAAGTTACATGTGCTGAAGCAAAAGCTAGCTGACTTGTTAGGTTACTGCCTTATAAAGTACTGCAACCTTTTACATTTCTAGCAAATTTTCAAACAAAACAGTTGATTTATTAGTGAACTGTACTTGTACGGAATTTGAGAGGGATGCTTTTTCCTTGAGACTTTAGTACAGTTACTGGATGCAGTTAGAAAGAACAGAAAGGTCAAAGCCATAGCTTAAGTGACAGCCAAATGCATCTGATGTTTATGATGCCTTTAGTTAGGGATACTTGTTCTAAGGACTTTCAAAAACCTGTCAAACAATTAATACTTATTCTGTGATACGAATATGAAAATTGCATATAATTTATGAATGCAAATAGTATCAGAATCGTACCACCAAGGAGCTATATTTTACATCTAAACAGGGCCAAAAAGTTTATGTGGATCAAGGAATAGCTGAGTGTTTTCCTGACCAACTGTACTTAGTTCGATCATTGGGAAAAAAAATGAAAACAAATAAACCAAACTAAACCAAAACAAACCAAAACAACACCAAAGGAAACAAAACCAGAAAGCTGAAAATTTGTAACTGCTTACACCAAATTTAAAAGTAGTAGCAGAATGTCAAAATAACTCTTGAGACTAAATATTTCTGAATAGTAAAGGAGATGTAGCTTCAAGTCTTCCTTTACGAGTGCAATTTGTAATATTTCAGTATTCAATTCAGAGCTCTTTGATTCTACTTCTGGACAGAAAAGCAAGCTATAGTATTTCTCCAACCAGTTTATTAACTTAATGCCAATTAGAGTGCTACTTTTTCTTTCGCCAAGTATAGCGTTATGAGACTAATTAGCTTCACCAATATGATTTGTTTACACCCCAGACAGTTCTTTTGGGTGGCAATTTGCCCTCCCTGAAGGTTTAATGGAATTAAAGAAATGGACCAAATTCAGTACGTTTTTGCCTCTCAAATTTTAGCGCTTCATCAACCTTGCAACCACTTTGAACTGACATCAGATATTTGTGCTAAGCAATAATTTTTGCTCTGAGGCATGGAAAAGATTATTTTTGTTGTGCTTATCTTGTATTTTGTTTAAATGCTTGACTAGAAATAATAAAGTGTTGACTAAAAAGAATGTTTTCTCCATAAAGCAAACATTGAATAATTTTTTTGACACCTCATCTTGAGAAGCTTATGGGTTTTTTGGTGCTTTTTCATCAGTCCTTTTTCCATGAGCATTAAGACAAAGGAACTAAATCCCGTACACTACCCTTGCACCTCAGCTAGTTTACACCTCTTGGTGTCTGGCTGCGTAATATGAACTGACAAAGATGCTATTTGATCTCAGGTACAGATTTATGAAAAGTCAAGTATCCAGCACCCTTTGGTCATTTTTGGCTCAGCAATCTGTTCCTGTGGTGATTTCCATATGGTGTGTAAGAAGGAAGGTTGCATTATTTTTCACCAACTAATCTATTGGACTAAATGTGTGAGGTTGAAAACTACATTGTCAGTTAATGAGATCATTGCGCATTAAAGAAAAAAAAAAATGTTTTGATAGTGAGGTGGACTAATGATCCCTCACTGCAGAAAAGGTTGCCATCTTGAAGAAAAGGAAAAACAATTATTTGATGGCAGCATCATTATTTTTTAACAAATAGCTAAATACTCCAGTCATTGGCATACAATTCAGCATCAAATACATGGATGAGTAATCGTATTCTGCCTTAGGAGCACAAACAAACTGAAATGCCCATGAAGCACTCCATTATTTTTTCTTTCATTCCATTTTCAAAGGATCTCGGGTGTCCAACACCTTACAGCTTCTGAAGACTTACAATATTTCCACTTATGTGTTATCCTTAAACATTTAGAAAAAAACACATAACCTCAAAAAATGAAAATAGAGCAAATGAATATGAAAAATCATAAAGGGAACCTATCTTCACTCAAATAAAATATAGCACAAGGATAGCTTTAATTATGATAGTTCATAAAAATACAGAAGTCAGTTACAGAAAAGCACCTCTATCATCCTTATTTCATAAAAGTACATCTTTTTGTTTACAAAAAAAAGTGCCTTTTTGTTTACAAAAAGATGTACAGATATCATAGAGTTAATGGAAATTTTAAAAAGAAAGACATCTGGTGAAAAGATACAGACATAGTCATCAGCAGCTGCCTCACCATCTGACAGACATGTCAGTCTTGAGCTGCCAGTTGTCTATGTAGCCTGCCAAGAAGTCACAACACCAGAAACTGCTGCCTTAAGTAAAAAACAGCTCAGTATAATATTCTATTGGTTAAAAAAAAACCCAGAAAACCAAAACCAAACAGTTAGATAATTGAAAACTAAGGTTTTTATGAAGAAGATCAATAACTAGTGGGAGTTGAAGATAAATCCTAAATTCTAGGTGAAACAATGAGTTTCATGAGACTTTCAAATAGCTCTGGACTGTCTGGTACTCCTTCTTGTAAAACATACAGCCTGTCTGAATTTTATTGCCAGATTTTCATTTAATTTATTGATTTATGGATTGTAGTGGTATTTTTTGAACTAAGGCATCAAGAATTTGGAAAATCAGAATTAAATCACAGACAAGTTGGTAAGTATTCAGAAATATTCAGAGGAAGGTAGATGAGAAGCTGGCTTTGTTAAATACCTAGTTCTGTAATTTAACACAGAGAATTTACATAGAGAATAATTATGCTTGTACTGTGTTTACATATGTAAACACATATGTAGGGATACACACAATCAAAACACAATAAAGGCAATTCTGAACAACTCTTTCAGTGAATAATATTTTATCAATACCCATTAATTGCTATACTGAAGTACATTTCACCTGTAGGGAAATCGTGGCATAGATTACATATGGCCAGGATTAGGGCTGCTAAGAGCTATTATTTCCTTACATTGTCCAAGAAAATTCTGTAATCTTTTCCTGCACTGTGGCCTCTAACTGCTGCCAGTTGAAAGCACGGAGAACCACTAAGTGAGGACAGGAATAAAATTATTCTCTAGATTTCCACACCTCATGGTTCCACCACCTTGTTTAGCAAGGAAATGAGGAGTTTTGTGGGTTTGTTTTTGTTTTTCCAATTAACAAACAGCTGTTTTCTCTGTTAAAGAGACACCTGAAGCTATTCCAGCTGAAAAGTCTGTCTCCTTTTTTTATTTCCTTCCAGGTCCACGGTGATACCCTATGGGGTTGTGATGAAGAGAAAGAAGGAACATGCAGAGCAATGGAACTTGGTGGATCAGGCCACAAACAGGATCATTTTCCAGCAACTTTGGTTTTTTTCAGGATCTTCTCCAGTTCATGGTTGTCAGATATACTGAAAGTCCTCTGGTCTCCCATGCAAACTTCGTTTTGTAGTTATGAGGGACAGAAATTATTTTATAAAAGAAAACATAGATTATGACTAGACCTAAACTATAGGGGAGAACCCAGGTACACATAGGAACTTCTTATCAAGACAACCACACTTGATGCTGTCTAGACAGGGAGCAGTCACTTCCTATTTCTAGAGCAATCTTTGTCAGCCACTGATAGAGGCAGAACCTGGGCAAAGATGTGTTGATGTCAAATAAAATAAAAATAAATTATTTCTATTCAGATTTCTTAATTGAGTTGTTTATTTCTATATGTAAGCAGAAGGCACATATTTTTTCAACTACATTTTAGAAAAAAAATTATACTGATGATAAAGATACAGGTGTAATGTACTGAGTAGAGCAGATCTATATTTTTTCTAATGTTACATGGCAGGGTAATGTAATCATGGATCAAGAAGTAGGAAGAGGATGTGCGAATGAACTGGCATGGAAAGTTTGCATGGAAAACCGCTTGAATTTTTGGTGTTGTGAGACCAGTCATCAGTATGTTCAAGAGAGATATCCAAAAATATATCTTGTTTGTGGACCACAGTAAACAGTGGGCATCAGTGGGACTGTAAACCTTTCCTCCAGCAAAGAAACAGAGAGCCTGGAATGGGAAACAGGTAATCCAGTTATTTCATATGGTCAGTAGTATGTTCTTCTTGCATTATTATTGGATAATAATAATTGTATCACGGTAGGATTATGCTCATGTAACTGCTCTGAGGATAAAAAGAACATGTGGCTGATGATACTTAAAAAATGTGTTTGTGACATGGTAGACAATAACCATGCCTGAATCTGTCACCAGAGGCAAAGAATTTCAAAGAATCCAAAACTCCTGAAAAAAGGTTATAATTTTTTTATGTTGTGGCTTTTTTTTTTTTTTTTTTTTTTTACATAACGCAAAAATGTGGCAAGTGCTACACACTACAGAGCACTCAAATGCCTCATATAAATAGGGAGAAAAGATGCAAAGGATTTGAGCCTTCCCAACACACTGGATCATGCTGGAGGTTCTACACAGTGCTGCGCCTTGCCTCACATTTCTAGAGTATCAGGAGTCCAGCTAGGAGTCTGGAGAGTGAAGGAGATTACAGTCAGTTTCTTTTAAATACTCTTGGTCATGTTGGAACACAGTAAGGTATAAGGCATATGGTAGCAAAAGTAGCTCAGGAAAAAACAACAACAAAACACAAAACAAACAAACAAAACCAACAACTTGAGCAGATGTTTCATTTCTAGCAAAAGCAAATGATTTTGCAGTCACAGATAATGTCCTTTGATTAGAAATTCTTGCATTCAGATTCAGATGAAAGACAAAAATTCTTCTGACCTTGAAAGTACTGCTTCACCCAATAAAGGCAACAATGCCCCTTTCCAGATTCTCAAGCTTGAATGAATTTTTTAGTGCATTTTTAATAGCAGATTTTCAGCCTGGATGATCGAGATCTTATTTAACGCAGTTCTTTTTCTAATTATGTTCAACAGAAATCTTTGAGCATGGCCCACAAAAGCTGCTTGTTGTTGGCATCACACTTCATTGCTGACTCTGTGCAAATCATTGCAATGATTCACACAAGCATCTGCTTGACTTGACAGCCACATGCTGGATGCGACACACCAGAAAGAAAATGCTGGGCCAGATTTCCTCCTGTGCTGAAATATGCTTGGGGCACTCTCTTCTGTGTCATAGAATCATAGAATTGTTTTGGTTGGAAAAGACCTTTAAGATCATCAACTCTAACTGTCAATCTAACACTGTCAAGGCCATGCCTAAACCATTATCCCTGAGAACCTCATGTATACCTCCAGGGATGGTGACTCAAACGCTTCCCTGAGCAGCCTGTTTCAATGTCTGACAACCCTTTCACAGTAGTTTCTCCTAATAGTGAATCTAAAACTCCCCTGGGGGAACTTGAGGCCATTTCATCTCATCCCATTGCTTGCTACTTGGGAAAATAGAATGATATCCTCCATGCTACAACCTTCCTCAGGTAGTTGTAGAAGCAATGAAGTCTCTCCTGAGCCTCCTTTTCTCTGGGTTAAACAGCCTCAGTTCCCTCAGCCTCTCCTCATAAGACTTGTGCTCCAGTGCTTTCACCAGCTTTGTTGCTCTTCTCTGAACTTGCTCCAGAACCTCAATGTCTTCGTTGCAGTGAGGGGCCCAAATCTGAACACAAAATTCACGGTGCAGCCTTATCAGTGCTGAGTACAACAGGACAATCACTTCTCCACTCCTGCTGGCCACACTATTTCTTGTACAAGCCAACATGCTGTTGATGTTTTTGACCCCCTGAGCACACTGATGGCTCATATTCAGCCATCTGTTGACCAACACTTCAATGTGTTTTTCTGCAGGCAGCTTTCCAGCCACTCATCCACAAGTCTGTAGCACTGCCTGGAGTTGTGACCTTCTGGTGTGTTGAAATTCACAGTTGGACAAGAAGAGAGATTCCAGGCTGTGCATGCAATCTCCAGGATCTTTTCTGTAATAAACCACAGAATAATCCCAAGGATAACAAGGTTGCGGGGTTGTTTTGTTCTGGTTTGGTTTGGTTTTTTAAAGAAGTGAGTTGTTTCCTGCCTAATTACCCACATAATCCCTCATCCAGTACTAAGTTTAAGCTACACGGAAGTTGGAGAGGACTGTCATTCTCCCTTCCTGCATTGTCATATCTGATTGATTTTACCCTACAATTAACCTGGTCCATTAGGATTCAGACACTTAGCCTTCTTCCTCTTTCCTATGTTTTGAAGGAAAAGCATCCTAGTGCACTTTTCCCAGCTCCAAATCACCCTAATCAAAGGAGCGGAAATATTAGTACAAAAACTTTCAAATTTCTCTATGAAAGAAGCCCTGGATAATGGACTATAGCTAAATATTACATTCACAGACTTCAGCATGAATGAAAAACATGCATCTAATCTCACTTTTAATTACTTATTAATAGCAAATAGATTTGAAATTTTGTGATTATCCAATGATAATACTTTACGTGATTAGACAATGATAATACTTTAGACAATGATAATACTTTAGACTGAGCTTCAAATAAGTGTTCTTTTGAAGGTCTGGAAAACATATATTTAATATCTGAGTTTGTCCAACTGAATCATTCCAGCTAAAAGTTTAGTAAACTTTTCTATGAGTAAAATGTACTCTGTTTAAGGTTCTCACCTGACAGCTGACATCTGCAATCAGCAGTTCCATGGAGTATGATCTCATTTAGAGCTATGTCACTTGCCATATCCCATTCATGAAGAACTTCAAGGACAAGCTAACTTGAGAACATTCTTTTACTTGTTTTCTTCACTTTTACAGAGCTATAAAAAACTTACCATATATATATATATATATATATATATATATATACATAAAAGTAATATAAAAATATATAATATATAAATATATATATAATATATTTAAAATAATATAAAATAATATATAAAATATATATAAATATAAATAAGTAAGTAAGTAAATAAATAAATAAACACACACATATATATGTTTATTTATTTATTTATTTACTTACTTACTTACTTTTTTTTTTTTTTAGCAAGTAACTCACCCTGAATATAGAAAAACTTTCCAGGACAAAATACTGCAAAAGGTAAACTTCCCAATCTTTCTAAGCCAAGAAACAGTTGTTGATTATGCTTATGATAAGCAGATCTCACTACACTGTTTTATTTACTGCTTAAAAGAATGAATCCTGTCTGTAATTGCTAACCTAAAGATATGTAAATCATTAAATCATTTGAGTTTTAGGTCCACTCATTTAACAATGAGTGACTTGTAAAACACCTAATCAGAGAGACTGACCTTGCAGCTTTAGACCTTTTGAAGCCCACACAATTAGTTGAGTCTTGCTCTAATACATATCTCAAGACTGTTGGATAAAGTGTCCTTTAGCTGAATGTTGCTTGTCATACACTAAAAGGATTATGTAATGCAATATGCAAGTGTGTAACCAATGGGTTCTTTAGGGTGTAGTTAAAAGATTTTGTATATAATGGTTGTCACTTTTCTTTCTGGTGTCCTGTCTTTATTCCAGCATCCAGGGTTGTGCAACTCTGTAATAAACAATATCTCATCTATCTGTGCTACAATTTGACATTTTTTGCACACCAGGTGACTGAACCCTGGTTTTGGGACAACAGCACTAGCAGAAATATTTCCCATGGTGGTACATCATGTCCTGCAAACAACATTTCTTTATATTTATGAATTTCAAGGCCTTATGGTAAAAGAAATAAGTGTATTTTTACCTATAAGTTGGGGAAGCCTACTGTCATCAAGTATTGCAATAAATGCTGGACAATGACATGCAAGGGGGATATCTTTTTTAGGTCTACAACTCTAGTAGATATTTTCAGACTCCTCTGGCTAGTGATGGGTTAATGTCAGTTGTCGTCTATGAAACTGCAAATATCTGTTGCTGTTTATTACTTCAGACTTGGTTGCCTACTGGTTCTTATCCGCAGTTAAGAGACTAGTTCCATAGGGACATTCCTCTTGAAATTCCACTTCTGCAGATTGTCTCACATTTGCCATTATGAGATTAGGTTGTCTGATTACTTGGTTATAAAGTGTCCCTGCATTCAGTAATCGCTAATTGCATATGATCCCAGAAGAAATCAGCCTTTCAGCCCTGAGTTATCACCATCATGTACGAGAAAGTCACACAAGTTAAAAAGGTAGAATTAAATAAAAGCAAAATAATGAGTAAATACATAAATATAATAATCAAATAAGAATATGATCCCAAGTCATTTATGACAGTTACACAAACAGGATGTCCAAGAACCTTCAGACATAGGTGCATACTTTATAATAGAACAGTGAAAGACCTGTGGATCATCACTGTAATCTATTGGTGACTGTAGGAAGAACAGCATGTTACCTACCTTATTGACTTTTGAGAACAAGACTGTTTTCCTCCTGCAAATAACTTAAAGTGCTCAATTTGAACAAGCAAACTTGTAAGATTGGCTGTCTTCACACAGTTGTTTGGATTCATAGTAGTCTCTTGTTTTCATGGGGCTGTTAGGATGGGAATCAAGTCTGCTCGGTATTTTCAACTCAACTGATCAAGAGTAGTCATGCCACAGTCTAACCTGGGGATGAAGGTTTGTGGAAGACTCCTGGCCTTTCAAAATACTTTTCTAGTTTTTCCAACAACACTCAATTTCTCAGCTGTCATTAGAAGAGAAATGGCATCAATAAGGTATGAGAGAAAAAACATAAAAGAGGGAATCTATTTTGTTCACAGTATCATCCTTCATGTAACTGGAATTTATGACTATTTCTGTATCATACTGCAAAAGTAGGTTTCATCCCTTCCCATGATCCTTAAGTGAGTTTTCATTCTTTGTACAGTAACTTAGAAAATACCATTTTTTTAAAAATGGATCTATAATTTTATTTTCCTTTAATGGCCATTTCTATTAGGTGTATGTAGATTCTATAGGCATGACTTTCATCTGTCTGGGTAGCTCTTTAAGATTTATGATGTTCCGTCAATTTTATGAGTGTATTTTCAAAATTAGATTAAGCTTCTTTTGAGTCAATATGTAGCTATTCTGGCTATATGTAGTTTTTCAGTCTGGTGGATCCCATATACTTTTAGAGTATTTCCTTATCTAGTGGTTGTGATGGACATGGCATGCACTTTTAAGTTTTGTGATTAATTGGCATATGCAAAAGAAACACTCAGCATTTTCATACATAGTAAACATTTTCCCCTCTGCTTAATTGCTTTCATTCTGTGCCATTCTCATATCTTTATAGCTTTTACTTTCTGCCATGTTTATTACTTTTGCTTCTATGTCTCCACACTTCATCTCAGGTCCCCTCTCTCATGTGCAGAACAACCTAGTTTGGGAGGTCAGATGGTTCCCTTATATGGCAACTTGTTTGCCAACAGTGTGCTGCAAGCTCTCTGAGGCTGGTTTTACTCTGTATTTTCCTTAGCTCTCTGGAATCCTGTGTGTCCTTACTAATCTCATTGATTTTACTTGTGCCTGACTCTTCTCAGGTAATAGTTGACACTTTTTATCTCCTTTTTAAGCTTGTTGTACTGATATTATGTGTGCTTATTCTATGTGTACTTATTTTGGTTATAGTTAATCTGTACCCATTACTTAATGCATCTGTGTACTGGTTAAGAATTTTTTCTTTTTTTTCTGTCAAAACCCAGAGTTGGCAACAACATTAATTATAAAGTTTTTAACTTTAATTTGCTATTTTGGTGATTTATGCTTTCATTACAACTTATTCCTACACCATTTTTGAAGCTATTGTCCCAAAAAATCAAGATTTCTCCAAATACATGAGTTTCTGTTTAAAGAAAACAATTATGTTATTTCACAATATGCCTTAAATACTTCCAATTTGTTTCATACATTTACCCCATTAGAGTTCACCGAAGTCAGGTAAAAAAATAAAGATGCTTTGTTACACATTCTGAAGTTGTATGTCTCTGCTTTACTATGGGCATCCACAGAAAACATCTTCCACATGTCTCAGCTGCAAATGAGCAGCTGTCCTTAAAGGTCTGATTGTACTCTTGGACTGCATAGTGTCTTTGACTGGGCTTGTAGTACTCAGATATCGAAGTAGCTACATTACCTTCGCTAGTTACAGGAATTGTTGGGCCTTATCCCTTTCAGCCCAGTGAAGCACCTCTGTTTTTCTTCAACTTTTGCCTTAAACAAGAACAGGGACAGTAGACAGTTTCTTTACCTCCTTATACCTAGAACATGAGGTACATACAAAAGCATAATGAACTGCAGTTTCCCAAACATAGCTCCAGACATTCCTCTAACACAACTGCTTTATTGAAGAGCTAGCAGAATACTTATCTCCCAACACAATCTCATGTCCTGCTGTCAATGGTTTACAGTGACATAATCACTGAGGAGGAATTAATAGTGAGGTATTAGAAAGCATTTTCTCGCATACTCCAACATGTCCTTGAAGTTTAGTGTAGACAAAACAGGATAGTTTAAGTTATGCAGCTGGTGGAGTTGTATAAAAAGGAGAAGGAGTGAGTAGTGTAGCTACAAATAAATCCTGCATTTAATTTATTCCTGATGAAGCATAAAATGATCCTTGGACATTTTATATCATTATCAATCTTCTCTGTCATAAGCAGTGGCACATATGGAATTATACTACAACATTGTGGGTAATATGTGGAACATAACAGTATAAAAGAGGTTAACTAAATTTGTACTCCAATTTGAGCTAGGAAGATGACAAGGTTTGGACATCTAATAGTATAGTTCTTGTTGAAACAAATTGGGTAATAGCAGGATAAGGGACTGTGGATATGCAGAGATGTCATTGTGGGTTTTATTCATCTATAGCTTACTGAAATAAAGCTAGGTTTAGCTTGAAAAAAGGCCAAATATTATGGCATCATCTGATGGAATCAAATTAAGTAGAGACTGGGCCAATTAGAAACTGTCAGAATTGAGGGAAGACATTATGAATATTTTGAGCTTAGTGAGAGAAGCTACTGCTTGTTTCACAGTGAGGGACGGTTGGAGTCAATAATGGCTTTTCTGTTAATTCTGTTCCCAATGTCAGTATATGTTGCTGTCATCATTTATTGCAGGGTGACAGTGAGCTGCGGCAGATGGTTTCTGTTAACCCCCCATCCTCTAAAAGAAGGGTGATAGGAGGAAAAGGGAGAGAGACTTACAAGTTGGAAACGTTAAAAATGCTTTACTAATGCTACAAATAAATAGAGAAGATAATACAAAATATACAAAACCAATCTTGAATTTCCCAGTGTAGTACAGTGGCAGCCTGCAGTGAAGCTGGCATCAATCCAGCAGCTGCAGGGCAGGTACCCAGAAGTCTTGGGCTGGACTCCACACTAAACTGGAACTGCATTCAGGGATGCACAGAATGGAGCTAGGCCTAGGATCACAGGCAGAACTGGCAGGGTTCTCTTTAGATGCCAGCCATGGACGAAAGCCCAAGACCCTCATTGATCTCCCACTTTTATACAGTGTATGACATGCATGGGAATGAATACTTAGTTGGCTAATTTTGGTCACCTGTTCTCCCTACCCCTCCTTGCAAGTATGCCCCCCTAACTTACTAGATGTGCAAAATTCATCAGCAGCCTTGGTTGCCATAGCAATATGTCTAAACCTGGGACTTTTCTGTATACCATTACTATCTTTATCAGCTCTGGAGCAAACAGTGTCCAAAAAATGTGCAGCCAACTTTAGAAAAGTGCAGTTACTTAGAAGAACTTAGCTGAAAGGAAAATTCTCTGAAAGAAAACTTTTCTTGTTCTAAACAAAACCAGGATAATCGCTAATGTCAACTGTGTCCACTGGGAGAAATCTGCAGAACAAACTATAACTGCACCCTTGTTGTTTTCAGTGTTGGTTGCAGAAATACGTGAAGAGGGAACTGCAGTCTTGTAATGCAAGAAGCTGCAAGAGAAAAATATACAAATATGAGTATACTAGATGAGAACCCATGAAGTTACGGTGTTCAACGAAAATGAAAATATAATAAACAATCTAAAATCCTTAGGAACTCTGCTGCTGAAAAAAAAAACTTTCTAAAATTCAAATTTCAAAATAAATTTATTTGATTTCTAAGTCTAATGTAGTATTTTGTTACATTCAAACACTTTTTGCAACTTCAGGAATTAATTTATGCATGCTGAACAAGTTAGAATGTCACTGATGCTGAACATGATGCTCTTTTTCAGTTTCCAGAAGACTGTTTCAGTGCTCCAACAGTTCTCTACGTTCCAGAAAGACAGCCCAAGTTTCTCCTTCCACAATCTGTTATAGTCCCACTATCTTCCTAATTCATATGTTTTCCAGCTTTCTCTCTCAGTGAAGTGCCTTTATTATGGTACTTGGCAACCCCTTTCTCCACCTGTCCTCTCTTACTGCATTCTATCAGGACTGCTTACTCTTCTGTATGTTTTCCAAGCTGAAATACTGAAAACACAGCACAGACACTGTTCTGTTTTGGTTCTGGAATGAAAAACTAGAGGTTACTACAGAAACCATAAACATGTAATTTGTCTTTTGGTGTGTCTAACAATAAAATTACTGTGGAGCATTCATCTTCCAAACATTAATAATTTTGTAATGAGTATGAATGCACTGTGAATATAGTACTTGAGTAGCTGACAGCTTGACAAAATACAACCCATCTCCCATTTCTGCTCTCACTTTAGAGATACCAAATCAGAAATCCAAATTGGATATATGGATCCTAAACCAGAGGTAAATATTAATTTGCTTGACCGTGTCTAAGGAAGTTAAAAACTATAGAGACTGAAGAGTTCCTTTAATTGATTTGAAGAGAGTATTTTCTTTAGTAGGTGTTAAGTGCAAGGAGGCATTTCCTCTTCCTTTGCTGTTATTTGTTCTCTCTTGATGGTTGTGTTGGAATGTTAAACATTTTCAATGTAAGTAATATTTGGAAATATGTGAACATACAACATCTAACTAGGCTATTCTGGGCTTCAGACCCCAGCATTCTCAAGTGAGTATTTTATATTCCCATTTCTTTCCTTCTAATGAAAGACAGCTTCTATCTGCCTCATGTTCTACATTGTTTCCTTAATTTTGTGGAAGCACGGTGTGTGTTAAAAAATAGGATAGACTGAACAAGAAACAAATTTTCAGCTGCAACAGATACGGAGGAAAAGCACTACAATAAATTTTCTAGATCACATTTTTATTAAGTCCACAATTTTGAATCAATCTGATTAATTAAGGGAAAAAGGTTTAAATTAGTATATCTGATACAAGAAAGGAAACAAAGATAACTTACCAATCTATATTCACACCTGAATAAGGACACAAAGAACAAGTATAAATAATGTCACCCCAAACCTCAAATAAACAAAGAAATAAAAATCACATTCAGGAGTTTTCAGAAAATGTAGCAAATGAAAAATGACAAAACAAAAATATTCTGCTCTAAATTTAATACCACTGAGAAACATAGAATAACTCATCTAGCTTCAAAACCTTTAACCGAGGTAGCAAAATTAAGAATTTACTCAGAATAGGACTATTATATTGGGGTAAAAAAAAAAAAAAAAAAGAAAAAAAAAAAGGAGGAGCAGGAGTATTACATCCAGACCAAAAGAATATCTAACTCTGTGTTCAAAAACCCTCAGAATTCTGCTAAATATACTATATGATTCTTTTTTTTTTCAATTCCAGAATCTATCCTCTTGCTCTACATTATGTAGCTGGGGAACCAGTTTTTAGTTCCCTGCTTTGCAAGACTCTTCTTTAACCTTTTTATTTGCTTCTAAGCTCATGTTTCACACCCTGACCTCGTAATAGAATTATATGATCATGAGTCACATTCACTTCCATTCTGCAACAGCTCTACATCTAGTCACATCTTTTCTGTGATTCAGAGCCCAGAAGAAGGCTGCATAAACTTGATAAGAAAGGGTCAACTTCTTTCTCCAAATGGCTGTAGAGATCTATGAGGCTAAAGCTTCACATGGCAGAAGAGATCACAGAGTAAAAAAATCCAGTAATTCTGAAACTTCCTGGTCCAGTTCACATTAATATTAGTAGAGTCTTTCAAATTTGTTATTTTGTATTATTATTCTATTACTATGGGAGTTTTATTTGAACCAAAATCCTATAGTTCTCAAGATTTCTGACAAACACCAAAAATGAGTAGTGAGAACAAACCAAATAAAAATCTAGGCATGTGTAGAGCCTCCTGGCAGGGCAATGCACCACAGAAAATCATTCCAGTATGATAATTAGGGTAACATCAAGCATCTTGTTGCTCTTGGACTGTGCTGGCCACCATTGGAAGTAATTTACTAGAGGTAACTGAAGGGAAAAATACACTCTCTTAAGCAGAAGTAGTTCACCTAACTTTGGAGTACTGATAAAAAGCCTGGTCCTAGCCTCCTTTTTAATCCCTTGCTGGACATCCTCACCCTGTCTTTCAATTTCGTTCTTATGGTTGTGATCAAATTAGGGCTGCATACTGAGGATTGGTGGGTGAGTGGGAGATAAGCACTAGGAGCACATAAGTAGGATTAAGAGAAACACTAGACTACTTTTTTTGGAAGTAGTGTCACCTTAAGTGTTCTTAAACACTACATGCAAAATACAGATAAAGGAAACTTGCAGAGAACGTTCACCTATTGGATGTGAATGTGGACAATTTTCAATAATTTTAATTATTTCTGTGTTAATGTATTCTTACAGAGCTTATTGGTGTTTTCAGGTTTTCTTCACCATATTTGAATTTCTCAGTCAGAAGTAACTGATGCTGAGAGTCATTGACATACAATGTGGAAGAAAGCCATTGAACTGAATCTCATTACAACATTGCTGTAGCTCTTAGACCATTCTCAAACATCTGTGAATAGCCGCCTTCTGTGACCGTAATACTGTCTTGTGCCCTAAGTCTCCACTTCAGAAAGAAAAGATGATTAATTTTTTTAATGAGTTTAATTCCCACAATTGCTGTGGTTATAAAGATCATGCATTTTTGTGAACTATTTCAATCCTTTGGTGGTGGAGTTTATAAGGCTGTTTTAAAAGGCTAGAAAATCTGCAAACTATGAGATGTCTGTAAGACTTGAAAGCATAGCTATTGGGATATAATTGGAGGGTCCAATAAACAGTTTCAAGGGTGCTTAATCCAGGAGTAACTAAACTGAACAAGTGTGGCACCCTGTAGGAGGGATGATCATTCTGTATTGAATATAACATTGAGTACTCCCTTCACACAGATTTGGAGGTCTGGGAGACTGACTCTTTTCAGATTTTCCCTGTTACCTGCTTTGTAAGGCTCTACAAGCCTGCAAGGATGTAGATTTGAGTGCAGTTTCCTGCAAGCAGAGATCAGGAGTTTGGGAGAATGATCGAGGTTGGAGATACAGATATAGAACAGAAGTAAAAAAAAACAGGAGAAATTATTTGCCATGTCTCTAAACCAGTCTTGAGAATGTTACCTGTTCAACAGCAGCTGTGCTGAAAACAGGACAGAGCTTCATAGCTGTTCTTGGTAGGAGGATGGGATAAAACAGATGTAGATTGAAGAAGGGAAGGTTCCAAATGGATATGGAGGGAATGGTGGAAATGGTGGTTTTGTTTAAAACAAGACTAGTTCTCTTCTAGTGAATATTCCTTTCAGCTAAGTTATTCTAAGTAACTGCACGTTTCTGAATTTTGGCTGCATGTTTTCAGACACCGTTGACTCCAGAGCTAACAGTAGCAATGGTATGCAGAAGAGCCCCAGGTTTAGACTTATTGCTATAGCAGCCAAGGTTACTGATAAATTTTGCACATCCAGTGAGAGGGGTGTATTTGCAAGGAGAGGCAGACAAAACAGGTGACTGTCATGTAATGATAAGGATAATGGCCAGAACATTGTGGCAAAACTGGTTCATCCAGCCACAGGAGATGATACATTCAGGACAGGGTGAACTGTGATTTACATATAAACAACAAGCTAAAAACCCACAGCTCAGGTTGACTGGCAGATATTGGAGGTGGGGGATGACACAGGAGGTGAAGGATTGGAGGACATGCTGGAGGGCACATAGCTCCACTTCCTGATACGCCCATCATGGCACAAAGGGAAAAGCTGAGACCCTTCAACATGGCCCAAGACTTGCCGATCTTGCGCAATCACCCCTTCCCCCCAGATTTTTCTCCTCTTTCACAATAGCACCTCCACAGAAGACCGAAAGTTATGCAAGCAGGCAATCCAGAGGGCTATAAAGGCCCACCTCTTGCAAGCACTGGCAGTGCCCATCCACCATCCTGAGGACCACTCTGCCCACCAGTCTCACCACACAAAATGAACAAGACACCAGAGGACGCTGCACATCACTGGACCTGAGATTGTGAACTCAGTCACACATAAAGCAGAGCCATAAGGATGGTGAAATCTTTCTCTTTCTTTCCCATACTTCCACCTTCTTTGCTTTCCCTTTTATAAGTAAGATAGTAACATAAGATTTACAACCCTCTATATGCCACAAACTTTTTATGTTTACCAATCGAACCTACAATAATGTAAATCCTTCTGCAACTGAATCATATAGTCTTTGGGCCAAGATGCAAAATGAAAGCCTTTTTTTTGCTGACCTTAAGTACTGTGTATACTGTTTTCCAACCAAAGGAGACCCATAAACCTGAATCACTTCCCCTCCCCACTCATACCTGAGCGGCTAAAATTGACCAGCTAAGTATTCCATCCCACATGTGTCATACACCCTAAAAAAGTGGGAGATCATGAGGGTCTTGCCCTCTTAGACCATGGCTGGCATCTGAAGAGGACCCTGCCAGCTCTACCTGTGATCCTAGGCCTATCTCCATTCTGTGCATCCCAGAATGCAGTTCCAGTTTAGTGTGGAGTCCAGCCCAAGACCCATGGGTGCCTGCCCTGCAGCCACTGGAGCGACACCAGTGCAACCACTGCTGTACTATGCTGGGAAATTGAAGACGTCATACTGTATATTTTGTATTATTTTATCTATTTATTAGTAGCATTAGTAAAGCATTTTTAACTTTTCTAACTTGTAAGTCTCTCTCCATTTTCTTCATATTACCTTTCTTTAGTGTGGAGGATAGGGGGTTAACAGAGAGCATCTGCCACGGTTTATTGTGACCCTGCAGTAAATGGTGGCATGAGTAGAGGTTGCACTAGAGACCTCCTGAGGTTTCTTCCAGTCTGAATGGTCTAGGAATTGTTTTATGTGCCTATGTCAGACTTTACTGCTTCTATTACAGTTACACTGAGGTGTTAGTTACCATGGGAAAAGGGGGGCAGGGAATGGGGGAGAGAAAAGCTTGTGTAGGTACAATCTAAGGTAAAAACAGATACGAGAAATTTCTGATGTGCAAATGAAGGCTCTCAAATTCAACACCAAAGAAGTTTGCTACTTATGTTTCCACTGATCCCTAATTGCTCCCCTCTCTGTTCAAGTAAGCTAATTTATACTCTTTGTTCGGTGCATCACCCTATGTTCCCTCAGGCTAAAAGTTGAAACATACAGGCTAAGGACAGATTATGCTGTGGTAGGGAGATCTGCATTCACAGTGTTTGGGTGGGAGAGTATAAAGTAAATTGGCCACAAATTTTTAGGGAGTGATAGAAATTAGGGGGTAGAGTTGTTAAGCAAGGGTTGTATTTCCCTTCCTCGCCAATGTATTCACTTCCCTTGGATAGAAAGGCTCTGCTGCAATGTATACATAACACATTTGGGAAAACAGACAAGCAAAAAGTGTTTATTCAATTCGATAAAGTATTTGAAGTCTTTAAAATCTCCAGGAGCTTTCAGCCTACCAACATGCTTTCTATCTGATAATAACTTGTTCCAAGTTGAATTACCATGGTTGGCTGCACCCTATCACGCCTTTGGAATAGGAAAGGGGAGCTTAGAAACATTCATGAAGTATTTCTTGATTGTTCACAAGTTAGCTCCTGACTGAAGTAAGCTGCAGTAAAACACCAAGTTCACCCCTGTATGTAGCAAAAGCTCCGGACCATGGTTCAGAAAATTGACCTTCAGAGATTATAATGACCTTCAAACTGTTGGTACATCACTGAAGTGAGTTTTTTGGAGAATTTGATGATAAGCCTCTGGATCACCAGCTCATATTATGTGAACACCTTTGATAAGCACTCACGAAGGAGACATATGAAATTATTTCAAAAACTAGTATTTCAGAGCAAGAACAATAACAAAAAATTGTTCTTCAGTGTGCATCAGTTTTTGTTACCAGAATACATTCTCTTATTTGTAGGAATACTTGCAGAACAATAAAAAAGGGTAATGCTTTGGATTTATGAACAATTACAGGAAAGTGCTTGCAAAAATAAACTTCCTGTATTACTACTATTTGCATATTATTGCTGTTACTGTTGCCATTAATAGAATATTAACGCAGGAGTCCATAAGTACAATAGTTAGAAACAAAGCATTAATTGTATTTGGAACTGTACAAATACAGAATAGGAATAAAAATATGCCCCTGTCTCATAAAAAAGTTATTGCTGTGTGGATTGAAGTCTTAGAAGCATAGAATCACAGAATCATAGAATAGTTTGCACTGGAAGGGACCTTCAAAGGTCATATAATCCATCCCCCCTGCAATAATTCCAGATATCTTCCACTAGATGAGGTTGCTCAGAGCCCCATCCAGCCTGGCCTTGAATCTGCCCAGGGATGGGGCATCAACCACCTCTCTGGGCAACCTGTTCCAGCCTTTTATTATCCTCATTGTAAAATAATTCTTGCTCATGTCTAGCATGAATTTACCCTCCTTTAGTTTAAAATCATTACCCTTTGTCCTGTTGTAAGAAGCCCTGCTAAAAAAGCCTCTTTTAACTACTGAAAGACTGGAATAAGGTGCCCCTGGAGCCTTCTCTTCTTCAAGAACAACAATCCCAAGTCTCTCAGCCTGTCCTCATAGAAGAAGTGTTCCAAGCCTCTGATCATTTTTGTGGCCTTCCTCTAGACCCTTTCCAACAGGTCCATGCCTTTCCTGTACTGAGCATTCCAGACCTGGATGTAGTACTCCAGATGGGTTCTCACCAGAACAGAGTAGAGAGACAGAATCACCTCCCTCAGCCTTCTGACCATGCTGCTTTTGATGTAGCCCAAGATATGATTGGCCTTCTGGGCTGCAAGCACACATTGCCAGCTCATGCCCATCTTTCATCAATCAACATCCTGAAGTCCTGTTCTGCAGGGTTGCTCTCAATCTCTTCATCTCCCAGCCTATATTGATAAGGGGTGTTCCCCTGACCCAGGTGCAGGACCTTGCACTTGGCTTTGTTAAACCTCATGGGGTTTGCATGTGCCCACTTCTTGAACTTTTCCAGGTCCCTCTGGATGGTATTCCATCTGTCAGGCATGTCAGTTGCACCACGCAGCTTGGTGTCACCCACAAATTTGCTAAGGGTGCACTTGGTCCCACTGTCTATGTCATTGATTAAGATATTAAATAGTACTGGTCCCCATATGGACCCCTGAGGGACACCAGTTGACAACAGTGTCCATCCAGACATTGAGCCATTGATCGCTGCTCTCTGGATGTGACCACCCAGCCAGTTCCTCATCCATTGAAAAGTCCACCCATCAAATTCTTTGTCCATTGACATTGTTACTTCATTGTAGAAGGCCACTCAATTGGTCAGGCAGGATTTGCCCTTGGTGAAGCTAGGGCGTGGAAATTACTTTACAATTTTCACTATATTCTTCTCCTTCTCATACTCTCCTACTTTATTTCTTTTCATGACTTGTTTAGCATATTTCTGTTCCACTATCAAATATACTGTTTTTAATCCCATCCTTTCTGATTTTCTTCAGAGGTTACTTCTTCGCTACTTTGTGGCATGTGAAAAAAATCTATTTCGATATATTTTCTTAATGCAACAATCCACATTCTAAAAAATACCTACTGTATGATAATCATTACCAGTTTACCTGTAAACATGTAATTTTTTATCTACTGTTGTCTACTAGTATTCTACTAGTAGATGATATCCTAAGTATTATTTTCTTTTCCAAACTTCTTCTATTTCCTTAACTTGTCCTTTTGAATAAATTACTAATACCTAATCAGCTCTTTCACTGAAAAATGTTAAGTACTTCTGCATTGCTAAATTGGATCTTCAGTTGTGTTTTGTCTGTAATATAAACTGATTTTTAGTATAATATGTAGTACAGAAATTACTTCTAGTTTTGCGAATTTTAAAATAAGTCTTATTTCTCTTTTGTTTTTAGATGAGAAAAAACTTTACATACCACATAAATATAGAAGTACAGCATCTAAACTTAAATGCTTCTTTTATTTTACTTAGTCGTATTTTGATGTCAATTTAAAGATTTCATCAGAAACCTGAAAAGCTCCAACAGACTGAAATCTTACATGTGGTGGTGATAAGTCATGAAATGGCTATAATTCCTCTGTTCTATCTTTGCAGTACATTCTTTTCAATAGCTACTGAGATGGCACATTAATTTTGTAGTTTGAAATTTGCTGAAATATGATATTCCACAAAAGTGTCTTTTAATACAATTTATATGCGCTGAGGCCAAAGAACATATCTTATTAATATTGCATGTATGTACACATATAGTTTTTAAATTACACAATGTAGAAAAACAGTATTCAGAGTTCAGATTACTTCAAGGTCTGTTAATTTTTTTAAATTACTATTTTTAAAACCCATATCAAATACAGTCTTTTTTGTTTACATATTTGTTCCACTCTCTCTAAATGCGTTTCTCCTGTACTTGAAATACGTATCTATACAACTATCTGTACTAGTTTTTGTACCTACTTTTGTATTTCATAGGGGTTTTTAATATTTAGGTTTATGTTTATACATACCTCAAAACCTTTTGCTTCCCTTCTTTTTTTTTTTTTTTTTTTGAAAGCTGACATTTGTGCTAAATCCGTACTCTTACAATTTATTACCCACAGGTTAGATTTATCAAAAAACACTGAAAATTTTTGCTGGAATTGTGCTGTCTCTTGCTGTTTACACCTAGCTTCCATGTAGGAAAGTTCTGCTTTTCTCAATGGTACCAAGCAAAAACAAACAAACAAACAAACACAAACAAAAAAACCCACACCAAAACAAAAGCAAAAGGAACAGGATCTTTTTTGTATTTAAATTTTCATGGTTTGCAGCACATCAGCTCAAAAAATCAAAGAAGACAAAGAAATAATTCCACAGGTTGAGAGACACCAAAATGTTCTAGTAGCTTGTACAGGTTACCTACTCTTCTGTTGCATACATGCTTCATTATTCATTACCAAACACTATTGATTTATCTATCTTGAGGCTTTTCAGAAGATATTCCTCTCCCTCCTCTCTCCAATGTAACTCCAGGTACACCAAGGTGAATTCTGTTCTTTACCTTTTTTACTTATGGTGAAGTGAAGTTCAAACTGAACAAGTACTACATACTTCATGTAAGCAGACTAAGTAAAGGTGTAACAACTGTGACATCAAGAACTAGTCACAAACTTAGTATATTAAATGCTTCTCAATTCATATAAAGAAACTGTTTGAGCCTTCACTGCAGAGCAACTTTTCAGTTCATAACCAGAAATTATTATATAATTTTGATAATTTAAGACCTTAAAGAATCACTATATTGAGCATATCACATTACTTGTGAGAAACAATCATTCTACCTGGAAGGCACATTTTTACTACTTCTTTAGCAAATTATTAGTGATTCAAGGATACAGCAATCAAACTGATGTCCATTGATTTGATTCCAGAGTGTGCAGGTGATTCAGGTAATCATCCTAACCCACAATCTTCAATTTATGCTATACTGCCTTAGCTATATTCTTCCTAATTCTTTTTAAAGACTTTTCATCCTTGTAGTAATGTCCTAGGATTTTCTTCTATCTCAAGGGATAACATCCTCAAAATTATTGTAATGTAAGCCTTTCTGCACAGTATATGAGTGTCACAGTTTTAGCACATGTCACCCTAACACCTCAGACTCATCATATCATTTACTTTTCAAGAGTAATGTGTAAGGAAACTTACCTGTATTAAATAAGTAACAACACTACCACATTTTGAGCAATTTTTCTTATTATATGAATGCCAAGACTGAAAACAAATTACACACCAAATCATCCTTCTTTCAAAACCTGCCAGTATTATTATTCTTGCCTCCTTGACATCTGCTCTCTCAGCAGTCCTGGGCATGCAGGAAGGCATGATGATCGGGAGACCAGAAACCTAAGAAGAGAAAAGGGTCTTCACAGCTCCAGATGCAGCTCCAGGATGGCAGGCATCATGCCCTAACACAATGCACCCTCCTTGAACGGGATTCCAGCCCCCTCACAAGTAGAAGATGCATATACAACTGGTACATGGGAGATATCTGTAGGTAAAAGAGCTAAGTGCATCCATTGGGAATGGGAGTGGCACAAGCTCCCCAGGGCTCTAGATTTCTTTTTTAGTAGGAGGTGTTGAAGGACACAGCAAATGAGGGAAGGTTTGGCATCAGTGCCGACTAGACCTGAAAAGTCTAGTCTGAAAGATACAAATATGGCATTGGCTTTAACAACTACCTCAAGGCAGCTCAACCCTTCTAATAGTGCAGCTACTTGAGATGCAGGAACAGCTTCTGATCACAAAAGTTATATAAACCTTAATACTATGGGTTAAAGAAGTTATCATCTCTCATTCCCCTTCCTGTTTCAGTATATATGGATTTTCTCTGGGTTCTTGTCGAGGGTGAAAATTGTGGGGTGACAATAAAACCCTGGCAGATGTATTGTTAACCCCCTCTCCCCCCCCCCCCCCCACTTCCCTCTTTTGCCCCTCCCTCTCCCCCCTTCCACTCAGGAGAGGTGATCGGGAGAGAAAAAGAAGGACAGAGAGAAGAGAGTTGGAAAAAATTAAAGATGTTTTACTAATGCTACTAATAAGAATAGAGAAAATAATACAAAATATGCAAAACCAATCTTGAAAGTCTCAGCAACTGCAGAGCCAGCACGCAAAGTCCTGGATTAGATTCCACAGCCAACCAGAGCTGGATTCAGTCTCTCACTAGGCCTCAGTTCGCAGGGACGACTAGCAAGGTCCTCTCCTAATGTTGGCCATAAGCAGAAGAGGGCGAGATCCTCGTGATCTCCCACTTTTATATGAAGTATTCACGTGAATGGAATGTTATACACCGTTGGTCAGTTGTTTCTCTTCGCCCCTCTCGCGAGATGTCCATCCATGCTTATCAATAAGTTTGCATTCCATTGCTAGGTTTTACCAAAACATGTGTCTGGTTCTCCAGGAAAATGCAGTTAATATGAAGGCTTTAGCTGACAGGCAAAATTCACTGAAAGAGAAACTTGTTTTTAACAAAACCAGGACAGTTCTGTAATGTAAGGATATCTCTGCATGATATGATGAGACATGTTTAGTATTATTAGGAATTAATAATTTTCAAAGGAAATTAAACATTACAGTTATATACTTACAGGTGTATTTCTATCACCTGCAGACACAAGAGGTTGTGAAATTATGACAATCAGGTGGAAGGAAAAAAAGGCACTTGCTTTTTTGTGCCTTACACTTCAAGTAGTGAGAGTGGCTGCCTGTCACTGAGAATACTGTGTTCTGGGCTCATTTTCTGTAGTTTGAATAGAGTAATATTTCCTTGGTTAAGATCCAAGCCTGTACTCACTTGTTTTCTTGTAATTATTCAGAATGAATAATTACACTGTGAATGTAGCTACAGGTCATGTTGTTATTAGTGATAGGAGATGCATAACATTTTAGAGCCCTGACTTTAGCATCTCCTCAACACATCCCCTATACGTACATACATGACATCCCCTATACATGACATCCGCTATACTTACAGCAAGATTCAATGGTGTAAATAGTCCTTTGATACAATCCTAAGACTCTCTTCTAGTTTCAGGACAGATATAATCCCCTTTTCTCTTCAGGAAAATAAGACTATCTGGAGTTGTCTGTTGCTGCAACCTCCTTTTCCCAAAAGCTCTGTGCTGTACTGGTATTTGAAAATATAACTAGAATGTTGAATATTATTTTTAATTTTTTTTCCCCATAACTTCTTGTGTGTTTACTGATATATTTATGAATATTTACAAAGGGTAAATGAAGTTTCAGATCTCTCATGTTTAATTATATAAACAGGTCATTTAAATGCATTGTATGACCTCATGTTACCGAAGGTTCTGGTCCTGTTTCCTATGGCTTTATTTTCTGTTGACACTCTGGAGAGCATGACAACAATGTAATCAAGTGTGTAATACAAACATTACGCATATTGGAGAAAGAGAGGTTTTTGCTTAAGAAAGTGAGCAGCCTGTAGTCAGGTGCTGGTCTTCTCTAAGAATTTATTCATTTTGCCAAAAAATCAGAAAACCTTTTATTGCAGTTAGAGTTCAAATCAAACTGTTCATGGTTTTCAAGGGTCATGGCTATGTTATTGACATGCAGTTAACGTTGAGGTCTTTCCCCTGGGCTACTGAGGCAATGGCAAACTCTGCAGCTGACTGACTTCATTGCCTTAGAATTAGGATCCTGACATGCTTTGTGGCTCAGATAAATTTAGTGCCATGTTAAGTAAAACCAGTGCCACACTTGGACAAGACTGATCATTAGAGAGCTTTAGAGGTAAAACCATCTTTTTTTTTTTTCTTTTTTTTTTTTTTTTAAATATGTATATATTCTTAACCCCCTTAAAGAAATTATCTAAGCTACATCTTCAATGTTGTACCATATTTCACAAGAACTTTCCCTCTTCTCTTCCTTTAGTTTCTACATTAGATACTTCTGAATGCCAGGCTGTGTGCAGCACAACAACCTGGTACTATCTAAGTCATCATTATGATGATGAAAAGCTGCTTAGGGTATCATCTAGTACTTTCTCATATTTGTGTGCAGATACTGTGCACAGATATACAGTGTGCTGAGTCTGAAACCTGTAGAATACAGTATTCACTCTTCAGTTACACCAGGGCAACAGGTATATGACTGCTAGAAGCGCAGTACAAATGTTCAGCATTCTTAATTCCAAGGACTGTCTTTGGTGTGACAGGCTTGGGTCTGCAACATTTTGGTGAAATAGTTAAGTATTTCTTCCTTAGCAAACCAGTGAAATAGTTAAGGATTTCTTCCTTAACAAACCTCCTCCTTTTCTCTTGATAATCTCTGTATTTTCTAGCCTGTGAAGAACACTCATAATCTGAGCTGGTATCTCTTGTTTCTCTTCTTGTTGTTTGGGGGATTTAATTTTCTCTTATGTTTTCCTCTTTGGTTAGAGAAGGCACATGTTTTTTGTAATGAGACAAAGAGAGAGATCAAAATTTTGATGCTTGTGAAAGGTGTTGAGCTATTGGGAATCCTAAATTGCAGTAGAACCTCTCACTGTTCAATTTCATTTTACCTGGAAAGTTGCTGATTAAAAAAATGTCAGCATAATTAAAGAGTTTTCATTTAAATTATTATTCTATTTTGGTAAACAAAAATTTGGTAAATATATTTCAAATATATGTCCCACATACATGAACTAAAGTGTACTAAAGATAACTTGCTTCACCATGTCTGCTAGTTCAACTAGAATTTATTTTGAACTTATCTAAACATTTTTTCAGTAATGACTAGTTCACAAACCACAGAACAAGATTGTACCATGAGTAGAGGTCACTCTTCTGAATAAGACTTCCTTCCTTCGGGGTATATAAACTTCCTAAAATGAAGTCATGTATTTGTCCAGCAAAACAGATTCCATATTAAAAGATGGTTTATAATGAAATGACTTAATATTCAGAATAACATTTTTAAAGTTTTCTGTCAGAGTCACAAAAGTAAACAATGAAAACTATGTGGTTTTAGATAAAGTCTTTGAGTTGCTCCTTGAAGTAAGTGGGATTTTAAAAATAGTGTATTATCTAAGTCACCTTGCTGTTCATATCAATTCTTTCCCATCTAGGATGAAAAATACAATTTGTAATGAAAACTTGGCTGGTTGCCTCCAGAGTTAAGCCTCTTTTAATGACCATTGTGAACTTTAAGGATCCCATAAGTCTAATTGAGGTCAATGATATATAATAATTCTAGAAGACTGTTTGAAAGAATGAGTATACTCAAAACAGTCATTGTTTTAATACTGCTAGTGAATTCTACTCTGTATTGAGAAAATTACTTTGTTAAAATTGTTATTCTGTAAATGAGATACATGAAATAAAATAATAATTTCTATTATCTGTACTAGATACAACTTGAAAACTGAAATAAATGGATTTAGCTCTACTAGTGTCTTCTAACCTTTGTGCTTCATTTTAACTACTTGGACCTGAAAAAAACCCACAACAACAACAGCAAAAAAACAACAAAACTAAAACAACAAAAGCCTAAACATCTAAGTTTTACCCACATATTTAATTTCAGCTTAAAACTCAATTCTGTCTTGACTAAATAAACACACAAAAAAATAACATAGTGAATTTTTGCATTGGATTTCACTGTTTAAAACTTGGGCTTTTTTTAGAAATAGTTGTTCTATAACGGAGCAAATATAATTTTTTTTCTCTTCTTTAAAATTACGATTTTTTATTAAAATTTGTTTTGAAATCTGAAAATCTTTAAGCTTGTTTGCCTGAGTGTCAGAGGGGTGTAACACTGAGATTAAATTTGTTCATTCCCTGCCTGTCTTGTCTAATGCCAGAGTGTTTCCACATGGACTTTTCTGCAGATTTAAACTGTTTAGGAACTTGATATTGGAATCCACAGTGAGTGAAAACCTTAGGATTGTATGACTACAGAGATGGACTAAAAATGGGAAATCTCCTGATTAGTGTGGAGTCACTACACAGAAAAACAAAAAAGCAAGCAGACAAACAAAGAAAGCTCACACAAGAGAAAAACAAACAAACACCAAGCCAATTATGAATGAAAGCAATAATCTCAATTATTTTCAAGTATAGTTTCTGGGGTATTTACGTTTCCATTTTCTTCTTATTTTTGTGCTAAATATGAAATAAAACTGCATTTGAGTAGGAGGATGATTGTGATTTCATTTGCCAGGTAAGGCAGCATGAAAAAACATATTTCTGTATAAAGATTAAATATTGTAAAATGCTTTAATGCTTGTAACAAAATGTGAATAATGAATTGAAGTAGAGTTTTTTCTCTTGGTGTTTAATAATTCATTCTGAATTGTAAAAAGAGTTATTTTTTCTGTTGAAACATATGTGGCTATGCTATGGTAGTACTCTCGATTTATTATCTGTGCCCTACATATTTACCAGAAAAATCTTTAATATAAATATAAATCGAACCTTGGAAGGGTCAGGTCAGAAAAGGAAATGGAAAAGCACTGAGGTTTGCTCCTGAAGGAAATTTGCAATGACAATACCAACAGTCTCATCTGCGTCCTCTAAGCAATACCCGGTTACTTGCACATTGAGGTGAAGAAAATTTCTACAGATTTCATAACATTCAGATAATATGCATTATTTACGCAAGTTCCTATACCTTATTATCTTTGTTACTATTATGCAGGACATTTCTGAAGTTGAGTATTTATGTAGAGAAGAGTAAGTATGCTGTTTTTATAGTAATCATACAGATGTTTTAGGCGTCTGTGCAATGTACACTCTACAAACAACAGAAAAAGAAACATTCATAAGAAGTTGCTGTAGGTGTACTTTAGATCCTCTAATGGACAATGTAAGCAAATTTGAGCTATCAGGGCCACATTCAAATTTGATCCTTACCTCATTTGTTTTGAGTGACTTCCTAGAGGTGTAATGTAGCTCACTGACAATTACACCACCACAATGCAAGAAGGTTCAGAACAGATGGGCAAGCAAGATGTGCCTATGAAGCTCAGAGAATAATGTAAGGTGTGACTGACCACAGCTGTTGCAAAAAAGCTGGCTTTATTTATCTCAACATAAACCGCTCTGAAGAGTTACCTTTCTTTTAGGTAAACAGCTATGTCAGTTACTTACTTCTATATTGTATTACAAAATATATTTTTTTGTATCACTCCACTAAATCTGAAATTCAGTGTACCACCAACTGTCTTTAAAAAGTTTACTAAGAATTTCACCTTCCACAGTTAGATTACCTGTAAGAATCTGGTCAGAGAGTACTGGACTCTGACATCTGCTATATCTGCTAACACATAGCACATCTAAATTTCCATCCTACTCATCTGAGGTTTATTTTGTTATTTATTTTTTTGTTCTTTTTTTGTTCTCTTTCCCAGTTTCCCTCTCAGCTTTGTGGGAAAGATCAAGTTAATACCAGCAAGATACCAAGCGATGGCAGTGTTCAACCTGAATGGTTATTTTGACTTTTATTAGTCTTTCCCTGTCAGTTAAAAGCAGTCTAACAAACATGGATTTTTTACTGTAGAAACTTGTTTTGAAAGCAAAAGAGAATAAGCAATGGTCACCTCACTCCTCCACCCCATTTTGAAAGAGTTTCTTGAAAGCCATTTTTCAATGTGTTAATAGCAAGGGGAGTCTCAGGAAAATATTGGACCAGTGCTTAATGTGTAAGACCACCTGACTAAAAGAGATGAAAAAAAAAGAGAAGGCATTCATTGCTTTTTTTCCCCTCAGTCTTTATTAATATTGATAGAACATGAGCTGCCTGGTCCTCTGACTGTGTGAACAAAGACTTCCCATTTGTGGATGCTGCAATAATAAGGGACCAGTCACATCAGCTAAGCATTCGTAACTCCATGGGGTCTGGTGGAATTCGTCTCAGAATACTGAAGGAGATAGGAAATGTTGTAGCAGAACCCCTCTCGACCAAAGGACTTGGGAGTCTGGGGAGGCCCCTGCTGACTGGAAACCAGCCAACACTATTCCAGTTTACAAGAAGGACATGAGGGAATGCCTAAGAAACTGCAGATCTTTTAGTCAAACCTCAGTACCTGGAAAAAATCTGGAGAAGATAATACTGGTTGCTATTGAAAGGCATTAAAGAACAATGCAATCATCAGGCACCATCAACATAGACTCACAATAGGAAAGTCCTATCTATTGAATATATCATTCTATGGTAACGTCACACATCTAGTGGATGAAGGAAAAGCAGCAGATATTGGTTTTCTGGGTTTTAGAAAGGCTTTTGATACTGTCCCTCACAGCAAACTTCTGGACAAGTTGTCCAACTGTAGGTACATGGTGAACTGGGTGCTGAACTGGCTGTACAAGAGGGCTGGAAGTATTGTAGTGAAAGGAGCTACCCCTTGTTAGCAGCCAGTCACAAATGATATTCCTCAGGGGTCAGATCTAGGGCCAATTCTGTTCAATATTTTTATCAGTGATCTGGAAACAGAAGTTGAATGCACCATTAGTAAGATTGCTGATGATAATAAACTGTCTTGTGCTGTTGGCTCTGTTGAGGGACAAGAGGCCTTTACAGGGAATCTAGATAGATCAGAGCATCAGACAATCATCAATGACATGAAATTTCACAAGAGCAAATATTGAACTTTGCACCTGGGATGGAGTGACACTGGAACAAAAAAAGGGAGAGAAGTGACTGGAGAGCAGCCCTGAGAAAAGGTACCTGGAGGTGCTGGCAGACAATAAGCTCAGTACGAGTCAGCAGTGGGCCCTGACAGCCAAGGGGGCAAACTACATCTTGGGGTACATCAAACACAGCATAGTCAGATGGTCAAAATAGGTGATTGTCCCACTGTATTCAGCCTTGATGTGGCCTCACCTGGAGTACTGTGTACAGTTCTGGGACTCATAGTTTAAGAAGGATGTGAAGGTACTTGAATGTCTCTAGAGAAAGGCAACACAGCTGGTGGAAGGGCTGGAAGGCATGTCCTGTAAGGAGCAGCTAAGGATTTGGGTTTGTCTAGTTTTGAGAAAAGGAAGCTGATGGGTGACCTCGTTGCTCTCTTTAGCTTCCTATAGAAGGAAAGTAGAGAGGGAGGTGTTGTTCTCTTCTTCCTGGTATCCAGTGACAGAATATATGGGAATGGCTCAAAGCTGCACCAAAGGAGGTTTAGACTGGACATTGTGAAGCACTTCTTTATCCAGAGGGTGATCGAACACCAGGAGAGGCTTCCTAGAGAGGCAGTCAATGGCCCAAACCTGACAGTGTTTAAGAATCATTTGGACAACATACTTAACAATGTATTTTAACTTTTGGCTAGCCCCGAAGTGGATTAGATGGTTGTTTGGTTGTTATAGATCTCTTCCAACTATTCTATTCTATTCTATTCTATTCTATTCTATTCTATTCTATTCTATTCTATTCTATTCTATTCTATTCTATTCTATTCTATTCTATTCTACTCTACTCTACTCTACTCTACTCTACTCTACTCTATTCTATTCTATTCTATTCTATTCTATTCTATTCTATTCTATTCTATTCTATTCTATTCTATTCTATTCTATTCTATTCTATTCTATTCTATTCTATGCCTGCTCTGCTCTGCTCTTTCACAGTCTACAGCTTCCTCACAAGGGGAGGAGGAAGGTCAGGAATGGCAGGAAGATGTACTAGGGGAGGTTTAGGTTGGACATTACAGAAAGGTTCTCGACCCAGAGGGTGGTGGAGCACTGGAAGAAGCTCCTCAGCGAGGTAGTCATGGCCCCAAGCTTGACAGTATTCAAGATTGGACAACGTCCTTGGACACATGGTGTGAACTGTGGAGTGGTCATATACAGGGACAGGAGTTGGAACTGGTGATCCTTGTGGGTCCCTTCCAACTCAGGACATTCTATGATTTTCTCTTGGTATAAATTAAGGTGGGATCTCAATATCTGTTTTAGTTGTTTAATAATTTAAATAGATGTTAATTTATGTTAAACACCTGCTGGACAACACTTCACATGCTTTCATCACAGGATCTGAATTTCTTGAAATTGAATCTTCCTCAGAAAGAATCTTTTGCAGTTTCACTAGGTAGTTACTTAGATTCTGGTGCATGTAAGAGAAAAATGCTTCATACATTTTTAGTGTCTCCATATGGCTTTAAAGGAAGTTAAATAAAGACGTTGGGAGTTGATTTAGATTGTTCTTTTTTCTGATTAATCTCAGATTGCAGCATATTGTTTAAATTAGTTTTTCTTTTCATAGACACTCATATAAAAATAGAATGTCTTGCTTTCTTGGTGTTAGATCAATAGGGATAAACACATTCAAGGTTTTGGAAAGCTGTTCAGTGTGAGTGTGTTGAATTCAAAATGTGATGTGTGATGGATTTTCCTTTATTACCACTACATAATCTTAAAGTTACCATGTAAATCTCTGGGATACATGTCTTTATATTTTTTTTTATGTTGTGAATGCAGATAGTTTTTAGAGTACAAAGCAGGTAACTTGTAATAGTGGGTGTTAAGTGGCAAGATTGTTGTCTGAGATCTCTTGGATGTAGAAAATTAGTTCAATGCTGCATTCCTTAAAGTGCACCTCAGGCCATGGACTGCTAATGTAAAGAAAGGAGTAAGGTCACATACTCTGATGTTGCTAAAAAATATAAGCCTGTGAAATAGCCAGTGTTCCTCTACAGTCTTTCTTTGTTTAGGATCCTATATTGATGGCATATACACTTTTATTTTCCTACACTTAACTATAGAAGGCTAAGCCACAATCTTACCCTGTGTAACCATATAGTAAATTCATCCAATTAGAGTAAATAAAAAATTGAAATACATAGCTGAAGAGACTAATTGCTCTGTTTCAAATAAGTTAAAAATGTAAAAAATAGCTTGACAGGTCAAAGATTTTTGTGACACTCTCATATTTTATTTTCAGTTTTTGAGAGGCTATTTGCTGATTCATTTGTGTTAAATGACTGTGTTCAGACCCCTAAATAGTGCCCATTTCTTCCTGGACTTCTCTTTACAACTGTATTCCACAGATCTGCTTATGTTTCCTTGCCTGAATTTTAAGCAGTTTCCTCTTTCTGACACCGTTTTTTATTAACTTTTTCTAGGTATATCACCTTCTCCACTTCATACACTTGAGAAACCTAAAAATACATAGATTTCTTAAATTTTTATTGATACTCTCAAGCCCCTTTTGAACTTGTTCAGAATGTATGGCGATATTTTGGTTTTTAACAAGCTTCAAGGAAATGAGACAAAATTTCAGTACATCTCTACCAGACATGACATCCTATTACTTTTGCTCAACGATAATTTGCACTTTTGTTATGTACAGAACTCCATATCATTTCCATGATTTAAAATAATATTTTAATACAGGAAAGTTAATGGTAGTAGACCGTCTCCTTTTGTACCTTTTGTATTTCAGTCTGTTGGGGTTTTGGGGGTGGTTTTTTGTATGTGTGTGTTGGGGGGGATTGGTTTGGTTTGATTTTGATTGGTTTGTGGGTTTTTTTGTTGTTTTGTTTGTTTGGTTGGTTGGTTGTTTTTTGGTTTTTTTTGGTTTTTTTTGTTTGTTTTTTTGTTTTTTTGTTTTTTTTTTTTTTTTTTAATAGAATAAAAGAGAAGGGGACATGGGAAAAAAAAAAATAAACAGCTGCCCAAAGGAAAGCAGATTTCATATTGACCACAAAAGGAAGTATTTAGTCATTCTTTCTGCACAAATATCAAGATGCTATATGATTTACTCTTGGGTGTAAGGTTTTTTATTTGTTTGGTGGGGTGGAATGATGAGATTAATACCTGTGGAACAGTGCATCGTAGGTGTGTGCACCAGCCAATGCATCCAAATCATAGCTTGCTGCTACCAAATGAATTGAGTTCTATTTGTTAATTGTGAATAAAAGGTTTGGACTTTCAATAAACATCAAAAAGAGGATTTACATTTTTCACATGCGTATGAATGGACTGTCAATATGAACACATATGCACTATGTGCAGAGAAAGTTAACAGAAATGTCTACAGTTTTTATTCTTCATATATATAGTTTAGGTAAAACTTTAGGGGAATGCGCAACCTTTAACATAACTAAGTTTTGGTTTTATTATTTCTTTTTCTGACAGCTTCTAATTTATTTCTTTTGAAAATTATTTTCATTGTTCTCTGTTGATATTGCTGTAGTGGTAAACTTTAAGTTTCTTTTTTTTTTTTTCAATAAGAAATCATACTTTATGTGTTAAGTGTACCCTTCATTGTTTGTTATGTGGTTAGTTTTTCATCTTCATTTTTAGAGAGGCTTGTGGAGGATTCTAGAAACCATTATCACTTTGTGATTCTACAATGTAAGGAACAATATTTGTAACACAATATTTTCCTTAAATCTGTGGATAATGTTGCTGTATGTATGTTCAAAGACTACGAGGGTGCCTTCATGTAACTGAATTAAATATAGTTTAATTAACTTAAAGTAAATCAAATTACTCATTAGTACTAATACCTTCAAGTTTTACAATGCATTTGAATTTGGAAAGGATTTGAATACCTAGCTTAACAGCTCTAGAGTGGTACAAAATTAATTAGCATTATACGTATCTTAGCTCCTTTCAAGACATGCACAGAAGGGATAACACAGCTCAAAAGATAAGGAGCTCCAAAAGTCTCTTTTTAAATTTACTAATGAAAGAAGGTATTTGCTATTGTGAGTAACTGAACTAAAATAAGATTAGTTAAAAAAATGCCCCAACTCTACAGAAGTATTAAGAACTGATGAAACTGAAGTTATCTGACAACGTTATTTTACTTGAGTTCAAACTATTTTAATTGTAACGAAAGTAGAAAAGGTACTGATCTTAATCTTAGTGAGTGTCTTTTTTCCATAGTGATTAAATTATGTGATTAAAATTCTAACATGACGTATTTCCATAAGATACAGTTCCACCTTCTGTTTTGTTAAAGTCATTTTCAGGCTTATGTATAAGTTCTCTTTTGAAAATAGTTTTTTGTAAAGTCATAGACTCTGACCACTGTGTTAGTTCATGCTCTCTTTTTATTTTATTTTTTAACAGCATGATGAAGAAATTTCTAAGCATTCTAAAGGGCAGTGATATCAGATGTACAAATAAAGAGGAGCTGAAATACTCTTAAGAGATTATTCAGCAAGTCATGACAAAATCTAATACAAAAAGAAACCTGTAGCAGCTTGAGAAATCTGTTTCCTTTCAAAGAATTTATTTTCTTTTTAATAATGAGGCAAGTTACTAAAACAGGCCAAAGATCAGATTGCCTCAGAGAGATTAAAGCAAAAACTGCTGTTATTACTGAATGTGTAAAACTGTAGGACTATATAAAACTTGTCATGGGGCTTGCTTACCTTACTGTGAATTAGTCATGCTGTTTAGTGGCTGCTTTTCACTTTCTGTGGTTGCTGTACTGCTGTACCGCATACCGTCTTCCTCTGCTTTGCCTATGAACATTTTGTAACTGCAGTGGCGATGTGCCTGGGCTGGCAAATGGCCAGGATATTGCTGGTGTTTCTGGGCTGCTGTGATGAACAGACTGAAACTCCAGCATGAACCTGAGTCAAAACAACTCTGCAGTCACCAAGGTCAGTGAAGAAGGAAGGGGAGGAGGTTCTTCAGGTGCCAGAGCAGAGATTTTCCTGCAGCCTGTATTGAAGACCATGCTGTCCCCTTGCAGTCCATGGAGGTTAACGGTGGAGCAGAGATTCACCTGCAGCCCATAGAGAATCCTATGCTGGAGCAGGTGGATGTCCAAAGGACTGCACCTTCTATGGAAGGGATCCATGCTGGAGCATTTCATGACAAACTGCAGCCTGTGGGAAGGATTCATGTTAGAGAAGTTTGCAGAGAGCTATCTCCTGTAAGACAAATCCCACACTGAAGCAGGGCAAGAGTGTGAGGAGTCCTCTGCATGAGGAGGAAGGAGAAGCAAAAACAATGTGCAATGAGCTGACCACAATCCCTATTCCTCATCCCCATGCATTGCTTGGAGCAAGGGGGAGAAGGTAGAGAAATCAGAGTAAAGTTAAATCCAGGATTTTAATTGCATGTTATGGGAATTACTATAGCAGGAACTCCTTGTTGCTAGCCAGGCTAGGAGAAAGAGGAGGAGTTTATTGCAATGTTAAACCCTATAACTCAGGCCAAAGAAAACAAGGTTGGAGATTGTAATAGAAATACCTTTATTTTGTTGTAAGCCATGGTTTGATTTGCATGTTATAGGAATAACTATAGCAGGAACCATATGAACCAATGGAGGACAAGCCTTACAAGAAGAAGCTCAAGTGCAGCAATGATCTGATCCGAGGTTATTTTGGTGCCCAGTAACTCCATGTGACACACCACGTCTCCTGTCCTGAGTGACCACCATAACAGATAGAGCCCAAAGTCATGAACTCAATGGACATTTGCTGGATGTTTATAGACTTTTAAGGACATTTTACAGACATTTCAAAGGGGTGGTCCATAGATCAAGGGAATTATATCTGTGTGTTATTATATCAAAGGATGGGAAGGGTGAGTGTGGTAGATGCACTCAACAACCCCCTCCAGCCAAACCAGCAGGAGTTAGGTCCAGGCTCCAGAAGGGTAATGAAAATGTATGGGACAGTATGAAACCTGAGGATGATGTAAATGTTATAAAATAAGGGGTAGACAGTGTCCTGGTTTCAACTAGGATAGAGTCATTTTTCTTCCTAGTAGCTGGTATAGTGCTGTGATTTGGATTTAATGTAAGAACAATATTGATAACACACCAGTATTCTAATTGCTCTTAGACAGTCAACAACTTTTCAGCTTCTCATACTGGCCTGCCAACAAGAAGGCTAGGCGTACACAAAAGGACACAAAAGGATGGGAGGAGACATAGCTCAGACAGCTGACCCTAAATGGCCAGCAGGATATTCCATACCATATGATGCCATGCTCAGTATATAAAGCTGGAGGAAGAAGAAGAAAGAGGGAAACATTTGCAGTGATGGTGCATGTCTTCCCAAGTGACGATTACACACGATACTGCCTGGCCTTCCTGAAGAATGCTGAACACTCTCTGCTGATGAGAAGTAGTGAAGGATTTCCAGTTTTATCACTATTATTCTTCTGATTCTCTGTCACATCCCAGTGTGGGGGAGTGAGTGAGTGGCTTTGTGGTGCTTATTTGCCAGCTGGGGCTAAACCACAACACTAGCAAAACCAATAAGTAACATATCAATCTGGGCCAGTGCTGTCTGAGGGTACCACTCATGATAGCTGGAGCAAAATGGTAAAGAACACCCTTTTTTCTGACAATGTAAACATCAGGCCTGCAGGAGAGTGGGAATAAACACCTGCTCACCACTGCATATTATTGTTTGCCAGATGATTTTCTATCTAATAGTGCAAGAATACTTCCACTCAACCAGTGAAACTCTCCTACGATAGTGAGTTTACATATATACCTACAGTAGATAGTATATTTTGACATATAGAGAAATACTGAGACAATGGTATTACAAAAACATATTGGTTTGAATAATATATGTACTGGCAAAACTATACTGATATCTTTATTGAGTGATGTGAAGAAGCAAGCCAATAATTGTTTATTGAGACCATTCAGGGAATTGCTTTGGCTATGAGATCACTTTGTCAAACAAGGTAGAGATTTTGAATAAATGAATTTTAAACTTATCGAAGTTGAATAGGAGAGGAAGTGGGATTAAGTAGGACTATGTTATCACAAGCAGAATAAAAATTGTCATCATTGATCAGAGCAACACTATGCACTGATTTTCAACCTAGGCAATTTGAGGAAGACTTGTCTCTGTTTACATATGGAGCAAGATGGTAAATAAAGTTAAATTAAACACTGAAGTTATCAGATCAAAGACTAGAAGGTATTGATAAATCACAAGAAGCATTCCAGAGAGGGGAAGGAGACTGCTAAGAAAGGAGGGGGGAAATTTGCAGATTTTTTACTCTCTGAACAACCAGGATGAATTGACAGGATGGCAGTAAATGATGTAATAAAATAATGCACTAGGAATGTAAAACCTATCTACACCAAGAAACAAATCAGAGGTGTGTGACTGGAAAGGTAAGAAGGATATAAAATTACAGAGGTCAATTATTTCAAAGAGATACTCAGAAACTTTGAATAACTGCAGTAATTTCTCAATTTGTGATTTTTTATTGTATTTCTGATCTTCAATTAACTTTTTAATATTAAGAAACCAGTGTCATGTAGACTATGTGATGTTTACTTATATAAGCTTCTGTATAGCAGAGTTCTGTATTTGTTTATTTATTTTCACATAGGAGGAATAACAATACTAATTTACTAGGTGTCAAGCCTTATCAATATTGTTCATATAGGAAACATTATTCAATGTGTGTAAAGGCTGCAGTATCGATGCCTAAAATTCAGACTTTGGACTTCGGCTCTTCAGTAGTAAAATGGCTACCAAGAAAACCCATAGTCTTCTAGACTTGCATTACACATGGCAATATTCTCAGATAAAAGACTGAATCAATTACTCATTGTCTTTGAGAAGAAAATTTGGATTAAACAGGATCATTTTAGTCTTCTGTTAATGTTGCTTTTGTTACTTAGGATGATGCTATTTACTTGTATTGAGTAGAACACACAAGGTTTGAACTTGCAAGATTGGAAGTTTACCTTCTTTCTTCCAGCATAATATCTCCAGGTGAAAAAAAACAACAAAACTGTACCGAAGAACTGTGATTCTCAGTTCAGTGCACAGCAATCCATACTTCAGAACTGGGGTACTCATTCTCTGATACTGTTACAGATACAGTGAACTATTCATTAGTGCATAGTACATTTTGCTTATTCTTCCTATATGAAACAAGCCACAAACTCAAAGCTAATATCAATATGAAGCCAGTTTGAAAAACAAATTCTTTAAAAAGCTTTGACACCTCAGTTAAGTAAAAAATCAGTTGCTGCAACAAAAATTACCTAGAATAAATGCCACTCATTTGGACTCAGACGGAGATGTAGTGGAAATGAGATTAAACAGCTGTGAATTAAATTGGATCTTTTCCAGACTAATTTTTCTGATATACCACAATAAGCAGTAGATTCCATGATAATTGTAAAATAAATTTTGTATTTTGTTTTTTCCCTATATTTTTTAATAAAAAATACTAAATAGATGCACTGAAAATGACAGTTATTACTTAAGGATTAAAAACAAACAGACAAATCAACAACAACAACAACCAGTAAGAGAATCCAGGAATACAAAAACTACAACTTCATATACATGAAAATACCTGGCTTAAAAATGGATAAATCCAAATAAGTAATTTTTCTCAAATAGAGAGAGTTTAATACCACATCCTGCATATATGATGAACATGTGCAGACCTGCACAGTTCACAAATGGGGCAAATCTGTTAATGTTTCTTCTTTTGTTCTTCTTGAATTTTATTTTGTCACTGTATGGCATGAGGATAACATATCAGACTCAAATTCTGTGGTGAAGAGGACTATACTGGGGGAGCATGGATGTAAACATTTAAAGAGCTCTTTAATATTTCATGCTGGTTGTAAAATATGATTACTAACTGTGTAAAAGTGCCAGAATGCTTATGCTATATCCTGATTAAAAAAAGAAAAAATAAAAAAAAAAAATAAAAAAAAAGACAGAGTGAAACGGGAAACAGATTTTCTGACAGAAACTGTGGCCCATGGGGGACCAACACTGGAACACTCTATTCCTGATCGACTGTACCTTGTGGAAAGGACCCATGCTGGAGGAGTTCTTGAAGCACTGCAGCCTGTGGGAAGGTCATCGTGTTGGTGCAGCTTGTGAAGGGCTGTCTCTGATGGGAGAGACCCCACACTGAAGCAGGGAGACGGTGTGAGAAGGAAGCAACAAGACAGATGAAGTGTGAGGAACTGATGACAACCCCCATTCCCTATACCCCTGAATCCACTCAGGGGGGAAGATGTTGAAGAGTCACAAGGAAACTTAAGCCTGGGAAGAATGGTGGTGGGAAAACATTTCTAGTTTTGGTTTTGTTTCTCGCTATCCTACTTTATTTTTAATTGGTAATAAATTAACTTAATCTTTCGAGTCCAGTCTGTTTTGCTTGTGATGGTAGTTGGTGAGCAATCTCGCTGTAAAAATTGAATAACGTGAACAGTTCTGGTGAATAATATACAAATGTTTCTATATTTGAGCCAATATCATTTGGGAAATGGCATTAAGTCCTTGAGTAAAATCCAGAGAGGCAAAATGGTTATTTACAGTGTATTTGCAATGAAACATTCATCATTCCCTAGCTATTTTCTATTTGAAACTCTTCACATTACAAAAAAGGGAAAGAAACTTTCCCTTTAAATTCTGTTAGATAGGTAGTGTAAGGTAGTTGTTCAAAAAGATTCAAGAAAAGGTGCTTTGTACCTTCTAGAATGGGCAAATAACTAGATGATCTTTAAGGTCCCTTCCAACTCAAACCATTTTATGATTCTATGATACTTTCATGTCTGTTTCTGTTTAACAACCAACTAATTGACTTTGCAGGAATCATAGTAGATCAAATCATAGGTACACTTCTAGCATTCTCAAATGCACGTGTCAATAAAACAACAGAAAAATTCGTAATTGCTTTTTTATTGATTAGCACAAGATAAGAGGTACTATAATTTCTCCATATATGTATTTATATTTATAAATTAATATTAATAATAATAATTATGTTTTTTTCTCTATTAAATGCTTTTGGAGACAGTTGCCATTTCTGATTGTGTCAAATGGTTACTTTAAATTTTCAACCTATTACATATGGAAAATCCTTTCATAGACACGGACACCTCTCAGAATGTTTTCAGCTATCAAAATGCAATTGAGGGGTTATGATTGACACATAGATTTATTTGCAATTATATTTTTGTCTTAGGGAAAAAGATTGAAATAATTTTCGTGATGGACAGAAATATTAATATTAGTTTCAGACTTTACTGGCAAAAGATGAAAGAAAGATAAAAAATAAAGAAGAGTTTGTAAGGAATACTTTATTTTGAAATTTTAAAATCTATTTTAAAGTATCTTCGACTTAAATCGACTTCTGAGTGATACTTACTAAGTGGTATCAGAAATGCTTTTGTATTAGAAAGATAACTTTGCTCCATACAAAGCATTTATCAATTACATCTTTCAAAAATGGCAGATGATGAGAGCTTAGTCTCATAATGCATCACTAAGACCTTACAGGTCTATGTAGAAATAGATTCTCTACTTGATGATATCACGTCTATTGAAATATTGAGTTACTTATATCTGATAAAGAAGTTCTCAAAAAATAATTTTGAAACATTAAACCTGATTTATATAGGCCAAAGACTACTCAGTTTAATAATAATTTATGTATTTTTTGTAGGACCCTATAGCATTTCAAGTCTAGTCTTCAATAACTTAAGTAAATGGTGAGTTAGAAATTCAGTTACCAAAATCAAGCTTTCTTCTGTAGTCCCTAACTGGCAATTAGTGCACGATTTTTCACAGATTTTATTACTACACCATTGATTGCTCATTTTTCAACTCTCAAAACAATTTGACATGGTTTCTTTCATGCTGAGAATAGCATATCCGTATTATTTGATTTTTGATGAAACCAAATGACCCTTTAAATTTGCAGCAGGGCTCTTTAATTTTGCATGAGTTTCTTTACTGCTGTTCATTTAATTCTCTGTTTCCATTAACCACCTGCAAGCATTTGAGTCTATGACAATCATTCAGCTGTGCCACATCATGACTGACATATTTTATAAATATTTAAAAGAAAAAGGCAGCAAGAAAAGAAGGAAAAAGCCCCAAATTCAGACCAAAAATCACAGTTCAGAATCCTATATTTTCCATTCAGCTGAGACATTTGAATAGCAATTATTTGCCTGATTGTAAATCCAACCTAATTGCATCTTGTCTTTCTTTCTGATGAGCACTTCATGATGATGATTAAAAGATGTTCACTCCACACTGATAGCCAGGGGGTCCTGAAGAGAAAGGACTATGCAGACAAAAATGGTGCTATTCTGTTTCTATTAATTCAGCTTCAAGCAAGAAAGAATGCCCACATATTCAAGTGAGAAAGAATACTGGTTTAGATGTCTATCATCTCCCAGTTTGTCCTCCACATGGGAAAAATTGAGCTAGTGTTCATTAGAAAGTCCTTTAGGTAACAAACGTTACTGAGAGGCCAAGCTGGGGTAATCAGTGCTGATTAACTAGGCCACCTTTCTGCATAAATTAAGAATCTGTCTTTTCCCCTCTTTTTAAAAATCTTCCATTCAAAAGAATCTCAGTGATTGTTCAATTTTTTTTTGCATTACCAAAACATTTAGACAGAGTAATTTATTCTTGATTTTTGCATGTTTATTGATGAGTTAGGTAGAAATGTTAGGCAAGCCCTATCACACAGGGAAGAGTATTAATAGGTTTTCATCCATCTCTGTCTCACAGGAGCATGATAAGTTAGATTTCTGCTGCAAACTTAAATCAACAACTGGAACCAAATGACTGCAGAATTAGAAATCTCTTATGCCATTGGCATTTTTGTCTGGGTTTTAAAAGTGTGATAAAAACCCTGTCAAAAGCATGGAACCCACACTGTCTGGAAGAAAATATATCACTGAGTATTAAAAGAAATTTATAATATTTCAGGGAAAGAATGAAGAAAAAAAAATAAAGACAAATACTTTTGTATGTTCTTTTTGATAAGTATTTTTGGTTTGGCATAAATGGGTATACAAAATTGAGAATGTCTTCAGAGGACTAATTGTCATAATTCCTTGCAACAACTTGGATTAATTTCTTCAAAGTTAAAAAAAAAAAATCAGGCACAGAACAGTAATTTTCATTATCAAGAGTTTCCCGTTGAAACCAGACACCATGCCAAAGATGATAGATCAAAATCCTTGGCTCTCTTTAACAGGGGAGAGAAGAAAACTTTGGGAACTTTTGTAGTGATGGGCAAAGTACATTAAAGAAAATAAAATGGTGTTTGGATGTTGTCCAAACTGAAGAGATCTGAAGATGAAGAAAGTTCTGTATAGTCAATTCTTCCCTTTTTCTATTGCATAACTATTCATTAGTTTTTCTCTCAAATTTGAAAAGTACAGATGATTCACCTTACAGTTCCCTATGATGAAAAACAAAAGCTGTACAAAGAGAGTATAACTTTTCTTCAGGACTATAGTACTACCTCAAAATTCAAATCTCATAACTCTTGGGTATGTTACACTTCTTACAGAAAATATATGAGTTATGCTGGTCCCGGTTAGCTGAGGAATCTAAGTGAAATTTTCACTTTTTTTTTTTTCTTTTGCCGTTGGTGGTGGTGGTTTTATTTGCTTGTTTAGAGGTTTGTTTGTTTTTAGTTTAACAAACATAAAATGAATGGATTTTTTTTCATGATCTGTTTTAATCAACAGCTTTGTTCTTCCCTCCTGCTTCTTAATTCTCTACTGCAGTAAGTTTGTTCTAACTTGAAATTTATATTCTAGCTATTTTTATTGTGAATTCTTTGCTTTAGAATGAAAATTATGATAAAATCTCATCATACAATATAAGTAGGAGGAAGTGCAATTCTGAATTATGTCTTCAAATAACTTTAGTGTTATTGATTTTATCCTTCCTAGTAGGAGAAATATGACAGTTTAACTCTTCTTCAGTTTAAATCCTCCATATATTATTAATTTAGTACACTTGGAACTCATGGTGAAAGACAGCTAATTACTATATTTGATGTACTGTGTTAGTGTATACTTTCTGCAGATAAAAACTTAAGTCACCAGTTTTGTTTTACTCATTACCTTTGTTCAGCTGATGCTCATGTACTTACAAAAAAAGTCCTTTTCCAGGAATCAGTACAATATCACTACAGGATTTTGCACAGGGAATAGCTTTTAGCTTTCTGTAATTACCTGATTGTGCCATAGTATATACCTGAAAGGTATGAAAGATTACAATTTGACTACCTCAGTATTCTCTCTACCATTGATTCCTTCTTTAGAACTTGAAAGGTTATAAAAATAGCAGTAAAACCAGCACTCTTCATTTGTAAAGTACTTATCTGCATTTTTCCTTTCCTTTTTGAATGAAATATTCTAAAGAGTTGTCAACCTCAGTTTCTTATAAGAACTGTAATGTGACAGCAGATTAATTGCTAGTTCAAAGGTTGTAAATTTCGATACATAATTCCAAGGCAAACTCTAAGCCCACTCAATATATATACAGCAGGATATGACTTCGCATTTTTCATAGAAATTATAATAATAATTTTGTAAAATTTTAACTGTGAAAATGAATAGAACTTGATGTGGGACGCCTACTTATAGTTAAATACAAGAGGCAGATTAACTTTTAAGGTTAATCATCTGAAAAAAAGCCTAAATCCAGCCTTACTTCTCTGATATTCATTTGCAACTATGCAATTACCCTTATTCTTAAATAGCCATCCTTTCCCTTAGGATTCTTACTTTTCAAAATTTTTCACAGATGGAAGAACAATGTTTTTGGTCCTTATTTTCAAATTTCCCAAGTGTGCAATGCTTGCACTTAAGGCTGCAGAACAAAAACTGTTAGTCAATAGTGGTTTTATGAAGCAAAGTTTTTACTGAATCTGTGTAAATTTAAATAAAGGTAAAGTATTCTTTAATCAATATATTTAATGTTATTTAGAAAGAGGATTTTCTATTAAGGCTGCCCGTATAACTGTGTAACTATGCTTTAAAAAACTTGGAATTTGTTTGCGCTGCATGTCAACACAACCAAAACTGCATTTACAAAGGTTTAAAATAACTTTTAAGCATATACAATTGCTCTGCATTAATACTTCTAGAAGGTAGCCAAACCTCATATTTGCCAGATCCCTGTTTGACGATTCATGCTAAATTATTTTCTTTATTGACAAAGACGTCCTTACTTCACGGCATATCTGAAAAGATCAGCTTTATTTAAAAAAAAATTGAGGCATGTAAGTTTTGTATCAGAGGTCCTAGATAAAAACATTGTATGTTTTGTATGTACTATGTTTATTTTAGCATGAAGTTTTAAAGCATGGTTTCAGCCATTTTCTTTCATTGTACTGCACATCAGAAGATGTAAAATAAATTATCTTATCATCTATTTTTTGTTTGTTTTACAAGGAAGTGAAAATGATCCCCTTTAGAGCCTTGAACTTTGATGTGTATGAAGTTGTATTACAGAAAATCAAGAGAAACACCTTCAAATGTTAAAGAAAAAAATACGAAAGATGTGAAAAACTCAAATGTCATTTCCTTAGATGTTTGAATGCTTACTCAAATCTCTTGAAAACCAAACACGAAGCTTGAAAGGTTGAGAGGAAAATTTTCTAAGACTTATGTTTCTGTCTGAAATGTGAATGCCACTTTTATGCCACCTTGACACCATGCACCTCTATACAGTTGTATATACATATGTTCCTCGTAAATGTCGGGTAAAGACACTTGAAATAAAAAAAGACAATAATTAGCACATGTTTGGAATCTCCTAAAAACTTTCATTCGCAGTTATATTTTTTGTTTTCATGAGATTTCTTGTTAAGACTTAACTGATTTGAAAGTTATTTTTTTATAAACAGTTGAGCAAGAACTGTCAAATTTCAGAAATAAAGGTAATAAGTAATTCAGCATATTCACTGATATGGGATCCTTTGATCAAATATGTTTATATTAAATCTAGCAGTAGCAAGATGTTTGCCACAGGGACAGAGAAACTGCCAATTATATCAAGATTAATTTAATGAATGTGTGTTATTAAGTTAATGAAATCATGTGGGGAGAGCAAACCACTGTTTGCTGCAACTGGAAAGGGACATTACAAATGCTAATCTTGTTTTATTCAGACCACAATAAAGAGCTTATAATAGGATCATATGATTTTCTTCTATACTCTTCAAGCTCTACATTTAATTTCTAATAATTTTGGGTTTTGGTTGGAAAGGGCATTCAAAGACTGTCTAATCCAAGCCTCTTGCCATAGGCAAGGACACATTTCACTAGGTCAGGTTGCTCAAAGCCCTGTTGAACCTGACTTTGAACATCGCCAGTGGCAGAGAATCCACAGATTCCCCTGGCAACCTATTCCAGTGCCTTACTGCCTTCATTGTAAAAAAAAATTTCTTCCTTGTATCCCATCTAAATCTACCCTTTTTTAGTTTAAACCCATTGCTGCTTCTTCTGTCTCTAGGAGCCTTTCTCCAGCTTTCAGATATATATGGAATATCTGCAATAAAGTCTTCTCTGAGCTTTCTTTTCTGCAGTCTGAGGACCTCAACTCTCTAAGCCTCTCTCTGAACCAGAGGCATCCCAGACCTGTGATCATTTTTGTGGTGCTACTCTGGAGCTGCTACAACAGTTTCATATCTTGTGTGTACTGAGGACCCCAGAGCTGGACACAATACTACAGATAGGATCTCATGAAAGCAGAGATTGAGAATCACCTGGCCATGCCTTTATGTGCAGCAGAGGATATGATTCCATCTCCATTTTGGTTGCCTTCTCTCTTCCTCTCCTCTCCTCTCCTCTCCTCTCCTCTCCTCTCCTCTCCTCTCCTCTCCTCTCCTCTCCTCTCCTCTCCTCTCCTCTCCTCTCCTCTCCTCTCCTCTCCTCTCCTCTCCTCTCCTCTCCTCTCCTCTCCTCTCCTCTCCTCTCCATTTTATGATTTGGGATAAGTTTTTACTTGCATTGAATAGGCTTCTCTATTTCTGCAAATATTCCTTCTTAAAGAAAGAATATTAGTCTTAACAAATTATGTCTGACTAATTTCCTCAGAAAATCTCTTTTTAAATATGTAATTCATTTCCTATTAAAGTCAATAACATTTTTTTCATGGTTTTCCTTTTTAAAATGCCACTCAAGACAGTCTTTATCAAGGTACTGCTACTGAATTGAAGTGCTACCAATTTGTGCCAAAAGCAAATTTGGCTGTAGGTGTTTAGGACATTACATTTTGACAATACAATATATGAAAATGAACAGTTTGGGAAAGTATGAAATAAAAAAAAACAAACTTAGTTAAGACCATGTTAAAATGGTTTTATTCATCTTACTCATTAGTTTTCCTGACATCCTTGTAACTTGCTTCATTTTACACTTATGTAACCCATCAGTTACTTGTAGATGTTTCTGTGCTTTAAGGAAAAAAGCTGCTTTGCTTCTGTATCTTAAGGTAAGCATAGGAAAAAAGGCTGATTGTTTGGAAAAATAGTCATTAACTTTACTCATGAAGGACTAAAAACCAAAAAAAAAAAAATCAAAATAATTAAAATAAAAAACTAAAAGTGTTGGAAAATAGGAAGCTTCACTGAATCTCTGTGGAGGTCAAAGCACCAGGAGAAAACAAACCAGAAAGGAAAAAAAGTCAATAACTTTAATCTTCAAAAACTAGTTGCAAAGTTTAGGATAGAATTAGATGTGACGCTGGGAATAAAGAAATTCAAAAATTGCTTGGAGAAATGAAAACATAAAAATTTGGGAACCCAAGGGGGACTTTGAGTGTTAGTAAAACTCCTGTTGGAGCTTTTGACAAACAATTTAGTCATGCATGAATGGAATAGAAAGCAATTAGCTGTGTGAATGTCATATTAATTGTTTACATTGGAAAGAAGATTGATTTACTTAATCATATGTATTTCCTGCTTGACCTGCAAGTTATGAGCACTTTGGGAACAGAAAGGTTAAAGGCTACTTCCATCATACTATCATGATAGTTTTGCATTCTCCCTTTTGTATTGAAAATCTTCAGGTCATCTGGGAGTGGGTACCTTGCTGGTTAAGGCAGTTACTACAGTGTTTTGCAGAACTGTGGAAACTACCCTGCTGCTGAACACCCTGCTGAACCACAGCAACCTCTCCTGCATTCACAGAGGCTGAGGCTGCTACATCCTTTTTGCTACTGACCCAGATGCAGTGTTATGCACAGTTACCAACAAAGCATTCCTCGTAGTCTAGCTTAAAGCCACACCTATTAATAACTCTAAGAAGAGGTTTTGCAGTCTTTAGTCTAAAAAGCTGAAATGCAAGAGTCCACTTGCTGCCTTCACTACACACTACTTGTCTTGAAAATAATCTTTCTTATGGAGAAGTTAGCACACAGCAGTTGGAAATACACTGTTTGTCATGTAGGAGCCTTGAGATAAGATTAAAAAAAAAAAAAAAAGGCATATCAGGTACTGGAAGGAATAAAAGCTGATAGAAGAAAGGAATGCTGCTGAATTCTGCAACTTCATTCCTTTCAGAGATGACTGATAAAATATCACCACTATTTTAATATTATATTTCCTTATTAATGGAGCCTGGATTTGTTAGACCCTGGAGCATGTTGCTACAGATATGGTCCTTTGTGACACTGAATAGAGAAGGTGGAGAGCAAGGTGTAAGAGCCCACATATAGATACATTTTTGCAGCATTTATTTACAGCACATTCCATGTAATTTGCTCTGAAGACCGTTGAATTTAGGCTTGCAAAAGGAAAACTGAAAGAAAAAGGCTGAAAAAAAAGAAAAAAGATCAGAGTAAGAAGTAGAGATGAAAAAGCATGTGAAAGAATCAGAAGAATCTAAGCTCTTCCATGTGATGTTCCTACTTAGGGGAAAAAAAAAAAGAAAAAAGAAAAAACAAAACCAACAACAACAACCAAACAAAAACAAACACAAAAATGTGCTAGCTTTGCTTAGACAAAAGTTGAGTGATCTATTTTCTTTCCCCAAAGCATATAACACTTATTTAATAAGCAATGTGCAGAATTAATGATCTAATAAAGCCCACTATCATGATATGAAACTCTGATGTGTTTTCACGTCTTTCCTGCCAAACATACATAGTTGATTGCGTAAGTACTCATCAAGGTCCCTCTCATTATTGATATTTTGTTCACTCTAAATACTCTTTTAAGCATCATCTATCTTATTCAGAGAAGAACAGTAGAGATTTGGAAAAAATTACTTATTCTCTGTGAAAAAAGATGCCAGGTAAGACTGAGACAGAACCAGGGAATACAGTAATGTGTCTGCTACAGCTGTCCATCCCTCACCACATTTTGTATGGACCTTGGTGTCAGCGATACATGACTGCATTCATATCTGATTACATAAAAATATAATGTGTTTTCCAGTTTTCACTTTGGGGGTTGTTTTTCTGCTAAACTTAAGGAATAACTTAACACTGGTTTTGGTGGTAATTTTAGATTGTGGCTTGGAAATCTAATGTGTTAAGATGAAGGGACTTAACTTCACCTCTATCACATATAATCACATTTGGAGATTAAGTGCATTACACTGGATTGACATTAAGTTCTTTTCTCATCACACACAATCACGTTATCCAATATTATTCACAAAGGAATTAAACTCTGCCTTAAAATTTTATACTAGTTTTACTTTCTCATTCCAATGGGAAGTCTGTTCTTCAAGTGCCATGCTCTCATGAGTTCAAACTTCCATCTACTACCTGGACAAATTTTATTATTACTTATGTTATATCAATTTGTTCCTTTTTCAACATAATCTTTTAGTTTATATAGTCTGGTAAGACCTATTCAGAGAGAATGAGCCTGCAATGTCTGAATCTTTCTTTCCTTTTCTTGAATCAATAAATAGTGTAGCCTGTTGTATATTTGCCAGTCATGTAATTCCTCCACCTATACCTTCTACACAAGCAATTTATTACAACTTTTTACTGTTGAACCTGTGAATTCATCTGCTGATTCCTAAAGAATTATGATACAGAGTTTTACAGCCTTTTGAGTTTGAATGCACTAGTGTCCTGCAGTTTGGATCACCTTGCGGAGATAACTATCATTTCTCATTAGAAGCATTGCCTTCATGTTAGTGTTCAACATCACTGTCAAGATATTAATTTAGTTTACTTAGGTAGTTTTGAATATTCGTATGTAAGAAATGCATTTTTTCCCTTCTTTTTTTTTTCCTTCATACAGAGAAGGCAGAATTACTGAATGCCTTCTTTGTCTCTGTCTACTCTGTCGGAGGCTGTCCTGGGGAGCCCTGTACCCCTGAGACGCCGGATGAAGCCAGGTCAATGGAGGAGTTTGCTTTAGTTGATGAGGACTGGGTTAGGGAGCAATTAAATAGTCTGGACGTCCATAAATCCATGGGTCCAGATGGGATGCATCTGCGGGTGCTGAGGGAGCTGGCTGAAGTCATTGCTGGACCGCTCTCCATCATCTTTGCCAAGTCTTAGGAAACGGGAGAGGTGCCCGAGGATTGGAGGAAAGCAAATGTCACTCCAGTCTTCAAAAAGGGCAAGAAGGAGGACCCGGGTAATTATAGACCCGCAGCCTCACCTCTGTCCCTGGCAAAGTAATGGAACAGCTTATCCTTGGTGCCATCTCAAGGCATATCAAGGACAAGAGGGTTTTTAGGGGCAGTCAGCATGGCTTTACCAAGGGTAAGTCATGCTTGACCAACCTCATAGCCTTTTATGAGAATGTAACAAGGTGGATGGATGATGGCAGAGCGGTGGATGTGGTCTACCTTGACTTCAGTAAAGCCTTTGACACAGTCTCCCACAGCATCCTAGTTGCTAAGTTGAGGAGGTGTGGCGTAGACAATAGAGTAGTGAGGTGGGTTGCAAACTGGCTTAAGGAGAGAAGCCAGAGAGTGGTAGTCAATGGTGCGGAGTCTAGTTGGAGGCCAGTATCTAGTGGAGTGCCTCAGGGGTCAGTACTGGGGCCAGTATTATTCAATATATTCATTAACGATTTAGACGAGGGAATAGAGTGCACTATCAGCAAGTTTGCTGATGACACTAAGCTGGGAGGAGTGGCTGACACACCAGAAGGCTGTGCAGCCATCCAGCGGGACCTAGACAGGCTGGAGAGTTGGGCGGGGAATAACCTGATGAAATTTAACAAGGGAAAGTGTAGAGTCCTGCATCTGGGCAGGAACAACCCCAGGTTCCAGTATAGGTTGGGAAATTACATATTAGAGAGCAGTGTAGGGGAAAGGGACCTGGGGGTCCTGGTGGACAACAGGAGGACCATGAACCAGCACTGTGCCCTTGTGGCCAGGAATGCCAATGGCATCCTGGGGCGTATTAGAAGGGGGGTGGTTAGTAGATCGAGAGAGGTCCTCCTTCCCCTCTACTGTTGGTCTTCAGACAAAATATATTGCTCTTCAGAATTATGTTTTGGTTTCTTCAGAATTCTGTATGTTTTTTATATAAAGTGATAGAAGGGAATGACATAGATTTCAATAACATCAAAAACTAATCTGTTCTCTGAATAAAGTGTAAGGCTGGTAGGCATTGAATAAATGTTTACTTGTGATTTTACACAGGAAAAGGTATCATTTTAAGGGAAAATGAGGATGCATGAGTCATGAAAAGGTTTATTACTGTTGAAACACTGTCATAGGAATGGTTCATCAAGCTCACAGTTACTTCCTGCCTTCCAAGTTGAAGAAAGGATGTGATTTTCTGTTATGAACAGCAAAAACTACATCGTACTTAGAGAAGCGTCATGAACAGGAAATCAATCAGGACATGTAGATTAATCTTATTATTTTGAAGTAAATAAATATACTCGTTTTCTTGCATGACCGAAGTGCATTGCCTGCTTCATAACACAGCATCCAAAGGTAGACTTAAAGATTTCAAAATTACAGTGCTGTATTCTTTCTATTGTTATACAGGTGGTGCTTGCTATACAACCTAGTAAAGTACACAAACCACACTGTCACTGTGTATTAGTATCATGAAATCAACACGTGCAGTCGAAGGTTACCAAGGCTGTTTTGTTTTTAGTCTCCGGACTCATTACATATCTCCCATTAAAAGGTCCTAAAGAAAAAAAAAATCAAAAATTTATAAAATATATTTGAGCTGTTAATTGTAGTGACAATAGCTAGATGATTATCATTAACTTGTGGGTATGTCCACATTCCTCCTAAGATTTAATTTGGAAGTAAAAATATAACCAAAGCTTTCTTTAGAAACTCATGCAGAAGGGCTGCTTCTCTGTGTTTGGAAGATTTAGAGATAAAAGTAATAAAACATTTTTTAACATTTTCCTTTGGATTTAATTATCAGCTCATAGAAATATCTGAGGACTGCGTTAAAAAAGTATGCTTGTTTCTATAGTTTAGGTATACTATTGCCAAAATTGAATTAAAACCCTATGTTTAGACACTAGATTTTTGCAGTAGAGAGTAAGGTCTTCACAAGAGATCTCAAAGAAGAATTAAAAAGTGGTAGTTGCAAGTGGCCAAGCAATAAAAAAATCGCATAGACTGTCAGTCTATAAATTTTCTGCCTTAAATATTTCACTTAATATTTTAGAGAATTCTTCTGTACTTTTTTAATTCCTTAAGATATTTTTGTTAAAGAACTTGCATAATTTAATAATTTCTCTTAAAATATAGCTGGATAAGGTACATAGTCTTTTTCCTCTTCTTTTTCTTTTGCTCTAAGACCCAGAAGGTTAGAACATTTTTTGTTTTCCTGTTTTATTGTATTATTTTTTTCCTCCTGATGGTAAAATCAAAATATAAACCATGACTTGGTTATTTGTAAATTGAAAGAGGATAGTAAAAAAGTTCCATTTCAGTTTCTTAATAAAATGTTTGGGTTTTTTTTCTCTCTGAATAATAAGTGTTTAACTTTATCTCACAGAGACACTACAATAAATTCAGTAATCTCGTAATAAATCAGATTAAAAAATCATAACTTTATATCTTTACAAGCTTGATAACATTAAATAACATACTGTGACACCAGATCTACTAGATTTATTTCCAAGTATTCCTTTATTAGAGGCATAGGAAAAATGCATACTACATGTTTTCCCCCAAGGCTGTACAGTGGAAATATATTTTGACTTTTCCAGGTACTGACAGAGGGCTGGTAGCTCTCTTAAACAAAATGTGTCTCACTGCTCCATCCTATATGCCTTCACTTTGTACTGTGTCTGTTGTGGGTTACTGTTAAAAAGTACATGTCAGTCTTTGGAACACTGCCCTGTGCACCAGGGTATGGCACGTGTGTATGTGCATGTATGCACATAGGCACACACACCCATTTTGACATCAGAAAGAATTATAGCCTTAGCCTCACCCATGATGGCAGCAGTATCTAACATTCTTATCAGTAAACAAAGGCTAAGACAGCCTACTTATGGGTCATTAACTCATTCAGTTGTATTTTTAGGATACTTCTGTGTCGAAGTTTATCAATATAGTAAACTAAAGTGTACAATGAAGACCATTTGCTGCACAGAGAGGATGAAAGTGAATCCATAAATTCAAAATGAATCCACAAGTTCAAGCACTGGTGTTAGTTCTCACCTAAGCATTTAAAAAAAACAAACCAAACCAACAAAAAACCCCACAAAAACAAACAAACAAACAAATCAAACAAACAAATGAACAAACAAAACCAACAACAAACACCACATGTTTTAGAAGTACTTTTTGATTATAAAAGAGCAACAGAACAAGACCTCCACTAAAGCTTCTGGAAGATTTACCAAAATGATGGAACTATGATTTATTTTTTTTTTTAATGAAATTTTATTGACATTAGTCACAACTATGCACTTTGCCTTATAATTCTATAAAATGTATGTGTAAATGCAAAGAAAACAGATGGTTTATTAATAACAACAAACACTGGGCATGGCCAACTTCAAAAAGCATTTTTACACAAATCCATATTACAACATATGTCATTTAGTTTTACTCAGTTAAACATTAGGTTAAGAATCATAAGTCTTCCTGTGAATTTCAAGGAAACTTTGTTTCTAGCAATTTATCTTACTGAAAGGAAGAATGTGCCTACAAAAGTTGAATGCAAATTATCAAACTTAAAATTTCTGCAACACAAAGTACTCCATATTCTACTATGTATTTATCACTGTTTATTGCAGGGCAACAATAGAGGGTGGCAGATGCACTCTATTAATCACCACCCTTCCCACTAAAGCATGGGAATAGGAGAAACAGAGACAGAGACTCACAATTTGGAAAGTTAAAAAAGCTTTATTAATAATACTGGAAATGAGAGAAAATAATGAAAAATATACAAAACCAATACTGCATTTCCCAGAGCAGTGCAGTTGTGCAGCTGCAGGGCAGACACCAGGAAATCCTAGATTAAACTCAGCAGTAGACAAGAACTGGATTCAGGGATGCACAGACTGGAACCAGCATCAGGACTGCAGCAAGGAGAACAGCAGGGTATTCTTCAGATGCCAGCCATGGACAAAATGCATGAAAGTCCTGTAATCTCACAGCTTTAAACTGTGTGTGACATGGATGGCATGGAATGCCTTGTTGGTCAGTTTGGGTCACCCATTCTGTCCTCCCCTCCCCGCAAGTACAAAGCTCTACCTTATGTGCCATATGAAATTTCTCAGTGACCTTGGCTGCTATAGCAATAATAGACAAACCTGGGCTTTTCTCCATAGCATTCTTACCGTAAGCTCAGTAAAACTGTAAATATCAGGTATTATCAGCTCTGAAGCAAACACTGTCTGAAAAACATGCAGCCAGCTTCAGAAAAATACAGTTACTTAGAAGAACCTAGCTGAAAGCAAAAATGACTAACAAAGACTTGGTCTTATTTTAATCAAAAACAGGACAATATTTCTGTATTCACCGAAGATTGCATTATGTTTTGTGGATGATGTAATAAGACAACTAACATGAAATTTTTGCTCTTGAATTATTTTATTGAAATTTTGATCTAAAGTATTTGAAATATAATAAATGGGGGCGTTGAGCGGAAGGCAGATGAGGGGGCGGTGTGTGTGTGTGAAATAAATGGATCTAAGAGCTTTTCCTAAACACAATTGACATGGATTTCTAGGTGATACACATTTTACTTCCAACTATGATTAGATTAAAAAAAAAAAAAAAAAGAAGTTATGAACTTGGGAAAGAACTCTTTGGGTTTCCTTCATTAGTCTAAATATTCTGGGTTATCACTATATAAGACTTACAGAAACCTATAGGCCTAATCTGCCTGCAGAAACACTGCCATGAAGTATTGACATCCAAGCCATACTCTAAATCAACTTTCTTCAAATAAAATTTTTCACTAGTTTCATTCCAAGATTTCATTCAAGGTCATTCTGGAGCAGATCCAACTAGTATGTTCTGTAGTTGAGCTTTGAGGATACCATAAGCTTCTGACCATCTTACTAGGGCATCTGCTATGTGAATGAGCCTGGAAATTCTGTTGCTGGCTCAGTGGCTTACTGTGTTGTTATAGGTGGTCAGTCCTGGGCAAGCAATACAGAAAAGAATCCATCCTAGAAAACTAGTGGCACTCACTGTCACATTGACTGAGGAAATTCAGAGACATATTGTGGGGATCAAATGTTAAGAAATTACACTTTACACCTCTAATTCCTTGCTTCTTTCTCCCACTCCTGTAGCTGTTCTCTCTACTCTTGAAATCCTTCTCTAAGTTATCTCATAGTATACAAATTTGTATTTAGCTATACCAGACTGCATTTTGTCTGAATGAACCCAAGTCATAAGCATACATTTTCATGAGAGAGATTCCTTAAAATCGTGGTTGCCATTTGTGAGGCCTGGATACACTTTCTGAAGCTCTGGCACTCTGAATGTATGGTAAAAACGAGAATTTCTGGTAACTGTTCATGATCATTTCAGTAAATACATAACATTTAATTCAGTGTACACATAAACACATATACATTGCTATACACACCTATGCATATGCACATGTATATTTATGTATTTCATGTATAACTTCATCAAATGATTCTTTTTATTCTTATGATAAAAAACATATACTTTTTTTGCAAACAAGTGTTGAGGTTTGATTGCAGGGTGACAATATGCAGTGGCAGATGCATTGCTAGTCCCCTCTCCCCACCCTGTCTCCCCCTTTAGCCCTTTCCTCTCCTCTCTTCCCACTAAGGACAAGTGATTGGGAGGTAAAAAAGGACAGAGAGAAGAGAGTTGGAAAAAATCGAAAATGTTTTACTAATGCTACTAATAAAAGTAGAGAAAATAATACAAAATATATAAAACCATCTTGAAAATCCTGGCAACTGCTCTGGCAGATGTAGGGCCGGCACCCTGAAGTCCTGGACTGAACTCTGCAGCCAGCCAGAAGTGCATTCAGTCTGTCACTAGGCCTCAGTTCGCAGGAATGACTCATAAGGTCCTCTCCTAATGTCAGTCATAAGGAAAAGGGACGAGATTTTTCTGGTTTTTTCTGATTGAAGAGAATTAGCCAACTTAAATTGTATCCATTCAACAGAGTTAGCATGATCAGTAAATATAGCCAAGGGTAAAAATTAAAGATATGAAAAAGGTTTATTTTTCCCTTTTCTTCAGACTACAGTCAGAAACCTTCTGTCTTGGTAAGCAGAGAAACAAATGTTTATTTCACAATGATTTAAGCTTAATATACCATAGTGGCATATACGTGTCTTTGGATATAAGTTCTAGAAATGAGCATGTCATTAATAAAGAAAATAATAATTCAAAACTGGTTTATTTTATTATTTTGCATTGTATTGTATGCCTTTCCTAAAATGGGTTTTGTTAAAGCAGGTTCTTTTTCATAACCAATACTAGAGTGTTTCAAAACCATTGTGTTGCCATTACATTAGGACAGAAAAAAATCCAGAGAGATAGGAACCATTTTTGGATTCCAGGTTAAGACATTTATCTTACATATATATAAAGTTTCCAGTCTCCATGGATACCAAAATCTCCTACTAAGATCAAAATTCATCTGTGGAGAGCAATAGAATGACCTAATTTCTGATATCTTTATCTTCACTGAATGGCCCCTTCTGCCAAAGTAATTGTCTTGCCAATAATGAGGCTGTTTGTATAATAAATTGTTTCTTTGTATGAAAAAAGGTATTAGAATATTGCTGAATGAAACTAAACACTTTATCCATAAGAAATGGCAGATGAACTTAGACAAGTACAATGTTAATACTGAAACTGGAATCTGGCAAGAATGCTAAAATCTAGCACTGATTTTATAGTGAATTTCAGAAAATCTTGATAGTTAAATGTATCCTTGAAGACTATATATTGTGTATAGGCACATATTTCCACATTAATGCCTCTTTTTTCAAAGAGGGCAACTGTGTACAGGTGTACCTGTCATGCAAAAAAAAAGTGATACAAAGGCATATAAATAAATACATGGTAAAGAGTGCTGTGGACTTGTTTTTTTTCTAATTTTGCTTTAACCCTGACTCTATTGAGTCCCTTTTGACAGACAGACCTCACAAAATCTATGGTCTATCAATATGCAGCAAATGATATAGCACATGATAGGTAGAATTCACTTTGTTAATGAAGTTCACCAATATTTTCCTTCACTGGTAATATTTCAAGATAATTAATCAGCTTTAATGCATGCACTTCTGATTAAAAGACTGAGTTTATAGTCAAAATGTCAAGGAAATTAATGGAAAATCATGCTGCTGCTTCATGAAGTAAGCTGCAGACACATTCCTTCAAATTCTGTTAACTTGGTAGTAAATACTTGAAGTAGGACTGATTCTAAGACAGCAGATTAATAAGCACATGTTTACTCAGACACATTTATTACTGCTTTTATTTCTTGTTATTTTTTAAAGCAGAGATTACAAAAAAAAAATAAAAATAAAAACAAACAAAAAATAGGAAAAAAGGCAAGGCAGGGCAGGGCAGGGCAGGGCAGGGCAGGGCAGGGCAGGGCAGGGCAAGGCAAGGCAGGGCAGGGCAGGGCAAGGCAAGGCAAGGCAAGGCAAGGCAGGGCAAGGCAAGGCAAGGCAAGGCAAGGCAAAGGCAAGGCAAAGGCAAGGCAAAGGCAAGGCAAAGGCAAGGCAAAGGCAAGGCAAAGGCAAGGCAAGGCAAGGCAAGGCAAGGCAAGGCAAGGCAAGGCAAGGCAAGGCAAGGCCAAGAAAAAAAAAGAAAAGAAAAGAGAAAGAGAAAAGGAGAAAAGGTGCTTGTTTGTTTGGTTTTTGAAGGTATTTTATTTTATGTTACTGTATCAATATGGTAAATTATGTGCTTTTAGCAGAAACATGATAACAATTACTTTAATATACACCAACACTCTGTGCTGCTGAAAAATAAAAAAGCTTCATATTGACAAGTGTAATCAAATAATAACAAGCTTATCTTCTGCATGTTTTTTAATAATATTATACAAAAATGCACAAAACCCACCAGCTTCCTTCTGGCAAGACTTCTACATAAAAGAAGAATCATGTTTATTCCAAGATAAACTGTGCATATGTGTTATCAATTCAAGTGGGCCAAAAACCACTTGGTCCAGATTGCTGTGCAGAAAAGCAAACAAACAGCCGAACAAACATATTTTGCTAATTCCACCTACTTAGAATCATAGAATCATTTTGGTTGGAAGAGACCCTCAGGATCATTGAGTCCAACCGTAACCTAACCTAACTCAAGCACTAAACCATGTCCTAAGAACCTTGTCTAAATGCCTTTTAAACACTTCCAAGGATGGTGACTCCACCACTTCCTTGGGCAACTTGTTCCAGTGCCTGACAACCCTTTCCGTGAAGAAATTTTTCTCATATCCAATCTAGACCTTCCCTGGCACAACTTGAAGCTGTTTCTGCTTATGCTATCAGTTGCTACTTGGGAGAAGAGACCAACACCCTTCATACTACAACCTCTTATCAGGTAGCTGTAGATAGCAATAAGGTCTCCCCTTAGTCTCCTTTTCTCCAGACTAAACAGCCCCAGTTCTCTCAACCGCTCCTCATAAGCCCCTCACCAGCTTCATCACCCTCCTCTGCACTCTCTCTAGCACCTCAATGTCTTTCTTATGATGAGGGCCCAAAACTGAACACAGGATTCAGGGTGTGGTTTCACCAGTGGGGAGAAGAGTAGCACAATCACTTCTCTAGTCCTGCTGGCCACACTATTGCTGATACAAGCCAGGATGCTGTTGGTCTTTTTGGCCACCTGGGTACACTGCTGGCTCATATTCAGCCAGCTGTCAATCAACACACCCAGATCCTTTTCTGCCAGGCAGCTTTCCAGCCACTCTTCCTCAAAACTGTAGCACTGCTTGGAGTTGTAGTGACCCAAATGCAGGACTTGGCCTTGTTAAATCTCGTGCAATTGACCTCAGCCCAGTGATCCAGATGGTCCAGATCCCTCTCTATGGCCTTCCTACCCTTCAACAGATCAACACTCCCACCCAATTTGCTGTCATCTGCAAACTCACTAAGGATACACTGAATCCTCTCATCCAGATCATTGATAAAGGCATTAAACAGAACTCGCCTCAATACTGAGCCCCAGGGAATACCCCTCATGACTGGTCACCAACTGGATTTGGCTCTCTTTACCAGAATTTTTTGATTTCCAGAAACATTATTGATTCCTCAGTGATATTCTTTAATTAAATGATGCTAGAAATTAAAGTCAGACCATTGTGATGTCATAGAATCATAGAATGGTTTAGATTGGGAGGGACCATCCAAGGTCATCTAGTTCAATCCCCTGCAGTGAGCAGGGACATCTTCAACTAGATCACGTTGCTCAGTCTCATTCAGCCTGGCCTTGAATGTTTCCAGGGATGGGGCATCTAATACCTCTCTGAGCAACCTGTTCTACTGTTTTACCACCCTCATTGTAAAAATATCTTCCTCATGTCTAACCTGAATCTTCCTTCCTCTAGTTTAAAACCATTACTCCTCGCCCTATTTCAATAAGTCCTTCTAAAAAGTCTCTCCATCCTTCTTATAGGCTCCCTTTAAGTACTGAAAAGCTTCAACAAGGTGTCCTTGGAGCCTTCTCTTCTCCAGGCTGAATAATCCCAACTGTCTCAGCCTTTCCACACAGGAGAGCTGTTCCAGTCCTCCAGTCATTTTTGTGGGCCTTTTCTGGACCCTCTCCAACAGATGAATGTACTGAGAGGGCCAGAGCTGGATGCAGTACTCCAGGTAGGGTCTCACCAGAGCACAGTAGAGGGGCAGAATCACCTTCCTTGACCTTCTGGCCTGGTTCTTTTTGGTACAGCTGAAGGAATGATTTGCCTTCTGGGCTTCAAGTGCACATTGCTGAGTCATGTGCAATCTTCTATCAATCAACATCCTGAAGTCTCCACAGGGTTTTTCTCAATCACTTCATCCTCCAGTCTCTATTGATACTGGGAGTCGCCCTGATCCAGGTGCAGGACCTTGCCATTGGCCTTGTTGAACCTCATTGAGATTCATGTGAGCCTACATCCAGAGCTTGTCCAGATCCCTCTGGATGACATCCCATCCCTCAGGCATGTCAATTGCATCACTGAACTTGGTGTCATCTGCAAATCTGCTGAGGGTGCACTTGATCCCACTGTCGATGTCATTAATTAAGATATTTAACAGTACTGGTCCCAGTAGAGATCCCTGAGGGACACCATTTGTCACCAGTGTCCATCCAGACATGCCATTGTCCGCTACTTTCTGGCTATGACAATCCAGCCAGTTCCTAATCCGCCCAACGGTCCACCCATCAAATCCATACCTCTCCAGTTTAGAGAGAGGGATGTTGCGGGGAACCATATCAAAGGCTTTACAGAATTTCAGATAGACGATATCCACAGCCCCTCTTTGTCAACTGATGTAGTTACACCATTGTAGAAGGCCACCCGCTTGGTCAGGAAGGACTTGCCCTTGGTGAAGCTGTGCTGGCTGTCTTGAATCAACTCCCTGTCTTCCACGTGCCTTAGCATAGGTCCTAGGAGGATGTGTTCCATTATCTTAGCAGGCACAGAGGTGGCGCTGACAGCTCAGTAGTTTCTCAGATCCTCCTTTCTACTCTTTTTAAAAATGGGTGTGATGTTTCCCTTTTTCCAGTCACTGGGGACTTTGTCTGACTTTCGTCATCCCATACAAATTCTTTGTTCTTCATAGGCTTCCCTGCAAGTAACTGAAAGTAAATAACAGGTTTCCAAGGCAAAAATCTAGCAGAAAAAGCAAACAAATGAGTAAAACCCCAACATAATCACCTTTGTAATGCATAAAGAAGCAGTAGAATGCAGAAGTACCTGTACCTTTCCTTTGCATTTAGCCTGTGAAACTCCTAAATTAATAATGCAAAATTCTTACTGCCTTTGTTTAGCTGCTACAAGGGACAATTTCTCAAATGAATACATATAATAATTTTCATATTCTTGTCTATAATAAAAATAAAACTTTTATCCATTTAAAGTAAAACAGTAATAAGTGAGAAGTCAATCACTGTACAGCGTGTTTTGCACTGTATAATATAGATATTAATATTAGCTACCTTATTTTAAGTTTCTCAGTCATTTAGTGACAGAGCACATATAGTTTTGAATCCAGGTCTCAAAATGAATCATTCTTTTCATAAATCTTGCCAGAATATATTCCCACATCTACTGTAAAATGCTTGGATATTCAGAAAAAAAGACTGTGACATGGTTGCATCGCTCACTCATTGGTTAATCATGTAGTCTAATCATATTTGTGCCTATTTCTTGAGACTTCTCATAAGCTTGACCTGTATTTGCCCTTTAATCTCAGGAAAAAATGACTGTAAATAAAGATGAGAACTATTACATTGAAAAAAAATGTAATATAAATAGAAGATAGTCAGCACTTCGTAACAACACTTTTACAGCTACTAGAGTGTTCAGAAAATGTCAATATTATTTAAAACATAGATATATGTTACTGCAAATTAAAAAAAAAAAAAAAAAGGGAGGCATTTACCTTAAAGAAACCGATACAGTCCTGTATTCAGACCAAAAAAACCCACCTTAAAATCAATTGTAAAATGACAATTTAAGCAGCTAACATTAAGTACAAATAGAGAAGATAAACAGACTACACATACAATACATCTGTATGATATGTTGCTTCTGTAGCACCCCGATACTATTCATCTACAGAAATACTAATCAACAATTAGTTTCATAATTCAGTTCCGATTTTTCATTACTTACTGCTGAGAGCACCGAGAGCTGCTACAAGCAGCAGACAGGACAGTTCAGCTATTTTTCTTTGGGACAACCACATTTATTTTTTGCAGAGACATCACTGTGGTCAGAGTCATATAGAGAAGGTTGACTTGACAGGGTACTTTGGATCAATATGATCTGGTTTGTATTTGTTAAAAGATACTGTTTGATCTGATATAATCATAGAATCAGAAAATCACAGAATGTTTTGTGTTGGAAGGCACCTTGCAGACCATCTAGTTCCCACCCACCTGACATGTGCAGGGACATCTTCCACTAGACCAGTTTGCTCAAAGTCCCACCCAACGAGACTTTGAACACTTCCAGGAATGGGACAGCCACAACCTCTCTGGGCAACCTGTTCCAGTGCCTCACCACCTTCATAGTGAAGAATTTTTCCTTATACCTAATCTAAATCTACCCTTTTTTGGTTTAAAGCCATTACCGACTCATCCCATCACTACATGCCCTTCTAAGATCTCTCTGGAGCCTGCTTTTCCCCAGGCTGAACAACCCCAGTTTTCTCAGCCTGTGTTCATATGTGAGGTGCTTCAGCACCTCTATTCATCTTCGTGGCCCTCCCCATGACTCACTCCAAGAGGTCCATGTCCTTCTTATACTGGGCACCCCAGAACTGGACACAGCTCTCCAGGTGGGATCTTACAAGAGTGGAGTAGAGGGGGAAGGAGAATCACCTCCCTGAACCTGATGATCATGCTGCTTTTGGTGCAGTCCAGGATATTGCTGACTTTCTGGGTTGCAAGTGAACATTATTGCATCATGTTGAGCTTCTCATCAACCACAATCAAATTCTGTATCTTTGGATTTGAGGGCAGTGTGTGAAAAGTGGTATGTTTGTGCAGTCTTTCATTGACATACCTCTCAGCCCTCAAAATTCCTAACTCTGGAAGTCAAAGTCACATTAGTGTTGTCATTCAGACCAATAGCTGTCAAACGCTTCACTCATTCTGCCATAATGCCAAAAAGATCTGACAATCTGACTTCCCTCCACTTACTAAGAATGTCTTACACTAGCTGTATATGCTTCTTTGGAAGACAATGTCTTAGCAGATATTTTTCTCTAATTCAAAAGTTAAGTGGGAATTTTGACTGAACATATATGAGAAAGAATGGTAGGACAGTATTTTCTTAGGATATAATAAATAGCATAAAGTGTACCTGAGAATAAATCCTCACCTCCAGGTTGAAAGCAACTATTGCTCAAAATAGTTGTGTCTTCTGACCAAAATGAATTTACTCTGATAGAATGGCCATGATTCCTTCACTTTCTGTCATAGGAACACTACATTAAGTGGTCTCAGTTGGTAAATCTTGGGAAATTTTGGAGTTTGTTCTAAAAATCCATTTTCCTTGTGTATAAGGGAAATAAATATTTATATGTATCACAGTATCACAGTATCACAGTATGTTTTGGATTGGAAGGGACCTCAAAAGATCATCTAGTCCAATCCCCCTGCTGGAGCAGGAACGCCTAGGTGAGGTCGCACAGGAACATGTCCAGGTGGGTCTTGAATGTCTCCAGAGAAGGAGACTCCACAATCTCCCTGGGCAGCCTGTTCCAGTGCTCTGTCACTCTTACTGAGAAGAAGTTTTTTCTCAAATTTAAATAGTATTCTCAAATAGTATAATTATTCTTAAATAGTATTTCTCAAATTTTAATAGTATGTAAGGTAGTGTCTCTGCTTCCTCATCCTCACTCCAATTTAGATGCGCATAAGAGAGAGGAAGGAAATGCAGGATAAGATCTTACTGGATGGATTCCACATAATGTAAGATTTCTTGGGGAATATGTTGTTGGAGCACACTGGACCAGTCCCATGGCTAGTACAGGAAATTAGAGCACCCAATGTCAGAGACTAGGCTACACACCAATGGTTTATTATTGATCCCTTTATATTTTCTGCATAGACACCTCTGTCATGCCATATGAATCTTACTATAAAAGCTTTTGGCTAAAACTCTGTGGTGGTTATCAGTTAAAATGTTCTTTTTGGAAACCTTCTGACTTATTATTTCTCATATATGTATTAATTATGGTAGCTTTTGTTTGTTTTTTGTTTGTTTTTAGAAAGCACTTTGAAAAGGTTTCTCAGTCTATTTATGCAAATTTCAGGCTGTTAAATTAGTCCAGCAGCCAGCACTGGATCCCTCTTGTGGAAAGGCCACCAGGGTAGGGAGCAACCGTACCAGTTGGGTTCATGTCTATGTGCAGGGAAATGCTGTCTCTATTTTCTTCTCTCTGATTTCAGTTTTCAAAATGCAGACAACCTGCAAATAATTCTATTTGCCTTTTGGAAGTAAATATGTTCATAAAATAACACTTTGACTTCCAAAAGTCCCTCTGGTCAGGATATGTTTATGCCCTTAATTTCTGAATATAGTGAAAAGAAAAACCAGAAGTTCCACTGTCCAAAAAGACACAAGGAAAACAGCTAGAAGTAAGTCTTAAAGGATTTATTTCACATTCATATAAAGATGACATGAACCACAGCTGTGGCTGCAGAATCCCTCAAGCACACTTTTAAGTCCTCAATCAAATGAACAAGAACTTGAAGGCCATTGTTGGCTACCTTCTGTTTCTCAAGTATGCATTCAGACTTGCCTAGGGGTTTCTCATATTCTTCACCACACACATCTAGATATATAATAGCTTTTTTGCAACCTTGGACTGTTCTCAGTGCCTTGGCCACCTACAGTGAGCAATAAGGGGACAAAATTGAAGAAGCTTTTTAGCTTTTGTAGCTTATTGATTTTTATATTTTCAGATGTATTAGAGCAATTTTTCAAATGTATCCACTTTACCTTGATATCTTGAGTGTGGAGAGAGGATTTCACATTTATTAGCTTTGCTTTGCTGAAAAAAATACAGTGCTAGAAGTACTTCTGTGTTATCTCAGGGATATAAATGGTTTCAGTATTAAAAAAAAAAAAATCAATTCTCAGAATAAAATTCAAAGCTTGAGTGCAAGTGTGACATAGAAAGCAGACAACAAGGAATTCACTTTTTCAAGTAGGTAACAAGGATTCTTTTTAAAAGTAAAGTCCTGAATGGCAGATGAACTCTACGGTGCTCTGTATTTTCCAAATAGGAAAGTTCTGTCTTAATGGAGAGGATCTAATATGGTAAATACTTTTTTTAAATTATGTCTTATCAACCATGGTGGTGTTAGAAAAGGAATCCGGAAAAGTCTTCTCCAATAGGAGTACTATTTTCTCAGATCAGAGCCAATAAAATAAAGTAAGAATGGTTTCATTTTAAGAGTTTTATTTCAATAAGTGATTTTAATTTTTAACCTCTATACACAGGAAATACTATCCTGCAACAAAAATAAACAGCTATAACCCAATAAATGAAGAGAATTCAGCTATCCTGTTGTTCACTGTATATTTGTTTCTTCTGTAGTATTCATATCAGATGATAATTGTGAATGCCTCAATTCAACTGCTACGATCTATTTTGCCACATTTTTAAATCAACTTTTTCTGATTACTCCATGTCTGAGGCATGCAGAAGGTTCCATTTATGCATGTGCATGTAGTAAATCCATATCAGAGAGCCTCATTTCCAAAAGCACCTTATTTCTTCTTGTGTTTTGATGATTTTGTTATCTGATTGGAAGTATTTATGGTGTAACTTCCTAGTAACACTTTCTGAGTAATTACAAAAACTAACAGGTAAATACTGTCTCTATGCATGATTATACCAAACACAGTTCTCCAATGGGACTAAAATATATGATATGCAAAGGTAAAATGTAAATATAGATTAGAAATTGGAAGATTTTCCCACTTCCTATTGGAAATTCTAAAATATTTTGTGAGAGGATTCATGACAGGGCCATTTGTAACCTCTAAAACATGGCTTCAAAGCAGGTAAGTTTTATTCAACTTTTCTGATTCTCAGTAGAAGTATGTTACACCTCCACTGTTTTCATCACCCATAGAAAGTCTCTAGCTAACAGCTCCAATGACCCTGCACCATCCTGTCTGCAGAAGCAAAGCTGGCTTGTTGCGTACTGTGAAGAACTTCCTTTCATTAAAAGTTAGAGTCACTGGTGGAAATATCACAAGATATCACAGTGGGTAATAACTGGTAGATTATTACTGCCATCATCTTTTGTTATTTGCTACTCTGGTGGAATTCTAAGCTCAAGTTAGGTTTCTTGCTTTCTATAAAAACATAGAGGAAAAGTTGCATTCCAGAGTATAGAACATACAAACTATCTGTATATTGAGCAGTGTGTTGAGATCAGTTCTTCGGGTTCTAGGGCAGTTAGTCTTTATTTTCCTTCACTTTCCAGAAGAAATACTTGGTGGTTGGGTCTTTGTAGGAAGTTTGAACTCTTTTTTGTTTGTATGTTTGATTAATATATTTTTTAAATTTTCTGGAGACATTTTAAGAGTTTGTGGTTTAGAATGACAGTGAAGAAGAGACAGGGAAGGTTGTTACCTTTACATGAAGCAGTGAGTGAGCAATGCCATAAGGAGGACTAGCAATGAAGAATTTTCTCTGTAGCATCCCTGGAACAATACTACAAAAAGAAAAAAAAAAAAAATAATGCTTCTTTAATCCTATCATTCCACACATAGGCAGAGTTTTTGGTTTATTTTTTTGGAGAAAATGGAAAAACAAATAAATGTGTGCAAACAACTTTGACAATTGTTAGGGTGAGAAGGAGGAGAGTACCATTGCGTCAGAATGCAACCCCTCCTCCCCTCTCCCTCTCTATCCCCTCTCTCTCCCTCCCTCCTTCAGTATGGAGGAGTGGGCACATCTCCCTCTCTCCCGGCTACTTGAGGCTAACAGCTTCTTTTGTTTGGCCCCAGAGCACCCTGGCCAGGGCCATTTGCCTACGCCCAGGGTGGGGGATGTTTCTGGGAGGTTTCGGGGGCACCCACAGCCTGTGGGGGGGGATGCAGAGGAGCTTGTACAATGCCTACAGTCAGGTCTGATCAGATAACAAAACCGGGACTCTCGTCGAGACTCCGCCCATTTTGTCACGGGTCTCTCGGAGCACGAGCTTAGCCACTGCCGCCAGGCGCCACGGCCCCGCCCCCGCTCCCCGGGACGGAGTCTTCGCTTGCCTCACTGCCATGGCTGTGAGTAAAACTTCTCGCAGGATTGCGAGTATATTTATACTTCCCGTGCACATATGCACGTATAACTTCCGCGCTCCATATAAGTGCGTGTAAAATTAATCCTCGCAGAATCGCGGGTGTATTTTCCTTCCGTACACATATGCACGTGTAACTTTCCATGCACATTTGCACGCGTACTTTAAATTATTTCCTTGCACAATCGCAAGTGTATTTTCCTCCCGTGCTTCCATGTAAGCATGTGTAATATTCTGTGCACATTTGCACGTGTAAGTAAATTAACTCTCGCAGGATTGCGAGTGTATTATAAATTTACCCTTGTGGAATCGCTAGAGTACACTTCCCATATTCACTACGAGTACGTGTATCTCTTTAAAAATAATCCCGCACCGTGTTTAGGCAAGTATGTACTTCTCTGGGACTCAGGGGTGACTCCGACACTGTTTTGAGTGAAGTCACGTGCATGCACTCTGTCGACCGCCTGTTGTATTTGTTGCTGCCCCTAAATAATTTTCCTCAACTGATATCCGAACCTTTATTGAAGTCACTTTTGGAGTGCTAAAACCCTGTTTCTCACCAGTTTAATAAAAGTTGTTTTGGACCCTGTTGTCCCTTAAATTAACCTCGGGGTGCTCTCCGTGACAACCATTTACTTTGCAATTGGGTCTCCAGCTGTGACCCAGCACTACTGTATCTACCCCATTTACCTGCACTAGGAAACAGACCCATGGAAACTCTTGATGAACCTCTGCTTTACTTTCCAAAACTGCATAAATTGGGAAAACATTGTACTTTTATTCCAAAATTGAACTTCACTGAATTTAAGTCTAAAATGAATGAGATTTACTTCGCAGTTTCCTTTACAGTAGGAGGGTCATATGTTTGCATCTGTATCCTGACTTTGGAAACTACTCAACAAATGCTGATAAAGACAGACTGATATCAGTCTTAACTGCAGTTTCTTTCTTAAAAGAAAATGTACTGCTTACTAATGTTTTACTTACATATTATTTAAATACAGTTCAGTTCTTAGAGGTGAAGCTTGACATCTGACTGTCTAAAATATACTCAGATATTTTTTTTCTGAATTGTGTTAAGAGATAGAAATAGTGCATATATGAGAATGTTTTATTAGCAAGTCAATACAAGGATGTGTATCTGTGTTATAACATCCTAGTTTGATGATCTGTTCTTTACTATTAGCTTGATTGGTTTAGCTATGCAGAATTCAAAGATACTTTTTATTTATGCATAAATGTGGCCTTTATTAGCTTTTTTGAATAGAGTATATTCTGTGTTGTTACTTAAGAATCAAATAATACGTTTCAGACAGAATAATAAACCAGTTGTGATATTGTTTTTATTAAATTTCTCTCTCCTTATTCCTTATGTCTTGCGTAAGAAAATGGACAAGGAAAAGAAGAAACTTTGGATCATATTATTTTTATTACTCTGCAGTAGACATTCTAATAGAACATGCTTCCTAAAGGGAGGGTTTTGTTTATGCTAGGTGACGTTGTAAATCAGATATAAAACAATTTGTTTAATATAAGAAATAAATATCAGAAGGAAAGAAAAGTGAATTTAACTTCTGGGAAGCATGTGGTCTACCAGTCAGAACTGTATTGGAAGTCAGTACAGTTTCTTTTACTCTTTCTGAATGCAGTTTATTATCTCACCTCAGATAAGTCATTCTGCTTCTCTATATCTGCTTCAATTCCCACTTTTTATTTGTTTGCACTGTCAATTCTGTGGACCAGAGATGCATTTTACCCAGTCCACTAAGGTGCATATTAACTGTCTTTCTAACTAAGTTTATATTAGTAAAGAGCTGTATTTTAAAACGGAAGATCTTTAAGAAAAAGTATCTAAATAGGTCTAATAATTTTTTTTTTTTTTTTTTAAAAGCCACAATATAAAATAATTATTGATTCTCTTACCATCTTAGGTTACTTACAGATCATCTTTGTCTAATATCATTTTAACTTAAATAATGTGATTCTGTAAAAAACACATAACATCTCATGTTTCTACACATGTATATATACATATATATATCTTCAGGTTGCATATATAAATGTATATAATCACGAGGTTTTCTGACCAGTAAGTTTTTTTTTCCTTATTTGTTGATTGTCACAAAGATGACAAAGAAAACTAACTTTAAGAAGGAAGGATCTCTTGAGAGTGTTTCAAGAACTCCTTCAGCCATCAGTCACTAAAGCATGTACAGACTGGCAGGCAAAACAGCTGGCTAAATTGATAATCTAATTTGACAGTTAAGTTAGAATCCTTTTTTATGCATCAAAGCAAAAGTCAGGTAAGATTATCAATTTACATTTACTTATAGCTTATATGGAATGAAGAAGCTGTCATTCTGAAAAAATACTGGGATCCTAGTTAATATATCAACTTATAATTACAATAATTAAAGATTCTCAAACCTGATGAAATAAAAATATTCATTTCAGGGTGAGATTTAAAAATATGAATCTAAATTTCATGGGCATAACTGGATAAATATAAAAAAATTTCATCAACTGATTTTAGCTACTTCTGAATTTAAAACTTTTAGGTACAGAATTTGCCCCAAGCACTCCAATGTATCATCTCTGAGTCTAGTCAAAATATAGGAATTACTCTATTACAATATTTACAACATTTCACTTCTTATCCTAGGTGCACAGATTACAGCAAAAGAGAAAACAAACAAAAAAAGGTGGAGAGAGTTAACATGATGAAGAAACGTAATTTCTGATTTAAAATAATGCTGATCTTGTAATCAATTTCACCTTTCAATTAACAAGGATTCTAACTTGTTCATTAGTTCATCTAATGTTTTTATTGCCGTCATTTTTTTCAATTATCTTAAACTAACAGAATTCAAGAATAAAGAGGTAGAATGTGTATAAAACGACTGTACTTGAAAACTGAGAAAATGAGAAGAAACAATAAAAGCCTTGGGTATGTCAAAATTGCAGTGATTTTAATTTTGCATGTTAATAAAATATTAAAAACAAACAAACAAACCACAACCCAAACCAACCAACCAACCAAAACCCCACCAGATATCCAGGAAGACATAAGACAAAGAAGACAAATTCATCAAAAAATGAAAAGACAGAAACAAAAGACTGTGGTTTTATTTATTGCCTTTACTGAAAATTCTATCAAGAAGTTTTAGGAAGCCAGTTCTACAAAATTATTTGAAATTCCTTCCAAAAGGTTAGGTTTATGCTTAGTTTGGGGTTTTTTTTTGGTCCAAAATTACTACATTTTCTATATTGAATCTCTCATAATCAAATCCGTAAGTTTTTATAGTTATTAGAAAGGTCTGTTCCAGGATGGTAAAACTAGGAGATGGTAGCCAATAGGGATACCATAAAAAATATTCATTACCTCAGCTTGATGCTGAACTGGTATTGACATGCTAGAGGGAACGGATATCATCCATAGGGACCTTGACAGGCTTGAGAATTGGGCCCATGCAAACCTCAGGAAGTTCATCAAGGCCGAGTGCAAGGTCCCGCATATGGATTGGGGCAATCTCAAGCACAAATACTGGCTGGTCAGCGAATGGATTGAGTGCAGCCCTGAGGAGAAGGGCTTTGGTGTGTTGGTTGATGAGAAGCTTAACATGATGCAATAATGTTCACTTGCAACCCAGAAAGCCAGCCATATGCTGGGCTGCACCAAAAGCAGCATGATCATCAGGTTCAGGGAGGTGATTCTCCCTCCCCCTCCACTCCACTCTTGTGAGACCCCATCTGGAGAGCTGTGTCCAGTTCTGGGGCCCCCAATATAAGAAGGACATGAACCTCTTGATGCGAGTCCTGGGGAGGGCCACAAAGTTGAGCAGAGGGCTGGAGCACCTCATGTATGAACACAGGCTGAGACAATTGGGGTTGTTCAACCTGGGGAAAAGCAGGCTCCAGAGAGATCCTACAAGAAATCTGGAGAGGGACTCTTTAGGAGGGCATGTAGTGATAGGACGAGTGGGTAATGGCTTTAAACCAAAAGAGGGTAGATTTAGATTACGTATAAGGAAAAATTCTTCACTATGAGGGTGGTAAGGCACCAGAACAGGTTCCCCAGAGAGGTTGTGGCTGCTCCATCCTTGGAAGTGTTCGAAGTCTTGTTGGGTGGGGCTTTGAGCAAGATGGTCTAGTGGAAGGTGTTAGTAGGGGTGAGAACTAGATAGTCTGTAAGGTCCCTTCCAATGCAAAACATTATGATTCTATGGTTCTTTCTCCTGACTGGCCTATGAGATTACCTGAGCAAAGTAGGGATATCTTTGTGTTTCCCTCCACTTCTTTTTAAACGAATTGTTGTTACACAAATGTGCTCAAAAAGAACAAATAAAGTCAACTGCCCTTGACAGACCAGTCTGAATAATAAGTTGCTTTAATTTGAGCATCTCAGGTCTCTCAATATAAGGGTCCCTTAAATAGGCTTTGATGAGGACTATTATGTGATGCATAAATACCCTCATTGGATGAGGACATATTTATGGAAAATAATTGTTATCGTTATTTCCCTAAAGTAATTTTTGAAAAGGAGTGGAGCACATTTTGAATTTTAAATCTGTATATAATTTTATTGACAACTTAATATTTTTTAGATTCTCAGATGTGATGTGCTTTCTTTATTATTTCTCAGGAAGCATTTAATACAAAAGTGGTTAATTTCTACATATAATATAGATCGAATCAATTTTTGCCTAATACTGCTCTTACATTTCTGTAATAATTTTAACAGTTGTTGGAAACAAGGGCCAGATAAATCTGTAAGTTTTTTGTTTGCATGTTATGTATGTAAAGAACACACATAGTCCTGGATCAGGATCTTTATGTGTAGACTCTGTCAACGCTAAGCTTCTGCCTCAAGACAGAGGACCAAGTCAGAAAAAGTCTATTGCCCCTTGTGCTATCGTTGATTGTCACCGAGAAGAGCCTGGCTCCATTCTCATGACACTCACCCTTCGGATATTTATAAACATTAATAAGATCACCCCTCAGTCTCCTCTTCTCCAAGCTAAAGAGATGCAGCTCCCTCAGCCTTTCCTCATGAGGGAGATGCTCCACTCCCTTAATCACCTTTGTGGCTCTGCGCTGCACTCTCTCCAGCAGTTCCTTGTCCTTCTTGAACTAAGGGGCCAAGAACCAGACACAATATTCCAGATGCCATCACACCAGGGAACAGTAGAGAGGGAGGAGAACCTCTTTTGACCACACCCCTTCTAATACGCCCCAGGATGCCATTGACCTTGGCCACAAGGGCACAGTGCTGCCTCATGGTCATCCTGCTGTCCACCAGGAACCCCAGGTCCCTTTCCCCTATACTTAATTATAGTATGCCATTATTACTAAGAAAGCGCTGAATATTGAGTGCAGTTTGAAGATTTATGTACAAAGTTGGTACTTTCAACTTGTTAAAAATGAAGTCTCTTAAAGCAACACTGATTAGGAAGAGGAAAAATAGATCCAACAAGCTTATTTTGCTGTCATATGAAACTGGAATGCAACAACAGCTGCTTAAAATTTTCTGCCTTTCTAAAGTAATTCAAGTTAGTCTACTTTTTATGCATGGAACACAAAAGCATAATTTTACACATCTTAGCTGGTTTTCAGTAGGCATATTTTGAGTATATCATACATCACCGATTCATGATTTTTCTTAATTTTCAGACATTTATTTGCTGTTTATGTTTAATTGAGGATGTGAGCTGGATTCTCTAACTTCCAAAGACATCAGATAAACTTGAAAATCACTAAGCTTCTGTTCTCACTGTGGAGAAGCTGATAGTTTTCAAGGAACTGCTGAGTTTACTTGTTTCATATCATATTTTCAGTATTCATCAAATAAATATGAAAGCAGAAAATTCTTAACAGTAGTAAAACCACTGACCAGGACAATGATAAATATGGAGCAACCCAGAAGATTTGAAAAATTCGGTCAGGTTTCTAGAGCCTCTGTAAGAAAGTTGTCAGCATCAGCAACCCTAACTTGATTATAATCCAATTAGATTTGAATAGAAGATTAAACCTGATGCCACTGGACTATTAATTTTCCTCATGATTTTTTTGAAAATGATATCTTCTTCTACACACCTCAGATCCAGCATGTCATTAAGAATGTACCCAACAGGACTGAGCTCCTGAGATGACTTCATATCCCAGAGATGTCTGTATGCCACTCACCTCTGTCCCACAAATATGATGCTGGGGCATTTTGTCTGACTAGTTGCAACAACCTCCTTTCAGGTGGTTGTAGACAGCGATGAGGTCTCCCCTCAGCCTCCTTTTCTCCAGGCTAAACAGCCCCAGCTCCCCCAGCCACTTCTCATCAGACTTGTGCCCCAGGCCCTTCACCAGCTTCATCACCCTCCTCCGTACTCTCTCTAGTATTTCAATGTCCTTCTTAAAACTGATATTGTAACAGGTAGAGTTTCAGAATTGATGGGTGTATTACAATACAGCTTTAATCAACAATGATCTAGTTGTTACATATATGGTACGTATCTGTACCCATGGAACACTAATGATTTTAGGAAAGTTGCCAAAAATTGACTTCCAAAACTTATTTTCACATAGATATATTTATGATGCTATAAAAATCTAAAGTCAAGGAATTAATTTATTTGTTCTGTTACTAAAGGAGGTGTCTATACTTAATAAAAAAGCATCTGTTTATAGACCCTTTTGTTAAGCAATGAAACAGGCTGCCCAGGGCAGTAGTTGAGTCACCATCCCTGCAGGTATTTAAAAGACATGCAGTTTAGGGATATAATTTAATGTTGGGCTTCTCAGTGTTAGGTTTGTGTTGGACTCAGTGATCGTAAGGTTTCTTTCTAACCAAAATTACTTTATGATTCTGTGAAACATATCAAATAACCTTTTGTGAAATCTGAAAAATCTGATTTTATTAATTCACTACATCTGAACTTTGCACTATCTGCAAGCTTAACAGCCTTCAAGTAAAATAATTAGAGCTTATGCAGAAAATGACAATGGGAAGGGGATTATAGCTCTACCTTTATCAGCCATCACTTTTCTCTTCAGTTTAAATCTGTGAATATTTGGAAAGATATAAAAATGTTATGTGAAACATGCCTTCCTTATCAGCTGCTCATCATAATTTAAGTCCATGTGCAGATCAAAACATCAGTAAAAGCCATGAATTCCTCTGTAGTAACAACACCTCATCTCTTCCAATATTCTTCCAATAGAGTTTAACATATTTGTAAGCATATAGACTATTGTAAAAGCGATATTATTTATGGGTATTTATGGGTACATAAAATTGTAAATGGAATTGTGGGGAGAAAGGATGGAAAAGCCCTTGATTGAAAAGCTGAAGAAGGAATACAAGTAGCAATGTTGGCCTCATATAAGTGGTAAAGCCAACTATAGAGAATCCTTAAAATAGTGGACAATGGAAAGCTATCATGTAAATGATGCAAAATCTTCTATACTTTCAGGTTCCTAAGTTCAGTATAAAGACTCCTAAATAACTTCCTTATTTTGACTATATGAAAGGACAGCAAAATAAGTTTGAAGAGATTAATAGAAAGTTTTAGGTTGGCTTTTTTTTGTTGTTTTTTTTTTTTTGTATCTGCGGATAGCTACTTCATAGGTTTTAAATGAAAGTGCACAGAATACACTTCTAGTGTTACCTTGAAATAGGTATGTGAACCTGATTTAATATACCAGAGTAACTGTTGTAAAAGGAAACTAATATTCTGAAATTTCAAAATATTTGAAAGAAAGAGAGATATCTTATTTCTTTTAATCAGCAATTTGACAATATCACAGTTAGGAAGCTTGAGTAAAGATGCGTATTTTATATGACAATGATAGTCACCTGCAAATTCAATGAAATTACCTCTCCAGATATCAGCCAAAAACTCGGTGCATAATGTGTCAGTGCTGTCACCTTGACAAAACAATGGCATACACTAATAATTTTGAAATCTGTGAATAGTGTGATAACATTCCATAAATACTAGAAAAGTGTCCTATGAGCAATTCTCAGAGAAATCACTATGCCTGAATGGCATCCTAGCACTGAGAATTTTAATGCTCGGAGTAGGATTACAAAGTGTCCTGGTTTTGCTAAAAACAAGACCAGTTTCTCTTTTAGTGAATTTTCCTTCCAGCTAAGTTCTACTAAGTAACTGCACTTTTCTGAATTTGACTGCATGTTTTTGCAGACAGGAGCTGAAAAACAGAAACTATGGCATGCAAGGTTGCTGATAAAATTTCTCATGTCTCATAAGTGAGAGGGTCATATTTGCAAGGAAGAATGAACACAACTAAAACTGACCAACATTCCATCCACATCATACACCCTATGAAAGTGGGAGGTCACGAGTGTCTCGCTCTCTTTGATTATGGCCAGCATCTGAAGAGTACCCTGCCTGTATTGCCTGCAATCTGAGGCCTGGTTCCAGACCCTGCATCCCTGAATCCAGTTCTGGTTTGCTGTGGAGTCCAGCCCAGGACTTTCGGGTGCCTGCCCTGCAGCCACTGGAGCAGTGCTGTACTGTGCCAGGAAATTCAAGATTGTTTTTGTGTGTTTGGTATTATTTTCTTTATTTTATTAGTAGCATTAGTAAAGCATTTTTAACTTTTTTTTTCCAACTTACAAGTCTCTCCCTCTTTTTCTCCTATTGCCTTTCCTTGGTGGGGAGGGCTGGGGGGGCGAGGGGAGTGTTAACAGAGAGCATCTGCCACCATTTATTGTCGCCCTACAGTAAACGTTGACACAAAGTTGAAATACTCACTTATTGATGCTTATTCAGGAAGCACAAATGAAACTTTTTCATTTTCATGACTTTTCATATGTACTACATTATCTGAAAATTTTCAAAATAATCCCAAGTTGCAACAGACAGAAAATGAAGATTTCCTGCATCAGAGCTCTAAGAACATATAAAGCACCCCTGAACTTTTCTTAAACTTATATGGTGATAAGCTTCCAACTGTTGGATGCTTCAAATTAAAAAATTGCAATATTGACCAACCTACTTATGGACTACAATCATACTGATTTATTTTTTAATATAACCAGATGAAATTCTTTTACATCAATAGCAATAAGACAGAGATTTAGAATCTATAGCAATCAACAAATCATTATTATTAATTCATGTTATAGTGCATATCGCAAGGTGACTGACTTTTTTCCTGAAAAATCAGATTGAGCAAGATGAGTTTTTGTCCCAAAAGTAGAGTTCTTTACCTAGTGTGCAAGCAGCTAAATATAGATAGAGAGTCGAGATATGATTTTTTTGTTATGGGATCTGCATAATGTCAGGTACTAGGGGACAAAGCTAAGACCCCTTCTTCAAAATATTTGCAACATTTATACTTTCAATTCCAGCTAGTACTTCCCTACGTTTCAACCTGCTTTTCAGGATTGGTTAGTAATTTACATATGGTTACACAAACATATTTTTTTTTTACTTTGCATGCTCGTGGGCTAGAGTCTTCACCTGGGGAGGGGTCTTCATACTTGTGAGTGTGGTTTTTGGTATTATAATGACCTTATGAGAAAGTTCATTTAAATATTAATTATTAAATATATACGTCTTAAAATGTATGTTAAACAAACTCAACTAATTATGCATCTTCCAGTATGGTCAAACTGCAAGGATAGGAGTTCCTCAAATCATTCTTATCTTTGTTTAAGAAGCAGACTGACCAGGTACTGGTCCATGCTTGCATATCTTTAGGTTAGTAATTGCTGACAGGATTCATTCTTTTAATGGGTAATGACTACAAGTTTACAACAGAATACAGGTATTCTTTCCAGTTGCCTTTGAAAGAAGAATACATCATAAACCAAAGGAAAATAAGTGTGTCATCTGAGTTAAGAAAAGTCTCTTACTAACAAAAAAAAAGTTAATAAGGACAGCTTAACATTTAATGGAGTATTCTCCAGTTTTCAGTGGGCCTTCAAACAAAGAAGCATCAGCAATTTTAATTCTTATTATTCAATAAGATAGGATCAAAGAGATTCAAATAAAAGAACTACAGAACATGCTGTTGGCCTCAAACTTTGCAGATCTTAAAATCTCAATCATAGAGATATTTTAGAAGCCCTTGAGAGCTCTGGAGGAGATATTAAGGAGATTCTGGTCAGAGATAAGTATCATCAGTAAACTGGGTTATTTTCCAACCAGCACTTGAAAAATTGAAAGCTTGTTAATGAAATAGTGGTACTAGGTTGGTGCAAAAAGAAGTCCAGTTTTTTGCACTGTTGAAATTTGCTGTTTGATACTGGAATACATTCTTAAATAAATGTTTTTATGCTGTACATTATTTTAATGGACTTTTCTCACTTTAGGTTTTGTTCACTACTGACTTATTATGTTTATTTCATATTTATTTTAGACTATGAATATTATGTTGGACAAAACACAAATTTGAGCAATTTTCTTATTCAAGTTCAAAATGGGTTGTAAAGCAGTGGAGACAACTTGCAACATTAACAACACATTTGGCCCAGGAATTACTTACAAATGTAAAGTGCAGTGGTGGTTCAAGAAGTTTTGCATAGGAGACAAGAGCCTCGAAGATGAGAAGTGTAGTGGCTGGACATTGGAAGGTAACAACAACCAGTTATTGAAGCTCATCCTCTTACAACTATATGAGAAGTCGCTGAAGACCTCAACATTGACCATTCTATGGTTTTTGGCCTTTGAAGAAAACTGGAAAGTTGAAAAAGCTTGTTAAGTGGGTGCCCCATGATCTGACTGAAAATCAAACAAATCATCTTATCTTATTCTATGCAACAACAAACCATTTCTTGATTGGATTGTAATGTGAGACTAAAAGCAGATTTTATATGACAATAGGCAACGATTAGCTCAATGGTTGGATCAAGAAGGACACCCAAAGGACTGCCCAAAGCCAAACTTGGACCAAAAAAAGGTCATGGTCACTGTTTGGTGGTCTGCTGCTGGTCTGATCCACTATAACTTCAGGAATCCCTGCAAAAATATTCCACCTGAGAAGTATGCTCAGCAAGTCAATGACGTGCATCAAAAACTGTAATGTTTGCAGCCAGCATTCATCAACAGAAAGGACATGATTCTTATTCACAACAACACCCAACCACAGGTCACACAGCCAACACTTCAAAAGCTGAAAAGACTTTGTCTCATCTGACACATTCATCTGACCTCTTACCAACTAACTAACACTTCTTCAAGCATCTCAACAACTTTTTGCAGGGAAAACAATTATTCCAACAGCAGGATGAAGAAAATGCTTTCGAAGAGTTTGTCATATGTTGAAGCATGGATTTTTACACTACAGGAATAAACAAACTTATTTCTCATTTTCAAAAATGTGGCTGTAATTGCCTGTAATGGTTCCTATTTTGGTTAATAAAGATATGTCTGAGACTAGTTATAATGTAAAATTTACAGTACAAAATTACAATTACTTTTTCAGCCACATAATAGGAATTATTATAAGCATCTCCTATAGAGATTGTCTCTTAATCAATCTCGCCGTACTAAAAGTTATGTGAGATGTGAGTAAATGGAGAACCTGCTCAGGCTGGTAGTAGAACTGAGAGAAGAGGTAGAAGGGTTGAGAAGCATCAGGGAGTCATAAGAAAAAAGTAGGCTGGTGGGATCAAGCTCTAGCCTGCATTGGACAGGAAAGGCTGCCTGTAAGACACCAAGATCAAAGGAGTCCTGAATCCTCCCCCCACCTAACTGAAGACAATAGGTCAAGGAAAAGGGGTGAATGAAAACAAGTCTACACTTGGGGTGACAGGCAACTCCTCCCTTTCCCATCCCACCCTCCCAGGTGACTCTGTACAAGAGGTATGAGGCTCTGGATGTGGAAGGCCAGACAATGACTGAGGAAAGCAAAGGTTCATGTACACCACAGGTGCTAGCAGGATCAGAAAGACCTACCCCCTGTATGATGACAGCTTCCACAGGAAGAAAAGAAACATTACATTTGTAGGTGACTCCCTCCTGGGGGGGTACAGAGAGTCCAACATGCCAGACAGACCTGCCTCTTAGGGACACCTGCTGCCTCATTGAAGCCCGGGTCAAGGACACTATCAAGAAATTTGCTAGCCTGGTACAGCTCTCAGACTGTGTCGAGGGTTAAGATTGCAGGGTGACAATAAAAACCTGGCAGATGTATTGTTAACCCCCTGCCCCCCCGACTTCCCCCTTTTTGCCCCTTCCTCTCTCCCCTTCCCACTAAGGACAGGCGATCGGGAGGAAAAGAAGGACAGAGAGAAGAGAGTTGGAAAAATTAACAATGTTTTACTAATGCTACTAATAAGAATAGAGAAAATAATACAAAATATACAAAACCAATCTTGAAACTCTCAGCAACTGCAGAGCCGGCACCCAAAGTCCTGGATTAGACTCCACAGCCAACCAGAGCTGGATTCAGTCTGTCACTAGGCCTCAGTTCGCAGGGACGACTAGCAAGGTCCTCTCCTAATGTCGGCCATAAGCAGAAGGGAAAAAACAAAGGCAAAAAGGCAAAGGGACGAGATCCTCATGATCTCACACTTTTATATGAAGTATTCACGTGAATGGAATGTTATACACAGTTGGTCACTTTCTTGGTCACTTGTTTCTCGTCGCCCCTCTCGCGAGATGTCCATCTGTGCTTATCAATAAGTTTGCATTCCATTGCTAGGTTTACCAAAACATGTGTCTGGTTCTCCAGGAAAATGCAGTTAATATGAAGGCTTTAGCTGACAGGCAAAATTCACTGAAAGAGAAACTTGTTTTTAACAAAACCAGGACAGACTGCTACCCAGTACTGGTCTTCCATGAGGTCAGTGATGAAGCTGCAGCCTGTATTCCAAAGCTATCAAAAGACACTTCAGAGTGTTGGAATGGTTGGTGAGGGAACCAGGAACACAGGGTATTTTTTCCTCTCCCCTGACAGCTATGGGCAGCGACATTAAAAGAAACAGGCAGATATAGTCTATTTATATATGGTTCTATGGCTGGTGTCATCACCACAGTTTGGGATTTTTTAATAATGAGATGGGCTACGTGACACTGGGTTTGCTGCCATTGGATTCAGTTCAGCTATCTCAAAGTGGGACTTTGCTCATGAGCTGGCAGAGCTAGCTCTTAGGGACAGAGATTTAAACTAGACATGATGGGGGAGAGGCATGATATCAGGCTCATGGCATGTTGTGGGATGAGACACCAGGGACAGATGGGATGCTAGTGAGGACATGATTACCATAAAAAAATAATAATCTATATTGTATCACAAAATTTCAGGTGCATGGTCCCACTCAGTGGCGCAGTCAACACACCTGAGGGACAGGGTGCCATCCAGAGGGACCTGCACAAGCTGAGGAGGACCCTAACAAGGCCAAGTGCAAGGTCCTGCACCTGGCTTGAGGCAATCCCCAGTATCAATCCAGGCTGGGGGATGAAGGGATTTAGAAAAACCCCATGGAGAACAACATGATCTAGCAATATGTGTGCTTGCAGCCCAGAAAGCAAACTGTCTCCTGGGCTGCATCAAAAGAAGCATGGCCAAGGGACATGATTCTGCTCCTCTACTCTGCCCTGGTGAGACACCACCTGAAGTACTGCATCCAGCTCTGGAGCCCTCAATACAGGAAAGACAATGATCTGTCGGAGAGGGTCCAGAGGAGGGCCACGAAATGACGAGAGAGATGGAGCACATGTCCTGCACATGTCCTGTGAGAACAGGCCAAGAGAGTTGAGGTTGATCAGTCTGGAGAAGTGCAGGCTCCAGGGAGACCTTACTGCAACCTTTCAGTTCTGAAAAGGAGCCTCTAAGAAAGATGGGGACAGACTTTTTAACAGGGTCTGTTGGATTAGGAAAAGGGTCAATGCTTTTAAACTAAATGAGGGAAGTTTCAGGCTATATATAAGGAAGAAATTTTGGGCAATGAGGATGGTAAAATACTGGAACACATTGTCCAGAGAAATGATAGGTTCTCCATCCCTGGGGACAGTCAAAGCCAGGCTGGACAGGGCTCTGAGCAACCTGATCTAGTTGAAGATATCTATGCTCATTGCAGAGGGTTGGACTGGATGACCTACAAAGGTCCCTTCCAACCCAAACTATTCTATGATTCTATGAAAAGACTTAGGGGTAGAAAGTAATTTCAGATGATATCTTTAAGAACAACACTAAAGGACAAGACACCAAAATATTTTCATGTTCAAATACAAGCACACTGAATGGCTTATAGATTATTAAAAAATGAAAAACATCTTATGATCTCCTTTGTGTGTGTTTTTTTCTTGTTTTTTTTCTTTTTTTTTTTTTTTATTCTGTTACTTGTGAAAAGGAAAAATATCTCGAAATAATTTTCTCAAATGTATAAATATATATGATATAGTTTTACAACATATTTAAATCCAAAGCAAAGTAAACAAACAAAAAACCTCAACTCCTTCAAAGCCCAACAATTCTAAAGTTGGAAGAAAACTTTCTCTTTTTTATTGTTCCTAAGTATCATTAATCCACAAATTATGATCTATACCATGTTAATTCTGCTAATTGTTTTCAGATATTTTGCATAATAAAAGTGGTAGAAAACATTTATTGCATTCAACAGAAACATAGATTTTTCTATAGAAAAGTTTTGTTTGCAGGAAGCACTGGCATAGTGGTTTCAGAATTCGAGCTAAGTACTGTGAGTTTTGGAACCAAGCATGATGCAAAAAACAATCCTAATGATAGCACAAAAAATCCTGAAGCTGCTTAGAGTCCTTCAGGACTAAATGAGTTCTCATATCTGAAACTACCTTGGACATTGAAGTTGCTTTCCAGTCTTTTGTTTTGTATTTTTTACCACAATAAGGGTATCTGCCTCACTGACAGAGAATCCTGATATACAATTTGCAGTCAAATATGATTGTCTTCTGATGAGTTTATTTTGTCTTACTGCTAGAGGTACTTCTGTCCTCTCAGTCATGCAAAATACAAAGTAGAAAGTTATCTCCTTTAATCCCTTTGTCATGACTATATGTGTGGTAAGAAGAAAGACCTGATTCTCTGCCACTGAAGTGAGCAAAAGAGAACAAACAGCTTCTTAACCGTTCAGCAAGAGGAGCTGAATGGATCATGGGGTACAGCAATTACCGTTAATTTTCTGTGAGCTCCTGAGGACATCCAGGCTTGTGCTACTCTGTAAGCGTAAACATACTGATAAACCAAAATGTTACTCCATAAGGTTTATCATTATGTCATGTTTCATCTATAGATAAATCCACTGGAGTCCAGAGCTACCCTGCACAGACTGTGAAGGAATCTATCAAGGACATGGTCCTGAAGGCACTTCCTGTGCAGAATTTTTTCTGACTTGTACAGAACGCTGTAAATAATTTATCCTATAACCTCTCCTATTGCCTCCTTTACAGCTCTCTTACCAAGAAGTTGGAAGAATTGTGTGCAAACTGCATCCTTAAATCTAGAATTATAATGCAAACAAATCCACATGGGAAGAGCTTGTATAAATTAATAAATCCAAACTTTTCAAAGATACAAACTGCTGTTAATGTGGGAAACTGAAAATGAACGCTCTTGCTTTATTTCAACCTTCAATACAAAAAATGAAACTTTCCAACTGGAATTGTCTTGAATGAGCGAGGTTCATGTGGGTGAATCTTCCTGTCTAATGCATTTATGTAATGGCCTACAATTTCAGAGACCTCATGGCTGCACTTTCTAGTCATGGAAGTGAAAATACTCAAAGGAAAAGGTATCTCTGAAGAATCTAGATTGCCTGAAACAATCCTAGTGCAGAAAATAAATAAGTAAATAAGTAAGTAAGTAGATAGATAGATAGATGATAGATAGATAGATAGATAGATAGATAGACAGATAAAAATAAAATTTAAAAATCACAAAAAAAAACAACAATAAAATAAAGCAAACAAAGAAGCTGAAAACCAGGACAGTGTAACTGAGAGAGAACTTCCACTGTCCTAACTAATATACACCAAAACTGTTGTACCAAATCTTTACAAATATCAGTATATGTAACAAAATATTGATTCTGAATTGTTTCATGCTATGTCCTGGAGGCTTAAAAAATTTTTTCATAAAGTTTTCATGAACTTCATAAAGGCTTGTGAAATTATCCCATCACAGTTATGATTTAGTTTCTTATAGTGTTTGTGCTTCAGTTCTCTTCCTTTTTCTTATGTTTATTTGCTTTTCCTCCTCTCAGTCCCATCTGTTGATTAAACTGTAAGATCACAAAAGAATAGTGTTCTTTACAGAATTTTACCTCAATGCCATCTGTGATTCAATTTACACTGAAACACTTATGTCTGTGAAAACAATTCATGAAGATTTTTACAGTGCTAATTTAAACTAAAAAAAAAAAAAAAACACCACCTACACAGCTCTTCATTTTTCATCTTCTTTTTGGGGTATCATACTGAAAATTACTTCTGCAGATATAAACCTAATATAATTCTTCTTCTACTATGAAAGAAAGAAGTGGATGAATATAAAAATTCATCTGTATGCAGGCATGCTATCATACCAAATCACTACTATTACACTGTCAATCTAAATTAGGGCATCTGAGATTAAAGTTAGGTGATTTTGCTTGCATTTTCTCATGGCATTAGGAATGACAAATGCAGGATTATTAGCATGGAGAACTAATTCTGTTCTCTCAAAATATCCATGAGGAAGGCAGAAAAGCCATATGTAAACAACACAAAAGAGCAGAAAAACCCAAACTGTACCTTTTGCTAAAGTTGTGAAAAAGGTATTTGACGTTTTCTTGATGCGGGTGACAACATAGCAATTTAGATTTTTAGACTTTTTTTCTTTTTTTTTTTTTTTTTTTTTAACTCAGGACAACATGAATTAATAGTTTTTCCTATAAAGCTAAACATATTTACACTGTCAAGAAAAAAATGGATATAAAAAAATGAATATTAAAATAAACTTGAGCCTTTATCACTTATGGAGATGATTGTGTGTAAATCAAGTGACATAAATGGTGAACTGGCAAACCAAAAGATAAACTGGTAAAAAAAGTTAAAGTATCATTGATTTTTCATAAATCAGTCATTCTGCCCACTGACAAATTGAAAGGGGCATTCTTAGTCTTATCACTCAGCTACTTATTGGCATGGGATACTTTCCAACTCAAAAAAATGTTTAGTGCTGTTTTGTGAAATTTGCCATCCACTTTAATGGAGGCAGTTTTAATCAACTACCTTCCCTATGTTACTACAAAAAAAGAGAGCTATTGCAGTGATAATAATATGACAGGATAACGTATAAATATATGATGTCGCTACTGTTAGGAGATCTCACAAAATTTCCAATGCAACATATACTAAGCTTTTTACAGATTCAGTCCAGAAATTTAGTTTGTAAAAACAGATGAATTAGGATGTGAAGAAATTTCTGCACCCTTTAAAGGAAACTTCAGCCCCTGGAATAGCATTTGTCACAACTTAAATGGTTTTGGAATCTCTCTGATTGAAGATTTCCTGGATCAGGTACTGTCCATCTCTTCTATTTTCATGTGATGATAGATCTTTATTTCTATAGTATCATTTTCCTATCTTCCCTTCTAAAGCTTGCAAGCTTACTCTACATCAAAATTTTACTATATGACCACTGAAAGAATGCAAAATTTCAGCTTCTCATTACCAGGCTAGAGATCTGGCCTCTGATCATTAATTAAATGAATGAGTATAATTAATTAAATGAATGCTTGTATGGCTAAATTCATCTGAGGATTGTCCTGTAAAGTATTTGTTTATTGCTGTGAGAAAATTAAGTAAGATCAAGGACATTGTCGTTAAAATTAGGCAAGTTACTAGCCAGAACATGACAGCAGAGGACATCCTGGGGAGAAGAGAAATCAGCTGCAAACAATACACCATATCACGGCATGAAGGAAAAAACAAAAAAAAGAGGCTGGTTTAAATTAATATTTTCTGACTTTAATGGTTAAAACTTCCAGTCAGGAGCAATAAACCCACCAGCTAGCTTTTCTTAGAGGAAAAGGACCTCAATATTAAGTTGTTCACAACCTAATGTAAATAGGATACAAGTACCAAAAGAGTAGCAAGGAATGACAGTATGTAGGTACAATAATTACAGGCTTACTAGAAGATACAGAACAGTAGACTGGAAAGCAAAGATGTTGCCTAATAGGAAAATTTGATTTATGAAAAGCAGAACTTAATTGCCATTTAAGAAATAATGCATTTAATGAAAGAAAAGGACACAGGATCTCACAATGTCACAGATTTTTGTTTGTTTGTTTGTTTTTTTAGGGAGAAGGAAGTGTACATATGAATAAAGGTTATTGTTTGGGGTCTGTGAATGAAAAGAAAGCTACTGAAATTTTTGAAGAACTCTCTTCTAGGAAAAAAAAAAACCAACAACATATAGAGAGTTTTGAAGACGGGAGTCTAGGAACAGCTGTACTAACTCTGCTGAAAGTGAGACTGCAGATTTACTAGGAATATGAAACATCAGGACATTACACACTTTCTAAAGCCACTGGCAATTACAAGGTCTGTATCAAAATGGTAACAATCTATGTGTAATCAGTAATTAGACATAATGTTATATGAAAGATAAAATACACCTGTCCAGAATAAAATTATTGTATGATACTTATATATTTGATGAATTCAGTGCTCATCTCTTGCTTTACAGATGTTGAATAGGCCACCACAGTAATGATTTAAAAAATGCTGTGTAATAACATAAGAACCGTAGTCACAAAAATTCAGAATTATTGAATGAAATTATGTTAAAAATGTCTGAGAAACAGCTATGATGGTCCATATTACTCTGTCTATTAAAGAAAAGCTTAGCCTTGTAAGCAATTAAGTTTTAGGCTAAAAATGTGAATATAGGTTAGTTACCTTAATGGAATAGTGTTTTCTGTCTGCTGCTTAGTAAGATTAAGTTCAATCTTGAACATATTGTTTCTTTAGTCACCTATGCACTTTAATCTCTTACTTTGCCCTAGCCTGGCAAAATTCAGGCCATCTAGAATAGAAACAACAGTCTCTCAAGCTCAAAAGAAGGAATACATCGGAATTCAATGTGGAACACCTCAGAAGAAGTACCATTAAACTGTGCCCCCCCACCCCATGCTACTCCTCATCCATTATTGTAAAGTTCAGAATCTACAGCCTTAAAGTACTTATTAAGTAAAAGTGGTGGTGGCTCTCTGATTGTCCCTGTGTTGTCAGCTGATTGTCATATATGCAAAAAATAGGCCACTGTATGTTCTTCTAGATTTGAGACATAATTTTCATAAAGTGACTGTTACATTTCCACTTCAACAGATCTCATTAAAAAGAAAACCTGAACAAACAAGCAAACAAACAAAACCATCATGAAATTAATTTATATTCTCATACTGCGATAACTCACAAAACTAATATAACAAGTGTAGTGGTATCTTCATATGAGTGAATATTTATTTGAAAGATAATTAGTGTTAGTATTAATAATATTATTAAATCATAGTTCTTGTTACTGTAGCACCTTACTCAAGAAGAAAAAGTTAAAGTTGGCTTTAGTTTATTTGCAATAAAATATTAGTAGTATTTCTACATTAATATTACTTGGAGTAGATGAGAAAGATAATTTTCTACTTGTGCTCTTAATTCTGCAAATATTTTTTTCTGTGGGTAATTTGAAACCAATAGAGATTCTTTTATTAATAAAGCCACTTATATGTACAGGCATTTCTAGGATCAGAGGCATACTACAAATGCATAGTCTATACATTCTTTACTGATACAGACTAGAACATAAAGTGTCATAGATGCAACAAACACATTCATGATTTTTTCTTTCTATTTTTTCATCTATTTTTATATCATTATATGTATCTATTTATAGAAAGACTGTAATTACTTTGAATGAGATATTCTTGTTCATGTTCAGAGATAAAGTAACTGTGGAGACTATGAAAGACTGATTAGTTTCTTGTTCAAAAGTCAAAACTACATCTCAAGAAGTATTTTATAATATGTAAATAATGTCTTAGATTGAAATCCACTGCAAACAAATATTAAAAAATTCTCCAACAGTTTTTTCTTGTTTATTGTTTTTGTTTTTTCTCTTCATTAATTATATCAGAAGAAAACAAACAAACAAACAAACAAAACAAAACAACAAAAATAAAAACAACAAAGAAACCAAACCTAAAACTTAAGTTAGATCAGCAGATCTTACTAACTCAAAGATAACACGGATGATACATATGAAAAATTGGTGAATATATACTCACTTCAAAAAAACGAAGACTAATAATGTTGATAGTTTGGTGAAGCATGACCTCATATAAACAGTGGCTGAATCCTTCGTAAAACTTTTTTACTTCAAATACATAGAGAATTCTTTCCATTCTGTTTGCTAGCTCATGAATTCTTGCCTTTGTGTCTCTGACAAGAAGGGGACAATTTGCTCTACACATATTGCCATTATTTTTTCTCTATTGTGTGATTCTAGTCTCTTTCTTTCCGATGAGGAACATATATAATTCAGAAGCAATGATAACTCACTTTATAAAACAGGCTTTGTACAAAAAGGCTTTGCAATTGCTTGATCTGAATGGTAGAAAGAGAGAATGATCTAGGAGAGAAAGGAATAAATCTTTGTAGAACATACTAGAATGAAAGAGAAGAATCTGTTAGATCATGGAAATTTGTGCATCCACTTGGCTATCTGGGACCCAGAGAAGGTAAAGCCACTGGAAAAAATTTAAGCTGCTTTTGCTGTAATTGCTTTAATGGCAAGTTTTTTGATGTCCAACAGCTCCAAGAATAGAGATAAGTGGAATACAAGCAGATGAGAAGAATAGAAGAAGATAATGATAAGAAAAAAAAAAAAAAAGGAACAACGAGGAAAACCAAAAGACACACGGTGAAGTAGGGAAATTTGGGTAGAAAGAATAAAACATTAACCAATAGAGTATGGAATCCAGTTTAAAGAAAAAAAATCTAAAATTATACCAATGAATGGTGGTTTGTAAGCAATTAAAGTCATTTAGAAAATGGGATGTAGACTTTGAAGTCAGTTAACCACAAATTTATACCAGAAAAATATGCCACATACTTATAAAATCTTAAAGGAATCACAAAGAAGATGACATTCCTATCTAACAGAAATAACAAAGCTACCTTTATTTAGAAGCACAAGAGTTCTCTGTATTGACCGAAGCCCTAGTATTTAGGCTAGAAATCACAGAATCACACAGAATGTTAGGGACTGGAAGGGACCTCAAAAGGTCATCTAGTCCAATCCCCCTGCCAGAGCAGGAACACCTAGATGAGGTTACACAGTAAGGCGTCCAGGCGGGTTTCGAATGTCTCCAGAGAAGGAGACACCACAACCTCCCTGGGCAGCCTGTTCCAGTGTCCTGTCACCCTCACTGAGAAGAAGTTTCTTCTCAAATTTAAGTGGAACCTCTTGTGTTCCAGTTTGAACCCATTACCCCTTGTCCTACCATTGGTTGTCACCAAGAAGAGCCTGGCTTCATCCTTGTGTCATCCTTGTGACACTCACCCTTTATATATCGCTAAACATTAATGAGGTCACCCCTCAGTTTCCTCTTCTCCAAGCTAAAGAGACCCATCAAAGGATGGTCCACTGATTAATTACTCATGTGTATATAGGTACATACATATATATATATATATATATATATAGTAGTGATTAATTAGATTGTGTTGATAGATTGTATTGATAAGGTTTAAGTATTCAGTGAATGGCATATTATAAGGGGTGGAATGTCCTGGTTTTGTTAAAAACAAGTTTCTCTTTCAATGAATTTTGCCTGTCAGCTAAAGCCTTCATATTAACTGCATTTTCCTGGAGAACCAGACACATGTTTTGGTAAACCTAGCAGTGGAATGCAAACTTATCAATAAGCACAGATGGACATCTCGCGAGAGGGGCGACGAGAAACAAGTGACCAAGAAAGTGACCAACTGTGTATAACATTCCATTCACGTGAATACTTCATATAAAAGTGGGAGATCACGAGGATCTCGTCCCTTTTTCCCTTTTTCCCTTTTTCCTATGGCTGACATTAGGAGAGGACCTTGCTAGTCGTCCCTGCGAACTGAGGCCTAGTGAGAGATTGAATCCAACTCTGGCTGGCTGCAGAGTCTAATTCAGGACTTCGGGTGCCGGCTCTGCAGTTGCTGAGACTGTCAAGATTGGTTTTGTATATTTTGTATTATTTTCTCTATTCTTATTAGTAGCATTAATAAAACATCTTTAATTTTTTTCCAAGTCTCTTCTCTCTGTCCTTCTTTCCCTCCCAATCATCTGTCCTGAGTGGAAGGGGGGAGAGGGAGGGGCAGAAGGGGGAAGTGGGGAGGGACAGGGGGTCAACAATACATCTGCCAGGGTTTTATTGTCAACCCGCAATTTAAACCCTCGACACCAGGGCAGTTCCTACCCAGATGCAAGACTCTACATTTTCTCTTGTTACATTTCATTAAATTTTTCCCTGCCCAACTCTCCAGCCTGTCCAGGTCTCACTGTATGGCAGCAAAGCCTTCTGGCGTGTCAGCCACTCCTCCCAGCTTCATGTCATCAGCAAACTTGCTAATAGTACACTCTATTCCCTCGTCCAAATCATTGATGAATATATTGAATAATATAGGCCCCAGTACTGACCCTTGAGGCACTCCACTAAATACAAGCCTCTAACTAGACTCTGCTCCACTGACCATGACTCTCTGGGTTCTTCCCTTGAGCCAGTTTGCAGTCCACCTCACTACCTGGTCATCCAGACCACACTCCCTCAATTTAGCTATAAAGATGCTGTGGGAGACGGTGTCAAATGCCTTACTCAAGTCAAAGTAGATCACGTCTACCACTCTGCCATCATCCATCCATCTTGTTATGTCCTCATAAAAGTCAATGAGGTTGGTCAAGCACGACTTCCCCTTGGTGAAGCCGTGTTGACTGCCCCTAATGACCCTCTTATCCCTGATATGCCTTGAGATGGCACCAAGGATAAGTTGTTCCATCAGTTTCCCAGGGATGGAGGTGAGGCTGGCCAGTCTATAGTTACCCGGGTCCTCCCTCTTGCCCTTTTGAAGACTGGAGTGACATTTGTTTTCCTCTAGTCCTTTGGCACCTCTCCTGTTTCCCAAGACTTGGTAAAGATGATGGTGAGCAGTCCAGCAATTACCTTAGCCAGTTCCCTCAGCACCCACAGGTGCATCCCATCTGGACCCATGGATTTATGGATGTCCAGATTGCCTAACTGCTCCCTAACCCAGTCCTCATCAACTGAGGCAAACTCCTCCATTGTACTGACTTCCCCTGGGGCCTCAGCGGTAGGGGGCTCCTCAGGACAGCCTCCAGCAGAGTAGACAGAGACAAAGAAGGCATTCAGTAACTGCCTTCTCTGTATCTTGTCTCACTAGGGCACCCACCTCATTCATCAGTGGGCCTACATTGCCTCTTGTGTTAGTTTTATCTGCCACGTATTGGAAAAAGCTCTTCCTGTTGTCCTTGACCTCTCTTGCCAGATTTAATTCTAAGGAGGCCTTAGCTTTCCTAGTTGCCTTCCTACACTCTCTGACAACTGCCTTATATTCTCCCCAAGTGGCCAGCCTCTCCTTCCATGATCTAGAAACTCTACTCTTCCACTTGAGCATACCCATCAGTTCCCTGTTTAACCAAATCAAACTACTACATTAATGTACTACATGTAAGCTAATCTATATCTACAGGCATTTACTCATTTAAAAATCCAACTTACCTGTGTGCTTTACAGCTGCTACAGCTAACTGGATATCTCCCAAGTAACAGTTACTTGGGATATCTCCCAAGTAACAGTGAATTTCTCTGTTGCACGTGCTGAACAGGACAACAGCTAACCCTGAACTCAGGATTCAGCTCTGCTCCTAATCCATGCACTGGGACTGATTTTTAACAGTAATTTGAAGACCTGGAGGATAATACACTGTAGTATTGTTTGAATCTCCTCACCACTTTTCTGTTCTTGTGCTTTATGCTAGAGACTGTGAGGCTGTCCTCAAAAAGAAGACTAACAGTTGTCTATTTTTTATATCCGTGTCATTGATCTGCCCTAATATGGTACTTTTTGCTCTATTTTATATCATTCTGTGATTTACTCAGTTGTTGAAAAGCTAAAAGAACAGTGCAATCAGCTGGAGAACTAGCTTGTCGCTAGAAGGACATATCTTAATGCTTAATTCACTTGAGTAACTCGTACTGTGTTATTTTATTTCATTATATAGTTAGAAAGACATGCCATAGATATATCTTTACTGTATATTACGGTCATAATCTTTTTACTTGTTTAATTATAGACTTTTTTGCCAAACAAAATCACTCTGAGATAGAGCCCCTATTCTAAGTATTGATTAAGCTACATTAGACAATATAAATTTATGCATTTCTTTAGATCTACTAAGATGGTTTATTCTATTACTGCTTGCATGCTCTCTGTGCAAAACCAATAGTGAGAGAGTAATAAAAAGTGAAAAGCGATAGTAACAAAAGAAGACACTAACTTGTATATTGGTTGATGTTCCCCCGGTAATAAAAACATACTTGGTAATTTTCTAATAATGGTTTGTTGGTGCAGCTAACATATACTCCTTAACTGAGTTAAATTCTGCTCTTCTTACAATTATGATATTTAATGTATGTATGAGATTTTTTGAGTTGTTTTTTGTTTGTTTTTTTTTTTAATCTGATGTTTAAACAGATGAGTAGTATAAGGAGCAAGAACCTTAGAAGAAGGTAATGTAATTTCTTCAATAGATTCTTGATTTTTTTGTATTCCTTTATGAGAGAGATGAGAGTAACAGCTGCAAAGTAAGAGATAAATTCATACATAATGCATCTGAATGAATATTGCTGATGCATGTAAAGATAGAAAGGGATTGCTAGGAAATAGATCACTGAAGGATCAAGACCGCTACGGGTCTGCTTTGCAATTTGAAAGCCGCTTTCCTTCTCTTCCCTTCAGTATCTCTTGTCACTTGGGCAATCTTTAGATGCCTAAGCAAAAGTCATTTGAGACCCCCTTGAGTACTCTTTTTGGCTTCCAGAAGGACATGGTTATGCCAAAATCTGGGTGATATCTGCCAGTTCCATACTGATATGTTAGATAAACAAACATTTCTTAATGGCATCTGTGTTAAGGCAATGGCACTAAGTCTTACTTTTCTTTAAGAATTCTGTGTACTACAACAATATATGTAATACATGACAAATGTCAGAACATTTTAGCAATAGACAGTAAAAACCATAAAGACACAGAAAGGTCTTTAATAACTTAAAAGTGGTTTGTTTTGACAAACATTTGTGCAAAGTAGCTTCCTACTACCTGCTGATAACTTTCTACAGTCTGAGAAACATACTTTGTGGGCAAAACTTAAGTAACTTCCAGAAAACAAAGTGTTCTGCTCTGGTGGTTTGGTACAAGAGAAGAAAATGGGATTTTCTCTGTGTGAAGGAGATTTTTGTCTATTTTTCCTGTGATCAATTTGTTCAATGAAATAGATTCAGCAAAAATATCTAGCTATAACATTTTTTAAGACAGTAGTCTAACTTGCAAGTAGTCTAACTTGAAAACTGTATTTCTCTTTAAACCAACATCCTATCTTTTGTGTCCTCACCAGGATCTTATTTTTAGAGTATTGCTCTTAGGGCAGGGTTTTACTCACCAGCTGTTGGTCCTTTTATCAAACATAAACTGTCATCATTCTCTCAGTGCGTTTGAAACAACTTTTTTTTTTTTTTTTTCCCCTATATTGATTCTCCTGTATCCCACACCATTGATGTCTTCATCCAACGAATTTATCACAGAGGGAAGCTATTACATATCAATATAGACATGCTTCTTTTTTCTTGCCAGATCAAGTATGTGACCTTTAAGGCTGAGAGAATCACAAAGCAAAGTTGAACAGTTCTGCAGCCTGAAGACTTACAAGATGTGATAACTTTGAAGTGCTCCCCCCATCCTTAGAAGAACAAAGGGCTACGTTATGCCTTAAATATTTGGTTTTTGTTACTTTGGGAGGAAAAGATAGATGACATCTTGTTTTATCTTTCCCAAGGTTTTATGGCCATGGAGGCAGGCACTTTGTAAGATAAGGACAGTTAACAGTGTTGCTGTAAAAGGTCTCATGGCATAATTGGGATGATAGAGATGAACCATCTGTCAGACAGCCAACTACCAGAAGAAACCATGAACCAACAGCTACCCCTGATGGGCAAAACAACTTACTTCTGGTCAGTAGTGTGAACTTTCCCCTAGTCTGAAGACCTCAGGCCCATTTCCAGAAGAGTCTTCCTAATTAGCATGAAGAGTGAACAGAAGGAGTAGATGAACCACGCTCTCCTATCTCACATGGAAATGAACTGGGTTATAAAACAACCTCATGCATGATATGAGTTGGTGGTGTGTGAATCTTCAATGCATCTCCACCCTCCAGAGGTTGTCATGGGACCGATGTACCTGTGGAGTGGTGATATCTCACTCTCTCTTTCTCTTTCTGATATCTTAGTTTTCCTTCTCTCTCTCTCTCTCTTCCTTTTTCTTGAACATATTAAAGTAATATAATTTTAAGTTCTACTGCTAAAGTCTTGTTAAGTTTTGCATTACAGTTACTAATTGCTGTCAATCCACCATTTTAGAAGGGCTTTTGCCTTCAATGTATTGATAAGTTTTGTGTTATTATAACATACTTTTGCCAAGTCATTAATTGTTGTAATTTGTATTCCACCATGTGCTTTTAGTAAATTCATAACTGGACCCCCAGAGTGATTGTCTGTCATTCACTTTGCATTGCTGCACAGAATTACCCAGAGTTAACTCACATCTGATCTCATCTGTTGAGTCAGTGTGCATGTCGCATTCAGAGTTAACTCATCCCTCATCCCATCTGTTGGGATGGAACACAAGGTGATGCATCTGATCTGGGAAAAGACATGGGAGCACATCTATTAATATTTTAGATATAGTTTGGGCATTTTTAACTGGGAAAATTTAAAAAATTATTTTGAATTTACACATTACCTTTTTGGCCAGTATTCTGTGTGCATCAAACAACCTTTTGGGGATGGGGATGGGGAAAGGTATTTCATTCTGACAGTACACAAAGACAGATGAGCTGATCCTTCCAAAAACATTTATAAGTGCTTTTGTTGAATAAGCAGCTGTGCCAGACAATCAGATCAAAGTTGCATTTTCCTTTTCCATATCAAATGCTCTGTTTATTTTTGGGCCCTGCTCTATAAGAAAGACATCGTGGTGCTGGAGATAGTTCAGAGAAGGGTGACAAAGCTAGTGAAGATTCTAGAGAATTCTTATGAGAAGAGGCTGAGACAACTGTGGCTGTTTAATCTGAAGAAAAGGAGGCTCAGAGAAGGCCTTATCACTCTTTGTAACTACCTGCAAGGAGGCTGTAGCATGGAAGGTGTTGGTCTCTTCTCCTAAGTAGCATTAGGACAAGAGGAAATAGCTTCAAGTTGCACCAAGGGAGCTTCAGATTGGATATTAGGAAAAATTATTCTCAGAAAGGGTTGTGAAACAGTGGAACAGGCTGTCTAGGGAAACAGTTGAGTCACCAGACCTGGAAGTCTTTAAAAGCGGTATGGATGAGGTTCTTAGGGACATGGTGTATTTCCAGAGTTAGGTTATGGTTGGACTCAATGATCCTGAGGGTCTCTTCCAACCAAAATGACTGTGATTCTGTGATTCTGTGATCTCTCAGTCCTGACCTTAAATAAGTATAGAATGGAAATAAAATCTTCTAATAAAGAAACTGTGCTGGTTTTTATTTGGATAGTTTTCTTCATAGTAACTACTATGAGATTGTGTTTTGGATTTGTGCTAAAAATAGTGATGAGGATACAAGGATGCTTTAGTTATTGCTAAGCAGTGCTTACACAAAATCAGAGATTTTTGTACTTCTCACACCATCGCAACAGCTAGGAGGTTGGGGATATGCAAAAGTTGGGAGGGCATACAGCACAGCTGAGACAGCTGACCCCAACTGACCACAGAGGTATTCCATACAATATGGTACCATACTTGGCAATAGAAGCTGGGGAAAAGAAGAAGGAAGCAGGGTGACATTTGAAGGGATAGTGCTTTTCTTTCTAAGTTGCCATTATGTATGATGAAGCTCTGCTTTCCTGGAAATGGCTGAACACTTGCCTGCCAATGAAAAGTCATTAATACACTCCTTATTTTGCTTTGCTTGTACATGTAGCTTTTGTTTTACCTGTAAAACTGTCTTTATCTCAACCCATGAGTTTTTTCACTTTTATTCTTCCAATTCTCGCCCCAGTCCTGCCAGGTGGGGGATAAGTGAGCAGCTGCGTGGTGTTTAGTTGCTGCCTTGGGTTAAATCAAGATAGAAGCACTTGAAGATTATTTAGTTCAGGTAACAACCATGGTTCAGTGTTTATGGTACATCTCAAACTACTGTACAGGTAGTTCAGCAGGTGACTTGATTCTACACAATGTAGTCATTGGCCTTTTTTCCAGAGCTCAGTGACTTGATATTTGTCTACTTTATCTACCTATATTACTCTTTAATGTTACTAAGCATATAGATTTAATTTATTTTTATGCAAATTAGTTTCTACTTGCTTATTCACAGTACTCCACTGCCCTGTATGTTGCATATCACCTTGCTTGTTGGTATACAGTGTTGTATTTTGCCAGAACATGTGTCTAAAAGTCCAAAAGCTATTGTAATGTGAAAATTTAGTCCTCTTCACATAAGATAGGTGAAGTTATTTCTGTAGAGTATCTTAGAAAGAATAACATTATTTGGTGAATTTATTAATGTGGAAACTAGTATGAACTGCAATACTAGGCACTTTTAAACTAATGTCTAGGAAAAACCCTCTATTTCAGCTCTCTCTCTGCATTTAATTATGAGATAGATTTTACTTATATAGTAAGCTTTTAGGCCCACAAGATGCTGTACTGACATAAGATATCTGGCCAGTAGCTCATATTTTTTGTTTCTGTTATTATTGACTGTGGATATTGAAGGAGCTGCTTTCCTTTCCAAGTTGTAGTTGCTTACATAGTGGATGGGCTGGCACAGCAGGCATGATTGATCTCTAATTTCTTTTAGTCTTGTATGTAATGGGCCACATTAATTCCTAGAATCCGTTCAGCACACAGAATGGAGTTACATTAGGAACATTTTACTGATTTTGTATTTGTGAGCTGTATAAGAACTGAGATAGCATGATGCTGAATGTCATTTGTCAAGAGCTGAGTACACTTGATTTCAGCAGACTAGTTAAACAGTTAAGCTAATCAACACATCAGAAATTCGGTATCAAAGACCACACAACTCCATAGCATGTGTTTATAGTTGCACTTCTACTGTATACTTTTCCAGTGACAGTTTGTCAAACACTAATTACAGACAACAACATGTTTTACTGAAATATTTTTAGTTTAGTTTTATTTCATTTTTCTTAGCTTCTGAATGTATAAAGTAGGAAATCCAAATATTAATTTTAAATACAAATGAGTAGCAAATCTGCATTTTTTTGTATTGTTGTTTAAGTTACTGTCTCAGAACTGATAAATATTGTCTAAGTATAATCATAGGTGCATTAAAGCCTTAAATGATTAGTGCTGTAAATGGTTGATTAGAATAGCAGAGGACAATGAAAATAAACTGGTAAGTTGCATAACAGAGAGTACGGAGATTTTAATTAGGGGCAAGAGGGCAGATCATTTCAACTGATGATTGTGATTATTAATATTTGATTAGATGTATCAGAAGCAAATAAGACCAGCTTCATTTATATACAGATTTTTTCTAATATAAGCAGATCTCTTAGTGGTGTAGAATTTCCAGTGATAATTCTATTTGGTGGGAGAAAATCAGCAAAGCTAATTCTGTTTTACAGAGAAAGGATTATGATTAAAAAACCCCTAGAAGTTCTGCCTGTAAGTCACAAAAAAAGAAGAAAACAGTCAACAGAAGAAGAGATTCCTTAAGAGTACATCCTGTCAAAACACTATTTTACAAAGCAGGTATGAGTATACAGTCTAAGTGAAATCACAGAGAAATACGAAATTGGTTGCAAAAACTTTCTCACTAAAAAAATTTCAATAGTCCACTGTAAAAATAGAAGTACTTACTGAGCAGGATTCACAGAATCACAGAATGACAGAATGACTGAGTTTGGAAAGGACCTCTGGAGGTCATCTGATCCAACCCTTCTGCTAATGAACAGCCACAAAGAGCCAGTTGCCCAGGATGGGCTTTGTTATCCAGATGGCTTTTCAATATCTCCAAGGATGAAGACTCCACCACTACTCTGGGGAGTCTGTGCCAGTGCTCCATCACCCTCCCAATGAAAAACTGTTTCCTGATGTTCAGAAGGAACCTCTTGTGTGTTTCAGTGTGTACCCATTGCCTCTGGTCCTGTCACTGGATACTACTGAAAAGAGTCTTCTTTGCACCATCCCTTCAGATCTTCATACACATTCATAAGGTCTTTCACATAGAGCTTTCTCTTCTCCTGGATGAGCAGTCCCAGCTCTCTCAGCTTTTCCTAATAGGAGAGATTCTTCATTCCTTAATCATGTTCATGGCCCTTCATTGGACTCACTTCAGTATATTTATGTCTCTGTGTTTCTTGAGGGTCTGTCCCAAATCTTTTAAATTCCATCAATTGCTAAGTCTTTGAATATCCTTTGGGGTTTTCCAGCCATGAGATTATTTAGAAATGTCACAGATTTATCTCAAAGTCAGGCTGCATCTGAAATCAGCCTTTTTCTGCCTTCAGAAACAGAAACTAAGCTTTCAGTCTATTCCCCTTGTTCAGACTGAATAGCTAACAATGTGTGAAAAATCAACTTTTGTTGGAAGATTACAGATTATTTGCTGCTATCCCAACAGAAAAAAAAAAAAAAAAAAAAGGATTGATGTCATTGCTATCCTTTCTGAAGAGCAAATAGGCCATGCAGATTAGAGAGTTTCATTCTTAGAAGAAAGAGAAGTTTCTTTGTGGAATAGTAAGGATCAGATTCTGCTTCTTTTCACTTATGGTTAGGGTGTTGGTCAGTCAGAGAGGCTTGTATATGTTGCTGGTGAGAGAGGTGTCACAGAGTCCAATTGATCACACTGTCAGAATCTCTATATGTGGTGAATTATGTACCTGTGTTTTATGCATATAAAACAACTAAAAGCACCTCCAGGAACAAGCAAGAACAGGGGAGTACAGGAAAAAGACTCAGTTTTTATACAGGAGGTGAGTGAGTTGCCTTCATTTAATTCTCAATACCCTAACTAAATAACATTATAACAATGTCTGTGTATGTAGTTCATTTACTCATTTAGTGAAACCAGCATTTCTTTATATAGATATGATATATATACAGTACCTGTATACTTGTCATGAGTGATTGATTTTAGGGTTCTGCTTGCTGCAGAGCAATATTTAGATTTCTTAAAGAGAAGCACGACCTTAAGGAGTTCGGTGGTGGGTTTGCTCTATTATTTACTGCATGGAGGGGGAGAATATACCAAGTTGAATGTTGCTTACCTTATTTCCAAGTGCCTGTATCCATTCATGAAGCAAACTTTCAGGTGTCTTCCCTGCCTGATAACCGTTCACTCCAGGAGCTGTGCTTTGAAGCTCCAGAGGCAAACTTTCAGGTGAGGCTTATGTCTGTCATGATGCAAACGTCTGGGATTCTTCTTCCCCTGATAACCATTCGCTCTGAAGCCTGTACTTAGAGCTCAGAAGGCAAACTTTCAGGGCAGACCTGTAACCGCACACGAAGCAGACTTTCAGAAAACAAAATTCTCAGAAAATAAAAAATTTAATGGAGTAGAAGAGCAGAAAAGCTAGCTCAAACTGGGTACCTGTGCAGAGGTCCCCCTGAGCATAGAAAACTACAAACCTTTATATCTTTACAGACCATTCACACTGAGATCCAGTCAATAACAATAACAAAATTTCACCACCAGGTCCTTTGTTCCCCATTGGACCCTTTTTTCCCTGACTTCATGTGGGCCTCAATTTTGTTCCGTTGTTGACATTATTTTTGGTCCATATCCTTAGAGGTGCTGTTCTGTCTGGATCAATCCTTTCTTCTCAACTAAGTGCAAAAATAGGCCCCACTTTGCAGATGTCTGTGACATTTCTGCATTAGCCTTGGATCATTGTTTTCCCAGACAGTTCCATTTTTCCCAGCAAAATGCAAGCTAGACTTTATCTTGCAGGCGTTTAGTGTAGTCTGCAGTTGCTTTTGATAAATAGGAGCTTAAAACTTTAGCAAATCTAGTCTACTAAGTAACATGAATTAAAGAGCATATTACAAATCATACAATCTTGTATCTCTAAATAATCCATTACATTTAGTGTGCATCTACTTAAGCTAAATGATTCATATTGAACTTGAATTGGGCTCATCCGCTGACCTCTGAGTAGTAAAACCATTGCCACACAGCTCACTTATTTAGCAGGGAGAGCTCAAAGTGGGGTCATCCAGGCTGTTGTATTTATAGAACAAAGTGGTTGACTCATAGTCAAATTGCATACAGCAGGAAAAGTCTGCATGAGCCTCCCTGTGCCCACAAAACACTGGCGTTCAGTGTGCTGTTCTGCTTCCCTGTGGGTCTCCTGGAAGGAGTTCTTGGCCTGGCTGGGGCTCAGGCCTTTACCTCCTCTGGAGCCTGGACCAAACTGCTGTTGGTTTGGCTGGCGGCAGGCGATAAGTGCATCTGCCACAATACTGTGCTGTATATATGCGATGATTTAGGCAAAAAAAAATCACTGGTGACTGCTAGAAAATACAATATTTTTTTTCATTTGGTGAATACTTAGATAGGGTTGAATAATGTGCATTATACTGTCCATTTCAAATTAATAGTTCCATGAAAGTGTGATTGGACTGATTATCCTAGTTAGAAATGGATATGAAGAATTATATTAAATCAAGAAAGTTGGTTTGGTTTGGTTTCCTTTTATGAGTCAAGATTACCTATAGTCCTTTGGAAAGTCTTCACATACATAAAAACAAGAAAATAAACAATACTAAAAAACCAACTGAATGAAAAACTATCAGCTCAGTGAAGAAAATGTGAATCCAAGATGTAGAAACTCTAAGAGGCACTCCAATGAAAACATATATGCTGATATAAACTGGAGCTACCAACAAAAGACAGTGAATCCTGCTCCTGGAGTAGTATGGAGCTGATATAAAGGAAAAAGTAAGGGTTCCTTATCTAAATAATGCAAGCTTGGATTTTAATCATTGCAAATAACTGCTCTAAATATATTAGACAACACCATATTTGGCATAGGTGTCTCACAGAAACCTCATTACTCTTGCTATTTGTATGTTCCTCTAGAAAGTTTGTTCAACATCTTCTAGCAATACTAATAAACATCTACAGTAATTGTTCAGATCAGTGTCAAAGTATTCTTATTTCACAAAGACTAGGACTTAATCTTTGTGAAGCATTGCTATGGAAATATATTATAATACTACAAATTAATTTTGAATTTTCACCATTATGTTAGCCTAATTTTTGCAATTCAGTTGACATAGCTTGTAAATGCTGTTGCAATTGTAAAGACAGTAGATTAAGAAAGTATACAGATTTGTTTAATGATTATCTTGACAGATTCTTCTGGAATAGTGTGTTGAGCTAAAATGATAATTCTTCTGTTTAACTGTGGAGAATAAATTAAAAAAAATCAAAACTAATTAATTTTAGAAAATTAAAAATAAACATCATGCTATGGTTGGATTAAGTTTGGTGGGTTTTTTCATTTTGTAAAATTTAAGAACTTTTTAATGAAATATCAAAAATATTTGATCTTTTAATCTGCTGCTGTTTGTGATAGAAGTGTCAGTTAGTGCAAAAATGAATTAGCAGAGGTGTGAGATAATTCGAACAAGAAAATTTGTGCAAACGTACCTTGAGTTTGAGTTAGTCACTGGAATTCTAATCTACACGTTAATAAGAGAAGGCTAAATAATAAAAAATACTTCAGCTAAGGAAAATCTCAGTTAAGGGAAAAAGCACTTATTTAGGTGACACTTATCAAGGCTGCGGATAGAAAAGAAGAGCTCTAATTCTGACCAATGGAGTAGTGAAACTGTTGTAGTTCTGTCATTTTAATGATTTGAAATACAATAATATAAAATCTTTCAAGGTTTCATTTTTCTAACTTCACAAATTGGGCAGTCTATTTTTTTAATAATAAATAATTAAAAAAATCTTGAAATAAATCTTTTAGGTCAAAGTAAAAATATTTTTGCTTATTGAATAGGAAGGAAACCTTTAGTTCAGACTAACTTTTGTATCTTTATTTATTAATTAAAATGTGCATTTAATTTAATGACGTGGACTGAATTAACAGCTTTCCCGAAATACCAAAGAAAACCATCAAGACAAGACACGATAATAACTGTTTTTCAGCTAAAACATTTGTTAAAATTAAGACCTATTTATGCAGTTAAATTTGTGCACATCTGACAATTGTGTTCACAAACCAGCAGTTTTTGCACAGCAGTGTGAAAATAATTCCATTTAAAAAAATAATGACTTATTTTGTATCACAAAATTTCAGGTGCATGGTCCCACTCAGTGGTGTGGTTAATATCCCTGAGGGACAAGATGCTATCCAGAGCGACCTGGACAAGGTTAGGAAGTGGAGCCATGTGAACCTCATGAGGTGCAACAAGACCAAGTGCAAAGTCTTGCACCTGGGTTGGGGCAGGCCCCAGTATCAATATGGGCTGGGGGATGAAGGGTTTGAGAACAACCCTGCAGACAAGGACTTGGGAATACTGGTGGAAGAAAGACTGGGCAAGAGCTGGCAACATGCATTCACAGACCAGAAAGGCAATTGTCTCCTGGGCTGCATCAAAAGAAGTGTGGCTGTCAGGTCAAGGAAGCAGATTCTGGTCCTTTGCTCTGCACTGGTGAGATGCCCCATGGAGTACTGCATCCAGCTCTAGAGCTTTCAGCACAGGAAAGACAGGGACTTGTTGGAGATGGTCCAGAGGAGGGCCACAAAGATGATCAGGGGGCTGGAACACCTCTGCTATGAGGAAAGTCTGAAAGAGCTGGGGTTGCTCAGCCTGGAGAAAAGGAGGATCCAGGGAAACCTTATTTCAGACTAAATTCACAGCCTATGTCTGAGGGCATTTTCTAGGCCCTTCTTGAATACTGCCACGGTGGGGCTGTGACCACCTCCCTGGGGAGCCTGTTCCAGTGCTCCACTACCCTCTACGTGAAGAACTTTCTCCTAATGCTCAACCTAAACTTCCAGTGGCACATCTTCCTGCCATTCTCTTCAGTTCTGTCACTGGTCACCAGAGAAAAGAGATCAGTGCCTGGCCCTTCTCCTCCTCTTGTGAGGAACCTGTAGGTCATGATAAGATCTCTCCTGTCTCTTTTTCTCCAAGCTGAACAAACCAAGTGACTTTAGCCTCTCCTCATACAGCTTCCCCTACAAATCCTTCACCAGCTTCCTGACCCTGTTCTGTACACTCCACAGTATTTATATCCTTTTACACTGTGGTGTCCAGATCTCCACACAGTGCACCAGGTGAGGCCACCCCAGTGCAGAATAGAGTGGGACAATCACACCCCTTGCCCAGCTGGCAGTGCTGTGCTTGATGCACCCCAGGACATGGGTGGCCCTCTTGGCAGATGCGAGTTCGCGGCTGAGGAAAACATGCAGGCCGACTCAATGTGAGTGATAAAGCATGATTCAACTTTATTGCCCAGGATAGCGCGTATTTATACCAAATACCATAATTATGCATACTTGTCTCTATCTAATAGGATTAGCACTAAAAGGTTACATTTACTTACTCCACCTACTTGGGTTTAGCTAACTATGTGCATTCTGCATTCCTTCTTCTGACTCTTATCTCTTCTCAAAGGCATTCCCCAGTCTTCTGGTTCTTCAAAGACATTCCCCAATCTTCTGGTTCTTATCTCTTCAAAGACATGCAGACCCTGCCTTAGTCAGTAGTTTTCCATTTCCCCCTTCCCCACGGCCTAATATTCAAGCTAACTAAGGCCTACTTATGTCAACTAAAATGGGCTCTGCTCGTACAGTGGACTCATGGACTCATGTCCATGCTCCTTGAGCCAATCCCTGACAGGCAGACCTTCTTAGTTCATGTCAACTTGCCATCAACCAGAACCCCCAGATCCCTCTCCACAAATCTGCATCTTGTCCTCCAGCTTGTACGTAAAGCCAGGGTTGCTGTCTCAGATGCAAAATCTGGCACTTATCATTGTTGAACTTCATGCAGTTGGTGATTGCCCAGTTCTCCAGCTTGTCCAGATCCCTCTGCAGGACCTCTCTGCCCTCCAGAATGTCAACAGGTCCTCCCGATTGTGTAACACGATTGGTGAACTTACTACGAGTTCCACTGGTGAACTTACTAAGTGTTCCATCAAGTCCCCTGTCCAAGTCATTTACAAAGACATTGAAGAGTGCTGATCCTAAGATGGATCTCTATGGAACCCTGCTAGTGACTGGTCACCAACCTGACATAACCCCATTTACTATAACCCTTTGAGCCTGTCCCGTCAGCCAATTGTTCACGCACTGCATTGTATATTTATCCAGCTGTATGCTGGCCACCTTGCCCAGGAGGATACTGTGAGAGACAGTATCAAAGGATTTACTGAAATCTAAAAAGATCACATCAACAGGCTTACCTTGCTCAACTAGGTGAGTAACCTCATCATAGAAAGAAATTAAATTTGTCAAGCAGGACTTTCCCCTCATGAACCCATACTGGTTGGGACTAATGACTGTGTTGTCATTCAGATGTTTTCCAATAACTCTCACAATAATCTTCTCCATAAATTCACCAGTCACAGAAGTGAGGGTGACGGGCCTGTAGTTGCCAGGGTTATCCTTGTTGCCCTTGTTGTAGATTGGGACAACATTTGCCAGCTTCCAGTCAACTGGGACCCCTTCAGATTCCCGGGAGCATTAAAAAATCATGGAGAGAGGTCTCGCTATGACATCAGCCAGCTCTTTAAAAACCCTTGGATAAATTCCATCAGGCATTACAGACTTGTAGTGATCTAGTTGGAGCAGCAAATTCCATAGAAGTTCTGGATTTATTGGGAGTTTATTGTTCTCACAGCCATGGTTCTCTAGCCTAGGGGTTTAAGGACCCCCAAGTCCATCTTCAGTGTTGAAGATGGAGGTGAAGAAGGCATTAAACATCTCAGATTTGTCTATGTCCCTGTTTATAAGGTGATCATGTTAATAGAATAACAAGTTAATGTTATTTCTAGATTGCCTTTAGCCATTACTGTATTTTAAAATGCCATTTTAATTGTCTTTCACAGTACTGGCCAGCTTCAATTCTAATTGAGTTTTGACTGCACAAATTTCCTCCCTACAGTGGTGAGCAGCATCTCTGTAGTCCTTCCATGATGCCTGACCTTGCTACCACTGACCATGTAATTTCTTTTTTCACTCTATTTCAAGAAGATCCCTACTCAACCATGCTGGATCATTGTCTTTCTGGCTAGATTTTCAGCATCTTGGAATTGCCTGGTTCTGTATTTTTAGTAGGTGGTACTTAAAAAATAACCGACAGAGATGGACTCCAGCACTGTCAAAAACCTCTTTCCAGGGAACCTAAATAAGTAGTTCTATAAACAACCTGAAGTCTGCTATCCTCATATCCAAAGTTGAGCTCTTGCTGACAGTTTTCCTGCCATTAGCATAGATTTTAAACCTGATTGCTTCGTGGTCACTTTGGCCAAGGCAGACAATTGTTGCTGCATCCACAAGACCCTCTCTGTTAATGAGCAGCAAATTGAGGAAGTCATCTTTCCTGGTCAGTTCCCTTAGAACCTGTACCAAGAAGTTATCTTCCAGATGCTTTAGGAATCTTCTGGACTTGCTGGTGTCAGCTGTTTGATATTCCCAGTTGACATCTGGCAAGTTGAAGTCCCCCATAAGGACAAGGGCAGATGACTTGGAGGCTTTGCTTAGTTCCTTAAGGAATAACTCATCAGTGCCATCATCCTGACTGCATGGCTATAGGCGCCCACGATGAAATTGTCTTTATTTGTCTGACCCCGAATTCTTACACAGAGGCTCTCAACTTTGTCATCACAAACTGCGAGCTCTGTTCATTCCAGCTCCTTTGCAACATGCAGTGTCACCCTCTCCCCAACACCCCCCAACTCCTACCCTGTCTATCCCTTCTGAATAACCTATAGCCATCCATCATGGCACACCAAACACAGGACTCATCCCACCAGGTCACTAATGCCAATTTTATCACATCCCTGGGACTGGGCCAAGGCTTCTAGTTCCTCTGGCTTTTTCCTCATGCTGTGTGCACTTGTGTAGATGCACTTCAAGTGTGGTTCATTGTACACCTCACCTTGTGGCACAGTCTGAGGAATCTCACTGTCATGCAGCTCCTCAGGCTATGGTGTGCCAGCCCATTGCTCATCACTGACTAGCGTGGTACTGTCTCCTTCCCCCTTCCAGTCTAGTGTAAAGCCCTATCAATCAGTCTTACTAATCCCTAAGCAAACTCCCTTTTCCCCTTCAGTGAGAGTTGCATCCCATTGGATGTTGGAAGACATGGCAAAGAACAGACCATCCTATGGCTGAAAAACCCCAAGTTCCACCAGTGACACCAGTCTTGGAGCCATGTGTTGATTAGTTGTGCCTGCCTGTTCTATTCTATATTACTGCCTGCTACTGAAAGAGTGGAGGAAAATACCACTTGAGCACTTGAGCCATCGACCAGCCACTCCAAGGCTCTGAAATACTTTTTTGATTGCCTTAAGACTTGTTTTTCCTATCTCTTCCCTGTCAACATTAAGGACCAATAGTGGGCAGATAGTCAGAGGACCTTACTGGTTTGAGGAGTTGTCGAGTAATGTCTGAAAGATGACGACAAACGTTTTAGCAGGATCTGTTACGATAAGGCAAAGAGCAATGCTTTTAAACTAAAGGAAGGGAGATTAATCTATATAAAAAGAAGACATTTTAGACAATGAGGATGGTAAGATACTGCTACAGGATGCCCAGAGAAGTGGTAGATGCTCCTTCCCTGGAAAAAATCGAAGCCAGGCTGGATGGGGCTCTGAGCAACCTGATTTAGTGGAAGATGTGCCTGCTCATTGCATGGGGTTTGGACTAGGTTAACTTTGGCTTCCTTCCAATGCAGACTACTCTATGATTCTATGAACTTGTGTCACATGAAGATGTAGGTGTATTTGTTCTTCCCCATTCCTCTGATATAAGGCAAAAGAAGTCTGATCTATCTTGTTGCCAATGCTATGATGTGCTATTTTAGTGAATTATTCTATAATACATGAACTGTTCACAAATACACACAGGCATCGATTTAAGAACAAAATGAAATGTTTTGTTCTCTTGAATTAATTATGTGACTTGACATGTTAATAACAATATTGTAGAAAATAATAGAGGCACTGGCAGTCTAATTGACTCCCTAAAATCTTGTCACCATCTGTATTCACCATGTGAAAGAATACATGGTACCTTCCTTCATCTACACCTGCAATGTTTTAAGGTTCAGTTATTTCCATAGTTACTTAGATTCAACTCTCACAGTTTCACTTGAGTAAGTCAGGGGACATTTGAGTTTACTGTGAGCTTTTCTACAAGCTTCTACACCTTCCACATTTCCTCTGCTGCCTTGGCCTATTAACCTTCAGATTTCTGCCTTGTTGCCATAAGCTGACATAAATGCTGTTGGTATGCCCTTAACTGTATTTTTTCCCTTTATTCTTTTTTTTTTTTTTTTTTTTTTTTTTTTTTCAGGAAAACCTTTACCTATGTTTTAAAAATCAACAGCTTAAGAGCATTTGTCAGTTTTCTGTTGTATTAAACCAAATGTTAGTAGGACTACTTCAATTAAATGTACCAAATTCCATACAACTATAAAAACTAGCCAAAGATTCCACATTGTTTAATGAGTATTTTTTCACTTAATACTAAGATGGTTGAGGTTGGAGGGAACTTTTAAAGGCCATCTGATTCAATCCACTTTCAATAAGCAGAGACATCTTCCAGTGAGTCAGGTTACTCAGTGCCTCATCCAGCCTGGTCTTGAATGTTTCCAGGAATGGGGCATCTACCACCTCTCTAGGCTACCTGCTTCAGTGTTTCACCACTATCATTGTAAAAATTTCTTCCTTATATATAGTCTGAATCTTCCCTCCTTCGGTTTAAAAACATTAAGCCTTGTCCTATCACAACAGGCCCTGTCAAACAGTTTGTCCCCATCTTGCTAATAAGCCTCTTTTAAGTACTGAATGGCTGCAATAAGGTCTCCCTGGAGCCTTCTCTTCTTTAGGCTGAACAACCCCAACTCTCTCAGCCTTTCCTCATCCGAGTGGAGTTCCAGCCATCTGATCATATTTGTGGCCCTCTTCTTGACTCCCTCCAACAGATCCTTGTCTTTCCTGTACTGAGGGCTTCAGATCTGGATGCAGTACTCCAGGTGGGGTCTCATCAAAATGGAGTAGAGTGACAGAATCACCTCCCTCGACCTGATGGCCACATTTCTTTTTATGCAGCCCAAGATACAAGTGGTCTTCTAGGCTCTGAGCCCCCATTGCCAGCTCTTGCCCAATCTTCCACCCATCAATACCCTCAAGTCCTTCTCTGCAGGGCAGCTGTCAATCTCTTCACCCCCCAGCCTGTATTGATACTGAGGGTTGCCCTGCCCCAGGTGCAGGACCTTGCATTTGCCTTATTGCGCCTCCTGAGGTTTATATGGGTACACTTCCTGGGTTTGTCCAGGTGCCTCTGGGTGGCATCCCATCCCTCAGGGTTGTCAACTGCACCACTCGTCTTGATGTCATCCACAAACTTGCTAAGGTGCACTCAATCCCACTTTCTATGTCATTGATGAAGATTTTAAACAGTACTGGTCTCAACATAGACCACTGAGGGATGCTATTTATTACCGGTGACCATCCAGCCATTTCCTTATCCAGCCCACAGTCCATCCATCAAATCCATACCTCTCCAATTTAGAGAAAAGGATGTTGTGGGAGACTACATCAAAGGCTTTACAGAAGTCCAGATAGATGACATTCATAGCCCTTCCTTAGTCCACTGAGGTAGTCACTCCACCCTAGAAGGCCACTAGCTGGTCATGCAATACTTGTCCTTGGTAAAGCCATGCTAGCTCTCTTGAACCACCTCCCTGTCCCTCGTGTGCCTTAGCATAGGCTCCAGGAGAATCTGTTCCATCATGTTAGCAGGCACAGAGGTGAGACTGACAGATTGGTAATTCCCACGTGTCCTTTTTATCCTTTCTAGAAGTGGGTGAAATGTTTGCATCCGTCTTAAACAAAGTGATGTGTTATCTTTTCTGTGATAATGTATACTTATTTTTTCAAGTACCTGCAACATCTGTTTTGATGTTTATTGTTTCTGATATAGAGCAATAAGCATTACACAGAATCAGAGAAAACCTGCCAACCAATTTCTTTTTATTAACACACCTTATATGGCTAACCTAAGTTTTAAATAAAAGATGTAAAAGAACTTAAAAACTTCCTGTAACTGTGTGTTAGTGTAAATTCTATAATTAAGCTTTATTCATGCACATCAAAAATATGGAAAATAAAGTAATGAAAACATAATTTCCTTGTTTTCAACATTTTATTTCTACTAGCTCTGAAATATTTTGTAGTTTTATTTATGGTTTGTATTTATAGAGAACATTCATGCATAAAAAAGAACCCTCAGACAAAGCTATTACAAAGCATATACCGAAATCCAAGTGTGGACACATTAGATCTTAATTAATAACTCAGGTTAATACAGGTTCATTCTAACAAGGCATTATTGTAAAAGCATGAAATTACAAAATCATACAAAGTACTGGAGAGTTCTTTGTATATACAACTGATTTGTATTTGATGAACTAGTTCATGTAGTGGTCTAAATCTCAAAATACCACTTGTCGCCTACTATGCATATGTTATCTGCAAATCTATACTATTTGCAAAAACATTACCTTACACTTCAAGCTGTGTACTACCACTTGTAGTTACTTCAGTTACACCCTTTACACAGAAATCCACTGATTCATGTCAAAATGAAATGATTCTACAAACATTATGGTCACAGTTTTACATACATATGCTGGGTAGGAAGTTAGAGTTTATGTGCATCTGGCACTCAGATCATGGTTTATTTCAGTTCCATTTATCATAACTGGAAAAAAAAAAAAAAAAAAAAAAAAAGACAAATAACAGTTCCCTCTGTGAATCAAAACATGGATCTGTGTACCTAAGAGAGTCAGAAGATTATAATGAAAGAAAAAAGCAGCAGTGATGGCAACTCAAAACTTTTTGAAAATGTTGTCAGAGTTGTCTGTATGTCTACTGGAAAACACAAGAATTGCCTGAAACCAACAGCAGAAGTTGACACACTGCTTTTTGTTTCCTGCATCCATGTGGAGGTACACCCATATGCCCTAACCAGGTTAGAGTCATTCGCAGTCTATTTATCTTTCTTGTTTAGAAGAAAGAGAATAGAAAAATGGAAATTGTTGTAATTTATTTCCAGTACTAATCACTGCTCCTGGTTTGAATGTTTTAAGCCTGCACAGACTCTGTTGTTACTACTCTTACAGGCATTTCACAGATTGATAAAGTTTCTGAGGTCATCAAAACAACAACAACAAAATGTAGATTTTCTCAAAAACCTCTGCAGACATTGCTGATACAAGCAGAGAGACAAGACAAATGGAAAATGGGAGAAGGAAAATAGCACAGCTAGTTTTGTGTAATAATTTTCCATGTATAAGTTGCTCTTCATAATTGTGAAAGGCAGCACATACATGTTGTTTTTGTAGCATCATTCATTATTATAATGTCTATTTATTCCCAACATATCTGTTCTATGGCTCAGCTGCCTTGCACTCTTCAAAGTAGTTAGAGGAAAAAGAGATATCCCCACCTATGGTGTTTTATGCAATGATTTGACAGCTCTGAAGAAAGCTCTGAAGAGAACTAAACATAGTCCTTTATTTCTGGAGTGAGGTCCCATATGAGCAGATAAATGTCTGAATATCGACCATATTTTGAAATAAAATCGTCAATATATGTTTATGATTAGACTAGTGCTGTTATAGCCTGTCAGGAAGGGGTTGTGATAGCAACTAAAAAATACATGAAGCATCAAGGAGTTTTTTAGTCCCTGCTGAGTGTCAGTATATATTTGATTTTTTTTACTGGGTCTGGACAGCCTGAGCTGAACAGTACAAGCATGTGAAGCCAGTCCCCATATGAATTTAGAATAACTTTTCTTTTAAACATTGAGACCTCTAGTTTAAATTGAGAGAGCATAATACCAGATGTACAAAATCATTACTTTCAGACTATAACAGCATTTTAAGAATATATTAGCCAAGCACAGTTTTCCCTGTATGAAGTCCTAGATATATCTATGCAATTGAGTTCACTTTAAGATTGTATTTTTATGACATCAGTAATACATAACCTACCAGATTTATTTGGATATTCTTGAGTATTTTCTGAGCTCAGGCCAGGCCTGTGGATACTGAACTTGGCTATTATTAGATATGCGAGAAGATATATGTGATGGGTATCACCGAGAATTAAACATCAATTTCCATGGCATCAGGTAAAGTCTTAACCAAAAATAAGCCACTTCCTTTCCCTTACTTACCTTTTTGTTTCATACACTGAATGGAATGGTAGAAAATAAAGACTGCCAGGGAAATTTAGATCTAGTATACATAAATTACTGTTGGTAAAATTTACATTCCATAGTCCATATGGGAATAGAATATTGATGTTAAGATTAATTCATTTCTAACAGGGTAGTCTTAAAAGAGCATATTTCAGAATACCTGATTTGTATTTATCACTGAGCACAATCAGAATTACGTCATCACAAGGCACATCTTCTCTACATGTTTTAAAAGTTGGCTGAAGTGTGAGAATCAAATGTAATGCCCATAATCCAAATGTTCATTGAAAAAGTGCCACCCACATCTTCAGAACAAAGGAAAAGTGGTATCTTGTGAGTCTATCTTTTGTATTAGTCAGAGTATACATGGGTTTATCTGCCTCTAAATTAAGAAAAAGAGTGTCTTTTGAGATTAATATTGTTTTGTAAAATTACTTAGTGCTACAGCGTGGTTCATAAACATAATGAAGAATTGCATAAAAAGTGGATTTGGTCTTGTTCTTACAAAATACAACCTGAAACTTAAAGTAATTAATCTTTAGAATGGTTAATAGTTTCTTTTTCACCTTTTAGAGCTATGAGTACATAAACAAAATCACACCTGGATTTTTTTCATCTGCATTGTGCCTTATTGCATTTAAGAGCTCTTTTCATTAAAAAATTGAAATCTGTGAAATTAAAGTTCTGTCAACAGTAATGAAGAACATAGCATAGTAGAAGCACATCTGAAAGAGTGAGAGATAGTATTAAGTGTTTGCATAGTGTGCATTTTGGAAGTGTGAGGTTTTTTGTTTGTCATGGACTCATCAGCCTTAAGGAAGCATCAGCTCTTGCAGGGTAAGTTTAGTTGTTTACCGGTCTTGTCCTCTCAGTCCCACCTGTGATATGAACCAAATGCATGACAGTGGATGTGACCAGGAAAATCATAGCAAATGCACACTCCTGGCCCAAACTGAAATGTTTATGTAGAAGTGCTATTGGTGTATTATCCCATCCATGTTGTGATGTCTAAGTGGGATTTCTTGAATGCTCTTAGAATGCACAATAGATTCACATTTTGGATAATGCATTGGTTATTCCAAACAATATGCTAAGGTTTAGGTGTTCAGTGGTTATGTTTTAGTCTCTATGTAGCAATGATTTGTAGCATTTTAAAGAAGCATAAATTCTTAGTTGATCAGTATGGCTTGGTCTCAGTATGCATTTGCCAGACTCTTTCTTTTACTCACCCTGTGACTGTTGCCGAAAATAGTAGACATCTGAAGGCAAATATCTGAAGCACAGTAGCACTAGTCACAATTCTGAAGACAATAATTTGTCATATAATTTGTGCTCCTCTCCTTTTCTGCATCTCTCTTCAAACGCTCTGTGATTTCCTAAACAAGAATGCAGATCGGGTCCCATCACGTATGTAATTCCTTTAAATGCTTTCATTGATATATTCTTTAACCACTATTTTTTTTTTCTTTAATAATTTATCATGAACAGAATCCTTATCCAGTTTTTGTTCCCTGTGTGTGTAATACCACAGTTCTTTTCTTCCTAGATGTATGAGCAGTCTGAGTTAAGGATCATTATTTTCTTGTTACTTCGACAGAAATGGGTGTCGCTATCTTCATAATGTGCAGCATAGCTGTCTGGAGCTACCTTATTTTGGCCCACATCTCTTGTATGCTAGTGGAATTCTGATAAAAGAGATTTTTAAAACTCTGGATTATGTTTCAGTTTTTATGAGAGAAAGAATTACACCATGAGAACTCTATTTCTTTGCTGAGCACTTTCACATTTTATGAGTTATTATTGCCATGTCTGTGGCTTTGTACCTGCAGAGAGGAACCTAAGTGACTGTCAATGGAGAGCACAGAATGAACACCAAACAAGATGTGAAACATCATGTAAAAGGCACTAATAAATTCCTGGAATAATCCATTCATGCCTTAAGTGGAATAGAAGGTGACCTAATCTGTTCTACTCTTTTCTCCAATGTGCCAAATCCCAAATGACACAGAAGCACTTGCAGAAGAGACCATGTATTTTCCTCAAGATTTGTCTTTTCATTACTAGATCTGCGAAAACAAACAAACAAAAACAAATAACAAAAAACAGCTGACCTTGGTTTACCTGTTGCGTTAAACCTATCAAAATGTTGTTTGTATGCTGCTATACTTGTAGGTATTGGCTTTTGAAAAAAACTAATGAATTTTCCTGAGATCATGCACATCAAACAGCCTTGTACTGACAGCATAATAATACCAGAGAGATACCAGATAATAATACCAGAGAGAGCTTTTTAAATAATTCAAATTTTCCATAATAAATCCAAAACAATTTGAAATAATCAGCCATGCTGCAACATTATTTTGAAGCTTCACCATTTATTTTCTCCATCTCTTCTTTTTTTAAGTTGTAGTGTTCATAATTCATATCCAAGACATTTTGTCTTCATTCCTCCTTAAAAAAGAAATTAAGAGTGTTGTGACATTTTTTGCTATTGGCTGGAGCTTTCATACTTTCTATGAAGGTTTCCATTAGTTGCAAGTGGTTTTTGCTAGCTGGACCCATGCATTTCAGTCAATTACTGTTTTTTATCTTTTTTTTTTCATTTTAAAGGACTGTTTCTTTCTTTTTTAAATGGTCAATTATGTTCATGGAAATAAATGTATAATTTGTTAGCAGCACTGTCAGGACTACTCTGGCACTGAAGAAGAAAATACCATAGAATTTCTTAATGAACAGAAATAGCTTTCATCAAAGTAGAAGCTGTTTTTCCATATTTGTTTGTTTGTTTGTGTGTTTATTTGTTTTTCTTTTCATTTTGGCCACAATTCAGAGTTAACTCTGCAGCAGCTGAGTGTTTGAAAGCTCTTAAAACATCCACAATGTACTTAGAGCTCTGTGTTTTTACTTAACTATTCCATTTGTTTCATTGTGTATAAAGCACATTATAAAAGCAATTGAGGCAGGCATTATCTGTTGAAAAACAGAAGACTACAGGTTCATTTTTATCATGAGATAATGTGAAAGAAGAAACAAGGAGGTGGAGCAAATTAGTCAAAGCAAAACTATTCCAAAGCACATTGGAAAGATAAAGCAATGAATATGGGAGAAAACGAGATAAAAGTGGCAGAAAGTACTGTAAGCAGTGGAGAAAAACCATTCCATTCAATTAAGAAGCCTGGAAACTACAAGGTCCCCTGAAATAATAGAAAATAATGACTGAACCCACTTCTTAACTAAGTCTGCTACCTCCCTAAGGCCTGAGTTAAAGAAAACTTCCTACACTGGCATGACACTTTACATTATTATCCATTATTCTTTTTTTTATGTAAGCAGTGATGAAGTTGCAATAAGTAAAAGAGCAATCAAGAGAGATTTCAGGGCCTTGAGATGGCTGGTTAAGTGATCAGGAGCACAGTAGTGTTCTCTGTCCTTTCAGTTGCAGGGAATGATGTTGAAAAAAAACCCAAAACCCAGCAGATCAATAGCTGGCTCCATAACTGGTGTCACCAGGAGAATTTCAGGGTTTTTTCATCATGGGTAGGTCTACATGACACCAGGCCTACAGGTGAAAGACAAGTTACATGTCTTAAAGGGGGAAAAGTTTCTTTGTGCCAGAGTTTGCAGGGCTCATTGAAGGAGCTTTAAACTGTATTTGAAGGGGGGAAGGGACAAAACAAGACTTTTTAGAGGTAAGCTTGGGAGTGGCCAATCAATATTTGAGATATAGCGTGCAACTGAGGTCCTTCAAACTGCTCCATGATGTACTGAGTACACTAGAGAACACTTGGCATGTCCTTCTGTTAATGTCTGCAGTACCTTAGACATTTCAGTGGACACAGGGGAGAGACATCCATGCACCAGCAAAGACACAAGGGCTGTTGATGTGTTAGAAATCATGGAAATGCCTTAGAACTGTCACATAGGAGTTACGAATTCTCTCCCAAAAAAGCTGATGGGATTAATAGCCCAGCTGAAGTACTTCTACATCAATGCATGCAGCATGAGAAACAAAAAGGAGGAACTGGAAGCCATTGTGCAGCAGGAAAACTATGATATAATTGTAACCATGGAAGCATGGTGGTACGACTCAGAGAATGGGAGTGCTGCAACAGATGGCTATAAACTCTTCAGAAAGGACAGGTAAGGAAGGAGAGGAGGTGGGTAGCCATGTATGCTAGGGAAAGTTTTGACTGTTTATGGCTTGATGATGGGTGATGAATGGGTTGAACGTTTATGGGTAAGAATCTGGGGAAAGGCCAACAAGACAGATATCATGGTGGGAGTCTGTTACAGAAGAAATATTCTGTAAGAAGCTAGGAGAAGTGTCATGATCTCTAGTCCTTGTTCTCTTGGGGGACTTCAGCTTACCAATATGTGCTAGAAATACAACACAGCAGAGAGGAAACAGTCTAGGAGGCTCCTGGAGTGTATGGAAGACAGCTTCCTCACATAGCTGGTCAGTGAGCCAAGTAGAGAATGCACCCCATTGGACCTGTTTTTTGCAAACAGGAGGACTTCTTTGTGACGTGATGGCTGGAGAACATCTTGGGTACAGCAATCATGAAATGATAGTTTTCTATTCTTGAAGAAGTAAGGAGGGGGTCAGCAAAACTGCTGTCTTGGAGTTCCATAGTGTAGACTTTGGCCTATTTAGAAGTCCGGTTGACAGAGTCCCTTGGGAGGCCATCCTGAGGGGCAAACAGTCCAGGAAGGCTGAATTTTCTTCAAGAAGGAAATCTTAAAGGTACAGGAGCAGGCCATCCCCATGAGCCAAAAGACAAGCCAGTGAGAAATAAGACAGGTTGGGCTGAACAGAGAGCTTTGGCGAAAACTCAGGAAACAAAGGAAAGTTTATGACCTTTGAAAAAAGGGGCAGGAAAATCAGGAGAACTACAAGGATGTTGTGAGTTTATGCAGGGAGAAAATTAGAAGGGCTGAAGCCCAAATGAAGCTTCACTTCGTTACTGCCATAAAGACAATAGAAAATGTTTCTATAAATATATGAGTCATAAAAGGAAGGCTAAGGAGAATCTGCATCCTTTAATGAATGTGGGGGGAAACATAGATGAGGAAAAGTCTGATGTATTTAACTTTCTTTGCCTCAGTCTTTAGTAGTAAGACCAGTTATATTCCAGGTACACATCCCCTGAGCTGGAAAAAAGGCATGGGGAGCAAAATAAACACCCAATAATTCAAGCAAAAATGGTTAGCAACCTGCCACAACACACAAGTCTGTGTGGAGCCAGAAAGCATTCACACAAGGGTTCTGAGGGAGCTGGCAGAGCTAGTCACTGAGCCACATTCAGAAATTCATCAGCAGTCCTGGCTAACTGGAGACGTCCCAATTGACTGGAGATTAGCAAATGTGACGCTCATCTACAAGAAGGGCTGGAAGGAGGACTTGAGGAACTACAGGCCTGTGAGTCTGACCTCAGTGCCAGGGAAGATTATAAAGCAGATCATCTTGAGTAACATCACAGGGCACATACAAGACAAGCAAGCGATCACTTTCAGTCCACATAGGTTTATGAAAGGATGGTCTTTCTTCACCAACTTGATCTCCTTCTGTGACAAGGTGACCTGCTTACTGGATGAGTGAAAGGTTGTGGATATTGTCTACCTAGACTTGAATAAAGCCTTTGACACTGTTTCCCACAGCATTCTCCTGGAGAAAAGAGCAGTTCATGGCCTGGATGGCTGTACTCTTCACTGGGTGAAAAACTGGCTGAATGGCCAGGCCCAAAGAGTTGTGGTGAATGGAGGCAAATCCAGGTGCTGGCTGGCCACAAGTGGTGTTTCCCTGGGCTCAGTATTGGGGCCAGATCTGTTTAATATCTTTATCAATGATCTGGACAAGGGTATCGAGTGTACTCTCAGTAAGTTTGCAGACCACACCAATTTGGGCAGGACTGCTGATTTACTTGAGAGTAGGAAGGGTCAAAGGGATCAGATCTGGCCGGATTGGTGGGCTGAGGCCAACTGTATGAAGTTTAACAAGGCCAAGTGCCTGTTCCTGCGCTTGGGTCACAGCAACCCCAGGCAGTGCTACAGACTTGTGGGACGCTAACTGGAAAACTGCCTGGAAGAAAAGGATCTGGCAGTGTTGATTGACAGCCAGCTGAATATGAGGCAGCAGTGTGCCCAGGTGGCCAAAAAGACCAACAGCATCCTGGCTTGTATCAGGAATAGTGTGGCCAGCAGGACTAGAAAAGTGATTGTGTCACTCTACTTGGTGATGGTGAGGCCCCACCTTGAATACTGTGTTCAGTTTTGAGCCCACCATCATAAGGACATGGAAGTTCTAGAGAGAGTGAAGAGAAGGGTGATGAAGGTGCTGAGGGACCTGGAGCACAAGTCTTATGAGGAGTGTTTGAGGGAACTGAGGCTGCTTAGCCTTGAGAAAAGGAGGCTGAGGGGAGACATTATCACTGTCTACAAGTACTTGTAGCATGAAGGGTGTTGGTCTCTTCTCTCAAGTAGCAAGTGATAGGACAAGGGGAAATGGCCTCAGGGTGCACCAAGGGAGATTTAGATTGGATATTAGAAAAAAAATTCTTCATGGACAGGGTTGTCAGGCATTGGAACAGACCTTCCATGGAAGCAGTGGAGTCACCATCCCTGAAGGTGTTTAAAAGGCATTTGGACAGTGTTCTTAGGGACATGGTTAATTGCTACATTTAAGTTATAATTGGACTCAATGATCCTGAGGGTCTCTTCCAACTAAAATGATTCTGTGATGCTATGATTCAGGTTCCTCAGCTGGTCAGAACCAGATCTTCACTTATAGTCAAGAGACTTTGCTCCTCCAGTCCCTGTCTTGAAGTTCATCCACTTGAAAAGTGTGGGAAGAGAGCTTGCCAGTGAAAACTGAGGCAAAGAAGTTGTTGAGTACCTGAGCCTCCTCCTTGCCCTTGTTACCAGTTTACCAGTGTTGCTCCTCAGGGGCAGTACACTTTCTTTGACCTTCCTTTTCTGGTTGACATACCAGTAGAAGCCCTTCTTGTTATTCTTTGCATACCTTCCCAATTTCAGCTCCAGCTGTGACTTTCTTATGCCATCTGTGCATAACTGGGCACTGTCTCTATACTCCTCCCAGGCTACCCCTTCTTGCTTCCACTGCCTGTGCACTTCCTTCTTGCCTTTTATTTTGACCAGTAGGTCTTGACTCAGGGATGCCAGCCTCTTGCCTTTTTTCCCAAATTTTTACACCTGAAGAAAGAGAGCTCTTGTGCTTGATGGAAAATGTCCTGAAAGATCTGCCAGCTCTGTTCTGCCTGCTCTGTTTCCCAGGGGGTCCTCTTGACTATCTCTTTGAAGAGCTGGAAGTTGGCTTTCCTAAAATTCAGGGTCCTGACATTACTTTTCACCTGTCCCGTATCCTTCAGGACTGTGAAATCCATAAGCACATGATTACTGCAGCCCAGGCTGCCTCCAAGCTTGATGTCACCAATTAGCTCACTTGCATTGGTGATCATCAGGTCCAAGATCACACCCCTCTGGTAGGGCTATCTGCTACCTGGCTTAGGAAGTTATCCTCAATGCACTCCAGGACTCTCTTGGATTGCCTGCAGTTTGCCGTACTGCTTTTCCAGGAGATGTTGGAGTGGTTGAAGTCCTTCAGTAGGACATGAGGTCATGGCTTTCTAGAAGTACAATGGTTTCCAACTCCTGCTGTTTGTTGCCTATATTGTATGCATTGGTGTAGGGGCACTTCATCTGGGCTGTTGATTGAGTCACTTTCTTAGAGGAATTAAGTATTTCACTAGTGGTTTTGTGTTGGCTGAGGTAATCTCAGGAGCCTCTGGCTTACATGACCATGATGTCTTAAGGCCACAGGCTGAGTGTCCTCACTAGCACCTCACCCCTTTAACCTTGGAATCTCATCCCACAACTTGTTACAGGCAAGCCTGTTGTCATCTCCCTCCCCCATCACGTTTAGTTTAAAGCTCTGTCAATGAACCCTGCCAGCTAATGAGCAATGTCGCTCTTCCTGCTTTGAGAAAGCTGAACCCCGTCCAATGCCAGCAAACCCAGTGCCATATAGGCCATCCCATTGCCAAAAAAAAAAAAGAACCCTGTGATGGTGACACCCGCCACAGTGATATGTATAAATAGACTGGGTCCATCTGTTTCTTATAATGTCCCTGTCCAAAACCGAAAGGAGAGGGGAGAAAATAACCTGTATGCCCAGTTCCCTTACCAATGCTCCCAATACCCTGAAGTCTCTTTGAATTGCCTTGGAATACAGGTTACAGCTTCATTGCCACCCACACGAAAGACCAGTAATGGGCAGCAGTCTGAGAACCACATCAGGCTAGGAAGTTTCCTGGTGATGTCCTTGATCTGAGCTTCAGGAAGGCAGCAGACACCCCTAAGAGGAGGGTCTGTCTGGCATATTGAGCCCTCTATACCCCTCAAAAGGGAGTCACCTACAACTATAACCTGTCTTTTCTTCTTTGTGGAGGCAGTTGTAATACAAGGGATAGTCCTTTCTGACTCAACACCTCCAGTTAGATGAACCCTCATTCTCCTCATCCATTCACTGGCCTTCCACATCCAGAGCCTCATACCTGTTGTATGGAGGTACCTGGGAGGGTGAAGTGGTCAAGAGGGATTTTCACCTGCCGTCTCACATGTAATAGTGAAAATGTGGACAAATTTTCACCTGGTTACATAGAATTAGACAGCATCTATGTATGAGTGTGGCTCTCCCCAGGAAGTCATGTCATGTCAAACACAAAAAGTTTTGAAAATTACTTTTTTCAGGTACCATGTTGCCATAGATAAGCATCTTACCATTTGTATGTAAATTGTCCAGCCAGTTGCTAGCTACAGTCACCCAGCCTTCTCCAAGCATCTGTTTACAAGAGAAGGGAGAACAGTTTGTTATTTTGCAGTGTAAAGAGAACAAGAACAAGATGTAAAATCAAAATAGCTTGCAACTTTTTGACTTATGTGTAACAATGTTTACATTTTTTGAATCATAGAATCATTCAGGTCAGAAAAGACCTTCAAGATCATCAAGTCCAACTGTTAACCTAACAGTAGCACTAAAACATATTAAGAACCTAATCTATGCGTCTTTTAATCACCTCCAGGAATGGTGATTCAGCCACTTCCCTGGGCTGCCTTTTTTAATGACTGACAACACTTACAGGGAAGTAGTTTTGTAAACTCTGTATTTCCTCTTGACAAAGCTCAGCGCACACAAGCTTGCTTTGGTCACTGCTCCTGTTCAGAAATCTGTAGGAAAGAAGCACATGGAAATCACTCATTTTTGGGACAAAATCTGGTAGAGTTTGATTAAGTGTATTTTGATTTGGAAAAAAATAAAAACAAAACTGTTAATATTTCTGAGAGAATAACATAAATATTTCCTTTTTTTTCTAGGTAATTTTGTAGAATTATGGCTTAAGCAGGAAGTTAAATAACAAATTTTGGGAAATCCTAATGTCCTGCATAGAAATTTTAGCTTTGTATGATGCAATCACATCAAGAAACAAGAGTTCACTTCCAAGGCCTTTAAAATACGTGACTCTGACAATTCTGAAGAATGCAATGGTATAGTTACTAATTTATGGCTTTTTGAGGCTATTCACCAGCTGCTAGGAAACAGAGAAATCAACTTCTTTCCTTTTATTCAGGTTCTGATGTTCCATTTAAAAATATCTCCAATATTTATGATTATAGAGGAAATCTCAGCACATCACTGATAAGGCATTTGCTTAAATTTGTAGAAAGTCATGAAAAGTAGTTACGGAAAGCTTCTATGAAATGTGTGAAATTTTCTATTTTTTTCAGCTAAAAGATTTCATGCATATTTCAAGTGGTGATAATTGAAATGTCAACACTGTTAAAAACATTTGAGTAAAGTTGGGAAAGGTCTCCACACAACTCTTGAGGTTTTGTCTTCTTTCTGTGCTACAAATGGATTTCAGTTTGGATGTATTTGTGTGTATTTCCTTCTCTTAAAAAAATAAATCTAGATGCCAGTTGCAGACAATGAGCATATTGAAGTTCATCAGTCAACAATTTTGACAATATTTAACACAACTGCTTATTCTTACAGTACAACTGTCATGCTTGGAAAGATCAATATATTTGGGTAAAGTCTTTCTTGACTTCTCTATTTTGAATGAAGATTTCCTGTATTAAGGATGCTGATTCATAAGTTTCAAATATTTCATTTCATGTGTTGTTAATTGTCACCATAAGAATGCAGATCCAAGGAAGTTTAGTGTTTCATATCACCTTTCGTTACCAGACTCTTTACTATTAATTTGCTGTGCCTGTAGATGTCTGCGGGATCCCGGTCCCATTTTGGACTCAGAAAGGTTCAAAATTATCCCAAGAGTGAGATTAAGATACAAACAAGGTCAGATGTCGCTAAACAATATTTTTTTAAATTGTTATGCCTAAAGCTAGAGCAACAGAGAAAAGGAAGGGGAAATTAGGAGTAAAGTTAAGAAAGTATTTGAGAAGATAACCAAAAGATAAACAAGAGATAGTCACCAACAGGGATCCAAATGTCATCTTCTGTCAGGCAGCTCTCAGGTTTCAAGCCCCGGTAGCACTGGCAGTTTGCAGGTCTCAGGTAGTGCCAGTATCAGTCCAGGTCCCAGTAGTGCTGGCAGTGCTTGGGTCTCAAGTCCACCCATCTCAGGTGACAAGTTTTGGTACTGGTGGTGGATGGCCACACTTGCAAGTTGTAACCTGGCAGCTGGTGGCAGGCATTGCCTGAGCATGCTGCAGACCTGGTCACAGATGTTGGTGGCTGATATTGCTGGAGCTTCACTTGAGCTTACGTAAGCTTCAAGCATGCTTTGAGTTTTAGCAATGCACAGTGATAATGAAATTTGCATTTTAATTCACTGTATTTAGGCCTTTACAGAAGACCAAATTAAGCAAGCAGTGTGAGCAAGCATTTTTCTGTAAGAAGCAGGCCTTAAGCATATTATTTTAGCAAGCAAGCTTTGAGACAAATCCTTAAACATATTATTTTAGCAAGCAAGTTATAATAATTAATAATTAAAATTCATAATAAGCAAGAGAAAATAATTCACAATATCTCAGCCTTCCACGCTTATGTTGTGTGCTAAGGACCACCATCTCTCACACGCACTTAAACCATATGCTAAGAGCCACTGTCTCTTACAACATCCAAGCCTCAACAGTATTAGAGACAATATTTTTTTTTGCCTTAGTTCAAGAGCTTTTCTTCTTTCTCATGAATTGTTTAATAAAATGTTTTTTTTTTCACCCAAGTTTAAATGCTCAGGCATTTACTTGATCATATAGTAAACTTTTGTAAATTATGAATCTAGAAAATGTTTTCCCAAAATACAAAAGTGAAATGAATTACCCATTTACCATGAAATTTGGCAATCTGTGAATATTAGTGAATATTTAAATACATTTGTTTCTAATTTCCCCAAAACTACTAGTCAGAAAATATTTTCAATTGGTTTTAAACTATGCTGAAAAAAGTAGGCTGGTGCTTTAATGATTTCTTCTTAAGAGAAGCAGTAGGCAGAGGTAAGAATAGAAAAAAATTTATGGACATATATTTCCTGATCCTGGCATTCTCAAATACGTGAAGTTTCCTGTGCCACTGCTTGTTGTCTAGCCACAAAGCTATCTCCTCCTTTGCTAACAATTTTCACATATATTCTATTAATAAAGGCTCAAAAGCTCATTTGCAAAAAGCTATTTATATTTGCTCAAACAACTTTTGGATAGATTTTGGAAGCAGTATATCTCTAATACAGTTATTGGACAGTCCTAGCAATTGTAAACTGAAATGTGAAGAATACACAACCAGGACTGAAATGGCTAATATATGACATGACAGGTTAGAATTTCTACTTAGATCCTGCATTCTCCTAGTTTCTTCAATGTATTGCAATACATCAATATCAGAAAAAAGAACTACCACAAATTTGGGTGAATGCAACATTTCCCCTCTATTTTCAAACTTTCACAACTGTTTATTAATATTAGTTCACTTATTTGCACAGCTATTTAGAATAATTTCATGTGGAAGAGACCCTCAGGATCATCGAGTCCAACTATAACCTAACTCTAGCACTAACCATGTCCCTAAGAACACTGTCCAAATGTCTTTTAAACACCTTCAAGGATGGTGACTCCACTGCTTCCTCGGACAGCCTATTCCAATGCCTGACAACACTTTCAGTGACGAAATTTTTTCCTAATATTCAAACAAACCTACCCTGGAGCAACGTGAGGCCTTTTCCCATTGTCCTGTCACTTACTACTTGGGAGAAGAGACCAACACCTTCCTTGCTACAACCTCCTTTCATCTAGTTGTAAACAGCGATAATGTCTCCCCTCAGCCTCTTTTTCTCAAGGCTAAGCAGCCTCAGTTCCCTCAAACACTCCTCATAAGACTTGTGCTCCATGTCCCTCACCAGCTTCATCATCCTCCTCTGCATTTTATCTAATACTTCTATGTTCTTCTTATGATGAGGAACTCAAAACTGAACACAGTACTCAAGGTGTGGCCCACTGACACGCAGTAGAGTGGCACAATCATTTATCTAGTCCTGCTGGCCACAGTATTCCTGATACAAGCCAGGATGCTGTTGGTCTTTTTGGCCACCTGGGCACACTGCTGCCTCATATTCAGCCAGCTGTCAATCAACACACTCAGATCGTTCTCTGCCAGGCAGTTTTCCAGCCACTCTTCCTCTAGACTGTAGTGCTCCATCAGGTTGTTGTGACCTGAGTGCAGGACCTGGCATTTGGCCTTGTTAAACATCATACAATTGGCCTCAGCTAAACAATCCAGTCAGTCCAGATCCCTCTGTATGGCCTTCCTAGTCTCTAGTAGACCAACACTCCTACCCAATTTAAGAAGTCATCAGCAAATTTACTTAGGGTGCAAACAATCCCCTTATCCAGATTTTTGATGAAGAGATTAAACAGAACTGGCCCCAATATTGAGCCATGGGGAACACCACTCATGACAGGCTGCCATTTGGATTTGGCTCCATTCACCACAACTATTTGGGTATGAACTTCCAGTCAGTTCTTTCTCCATCAAAGAGTACACTCATCCAGGCCATGAGCTCCCAGCTTCTCCAGGAGACTGAGATAAAGAAGGCATTTAGTACCTTAGACTTTCCCTTGTCTTCTGTCACTTTGTTTCCCCCCACATCCAGCATGTCTTCTTGTCTTTTCCAGCGGTAGCCACGCTTAGCTGTAATTGGGCTTTAGTGCCAAGTAAGCTGACCCGTGATCAAAAAACCCAAAGTTCTGCCGGTGACACCAGTCCCTCAGCCAGGTATTGATCCGGTGAGTCATCCTGCATCTTTCCTCATTGTACTCTGTGACTGTGGGGACAGAGGAGAACACTACCTTTGCTCCTGATTGCTTGACTATGCATCCCAAGGCCCTGAGGTCTCTCCTGGTTGCCTTTAGTTTTCCCTTTTCAGTTTCATCACCAGAAAAATTTTTAGAGGATAACAGTCTGAGGGCCTAACTAGGGCAGGAAGTTATCTTTTAATGTCTTTTCCTAATGCATCCCAGGATAGCATTGGTGTTCTTCACGACAAAAACATATTGCTGGCTCCTGGTCAACCTTTTGGCAACCAGACCTCCCAGGTCCTTCTCTACAATGTTACTCACCAGCAGGTCAACCCCTAACCCGTAGTGATTCATAGGGTTATTCCTTGCTAGCTACACAACCCTACACTTGCCCTTGCTGGATTTCATTAGGTTCTTTTCTGCCCAGTCCTCCAGCCTGTCCAGGTCTTGCTGAATGACAACACAGCCTTCCAGTATATCAACTCTTCCTCCCAGTTTGGTCTCATCGGCAAACATGCTGAAGGTAGAGTCAGTCTCTTCATCCAGGTCACTGATGAACAGATTGAACAAGACTGGACCCAGAATTGAACCCTGAGGAACCCCACAGGCCTCCAAACAGACTCTGTACTGTTGATCATAACCCTCTGAGCTCTGCCTTCCAGCCAGTTCATGATCCATCTTACAGTGCCCTCATGAAACCCACATCTCCTGAGCTTGCCTATGAGAATGTTGTGAGAGACAGTATCAAAACCTTTCACAGAATCACACGGAATCACAGAATGTTAGGGATTGGAAGGGACCTCGAAAGGTCATCTAGTCCAATCCCCCTGTCGGAGCAGGAATATTTAGATGAGATTACACATGAAGATGTCCAGGTGGGTTTTGAATGTCTCCAGAGGAGACTCCACAACCTCCCTGGGCAGCCTGTTCCAATGTTCTGTCAACCTCATCATGAAGAAGTTTCTTCTCAAATTTAAGTGGAACCTCCTGTGTTCCAGTTTATACCCATCACCCCTTGTCAGTTGTCACCAAGAAGAGTCTGGCAGTCTCCTCTTGTCCAGGCTAAAGAGACCCAGCTCCCTCAGCCTTTCCTCATAATGGAGATGCTCCACTCCCTTGATCATCTTCATTGCCCTGTGCTGGACTCTCTCCAGCAGTTCCCTGTCCTTCTTGAACTGAGGGGCCAAGTACTGGACACAATATTCCAGATGTGGTCTCTCCAGGGCAGAGTAGAGGGGAAAGAGAACCTCTCTGGACCTACTAACCACTCTCCTTCTAATACACCCCAGGATGCCATTGGCCTTCCTGGCCACAAGGGCACAGTGCTGGCTCATGGTCATCCTGCTGTCCACCAGGACCCCCAGGTCCCTTTCTCCTACACTGCTCTCCAACAGGTTGCTCCCCAACTTATACTGGAACCTGGGGTTGTTCCTACTTAGATTCAGTACTCTATCATGACTTGTTGGCCTGTCTTTCTTAAAAAGTACATAGCCATCCATGACAGCATTCCAGTCATGTGAGCTTTTGCACCATGTCTCTGTAATTGCAATAAGAACATGGTCCTGCAACCATATACAGATCTCTAATTCTTCCTGTTTATTCTCCAAGCTACATATATTGGTGTACAGACACTTCAGAGAAATAATTTAACATGCCTGTTTCCCATGAGGTGTGCAGAAGGATTTACCATGCCCATACTTACCCTTGAGGCGGTTGGCCTTCTGGTTCTTATCTTGGGAGGCAGCTAAGGAATATTTGTCACTGCTCTGGTTGGCTTAGTTTATTGACCAGCTGGATGGGTTTCCATAAACATTGCCACTTTGGACTCTGCCTTCTGAGCTCTTCAGTTTAAAGCCTGTCTTACCAAATTGACCAGCCTACTGCCAAAGATTTGCTTGTATCTTCTAGATAGGTGGTTTCCATCCCTTCCTAACAGGTTACAGTTGTAAAAAAATGTGCCATTGTCATAAAAGCCATAACCCTCTCAACAACACCAATCTTGAATCCAGGAGTTATTGTGTATTATGTGTTAATTTCTAGTTCCTCAATTTCCTCCAACTGGTAGGATGAAGGAGATGATAACTTGGGCACCAATATTTTTCACCTGCCTCCCCAGGGCTTTATAGTTTCCGTTGATTCTGACCAAGTTCCAGCTAGTGGCATCATTTGTGCCCACATGAAAGAGCAGCAGTGAACAGTAGTCTGTACTCCTGACAATTTGTAGAACACTCTCAGCAACATCTCTTTTAACTCCCAGAAGGCAGCACATATCTCATGACTACATGTCAGGATGGCAGGTGGGTGCTTCAGTGCCTCAGTGTCTCATTTTTGCACGCTACTGTTATATTTTCTCCTTACAGATCCTGCTTGTTGGTGTCTATAGCTGTGAAAGCTTCATATCTGTTTTCACTCATGATGCTAGAGGGTGGACACTGAGGTGGAGACTTGTCTTTGCAGATCACCAGGATCCCAGGTGCCTCATTCTCAGTGGTACCCGCTACATTTTCTGTGGTGTCCACTAGGGGAGCACAGTTCTGAAACCACCTATTTCCCTCTCAAGTCTTCTAATACTGCACAGCTTTTTAACTGTTTCCTTAAACTCAGTCATTTGACGCAGCAGATCATCAACCTGTGCACACCTCATCCAGGTACTTACCTTTTCTCCAGGAGTAGAGTCTATGCACTCATTGCAACCTACTGCCTGTACTGAAGTGTCCTTCCTTACTGGTTCTGTCCAGGTGGAAGCATGAGAGTTCTCAGGGGCTTTCCCTAGAGGAACACTGCTTTTAACTCTGAAGCAAATGATCACAGTTATAGCAAAGACCTAGAATACTATCTTGGGCCATGGATCTACGGGTAGCCTGCAGCACCATGCCTACACGAGCTGCCGCACAAACTGCCACACCCCTTTTTTCTCACCCTGTTCATTTGTGCTCCCTAGAACCATTTAAATCTCCTGTGGTTGCTCCTGACAAGACCCAAGTCTCGTCAGCCTCTCTCTTGAGAGCTGCCACTTCGCAGCACAAATGCCACAGCAGACTCTTCCTTGAGTTTCTGTGGTTTCTGCTTTCTGCTCCGATCTAGTGCTCAGCCACGGAACTAGCCATTGTCATTACTGTGTGCCTTGCTGACTCACCTTACTTTCATAGGGGAAGTAAATTGCTCAAAATACGTATACCAGATAACTACTTCCTGTAATCAACCTCAACCATCAACAGTATCTGTAGTGGCAGAGCCCTCCCCCTGCCCAGGGGGATGGGGTTGTTGCCAGCCTGGCTGAGAGGTGAAGCCAGAGAGAAAAGAAATGAAAGGAGCTCCATAAGAAGGTAACAATGAATGAGCAATCGCCAGACATGCGCTTGCAGAGTGCATGGACAGTGCATGCAGCCTATCACATTATTGTATAGCGCATGTCGCGTGTTGCAGTCACATTGTTGCAAGGCGCGTGGACAGGGCAGCTTTGGTATAGAGCTAGTGCGGTCCGACAATAAAGTGAGCCCTGTGAACACCACATTGGTGTGTCAAGGTTCCGTCTCTCGGATGGAAAAGCAACAAGTATCAGTTTGCGTATGCTTCACTTTAAACATTTGAAACAAGACTAGTCATACAGCAAAAACTAAACTCATGTTAAGAAATTGTAGAAGTGGTAGAACAAAGGCTAAATGATAAGACTGCTAAGAATCTGCAATTTTCTGTCCTTTATTTCACAATATAAGTGTGTGAGAATAATGCAAGAATAGCAGGGACAATTATAGATATGGTCAAGTGACTGCAGCTGGGGTGTAGAAAAACACATAAATCCCAAGTAGAACCTCTGTGTTTAGATAACAGGCCTGTGAAAAAGGTCATAAAGGCACCTTATCATAAATCCTTGAGATTCCTGCAGGCAAAGATCAAAGCAGTCTGGTAAACTGCATTGTATACAGGCCAAAACGAGCAAGCTCCTTGATCTTCACCAGGAGCTGAACTCTGCAGCACCTGTGTCTCTACTTGTGTGATCTCTGCCCAGGAGCTTAAGTGCTGTTTTGGAGATTCCTCGGTTAGAGAGGTAACAAAAACTAAATTTGCTCTTTGCTTTGCATTTGTGGCCTCTGGCTGTTCATGAGACCTGCTTGCCCTGGCTCACACAAGACAGAATAATATTTTTATAATAATTTGAAAACATATTTTGTTTCCTTAAAATAAGCCAAATTAAACATTAAATGTGTTTAGATCTTTATGACTAAGTAAACAGTGTCCACAAAACCTGAAATAAATATTAAGAGGTTTTTTATTCATAATAATCACTAATGAGAGTAACAGATTTGATTGTACCAGTTAATAAGCTAGGTAGTAAAACACATCACCTCCATGTCTATTAGTCTTCAATATGTATCAACCAGCCTAGACAGAGCAATGTAAAAATATTAGCGTACAGGATATGAAAATGTAACCCCTTGTTGTATATTGATAAGGATCATGGCTGAAATATTGTGGCAAAACTAGTCCCTCCAGCCTCAGGATTGTCAAAGACTAAAAGGAATCATGCCTTAAACATTGTAGCAGGAGATGACACATTCAACATTAGGTGAACTGCAATTTACATACCAACAGCAAGCTAACAAGGCAGACACCAGGCACCAGGCCGGCTGGCAGATAAGGGAGATGGGGGATATGCCAGAGGCACATAGCTCCATCTTCTGATATGCCCAGCTTGGCACACAAAGGGGAAAAGCTAAGACACTTCAACATGGCTCGAGACTTGTCAAGACCTGTCGATCTTTTGCAATTACCCCTCCCCTCCAGACTTTCCTCTACTCAGTGAGCTATAAAAAAGCTCACCTAAAACAGCACAGGCAGGAAACCCACCACCCTGAGGACCCTCCGCCCACCAGCCTTGCCGCAGGAACTGGATCAGACACCGAAGGACACTGTGCTCCTGATCTACAAACCCCAGCATCCTCGCTGTGGGACACCGGAGGCCATACAGCATTATGTAAATTTCATCATCCATGCTGTAGAGTCATAAGAGTGGCTGGATCCCTCACCCTTTTCTTTCTTCCTTTCTCTCTGCTCTTTCCTTCTCTCTTTTTTCTTCTATATCCGTATTTCTTCATATCTTTCTCTCTCTCTTATACCTTAGTTTTCCTTCCCTCTCTATCATTCTCTTTCTCTCTTCTTCTTTTGAACATATAAGAGTAACATTATCTTAAGCTCTGCTGTTGAGTTCTTGTTAAGTTTTGTATTATAGCTACCAATGGCTGCCAATACCCCACTTTTTGCTGTTATACTTTTGCCAAACCACTATTCACTGTAACTAGTATTCCAACATGTACTTTTAGTAAAACTCATAATTGAATTGGACCCCTGGAGTGATTGTCTGTCATTCACTTTGCATAACTATGCAGAATTAACGTAAAGGTAATTCACACCTGGTCTCATCTGTTGAGTCAGGGCATGTGTCGCGTTCAGAGTTAATGCATCCCTCATCCCATCTGTTGGGATGGGACACCCTTCATTAAAAAACAACCAAAAAATGCAACTTAATATTACTCTCGTCCCTCCATATACACTGTCTAGCTTGTTTTCAGAATTCAATGTCAAGGGCACTTTTTTGAAAGGAACAGATATTATACTCACTCTTAAACAATATATTTACTGGAAGCACTTTTATTAAAACTCTTCATAGTTTTGTTATAGTTGAATTAGTCTTTGTAAGATGTATTCTGATTTTGTAAACCGTATCCAAAATTCTTGCCTTATCTTAAAGCTATGCAGGTTGTATACAAGTTCATATTTTAGAGAACTGAAAGTTAGTACTTATCTTATCTTGAAAGGATAAGATGTGCTGAGAAGATACATTTGCTATCATCCAAGAATTTATATAATTTTGTGAAGAGTGCGCATGTGCTGTGATAAAAGGTGAAAAGTATACTAGTGACGAAGACTACTTACTTCATCATGAAGACCCCCAAAACGACCACCAGAGGACACTGCACATGCTTAGGGTAGTTCCAAGGTGTTGCAACTGATATTGTGAAATAATTGTGTAACTTAATGAATATGCAATACATACGTTGTAACTCTAATGAATATGTATGTAACTAAATTGTATAAATGTAGTGGACTTCGAATCAGTGGTCAAAGCCAGCTTTGGGTGCGAACCCCTGGTTTCCCAGCACTGGAATAAAAGCACTGCATATAACTACGTCCGTGGTTATGTGTCCTTTTTGCTAACAGTTTCAAATCTTTAATGAAGGTTAAGTGTAACTCAAGGAAGAAGGTGCATTTGCAGCTCATATTCCTTTCAAACCAAGGACAGTACCTCCTGTTAATCTGTTCTGTAACTTGTGGAGCTATGCTTGGCCTGTGTCAAGTGCTTGAAGGTTAACAGTACAGATTATTTAACCCAGTGGCCTACACCTCACGCCTTACAAAGATGCAGACCACACTCAGGATGGTAGGAAAAACACCCCACTACCCACCCCACCTTCCCAGGTGCCTCTGTCTAACAGACATGAGGCTCAGGATGTGGAATACAGCAATTCAGGAACAAGGGGAAATGGCAGCAAGTTCCCGCCTGGTGCAGAAGGAGGAGGGTTCCTACTGTGACCACCCCACCCACCCAGGTTCCCTTGCAAAACAGATACGAGCCGAGTAAGTGCAACCAAATAACAACATTGAAGGAGGTGGATCCACTGAGTTGGAGGTGCCACAGAGGATAAGTGACTCTGCATCCTCCATCAAAACAAAGACAAAAAGCCATGTTGTGGCTGTAGGAGACTCCTTTCTAAAGGGAACAGAAGGCCCTATATGCAGGCCAGACCCACTTCTTAGGGAAGTCTGCTCCCCACCTGGGGCCAGGATTAAAGCTGTGAGAAGGGAACTTCCTGACTGGACAGGCCCTCAGACTACTACTCAATCGTATTTTTTCAGGTGGGCAGAAAATAAACTGAAAAACGAAAACTAAGGCAACCAGGAGAGCCTTCAGCGCCTTGGGATGACTGGTCAAAGGATCAGGAGCACAAGTAGTATTCTCCTCTATCCTCACAGTTACAGGGTATGATGAAGAAAGATGCAGGAAGACCCAGCAGATCAATACCAGGCTGAGGCAGAATTTTGAGTTTTTTGATCATTGGTCAGCTTACATGAGACCTGGTCCTCTAGCAACAAATGGGATGCACCTGTCTCAAAAGGGGAAAAAGATCCTGGGACAGGAGTTAGCAGGACTTATTAAAAGGGCTTTAAACTAGATTTGAAGGGGGAGGGGGGGAAACTAGATGTGGCAGAGACATACCCAAGTGCAATATGCCGGCATCTGAGAATAGTGCTAATGAGGCCCTTCTGTCTGCCTTATCAATGGAATCAATGGCTCAGCTCCAATGCATCTATATGACTGCATGCAGCATGGACAACAAACAAGAGAAGCTGGAAGTGCTTGTGAGGCAGAGAAACTATGATATAATTGCCATTACATAAACATGATGAGATGACTCTCATAAATAGAACACTGCAATGGATGCCTATAAACTCTTCAGAGGGGATAGGCAATGAAGGACAGGAGGTGTGATAGCCATGTGTGTTAGGGAGGGTTTTGATTGTCTGGAACCTGATGACGGTGATGATAGGTTTGAGTGTCTATGGGTGAGAATCAAGGGGAATGGCAACAAGCTGGACATCCTGGTGGGGATCTGTTATAGACCACCCACCCAGGATGAAAAGGCAGATAAAATATTTTGCAGGCACCTGGGAGAAGTCTCCTGATCACTAGCCCGTGTTGTTACAGGGGACTTCAACCTACCAGATGTCTGCTGGGAGGAATACACAGCAGAGAGGAAGCAGTTTAGAAGGCTCGTGGAGTGCATGGAAGACAGCTTCCTAACACATCTGGCTAGTGAACCTACCAGGGAAGGAACCCCACTGGATCTGTTGTTTGTAAATAGGGAAGGAGTTCTGGGCAACATAGTCAGCTGGAGGTCGCTTTGGGTATAGCAATCATGAAATGATTGAGTTTTCTGTCTTTGGAGAAGTTAGAAGGGTGGTCAGCAGAACTGCTACTTTGGATTTCCAAAGGACAGACTTTGACCTGTTCAGAAGGTTGGTTGACAGAGTCCCTTGGGAGACAGTCCTGAAGTACAAAGCCTCTCTTTAAGAGGATAATCTTAGAGGCACAGGAGTAGGCTGTCCCCATGTGCCAGAAGCTGAGCCGGCAGGGAAGAAGGCCTCCTGATTGAATAGAGAGCTGCAGCTGGAACTTAGCAATAAAAAGAGAATTTATAACCTTTGGAAGAAAAGGCAGGCTATTCAAGAGGAATACAAGAATTCTGTGAGATTATGCAGGGAGAAAATTAGAAGGGCCTAAGCTCAGCTAGAGATGGCCTGGTGACCGCTGGGAAAGGAAACAAGAAATGTTTCTATAAATATATCAGCAACAAAAGGAGAGCAAAGGAGACTCTCTATTCTCTGATGAATGCAGGGGAAACATAGTGACAGAAGACGAGGGAAAGTCTGAAGTACTAAATGCCTTCTTTGTCTCAGTCTTTAATAGTCAAAACAGTTGTGCTCCAGGTACCCAGCCCCCTAAGCCAGAGGACAGGGATGGGGAGTGGAATGAAGCCCCAGTAATCCAAGGGGAAATGGTTAGCAACCCTCTTCACCACTTGGACACGCACAAGTCTATGGGGCCAGATGGGATACACCCAAGGATGCTGAGGGAGCAGTGTAGGTGGTCACTAAGCCACTTTCTGTTATCTATAAGCAATCCTGGGTAACTGGGAAGCTCTCAGTGACTGGAAGTTGACTAACGTGATGCCCATCTACAAGAAGGGCCAGAGGGATGATTTGGAGAGCTACAGACCTGTCAGTCTAACCTCAGCACCAGCCAAAGTCATTGAGTAGATGATCATAAGTAACATCAAACAGCACATACCAGAGAACCATATGATCAGGCCTAGTCAGCATGGGTTTGTGAAAGGCAGGTCCTGTTTGATCAACTTCATGTCCTTCTATGACAAGATAACCCACCTAGTAGATGAACAAAAGGCTGTGAATGTTGTATACTTAGACTTGAGTATGGCTTCAACACCATATCCCACAGCATTCTCCTGGAAAAGCTGGCAGCTCATGGCCTAGATGGGTGTACTCTTCGATGGATAAAGAAATGGCTGGAGGGCTGGGTGAATTGTGGTGAATGGAGCCAAATCCAGCTGGCGACCAGTCATGAGTGGGTTCTCCAGGGCTCGGTATTGGGGTCAGTTCTGTTTAATCTCTTTATCAACAATCTGGACAAGGTGATTGAGTGCACCCTTAATAAGTTTGCTGATGACTTCTCAAATTGGGTGGGAGTGTTGGTCTGCTAGAGACTAGGAAGGTCATACAGAGGGATCTGGACCAGCAGGATGATTGGCTGAGGTCAATTGTATGAGGCTTAAAAAAGCCAAGTGTTGGATCCTGCACTTGGATCATAATAACGTTAGGCAATGCTACAGGCTCAGGGAAGAGTGGCTTGAAAGCTGCCTGGCCGAGAGGAATCTGGGTGTCCTGATTGACAGCTAGCTGAATATGAGGCAGCAGTGTGCCCAGGTGGCCAAAAAGACAAACAGCATCCTGGCTTGTATCAGGAACAGTGTGGCCAGCAGGACTAGAGAAATGATTGTGTCACTCTACTCAGTGCTGGTGAGGCCCCACCTTGAATACTGTGTTCAGTTTTGGGCCTTTCATCATAAGAAGGACATTGAGGTACTAGATAGAATGCAGAGGAGCTTGATAAAGCTGGTGAGGGGTCTGGAGCACAAGTCTTACGAGGAGCGGTTGAGAGAAATGGACTGTCTATCCTTGAAAAAAAGAGGCTGAGGGGAGACCTTATCACTGCCTACTTGAAAGGAGGTTGGAACAAGGAGGGTGTTGGTCTCTTCTCCCACGTAGCAAGTGATAGGACAAGGGGAAATGGCCTCAAGTTGCACCAGGGGAGGTCTAGTTTGGATATCAGGAAAAAAGTTCTTCACTGAAAGTGTTGTCAGGCCTTGGAACAGGCTGTCCAGGGAAGTGATGGAGTGGCTGTCTAGGGAAGTGATGGAGTTGCTGTCCAGGGAAGTGGTGGAGTCACCATCCCTGAAAGTGTTTAAAAGGCATTTAGACAAGGTTCTTAGGGACATGGTTTAGTGCTAGAATTACGTTAGGTTATGGTTGGACTCAATCCTAAGCATTTCTTCCAACTGAAGTGATTCTAGGATATAAGAAAGATTATTTACAGATAGCCATGACGTTTTAGAAGACTTTCAAACTTGTAAGTTTTGACAATACTCCAATAGGAAACAAGAACATTAATTTGCCTATTTCTTTAAATTCTATTGAGCAAAGGTTAAGACTTTGAAGAACTACATCAAACAATATATGCAATATCGTCAATTTTATTAAGTATCAGGTAAAATGTAGGCCTGGTTAATAATACCGTGCTCTTGTTCATAATTGTTAAAATTAGAGATGGTACATAAATTTTTTTAATTAAAACTTTTTATTAGATTACTGATGGTTTTATTTGCCAGTTTTCAACAAGAGCTAAGTTCAATCCTACAGTTTTACTACTGGAATTTATTAAGAACTGACAAGTTAAATGTACAGTATTGAAAGATTAGCAGTGAGTTATGGCACAGACTGCACATTAAACCATCAGCTTGTGCAGCAAATGTTACAGGCAATCTGCAATCTGAAATATTAATACCTTAGTACTTCGGAGATATTAATATTAGTCACTCTAAGAATGCAAAAATTAGACAGTAGCCACCAAGGTCAATTTATACAAGTAATTTTTCACCAGATACAAAGCTCTGTGAATATATTAACTGATCACTTACCTGTACTTTATGCTTATAGTTGTCTTGTTTTGGAAGGAAAACAATAGGAGTCATGGGCCCGTGACAGAATGAAGTTTCACTACTGCGTAGTCAGGGATGTTCTGACACAGGATTTCATCAGAAGTCAATACACAGCCATGAATACTAATGGGCTGCCTTCATAGCTGGAAAGTCAATCCTGCCTGTTAACACAAATAGCTGCTTTGAGAATATTAATGTTACTGGAATGCTACCAAAGTTGGACATTTTGTATGTTGTAAGGTGCTTCCAAATGTGCAAGAAAATTTGTTAGTATAAAGTGGACTGCAACTTTGCCTTGCAGTGGGAGCTCAAGTCAAACCCCATCTGTGCTGGCATTTTTATCAGTGGAGGAGGAAAAAAAAGAAACAAAGGAAAAAAAAAAAAAAAAGAAAAGAGAGGATAGCAAAATTGGCTTTTGATTCTTGATAGCAAAGGAAAGTATTAACCATTGCCTAACAAGCAGGACAAAGCAAATCAAGGCAATAAAAGAGATAAAAGACTTCATTTGTAAGTTTTTAAAAAGTTATAACTTGAGTGGATACCGTAGAACATATCCCATGCATATTCATACAAAAGTATTTAATTAATTTCTTTTCCGATTCAAAGAGGCTAAATATGCCTGTAGAAATACATCAAGAAAGAATATATTACAGCAATTATTACAAAAGATTTGAACATATCAGCAGTAAAATTTGTATTTGTGAATATTTGAACGGGATACCTAATCTGAGGATAAATACTTAGCAATTACCAAAAATAAATGGGTTCCTTAAATTTCCGAATAAAATATTTCATGTAGAAACTGAACACTAACAACTAGCTTCTTCTGACGAAACAAAATTATTTATTTATTTATAATTGGAAAAGTAGCATCTTCCAATAAAGACCTGAACCATTTGATTCAAAGTACTGTACATTATAGCTTGGTGTTAAACTGTTAAACTGCTTTATATCTTGTCATATGAACTCGCCATGCTTAAGTGTAAGAGTCTCTGGTCTTCATTGACTTATCTCTTGTTGACATGCACTAAGGAATCATCTTCATGATACTAGACTTTTATAGAAGGAAATCCTCACATTGCACAATGCAGAGAAGGCAAAAAAGTTCAGTTAGTATGACTCTATTTCAATGAAAGCTAGATGCAGTATTCATGTGATAAAGATAATAAACACTCTAATGCTGCTGCTAATCTGGCGAGGAATGACCTTTCAACCCTTGAAATTATAAGGAAGCTATGCATTTCTTTATGACGCTGACACATGAGGAATCATTTCACCTAATGCGTGTGTGTAAAATTAGAGTAGTTGTGAGTTTGGTTAAATGTAAGTGTTACATATTCATGAAAGTTTTAGGAACGCCTATACATATTCATAACCTGTCCCCGAGAAGGCGGTTCATATTACAATGAGTTCCGAGAGACCATTTCCATAGTCTCCACCTCTGGCTCCTCCTGGTTGCACCTGCGCACTGATCGTGAACCCGGGTCCTCTTTCTCTGTACACGGTCACCTTTGGTCCAGTGTGATGAGTTGGTTAGGTCTCAGACTGCTGAGTTGGTTAAAACTGGCATATCTCCTGTCCTGTGCCCAAGTTTCTGTAAACTAGTTCACCCAAGGATGCACCAAGGATTATTATTTTTTGCAAGATGTCAGTGAAGTCCTGTTTTTTGTACAGTAAGTTACACGGAGTTAAGCAAGGCTAGGCAATAGTGATGTGGGTTAAAGGGTTAGCTCTCTAAGTGTCTTTAGTGATGTGGGGTAGGGTTAGTTCTTTAAGTGTTAGTTATTAAGTGTTAATAAATTAGTTGTCAATTCCCTGTATCACTAACTCTAAAACATGTTAAACAACACTTATTAACATTAAACGTTTTTTAAATGGACACACGTATTTATGCCAGTTTTAAGTAACTGTTGGAAAACTGCAGAAGTTCTTGAATGCTAGCAGAAAGCTAATGCTATGTCAATATTTAGAAATGGTAAATTAAGCTTGGTAATATATTTGGTTAATTATAGGCCTGTCAGACTGATATTGATCCTCAAGAAAATAATGAAGCAGCTGATACAGAACTTGATTAAAAAAGAATTAAGGGGAGTTAATATAATTAATGTAAACTAACATGGACTTATAGGAACTAAGACTTATCACTTCAACTTAGTATCTCCTTCGAATACAACTACAAATTTTGGGCAAGCACATAATCTGTTCCTTTGACTTAATATTGTTCAATTTCAACATAGTGAGTTAAACAATAGGAAATGCTCTTAGTTTATACTGTATGGAATAAAAACTGCTCAGGTAGATATCTTGAAGACCTTGGTAGAGTTTGTGCCTTGTTTGGTCACTAATAAAAAAGCATTACTAAGATGTTACTGGCAAATTTTGTACATAACAAATACTGATTCATTAAACCATAAATAGTGAAGATCACTTGCATAAATAGAGTCACTTGTAAACTGGCTGAATTACAATATGGCTGGTGTAAATTAGCCAAGCAGAAAAATGTAGCACATGCTAACAAGATGGAGAGTCTTTCAGGGAAGTACTGATTCTGAAAAAAATACCTATAGTTATTAAACTAAAATACATACTAAATATGTGTGTCATGTGGCCCAAACTTTTTCAGCGAGTGGAAGAATAAAACCTTTTTCATGCAGAAACAATCTAATTGTGGTAGAATTTTTATTACCTCTGTCATGCATGTATCTCTGTTTTTGATGTGGATATGACTGGAACTGGAATGCTGAGTTCAGTTATGGTGTCTGCACTCCACCTTTTTTTTTTTTTTTTCCCCCAAAACTAATATTGAAAAACTCAGAAGTTCTAAGAAAAATCAAAGGTGTTATTCAAGACTTGAAATGAACATGTTGTAGCAGTCTTCCAAAACTGTACACTTGTAGTATTCCTTTCATGTATTCATAGTCAATTGGCTATATGGATGGCAGTATAGATTTGTGTATCTCTTATCTTTTTTCCTTTCTAACCCCAAGTCCTATGCTCCAGTTTATACTCATGATCAACAACTTGTCCTTTTCTGCTTTTGTCATACAGGTAATGACAGACTTGAAAGGAGTTCATTCTCTTTACCTTATCAAGGAAAAGGTTAAAGGTGGCACAATCACAGTCCAGAAGTATCTACTGAGGAAGAGAAATATGATTAATGGAGTGTTTTTCAATTTAAGGAAGAAGGAACAAGGAATGGAAACTAGAGCTACATGAATTCAGAGCGAAAACAGGACATGGATTTTCATGTTAGATAGTGATTAAGTACTGGGATCATTTACTAAGACTTTAACAGATTTTCCATTGTCAGAAATTTATAAATCAATACTATACTTTGTTGTTGTTGCTTTGTTTTCTCCCCCTGAAACAGGTTGAAACATAACTATTAGAGATGAAGTATTAATATCAGCTAGTCTTGTTTTTGAAATTATGCGAGAGGTAAGGTGGGGTAATCACAATGATTCCTTCTAGCTACAAGCTATATGAAAATATGAATACAGGTTAGTTTGTGTCAAAGTGACAAAACACATCTCAGTCTGGCCTGGTTTAAAATTGACTGCTGTGCGCATCGTTAGAGTTGAGTTCTTCCAAATACTTGCTATTTTTTGGATTGTTGCCCAGAAAATTAAGGCTTTTTCTTGTTTGTATAGTCTTGGATGTTAATTCAACACTAATAAATGGAAAAAAAATAAATTCCAAAGTTCTTCCTCAAGTCCTGTTAGTTACTTTTGACACTCAAGGCAGCAAAGAACATGTGTGATTAAAGGCGAATGACTTACATTACTCACTTTCATAGGAGTGGGACCACGCTCTGATGGCTCCAAATCAAACATATTTGAATATTTTTGGCTTATAAATTTTATGTTTCAAGAAATACATAGCTGGAATATAGTCAGGGAACAATCAATTCAGAAATGATATTGTAAATTTCTTACTGCAGGAAGAAGGTTAATATCATGGACCTTAACTGGGTAAACTGAATTCACCTATGTTCATGCTTGAAGAACAGTTAATTCTCGAACAGATTATGCCATCATCATGCTCCGTTTTTTAATCTTTCTGAGCTGTTCATTCACTATATGCAACTGAACAACCCTCTCCTGTCCAACAAATCCATCTGTGATGTTGATATGAAGTAGAATGTTCATCTCAGTCAGGTAAAATTTGTAGGTAAGGAAATTTTTCTTCACCTGTCTTCCTTTTCAATGAAGCAATCAAATGTCTAAAAATTCACTAAGAAAAATATTTTCTCAATCATTCATATGGTCTTGAAGGCTTTGGCCCACTAAGGAAGTCTCTCTCTCTCTCTATTTGACCAACATCAACATGACAATCCAGTGTAACTACCATCTTTAATTAAACAAATCCAAATGCTGTCAGTAAAATTGTCTTTTTAGAACCATAGAATGCAGAATTATTTGGGTTGAAAGGGACCTTAAAATCACTTAGTTCCAACACCCTTGCCATAGGCAGGGACACCTTTCATTAGACCAGATTGCTCAAAGGCACATCCAACCTGGTCTTGAGCACTTCCAGGGACAGGGCAGCCACAGCTTCCCTGCCCAGCCTGTTCCAGTGCTATCTTAACAGAGTGCCTGTGTTAGAGAATATTGCTAATGTGATCTGCAATTAATTGAATAATTCAGTATGAAAGTATTATCCTGCACAGATGGGTGCAGGACAGGAGACTAGGAACTTTCTTTCCACTGGAGTTTTCTCCTGGTAAGACTTAGAAGGCACATCCTAGAGGCAGATTTTTTTAAATATTTTTTTTATTTTTATTTTTTTTTCCGTTGTGCATATTTGATACAATTAGAAACACAGAATCAAAATTCTACTCCATTCTGATAATTAGTAGGAGCCCTTTTGAAGACTTGGGGTGTGTTTGAGTAGGGCTTTTGAAATGTTCACAGATCTAAATTTATAGTGTGATACATTAAATCTTTATACATTAGGTATAGTACAAACATTAAGATAATATTAATTAAGTTTCCTTCTAAAACACAATGAAACAAGACCGTTTTATTTGACATTAACTGTGTCATGCATATATCTAACACAGTGGAGTGCAAAACCCTGAGAGCAAGCAGCAATGCAATGCTCCAAATGAACAAATTACAATGAAAAGCCTAGAAAAAAGTTTTTGGATTCATCTTGAAAACAGAACAGCTCTAAGCAGCAGTCTCTACCTTTCAGCAAGGCTTTTAAGTGTTGTGTAATCATGCATTTAGTACCCATTCTACTTTCAGTTCTCTTACAGGAATTTTTGCATTAGGTTGATTGTTGCTGTAGTGTACTTCATTGCATTATTTGGTATGTCCTGAGTGAGAAAATTCTCCAGAAAGGTGGGTTTGTTTGTTTTATGTATCAAATCAGTTTTGCTTGGTTTAGTCATTAATTTCAAGATGAAAATAAGTTTTTAATTATGTAACACATGATTGTCGTGAACACAGAAAGTGATTATTTATCTCACTTTACCCTAAAGTTACTTAAATAATTGTAGTGCAAATTTTCTGTTTACCAAACATGTAATTAAATCTATCAAAAGAAAACTACAGTTAATTTATGTTCACAACACAATCATCATATTTCCTTTATTTACTGTACACTTAAAATGAATGCATTTGTAATAGTTTCTTCTTCAAACGTATGAACTGCCTCTATAATCCTTCCACTGTGCAACCTTCAGAAAGAAGCTTCAGAGATGCACTGAGAAATCTGACAGTTCAGTATTGTTTACTTCCACACGAGTAAAAAGACCATATTATCCTTTACTGCCTCTTAGTATCAGCTATCCTATAACTGACACCAGTTACTAGTTCTGTTTCTAAATGAAAAAGAAACTTAGGAGCCAAAATAAGTGTAAAGTTAAATATCAGAGCAGTGCCAAGCTGGTAGAAGATCAAGGTCGCATCACAATGGCACACTTTCTCTCATGCTTTTTTTCCCCCCCTTTGCTATTTTTATACAGGATTATAAAACGAAAACCAAAATCAAGGTGGGTGTTATTGATTTACACTCTGATACCTGCTAACAATAACTGAAGAATTGCATAGTTTGCCCATCAGCACAGAAGTCAACATGGCATTTTAAAAATGAGTTGTAACCCCTTTGGAATTAGTTGGATTCCAGTCATACCCATAGCAGCAGAATACAGCAGAAATGTCAGTGTTACAAATTGTATTCTATCACAGCATACTCCTGAAGTTTATAATCAGTGCATGCTACAGTAGTGAGAATTAAAAACAAATAAAAACAAACAAACAAAAACCAAATAAAAAACCACCCCAAAACCAAACCACTGTTCTTCCTGATACAACTTTCTTTCACCTATATGACAATATAGCTCCAGACTGCCAACATTTTCCCCCTGTCCTGTCATTCAGACCATGCTACTGTTCTCTTTTGATCACTCTCCCCTCAGATGCAATGAATCACAAGGTGTAGCAGTTTGACCTGACGAATATCAGTTTAGTCATATTAAGCTGCTTTCAGTCACTGATTCAATATAGACATGACCATGTGCTGTGATACACAGATATTCCTCTTGAGAAGACCTTATCCTTAAGACTCACTACCATTTCCTCTTCTATGTTGCTTTTGAGTCAAAGCACTGGAGAAAGTATTGAGTTGAGATTAACTATGGTCCGTAGCTGTAGTGTTAATTCAGTGGTCTTACTGAGGAAGAAGTTTTCAACAGGAAGAATCAAGACTAATTTTTCCACTTGCATAACATTAATTTCAAAATGTACATTTATGACCTGTAGTTAGTATGCTTGTTAAACGGTATGTATATGTGCTAATTCATTAGGTATTTGTAATGTTGCTACTCATTTTTACTCTTCACCCTGTTGTAATTACATAGAAAAACCTACAGTTGACAAGAGTAAAACAGTATACAGCTCTGAATTTTTCAGGGTAATCTGTACAGCCTTTTCTTGTTACAAAAGAAAGTCAATAAATGTAACTGACAAAAACCAGTCAACACTTGAAAGCAACCATCTGGTTTTCAGCGTTCCTCCTTGAGCCTTCTTGAAGGTAGTTTTATTGTAATTACCTCAATTCAATAGACAAGTGTGATTTCAATATGTAAGATAAAATGTTCATGTTATTCAGCCCTTTCTCTGTAAAATGTATTAGTTTTTCAAAGACAAAGGTCTTCATCTTTCTTTTACATCAAGATCCGTTTTAAACAGATCTTTCAGTAAAAGAAGCCTTCAAATGGCCTTTAAGGCACTTTCAACGTGTCACAGCTAAGTAAAGGTGCTGCCATAGAGAAGCCATGCTTCTTTTCCTCTTAACCATTTATCTAGTGCAGATCTCCAAAGTGATCTGGGAATGTCACCTGATGGTAAGTGAAAACTTATTTTAACAAAAAAAAAATAATTGGCTAGAGAATCCTCGGATTGTATAAAATACAGAGCCTCAGTGGCTTTTGATTTTGCATGTATGAAGCTGTTATTTTTTCATGCTGTTCAATTCTAATTAAAAAGAAAACTTGAAATTTTCAGGAGAAAATAAATACACTTAATAAGTTCTGGTTATGTTTCCAGAAATAGGAGGAAGAACCTAAACACTTACCAGTATGTTCAACTTTTTTTTAAAGAAAGAGTGGTGCTTTTCCTTTTAGGTGTTGCCTCAAGTGTCTTTGTTTTTCATACATTTTTGCTTCTAGCTCCTTTAAGAGTACAACTTTGTTAGCATACACATCACAACATGAACAACTTTATAGATATAACCTGATTACCATTTTAAACACTGAGATGACCTTTTTTCCACATCTGTGAAGAAACTATTCTACCATATATACACCTGGCTTTTTTTCACTTCTCTTGTTTGCCTTCCTGTGTTCAGATGGTCAAGCCTCAATGTGTATAATGGATAGAGGCCATATCACATCAAGTCTCAAGCAAATCTACAAAATCTCTGCTTTGCTTCATAAGTATCAATACACCACAGTCCTTATTTCCCTCTATGATTTGTTTATTCTGATCTGATTCTTTCACTATCCATTCATGCAAACAAACAAATAAAACAAACAAACAAACCAAACAAACAAACAAAACAAACAAACAAACAAACAAAATAAGCAAACTGGTTGCTGTTAGTAAAAGGTCTTTAGTCCTGCTGCTGTTACCATTAGGTACAGCCTTTTTATCTGAAGTGTTTCAGAATAAAACTTCATATAGTAATCACAGAATCACAGGTTAGCATTGGAAAAGACCTCTGGAGATCATCTACTCCAATGCACCTGCTAAGGCACATACACCTAGAGTAGATTGCACAGAAATGTCTCCAGGCAGGTATTGAATGTATCCAGAGAAGGAGACTCTACAACCTCTTTGGACAACCTTTTCCAGTGCATGTCACCCTCAAAAGAAATAAGTTTCTCCTCATATTCAGATGGAGCTACATATGCTTCACTCTGTGCCCTCTGCTGTCATCCTATCATTGTGTACCACTGAAAGGAGTCTGGTCCCATCCTCTTGACTTCCACCCTTGAGGTGTTTATAAACATTGATGAGATCCCCTCTCAGCCTTCTCTTCTCCAGGCTGAACAGACCCAGCTTTCTCACTCTCTCCTCATAAGAAAGGTGCCCTAGGCCCCTAATAATCTTTGTAACCCACGCTGTTGTGAGAGACAGTGTCAAAAGCCTTGCTAAAGTCAAGGCAAACAACATCCACTGCTCTTCCTTTGTCTACCCAGCATACCATGCCATTATAGAAGGCTATCAGTGTGGTGAACCATGATTTCCCTTTGGTGAACCCATGATGACTACTCCTGTTAAACTTATTTTCCTCTGCATGTTTAGAGATTACATCAAAAACAAGCTGTTCCATCACCCTTCCAGAGATGGAGGTGAGGTTGACTGGCCTGTGGTTTACTGGGTTATCCTCCTTCCCCTTTTTGAATACTGGTGTGATACTGGCTTTCTTCCAGTCCTCAGGCACCTCTACTGTTCTCCAAGACCTTTCAAAGATGATGGAAAGTGGCTTAGCAATAATATCTGCCAACTCTCTCAGCACTCATACATGTATTCCTTTGGGGCCCATGGTTTTATGGATGTCCAGTTTGCCTAAATGATCTCTAACGTGATCTTCCTCAATCAAGAGAAAGTCTTCCTTTTCCCAGACTTTCTCTCCTATCTCTAGAGTCTGGCATTCCTGAGGATTGGTTTTAGCAGTAAAGACTGAAGCTAATAAGGCATTCAGTAAATCTGCCTTCTTTGTATCATCTGTCATCAGGGCACCCTCTTAATTCAGCAGCAGACCTACATTTTCCTTAATCTTCCATTTGCTGCTGATGTACTTGAAGAAGATCTTCTTATCATTGACATCCCTGGCCAGATTTGCTTCCAAGAGGAGCTTGGCTTTCCTAACCACATCCCTGCGTATTCTAAAAGCCTCCTTATATTCCTTCCAGGTGGCCTGTCCCTTTTTCCACATTACATAAACATCCTTCTTCCACCTGAGTTTTGACAGGAGCTCCTTACTCATCCATGCTGACCTCTTACTCCATTTACTTGATTTCTTGCTCATAGAGATGCATCAGTCTTGAGCTTAGAGGAAGAGATGTTTGAATATTAGCCAGCTCTCTTGAACCCCTCTACCTTCTAGAGCTCTAACCCATAGGATTCTTCCAAGCAGGACCTTGAAGAGGTTCAGATATTGCCCTGATGAAATCCATGGTTTTAGTCCTACTTATTGTCCTGCTTCCTCCATGCTGGATCCTGAGCTCCACCATCTCATGGCTGCTGCAGCTGAAGCTACCTACGACCATGACATCTCTAACAAGTTATTCTGGGTATGTTAGGACAAGGTTCAGCAGCATGCCTCTCCTTGTTGGCTGTTTCACCATCCATGTCAAAAAGTTTTCATCCATGATCCGTATGAGCCTCCTTGACTGTGTATGTTTAGATGTGTAGTCAGATATCTAATACTTCTATGTCTGCTACCAATTCTGTGTATTGTATAGATGAAAATTTATGGAAAGAATCTGCCTAGTCAGAAGCTCTTGGGAATCTGCAGGTACCTTTTTATTGGAGCTCTGAGATAATTTTATGTCAGTCAGTGAAATAGTAATTTAGCTATTCACCCACACTCAATCTATTAATCAGAATATGATAGGTAAATAAAATGAAGGTCTTTAAAGAGGAACATAAAAGATATTTCAAGGTACAGAGAGAGTGCTACAAAGATTAAAAAACTAATACTGTATTAGCAGACATCAGATATAGATTTGTGGGGATTTTACACAGTTCCTGTTATTGTGTGACAGAAGAATTATAACAAAATTGAATTAAAGACTTGCAGATAGAAAAATGAAGAATCTTGAAGAATAAAAGGTATGAGACAACAGAGGTTGTTGTTGGAATGTGTGGCATGGGATCAAGACAGAGAGAGGAAGAAATGTTTCATACAAAGCCTGACTCTTGACAATGAGGAGAACAAACAGACATGACAGACAAGGGCAGAACAAAGAGATCAGGATCAAGAAATATCACATAGCTGCAGATCTGAAAAAAAGAAGTGGATCAGTGTGATCAAACTTTAAATTTATCTGGAAAGCTTTTTAAAAATAATAGAAAGCATGGATATATTAATAATCATTGAAATCTCCTAGTTCAGACTTTAATAAGGAATGGAGCAACTGATTTATTCTGGTGGCTTGTTTTGTTTTGATTTTTTTTTTGTTGTTGTTGTTGTTTGGTTTGGTTTTAATTACAACCTTCCCTTTTATCTAATAGATGTAACAGGTATCTATGAATAGCTATAAGGCGGAAATGGTTTTGAATTTTCAGTTATGCTAATTATAATAGAAACATTTATCTAAGTATTTAATAACCTTGCCATTACCAAAATATATATTCCTTCCATTGACACATTTTACTGTGTTCACTTTCAGACTTTATTGCCACTTAACAACCTGTGGAGAATAAGTTACCGATTCTGAAAATAAATTCTCCTTAAGACATGGTAATATATTTTTCATATTTTTGCAGAATGTTTTTACATAGTGTTTTGAACAGATGAGTATGATTTGATAGCTAAAAATGTCAACAGAAAATTATTAATAGGAATTCTGAACCTTTTTACTTATCTTAGATTTGTAATATATAGAGAGATTTTAGCTTAGCTGTTGACAGAATGAACCGAGGCATTCTAAAATGCCAAAGCTATTTCACAATAGTACACACTTCAGCCTAGGTACCTGCTGAGCCTAGTTACATTTGTTTTCAGTGAAGCTGCACCAGCAAACAAACAAACAATAAAACATTTCAAAATGAAAATGAAAAAAGAGGACTGTCTTTGTTCATACAAGTATTTCCTTATTCAATTAAAAATAATATATACAAATTTGACATTATAGAAAGCTGCTCATAGGCACATTTCCATTTATAATTGTTTCAAGTTTGTCTTAGGGATTTTAGTGAGCTATAATGAGTAATTTTGCATCCAGGAAATATTTAATTGATGCTGCTGCTTTCTTTGAAGATGTTCTATATGTTCTAGTTTTACAAAAAATTGCACAAACACCTGTACTTTGTAAGACAACAATATTATGCAGGAAAGGTGAAAACAGTTTTTTCAGAGAAAGGCTATATTTTAGAACTTGTGTAACATACCATATCTCAGGTTCATAATATGTTGAAAAATGATAGAACAAATATTTTAAAATTTCTGTATCTGATCCACAGAAAAGCTGTGCAGACATTCCTCCAATAACGCGTCTCTGACGTCTTTTGTCTTCACCTTGTAGGCATCAGTTAAACCAAAAAAAATCTCAAACTGTAAATTCTACTTAGTTATTAAATCAGAGGATACCACAGAACATTCCTTTTTCTTTTTTTTCTTTTTCTTTTTCTTTTTTTTTTTTTTTTTTTTTTTTTACATACAAAAAAATATGCCTGTACTTTCTCATCCTTCAGAGACTGAAGGCAGCTCTTGGCTCAAATCTGACCAAAAAACTTTGCCTGGTACCAGACATTCAAGGGAAAACTAGTGAAACCTTGTACTTGTTATTTATTGAGAAGTTACATACATGTAAACCACAAGTCCAATTTAATCTCTATTGGTCTATCTTTTGTATGAAGATAGAATCCTAGCCATATACATTCACATACATCCCTCCATACACGTCTATAAAGAAAATATTTTTTCCCAACTCAAATAGCTATAGTTCAGAAACAATTGTTTTAAGGAAAATTGAATTCCTACTAGCATAAAATTAACATCAGTAACTAAAAAATGGGACATATTGCTGAAAATTATAAGAAGTTTTTAAGATTAAGAAATAATTTGTCCTAATTCACCAGGTGACCTACCAAAGTAATCAACCCTTGGATACACACATGGAAAAAAATTCCTGTTTTTCATCTTGGAAGTGCATATCTACATCACATATTAGAAGACTTCCTACTTCCAGAATTTCCAGTAAAATTTTTATCCTTGTCCAAAATTATAGTGTCATTGAAATCTTGATTCTGAAACTCAAACATGTACAAAAATAGCTGTATGACTGGATGCCTGAGCTGTGTTTGGACAAGAATTGTCCACACAAAATGTAGGAGAGCTTAGATGTTTATTTAGTAGAGAACTAGGGATGTAAGAGAAGTGTTAAATTGCTAAACTGAACTGGAAGCCATTTGTCTTCAAATAATAGTGACTGTGTGGGTGTTACCCTTACATTCTAGTCAAATTAAATGGAAAATTTAATGGATTTATTATTGATTTTACACTGATGTACTAAAGGGACAACTTGGTAAGCTGTCATCACATTATTCACAATAGCATAAACTGTCATGGTTTATCCTTTAAGCAATTTAGGCATCATATTAATTTCATTGCAAAAGTGCCTGTCCCAAATACTAAACTACCCAAACTCTTCTTTAAGTCTGCATACTCAGTACAATTGTACTTACATATGGAGCCATAGTAGACTAAAAAGAGTTCTCAGCAGTAATGTCCTGGGATAACAATAGCACACTTGAATTCTTTGCTATATAATAGGTAAATTATTTTGCATGGAAAACATGGTATCAAGAAGCATCTGAAATTTACACTTATCTCCTCCTGAAGCTGAAATCACCTTGTTCTCCTAGGTTCATTTGAAAGGAACACAATTTGTTGTTGAACAACAAACAAAAATGAGTTTATCTCTTTATCTTGACTATTATTTTATTCTTTATCAATGACAATTTCTGTTTAAATCCTCTGGGTTTTTATCGGCATTTTGTATGAACAGTAAACTAGAATAATACACCTCATTGGCATGGAATAATTTTTATTTTATATGAAGTGAACATGATTCTTATTCATTTCCAAACATTAAAACATCCAGCATAAAAGTTATAATTGTGAGATGTATGCGCTATTGTTGCAAAATATTTCACATGCCCTAGAGACAATTGATTCTGTAAATCAACCCTTCCTTTATCTCAAACATTCCCACTAAACCATATTCAGATCCTGTTTTCAGTTTGTTTCACTATTTTGCTTGCTCTTCTTTATATTAACTGTTAAATTAGAATAAGCATGGGTCTTGGATGGCACAAATAACTACTTGTAGTTTGACATAATGAATATGCAAAAACTGGTTACCGCAGTCCTTATTTACTCAGAATCGCAAAAGAGGTGTTTTGTCCTCATGGTCAGAATGAAAAGTCAGTACGAAACAAATCCGACATTTTTAAATTCATTGTCATTTAGATGACATCTAACAGAAATCTACAGTATCATGTGTAGTGGATTTCAGGATGTCTCATTTTAGTACATTAAGTAGCCTCTTACAACATTGTAGTCCAGTTTTCTGTTTTAATTATCTTGTAATCACATAAAATTATTACATTTATGTCAGTCATCAAAAGGTAGTGAAATATTTCGTGTGTTGTCAACTACTACAAAGATTTGTGACCATTATTCTAGCCTGCATCGTGAAAGCTATAAAAAGACTAATAGGAAAAAAAATGGTGTAATTACATCATGAAATAAACATACTGCTTATAAAATGTAATTTACATAATAAAAAACATTACAAGGAAGAGACAAAACTGTAAAACTGTTAAAGTAAGTAATACAAGTTGAAGGCTAAATCTATTGTTAACCATACCTGTAAAAAGAATTTGACAAAAGGAATCCTGGGATATCACAGTGCCTCTAGAAACAGAAAGATTTGTTATTTCCCACTGACTACAGCTGAAAAATATGACAGCTGGCAGAGTTTTTTTAGATTTTATTCCTTGAAGGTCTATATCTAAAAGCACACATGGTGAGCATATTATGTGGGTAATGTTGCTGAGATCTTAATATGATTCGGTGTGGTTTTAGAGAGACCAACCATAGAAACAATAGAGAAATGAGGCAATTATTCTCACTTAAGAATGAAAACAAGGCTTTAGAACAGGCAAGCTATGATCAGGACAGACATGGAAGCTAAATGCTTTCAACACTGCTATTTTCAAAAATGTTATTAAGACACACTAAATACTACATTTCAAAATAAAATATAATCATATACTTTAAAAAAAAAAAAGATGAGTGAGACAGTAGTTCTGCTGAAGTCAGTGGTAGATTGCAGCAAAACACTGCTTCTTTTACATTTCTAGAATATTTCAGTCTCTGCACACAAAATCACTGAGATGTAGAGAACTTTATATCCATATATAGATATAGATATACTGCAATATACTGCTGAGGAAGATGAAATCTTGGCTAACATGGAAAGCAATCAGGTTAGTGAGGTGCAAACAGAAAAAATAAGTCACATCAAAACGACTTCAGTGCAGTGAGTTTGATGGTATATAACTCCACCTTCAGCCAACTGTTTTGAAGGTGATATAAAAAACTTTGGACTAAGTATACAATTAACTGAAGTCAGTAAAGAGATTTGAATCAGAGCTGCTTGGACAGGCCTGACCTTTTACTTAACTGTCTTCATACTAGATTTTCAGGGAAGAAAGTGAAGGAAACTCCTTTAAATTTATCAAGCAACTTTACTCTTAAAGGTGATCAATTTACAGCAGTTATGACTTATTGCATCGTTTTGTTCAAATTGGTGAATGCCTGACTATTTGCTAATTTTCTCTAAGGATGTGTCTCATTCCCACAAATATTACAACAAAGTTTACATATCTATGAGGCAAAATATGATCATAATAATTAAAATTATGCCTCCAAAAATAAGAAATGAATGTCCTTTTTCCATTGTTGAATTTAGCCATTACAGGAAAGAGAGTGAGGCTGGATGAAAATTACACATCCACTTAAAGAGACCTAGCTACTCTTTTCTGAATTGAAAATCAGAAATATTGCAGTGACATAAATTACTGATTATCCAAATAAAATTAGTGCAAATATTGTTACTGACTGACATTTGATACGATACTTTGTTTTTAAGATTTATATGCTAATTCTTCTGTACAGTTAATGTAGTGGATTAGCTTATTTTCTTGGGTTTGGTTAGATCAGAACAAATTTCTTTAACATGTCATCTTTCCCTGCCATTTCCCATTGCTTTCTTCCGCTAACCTCCAGTTTGTCTAGGTTTATTTTCAGAAAATTCTGTTCAAATGGGCAAAACATTCAAGATTGATCTCATCAACTGTAACTATTATACACCAATACATAATGTATATTATCCATATATAGGTACACACACAAATATATATGGAGATGTTTGTATGTACATGTATGTGTGTAGTCAACACACTGTTAAACAGAAACCGGTTGAAATAGGTGCAAGAAACATCAACTCAGTTTTCAGGGATTGCTTTTATTATAGTAACTGTAGCGGGTTCATATTACTGACACCCAAATATAACTTAGTTAAAACTAAAATCCTAATGTGTTATTAAAGATAATAATCATATTTAATAGCATTAAATATTAAAACAATCACTATATTCTATATATTTCCTTTATTTTCTTCTATTCTTCTGAAAGAATCCTTCAAATTAATTTAACTTATTCAAGTTCAAAGGTCACTGAAGGGACCTTTCTAGATAGATGTGATTTCCTCTGTACTTCCATACTAAACTAATTTATGCTTTCTATTATTTTCATAGGTGTCTTTAAATGAGAAATGCTTCCATCCACAAGCCTTCTGTTAGTCCATTTTGGACTCCTCCATTATGAAGGATTTGTCTGCCAATGTTGGTGTACATAAGAAGATTATATGGCTACTATCACTAACCCCACAGATGGATGGAAATGTTTTGAGCTCTTTGAGTTAAAGTTTAGACACAAGACAAGCTTTTTGCAAGGCTAAAAAAACAACCAACCAAACATCACCACCAACAACAGTAACAAAAAAAAAAATCAAACCCAAACTCAAACTAATTTGAAAAAAAATAATGGGTGTGGAAATAAATTTGCATTTCTGATATTGATCCTGGGCAGGTCATCTTGAAAATCCACTTAGATACTAATGCAGAAGCGTTTTACTTCTCTCCACTTTTAATCTTCATGTTATGATTTTTTTGCTGCTATTTCTTCTGTGTCACATTCTGTGCTTGCATGAAATAAAGATGCTATGGAGTCCCTCCATAAAACAGCCAGGGAATTTCCTACAGTCAGATTTTCTAGTCATTTAATTTGTCAAGTTACTAAAAAACTGTGTGCTCAGCTATATGACATCAAGTGAAAATTAACTTTTGTATGCATCTCAGGAAATTATGATATAACACTTGCTTCTGACATAAAACTTATTCAATAGTGTCAAGGTTCTAAATTTTAACAAGTAATCCAGAATTCCTGTGGAAAAGATTGATAATTTTAGTAATCTTACATATGTCTGTAAGACTTTGAGAACATGTAAGGTTACCAAATTGAAAAGGTTTGTTGGAATTGGAAGATCAATGGAAATGAATTTTGTTTTTGTTTTTGTTTTTGTTTTTTTATTTTGGTTTTTGTTTTGTGTTTTGTTTGCTTGGTTGGTTTTGTTTGTTCGTTTCTTTTAATCATATTATTAGGCAGTACTTCCGAGAGCCCAGAAGAGCAGAAAAATAAATTGAAAGGAAACCATATTGCAAGGAAATAAAATCATTATTTGGATATCTGATTTTCTGAAACTGTTATTCTGTATTAAGGAAACTGGTTTTCACTGCATTTTATAATAAATCTCTTATTCCAGTGTTTTGGTTGTGATCCAAAGACACTCCTTTAAGAAAATCTTTACACAACTGCTTTATAACATCAGAGCTCTGCATCAACCACAAGTCTCATTGACCAATGAAAGTATAATGAATAAATTATATTTTCTTATCATCTTATGCTCTTCTTTCTATTTTCCCCATCTTTTCCCCATTATATAGAGAAAAATATGTATTTTATTTCATTAAGAACAAATCCCCAAATATTAACTTTTTGTTTCTTAGCAGTTGCAGGGTTTAGGTGTTTCGTTTTTTTTTTTTTTTTCTTCAAGGGCACATAGTGTTTCCAGTACCCTTTTATTATGCATGACCAGTGTTTTTACTACATTCAGGGTGTTTTATATTGTAGCTATACCCTCTAGCACAAAAGCTACGTCACTAATTCCATTAAAACACCCCTATTTTCATGGCTTTATGATTCAGCTGTAAAATTTTACTTCATGTTTAAACTTGGAAGACAAGAACTCATTATTGAAATTATTTTTGGATTTGGTTTTTGTTTTTTTTAATCAAGTTTAAAAACAAATTATTTGATAATTTTTAAAATAGAATAATCTACCAAAATACAAAAGAAACATTTAATTGTATATCAATACATAGTGTTCTTATAATTAACCTCCCAAACCCAATAAATAAACAGATACATTAAGCTTTGATTTTTCTTTGTGGTAACCATGATTTAACTTAGCCCTGAAAAAGCAGAAAGTGTTACATAAAACTTTAATTTGCTAAATGCAGTACTCAGCCAGTTTGTAAACCTTGTGAAGTACACAGCTTACTCATCTGCTACATGTTGAAAGCCACACACTGGTATATCTACTGAATACAAATACATGGTGAGACATTGTGGCAGATGCACTCCACTCCTCTGCCCCTACAAAGCAACAGATATTTCTAGGTTGCTGGACCACTATGGTCACGCACAAACTCCTTGGTCAATAGGAGCCTTGACCAATGAAATTGCCTTCACTGAGAGAAGTTTCTGGACCACTACCATAAATGGCCACAGCTCAGATTCAATCAGAGTGTAAATGAAGTCCACTAGAAACCCCCCTTGAGTTGGTCTTCCTTGAAGTAGCGGGTATGTAGTCAAAGACTCTCCTCCTTATACTGACGATCTAAGTAACATTCCCCAATGACTTAGACTACTTGATGAACTAGTAAGTGGTTTTTTGGGTACCCTTTAGAGTTGTGACATTGTAAGAGCATTTTGAATATTCACTGCATAAATCCAGACCTGTGATCTATAATGTTGTTGGAATGCTGAAAAATTTTGGATAAACCCCATTTCTAGTTGGTTTTCTGCTAAGCAGTTTTCATTAGAATAAAATCTGTGTGGACCTTATTGCCTATCTAAATTGATTTTTGAGGTGTGTCCATGATATTTAAATTGGCATAGTCAGCAGTATATGAAAAATTGAGAAATTATGGACCCACAGCTGTAATCCTTTCCCACAATGAAATCCTTTCCCACAATGAGTGAAAGAGACATGGTTTGATCGTAGCATGATGTTATCCATGTGTGCTGTTCTATGTGCTATTATGTGTGCTGTCCTGTGAGTCTGTTTGAAACAGGCACTGGACCTGCATAAATACTGTAAGCAATTGGAACAGGGTAATTCTGAGAAATAGTTGGAGACAGACTGTGCAAAGGTAGAATTACAAAAAGAAAGTGAGCAGATGAGTGCATTGGAATAAAGGTTTTCAGATTGTGCTGGCAAAAATGGGGGAACCCTCCCACATTGCCCAAAGCCAAATGTTGATGACACATGGGGATTCTGAGGATCAGGGTGGAGAAGTCTAGGGAGACTAGTTCTCATGAAACAGAGGAATTGCAGGAAAAACATGTGCAACCTCTTATTAAAACAGAGAAGCACACAAGTCCACAAGGCAGGAAACCCCCAGCTGTTGTCTGTGCAGCCCCAGGGATGCATCCTGAGCTTAGTGAATTGTAAACTAAGTTTTTGAGAAACAGAGACTAAAGCTCAGGTAAGTGATGATGAGACAGGAAGGTGCTGGGAGCCTGGAATGTTCTGAAAGGATTGTTAGAATTAGCAGAGGAAAGACAAAATCCACCTGTTTACATACTTGCTTAGGCAGAGACAGTGCATGATACAGCTACTCATGTGCACAAGAAGGAGTAGAGTGATCCCAGCAGCACAGATAGGAGCTTCTCATCTATATTCCAATCTGCACCAAATATTTTGCCTTCCCAGAGGATGGTTTCTCTTACATTCACTCACCAGAAGCAGCCTCACTGGGCTACACAAAATAAAGTGCCCTAGTGAATATTATTTCTCTTCCAAGCAACTGATAAAACCCGCCATATGGTACTGTTGTACTTCCAATTCCTAGACGTGGCAGCAGAGTCCCTATGTTCCCTCCGGTGACAGTTACATTTTAGAGTAATGCCTTAAAGGTTCCTTTTCATGTCTTGCTCCCTTTTTGTTTTGTTTGGTTTGGGGAAATTAGTATGAGGAAAGAACCTTCTCTTGTGGTAGCTCAACCATTGTTGTCTACCATTTTCATAGTTTTCTGCTGTTATATTTGTTGTTCACTGATCTTAATGATTGGGTAAAGGAAAAAATAACTAATTCCTGCAATAATTATCTGTATTTTTAAAGTTTTGCCTTTTCCACTCATCAATCATTAGTAAAGGCCATAAGAATAACGCCAATGAATCATCTTGAGAAGTGGCATTAATTCACAACTATAGGGACTTAATACACATATGTGCATAAAGTCATTACCAAGGGAAGAGATAGAAGGAATTTCTTTAAGTTTCAGCTGAATTGCAGAAAAATCCAAGCTGATCTCAGGGGTGCATCTTTCCAGTTCTGTGAACTGTTATGTACAAAATGCAGGTTATAATTCTGCCGACATTTTTACTAGCCCCTGTAGAAGACACTGCTTTCAGCTCTGCCTTGAAGGAGAATGAGCATTCTCAGCAGAGGAAATGTGACTCATTAGACAGGACTGCTAACATAGAGCAAACCTTCTCTGAAGTGTTTTGTACATGGGTGGAGCCTGAGAACAAAAGAAGAAAATTCTTGATTACCTGTTTCAAATGGATTAGACATTGTTTTTTTCTGGGATATTACTTTTTACACATTTCCTCTTGCTGTAGTCCAGTAAATATTTAGCTATCTTTATTAGCAGGAAGCTGAAATATCACTATTAAATATCCATACAATACAGTATCATTGGCTAAGAACTAAAATGGTCACTTCAAGGGACATTTGTTTTATTGGGAAGATGATGGAAGAGGTTTGGAAGGGTATAAGTTTACATGTAGACCATGAATTCTCTCCAGCAACAAAAAATCATTTCCATCTACACTCACACTATTGAAGTTTTAGTGTTGCTTTTCAACTGGAAATGCAGCGAAGCAGAGATTTGTGCTATGGACTCACACAGTTTTCTTGATTTTAAAGCATGTATGCTTTTTTCTTGTTAGTTTGATATGTGTTTCTAAGACGTGTTCCAGTTTTCGGTATAGATACTCTTTTATGTTCACCTTAATCAGCTGAATGTCTGGCTAGAATGTGTTCTGCAACTCTTCTTATTCTGACGCAATATGCAAAAACCATGCTAACTGGTAAGGTGTTGTATTTCCTTCTGGAAATAAGGCCAAACTCGACTTAAAGAATTTGTAAAATGTGAGAGAAATATTTCAGACTTGGCTATACTTGTATCTAAGTCGTATTCAAGCATAATGATGTACAGAATAGTATTTGAACTTGATAATGCATGGTAATCCTCTGAATCTGAAGTTGGTGTAATCAGAAGGAGTTTGGGCACTTTCCATGTCGCCCAGTGAAGTGACAGCCAGGAGGTGATCTAAGAGCTGTTCTCTAAACTCTACTGCAAACTAATGCCATTTCACTTTTTGTTTGGGGTTTGGTTTTGGTTTTGTTTAGGGTTTGTTTGTTTGGGGGTTTTGTTAGGGTTTTGTTTGTTTTGTTTTGTTTTTAATACTGGAGGTTGTAAGAAATATTTTCATTCATTCACAATATATCCATAGTGATTGCTAGGTGATTCTATAGATTTCTTCAGCAAATCCTCAGATTTCTTCTTTCTACATCTGCCTTGGCATACTAATTAAGAGAAAAAAAATACTCAATCAGAAAAGAGATATCAATTAAGATTATTTTGTCTAAATATTTTTAATTTTGTATGCTTTGCTATCTGCCTCACTGTGAGCCAGCAACTCTTGTGGTCATTACATGTTGTTGCACAGGCACTCATAGAAAGACTATAAAAAAAAAAAGAATAAAAAACCCACTTCTAATTTATTTTGGTCTTTTTTTGCAAGCCCCCCTCTCTCCCCTCCCTTCCTTCGATACGGAAGGCGTAGACACATCTCCCTCTCTCTGCTGCTTGAGGCTAGCAGCTTCTTTTGTTTGACCCCAGAGCCCGCTGGCCAGGGTCGTTAAGAGAGAGGAGAAGCGAGCGCAGAGATGCCAAGAAGTTGCTGGGCACCCATGGCCAATGTGGGGGATGCTTGGAAGCTCCAAGCCAGAGTGGGGGCGCAGAGAATCTTCTGGAATGCCTACAGTCAGATCTGATCAGGGTATATAAAATGGGATTCTTGTCGAGGCTCTGCCCTTTTTGCATGGACCTCTTAGAGCACAAGCCAGATGGTGCTGCTGAGAGCCCTCCTGGGACAGGGATACCGTTTGCCTCATCTCCATGTGTAGGTGAGTGCCTACTCCCTGCTTCAGTATAAGCACATGTATTTTCTTTAAGAATTCCTTGCCAGATTCTGTCAAGTGTATACTTTTCCCAGACTCAGGGACGGTTCTGGCATTGTTTTTGGTGAAGCCACATGTACGCACACTGTGGATCTCTAGTGGTATTAGTTGCTGCACCTTTAATAATTACCTCAGCTGATACTCGAACCTGTATTCAAGTCACTTTGGAGAGCTAAAACCCCATCTTCCACCGGTCAATATGCTGTACTTTTTTTTACCAAATAAAAGTTTGATTTGGACCCTGTTGTCCCGTAACTCACTTCAGGGTGCCTCCGTGACATCTTTGCATTGAGCTGATTGCCTTAAATTATGTGCAAGATATCTCCTAAGTATCTGAAACATATACTAAAGGCTGTCTATGCCACTATTTCCACATTCATGGGAGCCTTTTCTACTCACTATTCAGAAGGACCCATCTGCAACCTGGCCTGTTCTGCAGCAAGATTTCCCAAGGCAGTTGCTAGACCTGCCAGATTGTCCACCTAAGATGTTAGTCAACAGTTAACTGGGGCTTAACAAAGGCTGCTGGAGGTACTCTGGAACTTCTCCTACCTGGACAGCTCTTGTAATAAGTCCATGCTTTGCAATGAAGGCTGCTATGAGCTCAGGCAACCTTCTTGTCTCAACTTTGTCTCTTGTTTCCCTTCAGCCCATTGTCCATCGTGTGCAGAGCCTCACTGGGAAAGAAGCACCTGAACAACTCAGAGAATCGATAAGTACACCAGATGTGCACATGGTCCTTATAAGCAGCTTCACCAGAACTGTGACCATACGACAAATCTGAATTCCTTCATTGTATCTTATTTGTAACTTACGTTTTATAACTCTGAAAATAATATGTTCATAAGTATTTGTTTATACAGACACTTAAGACTTCAGGAGTTTTATCTGCAGGCTCTTGTCTGGAGGTGCACACATATTGCCAAGAGAAAACACAATAGAAAAGTTTAAATTGTGGTTTAGTTTCTTACTGAAACCCAAATCAATTCAGTGAGATAATTACAACCACTTGACTGCCGGGGTGGTCCAGCAGTGGGCAAAAACTGAGGGAATACAGTGGGCATTTTATACCCCTTACTGTCCCCAAGATAATGGGGTAGCAGAAAGAACAAATGGTCTGAAACTCTACAATCCTGGATGGTCCATGTGACTCTCAGAATCTATGACCAAAGAAAATGATCTCTGGGGAGTTAACAGATGTCTTCCGATTATTACTTTACGCTCTAGATCTCCATCTCTGCTCCCTGGGGTGAAAGAAACTAAAGACTCCATAAATCCTTTCCATTATCCCAGACAACCTGTCCTAGTTCAACTCACCAATGCAGAGTAAGTCCTGCGGGTACTGAACACCCTTTTCAATAATTATGCCTGGGTGGCCACTGATGCCTGTCGTGGTGAGCACCAAATTAATACTAGGTAGATTGTTCTCTCTTTCTGAAGTTGGTTCAATGATGGACCGAGCTTTCCCTTTTACTTTCCTTGCAGGAAATTATAGGCCGGGTAATTATAGGCCAGGTAATTATAGGCTGGTCAGCCTCACCTCTGTCCCTGGCAAAGTAATGGAACAGCTTATCCTTGGTGCCATCTCAAGGCATATCAAGGATAAGAGGGTTATTAGGGGCAGTCAGCATGGCTTTACCAAGGGTAAGTCATGCTTGACCAACCTCATAGCCTTTTATGAGAATGTAACAAGATGGATGGATGATGGCAGAGCGGTGGATGTGGTCTACCTTGACTTCAGTAAAGCCTTTGACACAGTCTCCCACAGCATCCTCACAGCTAAGTTGAGGAGGTCTGGTCTAGACAATAGAGTAGTGAGGTGCGTTGCAAACTGGCTTAAGGAGGAAAGCCAGAGAGTGGTAGTCAATGGTGCGGAGTCTAGTTGGAGGCCAGTATCTAGTGGAGTGCCTCAGGGGTCAGTACTTGGGCAAATATTATTCAATATATTCATTAACGATTTAGACGAGGGAATAGAGTGCACTATCAGCAAGTTTGCTGATGACACTAAGCTGGGAGGAGTGGCTGACATGCCAGAAGGCTGTGCTGCCATCCAGCGGGACCTGGAGAGGCTGGAGAGTTGGGCGGGGAATAACCTAATGAAATTTAACAAGGGAAAGTGTAGAGTCCTGCATCTGGGCAGGAACAACCCCAGGTTCCAGTATAGGTTGGGAAATTACATATTAGAGAGCAGTGTAGGGGAATGGGACCTGGGGGTCCTGGTGGACAACAGGATGACCATGAGCCAGCACTGTGTCCTTGTGGCCAGGAAGGCCAATGGCATCCTGGGGTGTATTAGAAGGGGGATGGTTAGTAGATCGAGAGAGGTCCTCCTTCCCCTCTACTCCGCCCTGGTGAGACCACATCTGGAATATTGTGTCCAGTACTTGGCCCCTCAGTTCAAGAAGGACAGGGAACTGCTGGAGAGGGTCCAGCGTAGGGCAACAAAGATGATTAAGGGAGTGGAGCACCTCCCTTATGAAGAAAGGCTGAGGGAGCTGGGTCTCTTTAGTTTGGAGAAGAGGAGACTAAGGGGTGACCTTATTAATGTTTAAATGTTTATAAATATATAAAGGGTGAGTGCCATGAGAATGGAGCCAGGCTCTGCTCAGTGGCAAACAATGATAGGACAAGGGGTAATGGGACCAAGCTGGAACACAAGAGGTTCCACTTAAATTTGAGAAAAAACTTCTTCTCAGTAAGGGTGACAGAGCACTGGAACAGGCTGCTCAGGGAGGTTGTGGAGTCTCCTTCTCTGGAGACATTCAAAACCTGCCTGGACATGTTCCTATGCGATCTCACTTAGGCGTTCCTGCTCCAGCAGGGGGATTGGACTAGATGATCTTTTGAGGTCCCTTCCAATCCCAAACATATTGTGATACCGTGATACTGTGAAGAACAGGAAAGAAACAGATCTTTGCTTGTCAAAAGTTCCAGCTTTACCAAGGAACATGTAACTAGCCAGTTGAAGAGACCAAGTCATATGGGACCTGTAGAATTTTCAGTTATTACTACAGTCGCTTGTATGATAAGCTCATTAATTTTTGTGATTTGTTAATCTTTTTATTGGGACCATCTCTTTGGGAAACCACATCTTTATAGAATAAACCAGGAAATACCTCTGGTATACTAAAGAATAGCGGAAATGGCCTGCAGAAACTTTTGGATTTTGTGTTATGGATATGTATTCTATAGGTGTATTGTTGAACAAACCCACGGAAATTGAACTGATCGAAACCTAGTGTGGGAATTAATACAATGATTTGTTCAAATTTGGAATCAAACATATCAAGGAATATGTGTTACATTTCCCACTTCTACAGAGGAAGAATTTAAGTTTGCAATGATTAGCTTGAATCTCACAGAAATTTTAAGAAAGAAATTATTTTATATTCATCCTAATGAAAACAGCACATGGTTTAGCCCCATTGGAACTCCATACCACCTCTTGAAGAATTCCACTTGGACTGACTTATTGAATAAAACATGTTTCAAATAGCCATCCTCTGACAATGGAATGGATCCGTCTAATTGTAAACATGTTTCTAGGAGGTCTAGAATATGGTGTCCTAATACTTCATAAAGAGGAAAATACAGTAAGGCAAATTCATTCTGGACAGTTAACACAATGATATACTGCGCAAATGATGGAGGATCTACCTGTTCCACCTCTCGATATCCTCCTCAATGGAGAACTGTATGGGCATATTCCAGTGCAAAAATTGATTAACATATGAACATTTACAAAATGACAGGACTACAATGTTCTGTTGGTTCTCCTACCATGTGTCTATCTAAGGTATTCAACTTTTCAACACCCCACTACTGTAGGAGGTGCCAAGAAAGCTAAGGACCCCAGGCAAGACCTGACTGGGGAGTATATGGGGTCAAAATACCTGACTACCATACCTTTGGCATGAAAATGTCCCTGTTTCTTGAAAATTTTTTTGCCCTGTATGTTACGCTCACAATACATTGATTTGTTTTATGACAGAGCATTTGCTTATCCTTACATCATAACATGGATGGTGTGTGATGATCTCGAGGCCTCTCTATTCCTTGCCAAACAAAAGCCTCATTAATGTTATACGTTATGCCTCAAACAACTGGTTTTTTGTAACTTCTGGCAGGAATAGGTAAGTGCTGTGGAGACAGAATTTGTCTGTTTCTCAAGGTCTTTGCAAAATGAGGGCATACATTTTTGAGATAAAAGCATTTCCAGTGTTTCTTCATTGAAGCCTACCAAAGCCTCAGTCCTCATTCCTGATTAACTGAGCTAGAAGCAAGGCAGGTTTCTTCAGTGATCACTGAGAAATAACAAATCACCAGCTACCCCTAGAGGACAAAACGGCTCACTTCTAGGCACTTTTGAGACCACCGACCTATTTTCTCAGACCACTGACCTATTTCTGGAACAATCTCCTTAATTAGCATCAAGAGTGAGCACATGGAGGAGATGACCCACTCTCTTCTGTCTCACATGAAAATGGACTGAAACTATAAAAACTCCTCACTGGGGACACCAGGTGTGTGCATGGTATCGTTGAAGTTTTCATCACACCCACTTCCAAGAAAATTACAGAGATTTTCTCTGGGTCAAAAGAAGCTCGGAGTGGTGAAATCTTACATTTCTTCTGATATATTAATCAATCTCTCTTTTCTGTCTTTCTTTCTCTCCTTCTGACTTTATTCTGGGCATGTAAGGGTAATATAGTTTTGAGGTTTTTTTGCTGAAATCTCGTTAAGTTTTATGACATAGTTAAGAACTTTTGCCAAGTCACTATTCACTGTAATTCCACTGAGTTTTTTAGTAAATCTGTGATTTAATTGAATCTCTTGAGCAATTGTCATTACTGCACAGAGAATTCAAAAGTTAACTCTGCCCTCACCCCACTGACTGTGACAGGACAGGATGTTTGCCTCTTCTCCCAAGTAGCATGTAATAGGACAAGAGGAAATGGCCTCAAGTTGCACCAGGGAAGGTTTGGATTGGATATTAGAAAAAATTTCATCATAGAAAGAATTGTGAAACACTGGAACAGGCTGCACAGGGAAGTGGTGGAGTCTCCATCCTTGGAGGTCTTTAAAAGACATATAGATGAGGTCCTTAGGGACATGGATTAGTGCCAGAGTTAGATTATGGTTGAACTGATGATCTTGAGGGTCTCTTCCAACCAAAATTATTCTATGAGAAAAGAGCTTACATTTCAACTCATACAAATGTGATTTTTGCATTAAAATTTTCTTGTACCTGTGGACTTTGTCTCTAATGTGTGTTATCAAAACTTAGTTTAAGTTCAACTATGAAGTCTGCAGTAATTTTATGAAGAGACTCTGTGGTAGTGTTTAGGGCTTCCTCTTTGTGTTTATGAAGACTGTTTTAACTTATTTTATAGAGGAAATCCCCATAAGCAGGCAGTTATACGGAGCCACTTTTCAGAATGTCTTCTTGTACTGGACTGTAATTAAAAGGGGAAACTGAGTACTTTTTCAGAGGAATTGTGATTGTGTTGTGGGTTTATGAATACAAAAAAGAGAACTAGAAAGATATGCAGGAAGGACAGGTACTTCGATAGTCACAACAGTCTTTGAAAGTTTATCTTCCAATCCAGTTTAAAAAGAGACTGTAGGATGATTAAAACTAAGGAAAATTAAAATGCGTAAGTGGTCAACTGATCAACAGAGTGTTTAAAAGTATGTTAAAAGATGTTTTTCCAACAAAGGATAAAAACCTCTCTGCTCACTCACAGAGCATCTGTCCATCATTAAAATGTGTGGTAAATTCTGAGCTGGGACTATGCAGATTGTGGGTGAAGTAGTTCTGATACTGGTATTTTTAAAAATATATTTATATTTGAATTCAAGAAGTAAGCAGCTTATAGAACATGTCAGAAAGCCTCCATTGGGGTTGATTCACAGCTGGTATTTACTTCACCATGGTTTTATTTTTAATGAGAGATGGCTGTTGAGAAAGGTTGTGGAGTCTCCTTCTCTGGAGACATTCAAAACCTGCTTGGATGCCTTCCTGTGTAACCTCATTTTGGTGTTAGTGCTCTGACAGGGGAAATGGACTATATGATCTTTCAAGGTCTCTTCCAATCGCTGGCAGTTCGGTGATTCTGTGACTGACACCTTTTGGTAGACTTCTTAATCTCTCGTATTCTGTGAGACGTACTTTATTCATCTATCAATATTTAGAGTAAGATATTTAATAATAATTACTCAAAATTTCCACGTGAAAGTTTCTGCTCCCTGTTTCTGTTATGATATATTATGACATATTATATAGTGCTATATTGTATTGTGTTATATTGTATTCTCCTATATTTTATTGTGCTCTGTTTTATTGTGCTCTATTCTTTTCTATCCTATCCTATCCTATCGTATCCATCCTATCCTATCCTATCCTATCCTATCCTATCCTATCCTATCCTATCCTATCCTATCCTATCCTATTCTTATATTATATTGTATGATATTGTATTGTATTGTATTGTATGACATTATATTGTATGACATTATACTATATTATATTGTATTGTATTGTATTGTGTTGTATTGTGTTGTGTCTCCCATAATATACTCCTGCAAAAGCTGGTAGCCCATGGCTTGGACAAGTGTACTCTATGCTGGGTTAAGAACTGGCTGGAGGGCCAGGCCCAGAGAGTGCTGGTGAATGGGACTGCATCTAGCTGGCGGCCAGTCACTAGTGGTGTTCCCCAGGGGTCAGTGTTGGGTCCAGTCCTGTTTAACATCTTTATTGACTATTTAGATGAGGGGATTGAGACCGTCATCAGCAAGTTTGCTGATGACACCAAGTTGGGGGGGAGTGTCGACCTGCTGGAAGGCAGGAGGGCTCTGCAGAGGGGTCTGGATAGATTGGAAAAATGGGCTGATTCCAATGGGATGAAGTTCAATAAGGCAAAGTGCCGGGTGCTGTACTTTGGTCACAACAACCCCCTGCAGCGCTACAGGCTGGGCACAGAGTGACTGGAGAGAAGCCAGACAGAAAGGGACCTGGGGGTACTAATCGACAGGAAGCTCAACATGAGCCATCAGTCTGCCCAGGTGGCCAAGAAGGCCAATGGTATCCTGTCCTGTATCAAAAATAGCATGGTCAGCAGGACAAGGGAAGTGATCCTTTCCCTGTACTCTGCATTGGTGAGGCCACACCTAGAGTATTGTGTTTAGTTCTGGGCCCCTCAGTTCAGGAAAGACATTGAAGTGCTGGAGCGGGTCCAGAGAAGAGCAACACAACTGGTGAAGGGACTTGAACATAAGACCTATGAGGAGAGGCTGAGGGAGCTGGGGTTGTTTAGTCTGGAGAAGAAGAGTCTTAGAGGTGACCTCATCACTCTCTATAACTACCTGAAGGGCAGTTCTAGCCAGGTGGGGATTGGTCTCTTCTCCCAGGCAGTCAGCAATAGGACAAGGGGGCATGGGCTTAAACTCTGCCAGGGGAAATTTAGGCTGGATATTAGAAAGAAATTCTTTACAGAGAGAGTAGTCAGGCATTGGAATGGCCTGCCCAGGGAGGTGGTAGACTCGCCATCCCTGGAGGTTTTTAAACTCAGATTGGACATGGCACTTAGTGCCATGATCTAATAAATGGACTAGAGTTGGACCAAGGGTTGGACTGGATGATCTCTGAGGTCTTTTCCAGCCCAGTTAATTCTGTGATTCTGTGTGATTCTGTGTTGTATCATGTTATATTGTGTTATATTCTGTTATATTGTGTTATATTTTGTTATATTGTGTTATATTGTTATATATCCTTCCTATTTAATACTTACCCTTTCCAAGCAATCCATAAAAGCAATCACCTGATTAAGGAATATGTTGAAAGATAACCAACTTTCAACAACTCAGGGAGCAATCTAAGCCACGTTTCATACACATCACTTGTACTTTAGCTCTGGCTGTGTTTCTTACTAGTTGAAGTAGATTCTACTGTTGCAACAAACTGTGGAGTGACAAATTTTTAATAATGACAAATTTTGTGAAGAATTACTTCTGTTTGTAATTAGAAAAAGGCAGAATTTATCAAATAAATTAATCTTTAGGTATAGATTTTCGATTTCTTCTTAAAAGCAAGAGATTCTAAGGCTGATTTTGAACTCCTTTTGGAAGGGTTTCAAAAGTGAGCACATAATACAAGCATAGTAGCTTGCTTAGCCGGAAAACAAGCTGACTATGTGACGAAATGAAATGAAGACATAAAATAAATACATAAAGATATTCAGAACGTTCTCATTAGATATATTAATAGGTAAACCTTTAATAATCTTTGTCAAATACTTGCCTAAGTAGACATGATAGAATAGCTGTAAACAAGAACTTCCGCCCATACTACTTTCAGCTGAAAAATATATTCAGTTCTTAGTTAAACAGGTTCCTTATTAGTCCATATATGTTTTGGCATTTTTTCATTCACTTCTAGCACACAGTTGGAAATCCTTACAGATGGAATCAGGGATAGAAGAAAAAAAATCAGAAGGTGAGTGTTCTAGAAAGGGATTTCTGAAGAGATTATCCCCAGGGAATCTGCAGATACTTCAGAAAAACAGTGTTGTGTAAGAAATAGAAAAGAGACAAGAAAAAACAAGACAATAATATGAAACTTCTGATTCCATTTCAATCAGGAAGATTCAAAGAAATACCACTGAAGATTATTTCAATTGGAAAATATGTAAACATTTCTAATTGAAACACAGAACAAAACCTTTAACTGATGGTAGGAAGAAAGAAGGGAAAAGAGTAAGAAAGACTTAAAAACCCAATCTTGTTCAGGAACTTTATTGAGAAGTAAAATAAAACCAGTTTGTTTTACAAGAAATCAGCCAAGGGCATAAGGTTTATGGAATGAAGAGATGACAGTGAGAAGTTTATGTTTGATTTTAGATTACAATATTAATGTATTAGATAATGCCTCCTATCCAGATCATTTCATGAGGCACATCAACTTGGCATATGGTAGCACAGTGTTAAAACTCTCTGTGTAACCTAGAGGAGGGTGAATTACTCTGTGTAGCGTTGGGTTGTAATTCGGGCATTTGTCTTCTACGATCTAAACATGCTCATTACTGCATTCAGCCTTCAGAACCTGGATAGGGCCATGGATACTTATCTCAGGACACTTGCCAGTCACGACCAGCTCTATATATTCTGAATGCATTTAGGAAGTCATATTAACATATTGTTCCTGAAACTGAGACGTTTTACATATTTTACTTTGGGGAACTGGAGAAAATGCCTACATCTTATGGAGCATCACCTGATCTATGCAGGAGTATGGACACAGGAACTGAAGTTCCTGGGGCTTCAGAATTTGTAAAACATCTTGTCTATGACTTCAGAGATTAGGGGTGGACAAGAGGTCTGCCATAAGTATAGCTTTAGCTTTGAAGTTTTATGTTATAAAAGCAAAGATAACTGAAGGGAAAAACATTATTGGACAATGACTGCAGTATAACAGAGTAAGAATAAGGCTATCTTCTTTCCACACTGCCAGTTGCAACTTGAGGTAAAATATGCTTAGAGAAAATCTCTTCTCCCATAATGGCCCTGCTTCTGTGGCAGAATTAAAATATCAAGAAAAAGTACTAGCAAGCACAGATTTTCATGGTGAAGCATGCAAAGAGATGCATACATAGTCCGTGAAAAGGAGACTCTTAAGGGAAGTATTCTTTCAGTTAATACAATGAGATAATAATTGCTGATTATGGGTAGACAATCCTGACATACTATATTCATATTAAACTCTACTATGCGTTTGCAGAAGAGTCATATTATTGCAATGAAACTTAGATCCTGAAGGTTATGTATGAATCAAATCAATGTATGAAGATTTAATGTAAAAGCAACTTGATAACAAATATTTCTAATGCAAACTGCTTTGAAATTATTGATTATTTAAGGTTTATTTACAGACATAGAAAAGCAATGAATCATCATATCTTGAGGAAAAATTACATCTGCAAATAAATTTAAACTTTAGACAAGACAGAACATGTCTGCAATCTTTTCCATCCATCTGTGAGTCTGTTAATTCTCAAAAAAATCAGAATTATAACTTTTTTTTTTTTCCAATATATATATGCAATAGAAACTATCTACATAAAAAACACCTGAAGAAGTAAAGCAGTGTTAGGAAAACCTTATATGACTGTATCAAATTCTATGGGTATTATGATTACATCATTTACAGGAATATTCATAAATAAAAAATATCTACCTTCTTTCTACTTCCTTTTTAGGCAGGAGTAGTCATAAACTGGTAAAGCCTTTTCTGTAAGAGTGAAAAAATGGCAAGGACACATTTTTGAAGAAAATAATACTAGTTTGCTCCTTCCCAAGTAAGAATTTTACAAGCTCAGCTGGGTAGGCAAGGTTGCGTATATTACTTTTCATCTTCTGGAATGGCTATTGGAAAACTATTGTTTGCAGTATAGTTTTTTTTTTTTTTTTTTACTGCAATCACAGGGAAAAAAAAAAAAAAGGAGATATATTTTAAATGAAGCTCAATAAAAGTTCAACTGGAGAAAAGAAACTAATTTGAGAAGTGTAATTGCAATGGAATTTCACTATCTAGGAAGTTCTGAATACAGATCTGGCTTCCTAAAGTGTCAATCTGCATCCTAAAATGCCTGCATACACCCATAAATACCTTCTCAGTAGTATG